>NC_062220.1:49435708-50657895 GCF_902686445.1 Sciurus carolinensis
CTATGGGAGTCCTGTTAAGGAAGTCTGATCCTAAGCCGACATGTTGAAGATTTGGACCTACTTTTTCTTCTATAAGATAAAGGGTCTCTGGTCTGATTCCAAGATCCTTGATCCATTGTGAGTTGAGTTTTGTGCAGGGTGAGAGATAGGGGTTTAGTTTCATTCTGCTGCATATGGATTTCCAGTTTTCCCAGCACCATTTGTTGAAGAGGTTATATTTTCTCCATTGTATATTTTGGCACCTTTGTCTAGTATGAGAAAATTGCATTTATTTGAGTTTGTGTCCATGTCCTCTATTCTGTACCATTGATCTACCTGTCTATTTTGGTACCAATACCATGCTGTTTTTGTTACTATTGTTTTGTAGTATATTTGAAGGTCTGGTATTGCGATACCCCCTGATTCACTCTTCCTGCTAAGGATTGCTTTGGCTATTCTGGGTTTCTTATTTTTCCAGATGAATTTCATGATTGTTTGTTCTATTTCTATAAGGTACATCATTGGGATTTTAATTGGAATTGCATTGAATCTGTATAGAACTTTTGGTAGTATGGCTATTTTGACAATATTAATTCTGCCTATCCAAGAACATGAGAGATCTTTCCATCTTCTAAGGTTTTCTTTAATTTCTTTCTTTAGTGTTCTGTAGTTCTCATTGTAGAGGTCTTTCACCTCTTTTGTTAGATTGATTCCCAAGTATTTTATTTTTTTCAAGGCTATTGTGAATGGGGTAGTTTTCCTAACTTCTCTTTCTGAAGATTCATCACTATGTATAAAAATGCATTGGATTTATAAGCATTGATCTTATATCCTGCTACTTTACTGAATTCACTTATGAGTTCTAAATGGAGTATAACTTCTGATTCTTCTGGTTGTACATGATGTAGAATCACACCAGTCATGTAATCATATATGTAGTATACATATATATATGTGTGTATACACACATATATATATTTTTTAATTTGTATGTGTGATGGTGTTTTTGATGCATCATCTGGACTAGGTTACAATATCTAGTTTTTGAAACTCTAATTTTGGTTCACTTGTGGAAGCATTTTGCAGATGTAATTAAATTCCCTATTCTAGAAAATTCCTGGTGAAAAGTCCTAAAAACAGGATGGAATCTTCTCCCCAAAGAAAATAAAGTTCTAGCTTTTCTATGATATTCCCTTTCTGAACACCTGCCTTACATATTTCAAAGTTGCTTACCCAGCCCCAACCATCACATAAGCCAATCCATGTGTATAAATTTCAAAGACCTATGGGTTACATAAGACCTACATACAAGGCAAAGGTGTGTTACCCTTAAAATGGTATCAGAAAAGATGAAGTTGACTTTGAACCAAGAATTTGAGCCTTAGGGAGAACTTAATAATCTAAAAGCTAATCTAATAAAAATACCAACATAACTATAGATCATGGTATCAAATTGGAATTCCAGAAATAAGCCCTCAAATTTACCTGCAATTATCTGCAAGACCACTCACAGAAGAAAGAATAACCTTTTGAACAAATAGTGATAGAGTTTTGCCTCATACCATACAGAAAAATTAACACAAAATTGAGCAAACACCCAAATGTAAGAGCTGAAACTATAAAACATAAAAGAAAACATAGGCCTAAATCTGTGGGACTTTGAATAAAGCAATGATTTCATAGATATGGAACTGAAAGTACATGCAACAACAACAAAAAAGGTAAAATTGAATTACATCAAAATCAAAATATTGAATTCAGCAAACTAGCAGGATATAAAATCAATATCTATAAATCAAATGCATTTCTATACATCAGTAATAAATCCACTGAAAGCAAAATTAAGAAAACTACCCCATTCACAGTAGCATCAAAAAATAAATAAAATACTTGGGAATCAATCTAACAAAAGAGGTGAAAGACCTCTACAATGAAAACTACAAAACACTAAAAAGAGAAATTGAAAAAAGACCTTAGAAGATGGAAAGACCTCTCATGCTCCTGGATAGACAGAATTAATACTGTCAAAATAGCCATACCACCAAAAGTATTATACAAATTTAATGCAATTCCTACTAAAATCCCAATGACATTCTTCATTTAAATAGAAAAAGCAGTCATGAAAATCATTCAGAAAAATAAGAGACCCAGAGTAGCCAAAACAATCCTCAGAGAAAGAAAAGGGAAGGAGGAGGTATCACAATACCAGAATTCAAACTATACTACAGAGCAAAAGTAGTAAAAACAGCATGATTTTGGCACCAAAACGGACACATGTGCCAATGGTACAGAATAGAAGACACAGAGACAAACCCACATAAATACAGGTATCTCATACTAGACAAAAGTGCCAAAAGCCTTCACTGGAGAAAAGATAACCTATTAAACACATGGTGCTGGGAAAAATGGAAAGCCACATGTAACAAAAAGAAATTAAACCTTTATCTCTCACCCTGCATGAAACTCAACTCAAAGTGGATCAAAGACTTAGACACCAGAACAGAGACCTTGCACCTACTAGAAGAAAAAGTAGACCCAAATCTTCACCATGTTGGCCTAGGATCTGACTTCCTTAACCAGACCCCTAAAGCACAAGAAGTTGAGTCAAGAATCAATAAACTGGATGGAGTCAAACTAAAAAGCTACTTCTCAGCAAATGAAACAGTCATGTGAAGAGAGAGCCTACAGACTGGGAGAAAATCTTTGCCATCTGCGCCTCAGATAAAGCATTAATCTTCAGTATATATAAAGAACTCAAAAAACCTAACACCTCAAAACCAAATAATCCAATCGATAAACGTGCAAAGGAACTGAACAGACACTGCACAGAAGAAAAATAATCCGTCAAAAAAAATATGAAAAAATGTTCAACATCTCTAGTAATTAGAGAAATGCAAATCAAAACTACTCAAGATTTCATCTCACTCCAATCAGAATGGCAATACCCAAGAATACAAGCAACAATAAATGTTGGTGAGGATGTGGGGGGAAAGGTACACTCATACATTGCTGGAGGAATTGCAAACTGGCACAACCATTATGGAAAGCAGTATGGAGATTCCTCAGAAAACTTGGAATGGAACCACCATTTGACCCAGCTATCCCTCTTCTCGGTTTATACTCAAAGGACTTAAAATCAGCATATTAGAGTGATGCAGCCACATCAATGTTTATAGCAGCTCAACTCATGATAACTGAACTATGAAACCAACCTAGGTGACCTTCAACAGATGAATGGATAAAGAAAATGTGAGATATATATATATATATATATATATAAACACAATGGAATATTACTCAGTTTAAAATAATGAAATTATGGCATTTGCTGGTCATTGGATGGCTTTGGAGAATATCATGCTGAGTGAATAAGTCAAACCCAAAAAACCCAAGACCAAATGTTTTCTCTGATATGCAGATGGTAATTCACAATGGGTTGGGGGTGCTAGGGAAGAATAGTTACTTTAGATTAGGTAGAGGGAAGTGAAGGGGAGGGAAGGAGATGGGGGTAAGAAGGATAGTAGAGTGAAACAGACATTATTACCTCATGTACATATATGACTGCATGACTGATGTGATCTTACAATATGTACCATCAGAAAAATGAGAAATTATACTCCATTCATGTGATTTATCAAAACACATAAATGCATTCTACTGTCATGTACAGCTAATTAAAAAATTTAAAACAATAAAAACATTCGTACTGTAAAACTTATTTTCAAAAAAGTAAAGAGATGATCTGCAAAACAGGAGAAATTATTTTGCAAATCATCTACCTAATGAGGAACTTGTACCTATGAAGAACTCTTACAACTTAATTATAAAAATTGAACCTAACTTTTAAATTGGAAAAGGATCTAAATACACATTTCTGAAAAAAACAAAAAAGGCTCACATATGGCACCTGAAAAAATGTTCAAGATCACTAGCCATCAGGTAATATAAATCAAAACCATAATACAATTATAAGTCCTAACCCCCCACAAGCAGCTGCAACCCCCCCCCCCCCTTGGAACCACACCTCGGAAATATGGCGCATATCCTGCTTCTCTTCTGGAGTGTCAGTTTCCCGCAGCGGGGCCGCACCCAATCACTCTCCACTGCCCTGTCCCAATCCCCTAGCAACAAAGCTCGCCCAATTACCTACCGCCCGGTCCCATACCCTGGCCTATGAGACTTCTCTTCACTCTATAAAAGTGTGCACATTCTCTGAATAAAGCGGAACTTCTCTGGTGGACGGACAGTTGGTGTCGCCTCATTCTTTCAACAATCACTAGGGTGGCTATAATAAAAAAGGACAAACAACAGAAGTACTGGTGGGAAGGTAGAGATATTGGAAGCCTCAGACATTACTGGTGGAGATATAAAATGGTAAAACTGTTTTGTTAAACAGAATGACAATTTCTCAAAAAGTTCAATGTCCAAGTTATGTGTGACTCGGCAATTCCAGTGCTAGGTGTACAACCAAGGCAAATCGAAGCATATGTCCATATAAACGCTTGTACAGGAATGTTCTTATCAGCACTATTCATAATAGCCAACAAGTGGAAACAACCCAAATATTCCATCTACTGATGCATGAATAAATTACTATTATGCACAATGGAATATTATTCAGAAATAAAAAGAAATAGAGTGCTGATACATGCTTCAACATGAATAACTGAAAACTTGCTAAACTAAAGAAGGCAATTATAAAATACCACACATTATTTGATTCCATTTATACAAAATGTCCAGGAGAGGCAAATCTATAAAAACACAAAGTAAATTAGTGCTTTGGGGAGGTTGAGGATAGAGGTTGGAGAGAAGTAGGAAATGGCTGCTAATGAATACAGAGTTTTGGGAGGGTTATGAAAATATTCTGGAAATAGCAATGTTGGTTGCCCAACTCTATAAATATACTGAAAACTATTTAATTGTACATGTTAAATAGGTAAAGTGTATGAATGTAAATTATAGCTCAATAAAGCTGTTATTTTATTTTTTTATTTTGTTGGTACTGGGGGATCGAACTCAGGGCCTTGTGCTTGGAGGCAAGCACTCTACCAGCTGAGCTATCTCCCCAGCCCCTAAAGCTGTTATTTTAAAACACACAAGTCAAATTAAAAACTGGATGACAGGGAGACTGCCCAGCCACACCCCTATTCATTCAGTGAACAGAACGGGGTAACTACAAAGGCGCACTGATATTGGATATATGAAGAATGGTTGATCCTTACATCCCTCCTTTTGTTTAGTTTTGTTTCCTTTTTGCATTCAAATTTTAATTTTTAATTGGCATTATTATATATTTGTGAGGAGTAAATGTGATATTCTGATGTATGTTTACATTGTAGAATGATTATATCAACTTAATTAACATATCCATCTCCACAAACACCAATCATTTTTTTTGCATTGAGAATATTTAAAATATATTATTTTAGCAATTTTAAAATATATAACACATTATTATTAACTATGATCACCTTGATGTTTGATACATTTTGAAAACTTATTCCTCCTGCCTAATTTGAACTTTGTACACTTTGGTCAACTTCTCCCCATGCCCACTCATCCCCACCCCCACCCCAGACCCTGGTAATCACCATTCTACCATCTACTTCTACAAGTCAACTTCTGTAGATTCCAGGTAAAAGTTAAATCATGCAGTATCTGTCTTTCTGCACCTGGCTTATTTCATTTAGTATAAAATCTTCCAGGTTCATCCATATTGCTGCAATGACAGAATTCCTTATTTTTTTTAAACTGAATGATATTTCATTGTGTGTGTGTGTGTGTGTGTGTGTGTGTGACATTTTCTTTTTTCTTCTCATATTTGTATTGGTGCATTATAGTTGTAATAATTGTGGGATTTGTTGTTACGTATTTGCACATGTACAAAATACAACAATATAATTTAGTCAATGTAATTTACCAGTATTTCCCCTTTCCCTCCCTCATATGGCATTTTCTTCACCCACTCATTGAATACTTGGCCACTGGTGTACACTGGCATTAATTTCTTATCTTGGCTATAGTGAATAATGCTTTAATGAACATGGGAATACAGATACCTCTTGGACATACTGATTTCAATTCTTTTGGATATCTACCCAAATGTAGGATTGCTGGATCATAATTTTACTTTAAGTTTTTTGAGAAACCTCTATACCGCTCTCCATAATGGCTATATTAACTTATATTCCTGTAGAGTGCTTTGGGTAAATGGGCATTTTACAATGTGAATTCTTCCAATCCATGAACAGAGGATATCTTCCAATCCATTAACCAAGGTATCTTTTCATTCATTTGTGTTTTCTCTAATTTCCTTCATCAATATTATACAGCTTTCAATTTACAACTCTTTCACCTCCTTGGTAAAATTTGCTACCAAGTTTTTCATTTTTTGTTGTGACTATAAATAGGACCTAATGTCTTTTTTTTTTTTTGATAGTTTGTTGTTAATATACATTAATGCTAAGACTGAATGTTGATTTCTGACTTGCAACTTTACTGAATTTGCTTATCAGTTCTAACAGTAGTTTGGAGAAATCTTTAGGGTTTTCTCTCTTTCTCTCTCTCTCTCTATATATAAACTGTCATCAGCAGAGAGAGTTTCATTTCTTCCTTTCCTATTAGAATGTCTTTTCTTTCTTTCTCTTGCTGAATTGCACAGGGCTTAGACTTCAGTGCTGTGAAAAGAACTGATCAGAGTATGCAGTCTTCTCTTAATTTTATCATGGTTTAGATGTGAAGTCTCCCCCAAAAGCTAATGTATGAGACAACCCAAGATTTAGAGGAGAAACAATTGGATTCTGAGAATCTTAATCCAATCAGTGATTTAATCCCCTGATGAGATTGAGGTAACTAAAGGCCAGTAGGACCTGGCTGGAGGAAGTGAATATTGGGGGCATGCCTTTGGGATACATATTTTGTATCTAGAGAGTAGAGTCTCTCTTTCTCTCTCCCTCCCTCTCTCTCTCTCCCTCCCTCCCTCTGTCTCCCTCTCTCTCTTCTCTCCTCTCTCTCTCTCTCTCTCTCTCTCTCTCTCTCTCTCTCTCTCTCTCTCTCTCTCTCTCTCCCCCCCTCACTATTTCCTGATCATTAGTGAGTTGCTTCCTTCTGCCACTGTCTCCCGCCATGAGGTTTAGCCTCACCCCAAGCCCCAAGGAATGGGATTGGTCCTCTATGGTCTAAGACCTCTGAAACTGTGAGCCCTCAAACACACTTTTCCTCCTCTAAATTTTTTCTGGTCAGATCTTTTAATCACAGCAACAAAAAAGCTGACTAAAACAGAAATCGATACTGAGAATGGGGTCATTGCTGTGACTAACCTGATCATGTGGTTCAGAAACTTTTGTAGCTTTTTGGATTTGGTGGGAAGAATTTTAGATGCTTAGCAGTACAAACTGGAAATGCTTTAGGTTGTTGTATGTGGAGCTTAATGACTGATTCTGGTGGTGATTAATGAAGATCAGAATGCCAATAGGACTCTGGACAGTAAAGACAGGGCTCCAGGGGAAAAGGAGAACACTATTGGTAATTGGACTAGAAACCATTCACGTCATGTTTGGGCTAAGTTGTCTGCATTTTGCCTGTGCCCTGATACTTTCTGTGAGGCCAATTTTAAAAGCAATGGACTTCTTAATCTGGCAGAAGAAATGTCTAGGCAACATAGCATTCAGGCAGTGGTATGGATATTGCTGGCAGCTTTTAGACAAATTTATTGTGATATTTAGGAGCAGAAAGCAGAGCAGAAAGATTTGAAAAACTTGGACTTGAAAGGTGGGAGTAAAACTGGGGCTAAGGAAGTTGCAGTTGTTAAAGATATTACTGCCACAAAATAAATGCTAAAGCCTTTGCCCAGAGACAATAGGAAAGATGGCTTGAGGTCATCTCAGTAGCTGAAAAGACCACACCCAACTAATATCAAGGGAGTAAAAGTGAAAATTTGCTTGAGAAGAGACCAGTGAGGAATCTTTATTGCATAAGGGGGCCTAGGAAGTTTTTCAACATGCTCAGCCATCCAGACACTCAGATGCTGCTGCAGCCAGGATCCCTGGAGGCTTGACTACTGCTTGAGATGGAGGCAGACCTTGGCATCAACCACGTGGTACTGGTTCTGCAGGAATGCAGGAAACTGGAGTTATGGGGTCATGGAGGCTTCCACCAAGATTTCATAAGAAAGCCTTAGAGGCCAAGCAAAGTGCAGCCCCTGAAAAGTCAATGTGTGGAGATGTGAAGAGGATGCCAAAATTGCAGTGGAGACCCCCAAGACTTAAAAATGCCAGTAACGTGGGACATCATCTTAGGAAAGCTGCAGGAATTGAGCAGAGACAAGCCAACAGAGAGGTCACTTGGGTTGCAACCAACAAGGCTATAGGGGTGGAGCTACACGAGTCCTTTGGAGAAGACATCATGATGCCATGTGCTCCAGATGCCAGATACAGAACTACAGGACTTATTTGTTACACTGGATTTCAGTCTTGCTTTGGTCCCATTCCTTCTTTCTATGCCCCTAATCTTGTGAATGGAAATGTTCACTCTGTACCTTTACATATTGGACACTTGTAAATTGCTTTTAATTTTACAGGAACTTACAATACAAGATTGCTTTGAGCCTCAGAGAAGACTCTGGACTTGAACTTTGAGCAATCTTGGAATTGTTGAGACTATGGGAACTCTTGGAAATGTACTAAATATATTTTGCATTGTTAGATGAGTGTGAGCTTTGGGAGGTCAGGGGAGGAATGTTTTGTTTTATATGTGAAGTGTCCCCCAAAAGCTCATGTGTGAGATGATGCAAAAGGGTACCGAGGAGAAATGATTGGGTTATGATACCTTAACCTATTCAGTGAATTAATCCCAGATTAGCTGAGTGGTAAATGGAGATAGTGAGGTGTGGCTGGAGGAAGTGATTTTTCTGGGGTCATGGCTTCAGGGTATATATTTTGTATCTGGAGAGTGGAATCTTAGTGTCTCTCTCTCTCTCTCTCTCTCTCTCTCTCTCTCTCTCTCTCTCTCTCTCTCTCTCTCTCTCTCCCTCCCCACACATACACTTCCTGATCATAATGTGAGCTGCTTCCCTTTGCCACCCTCTCCTGTCAAGACATTCAGCCTCACCTCAAGCCCCAAGGAGTGAAGCTGGTCTTCTACAGGCTAAGTAATATCTTTGAAACCATGAGTCCCCAAATAAACTTTTCCTCCTCTCAAATTGTTCTGGTCAGATCTTTTAGTCACAGCAGTGAAACAACTCACTAAAACATCATGGCATAATGACCTTCCTTATCTATTTTTGTATTTTTTTGACTGAAAGTCTGCTTTATCTGAGGTAAGTACAGCTACCACTCTCTCTTTTGGTTTTCATTTGCATTTTAATGTTTGGGATATTTTCTCCATCCCTTCACTCTCAGTCTATGTGAGTCTTCATTTCTTTGCTCTTTTGGGTGGTGTGGTAATTCCATGAGTCTTCATAATCCTTGTGACTTGCATTTGTGTCTAGGCCTTTGAGGAAGCAGACACCTCTTCTGGCTGTTTTTTCAGAAACAGATCTTCACTATTTAGTCCAACCTGAGATTCTGGATTAAGATCTCAGGCAGTCTGTGCTTACTGTTGAGTTCTCTAGTTAGGCTTTTTCTACCTGTGCTCTGAAGTCAAGGGGGACTGCTAACTGGGCTCTGCTGTTCAGTGAGACCATTTGCTGGCCTCTACACTCGGGCAGAACTCCTGGCTAGGCACTTAATTGTCTCCGGTCAAGCAGGGTCATGAGTGTTTTCTCCTCTAAGGAATATAGCTATTAGGATTAAGCTGCAGATTAGCCTCCAAGTTTAGGCAGAATCACTGCCTGGGACAAGAGGATCCAGAGGCTAAGCAACATAAAAATGGATGGCTGTGACTTGCCTCCCTGCCTGGGTGGAGTCTTTGGGTGGTCTCCGATAGTGAGCCCAGTTGGCATTTGGACTCCGAGGTCCTATGGTCTACAGAAATGCACAGTAGAGAGCATCTCTCTATCTGATCAGAGCCTTGGGGTGGGCTCTAAGCCTGGACAGGATGGTGTCTAGGGATTCAAGACTGGTAGAACTTTCTGTGACGCTTCTGAAAGTGGCCAGCTTGGTTTCGGGGTAGGCTATGCTGTTGGCTGACTTCTCTGATCCAGCATCAACTCTGGCAGTAACAGAGCTGCCACTCAGATCTTCATGTTTTTGGTTGCAAACTCTGCCTTCTCTCTTCCTTTCTACCTGACCCCAGGAGGTCTAGTCCTGCCATATATCTCCAGGGTTTCCCTCAAGACACAAGTGAGCCTCTCTGAAGCATCTGAGCATGCTGGTGGGGTGGGGGAGTGGAATGGATGTCTACCCAGGCTCTCTTTTCTGACCATAGAAGCTGGAGGTCAGGGAAATCCTCTCTATAGCGCTGTGCTGACTGGAGGGAGAGGCAATGTGGTAGAAATGATGCCATTCTTCTTTCTATGTGTTTTTGTTTTGTTTTGTTTTGTTCTGTTTTTAAGTTCTTAGTCCATGCAGGTGTCCAAGTTTCATTCCCAGGTTTTTTGGTTTTCACAAATGCATTCACTGTGGGTAAGTAACATTTTTTTTTTAAATGGGGACTGGGAGCTCCCATTTTGTCATATTTTTGTCTCTGCTTCTGAAAAGTTCCTAGCTTAGAGGGAAGCAAACAGTTACACTAAAATATTAGATAAATGCTATAGCAGAGATCCAGACTAAGTGCAGTGGGAATAGGGAATAGAGTAGAGAATGACTAATGAGTTGGGAAAGCTGAGAAAGCTTTCTGTAAAGACTGCTTCCCCACTCCCCACCCTGTTTGTGGATCAAACCCAGGGTCTTATGCATACTAGGCAAGTGCTCGACACTAAGCTACATCCACAACCCTACAAAGGTGATTTTTTTAGCTGAGGCAAGAAAAATGAATAAAAATGCCTGCAATGCCTCCAGGCATTGTTTCTAGTTGGATAAAATTCTTGTTATGTTATTAAGCCAGTGTTTATATATATATATATATATATATATATATATATCTTTGGATATATATATATATATCTTTGCTTTTAGACAAGGATAAAGCAAAGAAGAATCTAAAAGCAAAGAAGAATCAAATAAATGCCAAAAAAGGGCATCAAATATTCTATAAAGCTACTCACTGAGAAAACAATAGACCTGAATATGTAGTCTGAGACATTTATGGGCATTTTTTCCTGTGTTTTTTTTTTTCAGAACACAAATAAATAGGAAAATAATCTATCATTGACCCTGGTTTATCTGGTAATAGCTATGATTTTTTTCTGTTTAATTTTGCTATATCAAAGAACAGACTTATTTTTGCACAAAAATGGACTTAACAACAAAATTGTTTAATTATAGGGATAGAAGTGACCTTAATATACAGTCTGTGCATCTTGACTTTAGGCCTGACTGGTCTTAATTACTACTAATTTAAAATTTTTCTTTTCTTAAACTAGTTTAGATTTTCCACAACCTCCCTTGGTAATCTGTCTTTTGTCATTCATTGTCTTAGATGTCATCTATTAAGTGAAACAAAGTGGTGTTTTAATGTGCAATTACTAGTAAAAACAAACCGGTAACCCAAAAAACTAGGATGGGATTTCTCAAAAGGTTGACTTCCTCTGAAGTAGAAGCTTATCAGCACATGGTCTATGAACCCAGTTTTGGCCCCCAGATTTTTCACTCCATCTCTGTATGAGCAAAGTGCTTTTATCTCAGTGTGATTTGTCAAAGGATTACCAAGACACCCTACCATTTGATTTCCAGCCTAACCATCCATTGCTGTGATAAACTGAAATTTCTTCTTTTGGTTTCATGGGAAAGGGGCAGAACCAAGGTAATAGCAAGAAAACATTTGTTTTAGGAAAAGAAAGGAAGAAATTCACAGAAGAAAAAGTTCTCTACCCTACCATCCTTGGATTTTATTGCTTGTGTCTGAGGAACAAATACCTTTTCCCTCCTTCTGTGCTTTCTTACACTCCAAATTAGCCAAATAGATTTATTACTTATATTTGTATAACTAATGGTGTTATATGATTTTGTTAAAAGCACATTTACGGTTCACTAAGTACAGCTCTCATTTCAACTCCACTCTAACGAACTCTCTTATAATTTAGTTCTTGCTTTAATTCCTTTAAATTAAACATTTCAGCTTCCCCCATCCACCCAAGAAGATTGGTTTTGGTATGCTAAATTTCATCATTGAAATTTAGTATGAACTTTGAAGGTATCCAGAGGTACTTGGAAGTATTTTCCCAGAGGAATTTGGCCACAGAAGGGGAGCAGAACAATCTTGAACTTAAATTAATACTGAAACTTTCCAGACCTTCCAGTAGTTTTTTTTTAGTTATCACCAGCTCACTGAACTCTCAGAGAGGTATATAATAATTGTTTCACTGGAGGCAACTGAGTCTCTAGTTTTATGCAAGTACTTTCCTAAAGGGCACAAAAGCAGAATTTTATTTATTCTCAAAGGAAAGTTTAATTGCATACGACAGTCTAAGAATTCAGCAGAGGATTGGGGTGGTGGCTCAGTATAATGGGGGATCATCGAGCCCCCATCATCAGCACATCTGTCCCTACCAGCTTCAAACCCTGGCCATCTCTAACCTGACCACTTCTTGGGAGACTTGAAACCAGAGCTTCTCCCTGAGACCCAGAGAATCTCCAAGAAGGAAGGAAAGAAGCAAGAGGAAAGGTAACTATATGAGATGATAGAAATGTTAATTTATTTGACTGTGGTAATTATTTCACTATACAGTACCCTTTATATCAAAAGGGTACAACATTAAAAATGTACATTATCTGTATTTTTGTCATTTTGCCTTGAATCAGAAAAAGCTTTTTAGTCTGTCCTTTGGTAATCACTAATGTATATAGCAGCAGCACATGAAGTCTGTCAAATTAACCCTAAGTATTTCAGATTTGATTTATTTTGAAAAAGCTTTCTTCTTTCTTACATATTAACACCCCTGGTCACAATTATGGACCAGTTGGAGTTATGGAGTATTTAATCTATATGCATATGGTATCATCCATTATCCCTATGCAGTTATGGAGTATTATCATGTGCAAAGAGGTGGTGCTTTTATACTACTGGAATGTTAGGAACTCTGGCATTAGTAGAAAAGATGGATGGACAGGAAGAGGCCACACCAGGAGTACACACTGCTCTGTAAACACATCTCCACGCGGCTCTGGACATGTTCTTCAACACTACCTCCAAATTCTATGGAACTCCCTGGTGTGATAAAGTCACCCCTTCTCTCAGACTCTTCTCTGAAAGTACACTGCCGTGACCTAGTTAAGACACAGGTCTCCCTTGAGAAAGCTATGATTTTTCTACAGGGCCTGAGGTTGAGGTTATGCATTTTTGTACTCCATCTGGGACAGAAGAAGAGACTATGTCTTCATTTCCCAAATGTAATTTCCAGGCCCACTGCTTGAAACAATATCTTCCCCGAGTTCAGAAGCACCCTCCTCTCTTGGTTTTTCTCTCTTTCTTTTCAGACTCTTTTTCATAAGATCCTTTCTTCACTATCCTTTCAAACATGATGTTCCTTGTTTTGGCCTCAGACCCTACCCTTTCTTACTGTATATTCTTTCCCTGAAAATTCTCATCCAATCTCATAGTGTCGATTACCATCTACTTGCTATTTGAAAGTTTGCTCAAAACTCTTTTCTGAGATTCAGCCTATATACCTTCCTGCTCACCCTCACCCTGCATTCCCACAGGTCCCTCAAACTCATACATTCATCACTGAACCTATATTCTTCTCCCCAAACCTGTGTTTTCTGTTTCAGAAAATGCACCATCATCTATGTACTCAATTCTAAAACCTAAGGCTCACTTTCACTCTTCTTTTTTCTTTTACCTTCCCTCATCCCCAGAGCCAAAAGTCTCATTTTCCTTCAAAGTCAGTCAATTTCACTTTCTAAACATCTCTAGAAATCTACCATCATTTTTTTTCTAATCTGACCTCAACTATTGTGCAAGTCACCATCGTGTCTTTCCTGCATAACTGGAACTCCAGACCTATCCCCTATGGAATTTTTCAACTCTGAAGAACATTCTTTCTAAAACTCAGATCTAATTACAATATCCTCAGGCCTAAAACCCTCCAAAACCTTCCACTACCCCAACTGGTAATCATGGTGGCAAGCTCCTTCATGATCTGGTGTCTGCTTAGCTCTGCAGCCATACTCTCTACCCTCTACCCATGACTCTCAAGGTAGTAGGGAAGCCACACTCTCTTAAGACCCTAGGCCTTGTCACTTCCTTGTCCAGAACACTTTGTACCACATACACAGATCAGCTACAGAACACCAACATTTTCCTGGATCATTTTTCTCCTACTTCAGACCTCAGCTTGGGTATCTCATCCTACAGGAAGTTTTCCCTAATGCCTCCACTCAATATTAGCTTAAGAGCGCCTTCCTATGCTCTCATAGCTTACTATCCTACCACACAAAACAGTAATTCTTTGATTAATTATCTATCTCCCCACCAAACTGTAAATTCCCAAAGACATTGTTTTCATTAACCACCACATCTCTGGACACTTGACCAGTTCTTAAAAAAATATGCAATTATATTTTGAATAAGTAAAGTAATTTATTTGGTGATTGTCTTGGATTTCAAGAATTAATTAGTGGTTATGTAATAGGTTCCAAAAAGGAAACAGTACACTCAAAGCAAGAAAATTCAGGGACAGCTGACTCACAAAGGGACTATGTACAAATACAGGGCATAAGAAGATGACTGGAAATGGCACAGTAATTAAAGCTGCTACCCATAGGCTAGAGGCAGTTACAAAAAAAAGGGAGAGAGTCAGGTAGAGTCAGACACTTGGGAGAAGTGTTGGCCTTTGTTAAGTGACACAGTCAGTTCAAGGCCAGTCTACTGGTCAGGGTTCAAACACAGAATCAGAACCAGTAGGAGCAATGTGTTAAAAGAGAAATCGGCTTATCTAATTATAAGAATTGGCTAAATAAGTCTAAAATCTCTCTGGCAGGTCACCATCAGGAAGGGCAAGCTGAAACTCTCAGGCACAGTGTGAAGCAATTGTCCAAAGGTAAAATTTGTCTTTTCTCAGGTCTGATCTTGGGACCTTTCAAATGATTGAGTCAGATCTACCCAAATTAACTAAAATATTCCTTGCAATAAATTGACTATGAACTTTAATCACATTTATAAAACATTTTCAGAGCAACACTAGAATTACTGTTTGATCAAATGAGGAAGACTATAATCTAGCCACATTGACACATAAAACTGACCAGGTCAGCTACCTTGAAGAAGTGAGCCAGGGAGTGTGCATCCTGACCTTACTCTTCTCTTTTCATCTTATCCCCATTTAGGCCTCTCCCTTGATGAGCTCAATCAGTAGTCCTTACAGGAACTGGACTCTATGGAGTGTCTGTAGTACAGGAAATGTAGATAGAATCAAGTTTCAGACAATAGTCTGTTGGGTAAAGGTGAGAATTCTCAAAAAGATAAATGAGGATTCACACTGTACAGTTTTGAAGAAGCTCCTTGAGGAGGAGCCCCCAAATTAGGAAGGAATGTGTATTAGTCAGCTTCACATTACTAGAACAAAACACTGACCTAACTATATAAAGACAAAAGGTTTATTTTGCTCCCAGTTTTTGAGGTTCAAAGTCCAATATCAGGTGACCCCCATTGGTTTGGCCTGTGGTACACATGAGGGCACATCATCATGACAGCACATGCAGAAGGAAATGATCCCATCTTAAGCAGCACAGAGAGAAAAGGGATAAGTGGGCCAAGTTTACTCCTTTTATGACAACTCTCAAGAATTACCAAAGGTGTTGCATGAGAAATATTTCACACCCTTAATGACCTAAGGAGCTCCCCAAATGTCTACCATCTCCCAGCAGCACAACCCCAGGGCTAAGCCTCCAAACACAATGGATCTTTCAGGGACACAAACCATATATTCAAACCAGAACAGAGGGATAGATGCAGGGCTGCATCCACTGAAGACTCCCCCTTTGCCAGATCTGTCTTTTAGTATGTAAGTTTCCTTTGGGCTATGTGAGTAGACCCTTGCAGCGTACCATTTCAAAGGTTGCTCGTTAAGTCAGAAATCTCATTAATCACACCAAGACTTCCAGTTTGATTCTATCTACATGTCCTATACTCCAGACATGCCATAGAGTCCTGCTCATATAATATGTTGTGAAAAATAAAAAGCCAGAGCATTATAGGGATGTAGCCTGCCTCATATCCTCTTTCCTGTAACTATTCACATGGGGAAGCTGTAGCCTAGTGAATTAGGGCTAACCAATCATGAAGTGGCAGAAACAACCATCAGGTAGTCAGCACAGGTCCTATGAGGTAAATCCACCTACTAGTCTTTCCCAAGTTGCAGATTAACAAGATGACACTGGAAAAGAGCAGACTGTCACTTGGTTAACATCTACTTTTTCAGTGAAGAATTAAAACTGAAGCTGGACCATTAAGATACAAATCTCTACTTCAATACTTGCTGACTGTGTGATGTTAGCCTAGTTACTATCTATAAACAGAATTGGGGCTAAGGTGGCTATTAGATCAATTAATAAAGATTCCACAATACCTGGCACATAATCTTTCCAATTAATGCTATTTAGTATTATGATCAAAAACAAATTGTTTTCAAATTTCCTAAATATAACAAACTGCAAAACCAAATCCAGTCACCTGCTTTATAGTTTCATTGGAACACAGCCACACCAAACCATTTACACATCGCATATAACTACTGAATGGTTGTCAGAGAAAAGGTATGAACCACAAAATTTAGAACATTTTCTCCTTTATGAAGAAAGCATTCTGACATAGATTTAGAAAATGAAAGTGATAACAAGAAAACTCTTTACATTCACAAGAACAACTCTTCAATTATGATGCTTAAAAGATTTTTCCAAAAGAAATCTTGTTACTCATTTTACAATATTCAGAAACAAGTGTGAAGAAACTTCTCCTTCATTCATATACTTTCACATCCCCTTTTGTTGATTGATTGACTGATTGATGGATTCATTACTTGAGCTAAAAAGGGAAGCCTGAGATGAGACTTTTAAACCAAATTTTTAAAATGAAGAGTCTGACAATTTCCTTCCCTTTGTCTGAGTATACACATACTTGATCACAGTCTGTCTCTGTCACATTAATTTAATTTGTTATATAGGAGTACTACTTGACACCAAAGTCAACACTTAGGCTCCTAATTGGTTTTGTTCCATACAATGACCTTGAATACACACCAGTGCTAATTCCAATCAGTTATTTCAACAAGGCGTGGTAAAATAATATCTCAGAGGAGATTTGGACTCTTCAAAATTCATCATCATTATTGGTGCAAATATTCGAGAAACATGCCCTTAAATGGTGGTTCAGAAACATTCTGTTTACCTATGAGAGACAACTCGTTTTCATGGAACACATTATTAGGTAAATTCGCAAAAACACATAGGTTGATCTAAGAGGGGTGTTTTAGTTATCTTTTTCATCACTGTGACCAAAAGATTTGATTCATGGTTTCAGAAGTTCAATCCATAGTTGACTAATTCCATAGTTCTGAGCCTAAAGTGAGACAGAACATCATGGTAGAACTATGTAGTAGAGGACAGCAGCTCAGAACACAATGATGAGGAAGGAAAGAGAGCTACATTCATAAAGGACAAAATATAAACCCCAAAGGACAGCCCCACTGAGCTACTTTCTCCAACCACACCCAACCTGCCCATAGTTACTGCTTAGTTATTTCATATCAGTGGATTAATTCACAGATTAGGTTATGCCTCTCATAAACTAATTCTTTCATCTCTGGAAATTCTTGCATTGTCTCACACATGAGGTTTTGGAAGATACCTCATATCTAAACCGTATCAAGGGGTTCATCAGGAAACATATGGAGATGTGTCAGCTGTCTGTCTATCCTCCGTACACTGTTTCCCCCTACTTAACTAATTACAATATGTTCCTCACCTTGATGTAGCAAATCTGCCTAGTTTTCTAAATTTTGACTTAAATATACAACCTGCATCTCATTTCCATCTTTCCTAGATTTTCCCCTGGGTTTATATTTAAACCTGGTAACTTGACCCCTCCCTCTTGATGTAGGAGGGAGGGATGAGTATCTCCCATTTACTTCTGGAAATCTTCCAATGGAAACAGCCTATAGAGCAATAAGGATCAAATGTGGAAGAGGTCAAATACTCCACATTGCATTTTCTATTTTCACATTGCAGTCAGTATCACACCTATGGTCAATCTGTAATAAAAAAATCTTTATATAGATTACCTTCATGAAAAGTAGACATTTGGGAAAATGTTTTCTTTTAAAAACACAGTGTCCTGTCTCTTAGCCAAAGCACACTTATTTTAAAGAGCTGGTATGCAATTAATGTATTTGGAACACATGACTGATTAAAAATAGCAGCACTGTTAAGTTCTAACTTTGTTCTTTTGCCAGTTATAAAGCTCCATGAGAGCATAGGATTTAACAATCATAGTAACCAGATAAAACCAATGCTTATGTAGGTTTGTCTGTTTTGTCTCATTGAGTATGTCCAAATGTGAATATGGTTTCCAAATCAGGTACTGCTGCAGGCATACACGGTCTGTTCAGTAGATCGCCCAGAGCTCATGTAGTTTTCCAATGTATCTGACATATTAGCTTACCTTATTAAATAAATACATTTATTTTTAATGGAACTGGACTTGATGACAACAAAACAAGGTTTGGTTAACAAAGTCAAGCTTTATTCTGTAAACTCACCACACCATAAATTTAATGTTTTCCAAATTTGTTTTAAATGTTATTCTCTAGAATAGATTTCTTTTCAGAAAAGTTTCTTTTGTTTTGGTGGGTGGGAGGTTACCAGGGATTGAACTCAGGGGCACTTAGCCACAGAGCCACATCCCCAGCCATATTTTGTATTTTATTTAGAGACAGGGTCTCACTGAGTTGCTTAGTGCCTTGCTTTTGCTGAGACTCTTTGAACTCATGATCCTCCTGCTTCAGCCTCTGGAGCTGCTGGGATTACAGGCATGCACCACCTAACTGGTAAAAGAAGAGTCTTCATTGGTTAAATTTAATTTATTTTACTTACTTGGAATTTTTGCCCACTCTTTAAAAGCCAGTTCTGTCTGGTTCATTTCCAAAACCAAATGTACCAAAATATTATTTCCTTTGCTTTTGAGATCCTGGAAAAATTAAATAACTGGTCAATTAAACACTTGTTGCGGCCTTCACACTTAACCAAATGTGTTTCTGCTACCTTCATCAGTTCCCAGTTATAGCAGCTCTCTTGGCTGAATGATTGAAGGAAACTCCTAACTGCAGAAAAGTGTGCTTGACACTATCTCCAACCAACTCTAGATCTTGGTTCCTCCAGTTACCCTTCAAATACTCCCTTACCATTCTCTTCCTTTTAGGCAATAAATAGGCCTTAGTTTTTCTGATTCTAAAATATAAAACAAATTTATTTAACAATAAAATAAAAATTGAACCTTGTTTCCTCTAAGCATCCTTTCAAACTAAACCCTTTTTCTTCTTAACTGGCAAATTTCTTAAAAGGGACATCTATGGAGATTATCTCCACCATCCTATTTCCAGTAAATTCTCTAGTTCTGATTTCTTCCCCACCGTTCCACAGGTATTATTTTGGCACTCTTTTGAGCTGAACTTCTTATGGTATTTAACAAAATAGAACACTTCTTAACCTTGTGGGTACATTCATTTTTTTTCTAGTTTCCTGCTTGCATACAGAGCAAGGGTCCCTAAAGTAGTGCTTCTTTACCCTTCACAGAGGAGTAAATTTTTGATTGATTATTTTGGGATAAGGAACAAAGTTTTCCTTTGCTTCCCCAGTCTCTTCCTTGCAGTGAACACATTCTGCCTTGACTTTCCCTGCTGAAGGTAGTTCAAAGACTGCCCTTGTAGGCCAGTCTAGCTAACAGAACTAAGGGCACATCCTGTAATCTTTATTAGTAGTAACAATGATTGTTTTTGCTGGGGGCAGAGAAGAAAATTTCTTTAGAGTAATGTAATGGTTAATTTGAATTGTCAACTTGATTACATTAAGAGATGCCTAAGATTAAGAAGTTTCCCAGTATGTCTATGAGAGTGGAAACTGAAGTGGAGACCCTCCCCAAGCATGGGCAGCACCATCCAATAGGTTAGAGGTTGGGGTGGAGTAAAGGTTGGAAGAACAAGGAAGCAGCAACACATGCAAGCTCGATTCTTGACTGACTTCTCGATTGCTGCTGTGATTGCCTGAGGACATCAGACTCTCCTTCACTCTTCCAAAATGAACTCTGCCAGTGATTCTCTAGGGAGTTTCCAGAAGCCTTGGTCCCAGACTGGGATAGTATCATTGATCCCTCTTGTTCTGAGGCTTCAGCATCTTGGAATCTACAGCTACTGGCTCCTCCAGCTCTCTAGCCTGCAGATGGCCATTGGGGACCACCCAGATTCTGACAATCTAATACATCTCCTTTTAATAATCATACCTCCAGTTGGTTCTGTTCCTCTAGGGAACCTGACTAATACAAGTAATGTATTTAAATTATTTTACTTTTTTAAAATTAGTAGTTTTAATTAATCATGATCATATATGTTACGGGTACAATGTAATACCTTTATTCAATTGAATGATTAAATAAGGCTTATTTGCATTTCCATCACTTCATTTACTTACCCTTTCTTTGGTGAGATATTTGAAATTTACTCTCAGTGATTTTGAAACAGACAATGTATCATTATTGATGATAATCATTCTGCTGTGCAATAGATTTAGTCCTCTCGTCTAACTGAAACCTTGCACTTTTTGATCATCAACTCCCATCTGTGTCCCACCAACCTGATAACAGCCATTCTTCTCTCTAATTCTCTGAGATCAATTTTAGTTTCCATATCTAAGTGACATAATGCAATATCTGTGTTCCTAACCATGATTGTTTTGATCTCCATTTGCATCTCTCAGTTGGTGCCAAAGTTCATGGTGTAGACAGATGTTTTTTATTGGTCTCTCTGCCCAAAACTCCAAAATCCACTTTCTTAAACTCTTTCAATAGCTCTTGTGTCTTTCTCCTCCTTTTGCACATACCTGCTAGTACTATACTGTAGCACAAATAACAGTGCATTTTATAACATTTTTCTAATTATAAAAGCAACTCAGAAAAATTTTAAATAAAACAAGTAAAAAGATAAATGTGGAAGCTTAGATCCCAGAGATATCCACTATTAACATTTTGGAGACTTCCTTCTTGTCTTTTTCTTTTAAAGATATAATAAAAATTACCTATTTAATTACACAGATTTTTCAATGTTGAAATGAAACTATATATTTTTATAAACTGCTTATTTTAAATTTATGGTGATCATTTTTCTGTGTCATTAAATAGTCTTCTAAAATATGATCTTAAATGCTTGCATAATATTCCATCATATGAATTTATTGTAATTTATTAAACCCATTTTCTAAGATTGAAGAGTATTCTTCCTTTTCACTATTAATATATTATTACTTATTCATGTTTGTTATATAGCAGGAACTACCTTATGTCTTTTTACAAAGGTTGTAGAGTTATTTATCACAACAGTTCAATGAGGAGGTCATGTTATCTCCATTCTACAGAGGAGAAAACTGAGGCTCAGAACTTGTTCAAACTCACACAGCAAGTGGAAGAGTCTTGATAGACATAACCTACTTAAAAGTTAGAAAACAAAGAGCAGACTGAGGAGAAGACATAACAGACAGCAGAACACATAAACTATTTCTTCAACTCAGATAACGACAACCTAATAGAAAAATTGGCAAAGGGAAGAGAATAGACAATTTACAGAAATAATAAAAATGAAGCATATAAAAAGAAGTTCAACCTCGCTGGCAATCTAGGAAATTTAAAACATCATTATATAGCAAATGTTTAAGATTAGTGAGATCCCATATTCACAAGAATGTGAGCAATCTCTTTTATACTGTTGGCAAAAACATACTAACAAACTTTTTTGGGGAAGGCAATGTGACAGTATTCTTTGACGTTTTAGAGATATGTACATATCAGTCTCAAATTTCTATGTCTAGATATCTGTCCTGGAGAAACACCCACACATATGCTAGTACAAAAATATTTGCTATTGCATTGTTTCCAATTGCAAAAATCACAAATGGTTAAATAAATGATGACAGATTTCTATGCAATATTTAAAAAGACTGATGTAGATCACTACATACTAACTTGGAAAGATATTCAAAGCATATATTTAAAGTAAAACCAGATATTTATTATGTAAATAGAATATTTCTACCCATAAATACATGGGTAAATACATGTACCTTTATTGGAAAAGATTAGGAAACAGACTCCCCAACTCTCAACAGGGGTTGCACTTATTAACATCAAGAGGTGGGCAAAGTGGCACTTTCACTTACGACCCTACAGAACATTCATAACTTTCTATCCCTGTCCCCTGCCGTTTTCTACATATATATTACCCAAATATCACCAAGATTCACAGAGGACTGTGTTTTTCATTAGCTTGATAGTATCATGTGAGAGGATGTAAGAACATGGAGAAGAGTTGCCCTAGTGTCGCCTTTGCCATCAGGCCACCTGAGCTGTGGGAGACACTAATTTTTGCCAAGTTCCATTCAGGCCTCAGCAGTTGCAATACAATCATGGCCTCAAGTTTGAGCTATAACCCATTATGTCAGTCCTGCCACCGTCCCAACCTTAGTGCTACATCTTCAACAGCTTTACAACTGCTACTCATCCTCCCATTGAAATTACAGAAATGTGGCTCTACTTCCTGGGCTGGCCTCTCTTATGGGTTTGTGTTATTCGGTGACTTGGGCCTTGTGATGTCCCTGGTTTTTAGCTTTATACAAACACATTCTTTCTCCCACCAGGGTGCATCCCCACAGAGAAGATAGCCAAGCAGGTACTTTCAAATACTGAAAGGTACTAAAGACTCAGAAGGCATTTGTCCTACAGATATTCATGCACAAGTAAAAAGTGATTTTTGTGCAGTTATTCCTTGTAGTCTGTTTATAACAGCCAAAGATTGGAAACAACTCAAATGTCTATCAACAGGGCCTAGTTAAATGAATAGTTAAATGAACTATTTTTTAATAGTTGCCTACAGTGTTTTAGTGGCGTCCTTGGATTCCACTAACCAAAAATAAAGACTACAGGTAGAAGAAATAAAAAAATATAAGGAAGATTTCTTTACACTGATAGGAGAAGCCCAAATTATATTTTAAAAAAAAACCAAAAAACAAGGTGCAGAATTGCATGTGCAATATTTTACCTTCATAAACAAGAGAAAAACAAAATCTGTATTTGTTTTTGCTTATATGTTAGAAGAAACTATTGAATTTTACATAAAATAGTAAACAGAGTAGTTAATTTGTTGGGAACTGATCGAAGGAGGACAAGAATGGTAGGGAAGAATTTTATTCTATACCCTTTTATCCTCTGGTTTTTAAATCCTATTTATGTTTTGCCTATTCAATTCCTCATATGTTCAAATTTCCTTCTCAAAGTTGAACCCTTCCCATGAAGGATAAGCAAGTGAAATCTTGCAAATTATCCTCCTAGCCCAAATCTTTGGTCTGGTTTCCACCACCACCACCTTGTCCTTTTATTTCTGATATTCCCTCTTCAGAGATATACCCTATGTTATCTACCCACAAAGATACATGCATATATAATAACAAGCATCATGTTTACATTAAGTGAACGCTCTTCAGGTACTCACTTGATATTGAGATTTTTCCATGGACACTAAGGGCTAGAAAACATTTAAACTTCTGGAACAAACTGAAAGCAGAGGTTATTAAGTTATCAGAACTGTCTCCAATATGTACCTGTTTAATTTTTCTTTTGCTATTTGTACTTCCCTGATCCTTATGATGATAAAAAGGTTGCCAACATCTCTTGACATATGTGTATTCCTAGTCATTTACACACAGAAAACCTGGTATCTCTTTATTGCTCAGACATACCACTGATTTTTGTTCTTGCTCTTGCTATTTTTTTTTAAACTTCCCAGGGGATGTTCTTAATTAGACCAATCAGCTCTGGTCTGCTACCCAATCATATGTCAGCCCCAAGTGGAAAGAGGTAGGTGAAGGGGTGGTTTTTGAGAAAAGATTCATTTGGCATCCAAATCAGTAGGTAGGAGTATGTTATGATACTATAAAACTTATTCAACTTTGGCTATTGCTAATTTTATAGCAATGAAAGTCTTTATTAATGCATTCCTGAATCTTTATCAGATAATTTCCTTGGGCCAAACATATTGAAGAATTTTGACTCATGAGGAAAAAATGGTTTCCCAGAAAGGTGGTTTAAGTTTGCAACACCAGAACAAGCTATGAGCCTGCCTACATCACCGCTCTCAGAATACTTGACATTGTTATTTTTCTTTTTTATTTTTCCTAGTTGTAAATGCAGTTCTAACTTTCATGATTTTGTATATTTGGAGCTTCTACCTGGTTGGTTCTCTGATGTCTTTTAAGTCCCTGATATCTTCTAAGTATTTAATTATATTATTATTAAGATCTTTAAATTCTGACTTAATTTACAAATCTCTTCTTTTATCACCAGTTTAGTCCCTACTATTTGACTCTTAGCTTAGAAGTTAAGTTTTCATCATTTCTGAATTTTTGATGACACTATACTCAGAATTTTGCATGTAGGACATGTTCCATAAATATTTTGTTGAATGTAACGTAATTAGATTGTGTCTTAGTCCATTTGGGGCACTTTCGCAGAATTTCTGAAATTGGTAATTTATAAAGAACAGAAATTATTTCCCACAGATCTAGAGGTTTGGAAGTCCAAGATCAAGGAGCTTGGTGTCTGGGGAGGGCCTAGTCTCTGCTTCCAAATTGGAACCTTGAGCACCACATCTTTTGAAGGGAAGGAAGACTGTTCTCATGTGGCAGAAGTGCAGCAAAGCAAAGAAGCAAAAGATGGCTGCATTTGTCCTTCTTGATCTACATTAGTCTCACCCACAGGGCACATTCCTCACTGCCTAATCACCTCATCAAGGCCCCACCTCTTAATACTGTAACAATGGAAATTAAATCTCAACCTGAGTTATAGAGGCAACATATATTCAAACCACAGCAAACTGAAGAACAGAAAAATTCTGAATCTTCTGTTTAAGGTTCTTAACCTCCAAGGTCATTTCTGTAATAGCAAAGGATGGTAAGTACCTGGTCTAACAGAAGCTCAACCTTTCAGTGAAAGAAGGTGATTTGTTAGAAACTGTCTAATCTGTAACATTATCTCCACCAGAACACTGTTTTCCCTCAGTATCCCTGGGGGATTTGTTCTAGGACCACCTAGGAATATCAAAACCACAGATGCTCAAATGCCTTATAAAAGATGGCATAGCTGGGGCTGGGGTTGTAGCTCAGTGGTACAGCATTCATCTATCATGTGTGAGGCCCTGGGTTTGAGCCTCAGCACCACATAAAATAAATAAATAAATAAATAAATAAATAAATAAATAAATAAAGTTCTATTGAACTAAAAAAACTTTTTTAAAATGGCATAGTATTTGCATCTAACCTATGCATAATTTCTCATATACTTTAAATCATGTCTAGGTTACTTATAATACCTAACACAAGTAAATGCTATGTTAATAGTTTTTATACTGCATTATTTAGGGAATAATGCTAAGGGAAAAGTCTGTACATGTTCAATATGGATGCAATTTTTTCAAATATTTTGAACCTAAAATGGTTGAATCTACAGATGCAGAAGTTGCAGATATGAAGGGCTGACTGGAGACAATGTTGTTTTCATAGTATTTTTTTTTTTTTTTTTTTTTTTGGTACTGCAGATTGAACTCAGGGGCACTCAACCACTGAGCCACATCCCCAGCCCCATTTTGTATTTTATTTAGAGACAGGGCCTCTCACTGAGTTGCTTAGTGCCTCACTTTTTTTGCTGAGACTGGCTTTGAACTCACGATCCTCCTGCCTCAGCCTCCTGAGCCACTGGGATTGCCAAGATGCAATTACTCCTCGAAATTTCTCTGCTAACTAGCACTTCTTTTTCATTCTACTCTTATTGCCATTATTCCGGCCCAGGTTCTGAGGACATTCATCTACACACTGGAAGGCATAAACATTATATACATTTATATGTCATACATAAATTATAACCCATAAAATCATTATATTATAATATTCCTTATTATATTTATATATGTCTTATGTTTATTTATGTTTGTGTGTTATATATTCAAATCTTTTCATTTGTGGAGGGATTACATGTGGAGATATTAACCTAGGCTTTGTTGTCCTGCTGATCACCCCCTCCAAGGGTAAACAGTATTCATAACCTCAAGGGGCCAGTTATTTCCCCCAGAGAAAGCAGCAAAATTAGCCCAGGGAAAACAAGAGGCAATAATTTTAAAAATATCCATAGCAAAGGCGTCTTAAAAGTTTTTGATTTGGGGCTTTTGATTTGGTATAGCCCAGTTTTTTTTTTTTTTTAAAAAAACAAAGTGTTTTGGTATTAAAAGCTTGATTTTGAACATAAAAAAGTCAAAATCCTGAAGGACTTGGTCCATGACATTTATATCATCAATAGAGATAAGAGTGGTACCTAATGAATAAGGGTGAGTTCTCCTGCCCTGAAAGAGATTTTGGTGGCTATAGGAAGGATGGGTGAGTAAAGAACTAAGAAGGAACCTTACCCAGCTTCTCTCTAACCCTAAACAATGAAGTCTTAATGAGGTGAGATTTAGGAACAGCCTCAAGAACCTCCAACATGGTGGCCAAGAACAGCTGACCGTCTCTGAACCCCAAAGAAAGGTGTAGATGCAACTGAAAGGAGCCATTAGATCCCAAAGTCCTCATGTTTGAAACAAGGAGGAGGCAGAATTGGTGGTCTTTGTTATCAAGGGTTCTGTGGGTTTAGGATCTTGTGAACAGAGGCCAAAGGGACAAAGGTGGACAACCAAAAGTCATATAGAATTTGTCTTCTCCAGAGAGGCTAGTAGAGGGTAAAGGACAAATAAGGAACAAATACCCTCTTACTAGTAGTTCTGTAATATTATCCAAACCTCCAGAAACTGACAGGTAACTTGGGGAAAAGGCAAAGGAATAAATCCTGATTGAGTTTAAAATATTAAATAACTGAGCTCCCTTAAAATCAGTAAGATTAAGTTTTCTACCATTATGCAGAATAGAGGCTTAAGATAAAGATTAAAATAAGGGCAAAGAGCTACAAATTTAAGTATATTATATATATATATATATATATATATATATATAATATACTTGAAGATATAGTTTTGTATTAAGGGTATATAATATCATAAGTATATACCTAAATATTTTATAAAATATACTTCAATCTTTGCAAATATCCGTATTTATGAAAAAATTAGGGGTACATGTTCTCAGTACCAAAAAGTATAATTTGAGACCAAAAGACAAAACATAATATGAGATATACATATTTGGTAGTGGTTCATCTTATTTGAAAAGATGATATTAAATAAATGATACACTTGATGGTGGCTTAGAATCTAGAAGCATCATGGTATTTGTTTTATCAAACTCACTGACATACAGAGAGATATTCCTGGATAGGCAGAATGATAGAGAATGCAGGAGTGAGGGTAGAGAATCCCAGTTCACCACTTCTGACCTAACTAGGACAAGATCTGTTACATCTTGGGGACTTACATTAAAATTTCTAATGTCTGTGGTTAATGGAAAGATTAATAAATTACTGCATAGGAAGAACTTAGTCATGTACTTATCTCCTAGTAAATAGAAAATAAATGTCAGTTATTATTATCATTGTGGTCATTCTAAAGCATAATATTTGTTTTTCTGTGCCACGTCTGGATATTATTTATAAATGTGCACAATCTATTACATAAGTAACAAAGAAAGTCTTAGGTTTTAAGGTTAGCCTTTTATTTACACATGAAAGTTTCTATAGGGAAAGAAAAAAGTTCACAATGAACTCTAAATTTTAGAGTAGTTAAATAAACTTAATTCAAACTGCCAAGTGTAACTGAGACTAAGAGTCTCTGAAAATGCCAAGCAAGAGAAAATAGGGAATTATACACTCACTCGATACCACAAATACTTATGGGGGAAAGATGAATGATTTGATTGGGCAGCAGTTATTGTTAAAGGAAAATAAAGTGGAAAAAACTGAAATATTTATCAAGAAGTGATGAAAGCCAGCTGTGGAAAAAGATTCTGTAAGGGAGAGTTTCTGTATTACAAAGGAAATAGCTGTACAATGTCAAGAAAGGAATCAGTGAGACAGAAAGCAAGGAAACCCACCACAGTAGGATGTCATATTCACAATAGCAGTGTTCACGTTGGAACTTGACATCTTGCTCTGTGGTGGTTTGAAAATTTTGCTCCATGCTATTAGGAATTTACCACCAAACTTTTGTGGCTGTCTCATTAATGTTA
Source organism: Sciurus carolinensis (assembly GCF_902686445.1). Taxonomy (NCBI): domain Eukaryota; kingdom Metazoa; phylum Chordata; class Mammalia; order Rodentia; family Sciuridae; genus Sciurus; species Sciurus carolinensis. The sequence goes on from NC_062220.1 coordinate 49,464,181, forward strand.
CTATTTGTCTTTTAAAATATCTCTTGGAATTCTGTAAATGTATTGTGCTGGGTATATGATTCCATGTGCTCTATTTATTTCACTGGGATAAGGATAGGGGAAATATCTACAGGAATTTTCAAAAGATAATGCTTTGATGCTAAAAGCTGAATGTCTGCATTCCCGCACATTTATGACAATAAATCAATAATTCTGAATTAGTCTTAACACATAATTAAATGCTGAACAATATTTATATACTGGCAGATAGACCTGTTGGCACTATCACTTTGGTCATAAAAATAATAAAGGTGATGATGTCGATGATGACAACATTGGTTATCATAACCTAAAACTTTTCTGTTTTAAAAATTTTTGTTGAGGTTTAACTATAAGAAATCCACTGAAGTGTTTTGCTATAAAGCGTGTGATAATTGGAAGAGGAAACCAACTATAGCTATAGCCATGGTTGAGATTTGTGTTCCTTGAAACTTCAAATGTTTTAAAGCAGGTCTGTGGCCTGGAAAGCCAGTGATAAGCAAATTGAAAGTAGCTGATTTCAGATATTCATCAACATAAAATACTTCAGGGTCTTAAAATCAGGCTAGACATCTTAAAGGAACAGAGACTCTTGCAAGATTTCCAGGACTTCCTGTGTTCAGTTAACCCAGCGATGCCACGAGATGAGCCTTTCTTGTTTATTTTCGTACTTCCACTTCCTGTCAAGTGCCGTTAACCAGCAAATTCAGAGGTATATGAACATTTAAATAAACTCGGTGTGCGCATAATCACATGTTAAATACCCCCAAACAAGTTCAATTCTTTAGAGATTTCTGTAGGTTTTCACTGTGCTCAAACTGGCTGGCATAATTTTTACTTTAATTCCAAGGTGATTTACCTATGCTTCTCCATTTCTCTAAGGGCATATGTGAAGGTACTATTCCTTCCTGGGAAAAAACTACAGTCCCTTATGGCTTACACTGTTCCTGAAACTCTTCTCCAGACTGGCAGCATCAGTATCATAGGAATTTATTTGAAATGCAAATTCTCGAGCTCCACTCCAGAAATTCTGAGGCTATGGGGCAGCATTGTGTATTTTCACAAGCTCTCAGTTGATTCAGATGCATGATACAGTTTGAGGACCAGTGATTGACACAACCCTACTTAAATCCTCAGAGGATGAATTTGGTATTATTCTTCCCATTTTGTAGAAGAAAACAAGTCTCAGAAAACTAACCTGGCTTCCAATGACCATACTGGTAAATGGTAGGACAGAGGCTTGACCCAATTTCTTGCAACCCAAACCCAAAAATCCTTCCACAAAATTGTTACCTTCTCAAATAACTCAGGTGTATTTCTCACATACACTCCCACCTCCGTATAAGACTTGGAATAATTTACGTACTGGTACCACGTAAGGGAAAAGTGCCTAACTTAATAAACCACAGTAAGTGGCCCTCTCATGGATCTCCACCTGTTTACCTTTTATTTATGCATGACAGTGAGGCAGAGAGAGAACTGAAACCTAAAAAGTTTTGGATCATGTGAGAGCAGTGGTTCATTTGGCCCAACCCTGCTTTGACCCTCCCATCTGAAGCTCTTTACCTTGTTCTTTCTAATCAGTCATGATGCAGCGCCTACAGCAGAAGAGGGCAATGTAAATATCCATCGGAAAGAACGATCAATCAAATTTTGTACCTTCATTGTACATACATTTATTTGTATGTGTTACATATTAGACAATTCTGAACTCCCAAACATCCCATCTTCCCTAAATAATCAGTTACGGATTCATTTCCAGGAAGTTTCTTATAATTTTAGCCTAAATTAACTCCGATGTAAATTTCCCAAATTTCATCTCATTGGGTGAAGCTGAGTTTGTTCTTTCTAAGTAACTTGAACATTGCTTCCTACTTCCAGTTCGCTAGGAATGCATAGGAAGTTGCTCTTGGGTCCATAATTCATGATGTTACAGAACGCATAAGAAAATCCACAAATCTTTTCATTATCAACACCTGACACTTCACTAACTCCTTCACATTCCCCTTGTCCCTGAAAATAAAAGGAAGGTCTTCACCTCATGAGCATCAGTGAATATAGCTGATTCTGCTAAATAAGTGGATGGTTTAGATTCTAAAAATACCCATCAAATTGTTTTTTGTCTCTCTACCAGGATGTTCCCCCTCTCCCCCACCTCTCTCTGTCAGCTGTTAAAACCCAAACCCTCTAGTAGCCCAGTCATCAGGGCAAATTTGTCTAAAAGGTAGATAGATTGTGTCCCACCTGGCTCTTCCAAACTTGCACCTCCATCTGCCTAATTTTTTTTTTTTTTTTAGTACTAGGAATTGAACCCAGGGGTGCTTAACCACTGAATCACCATCTCTAGACCTTTTTATTTTGATATGGAGTCTCACTAAATTGCTTAGGGCCTCACAAAGTTGCTGAGGCTGGCCTTAACTTGCAATCCTCCTGCCTCAGCCTCAGGAGCCACTGGGATTACAGGCATGTGCCACCACGCCTGGCTGCCTAATACTCTTGAAATGAGTAAATGACCAAGAGGTAATTAATGAGCTATGAAGTGCCCTCACAGCCAGGTGCCGCCTTCTTCCTATCAGACAACTCCTCCCAACTCCCCATGCTCTGGGAGAAGTAAAAAGATGAGCAAGGGAAAGAAAAAAAGTACTGATGATCAGTCAAAGTAAGATGAGCAATAACGAGTTCATTTAGCAGGAATATTAAAAATATTTCAAATAAGGGAGGAAGAGTGGCTGCTGTATACTGAAAAGAAAAATGTGTAATTTCTGAAATAAATAAAATTTTGAGTGATTCATAAATGAAACTTAGAAGGGTGTAGGAAGCAGGATATGGGCTAAGTGGAGATATATGCACAGGGGTTGGTAATATTGGGAAATACCCACAGCACAGCACAGCATGACTCAAGGTTAAAAAAAAAAAAGAAAAGAAAGAAGAAAAAAGTAAAGGGAAAAATACAGTAATAGTAGCTGTATTTGGTTGACTGAAGCAATCCTCTTTTGAAAGAGCTCACTATCCTAAAATGTAGAATTATTTAACATAACTACTAATTGGTATTACTATTTATTTAAGTCATCTAAGCTAATGAGGTAATGGAGAGGTCACAGAATAAATCTACTTCTTAGCACGTGGAAGATGGGGACTCTGAGACCAGATTCATTCAGATCAATATTCTAATTTATAGCCCAGGGGAGTGATCCGTACTTATCCACTCCCCTACAGTGAGTGTGCATTATTTGTGCAAAACTATAGGGATAGACGAAGGTAGGGGAAGAGGGAAGAGCTAGTTCTTCTGATCTCTTCCCACACAACTTTTCCCGGCTTATCCTGAAGCCCACCTCAGCTGACCAAAATACAATAATGTTTTCCTTTGTCCCAAAACTCGGTGGTTACAAAGAAAACATCAGTCAAAGATACTCTACAAAGACACTATGGTTATTGGAAAGGAGGGGATTTTTAGTGTCATTTTCTCTTGGTTCTTAGTATAAATTTGTTAAGCAACTTCAGTTGCCTTCTCTTTGATTCTCTTTTCTAATAAATGCAGTTAATAATTATAACAAACTCCAGGGTGTGGGATGTTACACATTTATTGGCATTCCAATGCTATGAGTAAGCACCATATATCACTCTATGTATTCACTCCTTTCCTTTTAATTCTCAAGCTCAGTTTCCCACACATCGAGATTGTGTTCTGCCAACTTAATATGATCCTTCTCTAGCAATTGCAATTTTTCAATTATCTATACAGCTGATGGTTACTATATGTGAAAAGTTCATAGCAAAAAAACAATCACTTAATTAAAAGTACCCTACTTATCTTTCCAAAACAAAAGCACCATTCAACATGTAAAACTAAATACTAAAAGTAGCTAAAATTACAAATGGAGGCCTAAGGAACTGACAGTTTATTTAACAGGTATTTAGTCCCTTTTGGGTGCTGGGCCACTATACTAATCACTTGTATGGCAATGACGAATAAGACAAACCCCTACTCCTGAGATGTGCTCATTCTAGTAAACCGACCACCTCAACAGAGGAAGTGCTAAGATAGACAACATAAATAGAAAATTGTAGGGGACCTGAGACTACTAATTCTATCCAAGGTTAAGTCTTTCTATTTCATCTTAAAGACAGTGTTGAAAGCTTAGGAATGCATTCTTCACAGGGGAAAAGCGAAGTGTTTCATAGGAGTTGGTGATCTGGTGACAGAGGCAGATGGGCACACAGTCATAATAGAATGAGACAGGAACTTTAAGTGAAAGCATGCATAAAATACTCTGGGAACAGCAAAGACAAAACAATTAATTTTGTGAGAGGTGTGGGAGTGGAATGGGGGCAGGGATCAGTGTAGACTAGGGCAATAGAAAGAGGTGACCTCTGGGCTCCAATTAAAGAAGGAATAGAGATCTGGTAGGCAGAAAAATAGAAAAGAAAAGAAGAATAGAATAGAAATAGAAGAATAGAATAGAAAAGAAGAAGAAGGAGCATCCCAGGGAAAAGGAGCATCTTGAGCCTAGTTTTGAAGGCTCTGAGATGAACATTATGGAGTGTGTAACTGTGTAAGGGGTGGGAGACCAGGGAGTAGTTAGAAAACTGGGCTTGTCCATATTATGGGAGTGATCATGTGCTACACTGAGGAATTTGAACTAAAGCAGATCCTGCGGGCAGTTGGGAACCAAAGGGCTTTAATCCTGGAGATGATATGATATGAGTTCAGAAAGATGATTAAGGGAAAACCCATATGCAATCTTACAGATGATGAGTTCAGATCTAGACAGAATCAGTGAAATAAAGGATGGAAGGGCAGAAGAAGACTTCTCCAGGAGTTAGGACCAAGAGAAAATAACAGATAAGATGGTCATGGTTCATTGTTGGGCAAGTGGGAAGATGGCAGGACTCTGACTGAGCTAGGAGAATGGGAAAAGGAATTTGTGAGTAGTTCACAGGGAGAATACCCTGCCAATTCCTTAGGCATGTTGAATTTTGAGGTGCCTCAAGGAGAATTCCTATGAGCAGTTGGAGATATAGATCTGTAGCTGGAGAAGTCAGGCCAAAGCCCCAGAAATGTATGAGTTTGCCTAGGGGAGCAGGGAAGGAGGGAGGAAGGGTGAGGAAAATCCCAGGGGACTCCAACTTCTAAGGGATGGATCAAGGAAGAGAAAACAGAGGAAGAGACAGAACACTTAGAAGTACAGAAGGGAGACTAAGAGAAGGAAGGGAAACCAAACTCAGAAGCGAAGATACTTTTTTGGTGCAGAGACTAATAATCATTAGTGGGAAATGAAGAAGGGAGAGAAGTAGGAGAATTGAACATTGTTCATTGATTGGTAACTGAACGTCCTAACTCACCTTGGGGAAAGCAGTGAGATGGGGGCACAGCTTAGTCAGGCTTGGATTTAAAAAAGGAATAGGAATCAATGAGTGGAATAAATCTTGCAAATGTCTCTCTTAAGATTTTGATGGGGCTGGAGTTGTAGCTCAGTGGTAGAGCGCTTGCCTGGCATGTGTGAGGCCCTGGGTTCAATACTTAGCACCACATATAAATAAATAAAATAAAGGCATTGTGTCCATCTACACTAAAAATTTTAAAAAAGAATTTGATGATGAAGAAATATAATGTGTTAGCCCAGTAAGAAAAGACATGAACTAAAAGTAGAGTGGTTGTTTTGGTTGGTCACTGCTCTTTATTTCTTTAATATCTTTAACACATGCTTAATCAGAAGAAAAAGTATGATTCAAAAACAGGAGCACAGAGGAGATATCTGAGGGAGCCAGACCTTTTGGGTACAGGTTAAAAGCTGTCCTGGTAGGGGGTAGAACTTTTTCTTGTGGGATAATAGGGAAGAGTAGGGAAGAGTAGGTTTAACCCTACAAGTCTGAAGATGACAAGAATAGTAAACTCATGGAGTTTATACCTGATGGCTTTTTTTTTTTCTGAGAAGCAACTGGCAAGATATCTCTGAAAGTGAATAGGGAGAAAATATGCTGAAAGAATGTTGTTAATAAATTCCAGTGTCTTGTTTTTTCCTTTAAAAACCTTGCTTCACTCCCTTAATGAGATAATAAAAGTCTTATCTTAACTAAGGTGGTTCAATATGGCTGTGGAAAACTTAGGTTACAAACTGCTAGATATGAGTGAGTCCCTGTATAGCAAAACTAACAGTGACTGACATGGTTTTGCACAGTTGTCAGGGCACAATAACTATTTTTGATAATGCTTCCTTTAAGCAACTTTGGGGTGAATATTGGGAATAGGATTTAGCATTTAATTGAGATATTTTGGTAATTTGTATATACCCTACAGAACAGAAAATTAAGGAAAGAACAGCAACAAAAATAACTAAGGCCTTTCTCTAGTATAGGAAAATGTCAAATGAGGGAAAAATTGATGTGTCTCACTAGGCTTATTAGAGACCCAAACCACTGATTATCAGGTCTGGTGTGTGCTGCATGGTTGCTCTGAACAATGAGCCACAGACACAATCATTGAAGAAAGACATCAGACTAGACAAACCATCACTTAGAAAGAAAGAATGAAGACAGTCATGTTGTATGCTAACCATCAGCTCCTCTACCTCCTGCCTGGTGTCTCTCCTCTCCAGAGGCTACTTAATCTCATTGAGACAAGACAGCCAGCCTAATTGATACAGAAAATGAAAGCCCTTTGATCTCATATCAAACAGAGTCAGGCTAAGAAAAGAATCCAGCAGGCATGATGACCATCTTCCAAAGGAGAATTAACACTGCAGGAAGGAAAGTAGAAAAGCGGTAATATCTTACTTTGGAATTTCATGAACTCGGTTTGCTTAAAAAAAACAATGAATGAATAGGGTTTGTTTGCTCTTCATAATAAAACATAAACAGTTTTGCAGTTACAAAATCTTTCAAATGATCAATTTTCAGATAAGCTTTATATTAGTGATAGAAAGCACACTAGAAGCATCATAAATGTAAGAACACCTGCCTTTTAGCAGTTAAATATACAGAGCAGGTGTTTATTAACGTCAATTGCTATTGCTACCATATATTGTGCTCCTAAAGTGTTTTCCTGGAAGGGACTTACTATATTGTGATTTAAATAGCATTTGCTAATAAAAGCAAGAATCAATAACTGGGATAGATTCAAACTAAAAAGCTTTCTCTCAGCAAAGGAAACTATCAGCAATTGTGAAGACAGAGCCTACAGAGTGGGAGAAAATTTTTGCCACTCACACTTCAGATAGAACACTAATTTCCAGAATATATAAAGAACTCAAAAAACTCTACACCAAGAATACAAATAACCCAATCAACAAATGGTCTAAGGATATGAACAGACACTTCACAGAAGATCTACAAGCAATCAACAAATATATGAAAAAATGTTCAATATCTCTAGTAATGAGAGAAGTGAAAATCAAAACTACCCTAAGATTCCATCTCACCCCAATTAGAATGGCGATTATCAAGAATACAAGCAACAATAGGTGTTGGAGAGGATGTGGGGAAAAAGGTACACTCAAACATTGCTGGTGGGGTTGCAAATTAGTGCAACCACTCTGGAAAGCAGTGTGGAGATTCTTTAGAAAACATGGAATGGAAACACCATTTGACCCAGCTATCCCACTCCTCAGCCTATACCCAAAGGACTTAAAATCAGCATACTACAGAGATACAGCCACATCAATGTTCATAACTACTCAATTCACAATAGCCAGATTGTGGAGCCAAACTAGATGCCCCTCAATTGATGAATGAATAAAGAAACTGTGATATATATATATAAATAAATATATATATATATAAATATATATATATACATATATACAGATATATATGTATATATATATACACAATGGAATTTTACTCAGCCATAAAGAATAATAAAATTATGGCATTTGCAGGCAAATGGATGAAATGGATGAAATTGGAGAATATCATGCTAAGTGAGATTAGCCAATCTCAAAAAACCAAAGGACCAATGATCTTGCTGATAAGCAGATGATGGTACATAATGGGGGGAGGGGACAAGAATGGAGGAAGGAGGAACTCTATAGAGGGAAAAGAGGGGTGGGAGGGGTGGTGGGGAAGGAGAAAATAACAGAATGAATCAAACACCATTACCCTATGTAAATGTATGATTACACAAATGGTATTCCTCTACTTTATGTACAAACAGAGAAACAAGTTGTACCCCATTTATTTACAATAAAATTTTTTAAAAGATACCACAAAAATAAATAAATAGCATTTGCTATGCTTTAATTAAGTACTTACAAAAGTACTTAAGTGCACAAAATAGGCATTGCAATAATCAGAATATCTGTGAATATACAGACCATTCCACCATTCTAACCATGTGGTTAGAGACCATTATTCATATGGTAGGGGAGTTTATGTTCCCCATTCTAATGCAAAAGATAATTCAATAATTATATTAGTTACTATTTACATAGTAATATAAGGGTGGTTTTATAAACTAGTCCAAGACCATGATTATACAAGTAAGATTAAATAAATAAGGCATGGTCTTCAGGGGAAAACTATTAGCAATAATATCACACTTTACTTTTAGATTCAGAGGACTACTTTGAAAAATAACACACTCTCCAGTTGAGCAGTTCTGCCAAGTAGATCCCATTCTTGATGTATGCTTAAAAACCTAAGGCATGTGATACTTGGGAAAGTATATTCTCCCACTATTTGAACATTTTAAGGTTAGGAAACTATGAAGAAATACTTCAAAAACAGTGTCAGAAAGAAATTGAGACAGAAACAAATTTTTATCAGAGATAGACTGTCATGAAAAATAATCAACTCAACAATAGCAAATTAGCACTGATGTGAATGAGCGTGGGGAAAAAATTGTGGTCTTTTGATTTTATAGCGTATATGAATGCCTTCAAAATAAATTCTGACCCACTTAAGATTCATCTTCCAGTCATTTAAAAGCCCAGACTTCAAACTTTTGGACTAGTCAATTGCCCACTTCTTTCTCCTCTTCCTTGGAAATTTATTCAGTTCTGTTCCATCATCTTTCAGGTACTGTGACTGTTGTTTACTGAATTGTTATGAGACCCGCTTCCGCCCTTCTAAATGAAAACAGCACCTGGCTTACACTTTTCTTCCACACCCTCATTCTCCATCATTCCTCTGTCAACTTCAAAATTTATGCTAGAGAACTATGAAATACTTCAACAGTGTTCTCCCATAATCCTTACACCTCCAGCCCTCCCTACCACAGTCAGGCACCAACAAGATCACTCCTGACTTTAAGCATTGCAAGTATTCAGAATATCGATTCTCCACTTACAACCCTCCTAGGGCTGCATCCCTCCGCATTCCCTCCTTCCTCTCTTTTCTGCTTACGAAATGAACACTGAATCCCTCACAGTTGAATCCCTCTGAGTTCTCTTCTCATCTCCTTATATCGCCCTTTTTGGTTCAGAGGCTCCAGCCTTGTCAGTAGCCGGCAGACCCACACCATATCCACTATCTTTTCTTATTTATATCAAAAACATAGCCTGAGAAAATCTGAGGCTGCTCTGGCTCTCTCAGACTGGCTCATGCCAGTTTCCACTGTGTTGAATATACAACAACAATCCTCTGATGGGCTGCTGGAGACACTCCGACTATTCTACATAAGTAATTTCTGCCCATATACCTCAAAGCCTCTCAGAGCTTTCCTGGACCATTATGGCAAGAACTTTGGGAAACTATAAAATATAACTGGTCTCTTCTCCCCTTCATTTTTCCTCCATACACATCTGTCTCTTCACTTCCCTCCGTTTCCACCTGCCTCAGAGGCACTATCACCACCATTCATCTGACTTCCCGTTCTATACTTTCAACTTCCAACTTGCCACAGATGTTCAGTACCACATTAACAATTTATAACCCGTCCCAGTGCTTAGTCTAGAGCTGATACACTGTTGGCACTCGGTAGATATTTATTGAAGAAATGAATCTACATTCATATGTGACTTCCAATTCAATTCTATTTAAGTAGAGTTTCTAAAGGAGAAAAGAAAAGGATCATCGAAGGCTTTTCTTTCAGAGTGGAAAGGAGCTTTCTAAACTTCTTCCACTCTAGCTGTTACTGTTAACTTTGACTCTACTCTTTGGGTATTCTATTGATTTTCAACAGGCTGTTGTTTTTTCTTTTTTCTGAATGTATTTGGAACATGAACTTGGGTACACATAAAATTACTCTAACTGAAATTTTTAAAAAACTTGATTGTACACACAATGTTTTAAAAGGCAATAGTTGAATGTATATTACTTAAAAACACAGTATACTTAAAGTTACATACTTATAAAATCATAAGGGGCATAAAATCACCCCCAGACCTTCCTGAACATTCTTTTTATTATTTTTAAAGGCTGGCGGCTAATGTGCTTTCTGTGTTCTTTAGTGCATAGGCTCTTGATGATAGTATAAAAATGCCCCTACCACATTGTCCTCTCTACTGTCCCACATGCTGTTTCTATTATGTATATGATTTTTAAATTTCTTATGATCTTGTTTAAAATATGTGTTTATAAATTGTAAATTCTGTGTTTCTGGTTTCTTAATCTATGATTTTCCCCTCTAATGTGGATGAATTCCAGGAAACCCAGAAACAATATCTAACAAGATCTGAGCAGAGGAAGGACAGGAATGGCAAATAAACATTTTCCAGTGTCAGAGAAAGATATTCAATCTTTCAATGTGTTCAACAAATGGGTTTAATAATGCACATTTCGGTATAAAACAGTTCACAACAGAAATATTTGCTACTCAGCCCATTTATCCTGGGAATTACACAACATGGACCATTTTCAATAACTCTTTTCATTATAATGATTTCCTCCTGCTCAAGCAACAGAGATGTATAAACCAGTTTCGTCTAGAAATGTAATATGTGGAGATACAAATGTATTAAAGAAATATTAAAACAAAAACATTTTCATCACTTTGGCTCAGCATTATAGTTTCTTTCTTGAGGTAATTTGGTCTTCTGAAAACTTTCCAACCAGAATATAAAATTGTTTTTTATTCAGAACTCATATAACTAGACAACTTGAAAACACAGTTTTCTTTTAAAGGCATGGTAAAGTGCTGGTAGATTGAAACAAAAGTCAAAGATTTATTTTCAGGAGACCAGTTTGTTTCCTAATTTTGTAACTTAAAAATCTTGAAGTGTCTTTGGAATTATAAAAATAATGACTTTACTTTTAATATAATATTGCATTTACTTAATTTTAAAATATGTCGAGCTACATAAATTCCATACTTAGTAACTTTTACTTAAAAAGATAGTTTCATTATATAAAACCTCTTCCAACATTCTGAATGAATGTAAATATAATGTCATCTATTTAATCATTCATTCATAAGTTCAGCAAATGGGTCTTGAAGGTATAAGATATGTACAGTACAACAGTAATAGCTAGTTTTCCCAAGTAATAGAGAAAATTAATATAATTTCAATATGACTATAATTTATAGCAATAATTGCCACAAAAGAGAGGTTATAAAACTCCAGACAATAGAGATCTGTAAAAATTGTTCTACTAGTGTAGGAACTTAGTACTTAGAATTATATATTTTACAAAGTGCCTGAATTACAATAGCATAAAACATTGCCCTTATTCATGATTTAAGGCTTTATGTTTTCAGAATTTTTGACCATGTTTGTGTAATTGTTGAGAAGCAAAACTTCAGGCAGGATTTATTTACTGGGCAAATACTGTAAGGTACAATACCTGTGCGACACCTGTGTATGTTAAAAATCAATATAGTATACACAGTTCCTTGACTCAGGGAATTCCTAATCTAATAGAAGAAAGAAAAAATCCAACATATTTCCATTGAACATGTCTTTCAATTCTTTCTACATTCTCACCACCATTAGATTGAACTTTATTAGACACCAAAGCAACCGTGTTATTTCATGGATGCCCTCTAGGAGCAATAAGCACCACAACTGGTTCTGGTCAATTTTTGGGTTAGTCCATGATTGTTGATAAGACAAGTCAGGGTTTTCTAAAGCAACAGATGCTACTGGTATAACCCACACGTGGGTTAAAAGTGCTGAGACGGCATTTCTGATCCACTTGAGCAACCCAGTCTTTGACAACAGGGCCTCTAATCTCTAAAGTAGGGATTCCTTGAAAGAGCAAAATTCTACCCAGAAAGTGAGAGCTGTGGAAGATCTGCTTCTGAGGTCCCTTCCTGGTGACATGGCAGGTCATTTTGCCTCCAGAACTCTGACTCTGTGAATGAGAGCAGAAGTACTAGAAGGAGGGCAGGTCAGAGAGCTAACACACAAGAGACTGAAGCTTATGAAAGAAAGAGGAAGTAGACAAGAGAGTAAGGGAAGGTGACGTTTATGGAAGGGAGGGAGACATAGAAGGAGGGAAGAAGGAGAGAGAGAGGGAGGAGGGAGGAAGGAAGGAAATAGAAGGAAAAGACAAGCATATAGCACAGTGAATGCTAGGAAGGTGTGGTGGATATAGCAGTTAGACACAGAGTACCATGCAGTAAATCCTGGGCCAGGTGCCCAGGAACCAGGACAGTAAAATGCTAAGAAGTAACAGCTGTTTTTTTTAGGAGGGATATTAGTAATAATCAGAACTAACATGTGTATCACTCCTATTAATGCGTTACATAGATTAACTCATTAAATTCTCAGGACTATCCTATGAACTGGGGAAGCTTGTCAATGATCAACTCAGATAGATAAATTGAGACTCAGATAAGTTAAGCAACAGACTCAAGGACACAAAGTTAGCAAGTGACAGAGCCTGAATTTGAACCAATGTAACTGGCGTCCCTAATCTTGGGCACTATACTAACTCCTCACTGGCTCTCATCAGGCATGAAAGAACCTGGAGCAATAAAATGATAGACTGAGACTTGAATCTGGTCCCCTCTGGTTTCCAAACTGTTTCCTGCTCTTCATCTGAGGAGAGGCAAATGTTTTAAACAAAACTAAAACTTGTTCCACACACATTCTAATATAAGAATAATTTTAATGAACTGAATACTTTGTAGTCTTAATCATTCTATATCTAACTTTACCTAGAAAGTATGAAACAAATTATCCTTAAGCAATACCTTTGATAATCCCAGCTGAAGGTCACTAGAAAGAAATTGATTAGATATAAAAATACCTAAATTTAGGAGGACTCAGGAAGGCATATATTATAATATATTATAGCTAGTTTTCTTAATTAATAAATGATCACCCAGCCACAGACAGGCTAGTCCTAAGTCTTGGTAATAGGAGGAGAGTTCATTCATTCATTTATTCAACAAACATTTATTTAGTGCCCACTACACTCCAAATGTTTGTTTTAATGATACGGAGTATATAAAACAAAGTTCCTGCTCTTCTGTAGATTACATTCTAGGGAGATTGGGTGGAAGCTGATACTAAACAAATAAACAAATAAACTTATAATGTGTCAGATGTTGATAAGTTCTAAGAAAGAAAAATAAAGTGAAGTAAAATAGAGCAGATGCAATTTATGTAGGGTGACTAGAGAATGTCCCTCTGGTGACTTTTTTTTTTTTTTTTTTTAAATGCTGGAGATCAAACCAAAGGATTCAAACAACCTAGGCAAGCATTCTATCAATAAGCCACATCCCCAGTTCCCTCTGATGACTTTTGAGTGAGACCAAAAGGAAGTAAGAAAGACAGCAGTTGTGTGGGTGAAGAGCATTTCAGCCTGAGAGAACAGCAGTGCAAAGGCTCAGAGGCATGATGTGCTTAGTGGGTTTGAGGGACAGCAAGGAGCAGTGTGGCTATAGCAGAAGCAAGGAGGACCATGATGAGAAGAATCAGAATAACGGTGGAGTAGGGTAAGAGCACGTAAGGCCTTGAAAACCATGGAAAGGACCTACGTTTGACCCTGACACTGGAGGGTCTTGATGGCAGAAGGAGTGGGATGATCTGACTTCATTTTTTTTTTTTTATTGTAAACAATACATGTTGTTTCTCTGTTTGTACATGACTTCATTTTTTAAAGGATCACTTTTGCTGCTGGGTAGAGAAGGCAGAGGGGCAAGGATAGAAATGGGGAGACCAGTGGGGAGGCTGTTACAATAGGTAACAGGCAAAGGTGGCTGCATTAGTGGTCCATCTGTCACTGTAGAGTTGGCAGGATTGCCAAAGGATTTCCTACAGGGTAGAAAAACAAGACAAGAGTCAAAGTTGTTTGCTAGATTTTGGAGTAAGCAATCAGAGATGGCAGTTTATTATTTAGTAAGGTGGAAAAAATTGTGGGAGGATCAGGTTTGAGAAGAAAATGAAGAGATCATTTCAGACGTGTTAGGCTTGAGATTCCTATTAGACATCTATACAAAAGTACTATGTGGGCAGTTGGATACATCCGTCTGGAATTCTAAGAGTATGTTTGAATGGAGATATAAATTTTGAGGTATCTACAAGCAAATAGTATTTAAAATCATGGTCCTAGAGGAACTCACAAAGAGTTTGAGAGCGGAGAGAGAGAGAGTAGATGGGTCTAGGGACTAAGTCTCTGAACACACCAACCCAGAAGTCAGGAAGACGAAGAAAATCGAACGAGGAGTGTGAATATGAGTAGCTGTGAGGAAGGAAAAGAAGCACAAGCGTGGAGTCCAGGGACCGTGAGTGAAGAAAGCAGTACCTGAAAGGTAATCAGTGGAAGTGTACAGACTTTCTCCCCTGGTTTCTTCTATTTTCTCAGCGAAATCAAAATCAAGAGTGTCATGACAATAAGGACTGGAAAGTGTTGGAGATTTGAGAGGACAGGAGAAGGTACAAAATAGTCTTTCAGAAAGCAGAATAGAGAATGACTAGGGAAAGAGAGTAGCCCTGACCACAGGTAGTGGATTGTTCAAGGAACCAGCTCTTTTGGCAAACACATGATGAGAACCAGGTGGGGAGGATGGCCCTGAGACAAAAAAAAATTCAATGTCAGGTTTGCTCAGCTTCAGTGGCATAGGTAGGGGAAAGGACACTAACAAAGTTAAAGAAAATCCCAAGGAGCATCAGTCTCTCTAGTACCTGATCAAGAGGAAAGACCAGAGATTAGGACTGGGTTAAACAGGATTTCTAAGGGAGGCCTAAAACAATTGGAATCAAGAAACTCCTTATGACTAACTGGTGGTGAGTAGAGAAGTCAGAGAGCAAAGTTATGAGTGAGAAGAGCCCATAAATTTCCAGATAAGAGTTACAAAGTCAGAAGTTAGAAAAATTAAGAAAAAGTAAGGAAAAGAAGAATAAAACAGGGTTTGTGGTTAGAGTGGAGACAATGAATGCTATAAGAATAATGGAAACCTATTTTTTTAAATGTTTTTATTAACGTATTATAGTTATACATAATAGTTCATTTTGACATATTTACACAAGCATACAATTCTCTCCACTTCAATCCCCTATACTTCTGGATTTCGTTTTTATGTGCCTAGGACAGGAGAAGTTCCGATGACTTTCATGGGAGTAAGTGGATCTGCAGAATGATTCCATTGCTGACTGCTGAATCTTGGAAGGTATGTGCAGATGTTGGACAGGACCAAGAGGGAAAGCTGGCAATGCATGACAAAAGAACCTTAAACCAAGAAGTAACAGAAGTCATGTGTCATGACAGCTAAGAGAGGAAGAATTTTGAGGAAAGATCAAAAATCAGTTATACAAGTGCTGCGCCTAACCATTAGGGAAAACTGGCATGAATGGCACCAGTAACAATGTTGGAAAGAACAGTTTCATAGAAGTAGTGAACATCCCTTGAGGGTTAAGGAGGTCTGAAATGTAAAATGAATGCTCACTTTAGGAATGTCTTCCTCAGACCTTCCATTAGGTAGGCAGGACTGGGTACATAATTTGCAAGGCCCAGTTCAAAATAAAAATGGTGGGTGATCCCAGTTCAAAAATCATTAAGATTGTATATTAGTCTGTGCTGTTATAACAAAATACCTGAGACTGAGTGACTTATAAAGAACATAAATTTAGCTAGTGCAGTGGTTCATGCCTGCAATCCCAGTGGCTCAGTAGGCTGAGGCAGGAGGATCATGAGTTCAAAGCCAGCCTCGGCAAAAGTGAGGCAATTCAGTGAGACCCTGGCTCTAAATAAAATACAAAATAAGGCTAGGGATGTGGCTCAGTGGTCAAGTGTCCCTGAGTTCAATCCCCAGTATCCCTTCCCCCCACAAAAAAGAACATAAATTTATTTCTCAAAGTTCTGGAGACTGGGAATCCACGATCAGGGTACTAGCAGGTTTGGTGTCTGATAAGTGGACTAGTCTCCACTTTCCAAGATGGCCTTATTGCTTCACCCTGTAGAGGGAATGGTTGCCATGTCTTCCCATGGCAGAAGAGTGGAAGAGCAAGAGAGATGAACTCTCTGAAATCACTTTTATAAGGGCAATGATTCATTCATAAGAATGGAGCCCTAATGCCTTAATCACTTCCACAAAACACTCTACTTCTTAAATGCCACTGCAATGGAGATTAATTTTCAACATGAATTTTGGAAGGGACAGACATTTAAATGACAGTAGATAGCAATGATAGAGCATTATACCTAACCCAGGGCCTTTTTGAGCGTGGAGCCTGTGCTGCTAGAGGACCCATGAAGCTGGCCCCACGAATAGGAAAGAAGAAAAACAGAATGTCATTTCAAAACAGCAGTGAGCTTCTCCAGTATGATGGATCTATCTTAAGGCAGAACTAGGCAAAAGTGCAAAGTTCTCTAATCCACTTGCCATTGGATATTTGAATTTGGCTCTCATCCCAAATTCAAAAGTAGAAGTCCTAGACTTCACCAAGTCATCTTCTCTGGCCATCTTTCTCTCTCTTATGGGCTGCACCATTTTTAGCCTTGGACCCTCAAACCTGGTAAGAAGTTAGGTGCTATGCCTCAGTTTCATTGTCTGAAAAAGAAAGGTAATCAGGAGGTTTAAAGGGGCTAAATTATGTAAAGTGCTTAGGCCATATGCATGTTCTTTCTCATTATTCTTTTTGTCTTGTTATTAACTAAATCCTATCAGATGTTTATTTCGAAGTCTCTCTTATAGCCATTATTCTTCCCACCCCACCTTTCCTACACTATTAACTAAGGTCTTCTCTCACCACTGGTAGGACCCTGAGCATTGGCCTCCCAGACTCTACTTTTTCACCCTGCTACTACCAAAGCCCTCTTCCTTGCACACAGCTTTTGGGTTCACTGTTCCAAGGACCATTTTCTCTGCTCCCAGATCTTAAATCTGTTTTGATTTTTTGCATAACGATCAAGTTTACACTTCCCTGTCATGGTTCTTCTTAACCTAGTATGAACACAACCGGTCAAACTCAGTTTTGTGAGCTTTCCATCACCATTTTTTGTGTTCCTGTTGAGAAAAGTCATGATACTGCAACTCAGAGATGAAGACTAGGAACACCAGAACAGCAAACGTGGAGGCTTTTACCTGCCCTGCCTAAGGGTTCAACCTTAAAGAGGATAGTACAGAATCCAGGATAGGGAGGACATAGGTGAGAAAAATGTGTCCTAGAAGAGCATGAGGTGACTTCTAAGGTAGAAATGATCTGATGACACCTGTTTCTCACGGTCTTTCATTCAGGCAACCTTTCTTGTTTACTGCTCCAGACCAGGACTTATTATATTAAGACATAAAATGCCCCAGACCAGGACTTATTATATTAAGACATAAAATCCCCCAGACCCTTTTTACAAGGAGTCAATCGTCTTTTATACTCCGAGGCATATAGTACTTGTGCAGCACCTCACAGTAGAAGTCAGTGGAGAACAGAAGTCCAGGAACTGTGTGGTTAAGGTAAGAAAGCTGTGAGGGAAATGGCTGATGAAAAAACATTTGAGTCTCAAAATACAAGAAGCCATGGAACTGTGGAGATAGATCTGGGAATCAAAAATGTGGGGGGAGAGTGAACTAGCTCCTCTCGAGTGTTCCTAGGGAGAGAGTATGGAGTAGGAAATGTGATGCTATTCTAAGCCAAGAAGATAAGGCAGAAAGTTAGCGAAGAGACTGGCATGATGACAAACTGGGAGACAATCAGACTCCAAGCAAGAAAAATGGGAGAGGACCTGTGACTGCAGAAGAGCCCTTGCAGGGAGGCAGCCAAGTGCAGGGTTTTAAAGACAAATGTCAGCAAATACTGGGGGTATAGATAGAAGGGGCAGGATAGAGTACTCCCTGGGCCAGATCAAAGCAGTGGAGGAAAGGAAGAACAGAGCCAAGTGGAAGGAAAAGGGTAAGGAAAACAGTGAGGAACAGAAGAAAAAAAGAGATGAAGTAGTACTGGGTAAGATCTGAGCAAGTAAAGAGAAGTTTCAAATGAGACAACCCACTCTCTATAACATTCCACACACACCCAGAGACATCAGTTGTTTTGCAAAGGCCCAAGATAATTTGGGTGTGTTCTGTTTCTACAGTTGCTCCTCCTGCAATGTGAGCAGATGTTCCAACCCAGCTAAAAAGAAAGGCATGTCCATGAAAGAGTTAGCTGTCCCTAGAAAGAGAAAGAATAGGAAATGTGATTTTTGTGAAAGGGATATTGATGCATACTAAAACTTAATAAGTGTCTACTAAATGCAAAATGTACATAGTAGGCACTCATTCGACTTTCATGCCAACCTATGGTGGCACGTTACAGCGTACCTATTTTATGGATGAGGGACACTGGGTCACACGATGGAGACTTCTAATCCATGACTATCTGGTTCTAACTGCCTATATTTCCCTTCCTGTACATCTAGGTAGGACCTTAAAATCATGCACATGGCCTGATGTGGTGGGAAAGAAGAACACAGAGACACAGCCTCTTCCTCTACACGTTTCAAAAATGACCTTTGATCAACTCTAGGAATATCTGATGTTACCAAAGCCCCCCAAATTCACAGCATACTGCCTTTGACCCTCCCATCCATCGCCATTCCCACTGCCTCAGTGGAATCTGGCTGCCTCTGACACATTTAATGGTTTATAGATATGTCACATCTCCCAAAGTTATGCTTGATGGAGCCTTTGAAGAATCCTTGATTACCCAAGATATGTAATCTTGGATCTGGATGTATTATTATATTACTGATCATTTTTTAAATGAGGATTGATTAATTTACTATATTTAGCCTTAGCCAAATAATTAAACCTGACTCTTCCCTCTTTATTTCCAATGAAAACACGTGTTCTAATGTTTTTATAGAAGTCTTCATTTCTATTTCATCTTTAAAATCCAGAGACTTGAGATAGAGAGAACCCAGTATAATCTGTATTTGAAATCCAGACACCTCTCTGGGTTGCTGACATCAAGAGTCTCATCTCCTTGCATTACTTGCAGTTAGGGGATTTATTAAAACAGATGTATAAGGATGGTGCCACAGCATTTTCAGTCTGCTACAGCTATAGAAACCATTCGATCTAATCATCTTTTTTATTGCCAAGGACCTCAAATCTCAGGGACTTAAGTGTATTGCCCGAGCTCACACAGGTAGTTTGTGCCAACTCCAGATTAAACTTCAGGTCTTCTGACAGTCGTCAGACCAGCAACTTTCATTAGACCTTCATATCTCCCTTGCAAAGATGAAATTCTTTGATGCCTCTCTCCAAATTATTTTCATTATATACTTCTGAATGATTAGCAAACCCATTTAATAGACACTGATTCTGAAAGGTTAAATGACTGGTCCCTGAGGGTACAGTGAGTGTTACTGAGGGACAAAGAACTAGGAAGAAAAACACAAGTCTCCTGACTTAGAAGTCAAGATTTCTTTCTTTTAGGATATAGTCACATAGATATTAAGGGTATAGGCAAATAAAATTAGCAATATTTCCAGAATCTTGGAAATGCAGTATTTCATTTACCTCTCAGAATTTTGTATTTGCCTTTAAAAAAAAAAAAAAAAAAAGAACATTGAATTGGAATTTTGAGGAGTAGGGGATGGAGAAATTTATCTAAGAACATTTTCTTTCAGACAAAAATGTTTTAAATGACCAACATCTGCAACCCCAAAGAAAACATACGGAATTCACCCAAAGTAGCAGGATGACCTGGTTCTCTCCTGTTTAAGCGACTTGCAACCCTGATTTCTCATGTTTCAAATATTATTCTAGTTATGTCACAACTGCTCCAGCCTCTTCTGTGTCTGCTTGATTCAGTAACACTCCTGGAAGATGACAAGAACCATTACTGCATTCACTGGCCACCTATTACGGGCGGGGACAGAGTCAGAAGTTGGAGGACTGTCAGAGGGAATAAGTCCTGGAAGGTGCTCTGGGGGAGCTCAGGATGGTGACTAGCAGGGCATCCAGCTTTCAATGAGGTGGAAGGTGAATGGTCTCAAGACACTGGAGCAAAGAGGGGTATCTTCCTGCTGGGGGAATTCCAAAGGTTTTCCAGGATCTGGGCATTGAAAAGATGACAGGATTTAGAGAAAAGGATTAAAAAGGAGAACAGCAGATTCAGAAGATGTGCTTCTGAGATCCTGCTATCAGCACACCCATCTTTAAACTTTATCAAAATTCTCCACTGGAGTATATTTTAAAAATCCTAATATATCCCCCTGAAAGAAATAGAAATAAGTTGTCCCAAAGATGAGGGACTAAAGGACACAAAGCCAACTTTTCCATACATAAACATTTGTTGGACATAAAATACCTGCCAGTTACTGTGCTAGGTACAAAGATAAGAGTAACTTTGTATGAATTTATAACACTGCTTAAAAATTAGAAGGCTCTTTAATCTGTGGCAAAATGTTTGCGCCACAAAAATATGCTACTATATACTTTCTTCTAGGAATTCAAAGAATTCTGCAAAGAATTCCATTCTACATTATTTTCAGGAAAAAATCCAGAATAAGACAACATAAAAAGGAATGACATGAATACGGACACACACACACTATACAATCTCATTCAAAAAGTCAGATTTAATTGCATAATAGAAGAGACACAGAATGCCATTCACTGAAAGAATAAGGTTGCCTGGATACACCATACCTAGGGCACTGGAGCTGCATCTCTTGGTCCCAGGACCTCAGCATGCACCTCCTTCACTTGCCCCTGCTGCCAGGCCATCCACAAAAGTTTCTCCCCAGGTGGCTTCTTTGTCTCTTTTCCTACCTCCCACATCCCACTTTATCATCATTCACCCCCACTGGGTTGTACCTTCCCTGCTCCATCTGAATGGTCTAAGAAGTGTACACACCTTTTAGCTCAACCAAAAGCAACTATAGCAACACAATTGTTAGGCCATGTGTGCAGTAGAGATGTATCATCTCAGAAAAGAAATGTTAGATGCCAGAGAAAATGATAGGTCATTGTAAATTGGAAGGAAATGTAGGTATTTCAATATGATTATCACCATCTATTTCCATACTTATTTTTCTGATTACTCAGAATTCTAATATAGATGATGAAAGGATCTTTAGAACATGTCTTGAACGTGTCATAACAAAATGCCAAGAACACACAGGTATTTGCACACAAACACATACACATCCACAAAGGAAAAAGAAGATATGGGTATCTATTGAAAGAAAAAAATAGAAAAGATTATGACAATTATACAAATATGAACATAGTACTGACATGTTGCACAGAGATAATTATAGAGTAGAAGAACCCATGGAAACAGAATGTTCCAAAAGATAATAATGTCTGTTTTTTTCTCCTTAAATTTTATAAGCTACTATGTGATATAGTTTTTTCCAACACAGCAAACATCAACATCTTTTCAACTCTCAGTGCTCAAATGCAATGTATTAGATCACATGCAACAACAAAAAGAGAAAAACCCAGGTCATTTCCAAATCAACTGGAAGCAATTTATTTAGAAGACAGCTTTAAAAATTATTTGAAGTTCAGAAATTTACATTTGAAAAAGTTGATAATACAATTGATTTTTCCTAGGGTATTTAGCAAATTTTCAATATTATATTTTAGGGGACAACCCAAGAAAATATCTTGGAAATGCCTGGGGAGGGACAGAAGAATGTATTAAAATGCACTGTACAATATTACACTATTTCTATCAAAAGTACAGTTTTTTGTCGTAATTATTCAAAATTTACATATATACACAAATCCGTTTAAAACACAAGGTAACTTGTTTTCAAAGTTATTAAAACAGAAATACTTTTATCAAAATAGTAAACAGGAGAACTTTATAGACAAAAAGCATACATTGATATGAACTTCCAATTAGAATAATTGTAAATTATAGCAAAACTTCATTTCCAAGTTTTTGAAAAGGCATGTTACAAATTCAAATAGCCAAATAAATCCGAAATGATTTAGAATTAGATATACATTATGTAATTCCTACTTTTAAAAATTACTCATTTCTTTTAACAAGGTTAAAATTATAGACCAGAACTTTAAATTTAATTTCTATTTAAGGGAAAACATTTACAGATATCTGATGTAAAATGTTCACACATGAAATACATGTTATATGACACTAAAGAAACTTTTGGTATGAGTTACAACACAATAGAGAAAAATCCAAGAACTCTTAACTTTAAAATACCTGTAAGATGATTTTGAATTATAACGATAAAATATCTGATATGTGGTTTGAAAATACTGGGTGCAGTCATTACTCTTGAATGCTGTGTTTTAATTCATAGAAGACTTCTAAATAAAAGAGTCGGAATTTGGTTCACAGTTCATAAACTTTGCAGAAATTTTGTTATGATAACCTATATCCACAGAGGAAGTTATCCATAAACAAAAACCATCTGATATTTACTAATTTTATACAATCCATTGTAAAACTTCCTTGAGTGTGAATTTTTTACCAACTAGGATTTAAAGTGAATCATAACCAGGGAAAGAAAACAATGATAAATTAACACAAAACATAAGTAATGTCAGAAGAAGAAGACAGAGAGTTAACACTGTTATTAACATATAATTAAATAAAATTTCATTTTTTTTACATTACCCAAGTGATCTAGTAACCTAAATCATCAAAATTCTAATCTAGTAATGATTGTTGTCAAATCCAGCAATTAAAAATACTACTCAGTGTAGAAAAGACATTCTGTTAACTTTTAAGATTTTTATAGCTTACTGTTTTTAAAACAAATTATTTACCAAATAAATTTTTGCCATCATGTGTTGGCTCCTGGACCTAATTATTGGCCATTATTTCTACAGATATAAATATATTAATTACTAGCAAGCTAACCTTGTTTTAAAAGGCATTGATAAGTGGGCACAATTATCAAAATGGAGGATTTCTATTTGTATCTCTAGTTTGAAGTCCAATTAGTGATTTGTAATCATTCAATATTTTATATAAAGTTAACTTCTAATTTGCTTTTTTAATGTATAATATAAAATTGATAGACAATTATGAATTTTATTCAGAAACTGGATTTCATTTTAGAAGATATGCTCTTAAACACAAAATGTATTTTATAAATTATCTTAAGCTTAAAGACATAATTATTCACTTTTATTATTTAAGAAAAATTATTATGATGCATTGCAAAATGTTTATTAGTGGAAATGCATCAATTCTTATTTCTCTCACCTTACTTAACACTGCAGTACAGAATTAATTTCATAAAGGCAATAGTTTGATCTAAAATGAAATTAGTGATGTAATTTATAATTCAAAAAAAGCAAAAGATTTATAGAGAATGTGTCCAATTCAAACAAAATTTTGTTGGGTTTTTATTTTTCTACAAAGTACCAAAATAGTTATTGCTTCTTTGTTTTTAATTTTTATTTTCTTTTATTTAGTTTTGCTTTAAGATGTTTAAAAAGGGTTTCAAATATTCTACAAATTCAGATAGTGGAGAACACTGATTATTTCCCAAGACAGCTATTTTAAGTTCTCATTTACTCCACTGTAGGAAGTCTTGAAGACTTTTTTCCCCCTCCAAAATCTCATTTTCACCTGAAATAACTGCATTCAGGTCTTCTCAGCAGGTAAAATATTCATTTTACAAGGTTTCACATTTCAAAATTTCTATCATGCACTTAAACTAAGCACTCCTCTTTGTGTGTGTGTACACGTGTGTCTATTATCTTGCAGTTCTGTTATTTACACTAAATTTTAGTCTTTTTAGCTCCTCAGAAATACCTTAGTGAACCCTCAGCAGTTGCTAACCACTTAATAATTGTGACCCCGCCAGCCCCTTCAAGTAGATCGTTAACCACAAGAGTGCCTGACAATTTCCAAACCATAGCCTCTGTCCAAAAGGAAAAGATAGGGCTTTGTGAGGCCGAAAGGAAGCGAAGGGAAACAAAACAAATGTAGTTCATGCTGAAAGTGAAAAGTGCTTGGACAGATTAGTATTTTCTTTTCTACAAGGCATCCTGCCAGACTTTTTTTTTTTTTTTAATTTTTCTTAATAGAGAAGAGTTGTTTTTTGGTCTGATTTTTCGGTTTCTTGGAAAGCATTGGTATTTACCACCCCCACCGGCTCCTCATAATTATTGTTGGTTGTTTTGTGTTTTTTCCATCCGTCCGCATCACAGACTGCTGATACCCCCGCCTCACCCTGTCAAAACCCCAACTCTGGGCGACCCTGGGCGTGGAAACTCCGCCGACTCCCGACGACACACCCCACTCTTGCCCTCTCACGCCGCTTATTTTAATCGCGGGATCCCCCACTCCAGTTGCAGTGAAAACCGGAAATTTTCATTTACCCCCCTCCCCGCCGCCCTTCTCGCCCCCCATTCGGAGTGGACTGCTGGGGAGCGGGGAGGCTCCGGGCACAGCCGGGGCTCGGCCGCCTCCCCCTCTCCGGAAGGCTTTAATTTGCACACTTGCTTGCCACCGCGCCTCGAGCCCCCGGCCCCGCGGCAGGGTGGGTCTCGGGCAGAGGACGCTTCGCGGGTCCCCGCCTCCGCCCCTGCCGCGCGGCCGCCCCCACCGCCTCCCCGGCTCGGGCCCCCAGCCCCGGCCGCAGCCCAGAGGCCCCCGTCCGCCCCCAGCGAGCGGCGCGGGCGGCGCCCTCCGCGGTCCCTCCGCCCTCCGCCGTTGTGCCCACCCCCTCGCCCTCGCCGGAGAGAGTGCTGGTAACTCCTTCCCCAGTCTGGTTACCTGCTCCGCGCGCGGTGGACACGTGCGGAGGTCTGAGTGACACTCTCAGCCCCCTCGGGAGGCCCGACGCGTCTGGGCCCCTCAGGTGAGGAGCTACGGACTCTGGTGGGTGGGCTCGGGGTGGGGGGTCCCAGGGGACCTCTGGGGGATTGCCGGGGTCGGAGGCAAGAATGTGGGTGGGGGTGAGTGCGGGGTGGGGGGATTGTGTGTCCTCGGAATCGACTTTGGTTAACCCCTTAGGAACTGAGATGGGGTTGGTTACGGGGGCCGGGTTTGGGGAGCTAAGAGAAATTTTATCTAATCTGGAGAGAGGGGACATCCCGCACTAGGACACCCCGACACCAAGATCCTGTGCCAGCTCCCACATATCTGTGCGCACGAACACCCACACATACACTTCTCATCCAACTTCTCCAAACGGAACTTGAACTCTACTCGGACATTCACATAATAATTCACATTTAGAGTGTAAAATGCATTGCCTCTGGGGACTCCATGCTGGAGAATGTGTTTCCATGCCCCCTATTTATTTCCCCACGAAAGCTCCCTCTGCAGCTTGTTGAGGTGTGGGTGTGGGCTCCATCTTCCCCACCATGAAATAAATGTTAACGCGGGCTTCCTGCTGACAACCCCGGCGGGCGTGTTATGCACAGAGGAGTGCACGCAGCCGACCAGTGCCCAGGCTTTCAGCCCCGCGAGGACGCACGTTTACTTTTTTAGTTTCCAAGTTTATTTTTATTATTTAAAACATCGAAGTTAAAACGCACGCCCGCAGCGAGCAGCTCTGGGCCCCGCAGCGCGCCCGTCCGTGTGCACGTGGGCGCATCTGCGTGTGCGCACACGCGGGAGTCGCGGTCCCCGATGCGGCCTCTTCTCGCTGCGCTGGTGGCGACCCTTGCGGTGCTTGGCAGGCTTCGGGAGAGGCACATGAAGGATTTCATTGAGTGTGAAGACAGAGAGCAGAGACAGAAAGCAGAAGGAGGCGGCTGCAGCCTTTGTAGTCGCGGAGGAATGCGGAAATGTTGAAGCACTATGTCAAACTTTTTTGAAATGGGGTCAAGTCACATTCAGCCAGCGTGGGAAAGCAACAACAACAACAAAAAAAAGTGGAGGAGAGGGGGGGAAAAGGCATTGCTGCTCCCGTTTCTCTCTGCTGAAGCCGACCGTCCGGGGCCGAGGGGGGAGAGCCAGCGCGGGTGGTGCGGGGCCGGGCGGGGGCAGCGGGCGCAGTTCCCTGCGGGGGTGGGACGTCCCCGACGCTTCCTTCGCGGCGGAGCCCAGGGCTGGACTCGAGCGGGAGGGGGAGGGGGACGCGGGAGGGGAGGACTGGGCGGCCGCCGGCTGCTCCCCCGCTACCTGTGTGGCCCTCGACCTGGCTCAGACCCCGGGGCAGGCTCTGGGGGCTCTTTCCTCGGCTTTTAAGGAAAGTTTTGAAAAGAGTAAGTGTTGAGAGGCCCTGCCCTCGCTGCGGTCCGCTCCGCCCGCACACCGTGGGGGTCGCGCCGTTTGTTGTTTCTTTAATTCCTGGCAGAAGGCGAGCGACCAGCGGTTGCGGGGCAGGTAATTCCGAGGTGTCCTGGGAATTCTGGACACGCTGCTGGCGTGGCGAATGTCCGGCGGGGGCTGAAGCGGCCGTGGGGCGGGAGGGAAGCTCCCTACGTCCTGGATAACAACAGAATGGGGAGGGAAAGTTAGGGTACCCCACTCAGGCACTTTGTTGTGCAGAGGGTTCTGGGGCCTGGGGGCGCACAGCTGAAGACGGGACCTGGCCCTAACGGGAGTGGAGCACCCACCCCCGCCACCTCTATCAGGACGGCCTGGCAGTGGGGAAAGGATCCTGAGTCCGGGTCCCGAGGGCGCAGCCCCCCTCTCACTCACCCTCGGAGCCATAGCCTTTGCTCCCACCCCCACCCTTTTTGGGAGGTGGCGTTTTGCTCAGGTTGAAATCAGAAATCTTCAAGTGGAGAACGGTAATGCTGTCTTCCTCCTGAAGTTACTCTTTTAAGGACACGACAAGCGAAAGTGTGGCGAACACCCCTTTCTCCCACTCTTGGGCTCCCACGGGGTACCCCCCCCCTTCCAGGGCCTCTCGCCCGCCCACCCCCAGTAGCCCCAGCCCTTCCACCCGATGGTTGTCTTCCCTGGGTTTCCACCAGGGAGGTCCTCCGAGTCCGAGAATACCATTTCCCACCAAGACTCCTTTACCCCCAAAAGACCATTTGCGTGTGCGAATAGTTTTTAAATGTCTCCTCGAGGAAAAACTGAAAGTAGAAAGAAAGGAAGCAATTTCCAAGCAGATGTCTGACCACCCCTTCTCGCACACTCCCAGCATCGGGTTACAGGGTCCCGAGAGCCCCCACCCACATTCTGCTGCCCCAAACGGGTGGACCCTTAGTCCGTTCACACCAGATTGTGCACAGCCCCTGAAAGCACCCGGACCCCCTCTCCCTGCACGTCCAGGCCCCAGGAGGCGAGAAGGGTAGCCGCGCATACAATCATAAAGGTATAAATATTAAGCCGTGACATTGACGTCCCCGGCGCCTCCCTCCCCCCCGCGCTCCCAGCACACTCTGGGCTGTTCGGCACGCCCCCTCCCGTTCCACTGCGTCCCGCGCGGCGCGCTCATCCCCGAGGGGCCCCTGCAACCTCTCCGCGCGAAGACGGCTCAGCCCTGCAGGGAAAGAAAAGTAACTTCGCTTTTCTCGGAAAAACCAGGAAGGATTAGGCGGCTTGGAGAAGGCCGGAGCTTGCGGAGGGTAGCTACCGGGGCTTCGTGAAGGAGGAGGAGGGGAATCCAGAGGAACCCCGTGAAAGGCTCCTGGGATGTCTGATTGCACTTTCTTGTCTTCCCGTCTCTCCTTTTAGGTGCAGAGATTGTGGACGGAGACGCGTTCGGGCAGAGACTATGTAATCGCCGCGGCGTCTGTGTAGAGGACTTCGCTTCGGGAAGGGAAGAGGAGGGATCCACTCGCTCCTTCGGCGGCGACTCGGCAGGCAGGCGGAGTTTCGCGGCGGCGACACCAGGGTTGCGCCAGCCGGCCGAGAGGTCGCTCCATCCAGCCCGGCGGCCGCGAGAGCCCCAGAGTTGGAGCGCGGGAGCCAGCGGGGGCGAGGGCTAGCAAGATCGAGCTCCGGGAGCCCCGGGAGCCCCGGAGGAGGCGAACCAGCCGAGCGCACCCCCGCCCGCCCCAGCGGCGCCGCGCCGGGCGGCGTCCAGGCGGCATGGAGAAGGACAGCCTGAGTCGCGCGGACCAGCAGTATGAGTGCGTGGCGGAGATCGGGGAGGGCGCCTATGGGAAGGTGTTCAAAGCCCGCGACCTGAAGAACGGAGGCCGGTTCGTGGCACTGAAGCGCGTGCGGGTGCAGACAGGCGAGGAGGGCATGCCACTCTCCACCATCCGCGAGGTGGCGGTGCTGAGGCACCTGGAGACCTTCGAGCACCCCAACGTGGTCAGGTGAGCAGGGTGCCGCCCCCGCACCGTCGGGGGCAGCGCTTCTGGGGAGGCCGGGCCGGGGATCCTCGGACCCAGGAAGGTGCAAGGCAGGGGCGGCTAGGGAAGCCCAGCGCCACCAGTCGATCTGACTGAATGAGTTTCGTCGACAGAGCCGCGAGCCAGAGCCGGTGACCTTGCCAGCCAGCCTACGGAAAGACCAGTCAGAGAAGGAGACCTGCGCAGGCTTCCCCCGCTGCTGGGCAACTCCGAAGTGTTTTCTCCCTGCCTGTCCCCAAGGGGGTCCGGGGGAGGTGGGTACCTTTTAGGGACGTGGAACCTACCAACCCGAGACACTCCCCGCCAGCCCCCACATATTTTTCCCTGCCATGGGGGAATTTTTGAGAGACTGAGTGAGAAAGGTAGCAGGTTGCGGGTGATAATTAGTAGGGGGAACTTTTAAGGATGGAGCCTAGTGTAAGTACGGTGTAAAGAAAATACAGAAACACAAGAATATGTTTGCCAATCACACCCAGTTTCTTTTTTATTAAAATTTCATAATATAAGTGGTTTCTGGTGGTCTAAGAAGTTTCAGTGCTGATGCTCAGTGTTTAAGCAAAGTCATTTAAAAAATGTCTTCAGAAATCTTACCTGTTTGACTTCTTATCTCTGGACTGATGTAGTCCTTAGATTCCCTCTCCCAAGAGTTAGATGTGAGTTCAGGATGTGGTATCTCTAAATTCCGTGCTTTTCCTGGATGGGTCCTGCCAGTGGGTGGGAAGACAGCAGTTAACAGTCTCTCTTGTGAGTAGTAACCAGTATTAAAAGAAAGTGTGTGGACTTAGGATAATGGTGTTTTCTTAGTGATCCTGGAATTTCCCCATTGTGTGGTTGTGTCATCCCTTTCTTTTTTAAAGATACATAGCTATGTAGCTTGAAGTCGAAAAGAAGTGCATAGAGGCTTCTTCAAATTGGGTTGTGATTTTACCTTTTTCAGCTTCTTTGCCTTCAGTGTGTTGGAGAAAGGAGATCCTGGGATCTTCTTGTCTACTCATCCATCTAGGGATTCTGTACAGCAACTGCCTGCCTACTGTGTGTGTCCTGGATGAAATTATGTAAATAAACACTGCTAAATATACTTGTAAAAAGTCAAACAGTTTAACATTAGTCATCAAAATGGAGAGACCCAAGACTGACCTTTGAAATACCAAGCCCTCTGTATTGGCTTAGGGAGACCAAGTGTCTACAGAGTCTTCCTGGGAGGTTTAACTTGTTTCCTCTTATCCTGGGCTGGGTGATTTGTGTGGTGTTTTGTTCCCCACACAGTGAGAATCAGGAGGGAAGACAACAAAGAATCATAAATACATAAATAAGGTAGTGAAGGGCTATAGAGAGAGGACACTATTATACCTCTACTTTAGCTGGGGGTGGGGGCAAAAGATAATGAGACTGGGAGGAGTGTTTAGGAAGATGGAATTTATATGAAAGCAACAGATTACCTTTTGTGTGTTTGTTGAAAAACAATAACCCTCTGGGGGGTGTTTTTGTCCTGTTGGAGGGAAAGAGGGAGAGTACATTTAGCTCCCCAGCTTTAGTTATCTTAGTTATCTTCCCAAAGATGTCACTGGAGCACTCTTAAAGGATGAATTCTCCCCCTAGAATTTTAAAATCAAAGTTCTTAATTTATTGCCTGTTATCTATGGAGTGGCCAAATAAGGTTGATTATCATGTCTACACATATAGTAACCCTACCAATGAAGAGCTGTTACAGAGGCATCCCTGTGTATTGCGATAGTTTATAGAGTGCAATCCATTCTTGTAACAGAGGAAAGTTGCTTTTCTGTTGTGCTGGTAGATTTTGACTGATCTATCCTATTCTGATTTATTCAGTTTTGAGTGTGTTTTGTCTTTAGAGAGTTCTGATTGACCCAGGACTTGGATTCTGAACTGTGAATTTTGGAAAGATGTATTTATGAAGTGAAAATGAAGGGATAGTTTTCTAAAATTATGTTTCCCTGTTAAGTGATGATGATGACCCTTACTTTTTGTAGTTGGAAGGATAAAGTGAGATAATGTATGTGAAAGCACTTTGTAAATTTCAAAGTTCTTTGAATATCTGAGCATTTGTATTCCAATAGGTTAATGGAACCTTTTCCCTTAAATAGGTTCCCAGGAAGGGGCCTCAATTTACCTGACCCTTTTTTTTTTTTAAGAGCAAATCATATTCAAGCATAGACTTTATGGGCTTTGGAACTAAAAAAACTACTTAGCCTGAAAAACAAGGCCATCAGTCATATGCTATGAAATCAGTAACACTTGAAATTATTAATGAGGTCACTCTCACGAGCTACAGATCTCTATTCCCTTTTAGTTTCCTTCCTGTTTCTGCTCTTCTGCCTCTGCCTTGGGGTAACCAGTGTCCCCCATGACTTGCTTGGCCAGACCAGAAATTGTGAATTTTAAACGTTGCTAATATTTTTTTCAGGCAGGGTCAGGAAATCAAGAACAAGAGACAACAATCCTTTTACTTCCAAGGCAGAGTGTCAAAGTTGGCCTCCAAAACTGATTTGTTGTTGTCCTAGGATAAGTTTTACAGCCTTATATTTGGTTCTTTAACTGTTGCTTAAAAGGGCAGATGCCTTTTTAAGTGCCTTCGAGTCATAAGTAATTGATCATAATTATAGGCCATTCCCACAGATAGTTAAACTTCTAAGCATGAAGGAACACAATAAACATATTAGCTTTTCTCAAAAGTTTAAGATTTAATTTTGATGGATTTGCCAGAAAAGCTGACTTCTTATTGCTGGCATTGGTACTACCTGCACACACAGGGATAATGATTTGAAATTCTTTCTTACCTGTGCTTAATGTCTCCCAGGCCCAGGCTTGATCAACCAGTGTCTGAGATGTAAATTTACTCTTTAATTTTATAGCTGGTAGTCCCTAATATTGGAGCCTTTGCCAGAATCAGACTTCAGTCCTAACCTATATTGGAGCATCTGCACTCCACAAAGGAGTTCTATTTTCCATCATGAACTAAAACACATAAAGAGATAAAACAGTGGCATATTTTATCAGCAGTCTGTTTATTCACTCAATATTTAGGACTTACAATGTGCCAGACACTCGCAGAAGCTGGGGGTATAACTGTGAACAGGTCAGAAGAAGCCTCTATGCTTGTAGAACTTGGACTTTAGTGGATGAGAAACTTTTTTTTTTCTTTCTTTAAAAAAATTCACCTGTATTTATTTCAGTTGCTTTGTTTTGCTATGTTTAACTTAACCAGTTTTATAAAGCAGCTAATATTTGTGATAATTTAGTTACCAGAAATCTGCTGGTTGAGTAGGCAAGTTAACAGTTAACCTTAATCAGAGTCAAATGCTTTTTGAAGATTAAATTTCAGCCTAGAGATATACAAATCAATTTATATAAGGAGGCACTGACATGTAACTAAGGTAGGTGAACATTTCAGCTCCGTTTATTCAACAAATGTTTAGGAACCAAGTCTCTAAAAATCATGGGTCTAGGTACTGGAAAGATACATGGGTAAATCACACCTGGCTGCCCTCCTTAAGTTCCCCTGTTTGAAGGAATAAAATGTTCATCATAAAATGGATATGTAATAGTATCATGTGCCATAAATGAGATACAGGTAAGTTCTATCTGTATTTACTCCAAACTTTAAGTTTATTAGTATTAACAGCAAAAGTGATTCAAATTCAAGTATTGGCTTTAGAAATTAAAGGTCACTTCACTGCATTTCAGTGGTTAGACATGTAATATTTAAATGTCTAAATATGTTAAATGATCTTTCTTAGACTATTTAGTTGCTGTTTAGAAAAAACAAAACAAAACAAAGAAAAAGCTGTGTAGGGGGCTGCAATTGTGACTCAGTGGTAGAGCACTTGCCTAGCATGCATGAGGCACTGGGTTCTATCCTCAGCACCACATAAAAATAAGATAAAGGTTTTGTGTTCATTTACAACTAAACAATAAAATAAAAAAATTAAAAAGCTGTGCAGCACAATGATTATTCAAGGAAAATTTTCAAAATTTCTTTTTAAAGCTCTATAATGTGTAAAAAGAATAAGAATTTTTTTTTTTTTTTTTTAGAAAAAACTTAATCATTAACAGGGTAGAAGAAATATGACATTATTTGACTCAGCGTAAAACCAGGTCTTCAGGTGGATTAGTTCATAAGAATCATTATGAATTAAAATGTTATTTTATGGGTAAATAATAATTTTATTAGGTTTTATCTCAGTGAAAGCAAGAAAGCATTTCAGATATCCCTTTAAATTCTGATATGTTAAAAGTATGTTTGTTCCTTCATTCTCTGAGTTCCTTGGAAATTTTCCCACTTATTATCAAGGTTGTTTAGTAAATGGACATTTTCACAGTGAATGACATTCTTCTCATTCCTTGCTTCTTCAGAAGAATTTGATAATGCTGAGTTTTTTACTTGGCAGTTGTATCCTTTTTATGTAACTGTTAACATAGAATTATTAGAATTTCTCAGTGGAATCAAAAAGAAAACAGTCTATCAGAGGGAAACTTGTATAATTTTGAATATCTTTAGGGACACTTTCCTGTGTTTAAGACTTGGGTAAATGAAACTAGAAATAGACTCCTTGTTAGCAGTACATTCTATTTTTGAAAAAATGTATTTGGTTTTAAGAAGGAAATAGTCCATACCTACACTATATCATTGTAAAGTTATGGATATTAGGGCTTAGAAGACACTGTAAATCTTTTAGTTCTTTCATATTATAGATAGGAAACTAAAGCCCCAGAGGTCAAGCAACTCATCTGTCATGCCATTATAAAGTCAACAGCTTCTGTTCTTAAATCTAAGTAGCAATTAAAACATTTTTGTTTACTTTTTTGGCAGAAGAAGGTAAATCAAATAGTACATTTCTAGTTTGGAGAAAATGACTTACATGAAGATAAAGATGATAGTGTTCGGGGAATAAATGATATATATGTTCAGGAAATTCCTGAATTCTATAGTGTGATACAGTACTGAAGTATATCTGTTAAAAAGTGTGATGACTATTCCATTAAATTCTGCTTTTAAAAAATTTGAAACCAGGAGTACACATGTAATCTCAACAACTCAGGAGACTGAGGTAGGAGGATCACAAATTCAAGGCCAGCCTCAGCAGTTTAGTGAGACCCTCAGCAGCTTAGCAAGAAAATAAAAAGAACTGGAAGTATAGCGTATAGTTCAGTGGTAAACATCCATGGGTTCCATTCCCAGTATTAAAAAAAAAAAAATTAGTATTAGAAGATTGAAACACTATTTAAAAAAAAAAGAATTGGGGTTAGGGCCTTGTGCTTGCGAGGAAAGCACTCTACCAACTGAGCTCTATCCCTAGCCCCACTAATGGTCATTTAAATAGCTAAAGTAATAATGCAGGTAAATGAAATAATTGAATAGTTCAGTTATATTAAATTCATTTTAGACAGGAACAATGGGGAAAATCAAAATGTTGGATACCTGTGTGATGAATGAAATATTACATAATGTGGCACCTACTAACCATTTCTTTGAATGAAATAAACACCAATACTTGAAAGTCAGACAGCCTGACAACCTCCAGACACATAAACTAATGTGTTCCCCATGCTTTCTGAGGAACTAATCACACTGTTGCATTTCCCATGAGGTTCAGATGAGCTTTTCTGTCTTCATCAGAAGTAAATTAATTGTGAGCTTCTTGTTATAGCCAAAATCATGGCAGAGGTGATATCTGGGTCCAGGTGAATTGGTAACAGGAGAAGGTAGTGTGTGTAATTGGCTTTATCCAATATCCAGGAATCATTACTGAAAATGGGTACCCATGGTTGATAACAAGCATTTAACTTGTCAACTTTTGAGTTATGATCCATACATTTTAAGGCAGGCAGACCAGCAGTCAGAAAGGATTTTCATAAGAGCTTCTGGGCAGTTGTTTTAAATATATCCAGTTTGCTGCCAGACCTGATTTTGTTTTACCAGCTGCATATGTAGCTGATGGCACCTGAGAAGTGAAGTAAGGGCACTAAGTTGTGTTGTGGCAGGAATCTGTGCAAGTGTACACATGCAAGGAATCTGTGCAAGTGTAGCCTGGAAGTCCATTTGGGATAAAGTATTAATTATTTCTCCTCTGTGGTACTAGGGATTGACCCCAGGTCCTAGTGCTTGCTAGGCAAGGGCTCTGCCACTGAGGTACACCCCCAACCCAGAGGATTAAACATTGTTGATATAGCTTTGCCCATTATGTAGTTTGTGTGTGTGTGTGTGTGTGTGTGTGTGTGTGTATAATATATATATATATAATATATATAGATATTCCTATTATCTGGCCTTTCTAAAGATTTTAATTCAGTGGAATTACAATCATAGTATGAGAATTTTTTAACTGAAAAGTGTCCTAGATATAAACTAGTCCAAGCTCCTTTGGGACATACGGGAGTTGTTTTATAAATGCAAAAAAAAAAGTCTTATTTTTAGTCAATTATTTTATTCCACAAATATATGCACTGTAGTTACAAATTGATTGAAGGTAGCTAAGGTTCAGGCAGATGTTTATGTCTAACATTAGCAAGACAGAATGACAAATAGTCATTGCATACCAAAAAACTCCCTTGCAATGTTAAAAGTATTTTCAGTTTAATTAACTGTTTGCTGATCTGAGGACAAAGATTGTGTTTTTATATACATAAATAACAAGGTGTCCATAGCTGTTGATTGGCCAGTGTATATTTCCTAAATGAATGAGTTAAGTAGAATTAATTAAATTATAAACCCCTCAGATAGACACTGTTTATTCTTTTAGAGAGATGTATATAGCATTATTAATTATCTAAGGTTAACACTGATGCCAGGAGATTTTTAATATTAACTCT
This sequence comes from Sciurus carolinensis, assembly GCF_902686445.1. Taxonomy (NCBI): domain Eukaryota; kingdom Metazoa; phylum Chordata; class Mammalia; order Rodentia; family Sciuridae; genus Sciurus; species Sciurus carolinensis. The sequence goes on from NC_062220.1 coordinate 49,499,540, forward strand.
AATGCACACACATGTAGTCTTTTAAAAAAGAGCCTTCAAATACATATTCATATTTTAAATTTTTCCCAACTAGCCATTTTTGTTTTCAATACTAGCATTGGTTTTGGTATTTTCTTGTGTTCTTTGTGTACCCTATAGTCAAACAGATTCCCCCATGTCCCCCAAGTGTCCTTCTTGCCTTCCACTTAACCTCTGTGATTTTCATTTGGATTGACCTCAGAAATTGCACTTGATGCCCCTCCCTGCACCACTCTTTCTACCTGTTGAAATGCTACCTATCCTTCAGGGCCAAGGTTTCATGCCACCTTATAGTGTACTCTTGGGTACCTCCATTTGGATAATGTTTCTGCTTCCTTTGAACCCTGTGAACTTTGGACTTCTTTAATGGCACTTAGCATATATCTACCCTTTTATATAAAATCTGTTATGTAAAATATAGTATTCATCCTCCTTCCTCCGTAATTACCCTTCTGTGACTGTCTGCCCTCTCACACCCTGATTGTAAGCTCCTCTAAGCTCCTCTTGAGATCTTGTTCATTTAACCATACATCCATTGACAATAAATGAATAAATAGTAAATGAGTGAAATCATAAAAAGGGATCCAGTTATTAAGGAGGGAAACATATGGGTTATTTCCTTTACATGAAAGAATGTTGACAGTAAGAAGTGTCAAACAAAGAAGGAGAACAGATCTGTGTATTGGATTACACTTATGGGGTTTCCTGGAAAATGATTTTAACAATACTGAAAAAATAGTTTCATTTTTGTTTTACTGCAATCTGTATAGCTTATATCAAAGTGAGTTTTAGAGTTTAAGTAATTCATTCCCATAGTTAACTTTGCAGTTGAACTGAATTTGTATTCGGTAAAGAAGATGTTAACATGAGGAAGTGAATACATAGTCAGTAAAAGTTGAAAATGCTTTGAAAGGGTTTTAAATATGGGAATGTAAGATATTGTAAATATATTTTAATTGCTTGAATTTTTAAATATTAATATTTTCCCATTAATTTAAGTTTCTTTGACTTTCCATGGTAGAAAAACTGTTAGAGCAAAATTAGGTAAATCTTCTTAATAATTTCCCGAAGGTGATGATTCTAGATTCCCTTCAGACCTTGTTTCTACTCCACATAATGCGGAGAGAATTTGGATTTCACTTTGACGTATCAGTAGGTTTAGCTATGAACTGTTTCTCCATCTTGAACTAATTCCAGTTCCTCCAGACACATATGGCTGATGTGTGTGCAAATGTACATGCACATACGCATGCAGAACAATTGAATGCAAAGTTTCTGGAAGAAACTGTGTTGTGTTGCTTCTCATTGTATCTCAGACACTTAGCATGGTGCCTAGCATTTTGTAGCCCCAAATAAATATCTGTGAATAGAAAAATGAGTGTATTCCATTTAGGAATTCAGAATTTAACTTTTTAAATAAAAATGGATAATGATGTCTGAAAACGTAAGTGGAGTTTCTAGCATTCAACAAGTATATTAGATTCTTTATTAAATTTAAGACAGTGATCACAAAAGTACCTACATATTGAAATGTCTACCAAAAAACGTTAGGAAGTCTGGAATTTATTTCAAAATTGGATCTAAATGCCACAGGAATGGGCTGTAAGTAGATTGTTGTTGAAGCTATAGGAGGTGTGTTGTACTGGTCTTTTTTCATTTGTGTATGTTGAAAATTTTTCATAATAATAATTCAAGAAGTGTACCTGCTGGTGGACTAGGAGTTGGGAAACTTTGATTCTATTCTGACTCCTCAACTCATTAGCTGTGTGATCTTGGGTAAATTCCTTTTGTCTTTTGCCTGCCATTTCTCCACAGTATAAAAGTAATTATTCCTACTCTTAGAACCGTATGGGTTATTATGATCAGATGAAATTATGAATACAAAGATCAAATTATATACAAATGCAGGGAATTACTCAAAAACTAATTCCTCCCCTCAAGGAGTTTATGTAATTTTCTTGAGGAAACTGGCATATAACAACATCTATGTTATTAATAGGTAGTATGTACTATCTTTCCCCCTAACCCATGTAAAAGTACTAATGGAGTTAGGTATTTCTGAAAAGTTGCATATTGGATTTATACTGATTATAGTAAAATATAATCTTTTCATGAGTGTATTAGAAATTGGTGTCAGGTTTACTCATTGCTGCATCCTATTCATTAATGGATTTTTTGTGGGAGGAGTTGTGAACCAAATGCTCCTGAGAACACACGGAAGTATTTCACTGTTCAAAATAACTCAAAGACAAGTTGGGGTCTTTGCTTGTTCTTTCTCTCTCTCTTTTTTTTAAGTTCAAAATCTCAAACAGAGTTATTCATATTTATGTCACACTTTGGAATTTCTCTTTATTCTTACATATAACTGTTTTTATGACATTTAAAATGTACTCTGTGTTTAAATCATTAAGAAATTCTATCTGAAGGAAGGAAGCTATTCTCTTTTAGGAGCACTAATCTCTAGTGAATCCTCTCTTTTTCTTTGCTTCCTTTTATTGCTAAGTAATCTCGTAATTTCTATGTTAGGTATTCCTAATGGTTAGAATAGAACACTTACTTTTCCTAAAATACTTTTATTTTTAGAAGGTATATGAGTGTAAACTTGGAAGCATTGACATTTACGTTTATTCAGTAACCGAACAAGAAAAAAAAAGACTGCATCTCAAGGTCAGACTTTAAAGCTTTGGCTTTGACCAACACACATGTAAAAACTTTTTTAGTGGAAACCAAGAAATTAGCTGAGTAGTTTCAAGTTGGGAGTTTTAGATGATGTAGTAAACATTCCAACCATGTAGAATCACTTAGAGAAGTTATTACAAAGTCTTGGGTAAAAAACAAGATATTTTCTTGTTGAGCCATGAGAAACCAAGAGACAGAGTTGGACAAAGAGTTAGATTTAGAAGGGATCCTGAAGCTAATTATGAATGAAGCGCATGTAAATGAGTTCCTTAAGGGAACCCAGGGAGCACAAGTTCTTCCAAGTAACACATTTTGTTTTGTTTTGGACACATTAAGACAAAAGATCCCAGTGCTATGTGCTTACTTGTAATCCCAGTGACTGGAGGCTGAGGCATGAGGATCTCAAGTTCAAGACCAGCCTTGGCAATTTAGCACCTACCTCAAAATAAAAAAAATTAAAATGACTGTGATATAGCTCAGTTGTAAAGTGTCCCTGGGTTCAATCCTCAGTACCAAACAAAACAAAACAAAACAAAACAAAAAAAAAACAAAAAAAGGCACAAAAGAAAAGTTGTGACATCCTAGTAGTCAATACAAATTGTTTTAAGCCTATGAGATTTAATCAGTGGTTTTTAAATACATTTTTATTTTTTATTTATATAAATATAAATATATTTATATTTTTCTCCTGTAACTGATGCTGGCTGGATTCTCAGATATACCAACTAGTTTGCAAGGGATAAAAGCTTTTACTCTTGAGGGGCTTGATCTCAAGAACTATGAGCGTAGTTGAATCAATGGTATCAATTCTAGTCCTAGAAACACAGGCATTTGGGATGAATCACAAGAAACATCTTTGTTTATGAAAGATAGTGTAGGTTTTTTTCCCCCCTTAGAGTGATTAAATAAAGATGTGAATCTGTTATTAGGCAAATAGAGACTGGTCTAGGATGCATCCATTTATGAGAAAGGACAGCACACTCATTAAAAGAAGGGAAGGAAATGGGAGAAGATGAGCTAAATTGAGGTAGAGATGAGAGAATCTGAGATAGCAAGTAGGTCTGAAGTTTCTTGGTAGACTTCAACATCTGAAACCTGGTGATCTGAAAGGAGGTGAAAATTCTACAGTGTTTAGAAGGCCCTGAAGCCACTGTTTCTTGAATGAATAATTTCAGAGTATCATTTTTAGAATGCCATTATGATAAATGGCACAGTTTTCTGATTGCTCTTTCTTGGGGATTTTATTTGAATCATCTTTACTTTGCCCACTGTACCTAGTACTCAAATGTTTATTTTCATGAGTTATGGAATGTCTGCTTCCAATTAGAGTAGAATCTCCATCAAGGCAGGAATTTTTGTCTGTTTTATCAGGACTGGATTTCTGGTATCTAGAACAGTGCCTGGTATGTACTTGGATAAATATCTATTAAGTAAAAGTAGTCAACTGAGTAAATGTAACTGATAATTGCTCTTTTTATGGTAATTTTATTGGCAATCAAAATGTAAATTACTACCAAAATTTAGCAGACATTTTATTTCTCTATCCACACATTGAAAATGCTTTAAAAAATTATGTAGTGAATTGAATTTTGACACAGAGTTAAGAGTTATTTTAATAATATGAGGATTAGCAAGTGAATTGAACCCTGAAAGAGATCCCTTCTAAGCTAATTTTTCCAGTACTCTTTTTGTTAAATTGTGAAGGTAATTTTATATCAGTAATATTAAGTGAAATTTAATAATATTTTAGATAGCTATATCCATTTTTACAGATTGGATTTAGATATTCTGGTGGAAATTTAAGGGCATGGTTTCAGATTCTCTGGGTTGTGAATTCATATAAAGATATTGACATACTTTCCCCTAATAGGTTGAACATAAATTGTGAAGCCTTTGTAAAAATGGCTATAGCTTTCCTTACAAATAGTGATGCTCAAGAGGCCAGTTTCATGATGAATCTTACCCTAATACTCCTATTTTGTGTTGCCGTTTCAAGTCCCTTTCTTCTCTGCTTACCTGATGTGTTGTGACATCACTTGGTCATGACTAGATATAATATATACATATATATATTTAACTATAATATAAATATATTTATATGTATATTTATAATATATATAGCATATGTAGCTATATATAATATATAACTATTCTTTCTATATATAGATATATATTTAGGAATATATTTATATATATATTTATATATATATCTATATATCTCTATATATAGATATATATTTAGGAAGGAAAGAAAGAAGGAAGGAAGAATAGACTAGAAAAGAAAAATGTATGGTGTTCCCAATCATTTGACAGCTATGCTGCAAAGATATTGTTCCTAAAGTACAGTACAAAAGTTTGCAGGGAAGAAGAGTTATTTGAAGTTTTTTATTTAGTTAAATTTTTCTGTTGAAGTAACTGTTTTGGTTAGTATTGCTATGTAAATGTTACTCCAAAATTTAGAGGCTTAAAGCAATCATTTTCTTATGTTCATGGTTGTAGTAACCGAGGAATTCAGACAGTACACAGTGAAGAATAGTGTATCTCTCTCTGAGATGGGTGGAACATAAGCTGGATATGAGTCAACAGCTGGGAATGTGATTCGTCTAGGAGTGTTTTCAATCTCCAGTCTCGTGGTTGGTAGATGTAGGCCAGGACCTGAGCTGGAACTCTTGACCAGTGCATATACACTTGGCCTGGTCTTACTTTCAGCATCAAAACTTCAGAGCAGTTGGGTTTATCAGGTAACTCATGGCTTCAAAAGTCAGCATCTCAGGAAACAAGGTACGTGTTACTTGTGTCACATTTTGTTGGTTATGAGTAAGTTCAAAGCCCCAGAGATTTAAGGGGAAGGGAAATACACCACACCATAATGGAGGGAATGTTAAAGAATTTGTACCACCCTTAGCTTTTTTTGTAATCATGCGTTAATACTTGTTGATTAGTACAAAGCAACTGATGATTTAAAAAAAGCAAGACTCGTGCCTGAACTACCCCTATTTCCAGTACTCAAATTCTTTTGACTGTTTTTAGTCCTGCTGGTAGGTGCCTCTGTAAATCTAGATAATGGGCTACATTCTATTTTTTGATATTTAAATTTCAGACAAAATCTACTGACTTCCTACTCAGAAAGATGAGGATTAGGCTCATTATTCATTTCCTTCACCTTTTGCTTTTTTTGATAAACTTTCATATAATAATTTTAAAAGCATCCCTAAACAATTTTATGTTATTTCCTTGGACAGTATCTCCTGATTCTTCCTTTAGTAAGAGAAGCATATTTTATCTTCCTAACCTTTCCTCTACCTTTGGCCTTCCTTTAACATCATAATGTCATTAGCTGATTTGCTCAAGTTACTAAATATTTGCATTCTGTTCTGCAACCACAATAGAAATTTTCCTGCTTTGTCTAAAGGTTGACTCTTGGAAACTGAATGCTAGTAAACAGTGCTTACATTATTTTAACTATATAGAGTTCACTGCTGGGTCAAATAGTTGGTTTTTACATTTCCTTCCTGGCAGATCCTACCAAAAACAAAACAAAACAAAAAATCCCAACCCTATGAGCCTTATGGAGTTCTACTTTCTTAAATATAAATTTTTTATTTTCTTATTCTGCATCACTTGCTTAAAATTATGCCCTGTTTTAGTGTACTTCCTATTCATGCCATGATTTTCTTGTACCATTTTGTTTTTCCTGGAGTTTATAATTGCCTTTTTATTTTTTTATTGTCCTATTCACCTTTATGTAGTCTGTGTTCTTCAGAAATACTGTCTAGGTATTGTGTTGTGTTTTGTTCACTTTGGTGGGCATCCTGTGAAATATTTCTAAGAACAGATTACTTCATTTTATTTTTAAAAATAACTTCTTCCTCTCTGTTCTATTCTCTTTTTGAGGTTCTCCTATTAGTCAGATACTGTCTTCAAGTTGAGACTGCTGTGTTTTTCAGAGTTCCATCTTATAGGCTTTAATACTCTGTTGCTTATTCTTTTCCTCTATTTTCTAATGAATTTATTTTATTTGACTTTTTCTCTGTGTACTAAAAAAAAAATTCTATATTATTTTCCACTTGTTTCTAGAATTTCCTCTTTTGGCAATTATTTTTAGCTTCAAAGCATCTTTTATGTTGTTGTTTTCTGCCTTTTTTTTTAAAGCATTCTATTCTAGTTTTATGTAGTATTTCCTCTAAGTTGAGTTTGTTGACATACAATTTATAAACAGTACAGTGCATTCATTTTAAATGTGTGTGTTTTATGAGTTTTGGCAAATTTGTACATCCATATAACCAACACTACAATTAAGATCTAAAATATGCCCATTATCCCAACAGGTCCTTAAGACCCTTGCAGCCAGTTACTTTCCCCACTGAAACTCCCAACAACCTAATCTCTCTGTCATAATCATTTTAGATTTGTACTTCCTAGAGTTTCATATACATGGTATCAAGCAGTGGGTTTTTTTTTTTTTTTTTTCTGTTTTTACAGATAGTATTCTGGAGCTTCATTCCTGTTGTTGACCATATAAGTAGTTCACTCTTTCCCAGCTTATAGATTTAACATAGTTTATTTCTTCACCTTATTGTTTCCAGTTCAGTGCTGTTATAAATAATGCTGTTATGAATATTCATGTATAGGTTTTTGCATTGATATGACATATGCTTTCATTGCTAAGGTAAGTTTTCTTTGCTAAGGTAAATACTTAAAAGTGGGTTGTTGACTGGTACGGCAAATGTGTTTTCCAAACTGGTTATACCATTTCCACTGGCAGTGTATGAAGGTTCCATTTGATTTTCATCCTTTTCAATACTTGGTATTGTGTCTTCATTTGTGAACTGTTACCACATTGTGGTTTTAATTCTCATTTACCTGATGACTAATATTGTTGAACACTTTTTAATTAGTTATTCTAATACCTTCTTTGGAGAAGTATTAATCTAAATATTTTGATAATTTTAATAACCAAGTTACTGTGTTATAAGAGTTCTTTATATATTCTGGAGCAGTGTTTTGTCAGTTACATGCATTGTAATAATTTTCTCTAAATCTTTGACTTACCTTCTCATTTTTCTTAGTGGGATATCTCAGAGATGATTTTTTAAAAAATATTTTTAGCTGCAAATGGACATAATACTTTTATTTTTATTTATTTATTTTTATGTAGTGCTAAGGATCGAACCCAGTGCCTCATACATGCTAGGCAAGTGCTCTGCCACTGAGCTCAGAGATTATTTTAATTTAATCAAAATATTATTTAGTTTGTGCTTTTTTTTGTATCCTAAGAGTTCTTTGTTTACCCCCAAGGGCACATAGAATTCCTTTTGTTTTCTTCTGGAATTTTGTTTTTGCCTTTATTTTGGGAATATGAAATACTCAAGTTAGTTTCTTTGCATGGCCTGGGTTAAGCATTGGGTTTCTTTTTCCTATATAGATATTGAACTGTTCCAGCATCATTTTGTTGAAGATAGTCTTTTCCTTTTTTTGAATTTCCTTGGCAGCTATGTCAAAAATTAGTTGACCATATAAATTTGGGTTTATTTTTGGACACTGCTGTGTTCTAATAGATCTGTGCATCTGTCCTTTAGCCAATGTCATGACATTGATTACTATAGCTTTACAGTAGGCCTTGAAATCAGGTATAGTGTAAGTTCTTCAATTTTATTATTCTTTTTCAAAATGTTTTTGGATGTTCTTGTTCCTTTGCATTTCCCTGTGAATTTTAGTATCAACTTCTAAATTAGCATAAAAAGTTTGAGATTTTGATTGGGAAGTGTTGATGTTGATACTGTTGAGACTTCCGATCATGGATGTGGTATTATCTCCCATTTCTTTAGGTCTTTAATTTTGTTCAGTGTTTGGCAGCTTTTAGTGTTAAAAAAAAGGTCTTGTTTGTATTTGTTAAATGTGTCCGTGTACATTTCATATTTTTGAATGCTATTGTAAATGGAACTGGTTTTTCCTTTTAATTTAAGGGTCCAAACATCCATTGCTACTGTATAGGTACTTAATTATTTTTTGTATATTGATCTTGTATGTTGCTATCTGAAAAATTCATTTATTAATCACTTAGCATTTTTACATTTCTTAGTAATTTTACATGTATAAATCACATCATCACCCAAGAATAATTGTCCTTTTTCCCAACATGTATATCTTTTATTTATTATTTTCCTCTTTTACAGTGTTGAATAACAGTGGCAAGAGCAGATTTATTTACCTGTTTCCAATAATGAGAAAGCACTCAGTCTTTGCCCTTAAGACTACAAGTTTTCCTAGACATGCTTTATGTTGATTGAGTTCCCTTGTATTCCTAATTTTCTGGAAGTTATACCATGATTGAGTATTGAATTTTGTTAATATTTTTCTCTGCAACATCAGATTGATTTTATGGTTTTTCTTTTACTCTGTTAGTATAACGTGAAGTACACCAACTGAATTTTGAAAGGTAAACCAAGCTCACTTGGTTAGAATGTATATTATTTACATATATAGCAAAAATTGTGCTAAGTATTTTTGCATGTATGTACGTGAAATATCTTGGTCTGTAATTTTCTTTTTTCTTAATATCTCAGATTTTGACTTTGAGATAATGCTGACTCATAAATGAGTGGAAAAATATTTCCATCTCCTTTATTTTCCGAAAGATTTGTGTGGGGTCATTATTATTTCTCTTACATATTTAATATAGTTTACCAATGAAGTCATTTGGGCCTTGCATTTCATTATGAGGTTTTTAGCCATGAATTTTATTTTCTTAATGGATATGTGTCCCTACAGGATGAATCATAATTTATAATTTTATAATTTGTATTTCTCAAGGAGATTATGTATTTTATCCAGGTTTTTTAGTCTAGTGATATAAATTCTTTATCTTTAATCTTTTTTTAATGTCTATAGTCCTTTCTTTCAATCCTGATATTGAAATTTGTATGTTTTCTCTTTTTTTTGTTAATACACAGAGATTTATCAATTTTATTGCCGTTAAACCAGTTCGGTTTCATTAATTTCATCTGTTGTCTCATTATTGACATTTACTTTTATATTTTTATTCTTTTCCTACTTATCTTGGGTTTAATTTTATTTTTAGATTCTTAAAATAGAAGCATAAATCTTCAAATATAAGCATATATGGTGTTTATTCACTCTCCACAAACTTGGAATATGTTGTGGTTCCATTTCTAGTCAGTTAAAATCTCTTAAACCTTTTAAAATTTATTTCTTCTTTGAACTGTGAATTTTTCAATTTCTAAACACAGAAGGGATTTTTTAAATACCTGTCTAATTAAATTCTGTTGTAATTAAAGAAATCTCTATATGATTTTAGTCCTTTTACAGTTTCATTAAGAGTTGCTTTGGTCCAGGATATAGTCTGTCTTGTTACTTGTTGTGTTTGATTTATTTTAATATTTCTCATCTTTCTTCTCATTCTGTTCATGTTTTCCTTTAAGTCTTTGAGCATATTTGTAATATTTATAATAATTGTTTTAATGTCTTTGCTATTCCATAAACTGTCATTTCTGAGTCTACATCTATTGACTGATTTTTCTTCTGTTTATGACCTTGACTTTCCTGTAATCTGCATATTTTTTATTGAATGCCAAACATTGTGAACATTACCTTGCTAATTGCTGGATTTGTTTGTTCCATTACAGAATGTTGGATTTTGTTCTGAGAAGCATTAAGATTACTGGTGGTTCAGTTTATTCTGACCAAGGCTTATTTTTAGTTTGTTGTTGTTGAGGAAGAGCTGTAGTGTCCCCTTTAAAGAGTAACTCAGCCTCACTAACATTTGTCTTTTGTGGTCCATCCTCTTTGGTAAGAACTTGAAAAATTCCCTGAGAACTCTAGGAATTGGTAAACTTATAACTCCTTAGTGATTTTGCTTCAAAAACTGTTCTTTGCCTGACCTGGTACAGTTCCATATTCACAGTGGTATTTAGCCCAGATCTTAATAGATTCCATGTCGATTTCTGAAGCTTTTATTATGGGTAGCTTTTTTTTTTTTTTTTTTTTTTTTAGTTGTAGATGGACAACACGATACCTTCGTTTCATTTTTATTTATTTTTATGTGGTGCTCTGAATTGAACCCAGCTCCTTAACACATGCCAGGCAAGCGCTCTACCACTGAGCCCCAGCCCCAGCCCTGTGAGTAGCTTTTCTTTTCAGTATTCTGTCCCACAGATTTTTAACCACTTCAGCCTCCTTTTCTTTTCAAATCATATCTCCATCTACTCAACTCACTGAGACCATGGACCTCTGAGTTTCTCCTCCCCATGCCTGTGTTCTAGAAATCACCTTCAAGCAGAAAGCTGGGGCAATCTGGGGCTAATTTGTTTCCCCTCTCTCAGGTATTACAGTCCTGCACTGCCTATAGTCTAATAGCCGAAAGCAGTTGTTTCATACATTTATCCAGATTCTAGTTCTAGGTAAGATGTTGGGACTCTTGCTTGCTTCTTGCCTTGTACATACATTAGTTTTTATAAAACATGAGTGTCTGGTATGGCTGTTAAATAGATCTTTTCCTCCCTGTTACCTCTCATTCCTGAGTAAGATTTCTGGGAGACTTGTTTGGAGTAGGGAACTTGGGGTAGGAATAGACTTTATAGGCTTTTACTTTCGGATGAGTGGGAAATTCAGCTCTCTGGATGTAGAAGAACTTCCAAATGCCATAGTAAGACAGGTTTTACTCCAAGGTGCTGGATATGGGGAGGCAGTGGGGCTGTTCACCAGCTTAGTTATCCTATATCAGACCTACAGTTGACTCCCCTGTGTAGCCTACACTTCCTCTTTTCTTTTTCCCATTGCATTCGCTGACTCTTGGTCCATCTCCTGCTTCCTCCACAGCTTGTTCTAGGGCTTTGGGTTCCTTTTCAGCAAAAATATTTGAGCATGCTCCCGATACTCATGATTTATAAAAAATTACATGCACATACAGATATAATATACTAAGATGAGCAAAAATAATGATGTTGAAATGAAGAGATTAAAAATACCTACCAATAGGTATTTTCGGAATACATCTGATTCTAAGTTCTCCCCTTTGGAGACTGCTCTCTCTCTTTGGTGACTTCCCTCCATCAACTTGATGATGTTTGTTTTCATATATCCAAAGAATTCACTAAATTCCCAGTCTTTTTTTTTTTTTTCTGTGATACCCTTCTGTAATTATGAGTGTATTTCTCTTACTTCATCAATAGCCTAGAAAAATTGGAGGTAAATATTTTTTATGAGGCTGCTATTTTGCAAATCAGTTTGCTTTCCTGGTGGGAGCAGAAGGATATGAATTGCTTATTACCTGCAGGAAATTTTCTTTATGTGGCAGTCCTTAAATTTGGATATGTCAGAAGAAGTGTGAAAGAAGGAAGTAGTCTGCAATTTTCTTCAGGAAAAAAAAAAAAGTTAAGAACATCTGCTCTGAGAAATATGGGGATCATGCAAGATACACTTTTGCCCTGTTTATTCCACATTCTTTAGTTTTGGGAACAGTAGAATCTTCTTGAAAGGGGCTGTAAATGTAGAAAGAACATTCTCATTCTTTCCATGCACCTGTCTATCTAAATTCATTGTCATGTGCTAGTCTTTCATACTGTTAATATACCATCCCTAAAACCAACAGCTGGTATAAACTGTAACACAGAGAAGCTAATTTGACATCATATTGGGAATGTTAGCCAACTGATTTTTCTTGAGAGAAACAAACTGGAAAAGTAAGCTCACTATAAATTAATTCTTTGCATGAATTTCCCAAGTCTGATGATTTAAAAGAATAAATTCTGCATGCAAATGAATCATTCCATACTTAATTGAAGCTTGTCGGATACTCAAGTTTACTCACGGTGGTGTGTTTTTGATGGAGACAGGAAGTGAAAAAAGCAAGGTCTATGAGATTTTTTTTTTTTTCTGTGAAGTCTCAGCCAGTCTTTTAATGTTTCTCATTGAAGCTTCGGTCGCTAGGGTAAATGACTCAAGGTATCTATTGCTGCTTAGCTGTTTTTAAGGGGGAATTTCCCCCCACATTCTCCCCTCCCCAAAATAGCTAATTATATACTGGAAGTTTCAGTACATTGTTCAGAGTTTGTGAAGTCAGCATATTTCTGGAAGCTCGCTGTGAATGTGATTCTTAGCTGTACTGATGCTTTTGTTTCTCCATCTCTGCAGCTAGCACTGTACTGTAAGGACACAATTCTATCGCTATTTTTTCCCCTCACATTTGATGTGGTAGTTTGCATACAGCTGCAGAGTAGACAGTTACCTTTGAAAGGAACATTTGGCTGCTCTAATTTGATTAAAGAAAACCACCTCAATCATTTCTAGACTGAGAACGTTTTCATTTTAACTTGGCAGGAGGAGTTGGGAATGTACTCTGCACTTAGATATGTAGGGGGAGCAGTTAGGGGACAAAACCAACTGCTTGAATGAAGAAAGCTTTGGTGCTTTTTTTTTTTTTTTTTTTTTAAGACAGGCAATATTATATAAAACTGATTCTTTTTTTTTTTTTTTCCTCCCAATGGTGATTTTCACCTCCATCTCCTTTTCATAGTTATTTACTTAGAAATTCCAATAAAAGGATTCTGGCAGGTATAGGTTATTACCCTAATGTGATATGAAGGTCCCCCCAAATTATCCTGTTTTTACATGGAAGTAAAATCCCAAATCAGAAATTACTGTGAATTACATGTGCTTTCTTGGTCACCATTGGGAAGAGGTAAAAAAGATTTTGGATTGTGGGTACATGACCACAATTGGGAACTTGAACACAGCTTCTATAGGATTATGTTGCTCCATGTCACAAGCCTATAGTCTTCGTGCTAGGCAGTTAGTTCACATATGTGGACTCTGTTCCCAAGACAGAAGATCATCCAGTTAGGATGACAATTAAGACTATATTCTGTTGATTGTGGGTTGGCATTGACTTCACATATATGTTATTAAGAATGATGGAGAAGGGAGTTAATGTCTGTAGGGTAAACCATGAACATGCTCATGTGCAGTAGTTCACACACACAGTGTTCTTGTGAAGAGTACTGTTGCTGGCACCTTAAAGTTGGAATGTGAACATTTAAAAGTTTGAGGGTGTATGTGGGGCCCCAGAAATAACAACCACTTTATTATTTATTAGTCATTGGATATTATGGATTCCTCAGAGTGGAAGGTGTGAATTCGCCTCTCATTCTGCTATGGGCTACTGCTCACCACCGTGTGCTTCTTACCTCTAAGCTTCAGTTTCCTCACTTTTAATGGTGTTGTAAGTGATGTCTCTGAAGCCAGGAGCTTTACACTTGGTAAATATTTAGTTACCCAACTGCCTCTTCCTCTCCTCCTTGGTATAGCCACTCAGAATGTGATTGGAAGGGGATGGTTTTGTTCCTAGTACTTGACAAAGTTCTCTTAAAATGCCAATTTTTTTTTGCATCTTTCTCAATCTCTTTGAGAAAACGATTAAGTCCAGGAAGAATCTGTGAAGTCTGCGTAGTTTTCTTTCCCCCTGAATAAGTGTGATACTGTGCAATGTAGTGGTTTCCAGGCACTGGCACCGTGGACATAGGAGCTGAACAATAAATGTTTGATCTTTGATAGAGATACATTGTCATCTTGAATACTTTGCAATCTTCAGGTGCTAGTATTATTCCCACATTTAACTTCAAGATTTATGTACTTGAAACCACTCTACAGCTGAGTCAAAGATCAGAAGGATTTTTATTTTGTTCTTATACACAGTAGGGAGAGTATAAGCCTTTTCACAAATGTGTCATCTGAGTGTTCAAGGATGGTAAAGGGACTAAAAAGATGATTGCTTAAAATGCCCCTTATACATGGCGGTTTGGAGACTCCTGATTTTTAATGGAAACAACAGTGTAATTGTAGGTGAATCCCAGACTAGTTCACAAACCTTATTTATGTAACTGAATAATGTATGATGAAGAAAATATTGTAGTAAGCAATGTTTGTTCTTTATGTTTGTTCAGTTACTATAATTATAACATCAAATATGACTTAGAAATTAAATGCTAATGATTGAGTAAAGGTTACGTTCATTTGAATAAGGGGGATTTTGTAGGAAAATACTAAGTACTGAGTCTTTATGTCACTTAAAACTTTCTTTTCCCTAATGATGTACTATTGTGATATTTCTAGTATAAAATTGCCTTTTAAAAAGTATGCATTTACATCACCCAGTACTATTGAATTCTGCCTCATGTCTTATTATTACTGTTCCTAGTGTATCTTTTTGTATTGCTCCTAAAATAGGTGACATTCATTCAAACAGTCAAATCCAGTGAAATTATTGAGTGTTTCTAATGAAATTCATAGAATGTCTAGGACCAAAGTTTTGTTTCTTAAAAAAATAATTAATAGATATGACATTCTTTTTTTTTTTTTCCATGACAATTGCCTATTAAGGTGCTGTTCTCACAGGAACAGAAAGGGTAACAGTGGAGGTGGTGGGGTGACAGTTTCTATCTTGCGGATAAAGAAGCAGATTCTAGATAATTTAAATGACTTGTTCAGGTTCATCTGTCTGGTGCCAGAGTTGGGACTAGACCACAAGTCTTGACTCTAGGGTATTATTTTCCCTATTTTATAGTTTTTCTAATCCTTCAAGTGTTTTAAGTCATGCAAAGCTCATTCAGATTTCACATTTTTTTGTTAAGGTCTGTTTGGCAAATTAAGTGCACATAAACTGCATATAAAATACATATCAACTGCTGACAAAATCATGCTGATTATTTGAGAGGGAAACTGTCTTGCCTTCTATTACGAAAACTAGAGGTATAATTGCTCAATTCTGACAGGCATTAAATTCTTTATTTACTTATTTATTAAGGGACTGTGGATTGAACTTGAGCCTGTTAAGAACCTACTCTACTAGTAAGCTGCACCCCACCCACCCTGTGTGTGTGTGTATGTGTGTGTATGTGTGTGTGTGTGTGTGTGTGTGTGTGTGTGTGTGTTTAAACAATTTGTTTGAATAGATACATCTAGAGACATGTACATGAAATTTAAGCTCTTAAATTGTGTCCTTGTTGTCATGCTGCTTCTCAACTTGGTGGCATTCAGCCTTCCACCACCTAACCTAGGCCAGTGAAAAGAGGAAGTAAGAGTGGCAGGTCAAGGAAAGTAGGCTCACCTTCGAATCTGGCACCAGAAGTGCTGACCACAGTGTTGCACGTGCTCCCGATGATTCAGCACTTCTCTTTGCAGACACGTGGGCTAATGGTATAGAATGACCTTGGTCCAAACTGAGGGTTTCAGGGAACCTTTGGTTTCTTCATCATCAAAAATTTGCAATTTCTTCTTTTCTGTTTTTAATTAATCCATGGTAGGGATGCACCATTTTATTATGCACTGAATTAGTTACTTTTTGTTCTTGAGATGTTCACAGTCTTAAGGAAATAACTTTGGACTATAAATAAATAGTTACCTCTATAATAAATAAATAGTTTATCTCTCAAGTTGAGGCAGTCCTGCTGTAATGGATTTGGTCTTTGAATTGTTTCCGTGCAATCCAATAACCAGGGCAGAAATGGAAGGCGTAGAGTTCAAACTACAGTGGCCGCGTGTGCCACTGTACTTTCAGGATAGACCCAGTGAACAGTAAAGCCAAGTGAGCAAGGGGAATCTTGCAGCTGTTCCTCATGTCCTTCATCACTTTCTGAATGATCCAGGGTAGGCCCACTATGTGAATAAAACCAAATCACTTTGATTAATTAGCTTTATATTTAGGAATAGCCAAACTTTCCAGACCCTTAAATTATTAATATGGAGCACAGATGGAGATCAAAAATTCCAGAAAACCTTGACACTTCCTTACCTGAGCTCTCTGAGGCTCTCCTAACTTTAATTTCAGGACATGGTTGAGAGTTTCTCAATGTTGACAACCAATTTGTTTAGAAATTTATGAAATAATTTAAAAAACTATTTTAAAGGTTATTTGGACACAGTGGTTTCTTTAGAAAAAAATATATATATACTTTTAAAGAAAATCTTAAACTGGTAGTTCACGGTGAAGAAATAACTGTGTTATAGCAAGAATATGTCTGCTTTAAATATAAAACATAAGCATTTATCATTAAATATATTTATGTGTTTTCCTCTTTGCAGAGCTTCTAAGTAGCAAGAATGTCTGGTGCTTTACTTCCAAATAAGCAGAAGCACCAATTCCTACAGAAAACACAGCCCTGACTTTTTTGCACATGTAATCCAAATGAAAGTTAGCTTTGAAGTGGAGTCTTGTTACATAAGCACACTGAAAATATGTGGTAATATATATTCCTTTGAATGTCTTTCATTCAGAAACATATTTTTGTTTATTTGCATATCCTACTAGCTGAAAATGGATTATGTTCTGGTTGTTCATCTAACCACCCAACCTCAAAATACTTGAGAAGTTACATGAAGAGCTTCATTCCAAAGCATAAGATTTTTAGGCCGTGGGAAATTGAAATTTCATTCCATTGATGATTAAAATTTTTTAAAAAATAATGATAATGAGTGAAAATATACAGAACTTAGGCTCAGTTTTTTAATGGGCAGAATATCTGTCCACTTAATAGTAAGTTATTTAAGCACATCTACTTCCTTGAAGCTATAGAAAGGTGAGACCTTGTAGCTTGTGTGTAAGACTGCAAACTTTTGACGCGCCCTGCAGCATCAAAGCTGATATTTTGAATCATTTTGTGTTGATTTTAGTGAGTATTCTGTGTATTGAGCTATAACAGAATCTTCTACTTAGTATTGCTAAAAAAGAAAGATACTATATAAGTCCCATTATCAGATAATTGGAATATGATAAAATACATTTAATACTAAAACTCACAGTTTAATTTTTTGTTAATTATTAAGATTCTTCAGGATTTAACCTTTACTGTATTCTTAATAAAATGGCAGTTGTAATGAACAGTACCTGTACCTGCTACTAGGGAATCACAGTGCATAAGATTTTTACTTGGTTATACAGTTTGGTTATTCACAGAGGAGAGAGGAGGACTTCTGTCCTGTCTCTGACAGGATTGGAAAACCAGAATCAACTGCTATGTTATGTTTTGGTTAGTTAAAAAATTTCACTCTTCAAATTAATTTATGGAGGGAAAAGTTAATAGGTTGAGATAGTTGTGAAAGGCACCCCAGGAGTTTATGTGGAGAATAAAATAATGAAAAGTGAGAAAAAAATAAAATATTTAAAAAGAAATAAATGACTCCTCTCACCCCCCCCCCCCAAAATTAAGGAAGATCAAATTTTTTAAAAATACATGATTTTAGTTTTTTTAAAAAAAACATTAAAAGGTTTAAAAAAAACCAGTATGGCAAAATCCTTCTGATTCTGAGAGAATATCTCTAGACTCAACAGAAGAAATGAAGTTAAAGAGGGAAAATACAAAACTAAAAATCCAAAGGAGTACTACAGAATTAAAATTAGTTTTTGGCCCCCAAATTGGAATAAGCTATAACTTGTATGGTTTATCTTAAATTGTTTACTTGTTGCCCAAAACCCAAATAAACATTCATTGTTCTCTTCCCACTGTGTCTTTTGTGAGAAACATAAGGTAAATTCATGTTGCCTTCACCCAGCTTTTGGTCTTATTATAGAAAAAAAAAATATGACTTAAAAGAGTGGTACTTGACATGCCAACAGAGTTTTTGGTCAGTTGCATGTGTTTTAAATTTTCTGTTGGTTTTTATCATTAACATTATTATACAAGATTTACTGTGCCCATTATCTGGGTAGGCAGACTTTGAACTGACTGTTTTAAACATAGATAACTAGTAATCAGTTTAGGAAATTGGGTTCTTCATTCCTCCCTCACATCTCCCCAAAACTACCCCTCAGGTCTTTTTCTTCGTATGGGGACATGTGCATATCCATTTTGTACTTAATTACATATTTTAATAAAGATGTTAATAAAGTGCTAAGTAGTGACACAAGTACAGGAATGGTGGGACAGGTCGACCACTGAAAACAGAGGGTCGCTTCATAGCCTGCCTATTTTTTTTCTTAACAGTCCTAGGTACGTTTTCAAAATGCTGAATTCTGAGAGTTTGTAACATAATTTTATGTATATTCTGTAAGCATCCAGGAGATCCCCAAGGTTTACCTCATGTTGAGGATTAAAAGCTTCTGTAGATAGAATATTTTCCTCTTCTATTTTCAAGAACATAGATTTGTTTTTCCTTTTTGTTAAATTGTGGCAAAATAACCATAACATACATTTACCATTTTAATCATTTCCAAGCATACAATTCAGTGATGTTTCAGTACTTTAATATTGTTGTATCATGTCAGCATGCTCCAGCTCCAGAATTTTTCTTTCATCTCAAAGTGAAAATGTGTGCCCACTATTCCATGACTGCCCACTTCTCCCTTCCCCACCAGAGATTTTTAAATGACAGTTAAGATGGGGAGAGCAGAGTGGTTCTCAGAAGTAACAGAGAACCACTGAAGCTCGCTCAGGAAAGAGGGATCTCGTTGTAAGAGAATAGGGCTCTCCTGGAAATCTTCATATAGCTGGCTTCTGGGACAGGGCTTCTGGACCCCAGGGGACTCTGGGAAGAGCCTGTGTCTGTGTTGGACCAGAAGATTGCCCTGGGATGTCCTCTCAGTGTCCACCGCTGCTTCCTGTGTTTTCCTACCCGAGGCTCCCTCATGACCTCCACTTCCCTGGACCCGTTGTGGTCTTAACAGCACACCCTGTGTGAACTTGATGTGGTGTCCCACACTAGTGTACCGTTGCTTTTATTTTTTATCCCAGAAGTTGAGGTAAGGGGTGGTGAAAACATTCCCTATCTGGGAAAGATTGGCCTTTGGTTCTGGTTTTACATGGTTAAGAAAGTTGGTTGACATTTGATTCCTTGTTGTTCTGAGGTCTGAGTCTTTTAGCCATATTTGTCATGAAAACACAGCTGTAGGATAATTCTTAAGTCATTTTGAAGTTTGTGCCTTTCAAAGCCATGTATGTGAGAAGAGACCAGTTTTAAGACTGCACCCTAAGACTTAGACTTAACAGTAGTTTTGTTTATCTTTTTGGTCATATAAAACTGTTCATTTTCAGCGGTAGCTCATCTTTAGAACCCTGAAGGAGTTCATGATGAATAGGTACCTTGATGAGTATTACCAGTTCTTGGCCCCATTGATGTCTTGAATTCACTCATTTTGGTGGGGAAATCATGTTCTTCAAAGTGAAAAGTTGGAACATCATGATAGATAACAGATTTTTCTTTTAGACCATTGAGTGGAAATGCTACTTGACTTTATAATGGCTGGAAGACACCTTACATATAATTAACTCACTACCGGATGCTTTTACCAACAAACCCCAAAGTAGCATGTCTTTGACCCGAATGACTTGAGCCAAGGGAAGTGGCAGCATGGTTGGGATGGCTGAGTGGACCACTACATGATTCAGCCTCCTACTCACCCTGTGTCTAGCCACACCACCCTTAGTGTGCCTGCTTGGGACCTAAGTTATGTGACCCGTTTTCTTTCATGGAACTTTATGCTCTTTGAATCAAAAGAAAGGCAACTTAGAGGTGGAGAAATTATATGGCTTTCAGAACTAATGGATTATCTAATTCTTCTACTTATTTGTTAACAGTCTTTGAATCTGGAATGATACCAGCACTGCATGACTAGTGTTTGTCCCCTGAGAGCACATTACAGGTGTGGTCTTTAAACCATGAGTCATTTTGTCACCCCACCCCCAAGGAAATCTCTGGATACATTTTGTTTCTCACATCCAGGAAGGAATGCTGCTACTAGTATCTGACAGGTAGAAGTCATGGATGCTTTTAAATATCCTACAATGTACAACACACTGCTCCCCACAACAAATAAGATTCAAAATGTTGATAGTGTCTTGGTTCAGAAATTGCATTGTAAAGGAGTACTCCTTAATATCAATTTCTAGAAGGCAAAAAATAATGGAAGGCCTATATCATAAATTGGGGAAAACACACCAGCCCAACCATCTAGCATTAATAAGCAAATACTCATGTAATCAGCACTGCCAATGTGAGTACTTTCCATTACCATCAATAGGTGAGAAGAGAAAACTCCAGAGTAGAGGGAACTTTTTTTCCCCTAATTGTCTAATTGATAGGTGAGATGACTGAGATAGATGGAAAATTTGAGATTTAGTTTTTAAGTCAAAAGGCTGAATTTTTTGTTTGCTGAATTAGTTGCATTTGAACCCTCCTTTGTGAAGAAAGCCTGAGGTAATTTCAGGCAGTGAAACAGAGCTCAGATTAGAGCTCCCTTTGCATCATGGATGCATTGCCTCATCCTTGTTCTTTATTGTCTTAATGCATATCATGGTAGTTGGCTTATCGTGTTTTTATTGTTTGCCTTTTAATGCCTGCATTTATAAAATATCATTAGTCTACATGAGGTAATTAAATAGAACAATCAGAAAAGTGACTTGCAATTAATTAATGTGGGTAATACTGAGATCTGTGAATGTGGTGGATGGTTTACGTAGGTTGAGGCTCCACTTGTTTTCCTAAGTCATCCTGACTTGAACCTTGAAGATTAGTTTCTTTTCTACTCAGCATGCTCTGGTATTAACCATTCTGACGGGTATTCTTGTGAAAATGTCCCTGACGCCCATTTTTTCCTTTTCATTGTCATTGTTACTATTCCAGAGTTCCACCAATAGAAAGCTATGAGATTTTTGTTTTCTATCTTCTAGTTTATATCATGCCTGCCCCTCATATCATATCATGTATTCGCTCAAAAATGGTCTTCATTATCTTCCACCTCGAGTCTATATTTTTCCATCTGTTCAGGCTCTGGGTAATCCGGATCTGTCTTACATGTTCATCTCTGCCATCCTCTAAGAGAGCACTCTGCCAGCTGGGCTTTCTGACAGAACCTAATGGCTCTCTCTAGCCAGTCTACTCTTGTGGCTTCCCTCTGTGGAAAGCCTCCTCTTCTCCTTACCTAGTCGATATGTCCTCCTTACCTTCTTTTTTCTTTTGTTCATGGTACTGGGGATTTAATGCAGGGGTCCTTTACCACTGAGCCACATCTCCAACCCTTTTTAAATTTTTATTTATTTATTTATTTATTTATTTGCTTATTTTTGAGACAGGATCTTGCTAGGTTGCTTAGATCCTCTCAAAGTTGCTGAGGCTGACTTTGAACTTGTGATCCACCTACCTCTGCCTCCAGAGTTGCTGGGATTACAGGAGTAATACAGCACCATGCCCAACAGTGTGCACTTACCTTCAAAGGTTAAGCTGGGCTGTCGTCATCTGCATAAGAGCATTTCTGGAAACTTCAGAACTAGCATTGCTCTCTTCTTTAAGAAGCATGTGTCACCTGGTTTAGCTCTGTATTATATCTTGGCCTCTGGTGCCTGTGGTTATTGTATCTTCTTTCTTCAACTATAGTGAAAGCTCTTTGTAAGCAGAATCCATGCTTTTATCTTTTTTTTTTTTTTTTTGGCAATTAACATACTGCTAACCAAACTGCAGCTATTTTACATTTGGTAGATTGTGTGAGATAGTCTGTTTTTTTTAAAAAACATTACATTGGGACAATGTGCACAAATAAATAGCAAGTGTGGTATACAAGAAAACTTGAAAAGACTAATTGCTACTAGTCATCTGGGATTACATGAGAAAACTTTTTTAAAATTATATGAGCAAATACCCAATGAACTGTCTTCTCCCTCTGCAATAATATTTCCCTGAGGGTAATTTGCCCCAGGGGACATTTGGCAACATTTGCAGATATTTGGAGTTGCCACAAGTGGAGAGGTGCTACGGGTATCTAGTGAGTAGAGGATAAGGAAGCTGGTAAGCATCCTACAGAGCACAGAACAGGACCCCACAACAGAACCATCCAGTCTTGGGTGGAGTTGTGCCAAAGTTGAGAAACCCTAATTTATAGCCCTGTGTGGGCACCACCATTAACATAACTTCATCACCTAATGGAATGAGAACATGCAAAAACGTAGTGCATTTTTATATAGAGGAAATGATCACACATTTAATACACTCCTAAACTGTGGGAACTGCAGCTATGTACACAAGCCAGGATAATCTGACAGTTTAAAAGACATGTGATAGCTGCTTGTGTAATAAAGGCACTTTATACCTTTAGAGTAGCCTTTGGTAGTAATGGATGATCAGAAGAGACAGCTCTCTTAATGCCAAATGCATGTAGCCCACGATTTAAAAAAATGAGAGGCATTTGGTAACCCAGGAGGACATATTGAAATATTAGGTTAGATTTTTTTTTTTTTTTTTTGTAAACAAATGGGATACATGTTGTTTCTCTGTTTGTACATGGCGTAAAGGCATACCATTTGTGTAATCATAAATTTACATAGGGTAATGTTTGATTCATTCTGTTATTTTTTTCCCTTACCCCCACCCCTCCCACCCCTCTTTTCCCTCTATACAGTCCTTCCTTCCTCCATTCTTGCCCCCCTCCCTAAACCTAACTCTAAACCTAATACTAACTCTTCCCACCCCACATTATGTGTCCTCATCCACTTATTAGCGATATCATTCTTCCTTTGGTTTTTTGAGATTGGCTTATCTCACTTAGCATGATATTCTCCAGTTTCATCCATTTGCCTGCAAATGCCATAATTTTATCATTCTTTATGGCAGAGTAATATTCCATTGTATATATATATACCACATTTTCTTTATCCATTCATCAATTGAAGGACATCTAGGTTGGTTCCACAATCTGGCTATTGTGAACTGAGCAGCTATGAACATTGATGTGGCTGTATCTCTGTAGTATGCTGATTTTAAGTCCTTTGGGTATAGGCCAAGGAGTGGGATAGCTGGGTCAAATGGTGGTTCCATTCCAAGTTTTCTAAGGAATCTCCATACTGCTTTCCAGAGTGGCTGCACTAATTTGCAGCCCCACCAGCAATGTATGAGTGTACCTTTCTCCCCACATCCTCGCCAACACCTGTTGTTGCTTGTATTCTTGATAATCGCCATTCTAATTGGGGTGAGATGGAATCTTAGGGTGGTTTTGATTTGCATTTCTCTTATTACTAGAGATGTTGAACATTTTTCCATATGTTTGTTGATTGCTTGTAGATCTTCTTCTGTGAAGTGTCTATTCATTTCCTTAGCCCATTTGTCGATTGGATTACTTGCATTCTTGGTGTAGAGTTTTTTGAGTTCTTTATAGATTCTGGAGATTAGTGCTCTATCTGAAGTATGATTGGCAAAGATTTTCTCCCACTCTGTAGGCTCTTTCTTCGCATTGCTTAGATTTTTAATACACTGTAATTTCTCCAAAAGGACTGATAACAGGATGTATATTCAATATTTTTTAATTTTTTCCCTTCAACTTTGTTTATTGATGTACTGAACATGAAAAAGTACAAAGAATCCAAACACAAAAGAAAACATGTACAGCTTCTTAAATACTCAACAGAATATATTTTCTATTCCAACAGATGTGAAATAAGTTATACTGTACAACTTCAAATAAATACCAGCCTTACATTTTTTTAAGTGCTCTGATAAACACTGTAAAGTGAAGCACAATTTGCACGCCCTCTCATCAATGCCTCGGTTTGCTACAGTAGTATAGGAAAGAAGCATGTAGCTGCTGTTTTCCTCAGAGGGAAACCTTATTTTTTTTTTTAAGTATATACATGTATTTTATTTATTTTTTTTAAACACAGAAGGTTAACTCTGACAATCTAAATGCACCTAAGGATATGAGAAAGTGCTAAGCCAATTGATCTCTGAACAGCATTGAGTGGGTCAGCATGAAAACTCGCTTATTCACTTTAGCACGCGCCTCCCAGTGTGTGTACTGTACTATACTGAAAAATTTTATAACTACAATTTTAAATAATAAAAAATAAAACTCAAAGCAACCGCAAAGATAATGTACAACTATGTTATGCATAGCACATTGCCTGTTCTAGGGGAAGCATGTGAGCATCTCAGTTTATACAGAAAGCAGGACGTAACTATATAGTTCTCAGTGCATCCTGATGAAGGCAACTTCTGCCTTCAGCTTTTTTGAAAATTTATTATAAGCTAGATGCTAATCAGAAAATATTTTGTATTTTTAAAAATTTCTTTCATACATGGTAAAGGCTTATTTTATTATTTCCCCAAATAGTGGTTTAAGCATCATACAAAGTTAAATTTCAATAGCATACAGATATTTATGATTTTTGTATGAAAAATTTAAGGAAATTTGTTCAAAACCTATGGTTATACTGATTTTTCTTTTTTTACCACAAACATATTTATAAACAAAAATGTAGCATCATCATAAGCAGCTGAAGCTACACTATCTACAGACAAAATTAGCAACGAATCTGATGCACTGTAAATTCAAGTCCTCAGGACAACAAAAGTGATTAAGCAAGACCTCAAGTAACAATGTTAATGCCATTTACAAAGGAAAAAACTGATACAAAAACATTCAAAACCTGAACATCACTTGGCACATAAGGGAAAAAAAATCAAATTAGCTGAAAGGTTCATAAACACAAGGTCTTATTTACATTACACAAAGCTCAGGTGTTAGCCTTAAACGTAACTTTCAAAATATCTTCAAATATATCCAACTCAGATCAATTTGCCAATTTGCTGCAGTACAAATCATGTGCAACATGTTTTTTCCTTAAGACAAAACAATTCTTCAAATAATACTGCAAGTACATCACTAAACACCGTGAGCTCTATCTGAAGGGATTTCTTTAGGAAGAACAGATTTTTCCCCCGTCTCTTGGTAATTTAAATTTCTTACTTGCTCTTATATATTGTAAATTTTTTTATTTGTTTCAAAATCACAAATCAATGTGAGCCACCTATCACATAATAACCAGGATGATCAGATGCTCCACTGGTGATTACAAAGGCAATATTTTTTAATTTAACTGCCCAAATATTTAGAAAACTTTCTTGAGGAATGCTTGACAGTTTTTAAAGTAAAAGAATAGTATGCTTTCCTTGCTGAACTTAATTTCAGGAGATACCTTTGATGCATTCTGTGGCAATGTGGTATTGTAGAGAGGACAGTTTGAGGAGATGATCCTGGGCAGGTTGCCTTAACCATTCTCTGCCTTAGTTTCCTTATTTCCAAAAAAGTACTAAGATTTGATGACTCTTAGCTCTAAAATTTTGTGTTCCTGTAGTTTCAGTTTCAAAAATACTTATACAAGGTTGTTTATGAGTCTTTGGAGGCAATAATTATTCTAGTTTGTTTCTTAGAAATGTCAGAAATATTCCTTTTTATAAAGACTTAATTCCAATGTTTAAAGAAAGAACGGAATTCCTGTTATAAACAGAAACTGTTTTCTGCCCCCAAACAAAATAAAAAGTTAATGAAATTTATAACCAATTAAAAATATCATTGTTAGCTAACTTTGAAAATTTTGTCCATTTTCTTTTGTGTATTTATATTTAAGTATAAATAAAATATTTTAGTAGTATTAATAATACTGAATTTTTTCACATAATTGATATTGTGCTACATGCTTCCAGATCTGAGAAATTTTCTGTTTTTAGGGTTAAAACACATTTGGAAGTTTTGTTAAAGTTTTAAATCCACTATTTTGTTAAGTGTTGGGCTTTGCTCATGATGAAACTTTCCTGTTTGCTAGATGGAAAATTAATGGAACCTTAACCTTTTTTTTTTCCTTTTCCCATTCCCCAAAATGGTGATTTGGATATTTATAAGGGTAAAGATATATCCCAAGAAATGAAACTTGCTTCTGTGGTGCCTCTGTTCTGAAGGAATTGGAAGATTGGTTCTGGCAATCCATTCTGTTCTAACATCCATTCTAGAACTTGGGTAATGACATTGCCTGAATGAAGATGTTTTTAGGAAGGACCCAAAGATGCTAAGGGAGTCCAGCTATAGTGTGAATCATCTTCCCAGAGTTAATATTTCTGTAGGGAACAACAGTATGTGGCAGAGGTCATGTTCATAAAATAGTGTCTTGGCGACTTTTCATTTAGTGGATGTTGAGTGTTGGGGAAGAAGAGGAATGGAGAAATGCCCAAGTGATGGAGAGAGAATAGTTGCAGAGGGCAAACCAGCTTGAAATAGAAGGCATCGAGAGATAGGCAAAGATGGACCAGTCCCTGGAAAGAGAGATAAAACAGCCTAAATGAGGCTTGTACCCTTAAAGTGAGAGAAAAAGTTGACTCAGAGTTGAGTACTAGGTCTTGGTTGAGTGTGTGAGTGAACAGAGCTTAGATGCATCAAGCTGCATCAAGCATCAAGATGCATCGTTATTTTAAGTTCAGGTGAGAGGATGGTGCTGCTGTTGAAAATAGGATTCACCAGGGAAGGAGCGGGTTTGATGGGGCAATGATGAACTCAATTTTGAACTTGTCCAGTTATATGCCCCTTCAAGAAATAGCCAAGGCAGAGTTATAGTCAAAGTTTAGGAAATTGTCAGCTCGAGAGGAGTCCAAAAAACCTGTGAAGCTTTCTTTTTTTTGACTTCCCCTCTGCGACACTGGGGTTTGAACTCATGAGTGCTCTACCACTGAGCTACATCCCCAGCCTTTTTACTTCTTGTTTCGAGATAGTGTCTTGCTAAATTGTCCAAGCTGGGCTCAACTAACTTGCTATCCTCCTTTCTCAGTCTCTCAAATAGGTGAGATTACAGGTATGCACTACCACCCAGCGCCTGGGTGGGGGAATTGAATCCAGGGATGCTTCACCACTGAGCTATACCCGCAGCCCTTTTTATTTTTGATTTTGAGACAAGGTCTCACTAAGTTGTTTAGAGCCTCTCTAAGTTGCTGGGCCTTGTGATCCTCATGCTTCAGTCTCCCAAATTGCTGGGATTATAAGTGTGCACCACCACACTCGGCATCTGTGACATCTGTAAAGGAGACATATAGAGATTCTTGAGTCCCACATTGGAAATATCACTACTGTACCTAATTTGCCCCAGTAAGGAGCAAACCCTGTGCCCACTGTGGATACTGAGACCAGGACTAGGCTCAGACTTCAGTTAAGTGACTAGTTCACACACTCCAGCCTGTGCGACTTAGGTGGTTCAGATCGTGTCTCACAATTGCTGTCCATCAGAGGTAGATCCTTTGGGTCCCTGGCAGATAGGACCCCATTTGTCAGATAAATTAATGAAAAAGGCCTTATTTATATTTTGAGAAAAAGAATATGGAATCTTGGGACTACCTGCATTTAGGAATGAAGTATTGGGGGGTGGGGGACAAGAACAGCAGGGACATGAGAAGTAAAGGGGGAAGTAGAAGAAAACTTGAGGGAAGCCAGGGAAGAGAGCCTTTCAAGAGGCAGTGTCACATTCAGGTGCCCCAGGAGTTGCCAAGAGGTTGAAGAAACTAAAAACTAACAGAGGAAAGTGATTATGTTATCCTTTGAGAGACAGACTGTGATGGAAGAGGCAGGGGAGATAACTAAGGAGTGAGAATTCATAGCACTAAGTGTGGGCGGCATTCAGCTGAGGGGACTGGAATGGTGGATTAAGGTAGAAACAGTTTAACTTTTTTGTTGTTGTGATACAAAGGAAATATGAGTTGTGTTAGAGGAGGAGCCAGCAGGCAGAAGCAGAGGGAGTAAACAGGGATGAAATGAGGATTTAGCAGAAGGGGAGAAGCCCAAGTCAGGCAGAAGATGATGCATCCTGAAGAGGACACTTCTGTGAATCATGAGTGACATAAGATCTATTGAAAGAAGGAACATCTTGTCTTCTATTTTCTATAAGAAAAAACTGTTTGCAGAAAGAGGGAAGGAATTGGGAGCCCTCTGTAAAGGCTAAAGAGAAATGTCTGAAATAAGCAGAAAGGTTGAGAGGAAGGGAAATGGAGGGAGGGAATGACTATTCCAAGAGAGACTCGAGCCTGTGGGAGAACCTGAAGTGGTCAATACCTTGGGATCCCTCAACCCAGGGGGACTCTCCCTCATTCGTCAGTAAATGAAGACTTTACATAGAGTGCCAACCGCATGCATCAAGGGAACCCTTATGCTTTAAAATATATAGCTCTAATAAGTAAAAATTAAAATTCTTAAAATTAAGTTGTAAATATCATCTTAAAACTAAATTTTAACCGAACACTTAAGTGGCCTCAAGACCTGGTTTGCCTGTGGTGACAGTTCTTCCTCAGCAGCCCTACTATTCGTAGCTGGTTTACCTTAACATTAAGGAGCTTCCTTGTCTTGTCTTGTGTTCTTCATTTATAGTTTAGAAGCCATAACTTGTATATGTGTGTGTGTGTTCACTTCTTTGGCATATACTAAGAGTGGATTACTTCACTGGTATGTAGACATTTAAAATTGTTAGGGTGATGTTTTATAAAAATTAAGAACCCTTTTACGTAGCTGTCTGTAAAAATCATTTTACTTAATTGAACTTATAAAAAGTTGGGCACGCCTTACAGCTACAATTTGGTGAATTCTTTTTTTTTGTCAAAATGTTAATTTAGCCTTGAAATGCGTAAGAGATTTGAGACAGCATTTCTATGTTTGACATTTTAAAGTAATTTTATTAGATCATCCAGCTATAAATTACTGAAGATTGTTCTATAAACAGTTTTTTTTCATTATCTTTCTTTGAATTAGAAACAAGTTGCAGGCCATTTGTTTAGAAGAAGATGGATATATTATGTGCTAAAATATACAAAGATTTGGCACTGTTTTCTGTACTTTATATTAATGAATGCTCTTGTTTAGTCTTACATCAAATGAATAGAGCAAATTTGGGGTCTGAACAGCTAAAGCCAGGAACAAAATTTTCTAACACTGTTGATAATATTCACTTGCAAAGTCAAGTCATCATTCAGGATGAGTCATTTTCAGTTTTATTTCTGCCCCAACACACTTGAGAAAGGAAGTGGACTGATCACAGTGGCTTCCCCGTAACAGCAATTCCAGTAACTTCCGGAGAGGACAGTTTTGCTCACTGGAGTATCTCCAGGTGTCCAGGAAACCCTTGTTGCCTGACTGATTGACAGTGGATGGCAAGTTGGTGTTTGACAAGGGCCCACAGGGGATTCTGGTATTACTGTGTCTGGTCCTTTCCCTTCAGTATTTCCCATCCCATGATGCAATTCATAACCAAAACAAATTCAGTATAAGCTAGTCTAAGAATTAACCTTTTCCAAAAGTGCTCATCTAAGCTGCCCAAAGAGATGATCTGCTTAGAAGTTCTTCCAACAAACCTGTATAAGTGTGTCCTGAGGCACTGTCTTTCTTTTTAATAGTTTCAGTGTTGGGGGAGTTAAATGTAAAAAATGCAGAAGTATTTTGTTACAGAATAAAAGGTATATTCGAAGGTCAGTGTGACCTGTGTTGCCTTTTCAGGAGGCAACCGGAATGATGGCTGGCTGCTCACATTTAGGAAGCCATTTCTATGGTGTGGTTCCATGTTTCAGGATCTATTTGGCTTTTCGGCTGCAAGCCTAGATTTATTTAGTATACCTAGAGAGATTTAGCAGTTAGGATGACAGATTCCTGTCAACCTCACAAGAAACTGAGTTTGAATCAAAATGTTAATGTATTCTTTTCTAATAAAAGCTGAACTTCTCACCTGTTCTTGGATCTGCCAGTGAAACCATTGTCTTCCTTTGCATACTTATCAACAGGATAGCCAGATTAGAGTGGGATAGTTGCTTTGTGAACATGGAACTGGCAAAGGAAGTTAGGGATCTTCTTACTGTCCTGTGGCCTTAGACTCTGATGCTGGATGCATCCATTTTGACTATAAGGAAAGAAGTTCCATTTGTATCACAGACTTCCTCATCTGTGACAGAATAACCTCTTCCAAAAGGGCCATACTGTACTGCTCAATTGTGTCTTTTAAGAATTTACTAGGTAAATTCTAGGTAAAATATAGGCTTCTGGTGGAAGTACAGTTTGATTAGTTACAGTGCTATTCATAGATTGCCTTCACAGTCTCCTAATGTTGAATTTGGGGTGATCATAGTCTCTTGAGCTTTTTCTGCTGATAAACTCATCCACATCACTTACAAATTAGTTTTCCTTACTTCATTCTTAGACTTTGTCTTTCAGTTTGGTTTCAGGGCTACTGTGTTTTCTGTCCCATGTCCTGCTTCTGGACACTTTCGTGTTTGTTTATTGAAATAACTTACAGTAAGCTAAAAATTAACCTCCTAAAGATAACTTTTTGGCACATCGTTTGACAATGGCATATGATTTTTAAAAGTCTAATACTGTAAGTGAAGTATTTCGTTTCCTATTATTTTCTCTGTCTCTATGGTTAAACAGGTTCTAAAATATAAATAGTACACTTTGAAGTTTTAGAATTTTGATAGGTTATTTTCTTTTGAATAACAATATATTTTCTTTTGAAAAACTGTATGTATATAGTTAAGGGGGAAATGTCCTCTTAACAACTGAGTTTCCCTTTAAGAAACTATTTGAATTCTGAAAGGAAAATGTAGTACGTCAGAAAAACATAGAAAAAGAGAGGTGAAATATCAAAGAAAGCATTATTTTTATAATAAATAATATTTATGTATTTAGCAATTATAAAACATAGCTTTCTCAAAGTTTTCTGTGACAGTGATCAGGAAGACTAAAAAGAGATTGAGTAAACTACCTTGTTTATTATCATTTTAGTATCTCAAAACAAATCAATAAAAACAATTGTCTCAGGGCTGAGGTTGTGGCTCTGTGATAGAGCACTCCCCTAGCACATGTGAGACCCTGGGTTCCATCCTCAGCACCACATATATGTAAATAAATTAAAGGTATTGTGTCCACCTTCAACTAAAAACATTATTTTTTAAAAAACTGTTGTCTCACAGAGCCCTCGTTATCTAATTTTTTTGTCAAAGGGAGATATATAACCGAATTTTCTTTTTTATTTCTAACCAAGTAATACAGGTGAGGTGGGTAGTAACTAATCATCCACATGTCTATAGCTTTTTAAAAGTTGTACAAATGTACTTATTCCCACACTTTTATTTTTTAAAAAATCTATTGTTTATTAAGCAAAGAAACTGAAATAGTCTATGTGCAGTTCATTTGGTGGGGTGTTTGGGGGTGGAATTTCTCTTTTCAGTTAACTTCAGCAACAAGTGATGTTGCCTTTCTTCTCTGCTAGAAAACACTGCAGTGGGTTTACAGTTTCCCATCTTCTCCTATATTTAAGACAAGAGTGGGGCTGTAGTAGAGTAACATGCAATGAACAGCTAAGAAAAACTTGGAGTTGACATTAGCAGAGATGTACTTAGACTAGTGCTTGAGTCTAATCTTCATATACATTAATTCCACATGCATAGTGTAAAAATATAAAACATTCTGACCAAAAAAATGGTTACATTAAAATATATGGATAAAGAGGAATGGACAAAACATTTGAAGACCATTTAAACATGGATTGGCTTATTGGTGTATTGAGATTGAGACTTGGAAGAAGCAGTGTGATTGAGTGTGTGCTGTGGCACAAGTCAGTCCTCTTCTGTTGTTTTGCTAGTGCCCTAAATCCAGATTGGGGTGAGGCCTATCTAGGATGTGATTTAGGGTATGAAGTTCTTTCTTTCAGGAAGCCTTCTTTCTGTGGTTCCTTGGAAATTTCTCAAAATGTTGGAAGAATGAAACACGTTGTCGTTCTAAAACATTTTGTGACCTAGTTTGGGTCTGAGTATACTTTTGTACTGGCAGGATCCACAGGGCATTTAGGCTGTACTCTGACAACTAAATGAACTCACATGTATACTGAATGTAAATTGCTTTGAGGGCTATGGATCACAAGTTAATAGATTCTGGACTTTGTTTTTCCTTTCATGAGCCAGACATTCCTTGGATTTAAGGGTAGGTTTAAATTAAAGAGTAGCAAATTGCTTCCCTCTTTGGAAATAAGCAAAATCATTCTTCTGATAATAAAATATTTCTTTAACATGTCAAGATAGTTACCGAGGAAAGAAAACATGAGGGGAAAAATGGGGATAACTTATTCAAAAAAAACTTGCTCTTTCGGAAATGAAATATGTTTAATAAAAGGACAATTGCCTTATACCACTTGACTTGAAAATAATGAGACTAAGGAAAAACGAAAAACAAAAAATGCCATACTAGTACTTATATGACCAAATAAATCTCCTCCCATGGGAGGTAGTCCAGTTTTTCTGGCTTTACTCTAATTGAGCAAAACATTTTCAGACTCTTCTGGAATTGTCTTTGGAACTGTTTCATGAGCCAAATTGAAAAAAAATTCAACATCTTTACTTTATTATCACACCTCTCTTTGGACCCAAAAGAATATTACTCAGACTGATTCCCCACTTAATTTATCAGACTTGGCTCAGGCTGTTTCCAAAAATATAGTGCCACTCTGTTATAAGACAATTGAATGTTTTATTCCCTTATTTATTCATTCAGCAATCATGGCTGAGTGCCTCCAATGAGTCAGGTATGTTTGGTAACACAGAGGAGTCCTGGCTCTAGGAAGGGAGACAAGGAAGGATCCTAGGAAATATTCCATTCACCCTGGGCAGAATCTTTGAGGATGAGTGGGAGAGTCACCAGATGGACAGAGGAAAAAAGAGCTTTTTAGGCAGAAGCAATAGCTTGTGTCAAATTATAGCACAAACCCCAGGAACTGTCAGTATCTCACAGTGGGTAGAATCCAATTAAAAGATGAGTTGGAGTGGTAAGTAGCAGCAAGATTTTCAGGGTCCTGATAAGCCATGGAATAGAGCATGCAGGGGTTCAGTTTCATTGAGACGTAACTGTGTGCCATACAGTTCATCAATCCATCCATTTTAAATGGACAACTCAGTGTATGTTCATAGTTGTGCAGCCATGGTCACAACCTAATTTTAGAACTTCTTATTCCCTAAAAGAAACCCCATCTCCATTTTTTCC
The DNA here is from genome assembly GCF_902686445.1 of Sciurus carolinensis. Classification (NCBI taxonomy): domain Eukaryota; kingdom Metazoa; phylum Chordata; class Mammalia; order Rodentia; family Sciuridae; genus Sciurus; species Sciurus carolinensis. The sequence continues at coordinate 49,533,054 of NC_062220.1, forward strand.
TAATCCCCTTACCCCTTACCCTGGGCAACCACTAATCTACTTTCCGTTCCTATGGTTTTACCTATTCTGTCCATGTCACAAAAATGAGTGAACCTTTTCAATTTTGATGAATTTCAGCTTATCTCTTCTTACTTCTGTTGCTTATGGGTCTTGAGTCCTATCTAAGATGTCATGGCCTAATCCAAGGTCACAAAAATTTTTTTTTTTTTTTGGGGCACAAAAATTTGTTCCTGTGTTTTTTCCTTTTAGCTTTTACACTTGGATTTGTGATCCAGTTTGGTTTAATTTTTGCATATGTCGTGAGGTTGGAGTCCGACCTCATTCTTTTGCATGTGGATAGAGTTAGCCTAGTATCATTTGTTGAAGAAATTCTTCTTTCCTCAGTGAATGGTCTTGGGACTCGTGTTGAAAACCAGTTTATCATAAGCATGGCGGTTAATTTCTACACTCGAAGTTCTCTTTCACGGACCTACATGTGTCTATGCCACTACCACACTGTTTCGCATACGTAGCTTATAATAAGCTTTGAAATTGAAAAGAGTAGGTCTGTCAATTTTTATGTTTTCAAGATTATTTTTGCTATTCTGAGTCCTTTGCATTTCCATGTGGATTTTGAAGATCAGCTTGTCTGTTTCTACTAAAAGCCAGCATTGAAGATACAGATTAATTTGGGAAATTCAGCCTATTAACCATATCAAGTCTTCCTGAGTATGAGTATGGGTATCTTTCCACTTATTTAGGTCTTTAATTTCTTTCAATATTGTTTTGAAGTTTTCAGTTCACATCTTTTGTTAAATTTATACCTAAGTGTTTTGTTTTTATGCTGTTTTAAATGAATTTGCTTTATTTCGTTTAAATATATATTTTTTTATTATCATGTCTTCAGCTCTTTTCTTGCCTATTTCTGATTCATTCAGGGATGCTATGCGGTTTGCTGCATGTTATTATGGCCTCTGAGATTCTGGATGCTGGTAACTTCACAATTATTACTTGATCTGTGTCCAAAGCTCTAAAGGCATGCTCACAGTTGTGGACTGGACATTACCAACTGAATGTTACAAACATCGCAAATTAATCTCTTTCAGAATAAATTCATTAGTCACTTCCCAAATCTTGTTTTCTTACCTTTGGAAATAGTACCACCACCTACCTTATTGCCTAAACCTGAAGGTCATTCTAAAACTTCGTATCCCCTTCAACTTTTATATCCTGGTAGGTCACCAGATCCTCTGAATTTACCTTGTAGATATCACTATGGGCGTATCAGTTGGTACAGTCTGCTGTCAGTTGCTTTGGATCAAGAGGTTTTAAAGGGTCTGTATATTTTGATTCAGAAGAAGCATATACCTTTTTAAAAAATTTGTTCTAATTTTACATGACAGTAGAATGCATTTTGTCACATTGTTTACAAATGGAGCACAACTTCTCATTCCTCTGGCTGTACATAGTGCAGAGTCACACAGGTAGTATAGTCACACATGTATACAGTGTAATAATATCTGTCTCATTCCACCATCCTTCCCACTCTTATACCCCTTCCCCTCCCTTCACTCCCCTCTGAACAATCTAAAGTTCCTTCATTCTTCCCTTACCACCCCACCCACCCATTAAGGATCAGCATCCACTTACCAGAGAAAACATTTAGCATTTGGATACTTTGGGTTTGGTTTATTTCACTTAGCATGATATTCTCCAGCTCCATCCATTTACTGGCCAATGCCATCATTTCACTCTTCTTTAAGACTGAATAGTATTCCATCGTGTATATATACCACGATTTCTTCATCCATTCATCCGTTGAAGGACATCTAGGCTGGTTCCATAGTTTAGCTATTGTGAATTTAGCTGCTTTAAACATTGATGTAACTGCATTACTGTAGTATGCTGATTTTAAGTCTTTTGGGTATAAACTGAGGAGTGGGATATCTGGGTCCTGAGGAATCTCCATACTACAGAAAAAGCATATATACCTTTTGATTTTTGCAGTTCCACTTCTAGGAATTTATCTTAAGGTAATAATGAGCCATTGTTACAAACATAGAGAAATGGTTTAATAAATCACATATAGACTGTAAGTACAATTTAAAAATGAAGATTGGTTTGTGAAAGCAGTTGGCATATTATTAAAATTTTAAACTACAAAACATTATGTAAAGTATGATCATAGCTTTAACAATAGTAGAAAATAAACAAGGGAGCGGTGATCTTGTCTCATGGGCCTTGATATACTACTGAAAAGACTAGGTGCTTAGGAAATGCTCGTTGGTTGTATTGGGCTCTCTCTGCTGCTATTTCTCTGTCTATATTTCTTACCTGAGCTTTCATAGACATTTCCCATGTGTTTTCCTCACCTCCAGTTTTATTCCCCTACAGTCCAAATTCTATCCTGTAATCAGAGTGGTTTTTCTGATGGGCAGATCTGCCCATAGCATTACCCACTATAAAATCCTTTGGTTCTTTCCCAGTGCCCATAAGATAATTTCTAGACTTCTAAGCTGTGAGTACCAAGCTCTTTATAATTTTGTTCTGTGTACTTTTCCATCTCTTTGCCATTTTCCAAGATAATCACCAAGTCATGCCAAACTGTCCACAATTCCCCCAATACAAATTTTCCTGCGTACCTACACACCTTTGGACATGCTGTTCCTTCTGCTAGGACGCTGCCAAACTTTCCTTGTTTATCTCACAAATTCCAGACTGTCCTTTGAGACTCAGTTCCCCAGCCACTTCCCACCAGGCATAGTTGAATGCCCCTTCTTCAGGGCTTCCAACAACTCTCAAACTTTTTTTTCAATCCTTAATATATGTGAGATATGTGTCCCTGGTACCAGTTTTCCATTATCTGTGTTGCAGCTAGAAAAATAAGAATCCTGTGGTGAATTTTTCAGAAAGCTAAGTGTATTCACATTTTGGGTGTTAAAATGTGCTCTCCTTAATGAAAGGATGGTGATAGTAGATGGTAGGGTATATTTATGTCTTTAGCTGGCAACTTTCTGTTGGAGCTCTGAAGTTGTTGGAAAGTTGACAGTTCCCTGAAAACCAAAGGTCTGGGAACACTGCTGTAGCTCATGAGGTGGCACCAAGTCCCCAAAGTCAAATGCCCATGAGTCATCCTTGGCTTCCCTCCTTTCCCATCCCTCCACCTCTGCCACATTCAGACACTCAGCCAGTCCTGCCAATTCAACCTCCTAAATATTTCTGGAATCCGACTCTCCTCTCCATCCTCACTGCCAATTCCTTAGGACAGGCCCTCTTTATTTCCCCTGTACTACTCTAGCAGCAGTCTCCTTTCTGGACTGTCACTGTTCCCCAAGTATCCATGTCATCAGATTGAGCTATTTGAAAATTCAAAAGTAGATACCCATTTTCCAGGGACAAAAGTTTTCATGGCATGCAAGATTCCTCTCTCGGGGGCCTTGATGTGTTTTTGCTGACACTTTCTCTTGGTTTCAAGTGCCCTTTCTCTGCTACTTGCTTGGGTACCTCCTGATACTCCTAAGACAATTCAGTTTTCATTTTTAATTCCTACACTTCTAGGTTGGGCGCCGCTCTTTATCTCTGTCAAAATGCCACCGGGGAGTGTTAGTGTATTGTTTCAGCACACACACATACATCGCAGCATTTACAAAATAGTTGATACTCGCCTTCCACCCTTGGAGTGAACAACTCGAGAAAATGTTATTTTCTCCTTTGATTTTTCTATCCCTGTCACTCACTACAATGCTTAGAAAGTAAATACTTAATATACATTTGTTGGTTAAATGCATTTGTTTAGGATTAGGATCAGATATTCAATGTAGAAGTTTCGTTGTCTACAGAGAGGGCTAATACAGAGGTCTTCACAAGGCAGGGAAACAGGAGAAAGACCCTTGGTACAGGACCAGCCAAGAAAGATGAGTACCTGAACTCAGAAAGGGGCAGTGGATACAGAAAAATTTCCTTGGTGAAACTGGTGGATGAGTGGATGTTTGGGGAAATGTTAGAATCTAGGATTGCTGGAAGGTTTCTGGGCTTAGAACATCGGTTAGATGGTTGTATGATTCAGCAAAGGAGCGAACGCCATCTCAGACACTTTGGAATTAAGGTCTTCCGAATATTGATCAAAGTTGTCAAGGAAATAGCTGGATGTGAAATTTGGAAAGATGCTTGCCTTGCAAGCACAAGCCCTGGGTTCGATTCCCAGCACCGCCAAAAAAAAAAAAAAAAAAAAAGAAATTTGGAAAGAGAACTGTGTTAGAGGAACAGATTAGAGATTCCCCAACCTTGAGGTGTTCTTCAAAACTGTGGCTTGGGAGATAATTGTCTGTTGTTAATTATATGGTGGTGGCAGTGCACTGGGACTGTAAGACCATGAGACACCAGGTGTTGAAGCCCACATCAAGAGCAGAAAGAGCAGGTGGAAGCCAGGTGCCGTGGTGCACACCTGTAATCCCAGTATCTCGGGAGGCTGAGGCAGGAGGATCTCCCATCTTCAGCAAAAGCAAGGCACTAAGCAACTCAGTGAGATTCTGTCTTTAAATAAAATACAAAATAGGGCTGGGGATGTGGCTTAGTGGTCAAGTGCCCCTGAGCTCAACCCCAGGTACTCCTCCACGCAAAAAAAAAAAAGAAAGAGCGAGCCAGTGGAAGTCTAATTTGAATCCTGATTCTGTACCTTCTCTCTATGACTCTGAAAAATTATTCTCTGAATCTTAACTACTTCATCTATAAATGAAAGGCTTCAATGAATCTGCATATATATCGTTCTTGGTAAAGTCCTAGGCTCATGATAGGTACTCTTAAGTGATTAATTAGGGAAAATATATCACTTAGGATATGAAAAAAAATTCAAAGCAAAGAATTTCTTAATGGTTACTCTGGAAGTTATAATTAACATCTTAAATTTACAGCAATTTGGTTTGAAAGAATACTAACTTTACTATTATGTTAAAAAAATTTTCCTTCCCCTTCATGCTGTTATTGTCACAAATTATATATTTATACATGTAAGGCCATCAACATAAATTTCTAATTATTATCACATGCATTTGTCTTTTAAATCATTTAAGGAAGGAAGTTTCAAACCAAAATACACCTATAGGGGTTTGTATTTACCTATGTTCATTTCTTCATATTGCTTTGAGATACTGTTGTCCTTTCCCTTCAGACTGAAGGGATCTCCTTTAACATTTTTGTTTCTCTAGGAATGTCTTAATTCACTTTGATTTTTGTTGTGTATTTTACCAGATGTAGAATTCTTCATTAACAGTTCTTCCCTCGAGCGCTTTAAAAATCATCATCCCCCTGCCTTCTGCCACAGCAATTGGCTGTTAGTCTGGTTAAGATCGTTGTATGTGGGGCTGGGTTGTGACTCAGTGGTGGAGTGCTCACCTAGCATGTGTGAGGCACTGGGTTTGATTCTGAGTACCACCAAAATTAAATAAAATAAAGGTATTGTGTTCATCTACAACTAAAAAAAGATTAAAAAATAAAAAGATCCGTTGTATGTGATTTGCTTTTTTCCTGCTTTCGAGGTTCTCTGTCTTTCAGCAGTTTGATTGTAATGTGTCTGGATGGATGTGGGCTTTTTGACACCCACTTATTCCTAGTAAACCCTCAAATAAACGATCATTATAACGGTACTGAATTAAATGATTATAATTTAATGATAATAAATATAACCAAATCATCTATTAGTAGAGCATAACAATATAGTATATGTTCTTTAAGTCAAGAAAATGTTCAGTGAATACTGCCAAAAATTCAGTTGAAAACTTTTTAGTTTTTAAAAATAGTTTAGGGCTTAAGATGAGTAACAATCAGATATTCAAAATATTCATTTACATGTAATACCTAGTTGCCTAATAGATCCTAATATAAGGTGTTGTTCTTTGAAGAAGAATCCTGCTGTGGAGGAGATAAAATTGGAGCTAACATTTATAAATTCTTATCTCCCTTAGTTTTTGATTCTGTTAACACCTTGAAATATTTGTCTTGTTATTTGAAATCTTCCTGGAACAAAGATCAAACTTAAAAATACAATTGATTCACAGAGATTTAACAAATCATAATTTGAATTCCTTCTTTCTTTGTGGGCAGGGGGCTTTGTGTTTTTTGTGATGTTGGGATGGAACTGGGCTTTCTGCATGCTTGGTAAGCTCTTTACCACTGAGTGATCCCTCCAGCCCCATATTTTAATTTTTGAAAGATTTTACACCTGAACAAAACAACCCAATTTCATACCTCTGTGTTTAGCTATCTACAGTGATGACAGTTCTTTTCACTTTTCCAACTATATTGTTTTCTTATTTTTTAATGTAGTTTTCTTTTAATGTCTTTAAAATATAGAATTTGTTATAGTTCTTTACACAAAAATTCCTGGAAGTTTAGGTGAAATAGATCTAATTTTAAAACATTATATAAGGTAATAGATACTGATTTTATAAGGATTTTTTTTCACCACATTTTAATTATTTTTCTTCCTTGTACCTTATTCCATTAGAAAGGGCACTGGATTCTCATTCATGAGACCCAGGTGTCTCATTGGTTTGTTTAGCTTTGCCATTCTGCTCCTTATCTGTAGAACAATTCTACAGAATGAGTCAATCGCTAAAGCTCCCTCTACTTATAAAAGTGGTTAATTCTTTCCTCCAGGATTTTTTATTTTTTGGCTTATATATAATGAATATTAGAGTAATTGGAAGACTTTTGAGCCATCATTGTTCCTTGGTAATTTTGTCAACTTCTCAATTTTAAGCCAGGAACCTGTACAATAACTTCGTTTTACCTTTTTTTTTTTTTTTAACAGTAGTCCATATAGAGAGAGGATTGAAAATATTGAAAATTATAATGCCTTTAGTGATGTGGTAATATCATGCATATTATTTTTTCCTACAACAAAATTAAGAATTTACATTGCCTACATAATTTTTAAAATTACCTTTTCAGGATTGATGATTAAAATTTATTTTCTCATTAACTTGGAAAAGTAGGTTAAAGAAAAGTACTTGAGAAGAAGGAAACAGAAAGGAGAAAGGAATCTTCCAGTATTCTCATTTTTAAAATAGTAACTTTTCTTATTAACAATTAAGTTCTTGTTGTTTATAGTTCAAATGAGTAAATAACAGGAAAAAAAATTTCATAACGAAGATAATCATTAGTAGCATCCTGACTTGTCTTCCTACCATTTTCTTTACCTATATGGGATCATACTGTACATATTCTTTGAAACCTGCATTTTCTTTTAATAACATATTATGCGTGCCTTTCCAAATAATATGAATCTGTAGCATCATTTTAAAAAATTCTTTTGTTTGTTTTGTGGTACTGGAGATTGAACCCAGGGCCTCATGTATGCCAGGCAGGTGCCCTTCCACTGAGCTACATCCCTGCCCTGGAACATCATTTTAAGAACAACATAATGTATATCCATGTACATGTGTATGTGTGTGTGTGTGTGTGTCCAAAAATTTTTACCAATTTGCATTCCCACACTGATGTGGGCCCATTTTCACAAAGCTTCCCAATTGCCATGCAGTTTTATCATTATAAAGTTTTTTTAATAATTTAATTACATTTGGAGGGTTATGACTGATTTTTTTTTCATTTCTCTTTCAAGTTACCACCAAGGTTTAACATTTTCTCATATATTTTGGTCATTTGTGTTTCCTTAAAAGGCACTAAGTTCATTGGGGGTTTCATTAGATAAGAAGCTAATCTTTCGTAGTGAATTTGTTCTGGGATAAATTTATGTACCTAGTAAGGATGTGATTATGAAAGACTTCTGGCCTGTGGTGTAGGTAAAGCTCAGCTGGTTTTCTCCTAAGACCGTGCAGACAGTCTTCATCACAGACGGCTGTCTAGTTTTGGCTGCTTCATCATTTTTCCTCAAGAGAGGCCCACGCTGGAGAACAGGGCTTTTACAGGTCAGAAATGGAAAGAGAACGAAATGTTGAAAGTTGTCCAGAATGTTCCACACTCTATCTGACTCAAGCCAGAGCTGTTCACTTTGCTTTTAAAAATATCACTTAACTCATATATTCTTGAGATCAGAATATCTTTTTAAAGCTCTGTTGGGTAAATTGCACTGTGTCATTTTTCTCACTAGTCAAGGGAAAAACAAGAGGGTTGGAGATCTTTAGTCTTCATATTTTTTATGAATTTTCTGAATGTTTATCCATCTTTCAGCCAAGTGTGTGGAGTATATATTAGGATCTCCAGATTTACCAGACGTTTTAGGATTGGTACTTCCACAATGCCAATCAGTCACAGCAAGGTCTCAGCATTACTGGCCTTTGCTCTCTTGCAGTCCCAGTGTGTGCTATGTAAGGAGTTAGGAGAGGTTAGAAAAATCAGATTCTTGAGCCAAACAGTCTGACTTCCAGTCACATCTTCACCATTTACTGTGCCCATACCTTAGGCACAGTACTGAACCTTTTTGCTTCTTTTTTTTTTTTTCCTTTTTTGGGAGTGGTACTAGCAATCCAACCCAGGGACACTTTACCTTTGAGTTACATCCCTAGCCCTTTGTATGTTTTATTTTGAGACAGGTTCTTGCTGAGTTGCTTAGGGCTCCGTAAGTTTCTGAGGGTGACCTCAACCTTGGAATTTTCCTGCCTCACTCTCCTGAGTTACTGGGATTACAGGATGCGCTACCACACCTGGCTCTTGTTTGCTTACTTTTAAATAGCTCTCTTGAGATGTAGTTTATATCACATAAGATTCACCTCTGTAAGCATGCAGCTTAGTGATTTTTAGTACATTGAGTTGCACAATCATCACCATGATCTAAATTTAGAACATTTTCATCACCCTAAAAAGAAACCTAGTACCCATTAGCAATCATTCCTCATTCCTCCACCTCTGCCTCCTATACAAGTCCTAGGCAATCACTAATCTACTTTCTGTGTCTCTGGATCTTGCCTATTTCTGGATATTTCATAAAATGGAATCATGCAGGCTTTTGTGACTGGCTTCTTTTACTTAACATCATCTTTTCAAGGTTAATCCATGTGGTAACAGTATTCATACTTCATTTCTTTTTATTACCAATTAAGATTCTATTGTGTGAGTGTACCACACTTGATTTCTCCACTCATCAGTTGTTGGACATTGGGTTGTTTTCACATTTGAGCTGTTATGGATGGTGGTACAAGGAACATTTGTTTACCTATTTTTTTCATCTCTAAAATGAGTGCTATCTCATAGAGTTGCTGTGAGGTTTGAAACAATAAAAATATAGAGAAGCAACTAGTAGATAGGGAGCAGAGTAATAAATATTAACTGATAATGAAATATAGTATTAGTGCCTGAGTCTTCTTTTAACATCAGCTACAGTCTCCAACTTAGAGTGCTATGCTTCCCTGGTGACATCTCTTGTTTTTATGATATTCATTCATTTCAACTCTAAAGTAATATTTTCCTTTTTCTCCTAACAGACTGAGGCTACAACCTCATTCTTCTTCAAATGCTTTAGCAGTTTAAAGAATTATGTTTGATAATGGAAGAGTACATTTAATGCTTGCTGTGGCACAATGAAAGAAGTCTGAATTGTTAGTGCCTGTTTGCAGAATTCATCTTGGATATGAGCAGAGCAGTATGTAGGCATCCATATATTCATTAAGCTACCCTAAATAGCTTATTTGGGGCCTGACTAGTAACACACCAGTTGTGTTGCTGATCATATGGTAGGACTGTTTCCATATACACAAATTTTACTGTTTGCTTTATTTTCAATATTTACTGTAGTGTGAGTCATGTCTTGTAAACTTGCCCAGTTTAGGGGATTCCCATTTCATCTGTAAAACATTTTTTGGTTAACAGATCCAAAAGATGTTAACTCACAGAGCCACGCTTGCCAGGTGTATGTAAATAGAAGCAGAAACCAGATTAATAGCAACTCTAAAGATGAACTGAAAGATGAACTATGAAACTTTCTTATGGACACTCTTTTTAAGGCTATGAGAGTAAAATGTTATAGTAAGTAAAAGCTGTTGGCTTTGCATTCTCTTGTCAAATTGTTAATTTGATATTGTTATGTATTTCCACTTTTCAGAAATAGTTAGTGGGAAGGGGTTGTATTTGAAGGTTTCAGGAGAACATACCTCTGAGCACCTTTAAAGTAATGGAACTCTGTATCTTTGTATCATTTTTAGGTACTTCTCCTTCCCTCCTCACTTCCTCTCGCCTATGGAGACCTTTCTTGTTCTGGCTTCCATGTTCCTGTTTCTGATGAGCTTGTCTGTTTTCTTCCTTTCTCTGCTTTTTTTTCCATAAAATGTCTCAAGTCAGATCAGGAACCTCAAGTAGGAATTCTGGGAGGAAGCCACATGGCTCCTTAGAAAAAAGGGATTCCAGTCTGCTGCTGTCAGTTATTTCTGCCCCATAGACATGTGAATGGAATAGTGAATAGTCTTCCAGGAAGTCAGAGAACTAGTACAGTCTCTTAGGGAACAGTACTGCTACTTAAGTGCCTGAACTTAGCTCAACATTTTGTCTACTAAATAGGATATAGTTGAGGTTAGATATCAACATGTTGAAGTCATTTAATCATTTCAAAATATAAGGATAATTTTTTTTTGTTGCAATTATTGAAAACCCAACTCAAACTGGGTAGGCAAAGATGTGACTTCACTGGCTTAGGTAATTAATAAACCCAGCAGATAGATCAGGTACAAAGGGGTTCAGATGCTAGAATGAGAGTCTCTCACCTACCGTCTCTTTCCTCTGCCTCTCCTCTCTGTTGGCTGCATTCAGTGGAGGCTCACTAACATGGTAGCAAAGAGAGCCACCAGCAACTGCAGGCATGTGCCTTGCCAGTTTGGTAATTTTGTTATAAAGACAGCTTCACTCTTTCAGAAGTTCTAGCAAAATTCCTGGGACTAATTCTCATAGTACTGTCTATCCCTGAAGCAATCATTGTCACTCTTGTTTGTCCAGGATCAGTCACATGCCAACCCTTGGTCCCTGCCCCCAAAATCAAATGACCTGAGTTTCAGGTAGGAGTGATATCTCAACAGAAAATAAGTATATGGTATTCAGAAGAGGTAACCAGATGCTGGAGAGGCAGAGACCACCTATGAGATACTGTGATAGGATGCAGAGTAAATTACTCTGTTGTAATACATAAAGTGACACATAGTATTTATAGAGTTTATTTGGTACTAATACATCATGCTTTGTATTTTTACATGTAAGTCTTCTATCCCACATCTGAATAGTAAAGCTCTTAAAGACAACATCTCTTGTGACTTTTGGTAACTATCACTTAAATATAGCACTTACACATGGTAGATAGTGCTAAAGAATTTTGGATGCTGCTGAAATAGTGATTTTCTTCTAGCAGCATGCTTATTGTTAGTGGCAAATACCTCTGGAGCTATGCTATTCAGTGTTGGTGGAGAATAAGTTCACACACAGTCCATAATGAGCAAAAAGAGAATGTCATGACCAGTAGCCCTTAGAGTAGGGCTAGTGAGATGTGTGAACAGTAATTTTGGTGCCTTCAAACCATACCCACAGAATGTGCTTCGTGGACTTTCAAGGAAGAGATTAGATATAGGGGAAAAAAAAAGTTCTTCTCAATTCCAAATATTGGCTGTAGTTCAAGTAAAATTTTCTTGTGGCCCCTTAGTAGCTGGGCCAGGCATATCCCTTGACACTCAAACTGTTTGATGTCCAAACATTCAAGAGTATGGGGGAAAAAAACTGACAGGAAAAAAATCCTCATAGAACTTCCTGTAACAGGTCAAAGTGTAATCACAGCAAATAATACAGATTTCCCTTTTATTATAACTACAGTTAGAGAGGGCTGGTGTTTACAAAGCATGTTGTTTGGGAGACCTTTGTAAATTGTAATCTTTGGAAATCCCAAGCCTATTGAGTATAATCCCATCCATCAGTTGAAGACCTATGCAGTAGATCCCGAAGAGCAAGTTAAATTGAGAACATGAACAGGAAGCAGTCATTAAGAATTACAATGGGTAGGATGCAGAGCTAATTCAGGGAGATATTTTGTTATGAGATAATTACATCACTAGGACAGCTGGAAAGCTGAGCGCTGTGCTGGACTGGAAGGCTTGTTCTCTGCCCTGCAGCTGGAGGGTCAGGACAATAGAGACAGCCAGAGAACTCTCTTTATGGAATGGTCAGGGGCTTGGCTGACTTAGTTGTGAAATAATGACCTATCTGCCTTTTTTGGATTGTGTTTGTGCAGCTAAACTGGATGCAGAACCTCAGTAAATGCTGAGAACCACTTTTCACTACTTTTTGAACAGACATTCACTTGGATCACATTAACTAAAGCGCTAATGGATAAATATTGAATGGTCATTTTCCTCTGAAAGTATGTGAGAGATATTTTGTTCATATTCAATATAGCATGATTGCATTTTTCTTATGGAGCTGCAGTCATTGAAATGGTATTTTTGTCAGTTTACTGAATATCTAGCAAAAAAAAAAAAAAATACATTTTAGTAAGTTGTAAAATGTTGCTCAACACAAGGAATCATACAGTGGAAGTTATTTTCCAGTGTTTTATGTTCAAATGTTCAGAACTGTCTGGCTCTTCTGTTTTGCAAGTGTAGAGGTTATAGGTGGCCTAGCCACATTCCTCATTGATTTATATAAATATATTACAGATTGTTAACCTCCAGCCAAATACTCAGGACCTCAGTGTTTGTTTAGCTTGGTTGCTTTTTGTGGAACTTGTTTTTTATATTAAAATGTCTATCTTTTACTACCTATAAGAATGACTATTTGATTTGGGGTAATTCTAGAAAGAGTCAATGATGAAAAAACATCATAAATATCATGTTCTATAACTTCTAAGATTAATATTTATAACTGTTAGCTCAAAGTGAATTTGCTACCCATTATGACTAATATAACTTAATTTTGATTAGTCATGTTTATTAAACAATAAATTCAAAATTTTATATCTAGTGATGAGAAATTACTTTCTTGATGTCTTCCCTGAAGTAGTGGGTCTACGGATTATTGATGACCAGCACTGAATTCAAAAAGGGAGTATCATGTAACTCTCTTAGGACTAACTTCCCCCATGCCACCTGAGAATTTCTAAGTAGACTCTAATGCATACCACTTCCCAAATGAAGTTGATAATAACACTTTAAAAATTTTAAAGGATTATCTCCTTGAACTTGGTTGAGCAGCCTCTGTATCTAACACTGTTCTTTTGGTAGCCTGGAATATGTATGTATGTATATTAAAATTCATACAATAATATTTTGCTATATGCACTGTCATATGTCTCCTTAAAATTCATTCCACTCTTCAAATATTGCCAGTGTTTGGCATTTAAGGCAATTAGCAATGCCTTCAATGAGTTTGCCTTTACATATCTTGAGCATCCTTTGAAAGTTCATTGTGAAGTTCAGTTACTATAAGTGGCATCAGTGAATCTTAATAGTTTGTAGAGAGTGGTGTTACATAATTTTGAGGGAAACAACTTGGGTGTTATTCATGAATTGTGTCATACAAAGAGTGTTTGAAAACAGTTTCAGTAGATAAAGCAATGTAGCATACTGCCAGGGCTCTTAGGTAACCTCTAGGACAATGGTTTGTGGAACAGGTGACCTTTGGGTTATGTATTTAGGATCATTTCATTCTTCAGTTGAGTCTCTGTGTGAATTTTTTCTTTTGGAAATTACTGAAATGTCAGTCATTGATACATCACAGACTTTAAATGTAATAAGAACTGGAATTGCTGAAGTCATTGTTGCCTGAATGGTGATAAGCAATGTGTTTTTTCATTAGACTATGTATTGATTATAATGGGGAACATTCTTAAAGTGATGTTGAGAAGCACAACTGTAATGACGCAGGAAGACCCAGTTCTTATGTTCATATTTGATTTTAGTACATACCATTTTTGGTTCATTGCTGGGTTTTTTTGTTTTGTTTTGTTGCAAAAATAGAAGCCAGGTGATTTTGGAACTACTGTTTCTCCTTCAAAAGGAAGGAAAAAGTGAAGTTGTCTTTAATAAGAATAAGATGACTCAAAGAAACTTATGGGGAAGCGGGGGAAGGAGCCTACAAATAAATGGTAGTTATCTCATTATTAAGTTCAAACAGCAATTTTGATAAACTTCCCCAGTGTTATATCCATGCATGATAGCAATCATACTTTTTGTAGTATAGGATTTAAATGATCTATGGCACCATCATTTAATTAGGAGTTTTTATTAGAATATTTTTCCAGAATAGGTTAATTTAGGGAAAATATCGATTTTAGAAGTATATATTAAAACAAAAATTAGAAAATTTGGAATTAGGGAATGTGAGGGAAAAACTTTAGTTGATTTTGGTTAATTTTAATGTAGTTAGAGAAATCACTTCAAACTGCCCATAAGTGAACAGTAGTTTGGATCTGGCTGTGATGTGTATGTAGTTGTTGGTATTCTGTTGTCTGCCCCACCAGATTTAAATTAATTGCACTGTTCTTTAGATACTTTAAAAATTTAGTTTAGATTCAAAGAGAGGTACCAAATGTTATGGGACCCATATAGACCAGAAATGTAGTAGGGTGGCGTGGTGAACCAACTAGATATTAGAACTTTTAATAAAAGCAAAATACAAACCACACAAGTAAGAGTGTTCTTGTAATTGGGCCATCTGCACGTATTTGGTTAGTTTCTTTGAAGAGGTTGTTTATTCAGTATTTTTAATGAAACAATTTAATATGAAGATCATTTTATCAGCTTTTTCTTAGTGATTATAATTACTCAGTCATATTAACTGTACGGATTAATGGGTTTTGTGGTGACATTTCCATCATGCACGTTTCTGTGCACCTTCCCCAGTTCCCTCTCTCCCTCCTCCCCCAGCCCATTCTCTTTCCCTGATAGTCTCACTTGCATTTTACTGAAGCCTTTTTTGTTATCTTTAAAACTTAAATTTTGAATTACTTATAAGACTTTTATGGAAGAAACTGAATGTGTTTATCCAAACTGATAATTAATTATATAGTCTGTGATTTTTATCATTTAAGGACAATATAGTTTACAATTTAGGTTTTTTTTCCTTCAAAAATGGAAATTTTGAAATTTCACATTGCTTACATTGTGGAATGATGTAATCAAGCTGATTAACAAATCATCACATACTTTTCATATTTTTATTTATTTAAAAACATTTAAAATTTGCTCTTTTAGTCATTTTGAAGTATACAATGCATTATTATACATACTCTGTTCTGTGTAATAATTCACCAGAATGTCAACTTCCCCATAAATATATGCAATTATTATCTGTAAATTAAAAACAAAAAATTTAAAAACTAACTTTCTAAAAATTTCAGTATTAGTTAACATGACATTTGAATTTTAAAACTTATGAAGAACTTAGGCCCTTTCCAGGGAAATAATTTGACTCAGCAGGATCGGAAAGCTCTTTGTATTCTAGCATACATGTTTTCCCAGGCATGGTTGTGTCTCTGTCACAAGGACTGATCAACACTAGTCCATTTTCCTGGCTTGGTTTTTCTTATTATGAAGTGAAACTGAGGAATATGTGTAAGATATACAACTTGCTGCTTTGCTCATTTCCACCTACTTAAGTCTCTTGCTTTTGTCTTCTAGGTTGTTTGATGTGTGCACTGTGTCGCGAACAGACAGAGAAACCAAGCTAACACTAGTGTTTGAACATGTTGATCAAGACTTGACCACTTACCTGGATAAAGTTCCGGAGCCTGGAGTGCCCACAGAAACCATAAAGGTACTGAGAATCATCTTTCTGCCTGGTCAGGCAGTCCATGGTTATAGTCTATTAAGCAATAACATTCTCTCCTTGTGAAAATTGCCAGTTATGATTAAAATAGCAACCAAGTAAATTATTCAAAGAATGGGATATAATCCAGTTCATCAAAAGAGTGGGATGTTCAAAGAATAGGATGTAATCTAGTTCATTTATTTTAGGGTGAAGAGAAATAACCCTTCAGTTTTAATGCATATTAAAATAATTTAAAATATCTATTTGTACATTATCTGGCCCCAACCTTAGTATAGTGTAGTAAATATAGCTCAACCTTTTTCAGGTGAAACATGGCCTCTGAGGGCCATAATTTGAAATATCATTCATTAGCACATTTTATATTATAGTTATATACTGATCATAAGACTTACTGATGCTATGTAAAGCTGAATTACTGGCCCTTTTTGCTCCATTTTTTTTTTCCAAATTCAGAGGAAGACCAATTGCCAGGTAGTATGCCAAACTCTTGGAGGGTAAAGATGAATAAGATGTACTTTCTGCCTCTTGAGGTCAGCAAGCCAGATGCAGTATATTGACTACAAGTTTCTTCTTCCTTTAAATCTAATGGGAAAAGATGCTTATAAAGTTTTGTTGGTCTTAATTTATATTTTCTGTACCTGACTTTCCCAGTAGATCTGTGCACATCATGGACAGGTCTTCTTGCTTACCTTTTTGTCTATGTGAATTAGGTGACTTCTTTAAAGAGACTCCCTACCACATCATTCATTATTTAGAAATGAGTTAAAGAACTCAGCTTCATTTTATTTATTTGCTTTTTAATATTTTTATGGGTACATTATGGTTATACATAATTCATTTTGACATATTCTCACCTGTTTGGAATACAGTTTGCTCCATTCCAGTTCCCCAAACTTTCACTTTTTCTCCTGCCCTGCT
The DNA here is from genome assembly GCF_902686445.1 of Sciurus carolinensis. Lineage (NCBI taxonomy): Eukaryota > Metazoa > Chordata > Mammalia > Rodentia > Sciuridae > Sciurus > Sciurus carolinensis. The sequence goes on from NC_062220.1 coordinate 49,549,701, forward strand.
ATCTCCTATCCCCCTTCTTCTACTCTACAGGTTTTCCTTTATTTATTGTTTTTTTTAATTGGTGCTTTATAGATACACATAAAGGTGGAAATCACTGTGGTATATTCCTGTATGTACATAGCACATACTGTATGTATAGTTTCATTCTGCAGTTCCTTCCTTTTCATCCTCCCTTCCCCTTCAGTATCTTTCCTTTTCTCTATGGTTCTCCCTTCTATTTTCTTGGGATTCCTTAGCCCCTTTTTAAAATTTTCTTATTTCTCTCTAGCTTCCGCATATGAGAGAAAGCATTCGACCTTTGACTTCTGAGACTGGTTTATTTCGTGTAATGTGATGTTCTCCAGATCCATCCATTTACCAGCAAATATTGTAATTTCATTCTTTATGGCTGAATAATACTTCATTTTGTATATATACCACATTTTTTTTTTATCCATTTGTGTATTGACGAATATCTGGGCTGGTTCCATAATTTGGCTATTGTGAATTGTGCTGTTATAAACCTTGGTGAGCCTGTATCACTATAGTATGCTGATTTGAGTTCCTTAGGATAAATACCAAGGACAGGGATAACTGGGTCATATGGTGGTTCCATTCCTAGTTTTCTGAGGAATCTCCATAAAGTTTTCCACAGTGGTTGTACTGATTTCAACATCCTTTTTGATAGAAGTTAATATTTGGAAGTAGTTGTCGTTCTCAACAGAGTAAGAAGAAATGGCTTTGAGTGATGTCTAGATGATGTTCCCAGAGACTAATACATTTAGCATTTGATACAATATATGATTTATTTCTTAGATTTTAGACCCATATAGAGTATATTTTCTCCAATCTGGCATTCATAAAAGAATGTGGTGCTCAGCAGTTGTCCCATTTCTTCTTGATCATGTTTGAGGACATTAAAGCCTCTTGAATTTTGGGTGTTCCTTATCACCTGTTCTTGCCCCCTTCTCTCTCCGCAGCCCTCTTTTTCTCTGGTGGTCTGCTGCATCCCTGTAGCTTCATTTCTTTCCCATATGAGCTTGTCAAAACCCCATGTTCAGCAGATAGAGCAGGCCTGGTCCCCTCTTGAGTTTTGTTTTTTGACCACATTGGACTTATCACAGTTCTCCTAGTGTAATGCATGACTTCCCGTCTCAGTGGCCCTCTTTCTTACACTATTTCTTTTGATCCCTCCACTAATAACTGTCTGCTTAAATTTCTCAAGGTTCACCCCAGATACCATTTGATCACCTCTTATAGCTGGATGTCATCTCGTTTGCCTTTTGACACTTGTCCTGCCTATTGCTCCTTCTTCATTGTTTTCTACATTTGGTTGTGATTACTTATGTGCACATCTTACCTCTCATGCATCCTTGTATCATGACCTTGCCATTCACAATGATTTATAGACATATGTACTCATTAAGTATGATATATTCTTAATCTTTCTTCAGATATAACTATTTTTAAATTATTTTTAAATTTTATTTATTTTTTATTTATTTATGACTTATTTCTTCTAATTTGTTATACATGACAGTAGAATGCATTTAGGTGTTTTGATAAATCACCCATAAATGAAGTATGATTTCTCATTTTTCTGATTGTTCATATTGTAGGATCATATCGATCATGCTGTTATATATGTACATGAGGTAGTAATGTCTGTTTCACTCTATTATCCTTCCTACCCCCTTCCCTCCCTTCACTCTCCTCTACCTAATCTAAAATAATTCTATTCTTTCCTAGTGCCCCCCACTCCTATTGTTAATTAGCATCTGCATATCAGAGAAAACATTCAACCTTTGGTTTTTTGGGTTTGACTTATTTCACTTAGCTTGATATTCTCCAACTCCACCCATTTAACCAGCAAATGCCATAATTTCATTCTTCTTTAAAGCTGAGTAATATTCCATTGTGTGTGTGTGTGTGTGTGTGTGTGTATCACATTTTATTTATCCATTCTTCTGCTGTAGGACACCTAGGTTCATTCCATAGTTTAGCTATTATGAGTTGAGCTGCTATAAACACCAGTGTGGCTGCATCACTGTAGTACGTTTGTTTTAAGTCCTTTGAGTATAAACTGAGGAATGGTAGTTCCATTCCAGGTTTTCTGAGGAATCTCCATACTGCTTTTCATAATGGTTGCACCAGTTTGCATTCCCACCAGCAGTGAATGAGTGTACCTTTCCCCCCACATCCTCGCCAACTTTTATTGTTGCTTGTATTCTTGATAATTGCCATTCTGATTGGAGTGAGATGAACTGTTGAGTAGTTTTGATTGCATTTCTCCAATTGCTAGAGATGTTGAACATTTTTTCATATATTTGTTGATTGATAGTATATCTTCTTCTGTTAAGTATCTGTTCAGTTTCTTAGCCCATATATTGATTTTTGGGTTTTGTTTTGTTTGGTTTGGTTTGGTGTTTTTTAAGTTTTTTGAGTTCTTTGTAGTGTCCTAGAGATTAATGCTTTATCCAAGGTGCATGTGGTAAAGATTTTCTCCCAGTCTGTAGGCTCTCTCTTCACATTATTGATTGTTTCTTTTGCTGAAGAAATTTTTTTTAGTTTGAATTCATCTCATTCAGTGATTTTTGATTTAACTTCTTGTGCGTTAGGGGTCTTGTTAAGGAAGTCAGATCCCAGGCCAACGTGGTGAAGATTTTGGCCTGCTTTTTCTTCTAGTAGACGCAGGGTCTCTGTTTTAGTGCCTAAGTCTTTGATCCATTTTGAGTTGAGTTTCGTGCAGGGTGAGAGATAAAGGTTTAATTTCTTTTTGTTACATGTGGCTTTCCATTTTTCCCAGCACCATTTGTTGAATAGGCTATCTTTTCTCCAGTGAATGTTTTTGTTGCCTTTGTCTAGAAACTATTTATGTGGGTTTGTCTCTGTGACTTCTGTTCTATACCGTTGATCTATATGTCTGTGTTGGCACCAATACCATGCTGTTTTAATTACTATAGCTCTGTAGTATAGTTTGAAGTCTGGTATTCTGATGCCTTCTGCTTCCCTTTTCTTGCTAAGGATTGCTTTGGCTATTCTGGAGCTCTTATTTTCCCAAATGAATTTCATGATTGCTTTTTCTATTTCTACGGAGAATGTCATTGGGATTTTAATAGGAATTGCATTAAATTTGTATAACACTCTTGGTAATATAGCCATTTTGAAAATATTAATTCTGCCTGTCCAGGAGCATGGGAGGTCTTTCCATCTTCTAAGGTCTTCTTCCAATTTCTTTCTTTAGTGTTCTGTAGTTCTCATTGTAGAGGTCTTTCACCTCTGTTGTTATATTGATTCACAAGTATTTTTTTTGATGCTACTGTGAATGGGGTAGTTTTCTTAATTTCTCTTTCAGTAGATTCATTACTGATATATAGGAATGCGTTTGATTTATAGGTATTGATTTTATATCCTGCTACTTTGCTGAATTCATTTATTAGTTCTGTAAGTTTTTGGGTGAAATTTTTTGGATCTTCTAAATATAGAATCATGTCATCAGCAAATAGTGATAGTTTGAGTTATTCTTTACCTATTTGTATACCTTTAATTTCTTTCTTCTCTAATTGCTCTGGCTACAGTTTCAAGGACAGTGTTGAATAAAAGCTGTGAAAGAGGGCATTCTTGTCTTGTTCCAGTTTTTAGAGGGAATGCTTTCAATTTTTCTCTGTTCAGAATGATGTTGGCCTTGGGTTTAGCCTATAGGATTTTACAATGTTGAGGTCCTCATGTTCCTACTATCCCTAGTTTTTCTAGTGTTTTGCCCATGAAAGGGTGCTGTATTTTGTCAAATGCTTTTTCTGCATCTATTGAGATGATATAATTTTTGTTTTTAAGTCTGTTAATATGATGAATTATGTTTATTGATTTCTGTATGTTGAACCAACCCTGCATCTCTGGGATGAACCCCACTTGATCATGGTGTACTATCTTTTTAATATGTTTTTGTATGTGATTTGCCAGAATTTTATTGAGAATTTCAGCATCTGTGTTCATCAGGGATATTGGTCTGAAGTTTTCTTTCCTTGATGTGTCTTTGTCCGGTTTTGGTATCAGGGTGATATTAGCTCATAGAATGAGTTTGGAAAGATTCCCTCCTTTTCTGTTTCATGGAGTAATTTGAGGAGTATTGGTTTTGATTCTTCTTTGAAGGTCTTGTAGAACTCAGCTAAGAATGTGTTTGGTCCTGGGCTTTTCTTAATTGGTAGGCTTTTGATGGCATTTTCTATTTCATTATTTAAAGTTGATCTGTTTAAATCATGTATGGCCTCCTGATTCAATTTAGGTAGGTCATATGTCTCCAGAAATTTATCAGTGTCTTCAATATTTTCTATTTTATTGGAGTATAAAATTTCAAAATAGGTTCTAATTCTCTTCTGTATTTCAGTTGTGTCCATTGTGATACTTCCTTTTTCATCACGTATTTTAGTAATATGGATTTTCTCTCTTTTTCTCTTAGCTATTGTGGCTAGAGGTTTATCAATTTTATTAATTTTTTTTTCAAAGAACCAACTTTTCATTTTGTCAATTTTTTCAGTTCTTTCTTTTGTTTCAGTTTCATTGATTTCAGTTCTGATTTTAATTATTTCCTGTCTTCTACTGTTTTTGGTGTTGATTTGTTCTTCTTTCTCTAGGGCTTTGAGATGTAATGTTAGGTCATTTATTTGTTGACTTTTTATTATTTTAATAAATGAACTCAATGCATTAAACTTTCCTCTTAGTACTGCCTTCATTGTGTCCCAGAGATTTTGGTATGTCGTATCAGTATTCTCATTTACCTCTAAGTATTTTTTCATTTCAACCTTGATTTCTTCTACTATCCATTCATCATTCAATAGTATATTATTTAGTCTCTGTGTTAGAGTAGCTTCTATTTTTTATTTTATCATTGATTTCTTATTTCATTCCATTATGATCTGATAGAATGCAGGGTATTATCCCCATTTTTTTTTTTTAATTTACTAAGAGTTGCTTTGTGGCATAAGATATGGTCCATTTCAGAGAAGGATCCTTGTGCTGCTGAGAAAAAAGTATATCTGCTTGTTGATGGATGAAACAGTCTATATATGTCTGGTAAGTCTTAATTATTGATTGTATTATTTAATTCCATAGTTTATTTGTTTAATTTTTGTTTGGAAGATCTGTCCAGTAGTGAGAAAGGTGTTTTAAAGTCACCCAGTATTATTGTGTTGTGGTGTATTTGATTCTTGAAATTGAGAAGGGTTTGTTTGATGTACATAGATGCTCCATTGTTTGGGGCATAAATATTTACAGTTGTTCTATCTTCCTGATATAAAATTCCCTTCAGTAGAATGAAATGTCCTTCTTTGTCCCTTACGATTAACTTTGGCTTGACTTCTACTTTATCTGATTTGAGGATGGAAACCCCTGCTTGTTTATATAGTCCATGTGAGTGATATGTTTTTTCCCATCCTTTGACCTTCAGTCTTGGATGTCTTTGCATATGAGGTGAGTCTCTTGGAGACAGCATATTGTTGGGTCTTGTATTTTAATCAAATATGCCAGTCTGCATCTTTTGATTAATGAGCTTAGGCCATTAACATTCAAGATTATTATTGAGATATGATTTGTAGTCCCGGTAATTCTGGTTTATTTCTTGTTTTTAATTTGATTTAGTTTCTACTTTGATTGACCTTTCCTTTACTATAATTCCTCCCTTTGCTCGTTTCACTTTTTTTTTTTTCACTTTATCCTCATGGAATATTTTGAGAATGTTCTGTAGTGCAGTCTTTATAATTGTGAATTCTTTCAACTTTTGTTTATCATGGAAGATGTTTATTCCATCTTCAAACCTGGAACTTAATTTTTCTGTATATAAAATTCTTGGTTGGCATCCATTTTCTTTCAGAGCATGAAGTATGTTGTTCCATGACCTCCTAGATTTCAGGGTCTAGGTTGAGAAATCAGTTGAAATCCAAATTGGTTTTCTCCTATATGTAATTTGCTTTTTTTTCTCTGATGGCCTTTAAGATTTTATCCTTATTCTGTATTTTGGTCATTCTCATTATAATGTGTCTTGGTGTGGGTCTGCTCTAATTTGGTATATTTGTTGTCCTGTAAGCCTCTTGTATTTGATTTCCATTTTATTCTTTAGGTTTGGGAAATTTTCTGATATTATGTCATTGGAAAGATTGTGCATTCCTTTGGTTTGTATCATTGCTCCTTCAGCTTTCCTGATAAATCTTAAATTTGTTTTTTTCATGTTATCCCATAATTCTTGGAAGTTTTGTTTATGGGTTCTTACCATTTTCTCTGCATGGTTAACTTTATTTTCAATAGTAAATATTTTGTCTTCATTGCCTGAGGTTCTGTCTTCCAAATGGCCTAGTCTGTTGGTGATGCTTTCCATTGAATTTATAATTTGGTTTATTGATCCCTTCATTTTGAGGATTTCTGTTTGTTTTTTTTCCAGAATCTCTCTTTATTGAAGTGATCTTTCACGTCCTCTATGTTCTTTTTGATTTCACTCTTTATACCATCCTGTACTTTGCAGATCAGTTTATTTAACTATGTACATTCTCAACTCCTTCTTGGACATTTTTTCTACTGTGTTGTCAGTGGATTCTCTTATTGTGGTATCTTGGTTTGTTTGGGGGCACTTTGTTCCCTTGTTTTTTCATGTTGCTTTTGTGTTTTCCCATCTAGTTGTATGATCTGAGGCAGTAAAGATTCTACCCTGTAGACCTAGATTGTCCCTGAATGTTTCCAGTACCCCACCTTTAAAATGGAGACCAATATCCACAGCACCCAGTGTAAACAATATATAGCCTTAAATCTAATAGCTTCTACCAAGGTGTCTGCTGCTTTCTCACTATAAACAGAAATGATGAGCTCAATCACTGTCTACTATGTAAACAGAAAATTTATTTATACAGTCCATGCGAGTACAGTTTCAAAGGTGGACAAAGAGAGAACAGAAACAGTGTAGGACGTCATGTTCACAAGGAAGAGAAAAACTAAAAGTAAAAATCCACAGGAAGAGTGGAAAAGGAACCAACAGAGATTAACTGTTAGGTGGAGAAAAGGTAGAAAGGGAATCCAGAAAACAGACAAGCAAGAGGAAGAATACATATAAAGAGAAAAAATTTAAAATATAAGAATGTACAACAAAACTGCAAAACACCATGCACATATTTAGTGTCCTCAACAAACTGATGCATGAAAAATACCCTGTTCCAAATATGGTGGAGAAACATGTTAGAGAAGAAAAAATTAAAATAAAATAAATCTCAATGGAAAATTGAACAACTGATTTTGTCGGTGTTCGAAAGTTTCTCAGTCCTGTCTCTGACGTCCCACAAGACTGGCTGGCCCAGGCTGACCCCGGCAGACCCAGTCACTATGCCACCGATCTGGCCTTCATATATCCTGGGTTCTGCCCCAGTGCAGTCCCAAGATCTCAATGTTGCTGGAATTTGGAGAGACCACCAGGGATGAGCAATCCTGAGAAACAGCAACTAGATGGTGGCCACCAGCACTCTCAGGAGGAAGACCCCAGGTACAGCCAAACCTACAGCACCCTGACACTGAACCTCTAGGTCTTAGCCAGCTTTCCCAAATAGGGGTTGGCTGTGCCCCAAGATGGCAGTGATAGGAAATCTGCTGGCACACCAACCCCCCAGGCCCTGGTTGCGTCTCAACATGGATGCAGCCATGTGCAACCAAACATGGACTCTCCCTGGCAGCAGACCTCTGGGCTGTGGTGGAAGTGTTAGTGGGAGTCAGTGGCAGCTGCAGCCGGCATTGGAAGCAGGTGGGGGGTCAGCAGTGGTGGCGGTAGGGGTGTTGGCAGTTATGGTGTTGGTGGCCACAGCAGAGTCAGCGGCAGCAGTGTAGACAGCAGCAGAGCCCAGAGAAAAGCCCCTTTCAAAATTATTTTTAAAATGACTTCCAGTGGCTTAAATAGACTACCAAAATAATCATTGACTTTTTTGATACGTTTCTAATTTCCAAGTTATTTTTGGCCTGTCATTTATGTTTTAAGCAGCAAGACGAGGTCACCATATATTTATACCCACATTTCCATGCTCATGGAATTTTTGTTTTGAGCTTTACATTAAATCCTCCAAAGATATTATAAGCTGCTGAGTGGAATTATTTGCAGAAGTATCTGTGCAATTTAAATGGTTGATAAGCTAGAGTGGTACATTGATCAGACAGGAGTAGAAATGAAGTGGGATGGGAATATTTTCAAGGGTGGTTATGGAAGGGCAAGCAGGATAGGAATAGGAATAGGCAGAAGTGTAGTCACCAAAGTGAGATACGGGGAGGAGTAAGGGAGTGACTGAGCCAGGATGGGGGTGCGTATCACGAGGCGGTTGTTACTACAAGCTTTTGAACAAAGTGACTGTAAAGTTTTTGCAAGTTTCCCCTCTATCTCCAGGGGAAGGGAGTGTCACCTCATTCCAGGTTAACAGGAGATTCTCCTGGAGGCTTTTCAGTTTCTTCAGCCATCAAGGTTGGTGCTCCTATTGATCTTATAGAGACCAGATTAGCTGGCAGGAGTGGTGGTGAGGGAAGGGGCTCTGGTTAGTTAAGGTTAATAGTTTATATTTAATAATGTGTTGGTGTTCTTAAAATAAAACCTAACTATGATCAGATAGTTCTGGCAATTAATTTGAGTGTTAATGATGTTAACATTTAACAATGAGTGTTAAACATTTTTTACTAATGTAAGGGCTAATTAGTCAGAAGTCCTGTTTTTAACAACTCTCTTTGCATTACAGTACCAAAATGTTTCCTAAAATATTTTTCAAAGGATCAGGATGTAAGTATTGACATTGTCTTTCACATATTGGAACATATCATGTTGTCAAAATAATTATAAGAATGTAAAATGTTTTAACATGGCTAAGGGAATTTTCCCCTACAGCTGTGTTTTCTGTGGTGCTGTTTACCTGTTAACTAGCCACTGAAATTCACAATATTCTAGTACCTATTCAGGGCCAAATTGTATTAGGTATACAGAATCTGGGTAAAATTGGAATGATCCATGGTTTGTATAATACTAGATATTATAGGGGGTAAATCTTTTTGTATACCATGTCATCGACATGTTTGTTAATAAAAAGAACTCATGGTGGACCTACAAATAATCATCTAACAGTTTCAGATACTTAGGTGCCAGAAAATACAAAGGCACAGAACCAAACCTAAAGCTGTTAAGTATTTGTAGAGGTTAATAGCTGGATTAACTCATCAAGGAAATCCCGTATTGCACAGTTCTCATATTAGACTTTGATAAAACAAATTAAGGGGATAGGCCTGAGCTGAACATTGTTGTTGAGAAACTCCTAAAAAATTTTTTTTAAAAAATCATTTTTGAAGACACCTCTTCTAAATAAACAAACACGTGTGTACATCCCATTCATGCTTCATCTTGAGGTTTGCATCACCACATTCTTTGATCTCTGTTCTTGATGTCCTTACGGTACACCCATTCTTGGTTGACAATGACATTTGGATAAAAGAGAATCTGTCAACAAATATTCTCATGCCGCCTCATAGACTGACTGTTAACATATCTTGCTTTCCTCTTTCTGATTTAGAATATTATCTTTGGATTTGTTTAATTGTGGAGGAGTTCAGTGCCATCTTAGTGTTTTTATATCATTTGAGATTTGATACTCCCTCCCAAGATTTCCACTCTTAAACTGATAAGGTAATAATTGACACCTTAACGACCATATTATTTTTTCCTTTAGAGTTCATAGGTCTGGAGTATCTGTTTTTATATCACCATTCATTTGTACGGGACTTTATTTTAAAATTTTTAAAAAAGGCTTTCAGCTTTTTATTTTTCATGCTTTCATCTTTCATCTTGTAAGAAAGGCTCAGACAGAACTGTAAATTTATTCCCTTACCCTTTTCCTTAGTCATTTGGAGCTGCTACCCAGAAAAAGAACTGTATTATAGATTAAATCTGGGGGAGACTGCCAGGTAAAGAACAGAATGCCCCTGTTTACTGAACTGCTCGGCTACCCGCACAGTAAATATGGTATCTTTCCTAGGGTGTAACCTGTGCTACCATCTTATAAACTCTCTGGGAACCTACCTAGAAGTCCTCGGACATTCTCTGCATGTAACATTTTTGATAAAAGTGGTGCGGTAATTTCACAAAGTTTGAAGCACTGAAAGGTCACACAGATCAGAGACTTCTCTAAAATAGGACAGGGCTCTTTGAGCTGATCTCTTTTCATGATTCAATTTCGAATCAAAATCATGTCTGTGTATCCCCTATGATATATTATTCCATAGAGCTTGAGAGGGCTAGAAGGCTTCCAGGTTCATGTGTTTGTGTGTGTCGTGTGCTCTGTGGATTAGATTTCATTTTATCTTCAATTGAAATGCTTCTTAGCAATTTCTGTTGGTTCTGATATTTTCAGTAGGAGATAAAATGTATATTAGGTTTGTTTTACAAAACCCAGACTTCAGAGACTGACACACACTCTTAATAGCACCTGTTTTTGCCTCTGGGAAATATCTGTTTTCATGACTAATATCTGCTTGCAGTAAACAGGGGCTCTGATATCAGCATGGGACGCCCAGGGCCAATTCATCTTTCTCGATTTGACATAATGCAAAGTGACTGCCTGGTCTCCTCTACTGCGAGTGAGGAAAGTCTCCCAGATCCCCCTCTCCTCTCACTCCTAAAGGAACCAAGCCACAGCCCCTCGACTCCTGGTGGTCTCCACTTTGCCTGAATTAGGAGCAGGTGATTTGTCTCATCTTTGCAGGACACAGAGCAAATTAACATGAAAATATCGCTTCTCAGAAAACAAGGCGGGCTTGAATGCCCTGTCACTGCTGGTCATTAGCCATCTGCCACCCACACTCATACTCTGTTTATCACATTTGAAATTCAGAGCAGATGTTGCATAATAAGGTGATCCCAAAAACAAGGCCAGAAATTCAAAGAACAAATACTCCATAATAATGATCAAGGTCTTGGAAGGAAATTTTTTCAATCTAATATCATGGCTGGATTAATTGACTAGACCATGTTTTTAAACACACACACACACACACACACACACACACACACACACCTCTTTCCTGGTGTTCAATGCAAAGTCCTTTTTATAGTAACAGAAAATTTTCAAAGAAAGTACATATATGAAAAGATGCCTGATAGGACTGTTTAATAAAATTTCTTTTAATAGTGGAGTGTTGTAATAATACTAGTTATGGTGTAAAGACCTCACTGGTCAGTCATGCCACTTTTGCTGTAAGATGGGCCTTGGTTTACAACAGTTTTACTTAAAATACTTCACTCCTACAGTACAGTTGGATCTCCTAAGCCTTCCAGCTCGCTTCCCAGTTTCTTTCTTTCTTGGTACTCAACAACCTGCTTTCCCCTAACCCTAACCCTAACCCTAACCTTTCCCTTCACTCTCTCCCCACACACCCTCCTCCCTGTCCCATTGTGCCCACCACCACCACTCTGGGTCTCGGCCCCTCTTTCAACATCCCTTCGATCAACCTAGCCCGGCCGTTCTCCTTCAGTCCTCAGCTTTAGGTGCTCCCACCTGAGACCCAAGATTTTGTTCATTTTATTTCCACTGCCCTTCCACATGAATGTAGCATTTTATAAGATTGTTTATTATAATCTTTCATCTAATGCATTTCTACATACTCTACACCCTTACTATGCCTTATAAAAAGTGTATTATTAATGTGTTTAAAGACATTCTGATTGTTTTGAAAAACAGGCATCCAAACTTCACCAGGAACATGACCAATATTTTCTGGAAAGTCAGCTTTGAATATAGTCTTTGACTCTAAAGAAATGTTTTCTCCACACCCTTGCCCTGCTATCTGACCCTGCACATACAGTTGTGGGATTTTTTTATTTTTTATGAGGACTATCATATTTGTAGCTAAGCATAAAAGTTCAGTAGCTAGTCTGAGAGTAGACTGAGTTATAGGAGTGCCAGCACTGGACCATCAACTAGAATAGGACAGATAATTGGAAGAAAAGCGAGTCAATACCGAGTTTATTTCAAATTTAGAAGGAAATGTAGAGTGAGTGAGCTGTAAAAACTGTGAGTTGTAAAAACTGCAGTAATTTATACTTCTAAACTCTTCAGCCCAGAAAGAAATAAACTCTTCAGTTGTGTGATCTTTCAGCCACACACTACTAATTTCCATTTGTCCCCCTACCATCAGAAACAAATATATGGTGTTTTCTAGTGTCTTTCACTCCAAGCGAAAATTTTGAGTAACTCAAGGAATTTATGCAGGGCAATCCAGACTTTGAAGACTCTCCCAGAAACAAATGTTTATGCAAACTCCCTGCTCTTTGTAGTAGCTGAAAATATCTGAAGGGAAAGAGAAAAGAATTATGCAAATACATGATATTCTTCTTAAAAACCATCACAGAGTTTAGTGGTTTGTTTTCCCCCCAACAGGAAATAAGGGTTTAAAAAAAAAAAAAAAAAAAAGAGTGTCTTTCTAAAGGTGCCATAAGACTGAGTCACTAAAACAAATACTGACTCACTAAGGTGACAAATGACACTTCGATTAAACTAATAGATAAGTTGGGCTCTTTTTAGAAATTGCCTCCTCACCTTAGGCACTGAATCTGTTTATTGAGTCTATTAAAAAGTTACAGACAGTGTATACCCCATCTATTGCCATGGTGACAGAGAGCAGAGGGATGTTCTGTGTGGAAGAGGGATCGTCCTCATTTGAATTTACTGTGTCCTTAAGTCCCCTGCTCACAGTCTCCTTTTCTTCTGCTACACGTTCGAATTTCTGAGGCTTCACCGTCAACCCTCTTCTCTTCCTGGGCTACACCTTCATGCCCAGCATGTTATTCAGTGAAGAATCTTAAGACATTTATTCTCCATCCAACCTGGCTGTTCCCCCATGTTCTCCATGTGTATAGCTAACCCACCATTTGACACCTCACTGCCGAGGCAATGGCCAGGAATCCTCTCCCCAGTTTGAGGCATCGTTCTTGGTTTCTTGCTTTCCTTTTGTCTTCATCTAATCTTCATCTTCATCTAATCTATCAGTCAGTACTTTCGGTTTTATCCCCAAAGGATAATCCCCAATCCAGCAGTTTCTCTAATCTCTTCATTACTTAACCCAGCCCATCAAACAAGCTTCCTAGTTCAACATGCTGCTTCTGTTCCTGCCCTTTCGTGAACCATCCTCCATAATATAACTTGTGCTGGTTAAAGCACAAGTAAAATTGTGTCACTCTCTTACTGAAAACTTAACTACAGTGGTTTCCCGTGACCTACAGGATAATGTCAGAAGTTCTGTTTCATCTAGTATTACCCACCCCCTTGCCACTCTGGTCTACCCCTATCCTTCCCCTCGTTTGCTGTCTTTGAGCCACACTGGCCTTCTTTCTGTTCTTCCAGTGTGCTTCCAGCTCAGACTCCATATTCTTACTTCATTCAATTTGGAAGACATTGCACCTCCCAGCTCCTACTACGTCCTCACCATTCCCTCTCTGACCTTATCAGCTACAACCTCACATCTCATAGAGTTTATGACATTATACCTTAGTATCCTATCTTATCTTCTCCATAGCACTTAGCTGAAATTATATTGTTTATTTTTAAACGTTTGTTATTTTATCTTTCCCAACTAGAAAATAAGAGACTTGAAGTCAGAACTCCAGTTTCTTGTAGAATCCACAGGACCAGCATACTACCTGGAACAGAGGCTTGTGTTTATAACTACTATGTCCTGACCTTGCTGTTAACTCTGAAATGTAGGTCTCGATATCCCCAAGGGAGGGAATGGTACTTTTTCATGGATAGATTTTTTTTTTAATTATAAAAGAAAAATAAGCCCAGAGGATGTCATTTCTTATCACGTTCACTTTGCTCTTGCGTGTTCAGTTCTTTATGGTGGGCAGGGTCACTGGGATTATCCATATAGTAGCTAAGAAGTTCCTTGATTGACTTGGTTTAGATATAATCTAGGGGTTGAGGGTGTAGCTCAGTGGTAGAGCTTTCAGAACTACAGAATAAAAAAATTAATAAAACAGATATAATCTAAAATAATTGCTCCCCACTAGAACTATAAATCATTTTATTACTTAATATAGTTCTCAACTAAATTCCAAAAATTATTTTTATTTAACATTCAACTCTGTTAAACATGGTTTTTACTAAGATGGGAAATCAATTCCAGTGATGAAATGATACTGTGAATCTTTGACCTTATTCTCAGGAGTATATAGCTAACAGATAATCTCATATTTACACATTTTTTTATTTATGTACTGGGGATTGAACCTGGGGGCACTTAACCACTGAGCAACTTCCCCGTCCTCTTTTTATTTTTTATTTTGAGACAGGGTCTTGCTACATTGCCTAGGGCCTCTTTAAGTTGTTGAGGCTGGTTTTGAACTTGTGATGATCCTCCTGCCTCAGCCTCCTGAGTTACTGGGATTTACAGGCATACACCACCATGCTTGGCTGAATTTTTTAAAATCTAATTTAAAATACTGTCCTATACTTGTTCATTTGGATTTTTATCATCCTTACCCAGAAATTTCACATACCCATATGTATTGTAAAATTTGGAAGATCTATAACAAAAAAAAAAAAAAAAAAAAAAGGCATGTAGAGAATGGATCTGTCATTTACCTAAAATAGTATTCTTACTCCTCATTTCCAAGCAAGGTAGAAGAGATCAATCAAGTCTTTTCATTGCCGTTAAGAAAATAATCATTGATAGTACTTATCTGTTGAATGAATAAGTTCTTTCACAAAAGGCTTTGCAGTGGAGCTTGTAAACCCAGTGGTGACAATTAGAAGATCCGATGTCTCCAGCTTGAGATGTTGTTCCAGTCACCGTCATTACGCTCTTTCTCTTCTTCACCATCACTCCGTAAGAGTAGAATTCTCCAAAATGATTGACTCCAGTGGGAAATCAAGTGAGGAGAGTTTGGCCTGAATTTGGATTTATACATTTAAACAGGGACTCTATGCCAAAAATCAGGGCACTGTGACACTTAAAGTCTTAGATAGTAAAAGAGAATCCCCTGAATATTGGAAATAACCAAACACAATTCTAATCTCTGAAAAAACCTGGCAGTTACTATCATTCCATGGTGAGTTTAATTAGGATGCCTGGAAAATACACAAAACCTAATAGATATTGCAAAAATGAGCCAGTATCTAATAAAGGACTGACGGAGACTTAGGTAACACTGTGGGCTGTTTCTACACCTGTTTTCTTTCCCATGTCGTGTTTCTTCCAATGTGGCCAGTGAATCCCCTGCATCTCAAAATGACAGTCCCTCCCTAACTGATCTCCCTGTCCCAAACATAAGTCTCAGGAGAGAGTTTCTGTTAAGTTCCCTCTGGTGACGTTTGTAAACACCAAGTTCAAGAAATATTTCCCTACATTTTGACATACAACACAGCTTGGAAATGGAAGATGTCCACCTTATGTTCTGAGGTGACTTGAAGCACTTGAATGTTCGCTTGCCTGGGCACAGGCAACCCCAGATCAGAAGGCTATAATCTCAGTCCAGATGAGGTCAGGAGTGGCATTTTAACTGAAATCATCTGCATCTATGAAACTTGTTCCTTACCACTGAAATTTCTTAAGATATTCTGTTGGAAAATTTTTAATTCATTAGTAGGAGATATGAATTAAAGAGAACATTCTTAGAAATATAAAAATACCAACTAAAACTTCTTAAGTCACCCAGAAATCCATCCTTCAAAAAAGCATTCATGAAGTATTATGATTTGCGCTTTGAAAGATGCTTTTTGTTTCCTGTTCACTTATGTTCTCACAGTTCCCTGTGGTCTTAATTAGTAAACTATCACCAGACTTGCAAGTGTGATTAGTCAGAATTCTTACTCCTTTTTTATAGATGAGGAAAAGAGTTGTTAATGTAATTTATGAAATTTAAGTGAATCATTGTCATAGGCTTTAGTGCTGACATCAGTGTGGCCAAACACAGTCCTCTCTTTGTGGCTCATATATTAAAAACTGAGTGCCCAGATTCTAGTTTTCTCCCAGTTGTGATTTCAAGGCTTCAACAAGTATGTAACTTTGTTGATTTTTATATTTACCATTTTTCACCGCTATCCCTGACCATACTTGTTAATTTTTCCTTCCTTGGACAATACCAAAGAAAATATTTATCATTCTCCTGAAGTATAGTCATACCACTTTTAGATTAGAAAGCTAAAATAGGACATAGCAGAGATTGGGGATTGTAGGGCATAGATTTCACTATGAATTAAGTTTAGGAACTACAACATTAAAGGTCAGGTGTACCTTTAGCAGTCAGATATAGATTGACCTGGAAGTAGTTACCCTCAATTTAAGATATTCTATGATTTAGTATGGAGTGGATACCTGAAACATTCCTTGTTGACATTTCAGTCTTACTGATATATCACATGTAATAGTCAAGCCTGGAATTGAGAAATTCACCATCACCCATACCTAAAGACCGGATGTGTTTGTCCAAAATAAAATTATATAAAAGCTGTATATGAGGTCCTTTCCCTCCACCAAAATATATTCCTGGTCAGAAGGATAAGGTACTAGAGGGAAGAAATCAATTGGTAAGCACAGGAGAAGAACTGATTGACTAGGTCCCAGGGGAAAAGGGGGAAATTCCTGTATTGTAAATAAACTTCCCCCAAAAGTAACATAATTTAACAAAAACCACATAACTGATGTCTAAATATCTGAAACATTACATTAATAACTCTTGTTCTCCCCATTATGATTATTACTCTGGTCACACCTGTTTACCTTGTAAACCTGAAGTCCTTTAGTATTTCAAGCAAACATGAAAGATGGGTTCATTTACATCTTTGGTGCAAAACTATATAAATCCAAATAAACAACACACAAGGACATAAATTTCAGTTAAGTTGTCTTCGACTTTGCACTATACTAACAGCCCTTGATGTGCATGTCATCTCTGCTGGAAGATCTTGATAAAAAACACTTAGGAACTTGGAAGAAAGTAAAATACAAATGACATGAGAATGAATTAAGAAAAGAGTTGCATTTTGGTATCCTCCCAAGGGGAGAGATTTATGAAAGCATCACACACCAAGAGAAAGGACTTCTTTCCTTTTCTGTTTCAGCTCCACCATCTCTTTCACCACCACAGTTTCACAGGACTTCTTACTTTATTTATCACCAAGTTCCATAATTAACATATGGTTCATGTTATTGATTTCTCAGGTTTCAAAGTAAAAGAAATTGAGCTTTCTTCCACATTTAGAATATACAGTTTTTTTAAGGAACTCTAAACAAAGACACACATTATTTGTAAGTTGGAGAGCAGCTGCCAGAAAACAGAAAATTAGGAATGGAGTCATGGGTGAAATAATGGAGATACTGTTCAGAGGTAACCCTTTGTACAGCAGGAAATTTTCCTTAGAAAAGAGACAGCTGAGTTTGCTTGTAAATTTTGCTAGAAACAGGCCTGATTTAGCAACATTTAGAGCTGGTTAGGAGGTTGAAGACAGTACTTTCAGCTTTGGATACCAAGCAAGTGCCCTCTTTTATGATTTGTAGAAAGCCCAAATACTTATATTTTGAAAAGATAAGTTGTGTATGTGAGGGCTACTATTAGTTTTTTTTTAAAATGGATAGAATAATAAAAGCAATTACTTACCAGATCTGAGAGTAGAATTTTTCTACATGTAAAACATAGAAGATATCACAAAGGAAATGGTTCATAGGTTAGATTGTTAAAAAATTTAATTTATAACATTATAAATAAAAGTAAAAAGAAATGACAAAATACAGAAAAGTATGGCAAAGACTTAATATCCTTAATATATAAAAAGCCTTTACAAACTAATAAGAAAAGAATGATGACCCAGTTTAGGTATGGATAAGGAACATACTAAATTCACAGAGACATACCTATGCACAGTCTAACTGGACAACTGCAGGGAAGATCATCCTCACAGATAATTAGAGATGTATGTTAAAAATCAGAATTTATCACAATGAGAGATGATTAAATAAATTATAAAAATTCATGTAACAGAATGAATACAGCTCAATTCAGAATGAAAACTCAATTTGAAGAATAATAGCTTAAAGAAAGACATGATCCAATTTAGAAATATATTTCTAATACCTGAATTTAAAAATTAGCACAGAGTATACTAAATACTAATAAATATACTAAATACTAATAATGTGCATCTGTTGAAGTATTTTGGGTTGTTTATATGTATGGTCTAGCCTGTGCATGTACCATGTGAAATTCCCTTTTGCCCTACAAAAGTAGCCATTTAAGATGATTCAGCCTAATATCTTTTTAGTCCAAGATGTTTTAACACATTTTAGTGAGTAAGGCCCTCGATTACAGAGAAATTGGTGTTCTCTTCCTTGTAGCCTAACATAAGAATTAACAACATGCTGTCACTTCTTTGGTGGTAGGCAATACGGTAGGAAAGCTTTTGTAAAATAGTCAATGTGCTTACATTAAAAATGTCCAGTACATATTTATTGATGATGATGATGATGATGATGATCTTGATAAAATAGCAAACAAAGGACTAGGGAAAAAAAACAATGTGATTCTAAGACTTACTGACCTAACTTTTGTTATCTCTTTTAATCTTACTGGCCATTTACCATGAAATAGTGTAATTGGGCTATAGAGAAATTTCACTTGATTGTAAATGGAAGCTGTCACTGGTGAGTAGCAAACTTTTAAGTTAATGTCTACATGTAAGATAAAGTTACAAACCTATTTTTACTGCAGTGGCAGGCACAGGTACAGCTTTCTCTAACGGTCTCTTGGTTTCCAGTATTTTTTATTTTAAATGAATTTTTAGTGTGCTTGTTAAAGGGGCTCATACAATTACACTATATATTTGAGCAAAAGCTTTTTAGGGAGGTATATTTTATTCTGTGACTGCCAAAAGCAGAACATTTCTTTGAAATCCTGGATTGGCTGGTACAGGGAGATTTGCCTATGAATAGACATTATGAATACAAAATTCATTCAATGAAGGAGTGTCAGATTCCTTTCCGATTTTCCTTGAAGTAAAATCTTTGAGACTCAGCACTAAAAGAACCTTCATAACATATGCATGTGCATACAAGATCATATTTGCATTCAACTCCATAGTCCACTCAGAGGCAACCTATATTTCTTCAAAATTAAAGGGGGAAAGTGATGCCAAAGGGAAGATGTATGTTTATTATTATTTAAGCTTTTTTTTTTTTTTTTTTTGCCTTAAAGTCTGTTGTCCTGTTGTCCCTTTCCATCATGGCCTTTTGAACATAAGAAGATAAAAATAGGCCAATGTGATATGACAATAAATGAACACTGCTGAGGACATATCCCTCACAGGAAGAAGTATACCCACAGCTTTGGTCATCTCCCCATTGCATTTAGAAAATTGGCACCACAAAACACATTAAAAAATAGCTTCTATTCCAGACTGAATCATGTCCACAGTAGCTAAAACTGCTGTGTTCCAGGTTAGCACTGGGAACTCACTTAGGATGGATGGACACAAGACCGGATGATAACCTAAACTGTGGATTAAGGAAAAGTCCCATTTCACTAGGACAGAAACCACTGGGCTTTCTTTCCTCCAGCCAAAATAACAAAGTTGTAGCTTCTGGTGATTGATGAGCATGTTGCCAGGGGAAATGAACTGGAAAATCATCGCCTTGTATTTTACTTGCCACAGGAAAGCCCTAACAGAGATCTCCATTCTTCTAGTTCTGATAAGAGGCCTAACGAAGCATCAAGAGGAACTGTAAAGTCTGGAAATGTGCTCTATCCAGCTGCTTACTGAATTACCTTTGCAAATGCAATTCATGGTTCCCTATCTCACAAATAAAACATGTGGGTAAATGGATAGCCTTTGACAGGCCATCCAGCTTTTTGACCACTACAGTATGGCATTTGAGCAGGAGAAGGCTATTTTAATAAGTATACAGTATCCCCTGTTTAGTTTAAAAAATGTGCATTTCTAAAAAGTATCCATGTGATGAAATTCCATAAGTAGAATCCTTTTACTCCTTCTGGCATTTTTAAATTGAATGTTTATAGTCTGGAAAAACTTAGGAGCTCAGAAATGTAAACTGCAGCTAAATTCATAAATGTAAATAACATTTTAACTAATCAGAAGCAATGTTGGAAGTGCCTATTTGGGTCCCACCGCTGGACCAGCTCTTTAGCCTTTCGTGCAGTCCGATGACTTCCCTGGAGGCCTGGGTAGTGTGCTCACCAGCCCCACACAGCAGACCTCTTGCTGGAGCTGTTGGAGTGGCTGCACAGCCACCGCAAGGCTGTGGCATCACACCTCAAGCCCGGAGTTCAGGATTTGGCTTGCACATGCTTTCAGTAACATTCGCCCAATCGTTTCTGAGAGATTCACATTCCGTGGGGTTATCACATAAGAGCAAATGTCTGAAGTTGAATGGGTTTTCTGTTTATTAATGTTTCCACATTGGTCTTGAGCCAAATAAGGACCCATTATTTAGACAGTCATTCCGAGCACTCTTAGGAGTGTTTGAATTTTCATTGAAGTATTCCTTTGTTATCAGAAAGTAGAGATCCTTGAAAGACTATATTGGCAGTGAACATTTTAAAAGGCTCAGGTTGCATTATTAGTATATTTTAGAAATGTTTAAGAAAAGAGCATTTCTATTTCCATGACTTCTTCCTTTGTGTTTTTTTTTCTGGACCTATGTTTCATTTCTGAGTTAGAAGTTTTTTGTTTTTTTTTTTTTCTTTTAAACTTTTGTAAATTCAGTAGATCTCTCATAAGTTATATTTATAGAAATAACAACCCATGCACTGAAGTTTTTCACAGAACCTTTATCCAGTAGAGGTGGGTAGGCACAGTCTGTTTGATTCCCTCTCTAGACTTGCTCTTCTTGCCTGAGTAAGTTGGAGAATTTTTTTTAATTCCATTGGGTGGATAGACGGATTACCTATCCCTGTAGCTAATTCATTGTGGCCAGAGAATGACCATTCTGAGGGAACCATCCAGATGTTGACTTGGAAAAGTCACCTTGGAATTGGAAATGCTTGTCTTCTTTCTCCCAGGATTCCACCTGGCTGCCCGAGGTTTTCCATTCTCTTCCTTCCTCATGCCCCCCAAGAGAGAGGCCTACGTAAATGATTAGACCAAAACTTGCAAAATTGTGTACTTGAATTCCCAAGTTGCTGTTTCCTTATTTTCTCTGAGCTTGGCTACATCCCATTCTTACCAACTGGTCTCTTTAAAACTTTGAACTGGAGAAAAAGTGAATCAAATAGATTTCTTGTTTACACGAGAGTATCTGGTATTTCAGAGCACCAAAATTTCACCATATGCCACACTCAGCCACAAAATTGAGGACCCTCTTTGTTGTGCCTTTTTAAAATGCCCTTGGAGTTTCCTAAATTTGTTATAAAACTCTTACCAATATAATTTTCCCATTACAACTTTCCATCTTTCTCCTTAAACTTGACTTTTGAATCGCATACAAGATCATAGTTAGGTGACTTTTCTGCTGTGCTTTCTTTTTTCTTTTTTAAAATATGCCTTTATTTCTTCATCTGTGCCGAAATCAGCAGGACCTAATCCATAACAGAGCCACTGTTTTAAGTGACCACCAGCCAAGGTTGATTCCTGATTATGCTGAGAGGAGAAAGTAGATCTTGCCAGGTTGGGGCTTACTTCCCAACCCTGCAGAATGTTACAGGCAATTAAGGGGCTTGAACTGAAAGTTCTTTTGTGTGTGTGCTCATATGTGCATTTGTACGTGCAAGAAAGAGTGAAAGAGATACCCATGCATAGAATTTCTAAACTGGGCAGTACCCTGGTAGTTAGCTAGCGGCAAAAGACACCCTGTTGGCTCCCAGACCTTTCTGGAAGCTCCTGCTGGGAAAGC
Organism: Sciurus carolinensis; assembly: GCF_902686445.1. Taxonomy (NCBI): domain Eukaryota; kingdom Metazoa; phylum Chordata; class Mammalia; order Rodentia; family Sciuridae; genus Sciurus; species Sciurus carolinensis. Next base: position 49,571,568 of record NC_062220.1, read on the forward strand.
CTCTTTGGAGATGACTCTCCCATGACTTTCTTTTGCATGAATAATGCTCCTGTCCTAGCATATACCTTAAGGTCTTGGGAAAGGTATACTTCATATATCTGAAGTGCTTTGGAGATCAGAGTCCTGCACTTGGCCACTCAGGAAAATGAACCAGCATATTAACTCCTATCAAATGCCACCTCTTTGATTTGAATTGGTTTGTAAAGCATTTTCTTCCTGGTTTGTGCGCACCACATTGTTTCAGCTCCTCTCATCACTGACCAGCTGGCTTGTTGGTGAATAGAGCTGTGGGCCCCTCGCCATGTCTCATGTGAGGTCTTGGCTGGGTGGCAAACAGGCAGCCTGTAGCCAGTGTCAGCAATTCAGGAGGAATTGGCACAGCAGTGTCCCCATTAATTTCTGCTTGTCACATACTGTCATGCAAGTTACACCAGAGAGGAAATGACCGTTAAAAAAAAAAAGGTACCCTTGTGGCACTGGGTCCCCTCCAGACGTTCCCCGAGGTTAAACAAGTGGATACAATTAGCTCTACACAGACAGCTGCGGGGAAGGGAAAGCCTAGACGTGGGCCCCACAGCAATGTGTCTTTCCTGTTAGCAAGGAGTGTCAGCTATCAACATCTGCCATATTTTAACCCTTCAAAGGGACCGGTAAATTAAGGGGAGCTATTATCCCACGCTCTGCTGATCATTATCAATCATAATGCCTTGGGAAATTACCACAGTACCACCGCCGTGGTGGCAGGTTTTGTCCTTTGGGGATGGTTTTTATGTTTTTGCTGGGAGCAGAGAAAAGTGGTGGGGCAGAGGGTGAAGGGAAATGGGCTCTTTAATCGTTGGTAATTTACTGCCATAGGGAAGGGGACTAGAATGGCAATAAACTCCTCTTCAGTTCAAACCGAAGTAGTTAAAACTGGTGGGCTCCAGACGGCTTCCATTTCCACAAAGGTCGGTCTTGCTGACTTTGTCAGCCCTTCTTCACCAGGAGCTATAGTGGATTTTAGAGTTTCGGAGGACAAAGCCCATCCAAAATGAGAAGAAAAAAACTCTTTAAGTAAATAGAAGCTCCACCAAAACTGTGATTTGATTTTTTGAAGACTGAGGTGATTTAGCTGCTGTTGTCCAGACACTTTTGACCAACCTTGGTGTTAGCACAAAAGCATGCTTTGGGGTGAATGTGTCTAGTGAAAATCTGAACAGATGAATGAGGTGGACTTAAGTGGAATTGTTTGTTGAAACCTACTCATCTGAACCAATTATTAAAACTGTTCAGTCGTTGGAGGGTGGATAAAAATGGTTCCTTGCCATGTTTTAACACCAATAGGTAACAGGTTCATAATTGTACTTGGAACTTGCTTTTCTGAAAAGATCTTTTTTCTTGAGGACATGAAAATGGCAAAACATCTAAAAATGATCAGAAATAATGCATATAGGATATAGATTTGAATGATTGCACCAAAAGGCAACCTGGAGGGCAGTAATCTTAATGTTCTTAATATTTCTGAGTTTCTGGCCCCATTTAAAATAACTTTCATTGAGGGGCAGAAGTAACTATTAGTTCAATTGAATCATAGTCACAGAGTGTCGTATTAACTAGATTTCAACTCATCCTGTATGGAAGAATTGGTGGTGTGGCCACCAAGGAGATCTTGGAAATATTGTCTATGATGAATAATAGTAGGGTTGCTCCAGTCCTATGACATCTTCCAATCTGAGATCCTCTTTATATAGATTGGAAAACATGAGCCTCTGAGGAGAGGGGCTTTTCTGAGGTTTCACAGTGAAGCAGAGAACACAAGGCCCCATCCTCGTTATGCCATAGGCTGAGTCAGTACAGGACAATGGCCAATCCAAGCAGCCACCAACGGGTTCTCCAGTCTTGTTGACGGCAGGAAGTAGGAAGGAACCACACATCTGGGATAGAGGCAGCTTTCTTCAGTAAGATCCTCAGTCAATTTCTGCTGTGATGTCGAACTGTAAATGTGAAGCATCAGTTTTACTTGGCCCTGTTAGAATAAGATATGCCAAAGGACAGTCTTCCTGTCTTCCTACAAACTAAATCATACTCACTTTGTGTTTAAACAGTGTTGTTTTCCCAGAATTGTTTCTTATGCCTGATTTCAGGATCTGTCGTGTAAAATTGCACTTCATTTGAAGCACTTTACCTGAAGATCACATGGACTCCAGAAGAATACCAGATGATTGGAAACAGGAATAGCAGAGAAAAATGCCAGTTTAATGAACAATGATGAGCCAGTTAGACAAAAAACATTGGCTTGAACTTCATGGGAAGGCACCGAATCATTACTAACTACTGTGGTATTCAGAATAATAACATCCATCATGATGAGCTGCTTGGGTAGTCATGTGTCCGTATGTAATTCCATAAAAATTCTCTTAGTTTTGCCATTAATTAATAGTGCCTATATTTTATGAAATGGCCTATTTCATTGAAAACACTTGCGTTTAAACATGTCAACTAAGAACTTGAAAATCTTTTCCTAGCATTCATTAAAATTATAATTGCTGAGTTCTCATGGGAAAAAGTAGCTTCTCATTTTAAGTCCTGAAGTTTCGACAGGATTTGGTGTAGCATTTCACTTCACTTCAAGTCCTAATGACTCACTGCATTCTTTTCCCCAGAACTTATCCCCTGTTTACCCTCAGAGTTCTCTGTCATGTAGACACAAGCCTAGTGAATCAATAAGCGTGACTATTTTCATGAACAGTGGAATAGTTCAACCTCTGTAATGCCATTGGAAGATGCTGTCTCATCTGCACGTTTAAGGAATACTAACATTTCCCCCATGTTTGTGTGTTGATTGGATTTAGCTTTTTAAAAAGACTAAATTCTGAGGGAAACTTCTTGGAGCTGAGCTGGGAGTTCTGGTGCAGTTGCGAAGGAGCACTGTCCTTGGTTTACAGATGGAGGCAGCTGGCATACGTAGCTAATTAATGACTTGCCCAGGTTCACACAAGCAAAGAGCCAGGAGGTAGATTTGTGACTCTTGCACAATCCATTAGACTGTTTTCATCTCAGCCACTATAATAGAATTAAATATAATTTATATATCTTTGTCAGTGCTTTTTAATGATTAAGTCCTATTTATATAAATGTTTTTGCATTTCCATGCCCTCTGGGCCATTAAAATAATTTATTTTTACAATTTTAGTTACCATAAGCCTCTTGAATGTATAAAATAAATCCAGAAGTGGAATTAAGACAGATACATTAAATTTTATTGTTATTCAGAAATTAAAACTATGCATTAGACGTTGACTATGCTTTACATATATTGTTTTTTACCTAGTACCTCTAAAATTATGCTCAGAGTTAAGATTATTTTCTTATATATGCAGATTTTCTTTACAACCAATCATGCATACAGAGATATAGCCTCTTTTCTCTGTAAAAGGTTAACAGAACTGCCTATGATTTTATTCACAAATCTTTATATTTTCACCAATTTATGATTGCTGTTGCTGTGTCTTTGTCACTGAAAAAAAAAAAAAAAAGAGTTCTCATTAGGATGGTCTCCCCCTAAGTTCTCTTCTCTCCAGTGGGAGGATCCAGACCCTGGAATTTCAGGTTTGATTTTGGAGACTGGCATATATTTTATTTTCTCAGTTCTTAAAGTTACAAAATCTCCATGCAAAAATTTCCTATTAAGTCATTCATTCTTTAGGTCTGGATGGGGAATGGGTGATGGGATATAGTAGTTATAGTGTTGCCTTCTATGGATCCCCAGGAAGCAATACCTCTACTAGATTTGTGGAAGTAGTACATTATCTAAAAAGATCCAAGGCCCAGGAGTCACTGTCTGTTTATTTCATTTTATTGATTTGGCGGGACTAGCATCCCTGGCAACCAGAAGCGTGGTTATTAGCCTGAGCAAGACACTTCACGTCTGTGAGTGTCAGTTTCCTTACCTGTAAAACAAGATGAAAGTGTGCAAACCAAATGAGTTAAAATATGTAAAGTATTTTGTATGCAGTCCAGCGTTCTAATGATATAATGGAAGAACCTGTGTATTTTTTAGTTATTCCATGTAATTTCATATGTAAAGACCCCGTAAGTCACAGTACTACAGAGGTCTCACTGGTGATGATAGTGGCTTATTGGCATTGCTAAAAGTAATAATAGGTAAATGTTGCACAGAGGACTTAATCGCCCATTAAGGCAACTTGGCCTATTTAGTATCCCTGTAGGCCTTTCTTCCCTCTGGTTTGAGCCTTTGTTGACCATAAGGGGACTGTTTGCATTTCCTTCCATAAATTTCTTGCTGATAATATAACATTTGCCTGAGGAACTTAATCTCCAGATTCTCTGGAAAGTCATGTCCATCAACTTTTACTTGTAGGATTTCTGGGTATAGAATGCACACTATGCCATCATAAGTTTAGGGAGCTGATTTTAAGAATTTTCCATCCCAGAACCACCATTTGACCCAGCTATCCCACTCCTTGGCCTCTACCCAAAAAACTTAAAATTAGCATACTACAGAGATGCAGCCACATCAATATTCATAGCTGCTCAATTCACAATAGCCAGATTGTGGAACCAACCTAGATGCCCTTCAATTGATGAATGGATAAAGAAACTGTGGTATATGTATACAATGGACTATTACTCAGCCATAAAGAACAATAAAATTATGGCATTTGCAGGCAAATGGATGAAATTGGAGAATATCATGCTAAGTGAGGTAAGCCAATCTCAAAAATCCAAAGGACGATTGATCTCCCTGTTCAGTGGATGATGACACATAGTGGGGGGTGGGAAGGAGGTAAGAATGGAGGAAAGAGGAACTGTGTAGAGGGAAAAGAGGGGTGGGAGGGATGAGGGGAAGTGAAAAATAACAGAATGAATCAAACACTATTATCCTTTGTAAAAGTATGACTACACAAATGGTGTGCCTTTACTTCATGTACAAACAGAGAAACAGTATGTATCCCATTTGTGTACAATAAAAATAAATTTTAAAAAGAAAAGAATTTTCCATTCCAAATTGGAACACTTAAAAAGCGAAAACCCATGGAATAATATAGTGTATTTAACATTTATGCATTTTTCCCTCAAATCTTTGTCATCATGTTTTCTGGATGGCAGCTGACCAAACTGAAATGCTAACTTTTAAAATATTCTAATATTTAATGGATTTAAAATTCATCAATTTTTATTGGCATGTTTTAAACGGGGACAAAGAAGTCTATCTGACAAATAAATATTCTAGTTTTATATCTAACTTATTTGTTAAGTACTTATGCAGCAGAATCTCAAACTACTATGCTAAATAAAAGGAACATACCACATAAGCACAGCTTATAGATAATTTAAAATCTAGAAAGGGAAAATAAGATGTACAGAGAACTTATGACCACATAAGACAATGTTTGACAAACACCATGTGAGTGTTGCAGATGAAGAAGGGAAACAAAGACTGGCTTCATGAAGAAAGTGGCAAGTGTGTAGGACTTCAGAAATGTCACTCTGAGGCATGAGTGATACAAGCCAGCAGAAGCCAGAATTTAGAAGCCTTGCTCAAGTTTTGCCAGTTTCCTCTTGAGGAAAGACAGCTTTCTACTGAGCACATTCAGAGAGATGAGGAAAAGAAGCTAGTTAAGCAGGAGAGAAATGGGCTTGACGGAGTAGGAACTGGGAAATAATGTCTGACAGTAATCCTGTGGGGTTTTATTTATCTATCTACTTATTTACTTATTTTTTTTTGTATTTATTGGTTCTTTTTAGTTATTCATCACAGCAGAATCCATTTTGATATAATGATACAAGCATGGAACGTAACTTATTCTAGTTGGGGATTTAAAATGATTTTAATCTGGTAGTGCTGTGCTCATTTGGGAGAGAGGACAACAAGAGATCAGTCAAAAGAGACTGGCCCAGTTGTTGATCTATACCAGAAAAGGTGGCAGTGGTGGCAGATGGAAAGAAGTGAGGAATTGTGAAGGACTTGACAGGACCTGGTTACTCCTGTCCAGAGTAAAGGAGAGGTGGCAGTAGTTGGAGAGTAGGTAGAAATGGGATTCATCACTTTGAGACCAGGAATAGGAAATTATATCTGACAGCACCACTGAAAGTTTGTGGTTGCAACTGCTGAGCCCCAATGTTCAAGGAATCAGGGGATATGGGAGAGGTGCCAAATCCTGGAAATGAAAAAATGTTCTGTGTTTCTTTTAAATAAACAAAAGATAGATTCTACAAAATATAATGCAGCAAAATCTATATTAGTCTTGGGTTAATAAAAGAATGGGGTTGTGACTATAGAAAAAATAACTGATTAATAACTAGGAAACGATGCCCAAACTTGGCAAAGAAAGGAAAAGTAAAATAATAGTAAAATATTTCTTCCATCAAATTAAGGCAAGCAAAATTAATAAATAAGTTTTAAAAGCCTGATAATGTCAGGTATTAGTGACACTAGTAAGAAATGAATAATCTCATATTTTGCTGATGGAAATATAAATTGATACAGCATTTTGGAGGTAAATTGACAGTACCTATTAAAACTAAAAATGGATGTATTCTTAATCAGATATTTTCACTTCTCAGAGAAATCCTGGGAACAAATGCAAAAGGTGTCATGAATAACTATAGCACTAATTATGATGAAAAAAAGGGAAATAACCTAAGTGTTCATCAGTTGGGGGACCAACTGAATAGACTGTGACCCTGCATAGAAAATTTTGTGACAACTAAAAAGACCGACAGATCCGTAAGGAATTCCCTTTAAGACACAGTGTTAAGTGGAAAAAGAGGACCACTTTTAGAACTGTGAGTATGGCCTGGTTTCATTTATCTGAAGTACATGTATATCTCATATAATTCATAGAACCAATTCCACAAGAAAATACCACAAACTCGTATAAGGGCCTACCTCTTTAGAGGATACTAAAAGAAGGGTGGGTAATAAATTTGCCAAATTGAGCAAATAAAAATGTAGAGTTCCCAGTTAATTTAAATTTCAGGAAGACAAATTTTTAGTGTATGTTCCATCCAATATTTGGAACATACTTATGATAAAAAATATTATGCATTGTTTATCTGAAATTCAAATTTTACTGAAAATTTTATCTGGTAATTCTAGTAAGTAGTAAAGTAAAACTTCAACTGTTTAAGTTTTATAATTTTTCATAACAAATATATTTTGATATCCTTTATATAATCAAAAATAAGATCAGTGTATATTAAAAAGATGTAATAAGCACTAGAAGTTAGCTTTGCTTCAGTGAGACTAGGTTCTAGTTTCATTTTCATGTCAGATAGCATTTGCTAAAGTAGTAGATTAAAAAATATTATGACCTTAAAAGATTTTTATTGAAAAAGATCCTTTAATTTAGGATGCCCAGCATTTTCTTTTGCCATATATCCTGTTACTGAAGCTGTGAATGGTTAAGTAAGCTGTAGGTTAAAGTAGATTTCAGCCCAAAGAGAGAAAATAACAGACTGTCAGCTGTAGGAAACAGTGGAGCTATGTATTAGTATTTTTTGGTGGTATTCTCAAAGTCTTACACTTTACCCTCGAAATTATATACTTTAATCTGTGTCATGTCTTATAATGATAAATATTGTTTTATTAAAAAGGAAACTGGTTCAGAAAATTGAAGGACCATATTTTATCAGTTTTCAGATGCCCTTTTTTAAATTAATATAAGGCCTGTGGGCACTGTCCCAAGGCACCAGACATGACAGTTTCCATAGCATGCACGCATGCCTGGGAACTTGCAGAATTAGTCCATGGCCTGTTTGAAAATCCTGGGTATAAAAGTGGAACTCTGTTGCCTAATCATCAATGCCACTGATAGTACAGAAGACAAAATTGTGTAGGACACAGGAACAACAGCTCTGAATAGAAAAGGAATGTAAGACCACCGAATTCTTGAGGGTAAAGAAATTTTTTGGAATGTTTTAATCAAATTATTTCACTTAAATTTTAATTTTTATAAATGTTCAAGTATGATAGAGATAAAAATCCAAATCTAAAGAAGTCTGCAAGAGCCCTTTTAATATATATGACTAAAACTTTTAAAGGAAAAAAAAAGTATCACATTATGGCTTAATTGACAATCTTTTTTTTTTTTCTTAGTGCTACATTAAAATAATACTAAATCTTAAAATAGAAGCTATTTTAGCATTAATAAAATGGTTACATTATTTAGCTAAGACTTAATCATACCACAGTATATGCATTTACCAAAACATTACATTGTAACCCCACCAAAATATATATGTATAAATATGTATATGTATACACAAATTTATTTATAATCATTTGTCAATTAATAAGAAAAAATAAAGAAAATACACAAAAATATCCAAGGTCACCCAGCAGGAAAGTAAAGAACACTAACCCAGCAGAAAAGTTAAGAGAACACTAAATACCCTGAATCACTGCATCATCTTAAGGGTGAAGGGAAGACCATATACTTTTTTAATCTTGCTCATAATTAACTTTTGAATTTTTGTGTTTCAGAAAATTTGAGAATTGATAGGGGCTGGCAGTGATACCCAGTGTCGTATCTTTAATATTGTATTTCACCACTGGTGGATGAAAGGCTAATTTCTCCACATCCTCCTCAGCACTTGGTCTTGTCAACTTAAACCATTGTGTTGGTATCCTGTGCTTTTCATTTTCAGCTCCCCAATGAGTAATAAGGTTAAACACCTTTTTATAAACTATTGGGCATTTGGATTTTCTCTTTTTTAAGGTGTTCATATCTTTTAACCATTTTTATACTTTGGGTATTGTCTTTTACTCTATATATTCTGGGTGTAAGTCCTTTATCAGATATATACAGTGTGAAAATCTTCTAATACATAGGAATTTAAATGGAACTTTTCCCTCTTCACCCAGGTAGAGCTGCAAACCGATGGTTTTTACATCACTGGAACACTTTAATAATGTCTGGAGGCAAAAGAGTTCCCTAATGCCTTTTTAGCCTATTTTGGTAATTAACAGTATGGAATTCAAGCATCCCATACTACTACACTTTAATTCTCCAGTACAATATTTTTAACTTCAAACTAAATATATAGATGAGGGGATAGCAAAGTACCTCATAGCTAAAAAACAATTTCCAGTGTATATTTTGTCTACCAAAAAAAAAAGTACTGATAATTCCAAAAGAGGGGGGCAAAAAGAATTTATAACTTTAGAGAAAAAAACAATTCTTCTGCCTTATCCATTTGTGCCCTTTGTGAATGATTGCAGAGAGCATTTATGCATGTGTTGAGGGGGAAGGAAGGAAGAGAGAAAAAGAAAGACTGAAAGAGAGGGGAGGGAAGGAGGAAAGGGAAACAAGCAGACATTTGCAGACCTGGTACCTCTGGGCAAATCAGCAAGCATCATGTCTGACCATCTGAGATGATCCCAAAGCTGAGCTAAAATGTCACTTGATCACAGCCGCAAAGACAAGATAAAAAAGCTTCAAAACCCATTTGAAAAGACTTCATGCTGATTCCAACAAAAAGGAAAGAAGCAGGGTTTGAAGTATTCAAGGAAAGATAAAAGTTCAATCTTGGCTATAATGTGTTTATTAGTGCATTAGAGCTATATATAATAGTGGTGTTCATTTCAACAACAAAGTTCAATCTGTTGTGAGAGGGAACGCTTAGGGTTTTTACATTGATTATTTTGCTTGTGAATGCTCATACTTTTTACTCTCAGCCTAAAGAAAGTTCAGGGTTGTTCTGAAAGGGCACTGTTGATTTTGCTTTCATTCCTAAATATTTGAAAGAATTAAATAAGAGTCTCAAAAACGACCCAATCATATTTGTAGTATTATCTGTTCTCTAAAATGAATTGTTTTATTTATTTTTCAAAATCACCTCTGAGATTGTTCTTGATATTATACTTTCAATATTAAAAAATAAACATTTTGTATTCTTTCAAATTGCCAAAAATAGTTTTTAAATGTGTTCACCACAAAAAAAAGATAATACATACATTAGATTGATTTAGCATGTATACATTTTAAACATCATTTTGTGCATAATAATATATACAATTTTCATTTGTAAATTTAAAAATAAGTTAGGAAAAAATAAACTTATAGAGGAACTGTTCTTCCCTGGGATCTATGTAGTGGTTAAGAAAGAAAAAACAACCTGAATAAATTGTACTTACTATTCTTAAATAGCTATATTCTGCCAAGGACATAAAACGATATTATTTAACATAACTTAGAAAATGATGTGTCATTTCTTAGAAAACTCTAAAGCTTTCTGTCTCTGTGGAATAATATTTTAAATAGTCTTTGAAGGACTTTTCTTATTTCACAAACTTCATCAGAAACCTGTCAAATTTTATACTTTAAAAAAATTGCTGGCTACAAAGTTAAAAATCCTGGTTGAAAAAAGGAACTTATATATACACATATAATTTTAACTGGAAAATTTAAAAGAACAGGCAAAAAAGTTAAAATTACCCATAATTCCACCACTTTTAGCACTTGACATTAAAAAAGCAAAAATCTTTTTTGTTCCTCCATTTCACCCATATACCTAGAAGTAACTACCTTTAACTGTATGTGTATACGTGTATATATGTATGTATGTATATGTGTGTGTATTACAGATGTGTATATGTGTATATCCAAACACTTTTATATGTATTCAGACTAGGATTACCAAATTTAGTATACATAATGAGATATTCAGTTAAATTTAAATTTCAGATAAAAAATAATTTTTACACAAATATGTCCTACATATTGCATGGGACACACTTAAATATTAAAAGTATCTGCCGTTTAAATTCAGATTTTAATTGTGTCCTATATTTGATGTGGCTACTGTGATACAGACGCAGCTACACATATGTAAATGTATGTTTCTTTTATCATATTAGAATCAGGGTATTCTTGTGTCCCTCTTAATCATACTCTTTTCTCTGTCAGTTTATTTTGTTTGCATGTTAAAATTATCTTTTGAGGAATAACATTCAGAATATATAAAGAACTCAAAAAATTTACCACCAAAAACAACCCCTAATTAATAAATGGGCAAATAAACTAAACAGACATTTCTCAAAAGAATAAATACAAATGGCCAACAAATATATGACAAAATGTTCAACATCATTAGCGATTAGACATAGTAAGAGGGGTGGGGGAATTGCTGAAAATGAAACTAGAGGTACTTAGAGAGGAGACAGTAAAGTGCCATAGGTAGCGATGTAAGTTTTACCTTTGTCTCAGAGTGAGCAGAGGGGACTTTTGTATGATTCAGCTTTACATTTAAAAAATACCACTTAGTCATCACTCTGGAAAAAAGATTAAACACAGATTAAAGAGACATAAATCTAAAGACAGGAGCTAACTGTATTAGAACACTATTGCAGTAATCCAGGCAAGAGATGCTGGCAGTTTGATCCAGGCTGTGGAGATGGGAGAGAAGGCATATTGCCTTTATTTGGGAATTGTAATGACCAGGACTTGGTGACAGATTAATTATGTGGTTGGGAAGAGAGAAGGAACCTAAAATGTCTTGTCAGTTTTCTGAATCGATCATTTGGGTGGATGGTGGTACTGTTATACAAGATAAATACACACTGAAGAACAGGCTTTGATATGGGTGAAAAAAATTATGTGGCTTTTTTGGGCAGATTGAGATTATCACTACTGGAAAACATGGCAGGAAGCACATCCTCACCCGTTTGCACATCTGGAGCTTGGGAACAGTCCCAGCTGCTATTATGAGTTGGGATATCTTAAAATATGACTAACATTAATGTTAAAGCCATGGATGATGAATGATGAGGGTGAAGGTAGAATTTAGAACTTAAGATACTTTTGAGAAGCAGAGTGACAAAGGAAACACAAATAAAGTGAATGTTTGTGATAGTCATCATGGACAACAGGAAAGGGAGCTGTTTTAGTCAGCTTTATCACTACTATGAGTAAAAGACCTGACAAGAATCAACTTTAGCGGAGGAAAAGGTTACTTGAGGTCTCATTCCATAGACAGCTGGTTCCATTCCTTGGGGCTCGAGGTGAAGCTGAACATCATGGCAGAAGAGTATGATGGAGGGAAGCAGCTCACATGATGATCAGAAAGTACCATATATAAAATATGTATTCTAAAGGCACATCCCCCAATGTCCCACCTCCTCCATCCACACCTTGCCTGCCTTCAGTTAGCATTCAGTTAATCCCATCAGAGAATTAATTCACCATTGGTTTAAGGCTCATAACCCAATTATTTCTCCTCTGAACCTTCTTGTATTGTCTCACACATGAGCTTGTGGGGGACCTCACATCCAAACTATAACAGGAGCTTAGGATAGTTCCAGAGAAGGCAGTACTTTAAAAGCCCAGATGAAATCGGACCATGATGCGTGACCACTTCCGTTTTCATGGTGGTGGTGGTGGCAGGGTAGAGTCCCTGGCAACCTTGATTGTAGGAGTAGAATGGACATGAGGCTTCTGAGGTGAGGCCTTGGAGGACCAGGGTAGGGAGAAGCTGAAGATGACTTTGATGCCCAGAAAGAGAAAGACCCAAAAAACTAACTGGGAGCTTTAGGTTGGCAGGAACAGATTTGAAGGTATGAGGGGCATATTTATGAGAACAATCAGTTCAAGAAGTTACAGAGCCCTGCATCTTAGGGAAGGGTGTCCTAAAGCCTCAGTATACCCAGTGCATGCATGCATGCATGTGTCTGTACCTGGGTCCTGTACCCCTTAACACTAAGATTTTCCTAGCCACAGCAATGCCCAATACTCCCCCAGGATTCCTATTGTGATGCTGGTATTAACCTGATAAATTCTTCTTTATAAAATACATTGTGATATTGTGTGTATGTGTGAATATGTAATAAATTCCATCACTGCGTACAACTATAATGCACCAATGTAAAAATGTGGAAAAAGAAGAAAAAATTGTCATCAGATTGTTAACCCCGGTCTCATTTTTGGCTCTGTGGTTAGCGCGTCAGTTCCATTTGGCCTAAAGATCCCCTTTTCCTTGGCCTCCATGCCTTTCCTGACTTGATGTGACCACCCAGAGCCTCTTCCTGTAGACTGAAGAAGTTATTAGTGAGAAGCATATGGTCCTCTTCTCCGTGGAGATGCGTGTGCTGCCTCTGTCCCAGCAGGCTTCAGCTTCAACATTCAGGCCTTGCAACAACATGAAATAAAAAGTGTTCAAGTGCCGCCTCTTCAGAGTCCCCATAAACAGCTGTGCATGCAGCTCTACCCAAAACAGATAATATGCACAGATGTGTTTATGGGAGGAAGGCACGAGGACTCTCAGTGTGTTGTTTTCAGCTTCTCACCACTGCGAGGATTTCTTTTCTTTTTCAAGGAAGAGGTACATTGTGGTAAGCAGTGTTTTATGACCCATAATAAAAACCCTTGTAAAGACCATTTTTTGACCAAATGAAGCTAAGTGTTCTTCTCACAGCCCTCCTTTACTCCCCCTCACCCCCCGCCGCTGCATTGGAATGCACACAGTTCGGCATTAATGGATAACATAAGGAAATAGTGTCACAAATTCTAGTTCTTATTTGTTAATCTGGGAAAGCAGCCAGAGTTAATTACGTAAAAAAGGTCATTAGTAACTTTTCCTATTCAGTAGTAGCTTCTGAATATATGTCAATTAAGTAAAATTTTATATTACATTCTTATAGTATATAGTTATTATTCTATAAAAGCACTTGAAGGACAGTTTGAGGGAACCTCCAAAGTTGGAAGACCCCACAGAAAAGTCTTTCTAGATAATAGGTTAAAAAAAAGAAAAAGTTAATGTGGGCTGGGGTTGTAGCTCAGTGGTGGTGCACTTGCCTGATATGTGTGAGGTATTGGGTTCAATTCTCAGCACTACATATAAATAAATAAAATAAAGGTTCATTGACAACCAAAAACATATTTTTTAAAAAGTTAAAACTACTGTAGAAAGTTGGTTATTTTAAAAAAGAGAGCATACAATGCTTTCGATAACAACAGAGGATTTCTAGTGATCCTTCCAGACCTAAAATGGTAGCAATCTTTTAGACTTTCAAAATTAAGAATAGGCAATACATAATACTTGATATAATTAAAATACTAAGTATTTAAAGATTGTGCCCTTCAGTAGGAGTTTGTTGTGAACTTGGTTTGTTGATCTTAATAAGAGTTAGGGAAGATGGGATGGTGTCCTGTTCTAACCAAAGAACTAGGTGAATCTGAACTTGGAGTGTTGTTAGATGCCATGACTGGTGGGTAGCAGAGCCTCTTCTTGAGTTAGTGGCACCAGTTCTGAACCCATTACCCACTGGAGGTACACTCATTGTTTTTAGTCCTCACATCCACCGTACAAGATAGTGTTGCCCCCACTTCACAGATGAGCAAATTAAGGCTAGATACTGGAGGAAGGGAAGCTAAGTAACAAGCCCAATGTCACCCACTGTGAGACATGGAGATACAGCATTTCCTTTAAAAGATAGCCCATCATAGCTGACCCATGACGATAAACATTAACCTATTGCATTTGTCTCCTGATGATCTTTCCCTTTTCTTTGTTTTTCAAATATTCTAGTTTGCACCCATACTACGTTATGTCCAGAGCAAAATAATAGCTGCCTTATACCACCTCCCATCCATTCCGTGTGCTAAAATATCTATAATAACATGCCACTCCTGGATATTACTTACCCAAGGACTGTATAAGATACTATTACGTCCCTATACATGCCCTACAATAAAGCCCTTTGCAGCGTGATGCCATTTAGCAGGGTGCCCTCTCCGGGATCTCGCCTGCTGGGGCTGTGGCTGGGCTCTAAGCTAAGCACCCGTCCCCCAAGCTTCTGTTGGTGTTGTCTCGATGGCAAACTAACACTAGCTTTCTTCCTGATTGGCTTAGATGCTCCTTCTTCCTCCATACTTACTCAGTACCTGTAGAACCTGTGGCATTTGTGATCCTAGTTACGTACCGATTTGAAGAGTGGAGGGACGCAATTATGTCTCCTTTCCCTTTAAGATAGGAGCTCCTTGGGACTGTCTTCAGGTGCTTCTGTGCGGTAACATCAGCTAACACGTGCCTTATAGGTGAGAGACTTCTTAGTTCTTTTGAATTAGATGATAGCAGATTATTATGTGTGTACTTTATAATACATAAAGTGCTAAAGTATATAATATCCTACTTAATATTATATGTAACCATAATACATATAATTGTATATGAATCTATGCTAATATTTTATCTTATCATCTAACATCTCTCTTTTTTTTTGGGGGGGGTGTTATTTCCATTTTATAAGCCTGGAATCCAAGGCCCACAAAGGTAGCAAGGGACCTACCTACCTTAGATTATAATTAGTAAACACCAATTCATAACCAAATCTTTTTCCTAATCCAGTGATTTTTTTTTCTTTTAATTGTCCTGCCCTCAAAAATGGAAATTTACATCTCATGCCAGTTATACATTTATTCTCTTTAGTTATGGTACAACACCAGGATACACCTTGGCATAATTAATCACAAAAGCATGGAACCCAACCCGCTCCCATTCAGTCCCCAGCCCTTCCTCCCCACACCACACCCAGCTTCCCTCCCTTCACTCCACCAGTCCCTCTTCAGTACATTTACAGTTTACTTTTTTTTTTTTTTTTTTTTTAATTAGTGTCCTTAGATACACCCAGTGCCAGGACCCACTGCCACATCCATGCATGCACGTGGGAAAATTTGATCAGATTCATTCCACTGTTCTTTCCTTTGCCTGTCCCTTCCTCTTCCTCCTCAATCCCCTAGGTTATACATTTCTGAGAGGAACGTTTTTGTACTTCTTTTCATGAAAAGAATCATGGCAAGCATTCAGTAAATTTTTAGTGAATAACCAGTGAACCATAATGCAAGATCATGGCCTTTTTCCTGAAGAAAAACTTGGTGCCACGTGCAGTGCAGCTTGCCTATAATTCCCAGTGACTCGGGAGACTGAGGCAGTAGGATCATAAGTTCAAAACCAGCCTCAGCAACTTAGTGAGGCCCTGAACATCTTATCAAGACACTGTCTCAAAATATAACATAAAAGGGCTAGGGATGTGGCTCAGTGGTTAAATGCCCTGGGGTTCAATCTCTTCTACCAAAAAAAAAAAAAAACTCCAATCAGTTATGTGAGAAGTGCTATGACCCCTATACACAGAGCTAAGAGCTAAAGTCATTATACTTCATTTTAATGTCTATCAAGTAAAACCAACAGGTTTTTGTTTTTGTTTTGTATAAAGAGTCTTGCTAGATTTCAAGGAGGATATAAAGACTACATTTCTGTTGCTACAGGAATTTACAGTCTCACAGAAAATCTCTTGACAGTTTAAAAACAAATCAAATATATGGTATAAAATAATCAAATGTATCGTTTGCCTTCATAATTTCATGTCAGAGCAGGGCAAAATTTATCCTGATGTTTGTAAATAAAAACTGAGGCTCAGAAAGGTTGAGACTTGCTTCGTTAGTTGGTAAGGAGCCAAGATGAAATGGAACTTGGTCAGTAACACTGGAATAAAAGATCATACTTTGTGAAATACTGCTGTGATGATATGAAACTTAAGTTTTATTAGAAGAGTGAGCAAAAAGTCCAGTTATGCATTCAAGTGAAGCCACAGGCAAAGTGATCCCTAGAATGCTGCTCCCAGGGGTGAGAGACTATGGGACTTCTTGTAGTCACACCCCTACCGAGGGTGCTACAGTGTGCTAAATGCATGTCTCTTGACACTGGGTAAGTTGCTTCTAAAAGAGAGGATAAATTAGAAAAGAAAGATCTTTCACTCTTTTTATTCTAAGCTGCAGTGTTCTTGTTAGCCATTAAAACATCTTCTTACATGTGTTAAGGCCTTTGGGTCATTCTTTTAGAAATAAGATACCCCCAAACCTTATAGGTTTTATTGCCCACTAGTATTTTTCCAAGGGAGGAGTTGGTGAGTTCTTTTTAAGGTAACAGCCTTTATAAACGCCATGGCCATTTCCCATTTAGTTTGGGTCTCACTTTTCTATGACAGAACATTGAATATTTATTGATACTCATTAGTACAATGTGCTGGAGGCCAGTAGAACTAGAGAAATAGTGGTTGAAGTAGAACTCACTCTCCAAAGACAGGGCCATTGGGCAATGAGGGAGTGAAGAATGGAGGAAGTCTACTAAGTGCCAGGAAGTGGGCCAGGAGGTAGATGGGGTGGTAGATGGGTCTTATCTGAGGGGTTTGAGCAGGAGAACCTGATTTGATGGGATCAGGTGAGCACATTAAAAAAGAGCAGGCTAGCTGAAGAATGAAAGATGGATCAGAGGAATGAGATTGACAGAGAAATAATCAGTACAGTAACATGAAAAAGGATAAGGACTAGGACTGTGGTAGTGGGGCCTCCAAGGTGTAGGAATTGTATGGAAAATATCACACGACTTTCCTGAGGGACCCAGAAGAAGCCCTGAACAATTGAAGAACCACACCATGTTCTGAAGAGGAAAGACTCAATATTATGAACATATTTGTTCTCCCCTAAGTATCTACTAATTTTTAAAACTCTGCAAAAATACCAAAGGCATTTTTTTTGAAGAGCATGGGAATTCAATAAAATAACCTTAAATTCAGTTCAGAGCAAAAACACATAAGAATATCCTGAAATGTTTTATAAGGCATGAAAAGAGGAAACTCGCCCTGCTTAAACATTAAAGTATATTCTGAATGTTTAATAATAAAAACAAGTGCTCTTAAGAGAATCAAACAGAGGCAGAAGAATACATGTCCAGAAACAAACTCAGGTAATTTAGAACATGATAAAATGGCATTTAAAATTAATAGGTAATTTAAGAAGTGCTTAAAACCTTTGGCTAAAAATAGTATATAAATAAAAATCCAGTAGTACATAAGCATGAGTAATAGATCTCTATTGCAAATAGCAATACATCTCTGTCGCAGATAGATCTATGCACAAATGAATTCAGTATACTTTGTGGTTTGGAAAGGCATTTAGAAAGTTGTATACACTAGCATTCCATTTGTAAAATGAAGTTGCTGTTTATATGAGTATTAGGTAGGTGGCAAAAGTGAAATTAGTTTAAAGAAGTCAAAGATTCTCCAAAGCTGAAATATAAGCTGGGGCATCCTAAGTATGTTTGCAGACTTTCAGGATGGTGGTGGGTGTGGGGTAGAGAAGATGAACCTTAGTACCTGAAGAATATGAGAGTTTGAGAGTCAGTGTTGTTAGGAACAACATGACCAGTAATGGAAAGAGAGGGACAGGTCTCAAAGACAAAATTATAACCATCTGAAAGTGATAATTGGCAGCAAGATAAGAATGTTGCTATGGGCACTGCTGAGCAGGAGGTGAGGGATGGTGGTTGTAAATGAAAGGTAATAATGCCCTTAACAGGGTTTAGTTAATATAATTTTAGTTAAAAAAAATTTTTAGATTAATTTTCAGCTGCAAATTACAGAATACTCCATGAAAGATGACTTTAAAGTTAGTGCATTATTATGTATATAACTATAAGGGCAGAGATGGGCAGCCCCAATGTGAATTCAGCCATTTGTTAATGTCATCAAAAACCCATACTCTCTCTCTTTTTACACTCTGGCCACTTGTATGTACTGACAATGTCTCCCCTTTTGTTTCAGGATGGTAGCTACAGCACAAGTTCATGCCCTTGAGCCGTAGCAGTGTATGACATGGCAGGGGGAGGCTGGGAGGTAAGAGGAAGCAGAGCAGAGAGCTTACTCCTCTGCTCCTCTTATCAAGGAAGAAAATGCTTCCTGAAACTCTGTAGCCAACTTGCCCACACAGAGGCCTCTGTCTCATGTTTGTCCCTGGATCAATTCCTAACAAATGGAAATGTGATTGCCTTGATTGACTTGGACCAGTCCTTCCTGTCTGGCAGCCAACATGGTGGAAATGAGCTGTTACTCTTTAAATTCTAGTTAGTTGAAACTGATTCTTTACCTTCTCAGTATTACCACTTCCCAGGATGAATAACATATGGATTCTTTAAATTCTCACTTTAGAATACTTATTTGACTAATAAAATGTGTACCCAACGTCAACCGCCTATATTATGCTTTTATCCAGTTACCTGGAAGCAGTAATATAGGAAGCCGGCACTTGTGATTAGGGCCATTACCTTTGTTTCTGCTGAGGAGCTCCAAGGTGGCATGCCACCTTATGTAATTGCCTCATTGTCCTCGTGCCCAGTGGCAAAGTGACAGGCAAGATGGTGCAGCTTGACTGCACACTACTTTGGAACAATCTCATGTGTGACTCTTGTTGCTTCTCTCTAGGTCCTTTGGTTAACTGCTTGCTTTAAAGTCACCAGTTGTACAGCTTTACAAGTGAATGGAAAGTTTTTAAAAATTCTGCTTTAATCCTCCTGCTTCCTCAGAATGCAATTTTATTTGTGTTTTTGTTGTTGTTGTTGTTTATTTGTTTTTTCTTTTTCCCCTTTGGACTTTGGGTAAAACATTCTTCGGGTACTCCTGTAGTTACCAAAGCAAGAAATAGGTCCTCTTTATTCCCACTTTGTTGTTTATAAATCAGCCTTTGAAGCCCATTGTTATCATTGTGAGTTGATCAGGAGTAGAGCCCTGTTCAGATTTGAAGCAAAGTGTAAGGCAGGCACCTATGGGAAGCTTGATTGGTGACCACAGCAAAGACACTCCCTGAGTGCAGAAAGGTGTGGGTGAAATCTCCAGGGAATGTGTGAGCCCACCTGGCTGACCCTCTAGTACCTCAGCTTGGCTTTGGTATTCACTGTTTTATTGCATAGGTAGCAATATTTTACCACATTTTATGGGAGAACTATGACTTTAAAAGATTCTGGGACTAGATCCAGCAATTCCATTTCTGAGTGTGTGTGAATATATATATATATATATATATATATATATATATGTATGTATGTATGTATAATATATATATGTGAATATATATGTATAATATATATGTGTGCATATATGTATACCTCCAAAAGAATTGAAAGCAAGTTTACAAAGAGATAAATGTTACTCATGTTCATAGCAGCACTGTCCACACAATAATCCATAGTGGAAACAACTCTTGTCCATCAATGGATAAATAGATAAACAAAATATTATAAATACACACACCTGTAATATTATTCAGCCTTCAAAAGGAAGTTCTGACGCATCAAAACATGGATGGAACTTGAGGACTTTTTGCTAAGTGAAATGAACCACAATAAAAGACAAATTCAGTATTGTCCCACATATATGTGGTATCCAGAGTAGTCAGATTCATAAAAACAGAAAGTAGAATGGTGGTTGCCAGGGGCTAATAGAGATAAAAATGAAAAATCGTGGTTTAATGGACATCGGAGTTTCAGTTTTGCAAAATGAAAAAGTTCTGGAGATTGGTTGCATAACAATATGAGTACACATAATGCTAAACATGCACTTAAAATGCTCCAGGACGGTAAATCATATGTCATGTGTATTTTACCACAATTAAAAATATATGTATTGGTAGTAAGAGGGGAAATAAAGATCCTAGGACTGGCCCTCATTACTATCAGAAGCCCTCTGCTTTCTTTTATGACTTCATGATCACCTGTATGGCTCAGGTGACCTTACCTCTCTTGCTATAATTATGACCCCTAACTTAATTCAATACATTGTTATCAGTTTAGTATTAAAAACCCCTTTTATGGACTGGGGATATAGCTCAGTTGGTACCATGCTTGCCTTGTAAGCACAAGGCCCTGGGTTCAATCCCCAGCACTGAAAAAAAAAAAAAAAAAAAAAAAAACTTTTATATGTTTTAGACTGTAGACTCTTCTGACACCCTTCTTAAGAAATAAACAAAACACTATGGAGATGTTTCTGGGAAAAATTTGATAGCAAATTTGAAAAAGCTGTGGCTTATGGATTAGAAGGAGACAAAAATAATGCTTATCCTTGTCTACGAGCTCTGCCTGTCTTGTTTTTAAATTTTTTAATAGAGAAGCTTTTGTACGTTTTTGGAACTAAAACTTTGATGATCTGAATGTATGCTTAGATCAACTAGATATAGCCAAATATCCAGAATTGTCCATTTTGAAGCTTGCATTTCTGTAATTTACTATATGGGATGTTTTTAGTGGCTTTAGAAACTAATCTATGCCATGTATAGTTGGAAAATAGGACTTCATGATGAAACTTTTTCCCATAGAAAAGCTCAAGGTCAGTTTTTAGTTTGCTTGTTTGCTTTGGTTTTAGAGAAATAAGAGAATGAGAACACCTAAAAGAAACAGTTATGACATTAAAGGTTTTCAGTACTCAGATGGAGGGTGCAGAGCTTTTGGAGAGAGTTGCCAAGGACCAAGCCCCACCTAAAAAGTCACTCAGACTTCACAATGGTGTCCTGTTGAAACACATCACCAGGTCGTGTGTTTTAGAGAGATAGAACCCCGAGTGACTACTTATCATAGGTATTACTAGGTGTTCAGACCTTTGGCACCAGAGGTTATGTTACTGTGCTAAACCTAAAGAGCTTTAATTGGCATCATCTCTAGTTCATTGCGTTACCTCACTTGGATTACTGTGAAGTATTCTGAGTCTTCTATAGGACAGATTAAATTAGATTAAAATCTTAAGGAGCTAATTTAAAAGTATGTCTCATGATACCATAAATTGAGATAAAACAGATAACAAGTTTAAGGAGAGAATCCTTTGAAATGTGTTTGATCTTGTGATTCTAAGCAGAATTGTTTTTTCTTACTTGTTTAATGTAGTTCATTTATTCATTTATATCATTCTCTGGAATTGGGACCTATATCCTGTTCTTACTTGGGACCAGGGTTCAGAATGGTAATTGTTACATAAAACCAACTTTTATCTCCAGGTGTCGTTAACATGGAATCAATGTTAGTGCAGTCATGTGGACTCATACTACTTAACCCATATTTGAATATGATTTAAGTTATTTTAATCTACTCCAGCCTTCAAACAAAGAAGAACTAAACCCATACTAAAGTGCCAAAGTAACACAACTAAAACCAAATAATGATGATTATGGCATATCCCAAGGAGGAAAACTATTGCAGCCATTAAAACTCACATTGTATGAAAAAGTTATACATCGAAGAATTTTATTGAAATGGAAAAATATTCACAATAAATTGTTAGGTGTTTTTAAAAGGTCACAGAATAAAGGGTTTAGAATAACCATTTTTATTTAAATACATGTTTCAGTGATTCATACAAATGTGATAATATATATAAATTTTAAAAGGCAGACCAGAAAAACCCTCAGAAATTGTTATTTAACAGTAATGTTTTCCGAGTATTGTAATTTTGAGTGATTTTTCTTCTTCCTCTTGATTTATAGGTTTCTGCTTTAAGCATGTGTATATATATCTATATTATATATATACATATACATATATGTTCTATCAATTTTATAATTAAGAAAGTATAATATGTGCTGTGTTAAATACACAAAAGCAATGCACACTTTTAAAATTTTCTGTAACTCAGGCTTTTATAAATTTAGATGTGTCTTCAAATAAATTAGTTCAACTTTTTAACTTTCACACTGCTAATTGGATGCTTAAATTGTTTGAAAATTGCAGCATGGGCCGAGCAGATTTATTCTCTGTGCTGTTTTAAATGGGTGATTCTTAGTGTATAGGAAGCTAAAGATGATGAGCCAGCATGACATTACTTTAGGTTAGTCATGCTTTTTAAAATCCAGTGCTTACAAGTTGTGTGCATGTGTTTCCAATAAAGACTCATTTGCCATAGCAGATGACTTTCTTTAACTTTCTGTGCTTCACTGTCACACTCCCGTCTACTCATTGCAAGTTGTTTGACCATAGGTGGTTCTCAAGTCTTGAAAGGCCATCCTGCCCATTGCAGCCTCCTCCAGGGTCTTCACCTTCCAAAGCTTAGAAGGCAACCCCTGCCAGCTCACAGGATTCATTCTGGGGATCTCAAACATGATTCCCACACACCTGTGTTATGACGTGCCCCCTTGCAGTGCTTGACTCACACTGACTTTGTGGCACTGGCCATATGTGTGTGAGTGTGTGCGTGTGCGCACACGTGTGTGTATTTGTGTGTGAATCTGTCTCCCCAAGGAAAGGGGATGCTTACCATGGCAGTGATCATGCTAATAATTACCATCTGTTGAACCAGGGGCCAGAAGCTACACTCCCACTTTGCATACATTACTTCATTTCAACTTCCTACTATTACGAAAAGTAAACACCATTTTCTCCATTTGATAGATGGAAAAACTAAGGCTTTGGTTTTAAACAAGATAGGATATGAAGACAGAACTTTCGGTTCTAGAGGATTCAGAACCAAAAGTGGGAACCAGTGACCCTTTGTTGATGCAAGGGTTTAGCGATCCAGCTGATGAACAAGGACATCTTCATAGCTTCTTCAGCTCTGAAGCCCAGCATGCTGCTTAGTCATTTTTCCACTCCTTGTATGAACAAAATAGCTTTATCTTCCCTGTGTACACCATTCTCACAGTGTTTGGTGGGGGCAGGGGAGGGGGAAGAGTAAGCCACTTTTACTAACTCCAGATTTCAGAGGGCTATGATATTCTGGTCAAGGTCTTAAGTTCCTACTTTCAGACACTGTTTCTGAATTTTACATCATTTATTTTTTGAACCTAAAATTTTTAAAAATTGGTTATTGGTTGACTTTCTGAATGCTCCCCTGCTCCATGCTGGTTAATAATGCCAGCAATAATAATGGTCATTTACTGAATGGTTACTGTTGTGCTAAGTGCTTTATAAACTATCGACCCTATGAAGTAGACTTTGTTACTTTCCCATTTTACAGATGGAAACACCGAGACTCAGCGGTTAAATGGCTGATTTGCTTCATTTTACATTCTTATACATTCATCAGTCTATTAAAGGAGTGCAGTGAAAATGCGTGTCCAGTTTTTCTGGATTCTGGTTTGAATGAAGACTCTGTCTCGGCTAATATTGTGACTTCGGACCAGTTACCTAACCTACTTCTGTGTAGTTTCTTGACCTGTAAAATGGGGTGATAAGGTTATTTACCTCAACATTGCAACATAGATTAAGTGGATTGTTGAATGGAAGGTGTTTAGAATAGTGCTTGACCCTTAATGACTGCTTAATATTAGGTATTCAAAAACGATAATCACCATTAATAATATTATTAATATTAACCAGATTTTACCTGTTGAAATAACATTAAACAATATAAAAGTGTATGAAGGGACTTGCATCCTCCTCTTGACATCTCCGACTTGCCCTCCCCAGAATTAACCAGTTTGGAATATGCCCTCCCAAAATATTTCCTGTGCCACTGAAAGCTATTTTAAATTTCCCTTTCATTAATGAAATACAGGTTGAGAAAAAAATTTTGTGGTGTTCTCAAGAATGGGAAAATGGAGAGGTGAGGAGACCAGTTCATTCATTCAGTTAGTATTTATCAAATATCTGCTTCTAAAGGACTTAACAAAATGCTGAGGATTTAGTATCAACTACAGCACATGTTGAATTTCTGTTTTGAGCATTTATTGATATTTTGTTTTGGTTTTATTTAGGATATGATGTTTCAGCTTCTCCGAGGTCTGGACTTCCTTCATTCTCATCGAGTAGTGCATCGTGATCTAAAACCACAGAACATTCTGGTGACCAGCAATGGACAAATAAAATTAGCTGACTTTGGCCTTGCGCGCATTTATAGTTTTCAGATGGCCCTTACCTCAGTGGTGAGTAAGAGAATGCTGTCCTTTCATTGAATTATCTTTCCTGTTTTGAATGACAAGGTGCCCCTCTCCCATGCTCCCAATGTTACTATTTCCCATGGTCAGTTGGTGTCCGGAATATCTTTGCAGTCTTCTGGATAGCAGTGGGTAAGAGGGAAGCGCTCCGCTTACAGCTACAGAGACATCTGGGCTGGCTGTGTTGTGGCAGGACCATTGCAGAAATAGCCTGTTGCATCTTAACCACTAGGAAGGAGTCAGTTAAAGGTTTCCAAACGCTTTTTGCCATAACCACTGTTTTGAGAGCTACGTAATGATGAGCTCAGGATCAGGGAAGAGACAGAACTAGGAATGTTGACCTATTTACAGCATCCTGGCTTGAGAAGCAGTGGAAGTACCGACCCAGGTGTGTTAAACACTCCTAAAGCTGAAGGTGCTGACTCTAAGAAGAAAGAAGTTGACAGGGAATTTGGATGACCCTTGAACAAGTAGCCCTGCCCTGCCAGGTCTGAGCCAGAATAGGAGGAGTGAACCCAAGGGTCCTGTTTTGACAAAAATTAACAGTTAGGATATCCTGATCTTTGTCTCATTCAGATGCAAAAGCATAGTAGTGACTTTGTTTAGTTTCTATTCCTTCTTATAGTTCATCGTTTCTGAGATGAATTTTTTCAAATTCTGCACCCAAACTACAAGAGCAGCCTGGATGTAGGTATTAATAACCTTTTTTCTTAGAAAGATTTGTTTTATATATAATGAATTCATGCATATATTTTAAAAGCCAGGGGAATGTCCTTTTGCCTTGCAACTTATTTTGGAGCTGGAGGTTGATGCAGATCCCTTTGATTTGATGAAGACTATAGAAATGTTACCCTCAGGACGGGGGATGTATCAGTGGTAGAGTGTTTGCCTAGCATGAGTGAGGCCCTGGGTTCAATCCCAGAGTAGGGAGGGAAGGAAGGAGGAAGTAAAGAGAGGAGGATACCCTCAAATGTGTTAAAAGTTTCTCAAATCAGGGGCAGCACTGCCCTGGGTGGGGGACATGGTTGAGAAATATATGGTGGCATCTTTGGTCATCACAGTGACTTGGAAAATGGGATGACTGCTCTTGGCATTTAATTTATATGCTTCAAGGAATGCTGGTATGCATTCTCCACCACAACAACAAAAATGTTCCCTCGAATTCCAGTAATTCTTCAGCTGAGAAGTAGAAACATGGTTGAGAAGTTGGAAATTCTTTGAGACAGGTAACTTGCCTTAGGAAAAATTCCAGCTTGCAAAAGTATTCTGCATCCTCCCCTTCCCTCTCTGAAAATATGAATACAGCAACCTTCCCTTGTAGAACTCCTTACATTCCCAGCATTAAGCACTTTGCCCGGGGCATCAGAATTTCTCCAGAGGATTCCTTGAAGTATGTTGCAGTTGTTAAACGATAAATCCTGCTTGTTTCCTCTTTGCTCAGCATACACCAGTACTTTTGAGAAGATAAGGCACAAGTTGATGTTTAAAGGCTGGGTCTCCACTTTGGGCAGGGTCAAGCAAGCCCTTCTGTTCTTACAAAATCAGACCAGAAAGGGCGGAGTCTGTGTGCTTCCCCAGTGGGAAGGGTGAGGTAGGCTTTGGGCTTCCCTAGGAAGTTACTGCACATGTTGTTTTGGGGCCCTGGGGAGAAGCTTGAAAAGACTTTGTGATCACGGCAGTCATGGGGGAGCAGATGAAGGAACTGGTCTCCTTGGGTAGTTAATTAAGGGAAGGATGAGCTATAACTAAGCCGGACACTATTTTAATCCCCCCAAGTGGGCGCTAAGAACCATAAATAAAAACAGGAAACCCAGTTGGTTTTATTTTGATTTTTTTTTTTTTTGCTTGTTAAATTTGAGGAATGATACCTCAGCTTGTGTGTAACACCAATTAACATTCCATTCATGCTGAAAGTTGATATGTTTAAACTGGAAAATGTAGACAAATTATTTCATATTCAGAGAAAAACAGAAGGGCAAGCATAGAACATGGTTTTTCAGTACCTAGTCTGTCTGGTGTGCTCTATATTTCCTGTGGTGGCATAAGTTAAAGGTGTTCACAGCTGAGGAGAGACTTGTTTGAAAGAGTGATAGTTGGAATTTAATAGTAATAATAAAAGGTATGTTTCTGTAGGTTGCGGCATTTAAAATTTTGCCCACAGTTTTCTATTATTTCTACTTAAACGAAAAATCCATTTAACGTAGTGATGCTTTGATTTACATACAGTTGCTAGCATATAAAAATTTAGAATCACAGTTTCTCAAACTGAGCTGGTATGTATTTTTAGTATCTCTGGAAGAGACTACACTCCACTTCCTGGAAATGAACATTTTTCACTAGGATATGTCATGTGGGACCTGAGAATCAACTTAATTTGTGGAATGTTAAAGGGATTAAGAGTTAACTGATTTGAAACTGACATCTTACAGCCATGAGAAATGCTAATATATTACTTAATCTTTCAAAGCCTGATTCACATGCCCTTTTCTGGTATCCCTCCAAAAATAGAGCCCTGTCTCTAGAGTAACATCTTACTAATGTCCTTCATGATACTGCTTTCTTATCTTGTTTGTTGTTATTTAGGGGTTTTATTTATCAAGCTGCAAGTCCCTTGAAAGTAGATGCTGTATCTTATCTTTAGCCTTGTTTATTTTGATAGACTTTCAGGAAATATTTTTAATGAATAAACTGACAAATACCAACATATAGATATAAATAGCTAAGTTGGAATAAAAATGTGGAAGATGTTACTTATACATTTAATAGTCTCAATATTCCTAGATAGCTACCTGGTGATACTAAACCAAAGGACTTACTAGAGCAGATACCTTAAAGATGAGTCCACTTTGCACCTTAGTCCTGATTAATTCATTGACAAGTATCTATTTGAAGTCAGGAAAGCTACAGGCCGTAGCTCAGTTTCACGTTAGGAATGAAGGAATGATTTGAACCCAAGTTCACAGTTTGTGCCTTATAATTATGGTAATTCTCTCTGCTGTCTCATTAAAGAATTAACCTCTATGAGTTTAACTTCAATCCTGAACAGAAGCTGTAGAGATACAGAAATGTGGCTTTACTATAATTCCACTACTTACTCAAAATGTTTTAACCCACTATTTTGGTGTTAGTGAGCTTTAGAAGAGGTTTCATATTTCACAGATATGAAAGTACAGATAGATAATGAAAGAATGAGTGCATTATTAGACAGTTTTTTCCTATCTGGTTAATAAGCTATCTAACTATGTTAATATATGTGTATTTATATAATACATGGAATTTCTATGTGGACCATTGACAATAGCTTGTATTCCTACAGTCTTCGAAAAGCTTCAGAATTTTCTCACATATACTCTAGATCTTTAAAGGGGGAGTTAGCAGTATTTATTTCATTATAAAGTCTTACATGATGGAACTGAGACTGCTGCTCCATGCTTTCTGAACTATGCTCTCTGCCAGCATTCAAGAAGAAACATTTTTTCTGAATTAATTAAGAAATTAGCTGTGCTAGACTAGTGAGCTTTTCAGCTGTCTTAGGGCATAACACTGTATACTCTGGTCTTTATTATTTAATATTTTAATGAAATGTGTCTGTTGTTCTTTTCATAAGAATATACTCGATATGTTGACCTTTTGGGTAGAAATTAACGTAGGACAAACATAATAAGTCTGGACTATAGTTTTAGCTGTTGTTGGTATGTAGCATAAGTCCAAATGACTTAGCTTGTCCCCACTTAATAAATTGAGGACTAATCTCTAGGGTTAAGTGCCCTTTAGATGCTTAACTGTACTGGGCTGTCTCCAATAAGACACTCAGATGTCTTTAGGGGATATAGGATTCTTGCTGCTCACTATACAGTCGTGCATATACTTGTACCTATACAGAATAAAGATTCATGCTATTTTTTTAAAGACTGAAGTATTAAAATGTGGATGCCAGCAGTTATGCCTTTGACCTAAGGGTCAAGAGGGACCCCTGGCCTGAGTCTCTTTCTGTAGAGGAGCCTGTGCTGACTTGCTCCAGCCATGTCTCCCTTCATGGAACACAGAACCTAGCGTACGAAGGATACGTGGCCAAGACCTCCATCCTACCCTCAGGGCATTGAAAATCCCTGACTACATGGGACTTCATGGGCTCATCTTTCCTCCTAATAGCAGGTTTTGCCCCTTGTGTATTTTCTGTAAGCCTAGGGACAGTTGTTTGCAGGCATATGGGCAGAGCTGGATGTGTGCACAGGAATGTCTGATGCATACTTGTGTGGTCCCTTGTGGTTCAAAGAAAAAGCCAGATTTTTATTTGTTCTTTTTATTTACACATGACAGTAGGATGTATTTTGACATATTATATACATGGAGTATAACTTCGCATTCTTGTGGTTATACATGATGTAGAGTTAAACTGGCCAGGTATTCATTTATGAACATAGGAAAGTTATGTACAATTCATTCTACTGTCTTTTCCCATCCTCCTTCCCTCCCCCAACTCTCCTTCCATTCCAATCTGGTGAGTCGGCATACCCCATTTGCTGCACCCCATGCCAAAGAGCACGTTCAGCCTTTGGTTTTTTGGGATTGGCTTATTTCACTTAGCATGATAGTCTCTAGTTCCATCCATTTAGTGACAAATGCCATAATTTCATTCTTTGTGGCTGAGTAATATTCCATTATGTATATGTAACACATTTTCTTTATCCATTCATCTGCCGAAGGGCATCGCTTAGCTATTGTGAATTGATTTTCTATAAACATTGATATGGCAGCAAAAAAAAAAAAAAAAAGAAAAAAAAAGAAAAAGTCAGAGGTGTGAAGAGTAGTGGAGTCTATTATATCTAGCACCTGATGTGCATTATTGTTGTCAAAAAAGTTTCTGAGTTCCTGAAAAATGAACTTCTGTGAGTTCTGTTGAACTCTCATATTTGTGGAAAACCAAAAAGAACCGGTTCAGTTGCACAGAAGTTGATATGCAAGAATCGTAGCTCATATGCTTATATAATATCTACATTTTGCGAATATACACATATTCAGTAGAATGAATATTAAAACTAACTAAAATTATGTTTACAGTCATTCTCAAGTCAACATGTCTAAGTACTTACCATAGTAGTATATGGTGCCAGCACATTTTTTATCTGTCAGAATAAATCAAGGCCAACCACTCAGATAGTAGTTTTGGTCCTACATGAGAGTGTATCCTGGTCTGTCAGAAAGTATCTCAGAGCAGAGCCAGAGACATCACCTGCAGCTCCATTGAGGCCCCTGATCATCATGAAGCCCTGTGACCGGCTGCTTAGAGAGGGAGCAGTCTTTTCTGTTTATGATGCAAAAATTTTTTGTTATTTTTTTCCCCCTAAACCTAACATTACAGCATTCAGGGTGATAATGTTGCCACTGAATTGGTGTTTTATGAACTCCTTACCATTTCTTTTTGGAAGTAGGAAATGGAGACTCAACCAGATTAAATCTGAATTTGCCAGATAGATTATAAAGGGCTAGGAGAACTCTAATGTTTATATTCCAGCTCTCACTCATGTTCCCCACTTCCCTTTTCTTTCTACCTCAAAGAATATCCAATGTTCTGTGGAACTCTCAGGTTCTATAAAGTATCTAGAGGTTCCAAAAATGTTCAAGAGTTTGTTTTTTAAATTAGTTTTTTTCTTATTAAAATTGTAATTGAAAAAAAACTAACCGAGACCACATTTTGACACAGTGGGGAACATTGAAGCAAGAACTGGTGCCTCCCAGTTTCTTTTTTTATGTAGACTTCAAAATAAAACTTTGGACATATTTGTACACCTGAATATTTTGTATATGAAAAAAAACAAGCATTCTCTCAGTTCACTTCTGTGTGTCTGTGTCCTTATAATCACCCAGCTGCGTCATCATGATCATCACAGTGTGCAAATTGTGCTCTACTCACTGTTCAAGAGACTTTTACGTGTTTTTATACCCAGATGTGATTGCCAGTGCTCAGGCAGTAAGGACCAGTCACTCCCCAAGATAGTCACCATAAAGCTACATAAGGTTCTTTTTTTGGTACCTCACCTAACTTCACCTTCTGAGATGAATTCCAGGATTGGCCTGCCTTAAACAAATTCCTTTTCTGGACTGAACAGTGTTACCATGACTTTCCAGAGTGTTTTAGGACTTTTATATAATCATTCAGTGCTCATCATTAAATTAGCATTTGTCCTTCAAAAGCTTGTGCCTAACACCTACTTAGGAGGAAAAGTCTGCTTTGTACCATAATGAAAGAGTGGGAATATTCTTCTTAGTGACTTAATAATTTATCCATAAGTAAATTATATTTCTCTTCTCCAGAGACCTTTTTCCCACATCATCTTTCCTTTTGAATAAAGGCATTCATGTCCTGAAAACATCTTTCCTCTGTAGAAATCAACAAAAGACTGTACATAAATAATAAACTTGTTGAAACTGTTAGAAAGCTGCATAGAGTACAAAAATTATTTTTTAATGCAACTGATAAGATTCCAAAGATTGCTTTCTTAAGGTCATTAATTTATTTAATGCCACAAGTATTACAAAATTTGAACTACTTATATCCCCTTCTTAGGCTTCTGACAATGGATGGTTTTTTACTCTAACTTATCTCAGTGTTAGTAGCATTTAGTAAACACTAAAGGAACTTTTTGGATTCAGACAAAAGCTTTCTGATAAGCCCAGGGGAGAAAATTAATGAAATGGAGGGTGGCTTTCAGTCAACAAAGAATTACTGATCACTTTCCATATATCGAAGAACCTGAGAGAGATGAACAAAAATGGACAAGGGCTTTGCTCTCAAAGAGCACACAAGCAAAATGATAGATCTGAATAAAATCATCACGTGAGGGAGTTTATAGTTGGAAACAGAGGTGAGCTCAATGAATGAAAAGAACAAGGTTCTGCGAGGCCATGTGACTCAGGAACCTGCAGAGGCTGGGGTCAGGGAAATCCTTTCCACACACCCGTGCCAGGATGTGGGATGCTCATGGAGGTCTCCAGCATGCTGCTTTCGGAACCTGTCTGAATGTGGACCCCATGGATGTGCACATGATGCAGTCCGTACCTGTTTTCTGTGTGTGGATTTGGAATAGCTCGTCATAGGGCACCCAGTTGGCACTGCCAAGTAACAAAGTAAAGCAGAACCAGAGAGTGGAGTACAATGTCATCTTTTACAGGAGAAAATAAATTGTTTATGCTTGTTTCCTCTTCGTGCATGTTGTATTTACTATGGAGACCTGGCAGGGTTTGTACCTCGGCTTGGGCAGCTGAGTTGCTCCCACAGAAGCCTCCAGACGCTGCCAGTGCATACTGAATAAATCAAACCAAGAGCATTACATGAGTATAATGGAAAAAACCCAAAGCCCTGTCGCCCCAGCACCTCAGTGAAAGTGCAGGACACACCTCGGAAGCAGGAAAGGCTCCTGTAACTCCCTCCCCGCTAACATCTTGCCATGACACAACCAGGTCTGTTTTGTTAAAACTTCCAGTTGCCAGTACATATTTCATCGTTAACAATGGAGTGTTTGTGCCGGTTTCGTTTTCACTTTCACCAGTGAGGGAAATGGAACACAATGGGGGCAGCGCACAGAGCTGGGAACAGGACACGTTTTCTTCAGGATTCCCAGGGCAGGGTACGTGGAAAATGCCAGAGCCAAAACAAACACACAAACCCATCCAGATCCTCCGTTGCGCATTCTCAGTGGTAATAAAACACGTTTTGAGTTACCATCTGATAGGTTAACTCTGCCTCCACAGTGAAGGCAAACATTGGTGACCACTGTGAGACTTGTTCCCATGTAGAAGGATGAATTCCATACTGTACAGAGAGCTGCTGTGGGGGCCTGTGTCTACGTGTGGGCATCTGACTACACCAGCTGTATTTGGGAGGTGGATCCAATGACTGCCCTCCTTGTTTATAAAAGATAGTCATTCATTTGACTCACCTAATTCTAGCTCCTTCATAAGTGGTCACTGTTGAGAATTAGTTCTGGACGAAAGCAGTTTAACTGTAGTGCTACTGCCTGGAGGAAGTTTTCCCCAGAGAAAGGACTAGACGTTCCTCTCTTCCTCCATACACGTCCATCCTGCTTGTCCTGTCCAGGCGTGGTGCGAGAGAGTCTGGTTGTCACCTGGATTTTTGTATCCTGTCATTCATACTTCCTGTGATCTCATTCACATCTCAGCTGCCTGAGACCAAATTTAAGTGTGAAGACCAATTTTAAATTTAAATGTAAAGAGCATTTGATAGTGTCTTATAGTTGGTAGGACCTTTTTTTTTTTTTTTTTTTTTTTAACAGGCAAAGGTTTCTCAGGGATCCACAAGATGATAAAATGTTGTTTCCTCTTACCATTAATGTTCTTAATGGAAGTACATCTTCGGTGATGGGTCCTGAGGAAGTCCGAAGAACTTTAGTTAAGGAGATAATCCCATCTCCTAAATTTGCTTAACCCAAGTGTCATGTTATTTTCATACTCAGGCTAGGGAAGCCTGGTCTTTGAAATGAACATGAAACAGTGTTTCCATAGCTTGAATTTTTGTGTCCTCTTCAATTCTTTGGATGTTGGAGCTTCTTGTGTTTTTTTACAGCTGTCACTTCTGCCTTGTAAGGAAGGGGAAGGTGCCATGTCTTCATTTTGCTTGGCACCTTTTGCTTGGCATTCTTTGTCATTGAAATGCTGTAACTCTGAACATACCCATTTTTATCCAGTCAGTCCAGATTTTATACTACTTACTGTTTCCCACAGTGCCTTCCTTGCACATGGTTAAATGCTTGAGAAATAGCAGTGAATGAATGGATGCATCCTCATCATTCCCAGCACCCAAAGAAAAAAATTCCAAACTCTGCGCATGAGCATACAAAATTTTGTGTTTTTTCTCTTTCTTGCTTGCTTTTTTTTTTGCAACCTCTTTTTCTGTCTTCCCATCACTGCATCTGTCCAAAGACCACGCCCACACACATATGCACCTATTGCTTGCCACATAACACCATCAAATGTCTCACTGTCTTTGAACATGTCTCACAAAGCCCTGCTTTCCAAAATGAATCAGTGAATTTCCACCTTTGTGTTTTCTGTTACTGCTTGTGTCATTGCATCATCAATTATAAGCATCCGAAGTTTAGTTTTGTTTTGTTTTAGACGCAACTTTCTGCTAATCTTCCCAGTTGCCTGCGTCACTGCCTGATAATAACTTGAGCTCCAAGGGAGTAACATTTACTCTTTGAATGTGTGTCTGGGCAGCCATTTCTCACCTTCAGATAATCGCTCCTGTGCTCCATTCTTCCTTATTCAATACCACAAACCTCCCTCCACCTCCCCAACTCACGTTCTTTTATTTTCCAAATGATATCCTCTATTTAAAAATTAGGATTTCTTGTCATCTTGGAAGAACCATAGTGTCTCCGGAAAGGATTGAAAGTGCCTGCATTGTAGTTTCTTATTGGTGTTTTATGTAGTCCACTTGGGTCCTTGAGAAGATTGGGCATGTGTTTCTGATCATCTGTACAGGTCTCTCCAAAAAGTGAGGTCAAACTTCTAAATGATTATTTTGTAATGCTGTATTTTCTGTCTAATTTTATTGACTTGATTGCTACTTTTCCAAATTTGTTTCCAAATGATAGTCTTTGGGCCACTGAGCCCTTCCTTTTATTATGCCTGCTCTCGGCTTTTCTTTTCTCTGGGGGTTGAAACTCAGGGTGAGTGATCTTGTTCCACCCAGCATCTGAAAGGATACTGAT
This sequence comes from Sciurus carolinensis, assembly GCF_902686445.1. Classification (NCBI taxonomy): domain Eukaryota; kingdom Metazoa; phylum Chordata; class Mammalia; order Rodentia; family Sciuridae; genus Sciurus; species Sciurus carolinensis. The sequence goes on from NC_062220.1 coordinate 49,605,985, forward strand.
GATTTTTAAATCCCTCATAAATGTGAATGTTAAACTTGACAGTTGGCTGTGGAGGAATAATCTACCTTCAAGTCTCAGGGAAACATCCAAATGAAAGAAGGGGAAAGCGTAGGAGAATTTACTTTAGTGCTGCTCATATATTTATTTTGAAGGCTTGGCAGAATCTAAAAATGGGGCTGTAAATTTAACAGCTCAACCATAAAAACCCCAAAATAAGGAATAAAAAACCTTATGATTTCTAGGTTTGGATACTAATATAAAGTTCCAAATTTTAGTTTCTCCTGCTATCTTAATTTCTAAAACCATCCTTCCCTCTTTTTTCCCATTTTTATTTTGATTAATTACTTCTTAAAGGTTAATAGCGCTTTGAAATGTGTGGAAGTTTTTTTCTAAGTCCTTGGCTGATACACTTCAGTTGATAGATTTCATGGTGGCATTAAAAACTCTCTGCACCTTATGTAACGCTGGGCGATTTCAGTGAGGTAAGGACCGCACATGGTATCAGTTCTTGTGGGAAAATATGCTTCAGTGGCTTACTGGCACTGGTTTTGGAATGTGGCATTTAAAAGTACCTTTTTACAGTGGGAAAGAATTCTGTCAAGAATAAACAGTCTGACCTTGTTAAATGGGCCAAAGTCTGTCTGTAACCTAGTTCCAGAAAACTAGCTTTTACTAGTTTAGAAAAATCAGATTAGGAAAAAAAAAAAAAATACAACTGAAACTTTTGTAAAGGATAGAAGAAGTTACTATCAAGAATGTAAAACTGATTCCCAGAATGATGGTCTTCATATACATTTGTGACAATTTCTTAATACCTGAGTGGGAAACCCCAGTTTCGCTGAGTGGAAGACTAGTGAGAAGCAGATTTTCTTTTTCCTAGAAAGACAAGACCAGTTTATAGGGGGAACCAATGACAGCAGCCACTCAGCATGGCCACCGTGGGAAGCCAGCAGGCTTGGGAGACAAAGGAGGAGTACAGTGGATGCAACAGTGACTGTTTACCTCTCTTGCCATTCCTGCTTTCCCACCCCTGAAACCCATTCACAACCCCAAGATCTGACTGTCCAGACCTTTTTCCTCCTTCTTGAAACAACACGCCATTAGACTTTGTGCCTTCATTGATTAGACATTCTTCCTGTCTACTTAGATTGCCTTTCCCCTTCTCAGCCCAAGAACACAGTCTTGAAGAACGCATTTCCAGTGCCACCTCACCGAAGTCCACCAGTTTCCCCTGGGATATCTGGGCAGGTCCTCTAATGCGTGCTTTTGATTTGCCTATAGCTCTGTCATGATGGTATTCCCATTCCTTTGGCATCTGTCATCCAATTCAAAAAGGTTTATGTTGTGAAATGTCCTTTTCAGCATTTCTGGTAACACACAGGCCTGTGCTGATTGCCCGGCGAGTGTTCATAGAGTATAAACACCATATAGGTGTGTGTGATGAAACAGGTTTCTGAGTGGAGGAATGAAAGGGGCTGAGCTCAGAAAAGATGCCTTCCTTGAACATTGGCTTCCCTGAAAGGGCCATTACAACTTCTATCTGCATCTGTCTAGAAATTTCAGCACCAGGAATCCAACTTGTTTTGTTATATGTTCATTGATAAAATCTCTGGTGTTTACATTTAGATTACATTTTGAAAACCAAGGTTGTATTAATTTTACAACCACATGAATGACTAGTTGGTTGGTTGCATATTGTTGTAGAGTCTTATCAGAGCTCAATGATGCTAGTTCTAATCACGACCAATTTTAATGTTAAATCATCAGTTTGTCAATATTAACTTGAATGGGGAACTTAAATGCAATTATAGTATAAACCAAATCTTAAAAGCAATATAGCTTTAATAAAATTGCATGAATTAAGTATTTTATCAATGGGCTTATGGCAAAGTTTTTCCAAAACTGCATAGGCTTTAAAAAATATAATTTAATAGATTAAAATGCATTTTCTTAAGCCTCTCTGGGATTGTATAGTATGTAAAGTAACTACATAATATCTGGCCATTCTAGTTCTTACTGGGTATATGAATAAAGATATTGTAGGAAAAGTCAAAATACTTCATTGGGAATTTTAAAATGTTGACGTTAAAAGAAAAAGGAGACTCACATGTCTTATACCTGAACACAAGTTGGTCACTATCATGCTTTTTACCAGCTAGAAAAGGTTAAAACTGTGGCACTGCCTTTAAGGTGTTCATATTGAGTTAACATTCCAGTTGAAATAGGGAAAGCCTCTTCAAGAGTGACCTTCTTTTAGTAATTGTATACAAGTGGATGTATAGTCTTGTTTTGTTTGTTGACCAGGGATTGAACCCAGGGGTGTTAAACCACTGAGCCACATCTACAGCCCTTTTTTATATTTAGGGACAGGGTCTCACTGAGTCACTTAGGGCCTAAGTTGCTGAGGCTAGCTTTGAACATGCGATCCTCCTACCTCAGCCTCCCCAGCCACTGGAATTAGAGGTGTTCACCACTGCGCCCGGCATTTTTATCTTTCTTTACACTTATTATTATAGCTTTATTTCTATAAGGGCTCCATGATTTTAGAATGTGGGACCAAAATGCCATGCTGCTTCCACTGTATCTGCAGAGCAGTTTGTGTTCTCCATCAGTTTCTTTCTCTTTTGTGTTCCTAATGTTTGATTATAGTTCTCAAGTATGATTAGTCCTATATATTTTAGAAAAATAAGATAGTCATCAACTGTTTTCAATACCCAAGAATTATAGAATTAATTTACTCTGTAATTTTATGTTTAGAAATTTGATACCAGTAGACAGTTATTAAGAGAGAAATGACACTATTTATAAACTGTAGTTTGACCAAAGCTAGTGGCATTTTCTGCAATTTTTTTCTGTTACCTCAGTAGCACTGTTTACATGACTCTCATCTCTCTTTAGGCAACGTTTTTAATATACATTCTTTTTTGATTGCTAAAATTATTTTAAAATTGAAACATTACAGACAGGTAAAAAAATGAAAACAGAAAATCCCCACTAATCCCTCCTCACAGAAAAAGTCACTGTTAACAGCTTAGTGAATGAACCTTTATAACTTTTTCTATTTATGTAGAGTTCTCAGTATGGGTGGGTATAGGCATGAGTTTATACTATATATATATAGGCTTTTTGTTTGCTTCTTTGGGGATTCTTGTTTAGTTTTTTTCACTTAATTTGTCTTAGGTACTTTTCCATGTCTATCATATAACCCATTTATTCTTTTTTGTACCTTCATTGTGTGAACATATGTAATAGTTTTACCCAGTCTCCTGGAATGAACATTTGAGTAGTTTATCGTTTTTGGTTACAGCAAGAATCTTGGCGCTTGTATTTTTCACCTAAATACTCATTTTTTTTATGTTTTCAGTTGTAGATGGTCACAATATTGCTATTTATTTTCATATGGTACTGAGGATCAAACCCAGTGCCTTACGCGTGCACAGCAAGCGCTCCAATGCTGAGCCCCAGCCCCAGCCCAATACTCATATTTTTGTAGGATTTGTTTTAAGAAATGGCATTCCCAGGACAAAGGATGAAAAGTGCACACGTTTAAAAATTTAATAGCTTATGTCCAGTTGTTCTTCAAAAGGGTTTCACTTCACACTTATCAGAATGTAAGTGAGCTCTCCTTTTCATCTCTTCGGAGTTCCTCTGACATCGCCCCTGCTAACCTTTTTGCTCCTCCTGTCTACTAAGAAACCCTCCCTAATTTCTGACTTCACCCCTTTCTCAAGTCATGCTCAGGTCCATGGCTTTCACGTTCACCTCTGCACGGGGCCATCCATGTCATCTGCTCTGCCCCAGAATCCCTCTGTGTATCAGCCGTCATCTTCACTTTCCTCCTCCTGTCTCCATCTGGTGTCTGTCCCTTGAGAACAGAAACATTACATGTCAGAAAGGTCATTCACTATCTTCTGCTGCCCTTGGCAATTCTACTTCAGTTTCCCTTCTTTATTTAACCTTACTACTAGTTATGGCCAAAACTGGAATCGTTAGATTTTTGTTGTTGTTGCTGAGATCTATTTGTGTCAACGTATGTTTATTTACAAGTACACACTACCCAATCCAAAGTATCTTGAACAGTAGGACTTATTTAATCTTACATAAGAAGTCTGGGGATAGATAATTCTACAATTGGCACCATTGCTTAGTGGAGTCATCTCGTTTCCTGTAATCAAATTTTGGAAAAATTTCACTCCTCCCCACCTCATGGAGTTGATTATGTCTTCCCTAATGGACCCACGATGGCTGCTCTAGCTTCAAGCATCAGATTCTTGTACAGCAGTGTTTTAGGTAGTGAGTGAGCAGTAGCCAAAAAAGGTTTCATTGCCTCTTTGATCAGGAAAGATAATCTTTTCCAAAAGCTCTCTGCAAACTTCCACTTGGGTTTCATCACCCAGAACTGAATGACACACCGATCGTGCTGTAGATAAGCTTAAGGCTACTCAAAGAAAACCAGGCTGTACTAACCCGGAAAAGGGAAATGACTGTAAATCATGGTAAATAACCAGTGACAGGCCCTTCATTGATCTCGGAGACTTCTCAAGACACAGGGCCAATGTGAGGTAGAAACTTGTGCTGTTGGTTTCTTTCAGAAGTGCATGGATCTTAGGGATCTCTTAATAAAATGTAGTATGAAGTATAGTGCAGGTTTTCCGTAAGTGCTCCACATATGTCGAGAGCTGAATTTCATGGACACATTGATTAGGCGGAGGATGAATGCTTACCCAGCGTGTTCCTTGGGTTCTTTAATAATAATCACCAAGTTTCTGAGCATAAACAATCTGAGCAATTTACAGGTAATATCTTCACCTGCAAATTCAGTTAGGCATGTCAGAAGCTGAAGTTGGTTTCTAACACTGAGGTAGCAAAAAATTTTTAAATGCTTTTTTAAAGATGTTGATTTCATTAATATTTGTGTAACTTATATGATTTAAATACTTATCTCTATATTCTTCAAAGTAATGCCAATTACTTCTGTATGCACATAGGAAATACATATGTATGTGTAAATCTGAAGTTGCCTACACATGTATTACCTCCCCCAGTAAATCCAAGTGAATCTAGAAGCCAGGCGTTGTTAGATCTGGGAGAGGGAGCGAAGACTTCACAGGAAAGCTGATTTTTTTAGCCAAATCTGTAAGAATAAGGAGGAGTTTGCCTGGCAAAGCAAGAGGAAAGATGTGTTAGGGATAGAGTTGAGAAAAGGCAGCTCATGTTCACAAAACAGCAAGAAGTGTGTGGGTGGATGAGCAAGGTGTCTTGGAAAAACATGATCAAAACTGTTTGGTTTTGTTTTTCCAAAAGATCTAACATAATGTGATGAATGGGTTGGAGGAGAGTTTGGTGTGAGTTAAGAAGTTGCCATCAAGGAGATCTTCATGGAGGCTGCTTTATGACAGATGTGTGATAAGGGCTTGGTCAACTGGGATAGGAGGGAGAGGGCACAGAAACTGGAGACAGATCCAAAGAAAAATAGGGAAAAAACACATTCTTGCCAAAGTTTAATATGAAATATACCTTATGAAGGAAAAAATAATAAAAAATAATTTCTCTTTAAATCAAATGATTGATGTGATCGTAACTCTTTTTCCTAGCAGTGGATGAAAACATATAGTAATTTCTTCTGAGAGGATTAACAGCTCCGAGTTGGGAACATATTGTATCATAAAGAATCTGTATAAGTCATCTTACTCGTAGTTGTGTAGAACAGAAATTTCCTAATGGTTTAATGCTTATCTCAATTGGAATTAGGATGACTATCATAAAATGATTTATTTTTCATTAATAAAATTTTTTTTTTCCTTCCAAAAGAGAAATTTTCCCCCCTCAGTACTTACGTGACAGATACTTTACCTTATTGGGCCTAAAGTAGCATGGTTAGGTTCTATCTAATTAAACACCTGTCTTTCTGTTCCTCCTTTTTTATCCCCATAATCCAGCTATTGCTAAAGTTGGCAGATTATATACCTCACATGTGGTCATTACATGACTAAACCCTAATGAGCGCTGTGTAATGTAAACAGCCACAAAACACTATAATTTACTCTTTTCATTAGACAACAAGCACCTTGAGGAAAGAAACAGGGCATCGTGTATATTATGTTCACTAAGTAGTAATTGGTAATGAGGATATAGTTTTAGGATGTTTATGTCCATTATAAAAGTAATATATACTCATTATAGGCAAATTTGTGTGGTCTTGGTTTATTCTTGGTTCAGCTCATTCATTCATTTAAAAAACAGTGACATGGATTTGATTCTTTAATTTCCAACATAAGAAATTTTACATGGAGTTTGAAAGAAAGATGTAAGCAGAAAAAGGAATTAAATATTTTTTCAGCCCTTTATTAGATTTTTCTGTCCTTAGAAATAAATACCTTTACCTTTTTTGCTTACTGCTTCTGAGGAATAGCAAGTTTAAAAATTAAATATTGGTGGCTGAAGGGATAACTCAGTAGTAGAGTGCTTGCCTAGTATATGCAAAGCCCTGGGTTTGATCCAAGTTCCAAAACAAATAATTTTAAAAAGGATATTGGATATATAATTCCAGTAAGAATGGGTTCGGTTTTAACCAGGACTGGGGTTGTAGCTCAGTGGTAGAGCGCTTGCCTAGCATGTGTGAGGCACTGGTTTCAGTTCTCAGCACCACATATAATTAAATAAATTAAAGTTTGGTTTTTTTTTTTTTGAAAAGTATATATTTTTAAAAATTTCACTGTCACATGCCCCTCCCCCACAGCAGCATACCCTTGGTAATGGCTCTGCCCCTTCAGAGAACACAGCCACCTTCTTGAGTCATGCCAGATGTTAGGTTGGAAAGATCTGGAAAGACAGCAGAATTTAAAACATGATATACTTGGTGTTCTTTCCGATATTGCATTTGCTTATCTTGTGAAAGAAAGCGAGAGTGAGTGTGTGTGTATGTGGGCGCGCACTCGCGCGTGTCTATATATATATATATCTCATCAGGTATTCGTGAATAAATAGTTCACACCCTCCCAAGAGAATAAGTCTTTTATTTTCTTTGAACAGTGACTCCATTGATCTTGCTTTAGAATTTCTTCCCTTGTTTCTCTCTTCCTCCTTGGCAACATTGTTTTTGAAGTCTTAAATTGATTTGAGTGTTCCTGTAATATTCCTTCTTGTCTCCTACCCTTTTCCACTATAGGCAGAGATAGTTTTTGGAAGAATCTTGCTTCATTCAAGAAGCAGTACAGGACTGGGGTTGTAGCTCAGTGGTAGAGCACTTGCCTAGCATGTGTGAGGCACTGGGTTTGATTCTCAGCACCAAGTATAAATAAAGGTCCATCAATAACTATTAAAAAGAAGAAGAAGCAGTACAGCACAGCACGTGGGTTAAGGTGACAGATTCAGGAACCAGACCTTTTATTTGAAGTTTATCTTGCTACAACAAGCTGTGTGACCTTAAATAAATTACTTAGCTTCTCTGTGTCCTGTTAAAATGTCTGTGTTCTCTGTTAAAATGGAGAAAATAACAGTACTTGCCTTATAGGATTGTTGTGGGAATTAAATAAGTTCAAAGGAAAAGAGGAAGTACTCAAGAAATTCTTATATTGAATTATGTAGTAGTAATGTTCCTCTTTGCATCTAAATAAGAAAGCAGGTTAGGAAATTAGCATAACCAATTACTACTAGCCAGTCTCTTAGGGACTACTCATGCTGGAGTTTAGATCATTCTCACTTTTTTAAGTTTTTGTTTCTCAACATGGGAGAGTGTTTCTAGTATTCCTAAAATGAGTATGTTAAGGAAATTCTTCTGTTATCACTATTATTTAAACAATAGTGAAGTTTGGAAAAATAAAATACATTCTATACGCATATCTTTTCTTTGAAAATAAGACGGCTGCAGAATTTTCACTAAGAGGTGAAGAATGGATGAGTGTGTTACTGTGAATGAGTGTAAGGCAGCACACACTTCCAGCTTCAGCCATCCATTCCCCAGTGTGAGGTCTCAGAGTTCCAGAATCCAGTGCTGTCTTCTCAGTCCTTGTCCCCTGTTCACTTTTACCTGTGAGGCAAGTAGTTAATGGTGGCAGAAGAGGAACTGAATTTTGGCTCAACCACAAAACTACACGGTTATACTTTTCTTCTTTACCACCTACTGGACAAACCCTAGAAAGATAAGTAAAAGTATTTTCAAGACAAACCTTTTGGTATTTAATCTCCATAGGGTAGAAGATAGTTGACCAGTTCATAAACTAATCTTGAAATTCTTCCCTTTCTATAGTCAAAATGAGCATTTTAATCTTATTTCTATTCTAAACCATTTTGTATTCCAGTTTTCACTTTCTCCTGAGGATAAGTAGTAGTTAATATTCAGAAAGTTTCATTTCCCAGATAGGTTAGATTCTTCTCTGGTGAATAAGTGACTCATTGTACCATGGATTAGGAATTAATGTCACAAATGACATACACTTCTTTACCATAGTCTGTTTTTGTGTCACATAAAAACTCTTCTAGCTATTAACCTCTCCAAAAAAAAAAAAAAATCAGTTAAAAGAAATTCCTGAGGCTTCCAGCCCAGCCCTGTGTAACCTGCACTGTCTTGTTTTGTTTTACAAAGTCATGCAGGAATGCCCCCCATTCACAGGAGTCCTACCTAAACTAATAACCCAGTGGGATATTCAGCGTGCCATTCTGGAAATTGTGTGTGGCATCTTATACAATGCATAGTCTCTAATTTAGTCTTTAAAAACATTTGTCTTAGTATTGCTCTTACCTACCTAGTGCTGGATTCAGAATTCACATTAAACCACAATACTGTCTCTCTGAAGAAAGTATGCTCTGGCTTTTCTTAGATTCAGGGTAAAGGTGTGGTTTGGCCACATAAGCAGATTGTATGGAAATGTAATTCAGGAGCTTCTGCAACATGACCTGACTAGGGTCCAGCTTTCTTTGGATACTTCCTGCTCTAAACTCCTACAGCATTTCTTAAGCCACCCAAGTCAGTCTTTACATGAAACCTTTTACTTAGGTTACGTGTGATTTCATTTTTCTCATGCTGCTCAAAGCACTTTTAGATTAGGAGCAATGACTCGTGTTTGCTAAGCATGACTAAGTACCATTAGTGTGCACCAAAAACTTAGGAGATGGTTGGTTACTTGGTGATTAACTACTTGTTACCATCTTTTTCTCTTGGTGGCTAAAGGACATAATAATAGAAAGGCCACTACTTGACCAGATGTTTTGTTATTATCTTTGTGTATATATGGAATCAAAGTACAGAATATACTCATGAAATAATAAAATTTTCACATTAATAAAAACCAGTAGAGCTTAATAACAACAAGACTTTTCACTAAAAGATTTATGTAAAAAATAAAGACAATAACCCACAAAGGAATATCTGAGGTACAAGAAAGAGTAGCACATACATAAATTGGTAAATATACCCAAATGAATTGTTAATCACAACAAGTGTAAATGGACAAAATTCACCAGTTTAAAAAAAAAGAATATTCGGATTCAAAAAACATTTATCCAAAACCAACTCTCTGTTTTTCAGGTAATATTTGAAACTGATCTTCTGTTGATGTGAACATAAAATGGTTCTCTATTTGGGAAATAATTTGGCATTAACTATACAAACAAAACTCTGAAATTTCACATCTAGTTACATATCTCAAAAAAATTATTGCACATGTGTGCCAAGAGCCATATTTAGGAATATTCTTAATGCCTTTGTAATCCAGATACAAAACAATGATTAAATTATATCTGTTAGGACTGGGGTTGTGGCTCAGTGGTAGAGTGCTTGCCTAGCATGTGTGAGGCACTGGGTTCTATTCTCAGCACCCCATATAAATAAATGAATAAAATAAAGTTCTATTAACATCTAAAAAATATATTTTTTTAAAAATTACATCTGTTATATTCACAATGGAATTATACAACACAGAATGGAAATGAAGGATTGTAGCTAGCTATGGACAATAATGTCATGAATGTCATAAACAATATTGAGTGAAAAAATCGAAGTTATAAATATTTATCAACAGTACTACATATTATATAGGTACATTTATGTGATACATTTAACATTTTTAAAAGCAAACACAGGATTTAAAACAGTGGAGGCAGAGAGGTAAAGGAGCAAGGAGATACAATAAGAAAGAGTATGAAAGAACAAAAGAAAGAGACTTCTGAGGACCAAATAGCTGTACCATCATTGAAACCTAACACCTACTTCCTTGGGCTCTTACTTAACATATTCTTACTTAACATGATTTTTTAAAGTTTTGCATTATGGTTTCTGTCGGCCAGGCACTGAGCTGAGAGTGTAGATACAAGGTAACTTCTTCCTTCATTTTTGTGAGGAAGATGGATAATAAACAAGTAAAAGAATTACCACGTGACATTATTCCTTAATAGTGAGAAGTTCTGTGGAGCCTGGTGAGTAAGAGGATAAAGCAGAGCAGGTTGGGAACCTGTTTTAGAGAGGGAGGATGGTCAGGGGAGGTCTCTTAGGAAGCAAGTGAGGGACACATCATGACAAGATTCAGGAGACAGCATTCTGGCAGAGATTTCAAATCACTTTTGTCCCCAAGGGCAGAAGGGACTTTGACCTGTCCAGAGAAAGCAAGGTGGCCATTTTGTGACTGAGGCAGAGTGAATGGGATTAGACTGGTCAGGGCTGCTGTTGAAGACCTTGTAAAAGTGTTAGTTCATTTTTAAGTATAATAGGAAGCTATCAGAGGACTTTGAATAAAGGACCCAGTGCATATGAGAAGCAGAAACTAGGAAAGTAATTAAGCTAATAAAAAAAAAAAGGCAGCATAAAAACAGGAAAAAAGAAAATTGATAGCAGGGCACAAGGAAGAAAAAAATTAAATGATCAAAATATGATATACTTTCAGAGCTGGAAAAACTTAAGTCATCTGGGAAATTTAGTTGTATCTAAAGCTTCATTCATCTTACCAGATAAACAAGTGCACACTTTTCCCCACCGCCCCCCCCACACCACTGATATATTCATGTCATTAAAATATGACATTTGTATCCAAAGAATTGAAAATACTTGGTTTTCCTTTATTACTAAACTGTAGATGATACTATGATGATTAATGAGGTCATTTGAAACGTATTTGCACCCATCGTGACATTTGCAGTATCTGTGTGAAATGATTGGTAGTATCATTAATTATTATGTGGTATAAAAATAGAATTAAAGAAAAAAATGTCAGTGTTTATGACTACATTGTCTTCAGCTGGGATTGGCCCATGACTGGAAATGGATTTACTATGCTTGTGAGTCGTAAGCTCTGAGCTCTTACTAGCAGCTCATTTACCAAGGCCAAGGAAGAAACCCTAGCAGGATGTTCAGGTAGTGTATTTTGTTAATTGTAGAAGTAAGCTGTTCTAAGTGCAAATGATTAACCTTCTACCCCGCACAATCACAGTTTTCCACTCAAGTGGCACTGGAGTGACCACAGGTATTTTCAAGATCTGACTCGGGATGTTGAGTTATTTTGGGTGGTGTAAGCTTATTATGGGGTTCACTGTTTCATGTTTATCAGTGCTTCTCAACTAAAAATGATTTGACTCCCTCCAGGAAACGTTTGTCAATGTACAGACACATTTTTGGTGGTCTCGGTGGAGGGGGGTGGTTGCTACTGGCATCTGGTGGTTGTAGACCAGGGCTTCTGTTAAACATCCTGGAGTGCCCAGAGTACCCTCCTACAGTAGAGAATTTTCTTGCCCCATCTGCCCAAAATGCCCAGATTGGGAAACTCCGTAAAATAATGACTGGCCCTAGATCCAGTGTAGGAATGGCTTACAGTGACACCCTTCCATAACTGCTCTGACTTACCTGGAGGTCAGAGGTCATTGCACTATGTGAACATGACCCATGGTGTCAGCCTGTGGTTGGTGGAGGAAAAATAAGGTTTAAAACAAGGGGACAGAAGCTAGTCTGAGGAAAATTTTGAGGGTAATAGACACATAAATCATAAAAGATTTTGTTCTCATTGATGCCTAGTTAAAGTAGAAGTTTTTTCATGAAAAGATAATAGATAATGCAACATTTCATTATAAAAACAATCATGCACTTTTTTTCCATTCATAAGGAAGGAATCATCCTTGTAAGAATTGTCCTTACAAGAATTATCTAAGTGCTGGGGTTATGTAGCTCAGTGGGAGAGTGCAGAGGCCACGGGTTCAGTCCTCAGCCCAAAAGAAAAAATTCATCTAAAACAGGCTTTATCAAAATTCCTCTTATCAAGCTAAAATTGTAGCACAAGTAATGAACACATGTGAAGTGGCATAGTTTTTTATATCACAATTGTGAATAAAAATAATTTTGACTAAACATGTTATCTTCTGCTCTTTCTATAGAAAATATGTCAAAAGTCATTGTCAAATGAAAGGAAAATAATATGCAGTCAAAAGAGTAGGACAAGAGAGTTGCCTAGAGGACATGTCCACTTACTAATCAAAACGTGGTGATTTTATTCCTGTGTTTTGTGATGTTTGCAGCATTTGACAGCTTTTTAAAAGTGTATAAGCTTTAGACTTCACAAACCAGGGATCTGCTCTCTTCATAATGATTCCATCTCATTTTTAATCAAGTAAATAAATCATTGAATGTGAATTACTTCACTTCTCCATTCCTACCACACACACCTGCAAGTTATCCTCTGTTTATTTGTGCTCCCACTGGCTTCTGCATCTGAAGCCTTGGAGGTAGGGGTCTTCTAATCTCACTACCTGGGGGCTTGAGTCTGTTTTGATCCCCTCTGGGTCCTGGTTGCTTGCTTCTGCTGCCACAGCACCTTCACCCACACTCTCTCTTCCAGAGGTGTGCCCTCTTTTCCAAAGAAGAAATCTTTAAAGGGGTCAGAAGTTCAGGCAGACTTAGAGGGCAGGTGGAAAAAGCACCGCGAGCAGAGAGCAGCTTGGGATGGCTCTGCCTCTTTCCTTCTGTAACCAAGGAAGGATGGTTTGCACTCTGGATGCCACCCACTTTGCTTTCATGCAAGCAGCCTCCCTCACCTTGCTTGGCATCTTCTGGTATCTATATGATTCTCACTATATTTCTCATCAAGACCCACCTTGGCTTCTGTATAGCATCATAGTGTTCCTGCCTGTCCTACTTCTTTGTTGAGGGCCCTTCCCTCTTCCCTGTAGGTTCTCCCCTATGACACGTAGCCTACGTGCACTTTCGCCCTCAGCAATGTACTCTTTTCTGTGGAGACGATCCCGGAGGCAGGGAACTCATGCTATGTCCAACTCAGTTCACTCACTTGAGCTCCAGGCCCGAATATCCACCTGGAAATCATCCTAATTAGCAGACCTGCCCATCATTCCCCACCATCCTCCTCATCCAGGCCAGAAATGTGAGACTGATCTAGAGATTCCTTTTTCCTTTCTGCCCAATTTGGTTCATTATTCCTTCTTAAGCTAGGGATGCAGTTCAGTGGTAGAGCACTTTCCTGGCATGTGCAAGGCCCTGAGTTCAATCCCCACACTGCAATCAATCAATCGATAAAATTATTCCTTCTGCTTCCCTCTCCTCTCCTTACCGCTATAGTACCTTCCGTAAGTCTTCCTCCCAGTGCCCCTGGATCATCTCACCCTTTCTGTGGATCTTCTGCTTGCTCAGTTATCTCCAGTTTGATCCTCCACAGTTATCAAAATGCATTTTACGCAGAATATGCAAACATGCATTCCCTGCCTACAACCTTCAATGCCCCCTTTCCCTTTAAGATGAAGTTTAGGCTCCATCCCCTGGCAGCTGGTCCAGGCAACTCCATACTTCTCAACTTCTGCTCCAGTTGCTCCCTCTGCCAGCTGTACCTTTGCAGATCCTCTCTGAGCCTCTGTCACTGGGCGGTATACCCCCATTCCACACCCTGCCCCACTTTTGTGGAGTTGTATGTGTAACATTTGCTGACAACTAAAATTTATAGAAAAAGGGCACCTCCAGAATACTTCATGGTACCTTATTTCATATAATTCTCCAGTTGCCCCATGAAGTAGCTGCTATGGTTCTCCATTTTGCAGTTGAGAGAACAGAGGCACAGAGATTTTAATGTAGTTAACCAAAGTGATACCGCTTATAAGAGAGGAGTCAGGATTTTAATCCGGGCTATTAAATCATACACCTCTCCTTGACCCAGAGCAGATGCGACCAGTAGTTACACCACTGCCTCCTCTGCTCAACAATGTTTGAGCAGATACAACGCTTTCAGCCGTCTTTGTAACATCTTCACAACTGGGACACAGTGCTTTTCACTTGGTAGGTATATTAGTAGATGTGTGAATAAATGAATGAATTGTTGAAGTGGCATTGTAAATGTCTCATAAGTGGCATCGGAAGTGATAATAAGAATATGCAAGAGTAATATTCCACCCACCATATATATGGTCTGTGAGGGCATATATCAACTAAAAATGTTGTTACTGCCTTTGAGGAGAATTTGGTTCAGTTGAGAAATGTAAGTAGTTAAAAGAAATTAAATATTGAGCTTTGAATGCCATTCTTATGCCTGTTACCAATGAATAACATTAACATTTATTTTAAAAATCATCTTTTAAGGGGAATCATGTGCTAAAACTAAAAGCATCATAGTTTAACTATCGACTTAATCAAGATCTAGGACAGACAGACTGCCTGGTATTTTGAGAACTGCTGCCCGCTCTCCATGTCAGCCTTGCTTTGCAAAGGATTCTCAAAATGTGAAACCTTCTGCCTGTTTGGTGAACTAGTTTATCTGTACAGATGGACAGAGGCTTCCCAGCCAAGTTAAAGTCAGCAAAAAGATAATTCATCTTACATATATCATACTTGTAAAAGAGGAAAACTTCAGGTATAATCTCAGATGCAAAGTAGTACGCTTAAAACATAGCTACAGTTATGCTGTGGTTTCTGGAATTGGTCCTCATGAAGAATCTTTGAAACCTGGTGTCTGATGTTCTTTGTAATAGTAACACACTTATTTCATAAACTAGAGCCCATATAGGATAAAGCCTTTTTCCACCCACGCAAAGGTCTATAACTGAATGAGGGAAAAAAAATTAATTAATTACATGAATATTAAGAGGTTACTTATCTATTATAACATTGGGCCACAAGTTGACTAATTAAAAGGAATGCAGGTTGGAAAGCTGCCACAAATCTGCTCCTTTCATTTAGAGGGCCACAGGCTGAAGCCAGCGATTGTGCGTGACAGACTCCGGGAACAATGGTGCGGCGCACAGGCCTTCCAGATGAAGCATGCTCGTCTGAATTACACCGACGACGGGGTGGCCTACAGGCAAACAAAATGGTTAAACAATACATAATCAAGTTTTTATTTGGTATTTCCTGCGAGGCTGTACCAGTTGCCAGGGAGCGTACTGTATTTTTTTCTTCGACTGTATTAATTGTTGACCATAGCTGGCAGAGTCCCAAACAGGGACAGATAAGGGGGAAAATGGCATCTGGACATTAAAGCCCCAAGTGTACTGGGGGGGAAAAAAAAGAGCACAAAAAAATTACAGCATATATCAGGAATTTTCCAACTAACGATGTGCGGATGTGGTAGCGCGAGGGAAAAAGAGCCAAACTGAGCTTGCTTTGTTCACTGAGAGGCCCCCCTGTAACATTCCTTTTAGCTGTGCATATTTTGGCTTCATTTGTACAGTTTTAACTTTATGCTGCATGTGGAGAAGCTCAGTTGTAACTGGTTGTGCCTAATAATTCTATTGCAATAATTAAAGTTCATGTATAGCTGTTGTATCGTTACTTAGAAGTAGCTTCAAACACCAAATCTAAGCTGAAAACTTTTTGTGATATATCATCATTGTAAAAGATGGCAACAGTTATTTTCTTTGATTTCACGAAGTTTTTACAAGACAATATTCACTTATGGAGACAAGTTTTAAAATGTTTTAAAAACTTGGGGTAGAAGTGCGAGGCCTAGACTGGGAGTAATGAGAATACAAATCCTGTAACCAGTAAATGAAAATATTCTCCAGCTGGTTTGTAAAACAGGAAAATTTGTGATAGACATGATCCCATATGCTACTTTTAGATTCCATTTAAGAAGTGAATAGGTATTAGTAAATCAGTTGCAGAGAGAAAGTACTCCAGCTTCGTGGTCAGTAATACAGGGGGAAAGCTCCAACCAAATGCAGCTCCTTTCTTAAAAGATCCATAATCCTGGGAGTCTCCCCTAATAGTTGTAATTGTGATATCTGCCACATGTTGAGGGCAGTGAACTAGTTCCCCAGGGCTTCTCTTGGGGTGGTGGACACCTGTCTGCTTGCATGGTTGCCATGCTCGGTGGTTGTGCGTACAGGCTGGGGTCACACCTGAGTTTGAATTCTGACTGTAACATGGGCACTAACATGTTCAGAGCATCCATTTCTTACCTAGAATATGGGGGCAGGGGGCGGAGAGAGCCTAGCTCACAAGCTTTTTCGGTATTTAAATGACAAGAAACGTGTCAAATCCTTAGTGAAATGCCAGGCATGTGGAAAACCTGTGATAAACTCAGGCGGTATTATTACATCTTTTCCCTTGTGAAGCTCTGAGATTTCTTTGAGCTTCTCAAAACATTCTTTCTCATCAGTGCCTGCATTAGAGTTGAATATGTTTACTTAATCACCATTGACTTCTGTGGTAGATAGCAAGGAACAGGTTGGTCTGTAGTGAAAGCCAGGGCGATATTTTGATTACTTTTAAGCTTTCTTTGAGAAGCTAAAATTTTAATAACTCTTTTCAGAAGCACTTAAGACCCAATTATTAGTCGAGGAAAACTGGAAAACAATACTCTCAGATAGAGTCCTTCTTCTGAGATGGGCTTCTAAACCAGAGGACATGCATACTTTATGACGTTAAAGCTGCTGCCCGGTAACACAAAGGCCAGGGCTTCATCTCCAAATGTGAAGAGAAAATCCTCTTCTTACAGTCTCGTATTCAAATGAATGACTTTTCATAAGACTTATTTTAATGACTTTTATACATTTCAGTTACACTTTCTGGTGTATGTTGTTTTTCATTTTCTTCTCCAGAAATCTTAACCCTCTCAAAGGCAGAGGACATGTTAGGGATTCATAGACTCCAAATATGGGATAGAATTGCACCTTTCAACATCCCAGAATTCAATTGCTGTCCATTCCACAAAGGGGCGACGATATTAATGATGACCAATGTTTAGGTTCCAAACATCTTTAAATCTACAAACCTTCTCATGGAGCGAAGCCTTTGTTTAAATAAGTATGAGACCCTAACATCAGACCGGTTTCTTTTAAATCTTACATCCTGAAAACATTTTGAAGCCTTAAATATTACCATGATTGAAAAACATCTTTTGAGTAATTTAGTAAAGTCTATAATAAAACATACACATATGTGGTGAGTTTTTATGAGCCCTTTACTTCTTAACGTTAGGAATAAAAGCTTATTAATTCACCCCCATCAAAACAACAATAGTCATAAGCCAAATGTGGTCAGCTTTGACTTCACAACTGGAAAACTCCCTTTTCATTTCTACAATTGGCATTTTCTCTTCAGCCGCTTTTTAAGTCGGGCTGTTAGCAATTTAGCCTGTCTTTAATTTTAAGCACCGTTCTTCTGGTCAGGAGATCCCAATAGGAAGCCCCACTCCCATAGCCTCGATCCTCATTGGCTAGCTGGGAAAAGAGCATTTCTGCATAAATTGGATGCTTCCTTCTCCCCTGGAGACCAAATATGCTCATGTTTCACAATCCCCTGGTTTGTAAGCTTGAGTCCATTGCCTGAAGCTGGAAACTTTCACTTTGTAGAACACAGCACTCATCGAAATCCAGATCCAGTACCCCTGACATGCCCGTGGGTCTGACGGCAGATTGAATGCATGCTTTTTTCTTAATCCAGTGTTTCTGAGCTGCTTCAGCTGAAATCAGAAACCGATGTGTGTGAGAGAGGTGTCCTTCAAAGAAAGGTATTTCCTTTGTGCAGCTCCAGTGCACACAGAATCCAAGGGGTTAACCTGAGAGCTGCTTTGAAAACAGAGGCGAAGGTCACAGGCGGCAACAGCAAAGACTTTTAAAGCCTGCCGTCCTGAGCCTTTCAGCCTGCCTTCCCCACCCAGGGGATTGTAAACATTGGCTCCGGGCCACCACGTCCCACAGCACAAAACTTCTCTGTGCTTGCAGCATATACGTTTATGCTTTTTTATGGAAACCGAAGCAGAGGCACGTTATTGCTGTGATCCCAGAAAACATGTCTCTGTTCAATGAAAGGAGAGGAATCCTGTCCTGCCAGAATGTGAAAGCATGCAGATACGCTTATTTAGCTGTGCTTCACATGGAACTTAGCTGCTGCTCTTAGTCTGACTTTCTCAAGTCAAAAGAATGTGTAGAATGCTGTCACTTAATCAGAACCCAGAAGAGCTCTTTTATCTGCCATTTGTTAGTAACTAGCAATATTGCCCTTATCTCTTTGTCCTTTAGCTCGATCCAGTGCCCTCGGATATGAGAACTGGTAACATGAAAGCACTTATTACCTTGAGCGTTGCTTCTTGTTTTCCTTTTTTTAAAACACAGAGTTCCTTATACACCAACAAAGTCTCTGGGACTTTTTTTTTTTTTTTTTTTAAATATAGTTGTCTTGGTCCTAGGACCAGAGTTATTGTAATATTTAAAAGAAACCAAGGTGGTTGAAGCATCTGTGCTCCCATTTATTATGCCTGATTCTTCAAAAGTCTGTTATCAGCATAACTTATTATCATAATAACCTTCATTGACTCAGTTGCATGAGAACAGAATGGAATTTGCAGAGATATTGTGGGGCAGACATATAAAACCTTATCCTTTCTTCTGAAATGGCTGCTCTGAACATATTTGTATAATAAATTCAAGTGCTTGCCTATAGAAAGCCTACTCAATCACCATATACTACTGCTTAAATAAAAATGCTTGATTTTGAAAAGACTACGAGACAGACCACAGCCCCTGCACAGACACAGACGGGATTGTTCTCTAGTCTGTAGTTGGCAGTTGTAAAAGGTAAGAGGCTTTGCCTGTTGCCCTTATGTCTAAATGACTCTTACAGGTTCTTCTGTTGTCTTCTGGAATTCCAGTTTTGCTTTATGAAATCACAAATCGGGTATTGATTGACATCCTTTCAGCTTTTCTTTTGGTCAAAGTTCCTTTTCTTTAAATGTCAAATTTCTGTGAACAACGTCACTAACCTGATGTGTTGGTTGGTACACAGTACAATGTCCAGATAGTGTCACTAAGCATGTAGAATTTATCTATTATAGGATTCTGGGGTTGAAAGAACTTTAGAAATGATTTAATGTGACTTGATTTTATAGTTGAGGAAACTGGGAACCAATGATATGAAATTGCTTTTTTGATAAGATAATAAACATACAGGGGTTCTTTTTAATAAATTTACACAGGTTTATTTAAAACTAAAACCCAGTTCTCCAAATCACAGTACATAATTCTTTCCCTTCATCTATCTAGTCTTGTACCCCCCTATATTGTGTGATGTTTGCTGGTGACCAAAGACGAGATTAATAAATGGCTGATAGTTGTCTCATGGGTGTTACCTTGCAGGTAGAGAACCACACAGTGATACGAGCAGGTGTTTTGTACACTGAGCAGGTGGTAACATGAGGTCTTGGTGTTTCCTTGTTCCTTGATCGACATTCAGCCATTCACTACCAACTTCCCACACCTCAGTTTCCTTATAAGTTTCTCACTGTTTCTGTAGAATCCCCTTTTTCTCTTGCCCATTTAACATGTAAGAGTGACCTCACATTACAACAGTGAACTATACATAGAAGCTGACAGTATGACCAAGGCTATTTGCAGAGGCTAATTCATAGCACTAAATGCTTTTATGACTAGATGAGAAAGATTGACTACAAATGTAAAAGCCTTATTCAAAGAGGCACAAAAGAAGTTCTCTTCCATGTGCATCTGTTGTATTTTTTATAGACCAATGTTATCTATACTCATGAAAAATAAAAACTTTGTCAAAATTATAGAGATAAAATAATTTTAGTTAGAAAAGACCTGTATAAATTGGAGGACAGGAAAAGTTCAAAACATAAATGAATGGATTAATATACAGAATAATAACAAAATGAGAAAACAAACCTGAGAGTTGGTCCCTCAAAAACTAACATCAAAGACAGTCCTCTGGCAAAGCTGATGGGAGCGGGCGGGGGAGTGTGTTTTGGAGCACATCAGTCTTTGGTACTGACAGGTGGAGCTTTTGGAAGAACTCGTAGTTCTTGAGGAGACAGGATCAGTCAGGGCAGGAGGGAGTGCTGATCCAGCCTGCTGTGTGAGCCCAGCCCATTCCCAGGCTTGAGCCTGGACACCCATTTCTCCCAGTGGTGTGTCTTGTTGTGTTAACTTGGGTAAGAAAAATAAATGTCAGGGCTGTAGCTGGAGTTCAGTGGCAGAGCGCTTGCCTCGCACGTGTGAGGCACTGGGTTCGATCCTCAGCACCACATAAAAATAAACAAAATTAAGACATACTGTCTATCTACAACTACAAAAAAAAATTAAAAATAAATAAATAAATGTCTCATACTTTATTTATATATGGTGTAGGTTCACATGCCAGCAAAAGAACAGGGAAGGGGCTGGGGTTGTAGCTCAGCGGTAGGGCACTTGCCTAGCATGTGTGAGGAACTGGGTTGGATCCTCAGCACCACATATAAATAAATAAATAAATTAAGTAAAGGTATTGTGTCCATCTATAACTTAAAAAATTTTTTTTAAAGAACAGGGAAGCCAGTCGTGGTGGTACATACCTGTATAATCCCAGCACCTCTGCAAGCTGAGGCAGGAGGATCGTGAGTTCAAGCAACAGCAAGGCTGTTTAGAGACAGTGAGACCCTGTCTCTAAATAAAAGACAAAATAGGACTGGGGATGTAGCTCAGTAGTGTAGTGCCCCTGAGTTCAATCCTCTGTACTAAAAAAAAAAAAAAAAAAAAAAAAAAAAAAAAAACAGGGAAAATATATCCTGCCCAAAAAAAAAAAAAAAAAAGTTAAGCTTTTCAAAGTCTCTTCAGACAGTATAAGCAAAACTGTGCGTGACCTGTATCACACTCTAAGTTGTAGGGATGTGCAAATTTCGAGGCATGGATTGTGCTCAAGAAGTTTACAGTTTGGTAGGTGAATTAAAGATGGTAAAAATACCAACTGAGAAAGGTGTGAAAAGCACTCAGTAAGGAGCACTGATGATAAAATATTATGGATGTACCAGAAATGGAGTAAAACTGCTTGGTTTCCTTAGTAAAATTTTTCTCTCAGTACTCCCTGTGAAGAAAATCACTGAAAGACTAAGAGCCTTGTGTAGCTGTATTAAGAAATGAATTTGTTGTAATACTCCATGTGAGTGTTACAACACATTTGGGATCCCAAGGTAGAAGCTTCTTAGAAATTGAAGCAGAAATGTCCTGTAACTGGTGTGTACGAAATTATCTTTGGAGTGAAATAGACACTTAGCTGATGGTAGCTCTGACTGATGAGCAAGTATATGAGTGAAGTTCCTTCCTATTGGAACTTAGATTTTGCTGCAGGACCTGTTTTACAGAAGTTTCTATTGCCAGGTTCTCAGATGAGAGAGTTCATGTTTTCAGTCCCGTTCATCTTATTGGAGCAAAAAGATGTATCCTCTGCTTTGCTCAGTGATTGCTGGTTACTCTATTGCACTCAGATTTAACAAATTTTTGAACTGTAATATTACTCCATAATACAGGGGAGTAATTGAAAGGCGTCTCTGCAATCAAGTTTCCTTTTGCCAAAGGCCTTCTTTACATCTGAATCTTAATTTCTCTATACATAGTTGAGGCTTTAATTTGAAGCGGTTTACTCCCTCTGCTGGCTCCAACTATGAAATGAAAGTATGTAAAAGTATAGTTCTGATCATGAATTCCGGAGATTGCTTGCATATCATGTTCTTTGCCTTAGACTCTTTCCAAAATGTAAAATTAAACGTTAGCTTGGCTCCCTCTTAATTCTAGATATAAAATTGCCTAAGAATCTAAAAGATATTTTATATTCCTTTTGAGAACAATATGAAATTCTGAGGCTAGTAGTGATTTGATAATTAAAAAGTCTGGCACGCAGGTTTACAGTATATAGTAGGTGCTCAGTAAATATTTATTAGTTTCTTGATTGCCATCAGTTTTATTATATGCAGGCATGTTATGTGTACTTTACTGTAGGAGCAATAAATCACCCATTCTGTGTATGAGGTCATCTGAGTTTCCATAATACTTTCTCAATGCCTTATTATAGTTCCAGCCACACTGTATTAATGTTGTGTCTTTTTATATTTGCCTCACTAGGCTATGAACTCTTCCAGGACAGGCACAGTCTATTATTTGTCTTTCTCTATTACAGTGGATTGGTTGCCCAGTGAATGTTGATGAATTTCATATACTGTAAATGTCTTCCTCGATGGTGTGCAGACAGCCAGAAAGGTTAATTAGAAATGTTCTACATTCTACTTTTACCATGAAGAAGTAATTGAAAGTAAATAAGTCATTTATTTGGAGCAGTCTCTGTCTAAACATGGGTGTATCTGTGCAAATAGAAATAATCCAGTTAACATAGACCTAGAAAGATGCCCTCACTGTCTGCATCGACCATAATGTATAGTGGTAACTGAAGCCCATAATGGTTATACCAAAACCCTAAAGCATACTTGTAACTTTTATTTCACTTTGTGCTTCCATTTTTTTAATGCAAAACAAGATTGTCACTATATTTCTTTGTGTGTGTGTGTGTGTGTGTGTGTGTGTGTGTGTGTGTACACACCCACACATGTGCACTGGGGTTTGGACCCAGGGCCCTATGCATACTAAGTTAAGTGCTCTACTACTGAGCTATACCCCCAGCTGTATTGCTTGCTTTTAAAGCAAGATATATCTGCTCTTATTTTTCAGGACTACGTTAGTTAATAATGTTAAGTTACATACATAGATACATTCCAAATTTTATTTTGGATTACTTGTACTCCCAAACCTGTACATTGTCATAAACTAGTGCTTTACAAAGCACTTTCCAAGGAACAGTAATTCTGTAGAATGGCAATGGGTGTTATATGAGAGAGAAAAATCATTCAGCTCAGTAAATGCTGAATTAAATAGGTTTCTTTTAACTGCAGGACTTCTCAGAGCCTGTGATACATCAGTGTGCAATGTAAATTTAAAGAGGGTAGATTCAGCATATCCCCAAATTTACTCAATTTAGAACCATTTTCCATATCTAAACTCCCTTTGGGAAGCAAGCATGTTATATAATCAGGACTTAGTGTAGCCAAATCAGTTATTCTAACATCATCTCCAAAATATGAGCAATATTCCTCTCTGATTGGAAGTATCTTTATTAATGGAAAATATGAATGGTCTTACTTCTCTTTTCTTTTTCTTAAGTGAGAAGAACCACCTCACATATTCAGTATGTTTACCTTAAAATATAGAAGAGCATTTCTTCCCTTCTTTCCCACCACAATTTTTGAATCAGTCAGACTACAAGCCCCATAAGGTGAGGAACCAGATCCTACCATTCACTAGCGCTAAATGTGAGCCACCAGGTAGCGCCCTGCAGATGTTTAGATCAAGAAATCACAAAATCATCTCTGCAGTCATTACGTGTATAAATGACACAGGAAAATGGTACCAGCCCCCAGTGTTTATCATCCTTCAGTCCCCACCCCCAATAGTTGCCTTGGTTCCTTGTGTTTAAATTCCATGCCTGGATGCCTGTGACTGTAGACTCACTACAGATGGAAACCTGACTAAATGATCTCTTTAGAGGGAAATGTGCCAACAGGGGAAGATAACTTAACTGCCTTTAGTTTGACCCTTAACTGAGCTTCAGGCTTATATAATAACAAAGGCAGTTGTATATTTTAGTTTATAGTGTTGTTTCAGAATTTTGTGCCTAGAAGAAATCCAATAAAGACAACAATATAACAGCATCTAAAACTTTTACATTATTAATATTCAAATATTTCAGTAGCATTCAGTTTTGTTGGGAGTAACGGGCAATGGAAGTAGAGTCTTATGGTCATACCACACATCAGCAGCGTCCATAAGAGAGGTGTACTGTGCGAGTGTAGAGCAGAGAGCTGACCCTTCTCTCAGAATGTCCCGGAAGGCTTTCATGAAAGACATCACTAAGCCCTGCTTCTATTTTTACCATATTTGTGGGTCTTCTGTAATATTGAGTATCTACAATGGTGATTTAAAAGTACTTTAGATACCACCGTGATCACTTCTTAGTCCATTTAGCAAAGCCCCAACAGAGCTTCAAGGATAAAAACTTACCTGCCACAGATTTCTAGAAAGCAGCTTCTTTGAATTGTTTATAAATGGAAAGGTAGTGTTTCCTTGAATTAGTTCTGAGGTTAAAACCAAGTTTTACCCAAACGTGGAGGGTTACTTTTCCTTTCAAGTTCTTTCTGCATGCAGCAGCCACACTGCCCCGAACACGCACGCAGCATGGGCCCGAGTCTAGGTGAGAAACCTTCCGCTGGTTTCTACGTTCACGCATGTGCCTCTCTTGATGGCGGATGTACCTAGAAATACTCAGTAAAGGCCTTGGTAATAGTGTGGTTCTTCCTAGAAACTGAGACTGCTTAAAGACAAGTATTGTGGCTCGTTAAAAGCAAATGAATTTACAGATTCTGTAATTATCTATTTAATTGACAGAACTGTATTCCTTATCAAAGATCCTTCACCTCTGCTCATAGAAGTTATGTGAAATGAATTTTAGAATTTTAAAGATATCTAAACTGAGGGCTGGGGTTGTGGTTCAGTGATAGAGCACTTGCCGCCTGAGGCACTGGGTTCCATACTCAGCACCACATAAAAATAAATAAATAAAAAACAAAAGTATTGTGTTCATCTACAACCAAAAAAAAAAAAAAATCTTTTTAAAGATATTTAAAATGTGTTAAGTACAGAAAAGCATTTTATAAAATACAGAAGGGAAAAAATAAAAAGACCCAGACACATAGCAGACTTTTTTTTTTTTTTAGCAACCTGGAAATCACATTGTTAACTCCAGGGTGTTATCATGATATCCATCCAATTGTACTATGTTCAAACCTGAAAAATTCTTATGCCTTATGATGTGATTTTTTTTCTCTTCTTTTTGTTTTTTTGTTTTGTTTTTTGCTAGCAATGTGTTATAAAATGGCAGATGATTAGTAATCAGACTCTTAACCTGTATTTTCATTGTCCTGTTTCCACAGTTATAGTCCTCTGTGCTTTTTTTTTTTTTTTCTGTTTTATAAACAAAAGGCAGCCTTTTATACTGTCTGTATAAATGGGTGAAGGGTGAGTTTGAGGAAGAGTCTGACTTGAGGAACTGGTTAGAGGGTGATTTCCTTTGCAGAGATAGAATACAAAAGGAGAACAAGTTGGGGAGGAAGGACGATGCTGTGGTCTCCAGGAGGCATATTCTGGAAGGGGAGCAGAAATTTGCCCATGCACACAGTCCCAGCTCTGGCCCTGTGCAGAGCACTGTGGGTAGGCAGACCTTCCCTACCCTCCACCCAGAACCCCACCACTTGCATGTCCTTGTCCCTGGCCCCCCAGCTTGTGGCCATCTTGGTGAAATCCTTGGTGATACCATGATCCTACAAAACATCTTCTTTTGTTCTTGTCAACTTTTGGTAAACCTACATTGCTGTGGAAATGTTGATGGGGCTGGGGCTGGATAGCAAACATTTTCATTGTAATTAGGCTGAAGACAAAAAAAAAAAAAAAAACTGAGGTCATACTAAGAGTATGCACCTGAGTCAGATAAGCCCTACTTCAACTCCTGGTTCTGCCTTTTACCAGCTTATTGGTCCTTGACTTCTGTGAGTTACGTCTTCCTTGTCTGTAAAAATAGTCATCAATACTTACCTCACAGCACTAAACCAAAGTATAAAGTAATAGGTGGTGAGTCCAGCACAGTACTTTACGTTTGTGACTGACGAATTTTTTTCTTTCCCTCTTTCCCTAGCCCACTTCTTTACCCTCACATAAGAATAAAATGAAAAAATTTCAGAGAAGAGATCACAAAGTCATCCATGAACCCATTCTGATGTTTAATCGCACTTGTCGGAAAATACTTCCTTCTGTCTAACTGGAATTCCTAAGGCTGCAGCCTAAACCCTTCTCTCGGTTGAGTCCTTCTCCTTTTCTGTTGGCAGCTTTAATCTTGCTAAATGAACAGCCGGAAACATCCTAATCTTCAGAAAGATATTTTCTTTATTTCTTGCCTTTCATAGCTGAAAGCACAAAATCTAGTAGGAACCCCAGAATTTTCGGTGCTTTGAATTTATTTCTGGTAACCCAGGTTAGCCAGAAACTGCACAGCTGGTTCTCTTTTCCTGCATCCATCTCTGTGAACCTTTTAGATGGAGGTGTCATAGAGAAATAGGATGGGAGTGTATGCTGCGGAAGGAATTCTACCTTGGGAGTTCTTTCCAGCTAAGGATCTCTAAATCCTTCCCATTTAAGGAATGCATTGCCCACAGAATTTTTAAAATATTGAAGAATGTGTGTTCATAAACTTGGTTGCCTTTTTCCCCTGTGGTACAGGACTATACTGCACTTTTTGTGTGTCTGTGTGAACCCAGGGCCTCATGCATGCTAAGCAAGTGTTCTACCACTGAGTTACATCCCAATCAGCCCTTTTTATTTTTTGTTTTGAGGCGATCTTGCTAAGTGTCTAAGGGCCTTGCTAAGTTGCTGAGGCTGGTCTCTAACTTGGCAGTCCTCCTGCTCCAGCCTCCCAAGTCCTGGGATTACAGATGTGCACTGTGCCCAGGCCTGAACTTAAGTTTTTAAACTATGCTTCCATTTCCCTCATCACTTGCACTAACCATATAACCTGTTCAGACTCATGTTGTAGATTTGCATACAGCCTGTGTGAAAATGAACCTAGTAACCAAGGAGAAATAAGACACAAACTTTAGAGGCATTTGACTATTTCCATAACAAAAAAATTAATATTAAAGTTCTTTCACAAATCTGAGTAATGACTTGACCTCCCAAAGCATATAGATTCCCTTAAGAGTTAAAACAACTTGAAGAGGAAATGATGAGCTATGCAGCCTGCCATATCCTGTGTTCAGAACAATTTTCATTTCTACTTATCTGTAAAGGTTGAAGGAATGTCTACAAATATTTGCTTGGTTTCTATGGTGAAGGCAGAGAGAGATCAAGTGGATGATTGTTTAGTGTCAAAATCAAAACTATGTTATACTGTACTTTTACAAAGAGAATGAGTTTGTTACTTGAAACATAATAGACATTTAGCCAAGTGGTAAGTATTTTAAGTTTCACCAGTTCAAGATGAAATTTAAACAATGCAGCCTAAAGGAAAACATGGTCTCTTCAGGCATTTTTAAACTTCATTTTACAAAAATAAAGTGGCCCTGGCACTTTGTTAAAAAGTCATCTGTTAACTAAAGATAGTGTTAGTGGATTCTCAGAATGCCTGGCATGTGTCTGGGGACACCATCATGGTCTATAAATTTAAACCTGTGTCCTGCCCTGGGTTCTCCCTCCTAACCCTGGAACCCTCCATTCTCCTATCTTCTGTTACTCGCACATTCATTGGGAGATGCACTTATTTTGTGCCTATGTACAATGTTCTGCAAGGTGCTGGGGTTGAAACTGCACCTAAAAATGGTCTCTACCCTCAGAAACATGATCTTGGGTCTAGGTGGCTGTCAGGACACCACATAGGAGATATAGTGCGGTCAGTGCTGTGATCACTTGTATTTGGGGAGGACCAGGCAGGGCAGGGTTCACAAGAATTAAGAATGGAGTCGTGAGGAGGACCAGAGAAGGCTCTCAGCATGGGAAAGGCCACAGCCTATGACAACCCACATATTTGAAGAACCTCTTAAGTCTCTGAGCAGACTGAGGAAAGCTGCCTGTAAAGAGGGTGGGGGGAAGGTGATGAAGCCAGAGAGGGTGGGAGCCTAGTCATGAGGGCCCCTGGGGTAAGCTAGACTCCACATTGACCCAGAAAGCTCTGGAGAATGAATGAAGGATTTTGAGCAAGCAGAGTGGAAAGAGGCAGACTGGTAAGAAAAGACCCCGAGGAAGCTTCTGGAACCACCCAGGAAAGGACAGGTTCATTGATGGAGCTTTCATTGGTGGAGATTAATAGGACACTGGACAGGTGACGGTTTTTCTCCGGGAAAGCAGAAGAGACAAGCTTCAGTGGGAAGACAGTGCCTGCATTGTGGGCCTGAGGTTCCTCAGAAGACTACGCAGTGCTTCCAGGAGTCAGTTGGAGTTTTAGGTCAGATATTCTGCAGAGTTCTAGGTACAGTACGGGTTTTTGTTTTTGTTTTTGTTTGCTTCTTTGTTTATTGGTTTTGAGATAGGGTCTTTCTCTATTGCTCAAGCTGACCTTGAACTCTCAATCCTCCTGCCTCAGCCTCCAAAGTAGCTGGGGATTCCAGACGCAGACCACCACACTCAAAATGGGTACAGCATGGATTTAAAGTGCACCCCTTTATGATGTGTTCCAGGGGTCATGTATCATATAAAAGTGACTGCCTGAGGTGGTAGCTTTAGAGGAGACAATTGTTTAAAGAAATCTGGGGTAACACTGGGCCTGGACCTTAGTGTTCTAGTATTCTGCATTTATCACTCCATAGTCTTCCTGCCCCCATCTTCAGCCAATTCATTTGACTTGCTTCTTTCCTAGTTTATGACCACACTCTTCAGTATTACCAGTGCCTCACGTAGAGGGGACAGTCACATGATGAACCTAACTGAAACTCATTTTGGGGTAGATCTGCATAGACATTAATAAAATGAGAAATACGAGCTCAGAAAGAAAAAGCAAGTACCTCTGGTATCATGAAAGGTCAGAAACCTAGATCCCTGAACTCCACCTCTTCTACCTTCAGTGGGTCATGGTTGTCCCTCCCCAGACACAGTACACAAGTCTCTGTTGTACTCAGAGGCTATCTTCCCTCAAGATAGCCTGGGTCTATACTTGGAGGAAACACCCATCTCAGCATTAATCTGTTGCCCTCCGAGTCCTTGGATCCTCTGAGTCAAATAGGTTCATCCCCCTCCTCCACAAGTCCAGTTCTTTGTTAAAGGTACGTATTTAGTGGTACTAAATTATTTTTAAACAGTATTGTCCACATTATCTTCAGTCCAGGGAATTGCCTCTGTTCATCTTTAATATTGCCACTGGCAGTCTCCTGAGGTTCATTTTTCTATGCAGCCATCTAGTCATTACTGAGCACCTTCCACGCATGGCCTTATGTATGCATTGTGGCCAGTGAATCATGACTACAAAGAGAAATAGGAAGCACCAAGTGCTGTAGAAGTGAAATAAAAGCTCATAGGGCAGCTGTCACCTCCACTGAGAAATCAGGAAGGACTTAGTGGTGGAAGCAGTAAGTGCACAAGGCCTCGAAAGATGGATGGAATTTAGACCTGCAGAGTCTTAGGGAAAGAGTGTCCCCTGAACAGAACCACCAAGCGATGGCCAGGTGGTGGGAAGTCAGCACATCTAAACAGGAACCATGGCCTCATGTAAACCAGGGCAGCATTGGTCTGAGGAAGGACAGCCCGCCTTCCCAAGGCTCTGATGGAAGCATCAGAGCAGAGATGAGGCCAGAGTTATTGGAACAGTACTCCCTGTCCCGAGAAGCTCATCTTTAAATCTTGACCATTTCTTGTCATATGTCAAAACATTTCCTTCTGGCCCTTAGATTACCAATGATTGAATTTGAGATGATTCCATTATGTTTTGTTGTCAGGTATTTCATTGTGAACTTTTATTGGTATCTAACTTTAATTTCCATATAACTGGCCTTATAATGAGAAGATTGCTTGACAGAATTCAAATTATGATTATTTCTAATATTCTTAATTTAAATGCATAATTTTAAAGAACTGGATTTTTAAAATCATTTCCACTGTCCTTTATGAATATGGACAGTGAAATTATCACTAACTTACATTTTTACTTTGCAAAACCATACTAGTTTTTGGTAGGGAAAAATCTACCTATTAGAGAGTTTTGTATTGGTATGAAGAAAAAAGACAGATTTGAAAATCTTCACTGTGACAAAATAAAAATTTTGATGTATGTCAAGGATTGTATCCATATTCCTCATAAACCATTACCTACAATGGCATTTGGGACATGCTGAAGTGGGCCCAGGAGAACTATCACCACACTGTTCATATGATGCTACCGAACAGAAAGACAGCAAGGATATCCAAGGGTAGAGGTCTTGGGTTTGTCTGCACAGAATATCTATTTTTAAGTCTTTGTTACCGTTGCCACATGAATTATGTATGCCTAGAATGTGAACAGGCCCCCGTGCAGATGTCCTCACTGATAGATGAGGAAACAGGCTTCCAGTTAGTCAGGGTTCCAACAGGAAATAGATGGCACACAAAATAAGGAAATTTGGGGAAGATTTGTTTGCTGAGACATGATTTACAAAAATGTGGGTTTAGGGAGCCTCAGGATGGTGTCATACCTTGAATTCTTAATGGCAGCCAGGCTGTCACCATCCCCCAGCCCAAAGGGAAGAGAGGTGCAGTGGTTCCTGGAATCCAGAGGGAAAGAATCAAGTAGATTGATCTGCTTGCTCCAGGTAGACACTGACTTTGCCATGGCAGTGCAGCCGGCTCTAGATGACGTCCTGTGAGGAAATCAAGGAGAAAAGGACCTGACCTCTCTTCTCCCTCTCCCTTCACTCATGCCAGGGCTTCCCATTGGCCATACCCAGTAAGAAAGGGGAGGCATATGGCAAACACAGGTCTGCCTGCAAGGCAGAGACCAGCCAGAGAAGCAAAAGGAAGACAACTGCACAGCGTTCACACCCTGCTTGGCTGCTGTCGTAGCCATCAAATAAGGATGAACCCCATAGCATCGACAGCCTTTCCCGGATCTTGGTGAAATTGTACGTGAATAACAGAGTTCAGTAGAATATGAAGTGAGAGCGGTGTATTCTGACATGTATTTTGAGTCAGAGTTGGCCTTGGCTCTACTTTATCTTGTATTGTTATTGAACTGGTTCAAAAAAAATTGTGAATAGAGATCAAAGCAGTTTAAACAGATACATTCACTTGTGTAAATATCCTTGAACTCCTTCCCCCCTTCCGCTCCCCCTCCTGTTGCCAAATTCATTCAGCACCTCCAGAGGCTGTTAATACATGTAATGATCGTAATAAACATCGTATTTGCTTTTGTTCCAGCTGGCTCCAACCTCCAAACTCTATCCATAGTTCCTATTGTTATCTTTGCTTACTAGACAACTGCATTGTGTCCCCTGGTAGCTACCTTTGTCACAGATTCCTGAATGCTGATCTTCATATATTGCACTCAGTTTCCCACAACATGTTTTTAAACTTAATTGACCATTACACTTGGTTTTGAAGGACCTTTAGAATTATTCAACATAGAGTTCTTCTAACAAAAAAATTGTGTTATTAAGTGTCCTTACTTTGGTGCACTAAAACCTTGAAACATTTTTATCAGTTCTGTTCACTCTATTTTAAAAGTTTATAAGGAAAAATTAATAAATTTCTCTTTATGTATGTGTGACTTAAAGTGGTTGCGAGTTACAGGGTCTTCCATAAAAGTTTTTAGAGGCACAAATATCATTCCTAAGAAAAA
The DNA here is from genome assembly GCF_902686445.1 of Sciurus carolinensis. Lineage (NCBI taxonomy): Eukaryota > Metazoa > Chordata > Mammalia > Rodentia > Sciuridae > Sciurus > Sciurus carolinensis. Next base: position 49,637,618 of record NC_062220.1, read on the forward strand.
AAGAATCTGGGGACTGGGGAGATAGCTCAGTCGGTAGAGTGCTTGCCTTGTAAGCACAAGGCCTTGGGTTCGATCCCCAGCACCCGGAAAAAAAAAGAATCTGTATTTTACTATCAGGAAAATATGTTACACTTCGTTCTCAAACACTTAGAGCTAAATTTAGTTGTAGTGAATATTTTAAATCATACATAATTTTTTAAATTGTCATCATTTGAGATATTTAATAATTACATTGACTTATTTTAAGAATTGAAGGACTCTGATTGGATATTGTAGAACAGCCACACGAATTAAGAAGTTAAAACTAATGGGCTGAGGAGATAGCTCAGTCGGTAGAGTGCTTGCCTTGCAAGCACAAGGCCCTGGGTTCGATCCCCAGCATCCCCCCCCCAAAAAAAGAAGTTAAAACTAGGGAAGATCTCTTGATATATGATACTAATACATAGACCAGGGAACAACTCTAAGAAAATGCCATTCTTTTATGTCTGTTGTAAACAATTGTAATTTATTATTTTAAATGCAGGCCCTCTTGGATTATTTTGTTGGGAAATTAAATAGAAATGTAAGGCTTATACAGTTCAGAGGTTTTGTTTTTGCTTTTGGAATTTAAGCATGATCAAAGCATGCACAAAGATTAAGCCAAAAAGTTGTCTCATTAGAAAAATATTGATATTTCAAAATGGTAGTGTAAATACAAACTTCATCTAATTCCTCTCACTTTGTTACAGTGAAATCACAGATTAAGCATCAGTCTTACTAACATGAATGAGTCTTTTTTTAATTTAAAATTTTTTTAATATGTTCTTTTTAGTTATACATAACAGTAGAATGTGTTGACATATCATAATATGTGGAGTATAAGTTCCCATTCTTATGGTTGTACATGATGTGGAGTTACACTGATCATGTATTCATATATGTACATAGGAAAGTTATGTCCAACTCATTCTACTGTCTTTCCCACTCCCATCCCCCACATCCCCCCCATTGCCCCCCATCCAATCTGGTGAACCTTCACTCCTCTTTCCCCCATGCCTCTTATGAGTCAGCATTCGCTTATCAGAAAAAAACATTTGGCCCTTGGTTTTTTGGAATTGGCTTATTTCACTTAACATGATAGTCTCCAGTAACATCCATTTACTGGCAAATGCCATAATTTCATTCTTCTTTATGACTGAGTAATATTCCATTTGTATATGTACCACATTTTCTTTATCCATTCATCTGTTGAGGGGTACCTAGGTTGGTTCCATAACTTAGTTATTGTGAATTGAGTTGCTGTGATCATTGATGTGGCTGTGTCACTATAGTATGCTGATTTTAAGTCTTTTGGGTGTATGCTATTGGTCATAGCATATGAGTGGGATAACAGGGTCAAATGGTGGTTCCATTCCAAGTTTTCAGAAGAATCTTCATACTGCCTTCCAGAGTGTTTGCACCAATTCGCAGTCCCACCAGCAATGTATGAGTATACCTTTTTCCCCACGACCTCACCAACATTTATTGTTACTTTTATTCTTGATAATTGCCATTCTGACTGGAATGCCATGAAATCTAAGAGTAGTTTTAATTTGCATTTCTCTAATTGCTAGTGATGTTGAACATTTTTTCATACATTTGTTGGGCATTCATAACAAATGAGATTTTTAAATCTTAAACTTTATTAAAGTCATTAAATGTAAATTGGGGAGTGAATATCATACCAGGGACTGAACTGAGGGGCACTTGACCACTGAGCCACATCCCCAGCCCTGTTACTTAGTGCCTCACTTCTGCTGAGGCTGGCTTTGAACTCGTGATCCTCCAACCTCAGCCTCCCAAGCCACTGGGATTATAGGCATGTGCCACTGCACCCAGCTAACTCATTCTTTTCACTGGCTCAATAATGTCCCCCTATTGGTCATTACTGTGGCACAAACATCTTTGGGAATATCTGTTTGTATGCTATATGTGAATATTCCTATAGCACAGATATTCACGAGTGGAACTCTAGGTCAGGAAGATGTGCACTACGGATTTTATAGATACTGTCAGTTTGCTCTCTAAAAAGGTTGTGCCAATTTGTAGTTTAAAAGTTTTTTCAGGGCTAGGAATGTGACTCAGTGGTAGAGCACTCACCTAGCATGTACAAGACTCTGAGTTTAGTTCCCAACCCCTAAATAAAAAATAAATAAATAAATAAATAAATTCCTGCCATGACCAACTATGAATATTGTCATTCTGTTTATTTCTGTAAATCAGGCCAAAAATGATACCAATTTATTGTAATGGATTTCTTTCCTTTGTTTTCTTTTTTTCTTTTTCCTTATCTTCCTTTCTTCCTTCCTTCCACAGGATTGAGTGCCTTTGATAATTTTCACTTCTTGTGAATTGCTTTTTTCACATGCTCTATCTATACTTTATCTATTTTTTCAATGGTGTTGCTTTATTCCTTACTGACTTGTACAAGTTCTTTATGTATTATGTATACTAATTCTTTGACTTTATATATGTTTTAGATGTTTTCACCCAGGTTGTCATTTACCATTTGCATTTTTTTTTTTTACAGTGTTCTTTGCTGAAGAGGAAGTAGGTCTGTGACTCTTTTCATCCAGGGTTTCAAGATTTCCCAAAGTGCTAAAAAGGGCTACCATTTGCCACCAACCTTTGTTGTTTTTGGTTTTGGTTTTGGTTTTATTTTGTTTGTGTTTTGTTTTTGTTTTTGTTTTTTGTTTTTTGTTTTTTGTTTTTTGTAGTTCTTTTTTTTTTTAGTTCATTTTTCTATATCTACTTCATACATTTAGATGCTTATGAAATATTCTTACACATCATATAGAGTAGGGGTCTAACTTGCTTTCTTCCTAACAGAGGGCCATTTGTAACAGATTTTTCTCTCACTAATTTCAGACACCTTTAAGATTAAACCCCGTAAATACATCAGTCTCTGGATTGTATGTTGTTTTCTAAAATCTGTTAGCACTTATTAGTTTAAGAGAAAATCTCCCTCAACCATACCTCTCCAACTATCTTGTCTTAGTATTGAGTTTTGTGTTTTGTTTTTAATGCTCTTCTTAAGCATTATTCTGCCAGAGGCGCCATTTTGTCAAAGTTAAATTCCTTCCTAAAATCATTGTCTTAATTTTTATGACTGGGATGACTATTACCTTTGTAATCTGACCTTTTCCCATTTTAGTCATGTTCTCTCTCACCATTTACTTCATTTTTATTTTATATTCTTCTCCAGCAGCATATCATTTTCTTCTGTATGAATCTTAATTTTTAATGCCTCAATATTTTATATTTTTTTCTATTATGAATGGACTCGTTTCCATTTTATTTTGTAGCTGAATTAAGTAGGACTTGTGTATTTATTCTGTATCTATCAAACTTCTCATTACTTTAATAATATTTTTATTATAATAAATTTTACTTACCAAAAATGTAAGGCCAATGTATATAAGGCAGAAACCCTTAAAAATACACAGAGATACTGGGGAAAGGAAAATAAAATTCCTCCTTCAGAGTTCGACAAAGTATAGAATAATGTAAGTAAGAATTTATATGAAGAAAACTTTTCTTATTAAAGAACTTTACACTTTGAAGAGAGTACTCCCTCATACCCCACAGAACAAAAAATCAGGTATGGACATCATCATAAAGAAAACAAAAATAAATTCTATGAAGTAGAAATTTTACAGGCTACACTATTTATCTGGTTGTGAGCAATAAAACTAGAAATCCACAATTAAAAAATAACCATAAATAACCTGACCATATGGAAATTTTTAAACACTTTCCTAAATAAGTGATTCTTCAAATATAATGTTCCCTTGGATTAAAGATAAATAACATTATTTAAAACATGAACAAAAATGGGAAATTTATTTTAAAATAACTATTCTGTTAGTAATCAGAGTTGAAAATAAATAAGAAAAGTTCCAAAGAAAAACAAAAGAAACTTGGAGGGAGAATTTAAAAGAATGAAAATAGAAATCAACAAATTATAAAATAAAACAATTATCTTCCCAAAATGGAAATAAAGCTCCACATGAGGGTTTTTTTTTTAAATTAATAACACAGCTAGCCAAACTCCTGACAAATGTGACAGATATAAAGAAAACAAAAATACACATTAGGAAAGAAAAAAATCAGTATAACCAAGGAAAAAGATGAACTTAAAATAATTATAAAATAAATACTGTGTTCAGATTTAAGCCAATACATTTTTAAATCTAGGTTAAGAATTTTCATAGGAAAATCCTTTATCATAATCGGGATTGATTCAAAAAGAGATTGATACCTGAACACACTAATTACCTAGGAGGAATTCAAAAGATTGTTGGGCACGGCTAACAGAGACCCTGACGGTGGTACGGGTCAGTTTAACCCTCGTGTAACTAATTATTCTTATGTCGTTTATACCGTTCGAGAATATAGAAAAGAATACAAAGTTTGCATACCCCTGATATCAAAACATGAAAAACTAACAAAAAAGAGAGCTATAGATCTGTCTTACTTATGAATGTAAGTCTCATAAATGTAAGTTAATATCCTAAATAAATGTTAACAAATAGAATTCTCAAGCTTCTTAAAAGAATAATACACAATGATTAGGAATGATTTATTCTAAGAAGGTATGGATGGTGCAATTTTAGGAAATCTAATTATATAATTAATATGTCATTAAATAAAGGAAAGTGATCACATGGTCATTAGTAATAGACATTTTTAAAGCATTTGATAATCCATTTTACATTTTGAGTGATAACTAGATTTTTGAAAGAATAAAAGGGAACTTTTATACATGCTAGTATTCTTTTTGTTATTTTTGCTGTTTAAACATTGATTTGGTCATTATAATAGGTATCATATACTAAAGTATTAAAAATGAGGATATTCTGCCTTGCCAAAGTTTCTCAGGATGAGTAATCAATCAATTTCCTTAAAATACTTCAAATAATGCTATATTCAGATTACAATTTTCATCTCATAATGTTAGATTTTATTCTGAATTGAGGTGAAAAGATAAATGTGTGATATCTGTGTACGTCTGTCAACCACTCAAGTGGAACTTTATAGACCGTTTGCACCTGCGCTTCTGTGTACAGTGTGACAGAAATGAAGAAGTGTGCCTCCAGTTAGAAATATTAATAAAGCAGAAATAAACCATGGAACTAAAAACTAGAACACAGAATTGGACAGTCTTCTTAGAGAAAATAGTACCTTCTCTTTGGGAAATGACTAGTCATTGAATTTTGCCCAGTCATCTTTCTAGGATGGATTGCCATAAACTAGTCCTTACTTTGATCTTTGTTAGGCTATTGTTCCTGAGCATACTGTATTATGATAGGCATTTACAGACATACTATGTACAAAGCCAGGGCCATGACCCTCAGCCATGAACAATTACCAGGAGTTATTTGCAGGTAGCAGTGAGTTCAGGAGGGTGATGACATTCAAGCTGGGCATGTAGGATAAGTAGAATTTCCTAATGGGGAAGAGAATGAAGAAGAGTCGCCCAGGTTAGGAGAACAGCATAAACAAAACCATGGAGGCAGGAGCCGTAGGATGTGTTTGTATTATCTAGTGGTACTCAATCCTATCCAAGGGTGGTGAGGATTCCCTGAAGAACTTTAAAGAAAAGAAAAAACAAGGGGCCCGCCCATGGAGAGCTAATTCAGTGGAGACAAAAAAAGGTCCAGATACCTAAGTTTTTCTAAAAAGATTCTATGATTCTGGTCATAGTTAAGGTTGAAAGCCAAGGATGTAATGCAGTGTGTGACTGTGGCACAAGGGATGTGGAAGTCCTGTAGGAGATGATGCTCAGAAGATTTATTGGTGTCAAATGATAACTGGAGTAACATTGTTCTGGTATTGCCAGTTTGTATTTTGAGTTTTATTTCTGTTACATCACCACTTCGTTAGATATCAGCTAAATAATCCCTAAGCAAAACTTGATCCATGAGTGAATTAAAAGCAAAACATGTTAAGAGATGAATGTCAATTTACCAATGTAATCAACCCAAAACTTAAAACAACAAGCATTTTATTATTGCTCATCGTCTTGTCAGTTGACTGGACTCAGCTGTTCTGTGAGACATTGCCTGGGGCTGGAGACATCTGGGGGATTGGTTGGTCTTGAGTATCTAAGATGCGTCATAACTCAGCTAGGAATGTGGACCAGAGTCTTCTTGCGCTTCTCATAGCATACCATCTGAATCTCAAAAGGAAGCTTCTCGGGAGCAAGCAAGCATTTGAAAGGGCCCAGGCTACAAGACTTCTCATGACCAAGCATAATAGTCTCAGATGTTATTTCCACTGTATTCTGTGGTCAAACAAATCACAAAGTCCAACTCAGATTCAACTGAAAGGTGAATGAATTCCATCCCTTAATGGGAGAAGCAGCACATATATAAAAGTAGACAAGGAAATTGATGGGAGCCATTTTTAAAGACTCTCTACTTCAATCTTAATGCACCAAATAACATACTATCAAAACACATAAAGCTGAATGTCAGTAATAATACAATTAGACAAATCAATAAATATAAGGGGATCTGATTAATATAAAATGTTTATGTAATAAATATATGTATCCAATTCTTTATTTGACAATAATATATCCTCATTTCAGGTCTCCATAGAATATCTGCCTCTCTCCCCAAAATAGGAGGCACTGATCCCTGTACACACATAAATCTGAAAGCCCTAACATGTTTTCCTCACTCAACCCAACAGAAATAATTACAACTTTGTTTGTTTCATCTACTTTATAGTGTTCCACACTAAATGGGTTCTCCATTTTGGGGAATCTATTGCTATGGATGACCTTTCTTATACATGGTATGAATATTTGGGTTATATATTCTAAGTTCTTTCCCATTTTTTTGTTTGTTTTCTGAAAAAAGCAGCATGCAAGGGGGTTTTGTTTTGATTTCCCACAATGTCATGATAAGAGCAGTTTTGACTCACCCTGGATGCTCTGTAGACTTCAGGGTCACCGTCTGGCAGCCACTGGAATCTTCCAATTTTCCAGCCCTGACTTGCGAATTGAGCTGGAGTTATTCTCATCACCTGTTTTTTGTGTATTCTTTTTTAAAGTCCCGTAAGAAAAAAAAAAATAGTTTTAAGATAAGAGGGTTTTGTATGTTTGCTTTGTTTTGTTTTGGTCTTTGCCTTGCTTTCTGAAGCTTGTTATTTCACCATTCTGTTAAGATAGCATTTGAGATGGGAACCCAGGTTGTGTGGGGATGATGTAATTTCCTGGCCTGTGACTGATGAGTCCTCTTTACTTATACATTTATCAGTGTCCTCATATGATTTATAGGACTTCTTTCTGAACTGGATCTTGTCATTAAGCCACCCAGCATCAGCAGGTTTAAGCCCACAACCATCCTCCTCACTAACGCTGAGATCTGTTTGCCATTGCAGGTTGTCACACTGTGGTACCGAGCTCCAGAAGTCTTGCTCCAATCCAGCTATGCCACCCCCGTGGACCTCTGGAGTGTTGGCTGCATATTTGCAGAAATGTTTCGTAGAAAGTAAGAAATATATTTTCTTTTTAAATCTTCTGTACTTTAAGTGACAGCATAGCATCTGTCTGTCTCAATTCAGGTCATGATTCAGATCTGAGGCTCCTGGCTGCTCCCTCTAAGCCTATCCTCAAACCAGTTTCTCAGTCCTTACAATGTAGTTTTGTGTAACTGTAGTTTCAAGTTCTTAGAAACCCTGTTTGGAAAGGAACACACCCTCTTCTTTCCATTTACACTGTTTCTGTTGGTGTTGATAAGACATGATAAACTTGGGGTAAGCTGCAGTGTTTTTAGTGAAGAAATATCCTCAAGGTGAACTTTATCCACAGACAGAGGACCAGGATTGTTAAGTTCATGGGAATTTATTAACAGAAATTTCGATGGTGAGAATTACTGAAGACAGAATATGTAAGCCGAAAGGAATCGGTAAGGAGGATGTCAGAATATTTCAGGTTGCTGCTGTGTAGAGGAGAAGTTGGAACAAAATTTAGACACTGTAAAGGACACAGATGAGACTGAGGGACATAGAAATTAAAGAAATAAAGGCATTTGCTCAGCAGGGGAACAATCTAATGATTAAACAGTTATCTGAAAAGTAGGTTGGGATTTGTGTGTTCTCATAAGGTGTTCAAGAAGAGTCTGGACCACCTCACATTGAAGCTGCTTTCAGTAGCATTCACAGAGCAGGTGGGTGAGCTTGATGCCCTTGCAGGCTGCCCTGAGTCTGAAAGTCTGTGACTCATTTGTTTGATTTTTCAGGTCACAATAAAAGCCAAACAATATTATAAAGATCTGCCAGGAAAATAATCCATACCTGAGTACTAAATTCAGCCTAGTCAAATTGAACAGAGAACCTAAGTATAATCTAATCTTTTTTTTTTTTTTTTACTTTTTATTTCCTTGGGAATATGTGAGTTGAGAAGCCAAGTATATTCCCATTGTACATGATATGTTCAAAATATAGCTACGTGAGATCTTACCAGGGAAAGCCAGCCATTACTTTGTTTGTTTGTTTTAGTCAAATCAAGTTTTGCGCAGTGAACTCCTAATACTCAGCAATTTCATCTGTAACTCATAGAATGGAATCATTGCAAGGAGGTCAGACCACAGAGGGGTTTCGCGGCAGCCTACTCTGTACAGAGTGCAGTGCCAACATGGCTCCTTTGTGTTATCTTTGTAATCCTTACAGAAAGAGGAAACTGAAATGGAATAGTCATTTTATTTGTCTAACATCAGGCAGCTAAGAAGTAGGGGAAGATGAATCTAAAGGAAGTCTGTTGAGTTCCAGTCCAGTATTGTTTTTCTGCAGAGGAAGAAAGAAAAATAGTAACATTCAGCCTAGCCACAATATTTACCAAACAGGCCAGATGAGTAGTTTAGAAAGCATAGTCCCTGGATAGCAGCATTAAGTATCACTTTGGACCTTGTTGGAAATGCACATTCTCAGTCACCACCCCAGAACTAGTGAATTAGAAGCTCTTGGACTAGAGTCCTGCAGCCTATGTTTCAACAAGCCCTCTACTTGACCCTTCAGCCTTAAAAACACATAGACCCTGGTTTCTAGTGTTACTTCCTCCTCCAAGCAATTATTTCCCAATTTACTACCTTTCTGTAAGGTTCCAGGAGAAAGGGTGCTTTTTTATGTGCACATGCAAAGAGCCAGTGGGTCTCTACCCAGCATCTCACTTGTGTAACACAACGAAGCAAAATATCGCTACCATCATTAGGGGAAGGACCACTTCATGGTACCAGGGACGGGCAGTCTTTACAAGTGAGGCTCCCAGGCCACTCCTTGAGATTCTGATTCATTACTGAGCTGAGGCCAGAGATTCTTATTTTTAAAAGTGCTTCAAATAATTCTTTTTGTCCAACAACTGTGGAACACAATGAGTTAGGCTTCTGGTCCTAAGTGCCAGCCACAGTGGCCCATGCCTATTATCTCAGTGACTCAGGAGACTGAGAGGCAGGAGGATCGTAGATTTGAGGCCAACCCTAGATCTCAAATTTGAGGCTATCCCCAGCAACTTAGCAAGGGCCTCAGCAACCGTCCCAAAATAAAATAAAAAATAAAATAAAAATTGGAATAAGCTTCTATCAATAGAGCAGAAGGGTACAAATCAAGGTAGTCATTCCAGGTCATCCAGGGAATGACTTGGAGCAGCTAAGAGTTGATTAGAAAAATGCTTGTTGGAATTACCTTCATGTGTCTCGAATTTTCATCCCCAGTGTAAAGATGGGGTCCTTCTTCTGGTGTGGAGGGGAAAGTCATTGGTTGTTTTTCAGCAGTACAATCTTAAATATTAGCCTTGATCCATGGTAAAAACTGTTAAAGATAAAACCTAAGATATGTAGAATTAAGCATTCACTAGTAAAGAATTTGTTGTATTTTTAAGTATAGGCAGTCCCTACCTGTTGAACAATTGTAACCCCCAATTTTATTTGCTAACATGAAAAACATTTTTCACTAAAGTGATAGTATAATTGGTAATCAAGTTCCCAGCCTAGCTTGCAGAATCCTATATAACCTGGAAAATATATGAAACATCAGTTTGAACTAATTCATCGAATCTTTTTTTCTGTGGGAAAATTCATTCAGTATTCCAGTTCAACATGAAAGGCATCAGGACCGAGAGGGAGGACTCACACACTGGAGGTTCAAGGAAAGGCTCCTTTGAGGACAGTGGCAACATTCTGCTTCATTTTGCCACAAAAGTGAGATATTGGTGGAAAACCCACTGGCTCTTCGCTTATGCACATAGGAAAGTATCTTTTTCCTGGATCCTTACAAAGGTAGTTAATTGAGAAATAATTGCCGGGAGGAGAAAGCAATGCCAGAAACCAGGGTCTGTGTGCCTTCAAGGCTGAAGGAGAATGAATCCAGGATAATCACATGTCCTTCCTTCCTAGGGTGGCTGCCCTGTCCCCTAGGTAGCTCTTACTGGTTTGACTGTGGCCATGGGGTCTGACCTTTGTCCCTGCCCAGTCACACTTGGTATGTCCTGTGATACCACCCAGATAGCTGAACACATGATGCTTCTTTCTTGTGGCAGATGTGTCCTGGGGTCCAACTCGATTCGATCTGGAGAAAGTCATTACATGCAGTGAGTAGGGTCAGTGCCAAGAAGTGTGGGCTTCTGTGAGTGGGCTATAGGGAGAAGACTGTTTTGAGGAAGTAAAGGAGATTGCTCTGTGGAAGGCTATATGTCAGGATTAAACTTCCATAAAGAACATATTCTAATTGTTCATATAAAATCTTTGTGTATCATTAAGGCTCACCATCATCCATAACCTAGGGGGAAGAAAAGAAACAGAGGGAGTTAACTCCTGTCATGTTACAAGTGCCAGGCCAGGGCCCTTCACATGCATTATATCATCACACCCACATTCTGAGGGCTATTATCTAGAGTTCACATATATTGAACTGGGGCCTGCTGCAGGCAGGGTGCATAGACACACACAACTATTAAATGGCAGAGAAAAAATTGAACCCAGATCCACCTGACTCCCAGAGCCATTGAATTTTCCGCTCTGCCACATTTCTTCTCTTGCTGTTGTTTGACAACTGGGTTATTTTTTTCTAGAGTGTTTTATGTATTACTGCAGTCTAGCAGCAGTAATATCTTAGACAAGCCAAAAAGCAAATCGCACATATAATAGCTTCGATTTTCAGTCTATCTACATTGGAAAGGTTGACTAATTCTCTGTCATATTATTAAGAGGTACATGCCTTCTGTTCTAAAACTGAATACCTAGGAAATATGAACTCAGTAAAGAGAGTCTTGGGGCAGATGGTTGACAAAGAGCCAGAGAGTTTAAATACCATCTGTCACTATTATCTGGGTTTAATAATTGCTCACACTGACCCATAGAAGTATTCTGCAAAATGGATTACAGTTAGATTTTTTTTTTTAATCTTCCTCCTGTAACTCTTTTCCCTTGGATAATCCATTTTTACTCAACATTCAGTTATATCTTGATACTAAAAAGCCTTGTTATGAATTTGGTCAGTAGTCAGTCATTCATTTTAATGGGAGGGGATAGATGGATGGATAGATGGATATGGTATATTGATTTTTACCTACATGGCAAAATAAATTCATAGTCACTTCTCCAGGTATGTATCTGTTATAAACTGGTCAGGACCATGTAGTCTGTGGTTTGAAAGTTATGGGGTTTTCCAGATTATAGCAAAGTCTTAAAAATAAAATGCACATTTCAAAAACAAAACAGCCTACTAATTCTTTGAATATGGAGATTGTGGTAAACAGATAGTAATTCTTAGAAGTTCTGAGTTGCTAGCTCTGTTGATCCCTAGCTAAGAAATGCCAAATGCCACCAGGAAGAATATAACAAACACAGTCACTGTTAGAAGGAAACAAACAGGACTTCATGGTTATATTGCCCCTTGTTCGGTGGCCTCTCTAGGCTTGTCGTCAGTGATTTCTATGAATTAAACACCCAGTATCTGAGAAACTAACAGTGAAACTGTCCTTTGTGGCTCAATGGCCAATGAGCAAATGTCTACAATGTCACTGAATGCCTTGCCAGTCTTCCCAATGGTTTCTGCATTGGTGCTTCTTCATATTGGAGTACTCTCCTGGTAATGTCAAGGAATGAGGTCCTTAACTGTCTGTCCCAGACCATGAGGCACAGAAAGAGAGCCCTAGACCATGAGAAGAAGCCCACCACCTCAGGTTAGGTCAGAACACATGTGCAGATCCCAGGGCACTCAGCTGGACTCATGGATTTCCTATCCCTTCTGTGACATTTTCCTAGGCCTTTCCCCTCCCTTCCTTTAAAGAAACAGCCAAATGGGGAAAACTCTAAAGGAGCATTTTTTTGAGTGAGTAAATACACAAGATGGTACCCAGGAAAAGAACCAGTCTTGGTTGAGTGATATATGTTCTACATTAGTTAGGATAGTTCTACATTAGAGCAAGTGAATATTTTATAATGTAATCAATATTGACTTTTTAAATTCTTAATGTGTAACTTGCTTTAATTATGAATTAAAAAAATATATTTGTTCATAATATATTCCACTCTGAGGCCTGGCCTTTCCCCGTTAGAGCTGCTGTGTAGGCCCCAGCTCCCCAGCTCCCCTGGCACCTTTGTCTGCCTGTTGGGTGATCTTCTCCACAAACCAGGTCTTATCATGGCTTTCTTCCAACTATTCTGCCATCATAGCCTTTCCTCCATTTTTTCATGTTCCCATCCCTGTTCTTGGCAGCCGCCCCTCCCTTCTCTGGCTCTTTCTACCTCTATTCATCTTTCTACTCTGCCTCTTGGAACCCATGTTCTGTGGCAGCAAGTTACCCTGCTTCCCTGAGCTTTTTCTCACAGTCTCCTCCTTCAGGGTAACTTCCGTCAACCTTTCTCCTATAGTTGTTGTATCCGCTTCTAGAAAGGAATTGCAGTATACTTAGCAATTTGCTGCTTTGAGGGCATGATTCTGCCAAAGCCCTGTGTCTTTTTTTTTTTTTTTTTTTTTTTTTTTTTAATCCTCTTAAGACTCCCAACTTCATCTTAACTGTATCACCTTGGAGACTTTCAGTGCCAGGGATTTTTTTTTTTTTTTAAGTATAGTCAGCACAGAGTAAGGAGAAATGTTACTGGTAGAAGTGCTTCACACATTGGAAGAGACAGAGCACTTTGAGGATCCAGATCGGCTCAACAGCTGCTTCACTCAGCCTACACGCTCCCTGTCGCCCTGGCTGGTACTTTAGCATTCAGTGACCTTGTGAGGAGCTCAGGTTCTATGCGTATTTCTCAGGGACACTGCACCTTAGAAATACCATCATCTAAATGCTCTACCATTAAAAAGAATAAAACTGTTGGGCTGGGATGTTGCTCAGTGACAAACAGTGCAGACACAAGTTGTAATGACGAAGTGCAGAGCAGTGTTCTTTCTCAGGAACTAGACTGCTGAGTCCATTCCAGCCCTACCGGCTTTGTGACAGAGGGCAAACCTTCAACTTCTGGAGCCTAGCATCCTTTTCTGGAGTTCACTGTGCTTCACAGAGTCCTCAGACCCCCTGTGTATGGTCTAAGGAGTTCCCAGCTCTCTCCTTTCCTCTTTTTTCTTTATTGGGCTTCTAAGATTTAAAAAGGTTCTAAACGGGTCTGGCATTGTGACTCAGTGTAGAGCACTTGCCTAGCACATGTGAAGCACTGGGTTCAATACTCAGCACCACATAAAAATAAATAAATAAAATAAAGGCATTGCATCCATCTACAACTAAAAAAATATTTTTAAAAACATTCTAAACTGTTGGAGTAAATAATGCCCAATATTCACTCCAACTCTGATACTCTTTGGAGAACTATGTCTTGGTACTTTCTGGAACCCTTAACATGTCCAACACAGCTCACACTTGTTGACGGAGCTTATTACACATCCTTGTGCTGTCCTGAGCACTTGACATATGTTATTAAGTTTAATCCTCCCAAGTGTCTTGCCCCAGATCCCTCATCTACACTGAGAGCTATACTGAGAAATTAGGCAGGCATATCCAAAATACTATAATTTCAGAATGTAATGAATATAAATAATATAAATGAATCAGGTATTTTAGGCTTTTTTTTTCATGCCAAGTCTTCAAACTCCAAACTTCAAGCATACCTTGATCTGAACCAACCACATTTGAAGTGCTGATGACCATATGTACTCTATGGGACAGTGTAGGTCTAAACCCTCAAATAAATGAATAAACAGGAAATAGACAATTTGCTATTTATTGGGAAGGAGGAAGAAAACAACTCAGTGCCCTTTTTCCAGCTACACTGTTTTATCATTCTTCTGTCTCCTATGTTGTCTTCTTTTCTAGTTTGGGTGGAGACTATAGATAGAAGTAGGGGTTCTTGCATGTAAAACCAGCAGAGCTGAGGTTGATGTAGCCACCTGGCCTTCTTCCCCTGAATTAGGGATGCTTGAGTGCCAACTAACAAGTATAAAATAGTGGTTATCAGACCTAGCAGATCTTCCCCAGTGTGTCTTGTTTTTTAAATTGCTTGTACGTGGGGAGCCTCATTGTCTCTGTGACATCTCACTCCATCTGTCACTTTCAGAAACTAGAATTGCTGAGGAAAGGACTGAGTTAGAAGATCAAGATGCCTCTTAGCTTCATTAAAAATAATAATAAAAAAAAATCCAGTTGTAAAAACGCACATGTTACAGAAATGTAAAACTGAATGTTATCTATCCAGTACTCCTATACAAAACCCCAAAGATGACTCCCTGAATATACTTTCAAATCTTCTTTTTTATAAATTCGGGTGTGTGTATACATTTACATTTATAAATATATAAATACACATGCACACATTGCTTTTCAGTAAATTTCTTGTACAGAAATGGATTTACACTATACTACTAACTCATTTTTAAACTGAGGAAAAGAAATCCTTGCATTTATTTAATAATTTAATTTCCTGTTGTTGACATTTAGGATTTATTTGTTCATTTCATTTTAGTCCTATTATAAATAATTTTGCAGTAAAATCCTTGCATTTATTTTGTGGAACATTTGTCCAAGTATCTCTGTATGGTGAATTCCAGAAGCAAAATTATAGGGTCAGATAACATGCATATTTTTAAAATTCTGCTAGCTAAACCAAATTACTCTCCAAAAATCTTAAACTGAAAATCTGTTTTTAGCTTAAAGTAGGTGGTAGGATTGAGATTCTTGAAGATTAGGAAAGGTTGTCAAAAGAAGTATAAATTTAAAATTCTTACATAAGCATTGACTACTTCTTCTACCTCTTTGTAAAAATATCAACTGGAAAACATACGTGAATGTGGTAATTTTGTAACACTGTTGTTAAACTTGGTTTGATGCATAAGAGACCTCTTTCAACTGTAAAATTTACTGTGGGTTTCCTTTTTATCAGTTGGGTAGCAATAGGGAAGGAATCAACCTCATTTTGTCAGTTAAAAAAAATTATCTTAGATAAAGTTCCAAGCAGTTTCTCAGACTGGTTTTTTCCAGTGCACAGCAGGTCCAGAGATCATTCTGTAGAGTTCCACAGTGCCTGCATTTGGAGAGTCTCTCTTCTTGAGTTGTGATCTTCCTTCCAGGAAGGACCTAACCCTAGCGCTTTCTTCACCCAATTCTTCCTTGATAGTTGCCAGAGCTCACAAATGATGTTTTGCCTTCTGGATCTGTGCCTTGGAAAAACTCCAGAACCTCTTCCATCAGCCACTTCCTCTAATTAGGAAAAGAATAAGACTAATGGTTTTAAGTCATCTGGTCAAAATCTCAGGTCTACCTGGTCACCACATCTTTCAACCACTGAGTTGGCCACATCTTTCAACCTCAAATACCTTGTTTGAGGCAAGAAACCACATATTTTTTAATTATAAAATACTGAGGGGCTGGGGAGATAGCTCAGCTGGTAGAGTACTTGCCTCGCAAGCTCAAGGCCCTGAGTTCGATCCCCAGTATTTCAAAAAAAAAAAAAAAAAAAAAAAAAAATACTGGCAGGAAAGGAAATATTTGATACATTGAAAGCTAGTTCTTACCAATCAAATTTTTAGTGGAATGCAAACTTACCTCCTTTTTCTCATGAGCAAGAAGGGTACGACTTCCTTGCCCTACAAAATTTAAGGGGGGGAAATAAAAAAGGTCTACACAGTTACTGTTAGCTGCAATGTGGACCTCCAATCTGAGTTGAGTCTGGCCATGGTAACTCTTTCAAAGCATGATGTAGGGCTGGGGAGATAGCTCAGTTGGTAAAGTGCTTGCCTCATAAGCACAAGGCCCTGGGTTCAATTCCCCAGTACCGCCAAAAAAAAAAAAAAAAAAAAAAGCATGATGTAACATTTACATTTGTTGCTTTATAACATTCATACAAATTTACTAGACAATAAATATAAGAAAATAATAAAAGATATTTCACACAAATGTAAACTCATGGGATTTCATCATATGCCTAACATAATTTCCCTCCAAACAGTACTAAGTGCTAAATTACAATAAATAGTAAAATGTGACAAAAGATTCTGCTAGCTCTTGGAGTAAAGTGAGAGACTGTAGTGGCAATCTGTGGGACACTCTTGGCCCACTGTTTTGGGTGCTCTGTGTCTGCCTGATACCCATGCTTCTCATCTGGCCTTCCCATGGTGGAGGAGACCCTTTCTGATGAGACCACTGCTTGGTTTGACTAAGAAGCAGTGGGTGTTTCCCCTCTTCTGGCTCTCTTTCCCTCTCTCTGTCTTTTCCACTGACTCTCTCTGTTACTTTCTACCCACTCTTCCTCCCATTTTAACCATAAGAAAGAGCATTCAGCATAATCCTCCATGTTGACCTCCTCTGATAAAATGTGGGTTTGTGATTTGTTGTTCCAGTTTTGTTTACTAAATTATATTTACAAATATTAAAACTTACTCTTAGCATTAATAGTTGGTGCTGAGGAGTGTGTACTCATCTGTGTATGTATGTGCATGTGTGTGCTTCTATGATTTGAGAGCAAAATGTGTGGCAGAGACAGCTGCAGACATGTGGGCAGTATTTACTTGTGAATTGAAATATTGCAAGGAACACTTCAATATGGCTGTTTCCAGGGAAAATTAGATTTAACTGTCAACTGAGTTGGATGTTACCAGCTCTTCTCTTATCACTACATAGTTAAGTTTGTTAGACATTTTCTGTCAAAAACCTTGGGAAGTCAGGCATCAGGGGCCTGACAAATGTGTTTGTGCTATCTTGCCAATTCACTTAATTGGGAATAATTTAACATACTAATATTTCAGTATTCAGAAATAATTTGAAAGGGCTTGGATTGTGCCTCAGTGATAGAGTGCTTACCTAGCACATGTGAGGCCCTAGGTTCAATCCTCAGCACCACATAAAAATAAACAAAATAAAGGCATTGTGTCCATCTACATCTAAAAAAAAAAAGTTGTTTTTTTTTTTTTAAAGAAGTCATTTGGAAGCCAATATCTATATGTTCTTACTTGTCAGAGTTCTGTTGAAGTCTCCAGATATCAGCATGTAAGAAAGTTAATTTCCAAAGGCACTCACTTAAGTGGGATAGACTACTGATTAAAAATGGCACTGAACTTAGTACTTAGACATTTCTCATTTTTTACCTCTAAACTGGTACATTGTTTTACAGATAACATATTAACAGCTTCTTGTTTCATTACCTTTATGACCCCTCTATCAAAATATATTAAAATGTATTAAAAATATTAGGAGTCTTTTTACTGTCCCTGCTTAATTTCTTAACTGAAAAATCACAAAAATGTGCAACATGAAAAACTAAGCTGGCAGTGAAAGAATTATCAAAATTATGTAGAAGAATTCTTATTTAGCCAGAACTGAATTAAAAAACCATTTGGGAGTTGGGTGCAGTGGCACACGCCTATAATCCCAGCTGCTTGGGAAACTGAGGCAGAAGGACCACAAGTTCAAGACCAGCCTAGGCAACTTAGCAAGATTCCATCTCAAATAAAACATTTAAAAAGGGTTGGGGATATATAGCAGAATACCCCTTGGGTTCAGTCCCCCAATGCAAAAAAAAAAAAAAAAATTGGTGACACAGGTTTGTTCTGTGCACCTGGAAATAGGTAGACTACTGCCTTACTCCCCTTGTTTCAAAACACAAGGTTGATTTTAGTTGAAAAAATGAGCAACTGTTCCAGTTACTGTTCCTGTTGAGGTCCACGTGCTGCAGACTTTCCTTGGCCATCATTGGCCATCAGTTCTCTCTCCCTCCCCACCCCCTAACTACAAATACCAGCAAAACATACCTGCCAAAGGAACAGGGTGGTAATGTCTGGAGATGAGAAAAATGGAGCATCTGTAGGTGGGGACAGACATGAGAGCAGTCCTAGATAAAAATGCTAGATATTAAAATCTAAGAGCTACTCAGAGAGCATTAAATGTTTTCAGAATGAGTCTGAAGTAAAATCTCCATTATATTAACAAAAAATTGTTGTGTAGAATACTTGTCTTAGAAGTATAAGAGAGCAAACTAAAAGGAAAACATTTTTGTAGCTTTTGAAAAAAAAATTACTGAACAAATCAAACTAACATTAGCCAAAATATTTCCAAAAAAAGAGAAAATTTTGATAATAATAATTTTGATAGAAAATTTTGAAAATGATGATTAAATATAAGCAAAATCAGAAAGATTTTCTAAAAATTAGTAAACTACATCAGCAGAATGCTAGAAGACATGTTCACTAAAATAGGAACAAACAAGAATTAAACATCCTAAAATGCAAAACCAGCAAACAAAGCTGTAAAGGGAGATAAACAAGATGTGGAATTGTAAGGAAACCCAGTATAATAGCACTTACTTAAAGTAAGAAATTAAAATCCAGTAAGAGGGAGTAAGAAGTAGAATTCCTACTGTTGGAAACAGAATCATCAATATAAAGAACAGTATTAGGAGTTCTCACAGAATGCAAATGAAAAGAACAGATGGTGAGAAAGCATGGGTAGAGAATGGAAATCTGGGCTAAGAAAGTGATGATCTTGAAATACAGTAATCAAAACCATGACCAAAGAAACATGTTCCTAAGACTTAAGTATGCAGAACCATCTTGCAGTATTTGGGTGGGATACTCAGGGCTGTGAGTACAGAAAACTCAATTTGGATCAACTAGAGAATAAGGAACTTTTTGGTGCTCATAAATGGCGATTCCAGAGATAGGTGGAGCTTCAGGGTTGGCTTGATTCAGAAGCTGCACCTCCCTTTCTGTCTCGGCATCTTGGAAGACTGTCTTCACCCAGGGCAAAGTGGTTGTAGTAGTTCCAGTTTTCACATCTGCACACCAGGATATTCAGATGAAGCGTTAGTTATGTCCCAAGATTTCAAATGAAAGTTCTCAGTTTCATCCTTAGAACTGCTATGACACATGCCCACACTCAAACCAGCAACTGAGACCAGAGAAAATGGAATTTGCTAATCAGCTTCAAGAGAGTTTGAAGAACATCAGTGTCCTGTTACAAAGGAAAAGAAAAAAGTGAATAGACAATCTATGGAATCCACTCCAAAGACTGACACAGAGCAAATCCTAGAAAAATGTTGGAACTGTGTGGAGAAAGGGGGAAAAAAAGCCTTCCAGGATCACATAAATTTTACTTTACAGCTTTACACAAAGGAAAACAATCAGGGTGGCCTCATACTTCTCTTTTGTTTAACCAAAAGCCAGAAGAGAATAGAGAAAATTCTATAGTTTTGTAGAGGAAAAGTTTGTAACCCAAGAACTTCATAATCAGCTGTATTGTCTTAAACTTTCGAAGGCGACAGAAAGCTTCGGATATGCACAGATCACCTTGTGCTTGTTTGTTAAATATCAGTTGGGCATACTTGAGCTAACTGGGGTGTCCACACGAGCACCTCAGGAATGGGATGCCATGATATGGAAGGACTGATGGGATGCCCCCAGACCCAGCACCCACCTCTTCACAGAAGCTCTCAGGAGAACTACAGACCTCACCACCTGTTTGTACTGGCCACACTAATGACCCTATAGGAATGTGGTTGGGTTAGTATATTTTTCACAACATCATCTGGATGAGGCTTAAAAGCAAATAATTTCATTAGGAATTATTAGTCCTTATTATGAGAATAGCCCTGTAATTGGACTTCAGAAATTCCCCTTGAAAAGCCTCAGGCAAGAGTATACCATCAGATTTGAAAGTCTAATTAAATATGACTGAAATTATGTTTCATTTTAGCCCACCTGTGACTAAAAAGAAATGGTCTCTAAAGATATTTAAAAAAATAAATAAGAGAAGAGTAGGTCAAAGTGAAACACTGAAGATAAAATGGAAAGGGAGATGATGAGATAAGAGACTATTAACAAGACAAAATGGAGGAGGCAGCAAAAAGCAAAAACTGACTTCTCAAGATTAAGGAAGTGATGCCAAAGGCACATTGAATTAAATTTTCAGGGGATGATTTGTTCCTTCTGATCATACCCCATTTGGCATTTTCTCATTTTTCTTTTAACACTGAATTTCTCCTTTTAGAGATGATCAAAAAGTGGAATTAATCAAAATATTCAATATTCATGGATTTGCAAGGATTTGTGCTGTGTAGTGTTCCTCCCTGGAAGAAATGGTGCACTTGTGTTATTGTCAGCAATATTGCTGTGTCCCTCACACATTGCTCAAGTACTTCCCACTGGGGAAGAACCACTGCCCATCTAGGCAGCTCCCTAGATGCCCCTGCTTTTCTTCAGAGATCCCCAGGGCCTCCCTGGGATCCAGCATTGGCATTATTATCAGCTGTCATACCAGGTTTCTCCAGAACCTATGTTTTTATAATATTATCTCAGGCTATGGAGATACCTTTTGGGGAACATATGTTGGCTGCAAAACCTCTATCTTCTTTAAGTCCCCTGAATCATACTGTGCCTCTGGCAGTGGTTTCTTCCAGCTACCATTTGAACAATTGCTGGTCATTATGCTCTTTATAATATCAAAGACCTACCACTAGTTCCTATCTGCCTGCAGATCTTTATCTTGTTTCCTGGACCTTAAAGGCCTCTAGAAATGGGTGAAACTTATAATTCAGTCTCTAACTGTGAAATTCTTCCTTCATTTATTTTGTTATTGTTGCTGTTTGTTGTTTTGTTTTGAGGCAGATTTGGTGTTATCATTCACCACTGGGCCTGGATGTCTCTGTGGTAGGTAGAACTCTCCCCTGGCAGGCAGGAGGCCCTAGTAGGAGAATGGTTCCCAAATATGTCAACATCCTAATCCCTATGAACTTGTTTTTTGTTGTTGTTGTTGTTGTTGTTGTTTTTAAACATGATAAAAGGAATTTTTCAGATTTAAGTTAATAAAGTTTAAAACAGGGAAATGATTCTGGATTGTCTGAATGGGCCCAATTTAAGCACATGAGAACAAAAAAAGATGCAGGTAGAAAAGATGAGACAGAAGGGAAAGTCAGAGAATTGCAGACAGCAAGGGAGCTGACCTGCGGTTACTGGCCCTGAGATGTTTGTGGAGACCACATCAGGAACTAGAGGAGAGGCCTTTAGAAACGAGGGTGGCCTCAGCTGAAAGCCAGCAAGAGAAAGGACCTCAGTCCTACAGTGTTATAACTGCATGGAACTTAATTTGGCCAACAACCTGAATGAAGTCGAAGCAGATTTGTCCTCGAAACCTCAAGAATAGAACACAGATCTGCGAATACCTTGAGGTCAGCTTTGTACAGGTCTGAACAAAGAACCAGCTGAGCCATGCCATACTTGGACTTTTGACCTACAGAACTGTGAGATGGCACATGGATGTTTTTTTAAGCCACTAAATTGGTGCTAATTAGTTAGAGTGGAAATAGGAAATTAATAAACCAACATGAAATAATGGCAACAACCAAAAGCAGTGAAATGAATGGTAAACATGACAGAACACACAATTCAGGATGGCTGTTGACTTGCTCTCTCTCTCTGGCTGAGATTGTCTGTACAGCAAGGAGCACCAGTTCTAAAAACCAAGCAGATTCAGTGGGAGCCTGTACTCAGCACCCAACTAAGGATCAGGAGTTTTGCGGGGAAACATGAAAATGTATGTGTATGTATGTATATTTTTATGTAAGAAAAATAATTTAGAGATGAACCTTAATAACAACAGGGCATCACCCAGGGCTGAAAATAGTATGGGTATAATGTTTGCAACTACTTGTTTATTTACGTACAAGTCAATATTGTGTATAATAACAAATTGGTGAAAGGAAGAAATTATGCAAAAAGGAGATTGTTTTGACAGTGGGTACACACTGTTCCATTTGTATTTTATTTCCTCTGGTACAACCATAAACTTCGAAAACGTTTTTAAGATGTGTTAGCACAAAATCTGGGAGAAGGAAACTTCAGCCTCACTAGAAGGTACTGAATTGCTTTGTGATATGAATTACACTGGTAATATAAAAGTTTGCTAATGTTTGCTATAATTCCAAAGTAGACGAGCACAGGAGTTGAACCTGTGGAACCAAAACTACAAGGGTTTAAAATTCCAACCCTCTTACCTACTAGCTTTGTGGCCATGGACCAGTTACTTGACTCCTCTGTACCTTGGTTTCCTTTTCTGTGAAAACAGATAAGAAAACCTCTGTCATGGTTTGTTATGAGAATTTAATGTAAATACATTTGGAAGCAATAAATGTTAGCTGTAATTATCATTGCTGTCCTTCCCTGAAATGCTCCATGTCCTGCCTCCCTGGACCAAAGAAACAACTGATCTCAAGGACTGCCCCAAGGAAAAAGTGGAAATGGCCTAGCCAGACTATGTAAGAACCAAATGAGGACATCCAGTCATCTGTCAGTCTTTTCTACACCCTTCCTACTCTCTGCTATTATTTTCCACTTAAAATTAGTGAGACTTTATAGGTAATACTCACATAAGCAGTATTTTCCTTACCATGTAGATCTTCATTTTTATAACACCTTCAAGAACATTTCTCTGTGTTCGTTATCTTTCTCATCTTTTTCTATGAGTAGTATTTCATGTAGGCATGCTGTCAAATGATCTGTTAGAACTAAACCAATTTGGAAAATGATGGGTCAAACAAAGGTTTCTGTACAGGACTTATGAGAGCTCTTATCATTAACATAAACTTTGAATTTCCACCAATATGTAGTGTATTGCTACCCAAACATATTTGACCACTAAACTTTTTTTTTTTTTCCCAAGAAATACCTCAGAATTTCCTGAAAGTATTCTGCATATGCAATTTGGGAAACAGCCACCCTAAAATAAAAGCAAATTTAACCAAGATTATTTAACATGTATGCATTATGATTATTATGAATTGTAACTAGTGGTAAAGGAGATTTTATAGGTACCAATCTCAAATAGATTTATATCCATAGGAAGAATTATAATTAGATAAAAAAATGGAGTTTTTATTTTATAAATTTAAAATGGCCCTTGTTAGATTACATTAATGTCTTTTACCCATAGTTGTTCTCTGGGTAATGACAGACATAATGAGATCATGATTCTCTAGTTGGCAAAATCGAGTCATCAAATACTTATTGAGTTTGGCATTCTAGGTTCTTTCATAAAGCAATTTATATTTTCACCAGTACCACTTACTTACTGAGATGATAAATGCTATGAGGTTAGCATCCTCTGTGTGAAGAAATTCCTTTCTATTGTCCTGCACTTAACCCTTGATTTTCTACTCAGGACTGGTGAACATGAGCATGTTTACTCTTACTGATCTCAGATGTAACCCTTATCCTCCTTTTTGGTCTTTCTCTTTCTAAACTAGAAAGTCCCCATTTGTTGGTCTGTCAGTTGACTCATGTCAAGAACTGTGAAGGAAATGAGTTTTTCCCCTACTTGCAAGCCAGCAAACTAGTCCTCCACAGTTTATGGATCCTGGCAGAAGACACACAATCTTGGGTTAGAGACAAAGGACTGTTTATTACTCCCAGCAATAGCAGTAGCCAGAGTATCAGCATTTGCACCAGATTCTCAGTTCTCATAGGAAAATGAGAATAGGGCCAGGTGACACCTCCACACACAACCAGTGTGTTATAGAAGATTAAACCCCTAGCTTAGGAAACTCGAATCTTTCATCATGGGCAATAAGTCAATCAGGCCCTTGCCCTAACAGGAGACATTATTAGGCTGGAGAGTAAACAACCTGTTTATGTGCCAGAGAGAGACACTATCTCTATCTTCCAAGGCTGTTTACTCAGAAAATCTAGTCCAGGACACATGCAGTCAGTGTCTCTACTCACAAGAGGTACAAAAACACAAGGAACTTGCAGAATTATCTCCCAACAGTTAGCAGATGCCCCCTCCATTTCCTATGTCATTATTCCTTCTTTTGAAATAGTTCTAGTTTCATTACAAACATCCAAGTTCTGTGGCCAGACCTGCATTATTTAGATGAATAAAATGTATGTTTTTATTTCTTGTCATATGGCCAGAGACTCTGTTTACATAGATATCCCAAGGGCATAGAACTGTATCTGACACACAGTCAGCCCTCTATGAAGATTTGTTGAATGAATATATGGATTTTTGTCTCCCTATGGGGATCAGTAAGTTACTGGCTTTGCTGTGCAGAAGGAGCAATGACATTAGAACCTTCAAGAAACTCCCAACAGTGGTTCCAAGAGTCATTTTCTTGAAACTCTCCCTGCCCATCTCCTAACTCACCATGTAACTTCTCCATCCCATCCTCCAAAAACGTCACAAATATTATTTCCTCAAGGACACCTTCTCTGACCCAGAATAGAATCAGTACCTCTGGTATTCATTCTCATAGCACCCTGGTGTTTTTCTTCATAGCTCTTACTCTTACTTGGAATTACATTTGTATGTGTGTGTGTGTGTGTGTGTGTGTGTGTGTGTGTGTGTGTCTTCTAATTTAAAACCTAGTTTCCCTCATCGCTTACAAAGCTGTAGACCCGCCCACCTCTGTTTTTCTCACCTCTGTATAACTAGTACCTACAGCATGGCATAAAATGGCCACTGAGTAACTGAGTGACAAATGAATGAACATCTTGCAAACTGTAGTTAGAGCTTCAGTGGTTCTGTGAGGAGCTTTGGCATTGAACAGGCCAAAGGCATTATTTCATGTTGTCTCTCAAACCATAAAAACATACATTTTGTCATGTTTCTTCTACAGTTGCAGAGATTTTTAAGTGAAATTTAAACATTTTTTTATTGCCTGCAAGCATTTGATTTTAATTTAGTGCATCATTTTATTGTCTAAATGATATCAGCATAGCATTAAATCAATTTAGATCCTAGCATTATTTCTTGGGTCATTCTCATGCTTACACTTAATATATTCAACCAACCTTTCATCATAAGCAAATGAAACTTATCGATTCTTTGAAAAACCTATCAATTGTCTAATATTATTCGGGGTACTATGGAAGATAACAGAGAAGCGAAAGATCAATCCTCAAGGAGTTATTGCCCATCTGAGCAAATAAAAGAAGTGTGCATGAGGCATTAGCATGTAATAACTAGCATACATTTAGACTTTGCATCTGTCTAAGTGTTAAGCTACATGTTACAGATTTTTTTTTAACTACAAGAGCTTTGAAAAGCTTAATAGTACCCTAAACTGGACTAGAATAATATGGGCTTCATGTAGTTAGTCCTGAGGTAGATTTTGGAGATGTTTAATTGGATATTTAACAAGAACTTCATGAGACAAGCCAAGAAATAGTGCTGTCTTGGAAAAGCAAGACCTGGCTAGAGTGGAAGGTATAAGTTGGGAAATGGAGGCTTATATGCAAAATTGCTGTTAGACTGTAAGAACTGCACAGTGTTTATGACTCCGTTTCCATTCAGTTAAACAGCATACAGAAAGGAAGCCACACCTTCAGGCAAATACAACGGGTAAGGGAAGCCAAAGATGGAGCCCTGCTAAGGCGTCTCAATGAAGTGAATAAACTCTGAAGGAAAGACTTGGAAGGTCATCCAATGTACTCATAAACTCCAGCCATTACCAAAGATGAAAGGGAAGTGAGAGGCATGAAGAACAATAGGAAGGAGTGTTCCCCTGTCCCCCCAACTGCCTGTTTACAGTAGGGGAGGAGCAGCAGGGCTGCCCAGATGGCAGAGCCAAAGTTAGAATGAGGCTTCCTCGCCCCAAGACCTCTTTAGGAAATCCTGTTTGTGACGGTGGCTTCACTGCAAAGCGATCGGGAGCCCTCCCAGTGTTGAAGAAGCACACTTCTGGACTCAACCCTGATTTCTGATGCAGTTTAAAAATCTTATTATCATGTGCACTCAGCAAGATAGAAACTCCATCTCGGGTGATGCTTGGGTCAGACCTTATTTTGCAAGCATTTATTTATCGTGCTTGTCCTGTTGAAAGACTGGTAACACAATAGCTTAAAAACAAGATAAGCCTCATCTTTTTTCCTGTATGGGTATGTTAGAGAATGGTGGTTTTTTAAAAGCCCTGTGATAACCATTTCTTTCACATCACATTACTTCTTTAACAGAGAGTTGGGTGCAAATACCTTAGAATTCAAACCAAGCTAACTAGAAGATTCATCCCCATAGATCCACTTTATATCCACACACGAGGTCTATACTTTTCTTTTCCTTCTGCCACTCAAGTGCTTTTGAATGTGAGGGTGGACTGTTTGTTTTCCATGCCAGACCTCATGAAATGAGATTTGTCTTCCCTCACAGACAGGTGGCCAGGCTGTTACACAGAAAGGGATCTGCCTGGCTGCTGGCCTCTTTGGACACACAGCATTGTGGCAGCACAGCACCCAGCCCCAAATCTGACCCTGTGCCCTTACAATCTGGAGGCCTACACTGGCTGCCTTGTGGGGCGGGTGACAGAGTTGGTCAGTTGGCATAGAGTCGCACTGGTGATCACTGTGGAGAGCCAGGCGGCTCCATGTCACTTGCTGTGGTCCTGGGAATGTGTGAAACAATAAGATGGTTGCTCCACTTAGGGTACAAACTCTCCTCTCTTTTCAGGGTAGACCAGGCTTTGGGGAAAGAATTTTGGCCTTTCCAGACTGTCCCATTACTTAATGTGTCCTTCTGCATTATTTACATGAATCAGGAGCAGATTTCACAAGCCTTTTCCCTATGAGACTAAGTTAGTCATTAGGGTTAATTACTTAGTAGTTAGAAGAAGTATGATGAAGAAAAAATAGATTTCTGGAAACCTGAGGTTAGAGGGTCCTAGAACTTCAAGTTGCTCTATGAAGAGAATTTACAACCATTCTGCTGTAGTCTTTGAATACAAGAAAATAATCGTGATTTAAATTCTCTGACCATCAAAACATATCCCCCTAGCTATAAATGGCGACTGGTCCCAACTCCACACATCCTTAAGGAAGCATCTATTCTCCCTGAGAAAGTGCAGTCAAGTTATAACAAAATTGGACCCAGCTCTTCCATGCTGTTGCCTTCTACAGACTCATCAGCAGCTCTGCTTGTGAGATAATAAGATTACCATTTTCAGAAATATGAGAAAAATAGGTCAGGACTCACTAATGCTGGTTGAAAAGCCTTTGGATTTTAGTTTGAGTGACATCTAACCACTGCACCAACAGCACTGCTAGGAAAAACTGCCCCTCATTCTCAGCTCTTGCCTTCCACTCCCCCATAAATATGAATAGCAAGCTTAGCATTGTTTCCATTGGGTTCTCTGGGCCTCTTTCTTTCTTTTTTTCTTTTTTCCATCATCTTTCCCAAAGCTGATATGACAATTCCACAGGGAAGAAACAAATAGTACACTTGGATGAACTCTGTGAAACACAAAGCACTTTCTTCTTAGTCCTGATTCTGTAGTGATTTTTCTGCATTTAAAAAAAAAAAAAAGAATGAGACAGTACTGGACCAAATAGTAGAAATCTCATTTATATCTTATTTGTGCCATTTTGAACAGGGTGAAAGAAAGCATGAGTGATAAAGCAACATGCATTGTGAAATCATAGTGAGCTGCTCACCAGAGCCCAAGTCATAAAGCATCCTTAAAAAGCACTCAGCTCTTACCAAGGATGAAAGGGAAGTGAAGAGCACTCATCAACCCTGCCTGCTCTGTTATCCTTCAGATTAAATGTCATCTTCTTAGAGACCCTACCATGTCATTCTCCAACAAGGACAGCTTCTTTTCTTCATAGCACTTACCACTTATTTAAGGATGTTCTTCCTTCCTAAACTGTATGCCCAACATAGGCAGAAACCATGTCATTCTTATCATCTCCATGTACCCTGCACACAGCAGAGTGAAGAATGCATCATAGATCCCAAATGTTCCTGATGAATGAATGAACAAACTACTGAAGTGTTATTTGGCCACCTTGTTCTGAGTTCTTTGTGGACTCACAGCCTCCTTGGATCACCTTTCTTAGTATCAAATGAAGGCTACTACTTGGTCTCAACACCAGGCTTCCCAGTGTTGTTTCCATTCCATAGTTTTTCTTTGGGGGAAAAATCCCCTGAGTTTTTGTTCAGTCTGAGCCTCATCCCCACTAACAGCTCCACAGCCACATCTGAAGGATGCAATATAGTGAAATGGAGCATCTAGTTCGGTCTCTCGTTTCTTAGCTGGGCGATGATGACTCATTATAAACCATCCCTCAACCTCAGTTTCAAATGTAAAATGAGGATATTGGTCTGTAGCTCCACATAGTGTTGCTCTGGGGTTAAGTACAATAGTGCACGTAAAGCAGTTGGCTTTGTCCCGTGCATTGTGCATGCTCAGTAAAATTTGTTCAAATTGTATCTCAGTGTCATCATTTTCTGGAACACAATAAGAAGTGGCTTCTTGTCAGAGGTAACATCAGACATGAGAAGAATTTAGTCAAAAGGTGTGGGGGGCCCTGCAGTGCTGGAATTCTGGGCAACATCTCAAGCCTGAGTACAGAACTTGATCTTGGGTCACAGCTGGCTCGGTGGCGTGGTCAGATGAGTCAGTAGTGAAGTAATGACTCACGGTTGAGGGGCTCCTCATGTCTGTTCCCCTCCACCCCTCCATAATCACTACTAAGACTAGAGCTGGTCCTGGAGTCTGGCGAGAGGCTGAGGATGCAAGTGAGTGTCAGGAAACCATGTGAGAAAAGTAAAGAAACTAGACAGAGCTCTCTGGGGCCAGGGGTCTACTCACTCCTGAACAAGAAGGAGTTGGGGCTCCTGCAAGGTCCTCTGTTTTCATAGTACCTCACAGAGTCCAGAGTGCAGCCCCCAGGGCCCTCAGAGAGTCTTGTTCTGAGCTACAGGAAGAAGTGCCTCATACCAGCTCATAGGGAAACTCCAGACAGTCAGCAGGAAGAAACTCAAGCAGGATGGAAATGACTGTGTGTCACCATTCTTCTGTGCAGTGTTCTGAGGGGGCAGTGAGGAGGCATTCAACTCTGAGACTTAATTGAAAATATACTTTAACTGTTCCTTTCTCATCGCAGGCTGGTGGCTCACTGGTTCAGTCAAGAAGAGAGCAGTGACCGATGCCTATAGTGATCTCTCTCAGACACAGCTAGGTTTCTCCTTGGTTTATAAGGCAGGTGCTCCCTTCTCCCATCTCAAGTGGAACCCAGGAGGAGCCCATTTGTCTTCATGTTTCTGAATCATGTAGAATCAGCAACCTGGACTTTTTAAGATTATCTTACATAAAATGCATACATTAACAGAGTATTACATGTTATGTAAGATTATTTTTTAAATTGTATGCATCGTGTGTTCTTTCACTTAACAAAAGTATAATACATGGTTGTTTTAGAACTTTTTTTTTAAAATATGGGTAGAGTACAAGATAAGCCTGAAGCATTTTATTATACCAGAAAGTAAGAAAATGCTCAAAAATAGAGGGAACAGAATTTCCCTCTGGAAAGGCACAGAATTTAGCTTGGTGGGGACACTGAAGAAACCTTGAGTATTTTGAGCATCAAAATATTTAATTATATTAAAGGATTATAACCTATAAAATAAGATGAAAAAAATCTATGAGTCCATAGTGCTATAAATAAGTAGGAAAGATGAGAAAACTCTTACAACAGAATACAACTAATAAATATTGAAGGATTGAGCATTAAAAACTCATCAATGGATGCTGAAACCAGTGAGTGAAAATTTGATACAGATCAGGAGATTTCCATAGTCTCAAAATTGATCTCTACAAGATGTTTGTTTGTTTATTTGGTACCGGGGATTAAACTCAGGGGCACCTGGCCACTGAGCCATATCCCCAGCCTTATTTTGTATCACATACCATACCATCCTTTTCTCATATCTATTGAAAAATTCTGTCAGCTGCCCTAGGGCACCTACTATATCAAAGTAAATGATGAAGAGAAAAACCTGGCTCCTTTTTATGATGAGTTAGCTTTGAGCACAACTGTTACCCAAACTTGCAAGAGGGCCTGCTTCCATCTGGATTTTTGATGCTGGCTCCTTGACACTCAAGAACACCAAGCATCCCATGCAGTTCCCTAAGGTGGGCAGGGCAAGGTGCCACAGCAGAGCCCTGAGCTCTTTAGGCTGGCTGGTGCCCATGGCAGCCTTACCAGCTGACCTAAGCCTTCTGCTAGTTGGAGCAGGGGGTGTATTATCTCCTGATCCACTCAGTATGCAGATTATGAAAGAAAACCAAGAAAAGGACATTCAGAGAGATACCTTTGGAGTCAGACAATGAGCAGTTGGTAAAACTATACCACACTTTGGATCTGCTTGCATTTTCCCTTCTGTTTTTCACGGGGTAGCATGTTCTCAAGTGATGACAGTTGGGCTGATTGAGAGCCGTTAGTCAAATCCAGTAACAGTATTAATCTGTGGTTGGAAATGACTGTTAAAGTAAGTGCCAGGCTATTCAGTTGTGGTTTTTCTTCCAACTTCCAATCATGCCAGGCTTCCAGCCCAAGGAATAGAGCCTGTGGTAAAGGAAACCGTTGGTAAACGAAAGAAACCAGAAACTGTCACTACCCATAACAACGAAACAACAAAAAAATTTACAGAAAAGGAGGGGGAGACAAAGGAAATCGTACAACGTGGTCGGAGCCTGCACAGTCTGGTTGAGGCATGAGGCTAGCATGGTGGTGCCCCAGGCACTGACTCCAATTTTCCAGTGAGGAAAAGAAGACTTTAAGCACCAAACCATGCTCCCCAGTAATATGCTGAGCAAGAAAACTTTACTTGAAGGGAATGACTGGTGTTTAATTGAGACTATTTTTGTCAGTTTCCTGACCTTGCTTCTCAGATCATTGCTACACAAAGGAGTCTTGGGGGGTCTGGAAATCAAGTTACGTCAAGGGAGTTTATCCCATAGTCCTTTATACAGAATCTTCTAGAGCAGATGTTCAATAATGTTGCTACCGTTCCTCACTTATCAAGAAATGCATGTTATAACTGCAAAGTGCTTAGCAAAAAGAGTCTGTCTCCTGTTTACTTACTTTATTTCCAGAACTTTAGACTGGCAACTCTCCATGAGTATTCACCAAAGTTCCAAGATATTTTTTAATACTTTAAGGAGAAAAAAATGCTTTCAGTAAATCTATATTCAGGGAACTGAAAAATTATATGAACATATAAAGGAACAGAAAATCTAAGTTCCAGAGTGCCATCAAGGACAGGTTGAATGCTGTATACCTGAAGCTCTTGTACCAGATTCAGTGTTTCTGAGATGTTCTTTTTTTTTTTTTTCCATATTTGATTATTTCTAAAATCAGGATGTGAATTGCAATTAATTGGTGGCATCTTAGATTTGATAAAATATGGCTGTTTTGCCTGAAAAGCAAATTTTAATAATTTCCTGCATATCATCAATATCCAATAGCTGGTTAGTTTGTGGTGGAGGGGGAGTCCAAAGACATTTTCAAGCACTGGTAAAGAAAGCATTTAATTCGTGCACACTTTGATATAATTTAATAAGTGATGTCCTTTTGAGGCACATGAGGAATTTCAGCCCTTTCTGATTAAAGAAACTGAGGTTCAGAATTAGTGTTGCCCTCGCAGGTCACAAGTGGTCAGGGACAGAGCAAAACTGGGGTTCTTGCCCAGGCTGAAGGGTCAACACTGGGTGTGTTGTCCTGCTGCCTGTCAGAGCAAGACAGGCAGACGCCACATTTTCTCTGAAGCATCCGTCTATCTGGGCATTGGCAGAACTCCCAAACAAGTGGGTAGAGGTACCAGGAAAGTTCAGCCTCAAATAAGGGGGTCAGTAAGACTAGACAGTAAAACTTTGTTCAATGGTGGGACATGGGATTGGTGTGGAACTGTCACTCAGCTGCCCCTTGCTCAGCCGGAAGCCTCCCTGTAGCAAGGGAGGTTCCAAGTGCCAGGCTCATCTTTTACAATAAGTACTTTATTTAAAAAACAGTATTGAGGCTAATAAAAATAATGCCAGATATACTAAACACTTATTTTTATACATTTTGGTAAATTAATTAAGAAGAGCAGTTCAGTTTCTAATTAAAGAAAATTAAAATGTCTTTCAGACTTTTTAACCTGTAAATAAAAAATAATCAAGACTGTGTATTAGTTATATGCTAACATTACTCCATCTGAAATGACATTTTAATGAGTTGTACTTACAAATTAATTATCAAATTATACCAAATTTCATTTGTAATATATTAAATACTTTGGCTTTCCAAGTTTTAAAGGCCTCTAATTAATTAACTGAATAGTATGAACTTAACAAAATTTTTAATGTATCTTGAGACTCACTTTCTATATACTTTCCTCAAATATGTAATTGCCCTGTGAATACCATTGGATGTACTCCAATGGTACTGCTGTTGAAGAAGTTACCTACCCAACATTTTTTAGGTTACTCTGGGTTTTAACCAGATAATTTTCTTTTTTTCTTTTTTGGCAGCAGGGATTGAATCCAGGGGCATTTAATCACTGAGTCACATCCCCAGCCTTTTTCTTTTTCTTTTCTTTTCTTTTCTTTTCTTTTCTTTTTTTTTTTTTTTAAACAAGATGTCATTAAGTTGCCTAGGGCCTTGCTGATTTTCTGAGGCTGGCCTCAAAGTTGTGATCCTCTTGCCTAGCCTCCCTAGTCCCTGGGGTTACAGGTGTGCACCACCCACACCCAGATATCTACATAATTTCTTAAAAATAATGACCTTAAGATTAAAAACTATACTCCCTTAAGATTTATTTTAGGATTATAATTTAGCCAAAAGTATTCAGAAATTCTTTTATAAATTTTAAGACTCTAACTTTGATTTTCAAGGACAACGTGTCCCTCAGTGATGATTTCAGGACTACAAGTGATGATCAAGAAGTTAAACTGACCTGTAGGCAATTAAACTTTATATTGGAAGTAGACATTTATTTGCTTAATATCTAAATTCAGAAGGAGTTTTTGAGTGAAATGGCAGTTGCCTTTTAAATCTTCAGTTGTTAGAGGCTTATTAAACTTCATGTAACCTGACAGCCCCCTGTGGCCAAAACGATACTTCTCATAGATTTTTGTTTGCTTAATGCCTGCATAGCCTTCCTTTTCTACAATCATAAATTGAGAGACAGCAATACATGACTGCATTTTTATTTTTTATTTTTAACAACTTTTATTGTATCTTTCATATTGAAAAGTAATATGTTAGCACAGTTTGGGGAATTTTGATTTAGGGAAATACAAAGAATCAAGTAAAGGAGCCTGAAAATTATATATATCCATATATATTATAGATATCTACGTATGTTATATAGATATTATATCTATAATATCTCAAATGATATGTAATAGGTAAATAATATATATCCTAACATTTTCATTATATCCTACTTTCTAGAATTTATATGTGGTTATATATAATATGCATATATTTCCAGTCTTTTATGTTTTTTACCAAAATGTAATTGTTACCTTACACACAGTTTTACCAAATTTCATTTTACTTATATGAGTAATAAACCTTGGCCATTTACATCATTTTGTTAGTTGTAAAATCAAAAATATGGCAGATAGAGTTGTGCCTCTCTAGAGAATGTGTAATGCAAATGCATCCTAAATATTAATCATAGGCTCTCAACCTCCTCATTCTTATGAACTCATTTGTTTCATAAATAAACTAAATATACTGAGAACAAAGATTGACTTTAACATTTGTCTCATATTTTGAATGTGCTATTTCATTTAAATATTTGATAAAATAGAATCAGTAAGAAACAATGTTATACAATATTGATTCCAGCTTTCACTTTTACAACATATGCTATAACTCTGCCTGAGACCTAGGTGTCTCCCCTGAGGATAGCAATGCTTTTATTTCAGGGTTGTTTGTATGGATTAGATATATAAGAATTACTTATCCAATTTCTTTAAGCCAAATCATCCCACCATGCTTAGAAATTGAGAAGTAGAAATTCACAGAAATTTTACCACTGGTAAATAAACATGAATGAGAATGTTCAGGCCCACTTCTAAGCAAGGAACTCTACATTCTCATGATGAGTTATTAGTGCACTTGGGAGTGGTGCATTTGACTTACTGCTGTATTCCTAGCATCCAGAACCACATCCAGGACTTCTTGGTTCTTAAAGAAGTCTGTACAGCAAACAACCCTGTCCTGGTCTAGAAATAGCATTGTTACCTGGCAGCCTGGTCTGCCAGCATGTCAAATTTCATATGTTTTAGGGAGCTAGGATTAATCCCCCTCACCCACAAGGGGAAGTAGCTGTAAATCATGAACCAAAAATAACCCCTTAGCTACTAAATTCTGCTTAGTAGGTGGTTTCCCAGGGATGATCCAATGCAGTGAGTCATCACTCTGAGCACTTATTAGTACATTATTTCTCTTTTTTACTAACCCTCAGTGCTTTTGGTTGCATGTTTTTTAACCTTGGGAGCCTTCCTGGGAGGTTAAGTCTCATTATGAAATGTAACAGACTCTGCTTCATACCCAGCATGTCCCTTTTCCTTTTGCTTCTTCCACTTTTCCAATCTAAAATAATCCATGAGGGCTGGGGTTGTAGCTCAATGGTAGAGCCCTTGCCTAACATGTGTGAGGCACTGGATTCAATCCTTGGCACCACATAAAAAATAAAGTTATTGTGTCCATCTACAACTAAAAAATATTTAAGAATAAAATAAAGTAAAATAAAATCATCCATGATTCAGGAGAACAGTCAGGATTATGACTTCAGATAAATGAGTGGCATTTAAATTTCTCTAGGGTTCATAGTAGCACTAGCTCATTCCCAGCATAAAAATAAAGAATGGAGACTAATATAAACCAACCTATATATTAGGTAGGATCTATATCAAGAAAACTATAATCCTCCATTGAGAGACATGAAAGACTGACGTAAGCATAGATGATGTTCAATATTAGAAAAAGATTCCATTTTTCCCAAATGAAACTGAGTATTATAAGGGTATAAAATTTTTTCCAACTAATTTATAGGTTTTTGCAATACCAATCAATCTCAGTGGGGTTTTCTAAAATGTATTTGGAAGAATTAAACTAGTGAAAATAACCAAAAAAGAAGACAATTATGAAGGAAAATTTCTACTGTCAATCCCAAAAATGCATTATACAGCTGCAGTAATAAAAACAACGTACTACCAAGCAAGGAAGTGACAGAAATTAATGGAATCACATAGAGAGCCAGAATGGAGACCCCTATTTACGACAAGATGTAATTTATCATAAATCACAAATCTGGAAGGACAGAATGGCTTGTTTAAAAAGTACTCTAGGGCAACTGTTCAACTCTTTGGGGAGAAATGGTAATCTGAGTAAATTTTCACTGTTCCTTACTACAGAACAAGTGACAAATGACTTCAAGAGTCACATATGAAACCATAAAAGGATAAAGAACCCATAATATATATTTTTTGACCCTAGGATGGAGATAGACTTTGAGAGCTTTAAAACAAAGATATTGGTATATTTGTTTGCCTGTAAAAATTGAGAACCTTTGTTCATCAAAAAATAAAAATATTACTCTACAGAGTTTAAAAACTTATGATAACCTTGGGGAAAGTATTTTCAGTGAATACTTTCAGTGAATATAGCAATGGTGTAATAATCTTAATGAATAAAATTAATTGAGAAACCACTAGGACAGCCCAGTGTAGCTTCCCCACTTTCAAGCCACATTATGTAAGTCACAGGGGTAAATAGTTTCTTAAACAGAATGCTGCTCAGACAACATGGAGAGTGAAAGAAATTGAGATCTATTTTCCATTCCCATATTCTTTGTTCAAAGGCAGTTTAAGGAAACTACACATTTATGCTATAAATACTCCAGGACAGTTTGTCTACACTGACACTTCCATTTCCTAAAATGAAACCCTGACTGGC
This sequence comes from Sciurus carolinensis, assembly GCF_902686445.1. NCBI lineage: Eukaryota > Metazoa > Chordata > Mammalia > Rodentia > Sciuridae > Sciurus > Sciurus carolinensis. The sequence continues at coordinate 49,673,846 of NC_062220.1, forward strand.
CCACAGGGGGGGAAAAAAAAAGGCTGGCTTTGTTCAACAGCTTTATTTCAACAAGCACATCCATATGGTAAGAACTTCCTCCGATGACTCATCCACAGTTGTCAAACATCAACTTTCCTTTGTTTGACCCATGCAGAAATAAGGTCTGTGGAAGCACAGCGCAAGAGTCTGAATCATTTAATTGTGTTTTATTCGTATCTGAATTTGCATCTGTCACAAACCCAGGGTGTCCACCATGAAAACTTGCATTCTTCAAATATTACTGAAAAAAATCCCATTCCAATGGGTCTGTTCCTTCTAGATAGTCTGTGAAATTTCTGAGGAATGTTGTGGGCTTTGTTTCCTGTGCTAAATTGTTGAGTTATCACACATTATTGGATTCCACCCAAAATATGCTGGATACAGATATTATATTCACACAGGACACCAGTTGTCTTTACCATTCGTAAAGGGAAGGGAAAAAAAAAACTTCAGTTCCATGTCCTAAGATATAAACTGTAAAAGAAGAGGAGAAAATGTGTGTGCAAGTAATTTTTTAGAATGTGTCCTTGGCTCTTTTCTTCATAGAGACTTGAGTCAGTTCAGTCACAGCTTTGTTATGGCTGCTAACCACTTTCTTGTCTCTTTGTACTTTTCAAACCAAGGCTGCAGAGCCAAGGTTCAGATCCTGCCTGGGGTATGGTGCCATCTTAGCCTGATTGAGAAAGAAAAGATCTTTAGAGATACCCTCTCTTCCATTTGTATACAAAAATGGGAAAGAATGGAAGTGATGCAGTTTGATTCTCTCCTATTTGCTTTTCTCTGTCCCATATTTTCTCAATGCATATGTATTTAGTATCAGCAAAATAATTTATTTTTCAAATATCTACCCAGCATTAAAATTACAAAAGCAGTAAACAAGCCCTTTAAAAGATGAATCTGGATCTTTTCTCTTGCTTTCTCTCTCCTACTCACTTTCTTTCTCCTCCTCGATTTCCACACTCTTTTCCTCTCATTTTCTCTCTTACCCTGCAGGGAGACACTCTGTTAACTTAATAAACTCCCTTATGTGGGGGAAAAAAAAAAAAAAAAAAGGATGAATCTGACTCTTGGGTCAGTACAGTTTTATCCTGATAAAATAAATGCCAGCTTTGCTGATTAATCACCACACTAGTCTCTCTGTACTAGAGACAAGTAGATGACGTCACTGATATCCAAGGCCTAGAACTCATATTTGCATGCTAAGCAGATTATAATTTTTTTAAGGAAAAAAAATGAGAAAATCAGTCTTCCACTGTTCAGAGTATTTATAACTGATGATTGAGTCCAATTTGAGACTATTTTTAGATCATTTGTAATACTTTATGAGTGATACTTTTGGTTCCCTTTTGAGTAAAGCTCCCTTTTTTAAAAAGTAAACCAGCCACTCTAACTAACAGACATTTCCATTTCAGAAAATTTCTAGTGATTATTTTCCCCGAAAATCAACATGAATATGGCCTTCGAAAGACATCATCTTGCTGACAGCTGGCTGATGTCAATATTAGAGTTTTTGAAGAGAAAGCATGTATGTATGAGCATAGACATGACCATGCCCACAGCCAAGTTCATGAGACTCCCTTTGGCAAAAAACAAAAAAATGTTGCATCAAAGACAAAACCAGTGGATTCACAGAATCAAAGATATAGTTTCAAAAGTCTCATTTTGGTAACCATTATATTTATATTCTATAAATATTTTTATTTATATATTTGCTATTGAAATATTATCTTTATTAAATGAACTTACTTTTGCATTTTTCTAAACTTTATTCTTCTGTATTGCTTTGAAGTCACCCTATCAGGGATAAAGCTAACTCACTTGGCTAATTTGTATTCATTGGTATATGTTCCCGATTAATCATAGCACTCTCTCCTACTCTACCCAGGTAGCTCTTCAGAATCATTCTCAACCCAGCTCACAGCCTGTCACTATCAGTCAGATTGGACAGGACAAATTCTCCTTTTCATCGTGTATGTGTAGGTACCCCCAACCCTGTGAACCTCCATTGGTGGCTGCCTCTCAATCACACACTCCCTTAGACTGTGACTTCAAACATGCTCAAAGCCATAAGCAATGCTCTTTCCCTGCACACACAGCAAGGTGCATATACGTTTCCAAGGTCCGGTGCTAAAGGAGAAAAGTAGCATTTTGATTTCGGGTGCAGAGGGAGTTTTCCCTGGTAGTCCTTTAGTACACAGCAGCAGTGAGTTATTAGGGGAAAAAAAAAGGAATGAAATCTCCACCTCGACCACATTCTTTCTTAATTGTTTTGAGTGGCAGTCATTTTAAACAGCCCCAGTTGGGGATATATAGCTCAGTTGGTAGAGTGCTTGCCTTGCATGCACAAGGCCCTGGGTTCAAATCCCCAGCTCCGCAAAAAAAATAAAATAAACAGCCCAGTCTGTTGAAACAACAAAGAACACTTACTCTTTTCTTCTTATTTGCACCTTCTGCCTCTGGTTCTGGGTCTCCTGGGTAGGGTGAAAGTATCCCAATTTGCCTTATCAGGGATGTTTCCCAGGACATTGGATTTGCAATGCTAAAACTGGGACCCTCCTGAGCAAGCTGAGCTTGTTGGTCACCTGGTTCCTGGGACCTTTCCTGCTCAAATGATCAGATATTATTTCTCACTCATGTATTAAGCTTTCCTTTCTCTTCTAGAAAAGCCCAGTATGAAGCTGGAAATTGTGAGACAGAATTATTTTATTATAGGGTATGGTGAGGATCCTTCTGGTTTGGTTGAGGGATGTCTCTAATTCATAATTCTTCTGCACAGTTGACAAGCCCTGAGCCCAATTAACAATTGAAGCCTGACTGCTTAAGCCACGGCACTGATTTTGCCAGTGGTTATCTCTGATCATTTATTCTGTGTCTGCAAACACCGTCATCACTGTTGTCCCAAGTGGTCTTCCAGCATTTCATCAGTAAAGTTTTCAGTACCAAACCCAACTTAAAATGCCTATAGAATAAGTATTATAGCTAGAATTTCACAAAGAATGAGGAGGATCATCCAAACTTTGGTTCTGAAGACAGTGTTCCCTAGAGCACTGAGTCTGAGATTTCTAACTATTAAAAAAAAAATCCCATCCTGAGAGGAGTGATGCCACGGGGCCACCAGATCCTCGACTTGCCTCCAGTTTCTTAGTAAGATTGATAGGAAAAATGCTTCGCTCTCCTTATAGCTTCCTCAGATTTCTTTTCCTGGTTGTTTTAGCCCACTGTGACTAAAAGACCTGATCAAATGACCTGACAAGAACAACTTTAGTGGTGGAAAAATTTATTTGGGGCTCACAGTTTCAGAGATCTCAGTCCACTGATGGCTGACTATTGCTCCAGACCTAAGGTGAGGCGAACATCAGGAGGAAAGGTTGTGGAGAAGGAAAGCAACTCAGGACATGAGGGTTAGGAAGCAGAGAGAGACTCTCTCACCAGGAACAAAATATAAACCCCAAAGGCACACCCCTGTCAACCCACCTCCTCCAGCCACACTCTACTTGCCTACAGTTACCACCCAGTTAATCCCTATTTGTGGATTAATGCACTGGTTAAGATTTTCATAATCCAATCCACCTCCAAACTCTCTTGCATTGTGTCATATATGACCTTTTGGGGGACACCTCATGTTTAAACCATAACATTGGTTCTAAAACCAGTGCTATGCAAATTTGAAAATTTGCATTTTCAAATGCAAACTTATTCAGTATTTACTAGTCATCTAACTTCAGAGTTAGAATGAGAATTCCAGTTTATTAATGTAATTAGGAACCCAGCCTTTAGAAAGTACTCAATATGTGATGGTTGTTTTTTAAACTTTAATTATACAAAATTATGGGGTACAGAGTAAAAATTCAGTACATGTATACCTGTATTTGTATGTTAATACAAATTTCAAATCAAATGATAAAATCAGGGTAAACATTTCCATCCTCTTAAACATTTTAAATTTTTGATTAGCCTGTAGTAATTGGTACTTAGTGAAAGGGTACATACAGTGTGATATTTTCAGTACATGTACACAATTATGTACTGATCTGATCAAATAAGGGTAATTAATATTTGTCTCTTTTTGATTGCTTTGTATTTTGAGCCTCTAAGCTCCTGTCATCTGGTTATTCATGAAATATACAAGAGGTTATTGTGAACTGTAGTTCATCCTCCACTGTTGTTTTAGAACACTGGAAGGTATTCTGTCCAACTGCATTTGGGTACTTTTTATCCAGCCTCTTTCTATCCCTTCCTTACCCTTCCCAGCATCTAGTAATCACTATTACACATTCTGATCAAGTGTTGTTTTTTTTTTTTAATATCCACATATGAGAAAGACCATGAGATAACTTTCTGTGTCTGACTTATTTCACTTAACATGATGTCCTCCATTTCCATTGTTTGCTGCAAATTATATGATATCTTTCTTTTTCTAACTGAATAGTACTCCATTGTGTGTATCTATTACATTTTCTTAATCCATTCATCTGTTGATGGGGCATCTAGGTTGGGTCCATATCTTAGTTATTGTGATGATGAAAGAAATGGAGGAGGAAGGAAGGAAATGGAAACAAAACAATGGAAAGACAGAACCATTTATGGAATTATTGTTAAAATGTCCATACTATGCAAAGCGGTTTATAGATTCAATGCAAATACCAATAGCATAATCATTCCTTACCATGTTTTGAGAATTGCCCTGAGCACTATGATTAGAGAGCATGAGATAAGGGAGGCTTTCAAAGAATAACACACTTGTAATTTGATAAGAAAAATGATCAGAAAGTACTTAAAAGAATATTTGGATTCTGTGGGCTGGGCTTGTAGCTCAGTGGTAGAGCACTTGCTGCCACTACCGCCTCCTCCTTCTCCTTCTCCTTCTCCCCCGCCTCTTTCCTCCTCTCCTTCTCCTCCTTCTCCTCCATCTCCTTCTCCTCCTCCTCCTCCTCCTCCTTCTCCTTCTCATTCTCCTTCTTCTTCTCCTCCTTCTCCTTCTCCTCCTTCTCCTTCAACTCCTTCTCTTCCTCCTCCTCCTTCTTCTCCTCCTTCTTCTCCTCCTTCTTCTTCTCCTTCTTCTCCTCCTTCTCCTCCTCCTCCTCCTCCTTCTCCTTCTCATTCTCCTTCTTCTTCTTCTCCTTCTCCTTCAACTCCTTCTCCTTCTCTTTCTACTCCTCCTTCTGCTCCTCCTCCTCCTCCTTCTCCTTCCCCCCCTCCTCTTTCTTCCTCTCCTTCTCTTCCATCTCCTTCTCTTCCTCCTTCTTCTCCTTCTCCCCCTCCTCTTTCTTCCTCTCCTTCTCCTCCTTCTCCTCCATCTCCTTCTTTTCCTCCTCCTTCTCCCTTTCTCCTCCTCCTCCTCCTTTTCCTCCTCCTTCTCCTTCTTCTCCTCCTTCTTTTTCTCCTCCTCCTCCTCCTCATTCTTTTTTCCCCTCCCTCTCACATTACTCATAGCCAGTAAATATGAGCCCTCTGTGGAGCAATAAATATTCACATCTGGTAACAAGAAGAAATTAATTCAGCTATTTATTTTTAGGGAAATTACCAGACTAATAGTCCCTCCTAAAGGCAGATGCCAGCACACTCTAACTTGTTAGAGACCTGAGTCTTTTCTATAAGTGCACCTCCCTTCCCTGGTAGAGGATTTTCTTCTCTGTGTTCCTGTCTGGGTGATAGAACTCCATCTCAGATTCTTCTTTCTGCCATGGTCCTTCCTTTTCATTACTGGGCTTTTCATTTTTCTTCCATGGTCTTTTCTATCAGCCTTTCTCCTTTTCTGGGCTGTTTTCTGTCAGTTACCTCCTCTCCACACCCTCTGTAATCCTTTACATGTTTATTTTGCCTTTGCTACACTTTTTCTTGTCCTAGGAAGCCCATCCCTAGCCTGCATACTTGGGTGCAGTAAGCACCTAAGGGCAGGATCCAGGGCCTGATTGCCTCTTGCAGCTTCTGTAATGGTTTGGGCAATATTTTAGATTTAGGAGAGTAATGATCAACTGGCCCCAGTTTTTGAATACCCATTATTTTCAGGCAGGTATTGTCTAGTACCTAGTGCAGACTGGTTAAAGCATAGACACAGCAATATAAATCAAATCCAGTTTTGACTCTCAGTGTGTATACATCTATTCTTATATACATATTTGTGCAAATACGCATGCTCACACTCGAATTACCCAGAGATGAACCAAGAAATAGGTTTTGAGATGAGGAGCTGAAGTTGATGGAAAGAAGGAAGACAAAGCCTTCTTGCAGGGAGCAGTAACCTCTTAGTATGTATTAATCGAGTGCCATTTATGGATAGACTGGGCAGTAAATCGTATGCTCTGGATACAGAAACAACTGAAGGTTGACCCTGTTCTCAGAGAGCCTCCAGTTGGTCTGTAGAAATGAACAGGTCAAGGAGTAATAGGAGTGGGTTAGTATAGGGGAATTAAGAAGCGAGGTAAACAGACCATAAATAAGCAAGCAGCAGTGTCATTGGCTTTCTTCCTTCAGGTTGTGAAATGTGCTCATAAAATGCTTAAGACAGACCATAGGGAGTTAGTTTATTATTTAAGCCTCTCTGATAAATCATTAGGAAAGATTCAGGCCATATTATTACTTTATTCATAACTTGCACAGCACATGCCTTCAGATGTGTATTTGATTGAATACATGGTAAACAATTATCACTGTACATCACTATCATGTACTAAGTCTTCAGTATAATGAAGGCTAAAGCAATTTTTTTAGTGGTTTTTTTACTGTCCTGATTCTATAAACTTTGCTTGGAAAAATAATTTCTCAACTATTTTTTAAACAATTTGTTTAAAATTGATATAATTCACATATCATGCAACTCAATATAAATAATGACAATTCAGGGGCTGGAGTTGTAGCTCAATGGTAGAGCACTTGCCTAGCATGTGTGAGGCACTGGGTTCGATCCTAGGCACAACTTAAAAGTAAATAAATAAAATAAAGGTATTGTGTCTATCTTCAACTAAAAATTTTTTTTTCCAAATAATGACAATTCAGTTGTTTAGTCTAACATATCCAGAGTTATGCCATCAACACCACAATCAATTTTGAACATTCCATACACATTAACAGTCTGTCTTTATTCATCTCAGGCTGCTGTAACAAAATACTATAAACTGGGTGGCTTATAAACAACTGAAATTTATTTCTTACAGTTTGGGAGGCTGGCAAGTCCAGGATCAAGGCACCAGCAGATTCATTGTCCAGCAAGGGCCACCTATTTGTTCCCTAGGGAGTCCTCTTCTTATGGCAGAAGGATGAGGAAGTACTCTGGAGCTTCTTGCAAAGACACTAATCCCATCTATGACATAATTACCTACCAAAGGCATCACCTCCTGATACCATCACCTTGCGGGTCAGGATTTCAGTATACAAATGTTGCAGGGACACAAACATTCAATCTACTATATAGTCACTTCCTGCCTAGTCCCCCAGTCCTAAATGACCACTAATCTGCTTTCTGACCCTATAGATCTGCCTAGTCTATATAAATAGACTCACAATTTGTGGCTGTCTTCTTGTACTTAGCATAATCGTTTTAAGGGTCATTCTTGTTGCACCAGGACTTCATCCTTTTCATGACTGAACGAATCCCATTGTGTGGTCATACCCCATTCCGTTTACCTGTTCATCAGTTGATGGACATTTGGGTTGCTGCCACTTTTCGTCTGTTAAGAATAATGCTGCTGCGTCCACTGTAGTGTGCTGATTTTAAGTCCTTTGGGTATAGGCCTAGGAGTGGGATAGCTGGGTCAAATGGTGGCTGTAATTCGAGGAATCTCCCCCCATTTGTGTACAATGAATCTAATTTTAAAAAATTAATTAAGAATCTAAATAAAAAAGTTAAAATTAAGAAAAAAAGAATAATGCTGCTGTGAACCTTCACATACAAGCTTTTGTGTGGACATATGTTTTCAGTTCACTGGGGTGTATACCTGGCTGTGCCTGGGTATTATTCATTCTCAGAATTTAATGAACTATTCTATAAATTTTTAACTATAAAGAAACATTTAGGAGCTGGGGTTGTGGCTCAGTGGTAGAGCACTTGCCTAGCATGTGTGAGGCACTGAGTTCAATTCTCAGCATCACATATAAATAAATGAATTAAAATAAAGGTTCGTCAAAGTCCTAAAAAATATTTTTAAAAGATAAAAAGAAACATATTTAAAATCAAATTACTATCTTCTAATCACACATATACACATGCACATGCACACACACCATACAAATACATGTAGAGTGTATGTGTGTGTGTTTATGAATTTGTTTTAATAAATTTACTTGTATTAATACAAATTTGATATAATTTCAATACCTATTATGTGTGTTACACATTGTATATATAAAGACTATATAATATTATGTAATATGACATAGTTTATATACCTTTTTTTTTTGTATCTGCCAGCTTCAGTTGCAACCCTGTGTGCTTAGTGGATGATCACTCAGTTAGTGTTTACCAACTAAATCATTTAATTGATTTTCTGCTTAATCCTGTTATTTGAATAGGTGGTAACTGTAAGGTGATAAGTTAACTTTTTTTAACATAACAGATAACTACTCTAGAACAGAAGAGCAAGTATAAAATAGTAGAGTGATATTTTTCAAAAAGTACTTCATGAACATGGAAAATTCCTCTACTAATCAAAAAAGATAGCAGCTAAAATATGGCCACAGGTCAAATGCAGGTTACAAAGGTACTCTATAGGGTGACCCATGACTTCCTTGTCTTTTTAGTACAACGACCATATTATAAATGAAGTCTTTCATCTTCCAATACGTGAATCATCTCCTCATACACACTTCTCATCTATGGAAATATACCCCACCTTTAAGTGCTGTTTTCCAGTGTTCATTGAGATTATGAATGATATTTGTATGTTCTTCTAGTTGTCTTTTAAAAAGACATAATCTGAAACTTGATTCCTTTTGTAATTTGACCTGAGAAAATTCACCTCACTGATTACAGACCTAACTATATAGTGATTGAGATTTTAATAACATTGCCAATTCAGATGTAATTAATCCTCACTGGAAATTTTAGCATCCATCCTTTACAAAAACTTTCTTTCCTTGATAAAGTTGTAAGAGCTGTAATGTGTAGTGACCCAGAGAAAGGACTATTAAGCTTAAATATGATTTGGGAGTTCACCACCTTCTTGTTCACCCTGTGAAATACTTGTACTATTAACTGTGTATAATATCAGCTAGGAATAGGAGAGGGTGCGTGCGTGTGTGTGTGTGTGTGTGTGTGTGTGTGTGTGTGTGTGTATGTTCAGTTACCATTTATTGAAGGTCTGCTGGAAACTAGGTATTCTTATAAATGATATGTATTCAAAACCTCATGTAGTTGATCCTATGAGGTCAGCATCATTATCTGTTTTACAAATGAGGCAAATAAGGTGCAGAGAGGTGAGTATGGAGACATTCTTAGGAAGCAAAGAGGATCATAAGACAGGTGCCAAGAAAAGCTGACATAAAATTGGAAATAGGACTCACAAAATTGAGAGTTAGCAAAGGTCTTTAGCAAATGAAGTTTGAGAACTGTTATCCTAAACTACTGAAAAGTCACCTAAAGTAGGTAATTGTACTTTTTGATATACTAAAATAAGTGAAACTCACCAACTTTATACAATAGCCTATATAATAAAAGTATTTTCCTTATATGTTGCTCTAGGAAAATAATTTATACATTCTTCATTTTGAGATGTTCTTGGTAGATGTAATCTTTCCCTTTTGTTATTTAAACCACCCCCCAAAATGTGTCATATAAGGCAGAAATATTTTTAAAAATACAAAACAGCCTTCAGATTTTCTACTCTCTATTGCTAATTTTACTTTTAAGTAATTAGTTAAAAAGAGTTGAGTTTGTCACTTAAAAGACAAGATGGTTTTGCTTAGTGGATCTTCTTATTGAAAAAAAAAATTTTGCATAGCTTTTGTTTTTTATGGGCCTTTGTCTCACTGTATGTAATAGAGCATTCCTCTTCATTTCAATCTCCAAGCATGGTTTCTCTAAGTATACACCAGAGTGTCCAGGAAGTTAGATTTTTAGGCAGTAGGAAAAAACAGAGTTCAACATTACTTTGGACCTCTCCAGGTTGTCTCTATTATGTCTCTTTCAGTCTTCTATATGTTCCTTCAACCAACCACTTCCTTCCAGTTCAGCTCTGTAATAAAGAACTATTTAGGTCCAGCTCATGTGCGTATGTGCGCGCATGCCAAATTATTCCTATAATTATAAAGTTATCTAAGGCAATAGAAATAAACTCTCCACAAAACCAAAGATTATGTTCATATCCATCTACCTAAAACATGCCATAAATTATATGAATTTAAGGATATTTAAGTCAACTAATCTGAGGAGGGAATAATTAACAGATACCTGATATCCCCAATATATTTTTTACCAGACAGCATGATTCAAAGACAGATTATATCATACATTCTTAAATCTCCATATTCTACCGTAGCATTTCAAGATTTCACCATGATGAAAAATTCCATCCTTACCTCTTTGTGCTCCTGATGTACACAGCATCCTCTATCATACAAAAATCTGATGCAGTGTTCAGAATTTTCAGCCATAGACTAATTGTTCTAAAAATTTGATCACATTCATAGTCCACCCCTTGGACTGTTCCCTCCTTCACATAACCCATTTCCATTTTCTTGTGACTGTGTATTTGCATCCAGAGATTTTTTTTTTTTTTTTTTTCGGTACTGGGGATTGAACCCAGGGCTTTGTGCTTGCAAGGCAAGCACTCTACCAACTGAGCTATAGCCCCAGCCCCTATATCTTATTTTAATAAGAACTGATTGCATACAATCAGGGCTCAGTAGCTGTATATAACTCATGCTATTATCTGCTGCAAAACCAAGTTAACAGAGCTCAGTCATGCTCCCTAAGGTGGTAAAAGTTATTCTGACCTGTGCACCACATTGCTGCCTCAGGGCTTCTAGTATTCCCCAAAGCAAGTTTTGCTGAGTGTTCACAGAATAGTGATCAAGATTCAGACCTCTGCTTGCTCTCCTCCATATTAAAGGAAGCCAAACTGATGGGCCATTTCTAACTTGAGGATGGAAAGTACATTTCATAATTGAGGCCAATTTCCAGTCAATAAGTAGAGTAAGACTTAAGGTAAAACATGACCTGGAAGTGCATTAGTAAAACACCTAGCATATGTTAGCTTAAGCATAGCAAGCATTTGTTTAAAGGCATAATGGAGATAACAAGAAATTTATAATATTGCCAGGGACAGAAATGAAAAAGGAAATGAAACCAAACAGTAAAGGAATGGACCACTGCTGCGACTGAATTTCAGGCCCTGGTTTCAGAGCCCATTACTGCGGACTAAAGATTCGTGCCCCCCCCCCCCATTTGATATGTGTTAGTTAAGTCATGTGAAATCCTAACCCTCAAGGTGTTAGGAGATGGGGCCTTTGAGAAGTGATGAGGTTATGAAGATGGAGCCCTCACAAATGGGATTAGTGCCCACATAAAAGAGATCAGAGAGGTCCTTTACCCTTTCCACCATGTGAGAAAGCAAGAAAAGAGCCATCCATGAATCAGGAAGTGGGCCCTTACTTGCACTTCCCATCCTCCAGAATTGGGAATAAATTTCAGTTCTTATAAGTGCCTTGGCCTGTGGTATTCTGTTTTAGCAGCCCAAAGAGACCAGGACACAGGCCCCAGAACAAGAGATAGTCTTACTCTTTGGCCTTGAAGAAACATCCGTTCAAGATAGTCTAGTTTGTTTGCTTCCCAATAGCCATGGCCAACATATTTCTTTTAAGCTGTTCATGTTACTCTAAAGGTAGTTTTGCCCTGCTCCTGGGAGACCAACTTCCTTCCTGAAAGGTGAGGTTTGGCATGTTTACATAGACTTCACCAGCTCATCAACTTAACTGATACTCTCAATTCTGTTTATAAACTTGCTGAGTTCACTCACCCGACACTCCAGCCATTCAAGATATATACTTAACAAGGAGGGGTCAGTTGTGTATGTTCCTAAATCTCATCATTCCAGTTATACTACTTTTTGTGATTTCATAATTGACTATATTAAGGAAACGGATGAGTATACGAGGAAAGAGAAATGTTTCTATGAAATACAAGTTTGGTGCTTTAGATAGAATGAAAAATAGTGTCTTGATTAAGTGTGGGCAAAACAACTGTAGAAGATTGAGCTTGATGGGAAAGTACTTTAAAATCTAATATCCTAATACTGTTGCATTGGGTATTAGGTTTCAACCTAAGAATTTTAGAGGGACCCTAATATTCAGACCATAGCTGCCAAGTCAATAAGTTACAGAGAGCATCAGCTAATCTGATGGATTGCTCGGTTCCTTGTTAGAATAGAAAAAGAATTTAAAGACACTTGTAAAGCAAACTGAGTAGAGTATGGAATCCCTCAGGCACTAGCCTGAGAAATAATCAGGTCTCTGAAGCATCCTTTAGAGTCTCATGCTGCTTTTCTCTAGAGGTTTAATTGTGACGACTGAACTAAGAGAACATAAAAATAAAAGAAAAAGAATTGCAACATAATGATGAAGTATACAGGCTTTGGGTAAGGCAAACCCAGTTTGAATTTTAAATCTGCAATTTGATATGTATTAATTAAGTCATATGACTTAACTATCTCTGATCCTATTTCCTCATCTGAAAATTGGGATAATAATAATACTACATTTCTCCTGAAATTTTTGTGAGAATTATTGAGATCATGTGTGGAGAGCATTAACACTTGGTAAAATATTCCATTGTTTTCCCTGTTTTTTGTTTTTTAATGTTTGATGTCTACCCCATCCCCACCCTGGTACTAAAATTGAACCCAGAGGCACTTTACCCAGTCCTTTTTTTTTTTTTAGTTTTTGAGATAGGGTCTCACTAATTTGCTGAGGCTGGCCTTGATCTTGCAACCCTCCTCCCTCAGCCTCCCAAGTTGCTAGGATCATCAGCATATGCCACTGTGCTTAGCTCACTTTGCTATTTTTTAAGAATTGTCTAGGGCATAGGAGTATAGCTCAGTGCTAGAGTACATGAAAAGTTCTGGGTTCCATCCCCAGCACCCCATAAAAAATAGTCTAGGTGCCTTTTAGAACCCAACTCCATGATTATTTATGAATTTGACTACATAAGTGTTGTACAAGCTGCCTGTATTTGTTTTCTAGGGCTGCCACAAGAAAATAGCTTAAAAGACAGAAATGTACTCTTTGTTTTGGAGGCTAGAAGTCCAAGATCAAGGTGTCAACTTGATTTCTTCCAAGGCCTCCCTCCTTGGCTTGCCTTCTTGCTGTGTTCTCAGGTGGTCATTTCTCTGTGCACATGTACACCCCTGATGTCTCTTTGTCCAAATTTCTCCTTCTTATGGACACGAGTCAAGAGTCGATTAGGATCCATCCTAACCACTTTATTTTAATTTAATTACCCTTTAAAGTCCCTGTCACCAAATATAGTCAGATTCTGAGATATTAAAGGTTGGGCTCCAACCTAAAAATTTGAGGGGGACACAATCCATCCCAAATTATTTTTCACCACATTTGGAAATAATTTATTTTCAGGAATAATGACAGGAGTAGAAAGTATGACTGATGAATTTTTAGGTGTCTTGTAATGCTACGATTCTGTGTAGGAATCTCTGTATTTGACCTATATAGCAAGTGCATTTATTGTGCATACCAAATATTTAAGAACTCAAGGCTTTATGATGTTATATCTAGTATAAAATGGAATATGGTTCCTGATAATAGGCTACAAATATTGTATAATACATTAGTGTTGAAAAATACCTGCTTCTGATGAGCTAGGAGTTAGGGAGATTTACTTGTGAACCATAGGTGTATACAAAGTCAAGTGAAATATTTGATAACCATGTACCTCTTAAGGTAAAGCCATTAGGACAAGGATTCTGGGGAAACCTAGAGAAGCCCCTGACCACTCTCAAGGGGCTACTTGATCTGCTTGGGAAAACACCAAAAATGTTACAAAGTGAGCTTATTTAATTGCCAGTTAAGTGCTCAGTGTAGGCAAGGAGGGCTGTGTATGCAGACGAGGATACGATCATCTCTGAAGCCTAGAGTGGAGATGTTTGAGCTCATGGCAGTTAGCAACCATAATGCTAGGAGAAAGGAAAAGGGCACAATCAAGAAAACAGACCCAGAAATGACTAGCTGCAGATTTAGGACAAATAGGAGAGAGGCCCATGAGGAAGTGGTGTGAACTATGCTCTGAGAAGCATCTCTCCAAGGAGCTTCAGAGTCCCACCTATCCCTGGGGTGAGACCAAGACCAGGATGTGTTCTGCCCTGTCACAAAGTGAACACTAACATCAAAACCTGGGTCGACAGTAGGAGTGCTCTTGTTGCCATGACTGCCAACAGGATACCCATGATGTGAAACACCAGAGTTGGGTATCACCAGCTGCTTGTGAGCAATCCTTACCATAAGTGAAGGTAAGGGTCACTTCACTGGCCAGAGGAAAGATGTAACCATTCTTTTCTTCTTTTCTCACTCAGAGAGAATATTTTCTTTCCTATTGAACAATGATAATGGCAAATATGATTGAAATGTAACCTGAGATAATTCCTTGTTTAAGATCTACCTTTTCTCTTTTAGGCCTCTTTTTCGTGGAAGTTCCGATGTCGATCAACTAGGAAAAATCTTGGAGTAAGTAATAGCTCTAATCAGTGTCTATATAGCATGGAAACATTTATAGTGACTCTCTCTGACATTCACGTAATGTTTATCTCTTGTCTTTCTTACCCCCAAGCTGCTGCTGCAGACAGTATTATTTGTGTGGTGAGTGGGGACAGGGTATGAGAACTGTCTTATGAGTTCACCATGATGTGTGGTCTGACTGCTGTGCTTTGGAGGCTTGTGTGCTGCTTGTGTGGATCTTTTTGCTGCTCTTTCTTCGCTTGGCTGAGCTCCAGCTCTTTGGAGCAGATGTGTTGTCTGCTTATGGTCATTTCAAACACACTCGCAACAGAGGTAAGGTGCTTGGTGGCTTAGTAATCCTTGTCCAGGGGGCTTCCTGTTCCCATCAAGTATCCTTGGTCATCCAGGTTGGTTTTGCATTGCTTTTCTTTCGTTTGTTTGTTTTGATTTGATTTCCTGGGCCATGACTGGGATGGTGCACAATCCCGTTTTTCTTTGGAGTACCAAATGGGAAATGAGAATCCTAGATTCTCATTCTACATCTGTGGCCAAATAACTGTGCAACCTTGAGAAAATCATTTTAAAACATCCCATAAAAGGCTTGCAAAGTGCCTGGCACATAGTAAGCGCTTTAACAGTGTTCAAGATTGTTGTTGTTGTTGTAATCCATCACTAATTATTCAACCTTTTGTTTCTTAACTTCATTTGAGAAATGAAACTCTGACTTGAGTTCTGCATATGATCCTTCCTTGGTCTCAAAATTCTTGGTTCCAGTTGTTTGTTACATAGCTCCTTGATGGTTTGCAGAGCTCTGTTCATGACTGCATGTGGGTGCCTGTGAGGGTCTGTCTGCTTTCATGTTCATAGAGTGTAACCAGGGCATTTCTTTTCACAGCGTGTAGCAAGACACCCCTTTTGGGTTTGTGCATTTACTAAACTCTGTCAGCATTGGGGTGGAGTAGAGAAAAAGTGTGAGTTCTGACTAAAAATAGCAGTGATCACTGCTCTGTGACATTTTATAGGAATCCTAGTAATTTTTATGAAATTTGAAGGCTGTAAGACTGCAAAAAACTACCCCTAAAGAACAGAAGTTTATGTTAGCACTATCTATCCAATCACAACTGCTTAAAAGAGTTGGGATAAAAATGAAACCAGACTTTGTTCTGTTGACTGGAAGCAGCTCTGATAGCCCTCCTGTGGTGCCAGTGCTACCGTTGAATCAGAACCCAGTGACTTTAAGGCCTGAAAAACATTTTCAAGTTTGGTTTGGTTTTTGGTTCTTGATTTTGTCCAGGGGCTTCCTAGGTCCGGGACTTCTGCCACTAACTGATCACCCTGTGAGATGGATAAATTCAGCCATCAGGTTGCCCCTCCTTCTAGATGTCAGGGCCATTGATCATTCATTGGCAAATTTACATCTGTTCTCCCCCATGGCCATTGGACACAATTCTTGTGAATGTGAGGGAACCATGAAAGTCAGACCTTCCAATGCCCCTCAGTTGAAAGGAAAGACACTCTGTACTGCATTCAGCTTGCCAGGCTCAGAAAACCATCACCTGCTCTTCCTTATTTAAACTACCTGGGCTTTCTGTCCACCTCCAACACAGCCTGCCATCTTGTGAGCATTCCCTTAGTGCACGAAGCCAGTGCAGTGGACCAGAAGGAACATTTGACCAGCCTGTCTGACATGCTTCCAAGGGAAAGCCGGTTCCACTTTTGGCAAAAGCCTAACAATCCAGGTTGCTGGGAGAAAAGAAGCTGTAAAGTTCTGTATGTTTTGTACCTTTAGATTTTATTTCTTGGTTTCTGGCATTGTTTCATCAAAATTATATTTTATTTCCTCTGGATGCATTACCATGCTAGAGAAAAGGGACAATGCTGCACCCTAGTGTCACTGTTTAAGTACTTGAGAAATTATTTCTGTCCCTGCCATCACAGCCATTTATAGATTTTGTATACTGTCAGTCTTTCCAATGTAAAAGTCAGCTTTTAAGTCTTATATTCAGCTGTCCAAATGGTTGAATGTGATGCAAGCACTTCTTAATGAGCCTATCAGTATTTCACAATGCTCACCTACAGACCATAAAAGTTCATACTGAACATGAGACTGAATTTTTTTTTTAAGGAAAGTTACATTTGCATACCCTTAAAGAGACAAATGTTTCTGTGTTTAAGGAGATTTGTACTTTCAAAAACAAGTACTTTAAAAGTGAAACCATGTTTTTAGCTTGAGACATATTTTAGAGCATTTTTAAGAACAGTGTCATGGTTAAATAGGAATAACTATATATGTGTGTGTGTATATGCACATATATGTTCAAAGCTGCCAATCAAAAGAATTTTAATTATTTATAAGAGTTCCTATAATCAATTTTTAGCAAAAAAAAAAAAAATGCTGCTATGAAAAGAACAAAGAGCTGGGACGGTAGCTTAGTGGCAGAGCGATTGCCTAGCATGTGTGAGGCACTGGGTTCGATCCTCAGCACCACATAAAAATAAACAAATAAAATAAAGGTATTGTGTCCATCTACAACTAAAAAAAAAATTTTAAAAGAACAAAAAGCTAAAAAGGAATGAAAGAAATTTCAAAAGATCTTTAATAAACATTCTTGTTTGCCCCCTCTTCCCTATCTCATCTGTCCAAACATATACACATTCATTTCCTTTCATAGTTAATATTGGCATTTTTGTTTTCTTCTCTTTTGGTAGAGGGTGGCGGACTGGAAATTGAGTCCAAAACCTGGATTTTGAACTCCTGCTCCACTACTGAGCTACACCCCCAACCTATTTTCTTCTTCTCACTCTACCATAGACCTTGCTATTAAACACTTTTGGATATTACTCAGGTTGGTTCTAGTAAATATGTCCATGTGCCTGTGTTTGCCTCAATAATGTGACTCTTTCAGATGCCCAACAGAAGCAGAATTACTGTCTTGCCCCAGATACCCAGTGACAGGTGCAGTGATCCCAGGGGTATCTGCTTGTCCTAGGTGAGGTCGTGACCTGGGCTTTGTTTCGGTAAGAGAAAAAGGAACAAAGCCTTCAAGATCTTGTGACATTTACTGCCTTATCTTCCTGAAACCTGGAATTCCACTCATGAGGTCACCCCTTCTAGGCCTACTCTTAGAAAGTACAGACCAAGGAGAAGACTCTAAGGTGAACCATGACATGATGGCACCATTTCTTACTGGAATAATTTAGTTTGGGTCAGAATTTGAATGTATATCCTCTCTGCAAAATTATGACTTTTTTTTAGTTTGTAGTTAGCAGTCTGTGA
Organism: Sciurus carolinensis; assembly: GCF_902686445.1. Lineage (NCBI taxonomy): Eukaryota > Metazoa > Chordata > Mammalia > Rodentia > Sciuridae > Sciurus > Sciurus carolinensis. The sequence goes on from NC_062220.1 coordinate 49,691,802, forward strand.
GATATAAGTTCTCGCATCCTATGTTTTCCCGTGTTCAAATGTGCTTAACCACCTTTACATAAGCTATAAATAATATCTATATAATGTATAAATTATGTAGGGCCACTTGTGCATGAATATTTCTGAAGAATTTTAAGTTTACACGTAACTAGGATTCAAGCAGTTCCTATTTGCAGTGTAGTCATGATGTATTTCCTATGCACTTTACATTAATAACATTTTCTAACTATGATAATAATAATGAGTAATTATATTGACTGTGTTCTATGTGTGAGGCACTGGTATACATTTTATATAAATTATCACTGACTTTATATAAATTTTTACTGACTATAGCAGCCATAAATTACCATCACTGTATACATAAAAATACCAAGAGTCACAGATATCAAAACAGTTTGGCCTTACTACCAGTAAGGGACAGGTGCAGAATTTGAACCCAGATCTACTTATTTCCAAAGCCTGTGCTGTCTTTATCACTTACTATCTCTCTAACATCTCTGATCCCAGAATGGTTTTCAGAGGAAATATGAATGATATTCTTGTGATTTGTTTTTTTCTTATTGTGGAATACTGTAGAGTTCTTTATAAAATAATGTTTGCATAAAATAGGACTAACATACCCTTTAGCCTTTTTTTTTTTTTTTTTTTTTTTTTTTTTTTTTTTTGTCTGATTCACATATATGTAATCTCTATTTGGGAAATTACTCTTTAACCAAATTGAAATGAATTACTCTTTAACCAAATTGAATCAATGAAACCATGACACTGGGGAACACAAAGAACACTTGTGGGCATAAAGGAAGATATTATATACCCATGCGGGTCTCTTCTGAATCCAGTAGGTCCTGCTTTGTCAATATGTTAGGGCTTTCCCTTAATATATGCTTCATTTCTATACCATCTCATATATTTTTATCTGCTGCCAGCATAAACTTGTATCTCCTTCCTATGAATTTTACAGACTTACTCTCCTGTTAGATGATTGTCATATTGCAGTAGGGCAGAGACAAATAGTCATTAAGTGGATTTCTCCTGGGGATCTATGTCCCCAATGCCTGTCCCAGAGATTTTGCTCTCTCTAGAATGTGGTGAGGAAACACTTGGCATAGCAGTTAATGCTCACGTTCACATATTCTTTCATAGTGTAATTGGACTCCCAGGAGAAGAGGACTGGCCTAGAGACGTTGCCCTTCCCAGGCAGGCTTTTCATTCCAAATCTGCCCAGCCCATTGAGAAGTTTGTAACAGATATCGACGAACTAGGCAAAGACCTGCTTCTGGTAAGTTCATGCAGTGCTCCGCCCTGGGCTGATCTTATTCATACTGGGCTCTGGGTGCAAGAATCAGTTCAACAAGGGCTACAGCCATCACAGCTGGCTGCAGTTTCTTCATGGGTTTTGTTTCCAGCTGGTGGCTTTTGATTCTGGAACGTCTTTCTGATTCACACTCTTAATCTTTGAACATGTATTTGAATGAAGCCTTAGAAGCTTCTGGATTTGCTTGGGTATATGCTTGTTTAGAAGTAAATATTATCTTTCCTTGTTTAAAGTTCATGCTGCTTTAAGTAACTTGTTTGTCATTTTAAGTTCTTTTTCATAAATAGGAACATCTTTTGGTTCCAAAGGAACAAAGTAACAAAACTCCTTCTAGTGACCAATTTATTTAAGTATTTAACATGCCATGCATGCACATGTAAAATCCTTAAGTCTCAAACTCATAGTATTTGATGTTGTACATAAGTTTCTGGACTTGGAGGCCAGAACAATAAGCAAAGAAGAGTATACCTGTTGAGGTCTTCTCTTGGTGACAGAACTCAGTTAGTAATGAGTGTATCCTTTGCCTCCTGAATTAAGAGCCTTTGACCTCTGCTTCAGGCTGTGGTCAAGTACAGGTCTTCTCCATGGGAGGCCCCACTCCCTGGGGCATGTTTTCCTTATGGCAGCAGGCAGATGCTCCCAGAGGGCAGGCAAGAACATACAGTGCCCCCAAAGGCCTCCACTTAGAAGAATCACCCTGCCACTTCTTTCCACATTCCGTTGGCCAAATCAAGTTACCCAGCTAAGGCCAGCTTGAATGGAGGAAGGATTGCTCCTCCTAGGGAAGGAGGAGAGAGAAGAAAGGGAAAATGTGCGGAAGAAGTCATCCAGTCTACCACATTATTCACGTTTTGGCTAAGTTATGATTCAAAAACCTCATTTTGTAAGTTAGTTACTTGGCAATGAAATTAAATTTTTGTGCAGAAGCAATATTATTACACAAGATCTTTGAGTTAATTCTTGTGCCAGCCACCTCGTCCCTGAAATAGAGCAGAAATAGAACTTAACTCCCTTTTCTAACTGTAATTCTGTAAGACAAAATGTATTAAGAGTTCTGCTTTGGGTTCTCACACACACCCTTTGACCAAGGAGCTCTTCTTCCCTCCTCTCTCTTCCCAGCTCTTACCCGTCGGTGCAGCTGCAGGGAAAGGGCTTCCTCCCAGATAATCCTCTAGGGATCTCTCTCTACCTCACACACACTCCCACAATGCTTTTCTCTTCTTTCCTATGTCCTGGGGGACTGGTGCTTTTTCTAATGCCCTTGCCTTATCTTTTTCCTCCTTGCCCTGCAGAATGAGAGACTCAGGCTCAAGAATTTTGCCCCTGCTTTCCTGTCCTTTGGAAAGGCAGTCTTTGCAAAGTTTTTCTAAAGTTATTTATTCTATTAGAGCCAGTGGATCCATTCTACAAATAATCTCCTTCCTCTGCCTGCCATTTAGCTCTTTGATTTTCAGAAGACCCAAAACTGAAACTGGCATCTGCACATTGGTAGGGACCCAAAAATTCACCTGAAATTATATGCAAAATTTTCTACTTGTATGGGCCTTTCTTTAAGACCAGTAGCTTTCGGCTATTAACGGAGTCCCTAATTTAGTCAGAAAATAATGAGGATTGTGAGCAGGAACCCAAAATGAGGGGGAAGGTCTGCATAACCATAAAAATATTAACTCTTCAGATTACATAGAGGTCTTGAAATTTATAGGCATTTCAGAGGCCCACTTCCCTTCAATGGGCATTGCCTCAGCTGGTATGCTTTTCTGTGGCCTGTGAGCTCCTGGGGCAATGAGTGGGTCCTACTCATGGTAATTAGTGTTTATCACTAGGTAGGTGCTGGGGGCGTGGGGGGGTAGTCCATGGAAGGAGAGGAGGAATTGAGAAACAAGATTACATGTGGTTGAAGTGGAAATGGGACTGACATTAGGGATTGGTTGACACTTTGGGAACAGAGGTTCACCTATCCCTCCTTCTATCTTCTACCTCAGTCACCTAGCCAAACTGACCAGACCATTTGACTTAGACCAGGTACTCCTTAAGTGCAGGGACTAGCTAATTTGCTGTAGTGCTCCTGTACTTAAATCATCCACCCGGAATAGACTTTAGTGACTTGAACAGAATCTTATGGATTCCTTGCAGGGATGCTACTAGCCCATGTGGCATCGTGCTGAGAGTCAGAAGGAGGGCATCCTTCCCGTGGGTGATACAGTCCCAGGGCGAGTAATGGAGGCCTAGTTTTAGCCCCTCTACCAGGCACCCTTGTTCTGATTACCCTTTACACCTGAATAGGGCACCTCCTCTGTTCCCTGCACATTGATAAACCCTGGGGCAAGGTGCTAAGGTGATGTCTCTGGCTATAGCACTAAGTTTTCTATCACTAGCAGAATCACAATGTAAGTAAGGATATATACATACTACAAATACAATATAAACTTGAGTGGGGGTACTGGGGATCAAACTCAAAGCCTGTACATCCTAGCAAGCACTCTACCACTGAGCTACACCTCCATTTTTTAAGGAACTAGGAATAGTTTGGAGAGAAATTCTAGGTCGGGAACAGTCCAGAGACACCTAAAAGATGTTGCCTTTTCCCGAGGGGCTGTTTATGTGTTAGAGACATATACCAGTACTGTCTACATATTATGTAGTGTCCCTTGAAATAAATATTCATTCTTATTATAGATATGCTTAATACATGACAGTGAAGTAGATGAATAACTATGTAAAGCATATTATTCACACTGACATGTTTTATATCAATTATTTTTTATTACAGAAGTGCCTGACATTTAACCCAGCCAAAAGAATATCTGCGTACAGCGCCCTGTCTCACCCATACTTCCAAGACCTGGAGAGGTGCAAGGAGAACCTGGATTCCCACCTGCCGCCCAGCCAGAACACCTCAGAGCTGAATACAGCCTGAGGTCCCCATGGCTGTCTTGAGCTGATCATCTAGAGAACACCCCTGGTGGCTGATGGGTCCCAGAGCTGTCAAAGGTCACTGTCTGGAGGCCTTCCAGCCGCCATCTTCGGGATGGGTTCTGCTTCCTCAAGGAAACCGCCTAGTTTACTGTTTTGGAATCAATGCAAGAGTGATTGCAGCTTTATGTTCATTCATTTGTCTGTCTGTTCCAAGAACCTGGAAAAATTCCAGAAGAAGAGAAGCTGCTGACCAATTGTGCTGCCATTTCATTTTTCTAACCTTGAATGCTGCCAGTGTGAAGTGGGTGATCCAGGCACAGCTGAGTTATGACATAATCTCTCTGCAGCTGCTGGGCCTGATTTGGTACTTTTTTGAGTGTGTGTGTATTTGTGTGTGAGAGAGATTCTATGATCTCTTAAAGTGTTACTTTTTGTAAACAACAAGAATAATTGAATTTTAAAGACTCAAGGTGACCGATAAATACCAGGCACTTGTTCACTGAAGGTGATTCACCAGAATGATCTTCTCAAATTAGAAAGTTGAGCCTATGTCCTCAGCATTTCTTTTCTGGCCACAAGGAGTACATTTGTTAGCAGTTAAAGATGACGTTTTAGACACACAACAAAAAGGAAGAAAAAAAATTCTAATATCCTTTAAGAGACCTGTTTTTTAAAGCATGCATTCTATTTACTCTTTTGAAAGCTGAATTTACCTGTTGTAAGTCTATCTTAACCTTCTATATAGTATCATGCTTTATTGTTTCCTTTGGAAAATATAAGCTTTTTATTACTTGCTATAGATTTAGGGATTGTACCTCAAATAGGTTAAAGAACTAGTGAAAACCCTTTATTTTCTGGTTTGAAATGTCATGACTTCTTTTTTGGTTTTTGTTGTTACTTTGTTTTTGTTTTTAGGAATTTGTCAAAAACTGTTTCCTGTTTGGATTTGGAGAGTAGTTCTCTCTGACCAGACAGAAATACCATTTAAATTTTCTGTACCTATTACACTGTACTTTTCACCATGCACTGCATTATTTGCAAAGTGTCCATCATACCTGTCTCCCAGCACCTCTAATGTATATCGCTACCATTACATAACTCATAACAGATGCTGAAGCTGTTCCATGCGCCACCTGCTTGCCTGCTTTCAATGAACCTTTCATAAATAGGCAGCTTCAGATTATGGTTTATGGCCTTGATTCTGCCTTCCTGACAGGGCCCATATGTTCTCACTCTGGATGCATTCTTCCTACCTGGCATCTGCTTGAGTTACCTAGGCCATGAGTAGGATTCTTGTTCCACTCTATCACCAGCACACAGATTGTTATAAACTGTTACTTAGTGTTTTACATTTTTGTAGAATTTATGCTTGGTGTAGTTTCTGAGAGAGTGTCTTTTACTCTTTTTTAGAGCTGGCTGTTTATACTCTAAAATAGTCTTTGTCTCCCTCCCCCAGGCCATGCTTGTTTCCAGTGCCTTATTCTCACTCCTGCTCTCTGCAGAACCAGCCTGACTGGGCATTATAAACAGCTCTCCTTTTTCTTGGAATGCTTTCTCTTTCATCCTTAGTATCTCATCCCATCTCTGCCTTCTTTATGGTTTAGTGCTGAGAGAGCTTGAGTAACCAGAAGACACAGAAAGTATCTTTGGAGAAGTTCAGCTGCCCATGCTTTCTGACTCTTTCAGTGCATGCAACAAACAGCTAGATCATGATTAGAGTTAGAATTTTCAAGGACTGGCTATTGCTTTGCTCGATAGAAAGTGTTTCATATGATACTTATGCATTATCAAGCTCCCTGAATTCTTCCAGCTTAATATTTTATATGACTATCTTGAACAAGAAGAAAATTTAGGAGGTGTTTCTTCTTAAAAGCCTTTTGGGGTGGAACTGTTCTTTTTAAAAAACATACATTGTTTAACATTGTTCTAATTCAGTAGCTTTAGGAATGGGAATTTTTTCTAAAGCAAGATAAAAAAGATGGGCTAAGAATGTTTTACACTTCCTTCCTGTGACAGCATTGATGATGTGTTGTCAGCACTATAAATGCTTGAGATATAATGAATCTAGAGCATTCTGGGCAAGATCTATTCCAAGTCTTACCTGGAAAATGAGTTCTGCCTTTCCTTTGATCAAGGTTCAAAAGACAAAGACATTTTTCCTGGAGCCTAGAAATTTGATTTTAAAATTCACTGCACTGATTCATCATGACCTTTTCTTGTTAGTATCTATGTGTTAGAGTGAACATAACTTGACTCTTTGCTTTTGCAAAAGTTTTTTCAGTAGTTCTTGCAAGAAAAATGCAGCTGTTCTGGACTGGAAATTTTCAGCATTTTTAGAATTTTAAACAAGTTGGAGAGCTCAGTTTCTATTTCTAGCATCTGCTTTGGACTTATTTATAAGTGTTTGTGAAGAAAAATTAAAACACATTTTGACACTAGATGCTTTGCCCATCACCCTCTGATGGCACAGAATGAAAGGGCATCTCAGCTTCACAAACTCAGCTTAAGTCTCTCCAGTTCTTCCCTCACTGTGGTGGTTGCACCCGAGTGATGATTCTCTTGTCCTATGTCTTCACACCCAGGGTCACCACGTCTAAAACCCAGGTGCCCCGTGAACAGCTTTGCCATTAGGGCACTTTGAAGCATACAGTAGAATAAAAATCTAGTGAATATGGTTTATTCTTCTGTGACATGGCTTCAGACTTTGCCAAAAGCTAGGCAATGGTTAACTGACAAGGTCAGACTGCCCCAGGGTTCTACTGAAGCAGCTTATAGCAGGAAAAGTATCAGATTGGAAATCACATTTGAACATTATGTATGTGCCTCATAGCTTGTTTGGGGCTTGATTCTGGTGGCCCATGCCCTGTGGGCTATTGTGTGGGGTAGAGTTATAACCTCAGTATAAAAAGAGAAAAATGTGTCTGTTTATCATAAGCTATCTCATGGTCAAGGGTAATGATAACCTAAGCTTAAGAACATAATTCCTGAGAGCTTGTAAGAACTTAATGGGTTGGAGCCTCCCACTTTGTCCTTCTTTGAAGAGGATGGGAACTCACGAGCAAAGAGCCTATCTGAAGGAAAGCTCCAGCCATTTCAGCCCCCTGTATTCTCACAGTTTTTCCCTCAGGAAGCACACACTATGAATAGCGGGTTTTTCATTTAGCCCTGGGTGACTTACTAAAAATAGTTTAAAATTATTCAACTAAGAGTAGAATCTCAGCAGGTTAGTTTTCAGTACAAATGAAAATTTCAGAATGCACAGGACATTAAGATCCCAAAGGAAATGTGTTCCTTTTAATAGAAAAATATATAGTTTGATTCTAGAATATGGTACTATCCATGTTGAAAAAAACCAATAGTACCAAACATTGTGAACTTTAAATTATGTATTTAAATTGATTTTTAAATAACTATAGCTGCCTCTCTTTAAAGTGGTGCCTATTAAAGTCAGTAATGGCAATTCTCATTCCATTGTGGAAATTAAATCATGTAAACTTCCTGATATCATAAACATTAAAATTCTTGTGTTCAAAGAATTACTTTTCTTTTAAGTGAGAACTTGACTGTTTTTATGATAAGCTCATGAGAGTGTCTTACATTTTATTCTCTGAAAACACACTTTCATTGCATAATTGTGTCTAGGAACATATTGAGAGAATTCAAAAGAATGCATGCTTAATGTTTAATGTTGTGACATAAGAATAAAGATGTTGCATGATTTCTAAATCTTTAAAAATTACTTATGAAACAGTGGACAGTGAATAGAGGAAATTCTGAAAAAACTGAACATATTCAAAGGGTAGTTTCAAAGTTTCATATATTTTGAAGCACATTTTTTATCATCAAATATATTGTAAGAATTGATATTAAAGCACCTGGCAACTATGGACTTGACATGTTCAAACACAAATTTTATGGAAAAGCTATCCCAAGCACAAATTAACATATACCTTCGGGTATTCACTGTTAAAAAAAATTTTTTTTAAGGCACGTATTTCCTATGCCAGTGGGACTTTTGAAAAATTGTGAAACTTACCCAAACTCCTTTATCATGTGCATTAAATACATTTGGGAATGTAATCGGGAAGGTATTTTTTGCATATTCCTTCTCCAAAAAACTTTCTGAGCCCACCAAAGCCTGAAAGCAGTGTATATCCTGGGATAAATAGTAATGGTATCTCTTCAAGAACATGAGAAAATAGCATTTTCATTCCTTATTGACTTCCTTTTATATCAATGTAATTTTAGTCCAATTTTGATATATACTTATATCTCAAGCATTTCTAACTTGTTCTTTTTTAGAAAATAAGCCAAACTATTCCTTTGACCTTCTCTGTCTTCTGACCTTTGTAAATAACAGCACTGTAGAAATAGGAGGGATCTGAATTTTTAATATTTTTTCTCAATTATTATTTCTCAATTATTTTTTTCTCAAAATTTTTGTTTTTTTGTTCTGTTTTCTTTTTAAGTGAAGTACCAGTCAGCTTTTCAAAGTGTTTTTCATTTATTGGTATTCTCGGGGAGGCAGTGTAGATTAATAAATGGATTTCCATTAGAATCTTTGTTTCCTTGATCCTGGTGCTTTGGCCTTCAAGAAGAAAGAGCCACCTGAAAGTACAGGCTTTTTTTTTTTTTTTTTTTTTTCCAAGTACCTATTGAAATACTATTACAGAAATTTAGAGTTAATGTGGTAGGAAGGGAAGGTAGTTTGGTGTTTTTGTTTTTGTTTTAATAGTAGGTATGAAAGGTAGTTTTAAAAAAAAAAACAACAACAACAACTTCTAAAAAAGGTCTGTTTTTAAATTCAGTCCCAAGAGCTGGGCTCTTCTGTTTTATTACAGTGTGTTCCACAAGGTGGCGCTTTCAGAAAAAAATAAAAATTTGGTCAAGGCTGAAGAGTTAGTTCTAAGGACTTCATTCTATTTTTCTGCACATCTTTAACTTCTGCCTGGCACTTGTTTTTCAAGATAATTAATAGTGTTCATAATGTTCTGTAACTAAAGATATTTCAGTTGTTATCTAGGTTCTGAACAATTTGCGAATCAGTTGTGCTAGATGACTTTATGCCTCTTTTGATCCTAAGTGGGTCAAGAAAGCCTAGTCACTTTTATACTTTTATTCAGGACACTTTTTTTTTTTTTTTTTTTGAGGTATCTACTTACCTCACTTTTCTACTTTGGATCGACTCACTTATTAAAAAGGCAACTCTCATTTGTGAACAGGATAGTTTTGTTAGCAGTATAAAACTCAAGAAGCCCCAGTCAAAACACCTACAGACAACCCCAGTCTACTACTTTCACATCCTCTACCATGGTGACCTTTTGACACTGATTCCACTTAAAAATTCTAATTTTAAAAATCAGATGGGGAAAATAAGTAATGCATCAATAAGTAGGCAAAATCTTTTCTAAAGAATTGTTATACTGAAACAGCACTAAAATACTAAAGACCTGGTAAATTTCACACTTATGTAATGACTAATGTAAATTCCTAAGAGATTCTAATTTTTAGGTTTTGTCTAGGTATATGAGCATAATTTAGCAAAAATTCCATATTCCTGGTTTCTCCACTTTGAAGGGTTTTTAGCATTTATGATATTTTTGTTTTAATTCGAGTTCCTGCTCAGAGGCCAGTTCCCACCCGTCTCCCCTGTAGATGATGTGCAAAACTTAGGAGGAAGGAAATTACAGCATTTTTCAGTTAACATAGCACAGCACAATAGGCTACTCCCCTCTGAGGGGCAGGTACTAGATGGTACCTGCTTTCCTCCAGAGGGTCAGGCAAGAAATCTCAGTAATTCACACTGAATCAAAATACCACACACACTAGGAACTTTCAAAGCTCTAAGAAATCATAACCCCATTCACCCCTCTGCTCCCACCGAAGCAGAGTCTAGTTTAAGCCCCTAAGTGAAAGGCCAACTTCATGTCCAGGTGTGTTACCTGGGCCAAAGCGAACGCCACTGGCTGGCGCTCCCGACTTGATCCGCACCTGGACGCCTTCCGGGTGCGGCGCCCCGCCCCTGAGCCGGAGAGTGGCAGGGGGCGGAGCTGCCCGAGACCCGCCCCGAGGAGACCACCCGAGGTCCAGGCCCTGCTGCTCTCTCAGAGGCATCCGTTCTGCAATCTAAGGAAGTAAAATGACTCTGGAAGCAAACGGATGCCTTCTGTGCATAAATAAGTACAACACAATTCTCCGAACGTTCGGGTATGAAGGGATGTGGTAGAAGCTGCTCTCTGCGAAGCTCTACCAGGCATCTCAAGCTGTAAGCTCAGCCCTTTTTTTTTTTTTTTTTTTTTTCTTTTTCTTTTAAGAGATGTATAATTGCAGGATTTTTTTTTTAATTTTTATTTTCTATCATTATACATTTATGTTAGCAAGAGTGATTCTGGGAAAGTTGTTTTTGAAAAGTTGTTTATTTTCTACTCCATCTTCAGTTGGCAAAAGCTCTTCTTTAGTTTCTGATTTCCTCCCCTCCCGCTTCAAGTAATTACAGGCATGTAAGCAAATTATCTCCTGTAATAGGGGACTTTCCTGTCAAGAGGAATCTTGTGTGTGAATCATCTGATCACACACAAAAAATCAACCCCTTCTCTACTTTAGGAGTTTGGATTGTCAAAAGTAAATTTTCTTAAAGGAGGAATATAACTACATATTAACTGCAAAGAACTGTGACTGTAGCATTAACCAGCAAACATAAAACCACACAAATATTTAATTTCATACCGGTTTTTAGTCACATTCTGTTGCTATGTTTATGTCAAAGTTCTGATGGTACCCTTGTACCCTTACTTGAAAATTTCTAATCTTAAATTTTATGAAATGAAATAACGTGTATTAGCTAACGATATTTCTGTGGTCACCAGTAACTCTTGAGTTTGACCTTTAAGTCTTTGAATACTTAAAATTGATCCAGCAGTAGTGCATTTTTTGAACCTCCAAGTGTATCATGTATCTTTTCACTCTTGGACTTTGTTTGCAACAATATACACATGTAAGTTATATCTCCTTACTTTTTATTCATTTATTTTCCAGTGACCATTAATAAATGTAAATGGAATTAATAGGAACCTAGAAGCAGCACTTAGCAGGTGGAGAATTTTTTTCAAGTTGTTCTACATTTGCATAAATTATTTCTATTATTATTCATGTATATTATTTATTTCTGAGTCACACTAGTCCTGTGAAAGTACAACTGAAGGCAGAAATACTAGGACTTTCATTTGACATTCATTATCATGGTCTTCATGGGTCTAAGAAATTAAAAGTGAGAGGAAGCCCCCAAATAAGCTGCATGCATTTTTAATATGATTAGTAGATTGAAGTCTATAGCTGTAGGATTTTTGGTGTTTTATCATTATGTAAAGGAATCAAAGCAGAGAACTTTGTAGTTATTGCTTTTGTCGAATATGCATATAGTATAGTGTGAAATTACAGCAAAAGTAAAAGCTAAAGGTAGAAAAGCATTTTAGAGATTGCCTTCATTTAGGAACTGGGCCAGGTGGCCAGCAGAGTAGATAGATGCCAGGCAGAGACAGGTGTCTGGGCGGTGCCTTCTGTCTGGCCTTGTGAAGAAGCTTCTCCCTCAGATCTAGTGCGGTACTAGGTGTCCTGTGCAGATGTGAGAACAGGTAGTACTGCTGAAAGGGGAGCTGTGTGAAAACTGTTCTGTAGAAGCAGAACTGGCAGCTTGTGTCTTGAGGCTTCCAGAGCAGGTCAGATGAAGAAGTCTTAAGTTTCCATGCTTGGGGCAACTTAACTGTGTACAGAAGCAATCCAGCCTGGAAATAAAGAGCAAGGGTTGTTCATACAGTAATTGACAAAGGGATTTTAACAACCAGCAATTCCCAACACCTCAAAAGCTTGCTGCATATCTGGTATTTTAGGTATGTCTGGTATTTGAACTGAAGGTTAAAGGGCAAGTGTTTGGTACAGAAAAGCAGTATGTGTTAAGAAAAGCACACTGTCAGTTCCTATAGAGGGCAGATTAGAACTAGAGAGTTTTATAGGATTATCATTTCTAAGATGTGTAAAAGCATGTTTTCACTGTAAAATGTATTAGTGCTTCAGCCTTGCCATAGGGCCTAGTTAAAATCTTCTAAGTTTCAGCGAGGCTGTCATATACAGTAAACGCCTTTCTTTTCTTACTTAAAAGAGAAAATGTTTTAAAAGTTAAAAAAAATATTAATTTGGACTTTTGACTTATTGGTTACTGTATCTGAAGTCACAGTTCTCATGTAGAGACTGTGCACATCAGATGCTAATCTAGACTATGTGAACAGTCCAGGATGACTATTATCTCCACAGCCTACATTCTGATCCCTGCATCTCTTCCTCTCTCCCACTAAGGTGCTCCTTGCCACCACCCTGACCTGTCCAAGTGTTGCTCTCAGTCCTCTGCTGATTTAGAGTCATCAGGGACATCGTGAGAGATATTTTAGGCACCGCAGTGTGCCTGCCTAGGCCTGGCCAACACCCCCTCTTAACATTTGGCTGGCCACGGTCATCAATAGATGGTTCCTGATGCCAGGCACCGAATGTGCTCATGAGGTCAATCAGAAATGCCCTCTAGCATCTTTGTAGCATCTTGATGTTTAACCAAGTCATTCTACAGAGCATTCACTTTTGACTGTGGTACCAAGGGAAAAACTAACCAAGAATAAAAACCACATTTCAGGCTGCTGTTTTCTATCCATTTGCAGACTACACTTCTACTGTATTTCTTCATACTTGAAATTCATTCTGCTATTTTAATATCAGGGTACAGACATCAGGGTGCATGTTCCCTCAAGGTGCATAATTACTCTCATTCCGTTTGCTCATATTGCTACACAATGCTCTGTTTTGGTGCTTTGGACTCAGCAGGTCAAAAAAGCAGTGTGGAAAATCACTGCCTGGAACACAGTCTTACAAGAATGCAGGCCAACGACTTGGTGTTAGATGTTGCTTCTGCTCTTTTTTCTGCATACAAGGTTGAGAGTAACCACACTGGCCTGTCAGGTCCATCCCAGCATCAGCCCTGGGAAGGCAGGGACTTTCTTACCTATATGGATCATCAACCCTCAAAAAAAAAAAAAAATGACCTTGGGTATAGGCAGCAAAGAGACAGGGTGGAGTGGGCCGTGTCACTAGCGACCGTTCCCCTATTCCATGCAGAAATGTCTTTAGAGGGTCCTGAGCTGAATGAATGTTCTTCCCTTGAGGCATATGAAAATAGTGATCAGTTGATCTAAACCCTTCCCACCAGAAGAGAACAGAAAAGTAGGTGTTTGTGTCAGATAAAATATGTCATCCAAGGACCTCCACAACTTTCATTAATAGCCCACCAGTAGAACTCTATTTTTAAAGTAACTCAAATAAGGGATGCTTTATGACCTGGGGCCTCTGGGGTCAGGAGTGTCCATTCCTGCCTGCATCTTACCCTGACACTTAATTGGAGAGGAAGAACTGCCATGGCAATTTCGTTGTCATGGCAAAGATAACAGGTCAGGAAATTCAGAGGGTTACAGTTAATAATCCTTTGGAAACTGGATGTCTTACTGGGTGCTAGAATGCAAATATTGGTGTTTATTGTCAGATAATGGAATTCACTGTTTTTTCACAATTGGTGTTGAAATGTTATTGTCCAATGTGTTCACTTCCGCAGAAGCTAAATTGAAACGAAAAGAAAATGGTCTGTACATTTGTCATACCTTTTGTATTTCTTACAATAAAAATATTGGTAGCAAATAAAAACAATAAAAAGGCAATTTTAAACTGCTTTCTTGAATTTGAATTACTCTCGTCACGATTTTTTTTCGTTTGTTACAATACTAGAGATTGAACCCAGGGACTTACACGTGCTAGGCAAGCAGTCTACCACTGAACCACTGAACCCTTTTTTAGAATTTTATTTTAGACTTTGAAACAGGGTCTCCCTAAGTTGCCCAGGCTAGCCTCAAACTTGGGATCCTCCTGTCTCAGCCTCCAGAATAACATTTACTTCAATGAAAAATGAATATAACTATGGTAAATAAAACAGCATTAAATTGCAAAAATGTATTAACAAAATGTGTTTTACTTTTAAAAGACTCCTTTTTAGACTTCCAAAGTTTGAAAAAGTAACTAGCAGCCTACTGAGTTTAGAATTCATTCAACAAATATTTATTGAGCCCATATTAGTTGACAATGCCACTGAAAAATGCAAAAATGAGGAAGATGTAGGCAGTCCTTTACAAAGTTTACAGATGAGAGAAGGGACTATGGAAAAGATTTCTTATCACTAGCAGGTAAACTGGAGCTAAGTAAAGCTTTTGCATCCAAAATAAAGCTTGAGAGGACTCAAAACTAAAGGTTAATGTTTGCCAGTCACAGGAGAAGAAAAATACTTTGTAAGAGCAAGGCCTGCAATTATAAAAGGGAAGGCAGAAAAATACAGGAAGATTGGTAAGACTGTGCCTGGGAGAAGCTCGGAGACATCTGGATCATAATCTATAGGAAGGAGTATGATCCAACATCATGATCTGGTACATACATGCATATATTCTGGATCATTTTCTTCCAAGTTGTGTCCATACAAATCCCTCAGTTATCTCTGTTAGACTCACAACCGCATTCCATGAACAGCCAGCCAGCCCTTTGTCGCTCATTTACCCATTGCAATGTCAACCCATTTTCTACTTCCCTGTTGTCTAGGAAAGAACTATTGGTGGGGATGGGTCCAGGAGGCCATGTTTGTTTGGCCAACTTAAACGTCACAAAATGAGACTCTGTGTTTCACACATGTTCTCTTTTATATTGGTAGCTAAAATTGATTTCACAGCTCCACTAATAGGCATAACTTACAATTTGAAAACTATTGGTAAGAGAGGTGGGTATATGAAAGACAGTAAGGAGATGAGGTCATCTATGCCATAGAAAGGAGTTTAGAACCACTAATGAACATGAGAAGAAAATAATTTGTTAATGTTTGGCCATTTTTGCTTGATCATTTATGTATAAAAGTCAGAATGATTAACAGACATAACAGCTCCTGAGATACTATGCAATAAGCCTAAAGAGGATCATAGTTGTTATCTAATGCATATATTCTAGGCCTTTTTTTGTACATAATATTAGGTGTGTTTAAATTAGATCTCCAGAATTCTTTGGAGCCTCCCATTAAGACTTGCCTTTTAATTTTTTATAGGCCACAAATTCCATTTAAATTTTAAAAATCTAAAAGAATTTTTCATGAGGGATAACACAAAGTTGAGAATTTGATCTTTATTAAGGAATTGAAATTTCATAGTTTATTAAGAGGTCAGTTGTGACAATATGACTGTAATCAGTTTTTATTGAACCATTTTCTATGAAGCTATGTATAAACAAATCCCTCAATGACCTCTGCTATCTATATTCACTTAGAATCACATTTCATTAAGAAATAGAGAGTTGTTGGGGCTGGGGATGTAGCTCAGTGGTAGAGCGCTTGCCTAGCACTTGCAAGGTCCTTGGTTTGTATCTGAAACTACCCATATTCTTACGATGAATTCTGGCTTCAGCATTTTTTTTCTTTCAATTAATGTAGCTTAAATAAACTATTTTTTTTTTTTTAGCAAAAATCCTGAGATAGCCCCTGTCAATACTGCAGTTTGGAATTCTTGTTTGGAACTCAACAATAAAAAGGAAGAGCTATGATATGCACAACAACATAGTGAATCTAAAAGTACTTATGATAAGTGAAAAAGGTCAAACACAAAAGGCTGTTGAATTCCTTATACAAAGGTCCAGAAAAGGCAAAACTATAGTGACAGAAGATGTTGATTTTCAGGGGCTGGGAAACAAGGAAAGAGATTAACTGCAAAAAGATACAAGTGAATGTTTTAGAAAGATAGAAATATTTGATAAGTTGATTGTGGTCATGATTACATGACTATCCATTTGTCAAATCACCAAACAGTATATTGTAAATGGGTGCATCATATAGGTACACTATACCTCAAAAAATGGATTCTTAAAAAAAATGTTAAAAAATGCTCATTTTCAGTGCTAACAATAGCCAACCTGAAATAATTGGCCAAGAACTTTTATAGCTTGTGAATCACCTCAACAAAGATGGAACAAGAGGAAAATTTTGGTGAAACTATAACCCATTGATTCAGTTGAAGCTTCATGAGCACCAGAAAATTTCCTTTCTGACTCATATTCCTGGTAATTTCCCTTCAATCACTAAAAGTCTCAACCTGAGATTTCCAAAAGGCAAGTTAACATGGCTACTTGCTTTCCAAGATTCATATTCTTTATTTTTAAAAAATTATTTGAATATTTTTTACAGTGAGGAACATAACAGTCAAGAGCACAAAGTGAACATATTAGCTGGTCATTATTTCCACTCTGTGTAGGTAAAATTACATCCAGAAGTTAGATACTAAGTGTAGAATAGGAGGAAGAGGAATCTTTTTTAACTGGGGAGTTCCTTCATAAAATAAATCAAAAAAGAAAGGATATGGTATGAAATAAAAAGTCTTTTGCCCACCCTCTCAACCCTCCAACACTATTAGAAGTAACCACCAGTAAGAGTAAATTGTATAAACTTTTCAGAAATTTTCCTGGACACATTCAAATATATTTCAATAGTTTCCTGAACATACTCAAGCTGAAAAATATGAAATTGTCCATTCTGTTGGTTAGAAATTGCTGAATATCTACAATTTCATAATGCTTAACTAATACATCCTCTTGTTTATACATATGGTATCATAATCTATATATTGTTTTATAATCCTCTTTTTCTCTCAATAATGCATAGTGGTCGATTTTCCATATCAACACATACGGCTTTACATTGCTTTTTAACTATCTGCATAGTTTGGCATTGCATGGAATTACCATACATTAGCCAAATACTTTTTAATGGCTATTAAACTTGTTTCCTGTCATTTGCTCTCTCATTAATACAATTAGATAGTTACAATGGCTATTGTCTTCAAACATGAAAGCTGCATGCTTCTATTTCCAGTCTAGGTACATGCCAACATCAGACACTTGGGTTTGTGAATTGGGTTTCTGTGTCTCTCTCCATTGATGAAATCCGAAATGCCCACACAACAATAATGATAAGTATAGGAAAATCAACTAATTATGTTATTAAATTTGTACATAGACCCTAGTTCATCCAACTCTTCCTAATGTTGAAGATGCCCCTTGAGTTAAAATTATTGAATGATTATTACTCTAGTTGAAAATCTCTACCAAAAGGATTATTAGTGTTGCTACTATTTACAGTTTTGCCTTTCATGCATGTTATTGTTACTCCCACTCCTGCCCTGCTCCCATTCAAAAAGTTTTTCCTGTACAATAAAATAAAGCGTCTTCCCTTGATATTCTGGGTCCTTTACCTCCATCCCCAGGGATTTTTCCAGTCTCCCTTTCTCTCTACCATGGGTGTTCCATGCTGCCACACCTGGCTGCATCCCCTTTCTTTTTACCCAGGCAGTTCCCTGTTTGGAGTGTCCTTCCCTCTCAGTTTTTCTGTGGGAAATGGGCCAAGGATCACAGGCCACATGAAATGCTACTTCTCAATCCTCCCAGGTTCCCTACTCCCTCCACCCTTGAAGACAGCCTGATGCTGTAAGGAAAGCACATGCTTCCATGTTTTCATATTTAACCATGTGCATTTGATCCCCAGTTTCTCAGCATTCTTGCTGTAGGACCTGGAGCAAATTACTTGGTTTCTCTAAGTTCCAGTTTTTCTCATCTGAAAAATGGAACACATTCTCTAAGTTATGCCTAGAATATTTGGGAGAGCATTGCTAGAAGGAAAGTGTATTTATTCACAGATCACACATGGAAAGGATGTGTAAACAATTCTTTATTCTTTCCTTTGAGTCGCTGTGAAGTATATCTTGAGAAGATTTGGACTGATCTAGCCTTTATGGACTGCTAGAGCCTTAATTATTCCCATGACCCCCCCCCCAGTCATTTTCCTCTTTCTCTGTCCTTTGCTGGAATCCATGCTTCATCCAGGAGGTTCTGGGTACCTTTCCAGAGGGGAGACATCTAAAGGAAACACAAATCTTTATGTTGACTTATAGCATCATTATATGTTTTAAAAATCTCTATATCCATAAAACTAGTCAAAGGGTTAGGGAGGGCGGCAAGAATGGAGGAAGGAAGGACTGTATAGAGGGAAAAGAGGGGTGGGAGGGGTGGGAGGGAAGGGAAAAAATAATAGAATGAAGCAAACAACATTACCCTATGTAAATTTATGATTACACAAATGGTATGCCTTTACGCCATGTACAAATAGAGAAACAACATGTATCCCATTTGTTTACAATAAAAAGAAAAAAAAAGTTATAGTTAGGAGCAGTAAGTTATCCAGCATGATAGGGTGACCATAGATAAAAATGGAAGATATATTTCAAAAACATTGGAAGGATTTTGAATGCTTTCTTCAGAAAGAAATCACAAATATTAGAAAAGATAGACATTTATTGTGATTTAAGCATTATACAATGGAAACATATCAAAACACACATGGTTCCCTACAAATATGTACAATTTTGCTTTATGAATCACTATATATTTAACTTAAATTAATAAATATCTAAATACTTGAGAAAAAAAAACTAGTCAAAGGGCAAGAAAGTGAAAAGTAAGAAGGAGCTAAGAAGGAAAAAAAACTGATTTCTCCTACAGGTATTATCATGCTCTCATGTTGAGATACTGGAAATAATATCTGTCAAGTAATATCTGGACTATTAAAAATAGTATAAATGAGCCAGGGATAAGGAACTTAATATTCGCAGATTCTCCTCTCCTTCTTGTGCAGAAAGAAAAGCCTGTCTTTGGTCAGAGTCTTCAGCTTACCTCTGCTCAGGGTGGACTTGGAGAAATAAAAGACTGTAGGCCTGATCTGTGCTAGGAAGCAAAGTGGCTAATTGGAATGGAATGGGGAGGAAAACTGTGAAAGACTGCATTTGAGAGAGTTTGGGGAAGTTTTAAGAAAGAAATTGAGAGGTGGGAACATCTGTTGTACAATGCAATATGAGAAAGGGAGAAGAGAAAGCCAGAGTGGAAAAGATCATTTGAAAACCTTTTAGGGAATGTAACGAAAATACGTCCCGTTTGGCTATTTTCCAGAAAAGATCTTAATTGAGTTGCAGTTACTTCCTAGTAATCCTTGCTGACATGAACCCTGAGGAGCCACTTTAACCAAGTCTATAAATACTTACAATGAAGTACTCTCCTCTGGAGTCTGGATCGTCTCCCTTGAAGCTGCAATACTGTACTGACAATGTTATGGCAAACCACGCAGTAAGTTGGTCCTGCGTATGTTCATCTCCCCTGCCAGCTTATAAACACGCCGCTTGAAAGCGAAGATTGTGTCTTAACCGTCTTTGTGTTTGATCCCAGGTCCAGCTTAGGTCACCTAGGTAGTGAAAACTGTACAAAGTAGATGATGGAAAATTATTGTGAAATGAATGCATGGGTGTCAGATGAATGAAATTGAATTTATAGGTCGATTTCGTTAGCAACATCTATGACAGCGCTGTCTTTCTCCCCCAGCAGCTGATGGACTCTGAGCGACCAAACTGTCCTCACTTTATCCCCAACACTTGCACCATGTCAACCACACAATAAGCGCTGGACTAATTTTTACATCTCCTAATATGAGTATTTCAACGCATCAAGAATGGAAGAAAGCAAAACAATCCAACTCCAAACAGAAACGAACTGCCTGGGGAAGGCGGCCATACAGAAGCATAGTGTCCGCCCCACCCCTGGTGGGTGGTAAGAACTGGAGTCCCCCCAGCGGACCCCTGGGAAATCGCCTGCGCCTGCGTATCCTCCGCGACCGTAGGGGGCGCTGTGGCCAGGAGCAGCTGTGGGTCCGCGCGGCGCCGCTCTTCGGACGGGGAGGAAAGCCGTCCGAAGGACCCGCGGAGGGCCTGCTTCGGCAGCTTCGCTGGCCGGGTCTTTCACGGCGTCTTCACTGTGCGCTCGGTTCGGCACAATGGGGAAGCGGGATAATCGAGTGGTGAGTACTCGGCGGGGAAAACAATGAGGTGACGGGGAGCCTGGCGGCAGGAAAGCGGGACCTCTTGCCCTTCCCGGCTCGGCGGCAGGGCTAGCGGCCGCGCTCGGAGCTGGGGCCGCGAGACCCAGCACCCTCCGCCATCCCAGACGCGCGTGCGCCAGGCACACAGTTGGCGCCTTCGGGTCCCCAATTCTCTCCCCGGCCCTCCCCTTTGTCCCCCACCCCGCCGCTCCCTCTGACACTGCTCCCTAGCTCCCTTCGCTCCCGCTTCCGCAGTGCCCACTTTTTACAGCCGCAAAGACCCAGGGGAAAATCTGCCCTTTCCTGTATGTAATTCCGAACTCAGAGGCTCGTGGAGGCTCCGGGGCTCGCCCGCTCCTCTGGATCGCGCAGCCCAGCACGGCACCTAGGCCTGGGAGGTGACCCTGCACCCGGGGCCAGCAGCGAGCCAGGCTTTAGCTACTGGGAAGCTAGGCATTTGAGAACTGGGATCGCAGTACTGTCTGGCGCCTGCAAAAGGGATGAATGGCACGGAAATAGTTGTCTGTGGAGTTCCGAACAGAGTTGAATGCCTTTTGGCCCTTCGGAAATTAGGTGATCTAAGACAGGTTACTTTTCTTCCCTGAGCCTGTTTTGTTTTTTATAAAAGGGGATCATTATTACCCACAACCTTGCAGAATAGTTAGGACCACAAAAGGCAAGATGCCCAAGAGAGTGTTTGGCATGGAGATAACTACTCTACTAAATGAGAAAACAAATAAGTAATTCATAGCAGGAAGAGTAACAAATGGTACCTGATAGATGTTTGAGGTTCTGAGAGCATTCCAAAGCGAAGGTACTTTAGACAAAGTCGGAAGGAAAGCATTCGAATCTCTGGGGGTGCAGGGAGGACTGGGGATTGGTTTCAAAAGCCCAGGTTATGAATCAGGTTGGATGAGCAGTAAACCTGAGGGAATAGTGACTAAGAATGGGTTGTATCCTGGTAGTTCTTGGGCTTGTCTATGGCAGAATTTTAATCACTGAGTAGCAAAATGAGGAAAATGCACTTAAAGCTCATGTACTACATTCTAGCCTTTTGTTGTTGTTGTTGTTAACGGTTATTTGCGGGAGTGTTTGTGTATGTGCTAAAAGTTATGAAGTGATGGCATTTCCCGTCTTACTTAGAAGCGTTTGTTTTAGTGTTATATGGTCTTTGTAATTGAAAATGCCTGGAAACCACTGTGATAGTGAGCCTTGATTATAAAGTTGAAGAATTTGTTGTTGTATCTTGACGACCAGAGTTGAAATGGTGTTTTGCCAGGGCATCAAACTTAGGTTTGAGGTGTTGGAATATTTGGGCTTTCTTAATGTTCTTGGTCCTTGAATACCTAGAAATCACCTGACTTTGGGTGCAGTTTCTTATGGAAACTTAAAGTGTTTCATTCCACTGGGAAGAAAATTTTGGTTTACACCTCCTTTTAAGGCATTTGAAAAACTTCACCAAATCAGCTTCATTTACTAGAGCATTTGATAACAACCATACTTTTTTGTATGCTATCATGGCACAGAGCGTTCTGGTAACATTTTGTTTATACTTCAAAGATTATGAGAACAAAAACATGAAATTAAGACATAGAAGACACAGATGGTCTAATTCAGTCAACTTATTGCATAGAGGAAGGAGTGGACTGGTTAAACTTGGGTCATGTGACCTGTTTTTGTTTTAAGACTTTTATCTTTTTTTTTTAACATTTTTAAATTCACAGCAAAATTGCAGGGAAGGTACAGAGACATCCCATATACTCCCTGCTTACACACATATATAACGTCTCCATTATCAAATCCCATCCATTTGTTCTGATTGATGAATCTTCACTGATACATCATTGTTACCCAAAGTCAGTAGTTTGCATTAGGGTTCACTCTTGGTGTTGTACATTCAGTTATCTCAAAACCTATTCAGATTAATTCTTTCTTTGATGATAATATCATAGTTTTATAGACAACAGGGTTATTTTCCACAAAAACCCATTAAATTTCAGGTTGGAACAGTTTTTTTTAAAAATAGACTATATTTTAGAGCAGTTATAGGTTCATGCAAAATTGAACAGAAAGTACAAAGAGTTCCCATATACTCCTACACATGCACAACCTCCCCCATTATCAACATCTGACACCAGAGTACATTTGTTAAAATTGATGAACCTATGTTAACATATCATAATCACTCAAGAGTCCAGAGTTTACATTAGGGTTCTCTTGGTATACATTCTTGAACAGTGTTTTAAAGTGAACATTTTAGTTCTTGGGATCTTTAAAGGGCTCTTAAGTTCATGCTGGCCACCTTTTATGCCTTTTGTTTTCTGAAAGTTTCCTTTTTTTTTTTTTTTTTCCTGTTAGTTTGTGCTCTCAAAATTAGATGTATCTTATATTGTGTCTTTAGTGGTTATACCAGATTGGTCTTTTCAAGTACCTGCCCAAGTAAATATCCCTTGAGCCCAATTTGCCCTCCTGGGTTTCAGTAACAAATTGTTTTGTTTCTCAAACTCATGCAGCACTTTGAAGCCAGATACAATTGTAATCATATGAATAAGAATGTTTAATTTACAGGGTTACAGTATTAAAAATGATTACATTATGAGGTGTTTAAAGAAACTGCACAATTTCTTTTTTTTTTTTTTTTTGGTGCTGGGGATCGAACCCAGGGCCTTGTGCTTGCAAGGCAAGCACTCTACCAACTGAGCTATCTCCCCAGCCCACAATTTCTATTTTAACTAAAAACTTAATTACTCCACTCCTTCAGTAGAAGCATTCGTTTTTACACCATTGTGAAATAGTTACTTTTTTGTTTTAAAAACTTTCTGGGGTGCATAGTAAAAAGAAGGATTGTTGCTTGGTGATTTAAAGAACAAAGTATTAAGGTGTTTTGCATGGAACCTAGCACATAAGATGTACTTAATAAATATTTCTATTATAATTGAAATAAATAATTGAGGTATTTGGAGTATACTTAAGCAGACAGGATAATATTTATGGTCAAAAGCTTAAATGTAAGCCTAACTACTTCAGTAGTAGCTCACATAATTGCACTTTTTAATTGCCTATAATAAGTAGCATATGAGTATACTACTTTATTATTTTCCTCTGAACTAAAAAATAGGTTGATATGGATTTTAGGAAAGCATCTTGACAGTTGACATTAAGACATAAAAATGTCAATGTGCTTTTAAGATATGTTAAAATTTTGAAGATTGTGATACATGGTGGGTATTGTATTATGTTTATAATGAAAATGAGAAATTGCCACTGTACCATTTGTGAATTTTTACAGTTCATCTCTCTCAATTGGAGTGACAGTATTGTGGTTGAATTTTTCTCATTTTGACTACCTTTATCATTAGTATAAGAATGTTTGGATATGTAGTTTTCTCTTTTATAAGGTAATGAGTTACATGAAGTGGTGAAAGGGGAAGTCTCTCTTCACATTTTGGTGCATCCAGATTTTTAAGTATTTGTAGTTATTTATTAAAGTGGTATCTATTTTTGGGCAACTTGCTTTTGCTGCTGAGAAATCTTGGAGACATCTTTCCATATCAGGAACTATAGACCTACCTAATTTTTTTTAGTAGCTATATAGTATTTCATCTGGGGATATACTTCAGTATATTTAATGAATCCCAGTTAAATGGTGGTTTGGGTGTTCTTAGTTTTTGCTGTTGTAGTAATTTAGTGAATATCCTTCTGTATATTTATCCTCTTGAGAAATAAACAAGTTTTGCAGTTTTAAACTTAAAATATTTTGCCATTAGGTACAACTAAAATTGTGACATGAAAGAAATAAGGTGATGGATGTGAATAATATTCCTGTTTTATAAACGATGAACTTAACTTTCACGTTGTACTTCTTTTTGGGATTCAGTGTTGTAATTTGGGCTGATAATTCATCTCTTTCAGCCTCCATTTGTCAGTTTCGCATCAACTAAAATGCTCAGCAAAGGTTGATTGAAATATTTGAGGATTATATTTTTTTAAAAACTTATATGTCTCTAAAATTGCATTTGATATTTTTGATATTCACATCCTTCCCTGATTCTCTAAATATCTCTGACATTGGGAGCTCCTAGCATTCCTTCCTACTTGTATGAAAATCGTGTCAAGGTTTGTTTTTCATCCCAAGTAATTAGGCTCTGTCAACTGAATGGAAGTAGTTCTGAATGGTGGTTTTATATTGTTCGCTGTGCCAAAGAAATCTGAAAGTGTATTTATATTTGTGATAAAGGTGGAAATATTTGTCATTTTTATAGATTTTGATAATTGAAATGCTATAGATTCAATGTTTCCTTTTTAAATTTCTCTTAGAATGTTAGGTATTAGTAGTAAGATCTGAAAATCAACCTTAATAGTAGTCACTCTGTTTAAAAAGTAGAATTTTATAAATGTTTGACTTTGAATAAATTTGGACAAACTATATGATGATCAAGAAGAGTTTGAAGGGGCTGGGGAGATAGCTCAGTCGGTAGAGTGCTTGCCTTACAAGCACAAGGCCCTGGGTTCGATCCCCAGCACTGCAAAAAAAAAAAACAAAGAAGAAGAGTTTGAGACTGAACTTAAATTCGATTTTATGTGTGCAGCAAAATGAATTTTAATAAAACAACATGTGATAGACACCTTCATTCACAAAGAAACCTTTTGCTTTGTCTTGATGTTTTTTTATTAAAATATTTTTTTATTTTTACAGACACATTTTGATTCATTGTACACAAAATGGGGTACAACTTTTCCTTTCTATGGTTGTATACAATGTAGATTCACATCATTCATGCAATCATACATATATATAGGGTAATACTGTCTGTTTCATTCTATTGTTTTTCCATCCCCACCCCCTCCCACCCCTTTTTCCTCTACACCATCCAAAGTTCCTTCATTCTTCTCTTCCTCCATCATCCCCCATTGTTAATATATCGTCATGCACTTATCAGAGAAAACATTCGGCCTTTGGTTTTTTGGGCTTGGCCTATTTTACTTAGCATGATGTTTTTGAAAAAAATAGTGTTATTCTGCTACAGTAAGTATAATACACAGAGCGCAGTTGAATTTTTGTGGGTTTTTTTTTTTAAATATATTTTTAGCTGTAGATGGATACAATATTTTTCTTTATTTTTTATGTGGTGTTGAGAATCGAACCCAGTGCCTCACACATGCTAGGCAAGTGCTCTACCACTGAGCCACAACCCCAGTCCTTTTGTAGGGTTTTTACTGAGCCAAAATATACATGAAATTTACCATTTAATCATTTTTAAGTGTATAGTTCCGTGGCATTAAGTACATTCACACTGCTGTACAACCATCAGTCACCACTATCCATTTCCAGAACTTTGATCATCCCAGACAGGAAGCTAAGTATCAAATAATCACTCTACTGAGCATGGTGATGCTCACCTGTAATCCCAGCTACTTGGAAAGCAGGAGGATGACAGATTTGAGGCAAGTTTGGGCAATTTAGTGAGACCCTGTCTCAGAATTTAAAAAGTGCTAGTGGTGTAGCTCATTGATAGTGCACCCCTGGCTTCAATCCCTAGTACTTCAAGAAAACAACAAAACAAAAACTCCCAAGCTCGTCTTCAACGGAGCCCCTGATAACCTCTATTCTACTTTGTCTTTATAAATTTATTTTATAACCTCATAAAAATGAAGTCATGTATGTAACTTTTTGCATTTGTCTGATTTCACTTAAGTTTTCAAGTCTCATCCAGGTTGTATGTATCAGAACTCATCCCTTTTTAAAGCTAAATGGTATATATGTACACCACATTTTGTTTGTCCCCTCATCTCTAGATAGCCATTTGCATGGTTTCACCTTTTGACTATTATAAATAATGCTGTTATGAACATTTGTGTTACACTTGTCTGTTTTGAGTCCTTACTTTCAATTCTTTGGGAGTAAGTATAATACCTAGAAGTGGAATTGATGAATCAGACAGTAGTTCTAGGTTTAACTTTTTGAGGAGCCACCAAATTGTTTTCCACAGCATTGACTCCACTTCCTGTTCCATCAGCATGCACAACAATGCCAGTTCCTCCACATTTTCTTCCATTGTGACTTTGTTTGAAACAGAAATTCTAATGCATGTGAGATAGCATGTTTTAGTGATTTTTATTTGTATTTTGCTAAAGACTAATGATGTTAAACATTTTGTCATGTGTTTACTGACTATTGACTCTATGCCTGAAGAGGATAATCAAGTCCTATTCAAATCCTTTGCTCATTTTTGAATTGCATTGAGTTTTTATTGTTAACTTGTAGCAGCTCTTTATACATTTTGGATATTCATATCATTATATTTGCAAGTGTGTTCTCCCATTCTGTGAATTGTCTTTTTCCCTCTTTTGAAATATTCTTTGATGCATGAACACTTTTTTATTTCTTTGCAGTTCTGGGGATTTGAACCCAAGTGCACACTACCACTGAGCTAAATCCCCAGACCTTTTTTATTTTGAAAAATAAAATTGTCTGGTCTGACCTGGAATCTGCAATCCTCCTACCTCAGCCTCCAGAGTTGCTGGGATTACAGGCATGCTCCACCACACCCAATGCACATTTTTAATTTTCATGAGGTCCTTTTTTTGTTGTTGTTATCTGGGTACAAGTTAATTTTTGATATTAGCATTTTGCAAATAAAATTTCCATCAGTATAACACAGTATTTCCTGTAATAGTAGAATGGACAGTAAATTTAGACTTAGACTTAGATCTTCTTTTAGCTTTTTATTTTTTTAAACTGAGGATTAAACCTGGGGGCCTTCACCACTGTGCTTCAAACCCCAGTCCCCTTCCCCCCCTTTTTTTTAATTGAGATAGGGTCTTGCCAAATGACTGGGCTGGCCTCAACTTTGGAATCCTGCCTCAGCCTACCACATAGTTAGGACTACAGGCATGTGCCACTACTCCTAACTTGGAATTGAGTTTCTTAGTTTATTAGTGAGCATAGTTTTATCACCTTCACTGGGTTATTGGGCCTTGGAAGAAAATAATATAAAGCCTACAGTAGGTAAGAGGTATCATTATTTCATCAACTCCCTGGTAAAACAACACATTTTCCATGAATATATTACCTACTTTATAAACTTTCAAAGCTTAATGGAAGATTGATTTTTATAGTTAGAAGTTGGTTAGATTGCTTAGTTGGATAGTATGCATTTATGATAAAGGTTACTTGATGTAAGTGAGCTTTTACATTTTTAGTGGTTATTTTAAGGAAACTAATTTGTGTTCTTTCCTAAAGGCTTATATGAATCCAATAGCAATGGCCAGATCAAGGGGTCCAATCCAGTCTTCAGGGCCAACAATCCAGGATTATCTGAATCGACCAAGGCCTACCTGGTATTGTGCAACAGTTTACCTTTTCATAAGCTTTTGATAAATTTCAGAATTTTATTCTTACAGCTTTACTTGATTGCCAAGTGATTGCCAGAAAAGTGTTTTTTAAAGTAATATTTGACATGTGCCTTCTTTTGAATGTTTGAAACACATGCACAACTGTAAAACAGTGTTTGAGATTCCACCACCCGTTATAACTAAAACACTGCCATACCACCTTTTCATATCATTCTTTTCTCTGTCCCTTAAAAGACTGTTTAACCTTGTAGTGCTCTAAGTTAAAAATAGTGGATTTGAATAATCATGCCAGCTTATACGAAGAATAACGTTCAGTCTTATTTCTAGTTTCATATGCTGGCTTTTTGGTAGGTTAAAAAAACTCATTGAGAAACTCTGATTTTTTTTTTTTTTTAATAATTAAAGCATCATACCACAGACTTTACTATTTTTTAGTTATGTTTTCTGTTATTATTAATACCATACTCTTGAAGTAACACGTGACAAGTTTCAGAGTCATTAACTTCAGAATCTTTCAGAATTTAGAGTGCCCTGAAAGCTAGGCAGCTGTGGTTGAAAGGTATGCTTTAGGTAGTAGGGAATACTTTTGAGTTACATAGAAAATAAGGCTTATTTACCTCCTACTATGTGCATGAATATAAACAGAATACATTTTACCTTTAAAATGAAAGAAAATGAATTTCAAGGGGGAAATGCTCAAGCTAGTGTATTACCTGTGGTCTGAGGTCTTTAAGACAACCTTTAAGTTGAGTCATTGGTAGGAGGACTCGCAGCAGAATAGTCATCTTATGATAAGATTTATTACACTGAAAGGAAACATAGGACAAAGACCAGGAAAAATCAGATACAAACTTCCAAGGGTCCTTGCATAACAGAACCATACAAGATGCACTTAATTCTTTTTACAAGGAGCGTGAGAACACGTGTGAGATGTTGCTAACCAGGGAGACTCATTAGTGTCCTGGGTTTTTATTGTGGGCTGGTCAGGCTTTGCCTGTCATGTTCCAAAATTCCAGCCTGACTCTGCCTGTCATTTTCCAAAATTCCAGATTTCCAAAAGGAAAGCAGATACTCTGCCTAAACTATGTTGCTTATATAAACAGTTTAGGCAGAGTAAGCTACATATAATCAGGGAATGGTAAGAACCCTCCAGAATCCAAGTTCTCATGTGTTCACTTCTGGTCAACCCTATAAGCTGGCCTTTTTAGAGTAAGCAATCGGTCATACTGTATTAACTCTTCTCTGTAAATAAGTCAGGCACATTATAAGTTGGGAGATGTATTAATAGGATATAGTAGTTTAGTCATAAAGACCTAAACCTCCCTCTAACACTGAAACTATCAGCTTTCTGACCTTAGGTAAGTTTTTTACCTTCTCCAAGCTTTAGTTTCTTTTTCTGTTAGTGGGAGTACATACTACTTTCTCTCATGGAGTTGTGAGGATTGAATGAAAACAATTCTTATTGTATGAAAGTGCTTAGCGGTTTGGTGTATTGATTCTTATAATCCATGTTTAGAAGAGGAGTGATTAGTATTATCTGATAGGTTTATTATGATTCTTTACATGGATATGAACAAAGAAGTCTGACATTTAACAGTATTGGAATAGAGGTCTATTAAAATTTTATTTGAATTTTTATTGTCTTTTTTTATAAGCCTCCATCTAACTTGAAGTGCTTGAAATTTTATTTGTGCTTTTTAAAATTTTTTTAAGGGAAGAAGTGAAAGAGCAACTAGAAAAGAAAAAGAAAGGCTCCAAGGCTTTGGCTGAATTTGAGGAAAAAATGAATGAGGTTTGTAAATGGTACCTTTTAAAGAAATAGACTAATTTTTTTTTTTTTCTTATAACAAAAATGAAATCACTGGGGCTGGGGATGTAACTCAGTTGGTAAAGTGCATGCCTTGCATGCACAAAGCCCTGGGTTCAATCCCCAGCACCACAAAAAAAAAAAAAAAAAAAGAAAGAAAGAAAGAATTTTTGCTTCTTTTTTTAATCAAGGGTTTGAGACGTTATCTGAACGTTAGGTTCTTCCCTCCCTCTGTGCTCTTCCCATCTTTAACCTAGGATTTTTATAATGATGTTTGCTTGCTTTGATTACAAACATATATGTAGTATTTCAACCATAATATAGATTAATTCAGCTTTTACAGTAGCCATCCTCGTTGAAACCAAGCCTCAGTATCAGTAACAGTATCTTTTCTTCCTTTCAGTATTCTGTGGAAACTCCCACCCCTTAATATTCTCTTCCAAATGAGCTAAGGAACTCCCTTGGTAATAGGATCAAGGATTGGCATGTGAACTTTTTCTTCTTTTTTTTTTGGAAGTGGGGGGGTCCTGCTATGTTCCCTACTGCCCTTAAACTCCTGGTATCAAGTGATCCTCCTGCCTCAGTCTCCCAAGTAGGTGGGACTACAGACACACATCACCAGACCTACCTTGTATAATTAAAAGTTGAGGTGGGTGAGAGGTATTAGAGAAGATGGAGGGAAGGAAGTAATGGTTGTCTCTCTATATTAAGTACATTGGAAGGGGATTGATAACCTCATGTGTTATTTATAACCTTCTTGCAGAATTGGAAGAAAGAACTAGAAAAACACAGGGAGAAATTATTAAGTGGAAATGAGAGCTCATCAAAAAAAAGACAGGTAGTACCATTTTTAGTTTATTGCTATTCTTAATCTTGGTTCAATTTTCACAGTAATGCTGTATACTGCTTTTAATAGATGTATTTGAAAACTCAGGCAACTTATTTAGACCTCTATCTGTTTCCATTTAGAGAAAGAAAAAAGAAAAGAAGAAATCTGGTAGGGTGAGCAAAACTTTTCCATTTTTCTAAATGTTATAAATAAAGAATCTGCAAAAAAGTAAGAATAATATATTTAAACCTGTATACTAAAGGTAACTTAGACTCCAGATGAGTCAAGCAACCTAGAGGTCATTTGGTTGCCTTGATTGGAAGTGTTCTGTCAGTACCATGAAAGAATGATGCCAATCTCCTTATAACCTACTTAACGCTTAATCCCTTTATTGCTATTTAAAGAGGACAGTTGAAGACATAGTGTCACTTTTTGAAGGTTTTTTTTTGGGGGGGGTGACTTTTTTACATTTTAATATTTAAATCTTATGAATATGGCATCTGTTTCTCAGACACTAGATTGATTTCACTAAGTACTTTGAGAGACTTAGTAAAGGAAAAACAATTCCTGCATCTCACAAGCTTTAATTGTTTTGTGCTTGGTCAAGTATTCATCTTCTTCTTCATCAAGCTCTGATTCTTCCAGCAGTTCTTCAGATTCTGAAGATGAGGTAAGGATTGCTTGTAATAGTTCATCAAATAATATCTCTCATTTTTTTACTTCAAGAGGAAATCTATTGAAATATCTGTTAGAAATGTTTATTTCTACATTTTGATTCATGATAAGGTAGAGCATAACAATAAATTAAATAAGATATTTAAATATTAGTATTTTTAAAATTTTTTAAAATTTGTTTTGTTTATATAAAAATATCAGTAGAAGAAGATTTGAAAAATCCAAAATCCTGTTTGACTAAATGTTAGGGATTACATGTGACTCAAATCACTTGACTTTGTAAAACAGGAAAGGGATGTTACATTATGAATATTAATTAAAGAAAAATATATTTACAAGCCAGTCTTCTCATTTAAGTTTTGTTCATTAAGAAAATTTTGGGGGCTGGGGAGATAGCTCAGCTGGTAGAGTGCTTGCCTTGCAAGCACAAGGCCCTGAGTTCGATCCCCAGTACCGCCAAAAAAAAAAAAAAAAGAAAATTTTGGTATTAGTAAAATGCATACATTATATTTCTAAAACAAAGCAAATGTTTTCTATAGGATAAGAAACAAACAAAACGGAGAAAGAAAAAGAAGAACCGTTCTCATAAATCTTCTGAAAGCTCCTTGTCAGAAACTGAATCAGACAGTAAGGTAAACATATTTAAATTATTAACATTTTTGTAGTAGAGGCACTGTTTCTCTTTTAGTTCTTCCTGTCTTAAATTGTTCTTAAGAAATGGGATACCATTTGACCCTATGCCATTTAACTGATGTACCTAATGTGACATGTAGCATTTAATAATTCTCCAAGTACATTTATGTGTTTCCATGTTTTTATAGCTCTATAAGGTTATTTCCCTATATTCATAAATTAATTGTAGTTCAGTGTGTGGAAAGATCTTGCTTAAATCACATAGCTAGTGTTGGAATTGGAAGTTGAATCAGTATCTTCTAATATTTGTTCCACTGTCCTTTCCACTCTATTATACCTAAGTTTGTTCTGTATTAACCAGAATTGTCAGGCACAGTTGGCTCTCAAACTTCGGAGATCATTTTTTAAAAGGCATGAGGTTTTCTAAAAAATATATTGATTCTAGGGACTGGGGGCATAGGTTAGGTGTAAAGCTTTTCCTCAGTATGCATAAGTCTCTGTTCAATTCTCAGCACCAAAAGAAAAAATTGATTCCTAGGTTCTATCTCCAGAGATTGATTTAGTAAATTAATATTTGTAACAGATGCCTTATGTGATTTTGATGTCCACGAACCACAGTTTGACAAACAGTATACTAGGATCTCAGGAAACTGAAGCAACAGTTTGAATTTTATAGACAGTAGCTCTTTACCCCAGTGAGAT
This sequence comes from Sciurus carolinensis, assembly GCF_902686445.1. NCBI lineage: Eukaryota > Metazoa > Chordata > Mammalia > Rodentia > Sciuridae > Sciurus > Sciurus carolinensis. Next base: position 49,724,062 of record NC_062220.1, read on the forward strand.
TTCTTCTGGCAAAAAAAACTAATGTCTAGAAAATACTCAGTGATGGTTTTATATTTGTCTTTTAAAGCAACAGTCTCTTATTAGTGATTAAATGCTCACTATGTTAAACACTCTTATAAGCATTTGACTGTTACTGCCTTTAGTCTCAACAATCCTAGAGAGTAGTTATTTGTTGATCAACTTCATAATTAAGGAAACTGAGGCTTAGGGAGGCTAATAAATAGAACTAAGGGATTAAAAATAGAAATTCTGGGCTGGGAAGATGGCTCAGTCGGTAAAGGGCTTGCCTTGCAAGCATAAGGCCATGGGTTCAATTCCCAGCACCACAAAAAAAAAAAAAAAAATAGAAATTCTTATCTCCACTCCTGATGAAGAAAGTAGGCAAATCAGGTTGATGGATGTATGAGCACAGGGTGAATTAGAACTTCAACAAATGTGACCACTGTAGACAAAGATTATTTCAGACAATTTTAAGTGTACATATATTTGATATATAGCCAGATAAATGAAGCATCCTGTTCTACTTACAAGCAAATATCTATATAATGGAGATTTTTCTTTTATTTTCAGGGTAATATGCTGATATTGGAGTAAACATTTTTCACTTATAGAGCAAACTTTTTTTTTTTTTGGTCCTTGTTCTATAATGTTGTATCTTTGACGTTTAAAATTGATGTATATTTACACATGTATATTTATTTGTTTAGGATAGTTTGAAAAAGAAAAAGAAGTCAAAGGATGCAACCGAAAAAGAAAAGGTAACTCAATTTTTATATTACCTTCAGACACACTGTTGTGCCATACCCTTACCTTCAAGAAATCAACAATAGCTGGGCGTGGTGGCACACGCCTGTAATCCCAGCAGCTTGGGAGGATGAAGCAGGAGGATCACAAGTTCAAAGCCAGCCTCAGCAGCTTATTGAGACCCTAAGCAACTTAGTTGAGACTCTGTCTCAAAATAAAAAATAAGAAGGGCTGAGGATGTGGCTCAGTGATTAAGCACCCCTGGGTTCAATCCCTGCTACAAAAGAAAATAAAAGGAAATGAATGATAATGTTAAAAATAGTGTTTGTTAATTCAGGAAATTTAGTTAATAAATCAGGATATTTATTTTGCTTTTATGGTATTTCATGTTGATATAAAGAAATATTTTGGGGGCTGGGGAGATAGCTCAGTCGGTAGAGTGCTTGCCTTGCAAGCACAAGGGCCTGGGTTCGATCCCCAGCACCCAAAAAAGAAAAAAAAAAAAAAAAGAAAAGAAATATTTTGATTTGGATCCATTATTATAGGACCAACAGAAGAGTATTCCTAAAGAGTTTGAATAGATTAATGGATTATCTCTCAGATTTAAAATATAAATTAATGGAAAGTAAACATTTTCTTTGTTTCCTCAAGATATTTTAAAGGCCATTTAAATTTTACAAAAAGGACTTTTCTTTTAGATTGAATATACTGTAGGTAAATACTGAAAAACTTTTATTAGAAGATATTTTCTCTTCATATGTGACTTACCTACAATGTTACCTATGTTGACCCTAAACTCCTGTACTCAAGTGATCCTCCTGCCTCAGCCTCCTGATTAGTGGGACATAGGGGACGTACACCCAGCATGACTTATCTGTAATTAATGCTAATTTAGCATATTAACTGGTCAAAGGAAAGAAAACAGATAACATACTGTGTATTTTTTCAAAATGATGTCATTGTTTCCTTCTGAAACTTGCTCTTTAAATGAGCATTACTGTTGATATTTGTCCTTGTTGATACTTTCAAGTTAATTTCTTTTGTTTATATTCCATTATTCACCACAGTTTATTTCTCCATTCTCCTGTGTGTGAACATCTAGCTTGTTTTCATTTTTCAGCAATACAAATAGTGCTGCTGTTTATATTATTCAGTTCTCCTTTTCCACAATTTATTAATTCTCTAAGGTACACCTGGGAACTGTAATTTCTAGGTTCCAGGATGTGCATACATTTAACATGTCTACATTTTGTTCAGTAACAGTGCTTGTTATTAATTTGCATTCCTGCTAGTAGTGTATGAAAGTACTCTTATTAATACTGTGATTAATACTTAATACTTGTTAATATTGTGAGACTTCATTTTTGCCAGTGTACGGTATACAGATGGTCAAGCCTCTTCATTTGTTTATTAGATATTTAAATGTCATTTTCTCTGCATTGCCTGTTCAGTCTTTTTTTTTTTTTTTTAAATAGTGCTGGGTTTTAAACCCAGGACTTCATATATGCTAGGCAAATATTCTACCACTGAGTTATAACTCTAGTCTCCTTTCTTTCCTGAGTTGTAAGACATATATTTTGGGTACCAACCTTTCATATGTGTAATTGACAGTTTCCTTTAAAATTCTTTTGTGTGTAATTTAAGGAAATAAAGAAGATACTTCATCTAAATGGATATGTAGTTCTTTTCAAGTTATTTAATAAAAGCATTTCTCTGTTGGAATTAAAGACTTACAGCCTGATATCATCATTTTTAAACATTTCTAAATTGAAAAGTGGATGATTATCTGATAAATGGAAGAATTTCTAATTAGAGCTTAGAAACCATAAAATTTGTTGGGCATAGTATTTTTTTTTAAATTAAGATGCTTGTTATTTACTTTTCATAGGACATTAAAGGACTCAGTAAAAAAAGAAAGATGTATCCTGAAGACAAACCTTTATCATCTGAGTCCTTGTCAGAATCAGATTATATTGAGGAGGTGAGTAAGAGAAATGAAAGTTATTCCATTTCAGAATACATTTTGCATGGGCTGGGATTTCGACTCAGTGGTATAGTGCTTGCCTAGCATGTGTGAGGCACTGGGTTCAATTCTCAGCACCACATCAAAAAATAAATAAAAGATATCATATGCATCTACAACTAAAAATATTTTAAAAAGGAATACATTTTACATTTTTCCAGAGGAAAATTATATATGACTGGTATTTTGATAATTAATCATATTTCCACACATCTTTTCAATCTGAGATATTTCATTTTTATTCTTCTAATATTATCTTAATGTGCTACATTCTGATTACATGAAAGAGACTATATAATGTACAGCAGAAACCCAGCATTTGCTTACGTGGTTAAAATAGGATATTACACATACTAACTTCTTTTTGTTTTGAGTTAAAATTTGGGGAGTAGGAAGGTGCAGAAAAATGTTGGCATGACCTCAGTTTTCTCGTCTTTGAAGTGAGAGAGGAGAATTGGGTGATCTACAGTCCCTTTCAGCTCTAACAATTCCTATCTGAGATTTTGTACTCTATTAGAATACCATTTTTAGTTCATTTCAGGTCAACAAGTTATTGTCTTTAAAATGTTTCTCTCTTGACCTTGGTTTCCTCATCTATGAATTAGAGGCCTATTACTTAAATTGTGACAACTAAATGAAACAATAAATTTTGAAAGGCCTTACATAATACTTGGGACAGAGTAAAGGCGGCTAAAGTTTACATAACTCTTGGTAGAACCATAAAATCTCACACAGGGTTTCACTAGTCATTGATTTTTCAAGCTGCAGCTTTCCATAGAGACGAACTTATTGACCTCTCAACAGTATAACAAAAAGTTGAGGGTCTTGCCCCTGGTTCAAAGCACACTCACACAGGGGCTGATTTTCTTGATTCCTTCCTTACTATATTGGCTTCCTGCATCTGCCCTGGCCAGCTCTGTCTGTCTCTAGCCTGTTTCTCATTGACCCTCTCCTTGAGTCTTGCCTTTTTGTTTATACCTTGTCTCTTTTCTGATTTCTTTGTCTTTGGTTTGTAATAGGGACCCTCAGTCCTGTTAGACCTATTGTCTCTGTGTTACAGCAGTATTTCGTAATGCTCCCTGAAATAAAATTCATAGCTTAAATTATCTACACTATTTTTTTTTTACATTACTATCTCCTAACAAATACAAAGAAGTGAAAGTAACTATGTATAGTTTTTTTAAATTATCTTTTAATATGTAAATGATTGAGTGTGACAAACCAGAGATATAAAACCTTAAGACAAAACAAAATGAAGGCTGTAGCTGGTATATTATACCTATGTCCTTCAGAAACCATTCACAGGCATTGCCACCAATGATATTTTCCAGAATGGTGGACAAAATTTATTAAAGTTGTGAATGACGTAAAATAGTCTTCCCTGTATTTATATGATGTTTGCATTTCTGGGGTACACATTATATCTTAAAATCCAGAATGAAATACTCTGTTCATATTTACAGCCAGTTTATTTTCTGTATCATAAACAGATTCATTACATGAAGAATTAGTAGACTATTCAGTATCACATAGCATGTACAAAGCTGTCCTGGACATTGTAAGAGAGTATCCCTTGCCTCTGTCTGGCTAAATCAGATGGAATACAACTATTACTAGCCCCAGTCATTTTAAGAACAAGAGTAATAACAAAAAACAGTAATTTCCTAATTGTTCTCTAGAGAGAGCTGCCACTTTCTTGCAAGCTAATGGCCTCTAATGCTTGTGGCCTCTATCTTTAGTTCTTATGCTTCCTTATGTTGTTAATTACATTTTTATGTATTTGTGTTATATACTTAATATGCGTTTATCTTGCAAGTATACCAGACAATTTCAACATTTAGGCATTTTTATACTCTGATATTACATTAATCACTTCTGTCTGTCTGTCTGCCTACATGATAATAAGTAAAGCTTAATATTAAATATCTTACATTTGGACTTAACATTTAATATACATAAATTATAGCAATTTTTAATTTAATTTAAATCCAGTGTACCACTTTTTAAAAGATGTAAATAAGGGTTGGGGTTGTGGCTCAGTGGTAGAACATTTGCCTAGCATGTGTGAGGCACTGGGTTTGATCCTCAGCACCACACAAAAATAAATAAAATAAAGGTCCATCAATAACTGAAATATATATATATATATATATATATATATATATATATATATATATAATATATGATGTAAATAAAATATAAATGAGATAGTAAATGTTACTTCAAAGAATTTTAATCATTTCATTTATACAGAGTATGTATAGTTAGTTACCTTTTGTTGATACCATAGAGTGAGACAAATACCTGCTATATTCCAGATACTGCCCCTTGAAAGTAAATATTTCCTCCCTTTTATAGATGATGAAACTGAGGGATTCAGATCCTGGTCTGTGTTGTTTGAGAGCTCCTGATTTTTTCCCACAGTACCACATTGTGTTAGGTGCTGAAAATATATAAGAGAAGCCTCCCCAGAGATTTAAAAATCTTAATTTTTGGCCAGGCGCAGTGGTGCACGCCTGTAATCCCAGCCACTTGGGAGGCTGAGGCAGGAGGATCGAGAGTTTAAAACCAGCCTCAGCAAAGGTGAGGCACTAAGCAACTCGGTGAGACCTATCTCTAAATAAAATACAAAATAGGGCTAGATGTGGCTCAGTGGTCAAGTGCCCCTGAGTTCAATCCCTGGCACCAGAAAAAAAGAAATCTTAATTTTCTTTTATATATTTTTCATTGAAACCTCATTGATATATAACAGGGGTTATTTAAAATGTGATTTAATTGTTAAAATGTTTTTATATGTAACTTGAAGATATATTAGGGAACAAAAGAAAAATGCATTGAGTACAAATTACAGTTTGCCTTCACAAAAATTTTGACTTTTTAGGTACGCGCAAAAAAGAAGAAAAGCAGTGAGGAACGAGATAAAGCAACAGCAAGTATCTCTTATGTTTTTACATGATAACAGAAGAGCTCTGTTGGGTTTAATATAAAATGAGTTGTGCTAAAACAAGACTGGATTTACTGGAACCAAATAAATTATTGGGAAAGATGTGGTATTCAGCAGCTTCACTTAATGGGTAGGAGAAAATCATAGTGACTAGTAAAAAAGGGAGAACACGCTGGTGGCAAATATCTCCTGTTTACATTCCAGTATCTTACTGTCAGAAATATAAGCTCAAACTCTTGTTTGACTTTCTTAAGCTTTAGTAGATATGGTGATTTCTTGTTTTTCAGAGTAATACTTCAGATCTGACAAACCTGAAATAACAGAAAAAGCCTCTCTAAGCACTAGCTACAATGAAAAATAAACAGGAAAGTGACAACAGAGATGACTCACTAATACCAAAGATGTTTTTAATGGTTTTCAAAACAAGCTCTGCCATTATAGAAATTGAGAAATAGGAAAGGAGAAAGAGGGCCAAATGAGAAGCAGATCAACAAAGAGAAAATAGCAGAGACTTTTTCAAAGAGTAATACAGACCATATTAGCAAAGTAATATGGGAAAGGTGAAAAAAGTGAGGACAGTTTCATTTGTAGGTCTGCGACAAGTTCTTCCCAGAATTTCTCTAGGTTTTAAAATGAGGGAGCTTCCTTGGTATGAAGGTTCACCTGGTAATGTATAATTCAAAAATAACATTTGACATGCTTCAAAGACAAAGTGAAAAGAGAGGCTTTTTTTCCCCTGCCGAGTGGGAAAATAATTTGAGTACAGATTGCTTTGGTGTATGGTTCAGATTGGTTAAACATAGTGCCAAGTGGCATTATGTTTATCTCATATGGCACTTTTATCTCATATGCCTGTGAGTATGTACTTAATTATGTATGTACTAAAAAGAAAATCATCAAAGTTAATGTTAGTCATAGAGGTCTTAGAAAGTTGCTTTTCCTATCCCTAATATGTCTCTTCTTTTTTGCTTTTGTTTTCTTGAATATCAGTACTAGCAATAGTCTTTTTGTTTTTTTGGTACCTGGGGCATTTTATAGCACTTTTTATTGATTATATTGAAACAGGGTCTCACTAAGTTGCTTAGAGCCTCAGCCTCCCAAGCTACTGGGATTACAGGAGTGCACCTCCAAGCCCAGCAAGTCTTTTCTTTTGGTGTCACCTTCCCAAGTATCTATTTTTCCAGAAGTTCTGCCTTCACTTCTACAGCAAAGGTTGTGCAAAGGAGCTGGAGATCAACAGAACTCCAGCTCGCTTTTATCTACTCAGAATTTGACTACTTTTCCTAGCTTCAATGGCATTTCATTCTAAAGATTAAGCATCTGTTTTAGAAGCACAATAGCCAGACGTGGTGACACTTGCTATAAACCTAGCAACTCAGGAGACTGAGGCAAAAGGACCACAAGTTCGAGACCTGTCTCAGCAACTTAGCAAGACCACATCTCAAATTTAAAAAAAAAAAAATTGTTAAAGAACTGGGGTGTAGCTCAGTGGTACAGTGCCGCTGGATTCAATCCCCAGTACCTTAAAACAAAAATAAAACAAAACCAAAAAAACACAACATAATAGTTTTCAACTGTACATCAGTATTTTGTATTAATGAGTTGGTGTTAATTTAATAAAGTAGTGCTTCCAGTCCGAGCTGTGCATAGTATGTGTCCCTATTTAAAAATAACAGATTTTAAATTACTGTACTCTCTGAAAACTGTCATTTTATCAAAACAAATGTTTTACTTCTTTGCAGTAGCTGCAATTACTTTTCCTTTAGAAGTTATAAAACATGAAATATAACAATTGATCACGTGATTTGATTGAATTTATTGTCTACAGGAAATTTCGTTAGAAGCTTTGGTAACGTGCTAATGACTTAAGAGTTTCTCACTATCTTTTTGAAAATCAACAACTCCTAGTCCTCAAATGATACTGGTAGTTGGGACTTTTGGAGAAATGTTTCAAGTAGTTTACCTTGTTGGATTGCTTATAGTAGCTTAGGAGTACAATCATAAAGATGTTCTTATTTGCATATTTTCATGTCTAACATAGAATTATCTTTACAGGAAAAAAACAAAAAGAAAAAGAAGCATAAGAAACACAGTAAAAAGAAGAAAAAGAAGACTGCTAGTTCAAGTCCTGACTCGCCGTAACATTAAGAAAAACCAGGATTCCCTTATAAAGAAAGTGCAATGTCAAAGGAAATTTCAACTGTGAAAATTATGACATATTTACTAAAATGCATGAATTTTCTTGTTTTTAGAATTATTCCTGGACTATTATAGCCACTCAGAGGCCGCTGTGTGGAAGGGCCGTGATTGTTGCCTGCTGCTTGAACATCTGTTTTTTTCTCTTCCAGTGCTTGATAACTGGAAGATAATACACTGCAGTCATACTAGTGGTTAAGATATTTGGGAATAAAGCTAATATTTTTAACTAGAAGTACCTAGTGATAAATCAAAAGAAATTGAATCTGGATACATCTTTAAGATGTAATCAGAAATAACCAGATGACTCTAGTTAAAATTTTTAAAGTAGGGATCGCATTAATATTTCAAAATCCTTACTCTGTAGATAAAGTGTATTTTACTTTTCCCCCCTTATATGCTTTAATTTACCTGGGGAAGGAGCTTTTAGAATGGAGGGGGTTGATTTGCTATCTCTTTAGCTAGCAGAATAGTGTGCCTTTGATTCTCACACATCCTACTTTTGTGGACACAGTAGCCATGTTTCCTGGGGAGGTCAGAGCTGGGTACCAAGTCTTACTCTTTACTGAGCTTAATGACATCCGTGGACTTTGTCACATGCTGCTTTGAGTGAACCAGAAAAACAACCCTTTGCAGCATGAGAACGTCCCCAAAGCTCTGGGATTTATCTCCATGACAGTAATAATTGAATGTTTTTTAGCTTTAGAATGTGTTATGTCATTTGAATTAATTTTGACTACACTTTGACTTTGGAGATAAAACATTTCAAATAGACACTGGTACTTTTTGGACTTATAGCTGAAGATTCTAAAATGCATGTTTTATACTGTTCAGTTTTAAATGGTCAGGAAAATTTTATGTAACCAGCAATAGTTACTTTATTTTTTGTATGAATTTTGTTTAGGCTGCAATGTTTAGCTTTTGTTAACTCCTTACTCTTGCTGTCTTAAGTTCCTTGCTATGTTTAGTGGCTTATTTGCCAAGATATTTAGCATGTATAAAGCAGGGTTTTGATTTTTTTTTTTTTTTTTTTTTTTTTTTTTTTTTTTTAAACAGCTTCATATTGAAGCTGAGACTTATATAAACAAATTGAATGGCAGGCCTGGTATGCTGTATCTTGTTACATAAAGCTGTTGCCAGAATCTTAGTAAATATAATGTTTTAAAAGCTTGTTGTCTTTGTATGTTAATAACAAATTATAACAAGTTAAATTTAAGTGAGAGTTTTATCACTGCTCTTTCTGTGTCATATTTTACTAAGATTTTGTGCCTCATATCTCCTGCTGAATTATTAGGAATGTTAAAAGGAATTGATAAATCACTTTCATTTTACATTTTTATATAATCAAGTAATATGAAATATAAGTTGATGTACAATTTTGCCTGTTACAGAGGGTATGCTGATTACAGTGGCATATGCACAGAACATTTTGGCATGACGAGAGGCTGAATAAATAGCTATTTTACTTAAAAAATAGCTGTGTTCTTATCTCCCTTTGGGCCCCAGGTAGTTATAATAAAGATAAATACCACTTAGTAGATAGATAAAATATATCTACAAGGTTTTTTTTGTTTGTTTGTTTGCAGTGCTGGGGATTGAACCCAGGGCTTTGTGCTTGCTTACGAGGCAAGCACTCTACCAACTGAGCAATATCCCCAGCCCCTACAAGTTTTTAACTATGAAAGTGACACATTTCTTGGAAATTTCTTTAGATTTTATGCTTAAGACTGTATGCTGTTTCCTAATAGAATACACCTGTGATCAAGTACACAGAGATTTCGAGGGACATTTTATATTCCAAAAGAAAATTGTTTATGAAAATGCCAAAGAAGTTTATTAGGTCATTTGTTGGTTAGTTTTGCTATGAATGTAGAAGCATAGCTTTATAGACTGGTCCAGAATACAATAGTCCTGTCTCACTAGAAGCAACTGTTTATTAGGCTGGGGAAAAGAGAACAGTGTGATTTGACAAAAACCTATACTTTTCAGACTGTTGACTGTCTAGAATACACCTGTTTTCATTGTTTCTCTGACTGGTAATCTTAACAGTCTTCCAATAAGGTATAGAAAATATTTGACAGAGTAACGCTGTCATTTATGTTTATTCCGTCATTAACTACAGTGTACAGGATAATATCTCTTCCTCCTTCCACCAAACCACCCTTTGTCTTTCTTGAGCAACTGAACACCAATTTTAGAAACACAAGGCATGTTGTTTGGATAATGGTCCTGGGATAACTGCCAGAAATTGATGAGTGTCTGTAGAAAAATTGACTATACCAGTGCTACTTATTTCGGTCACTTTGAATTTCCTTGGTTGTCCTCAGTATTTTTAGGTATTTGAAATACCATAAAAATATCTTTATTTTATTCAGAATACAGGTTCATATTTTTTTCATTTAAGATGTGCTAAAAATTAATTTTCTATCTTTTCATTATGAACAGTAGACTAAACTCAGGGAAACCAAGTGAGAAATGCCATCAGAACTTTTTAAATTTAAAACCTATGAGCATGTATCTAGTATTTTTGCAAGGAAGGTTTTGAGAGAACATCTTACCCCGCTCCCTACCCTCCCCCCACCCCCATTATTTGCCTTGTTTTAAAATTTTTGTTTTTATGCCAGGGATTGAACCTAGGGGTGCTTAACCACTGAAACATGTCCCCAGCCCTCTTTTATTTTTATTTTGAGGTAGGGTCTCACTAAGTTTCTTAGGACCTCACTAAGATGCTGAGACTGGCTTTGAACTTATAATCCTCCCAGGTAGCTGGGATCACAGGTATCACACCTGGCTTAAAACTAATTTTTATGTTAAAAATTTAGTCAGGGGGTGAGGGTATAGCTTAGTGGTAGCACATGAGATCCTGGGTTTAATCCCCAAGACCCATCCCACCCAAATTGGTAAGAATATTGAATCTTAGGGCTGGGGATGTAGCTCAGTGGTAAGAATGTTTGTCTAAGCATTCATTGAGGCCCTGGATTCAATCCCTAGTACCAAAAGACTATACATCCAAAATTCTAGATATCATTTTAGTATATTTTCTTGCCTTACCACAGTGAAGGCCAGCAGACTAGAAGATGCTTGACTAGAGATGCTTGTTCTCTCTACTGGAATTTTACAACAGACATGAGTTAGTTCAGCTTTGGCATGGTCCTACCATGTTTTCCTGCTAGTCAGGTCTAAATTGGAGCTATGAAAGTGGGTTTGTACATCCTAGAAGCTCCCAGGTTGAAGCCTCTTATTTGGGTCTCATAAGGGTGCTTGGTTAGAGTTTAGAGAAGGTCATAGTTACAACCTTTGAAGGAAATGTTAATACCCTGAAAAATTATTTCAACTTAATAAGGTCTTTGTAATCTTAGTTATTTTATGTTCAAATAAAGAGGAAAAATATTTTCAAGTTGTGCTGAGAGTATAAATGGCAATAATATGAAATACTACTTTAAGTGATATTTTGCCCAAAAGAAAAGATGTTAGAATTACTATAATGTTTCAGGTCAAAATAACCTTAATGAAATTCCTGCATATATCCCAAGTGGTAACAACCATTGTTGCATATTTTTTTCAACTGCTTGAAAAGCTTTTGTTTGGTTGCTGGGTAGTTGCCGTGGTCACATTCTATGCTGGGATTGGAGTAGTGGACTGTGTTATTAGTGTAGCTCAAGACACCTAGACTCGGAGCTTGACTATCTAGGGAGCGTTGTCGTGTGCTGCAGCCACGATCAACATGAACCAGAGGACTGTGAAGAAACTGGTGGAACCCATCAGTAAAACTGTCAAGGGCTGTAAGTACTGACCAGACTTCCAATACTGCCTGAATATTGGTTCAATCGAATTGAAAAATTGGTAGACATATTAGTTGGACATTAACAAGGGCTTTATAAACCTAAAATAGATTCCCTCTAATATCTATTTTGGCTATTTTAAAAATAGATGTTTAAGCAATTATGCTATACTTAACACAAAATATTTTAACCATTGGGTGTCCTAAAATGTATTTGGCTATATGAGAAGAATAACTTGAGGACTTACATGACATCATATAAGGGTTATCTGACAACTAAGGACCAATTATATTTTAGTCATACTGAAATTTAGTAAAAAAATTTTAAGTATAAAGATTTGCTTTGTACAGTCCCCTGAATTTTCTGGCAGAAAACTCAATGGCAGATGATTGCTCTACTTCAGAATTAATAGAGATACATAGCTACTTGAAATACTTAAAAAATAGCAGGGCTTTGCACACACAAAATATTTGCTTATTAAAGCTAGTTCAATGTAACACTTTTTAATCCTTGCCATGAATTAATCATAACAAGGAATCTTATGAGTTTTGTTTCTTAGACATGACTCAAAGTCCTGACTGACAATTCTCAATCCGTTAGACATTCATGAAGTTACTTTCAGCCACAGACTCATTAATAATTTCAGGCCCATTGTGGAAATCTTACATTTCATTTTGTGTGACCTCAGAATAATACCACCTAAGACTTCCACTGAAGCCTTAACTCGGTTTTCTTTTATTCCATTTGGGTTTTAAATGATCAAAGTTCCTCAGGCACTTCTAAGGATCTGTTTACCAATCCTGCTTATATATAACCCTTAAAATCTGTCCTGTAGATTTAGCCAGTGCTGAATGTAATAAACACTATCATTTTTCTGCTTTTTTAAAAAAAGTTTTTAGTTGTTAAAGGACATTTATTTAATTTATTTATATGTGGTGCTGAGAATTGAACCCAGTGCCTCACATATGCTAGGCAAGTGCTCCACCACTGAGCCACAGCCACAGCCCTCCTGCTTTCTTAATGGAGCCTGTTTTATAACATCCAAAAGAAAATTTTCATACTTTTAAAATCCAATTCACCCATCTTAATCAAGTTATTTTTAGCAGTGTCTGCTAGCCATGTGTTTAATACTATATGTTATTTGAAAGCAACTCCCTGAGATCTGTAGATAGGAATATGTAATACTTGATCAGAACCATGTCTCATACAGTCTACAAAGAAGATTCTGTGAAAAAAGGAATATGTTGCATCCATTTTCTCAAAGTTTTGACACTAATTCCTGTGCAAAAACAAGCCCTGAATGAATGGTTAATAAAGGACAACTGTTTAATACTCTGATCACAAATAGCTTATGTTTACTGAGCTCTTCCTTAATGAGACACTACTAAATGGTTTATATTCATCTTTAAACTCTAAGGACAAACCCAGTGAAGTAGATAATATTTTTCCCAGTTTTCAGATATAGAAACCAAGTCTAAGATGTTTTTATCAAAAGTTACACAACTAGTGGACTTTTCTGGTTTAGGCAAAGTTGATGTTCAGTCTAATACTATAGACTGCACTCAAATATTATCTTTAGTTCTCAAGTTATTCCTACTGATAAGCATTACAGAAAGTCCTTGTGCTCTTTCCATGCAGCTCTCTCACACAGTACACAATAAAAACTTCCTAAATTTAGCTCAGTTCTTGAGTCATTGCAGTTGAGACCAGGATAGATGCTGATCTTCGTCATGACTGGAATTTGGTTGTTAGTGGTTAGGAGTGGGGGAGCTAACAGGGAGTATTGCCTTGACCTCGAGAGGTTAACTTAGGCTGGGGAGATAGCTCAGTTGGTAGAGTGCTTGCCTTGCAAATATAAGGCCCTGGGTTCAATCCCCAGCACTGAAAAGAAAAAAAAAAAAAAAGAGAGTTTGACTTTATTGTTTCTTTTGATATATAAAATTCTAATTGTCCTATGTGGCAGAATGTTGAAGTGGTTTTTCCTGGGCTTTGGTTTTAGACCTCAGGAGGGAATTGTCATAATTTAGTCATTGACCAAAAGGGTTCTTCTATTCCAGACAGCTTCTACCATGTGACTTTCCTCAGAAAGCTAGTTACCTTCAATGACCTCACAAAGGAAGTTCTTTCCACACAGCAATTGCCAATTTTTTTTTTTTTTTTTCAGACAGATCTAGAATGGTTTTATGTTCTGGGGCTAATGTAATTTGTACCTATTAATCTGTTCTGCTCTCCAGAGTTGCACTGTCTAATATGGTAGTCACTAGCTACTTGATATGTGAAAAACTTTTTTAAAAAACGTTTTTTTGATTACACTAGTCACTTTTCAGTGATCAACATCAATATGTGGGTGACAGCTACCAAATTGGACAGTACAGATAAAAAACATTTTAGAGAGCTCCATTGGATGGTGCTTCTCTAGAGCACAAATTATTCTCATCCCTTTTCCAAATAATGACCTTTAAGTCTAGTGGGGAAACAGGTAAATAATCACTTCAAGATGTATGGCCTCACTGGTATGCAAGCTGTGCATTCTGACAGGGCCCCATTTGTAATTTAATATTCAATTGCTGACAGTTTTTGAACAAGGGACATCCATTTTCATTGTACACTAGGCCCACGCATTCTGTGGTCAAGCCTGAGTATATACTTATTCCAAGTATAGCTAACAATATAATAATTCCAAGGATTTAATTACACCATCAGAATCAAAAAGGTTTGTATTGAAAAATGAAAAACCACCTTGGTGTATTAAAAATCTCTGGAAGTGTAGCCAAGTATTCCAAATTTTCACTCTAGGTATTAGATAACACTGGAGACTTTTTCAAAACCTAATCATCTCATGTTGCTTGGTTTAACTGATCATTAGGCAGCAGCTCTGGGAGGCTGAGGCAGGAGGATCTCGAGTTCAAAGCCAGCCTCAGCTACTTAGCAAGACACTTAGCCACACAGTGAGACCTTGTCTCTAAGTAAAATACAAAAAAAGGGCTGGGGGTGTGGCTCAGTGATTAAGCACCCCTGGCTTCAACCCATGGTACAAAAAAAAAAAAAAAAAATTCTATTGCCAAAGCAATTTTCCTTAAATCTGATAACTTTCCAGTCAAAATTTTTCAGTATAATCAAACAATTCTGGCCACACTGAACCATCCACAGCTCTCAGAATATGCCCCTGAGCCTTTAAGCTGCCTCCTCTAGTAAATGCCTGCTTCTTTGAGAGAACTCCACCCAAGACATGTCTCTTTCTTAGGACCCTTCTAAATCTCTCACAGAGATTAATCCCCCCAGTTGACTACCCCTTTCTTTGGGTCATAATCACAGGGGCTGTATTACTTTATCATACTTAATTAAATCTTGACCAGATTGTAACAGCCTTGAAGACAGGAACACCTCCTTCCCTGGTTCACAGGAAGTCCTTAATGCTTATGGGATAACTAAAAATAACCTTTACATCCTATTTCAGGGTTTCACTGTCATAGTGTGAAATTACATTAAGAAGCCAGAGAATCTAATTCGGTTCATAAAATAGTACTGAGGCATCTACATAATTGCTTATTCTTTCAGTTATCAATCAGTGCCTCGAGAACCAAGTCATTTTTTCTGACTACATAGAAACCCTCTTGTAAACTGAATATTTGCTATATATTGTCATTGATGGCACTTGGGTAGCCTAAAATCATCTCAAAGTCTGCAACTAAAATTATTCTTTCTCCTCACTTTCCCCTGATAAAAAGGAAGGAGGGGCCAGGAAGGAAGGGCTGAAAAGGAGGGAAGAAGGAAAAGGAGAAAAGCAAAAAACAGTAACTAGCTTTCACTCCTAATTCTTCTAGTTCTCTCAAGTCATCTTTGATTCATAGAATTTGTCTTTTAGAGACTGAGGAATCTCAGAGATCACCAGGATAATACCCAGTTTTCACAGAGGAGGACATTAAGATATAAAGTAACTATATGATATGTCGGAGTCTCTTAGCAACTTAGGATCAGGAACACAGTGGAAATCAGATACTTAACAACTCGAGTCCCCAACCCATGAAATCTAATCCCTGGATTCTCAATTCTGACAGTACATCAGAATTACCTGTGGACTTCTTCAAAACAGCATTTTACTAAATCTGGAGCAAGATCCATGTATGTGAATATAATAAAACTTCAGTTTGAAAAGGACTAATCTGGTATTTGCAAAGCCCTGCTGGTTCTCAGCAGCATCTCAGGCTCCCTCCCAGGTTTTCTGTCCTTATTTCCAATTCCTTAGCCAAAGCCCTGTCACTCCACACCTGGCTTCCAGGCTTCCCGCTTTTCTCCTTTGATACAACGTTGCCAGATGAATTTTCCTAAACCATTTTGACTACCCCTGATCTCTTGTTCCAAAGTCTTTACTCAAATTCTCAATCCCTGGGATATAAAAGGGTCAACTGAGTTCTTGGTTAAAAGTTGATTCCTGGGGCGGGGGAGGAAGGAGGCAAGAATGGAGGAAGGAGGGACAGTATAGAGGGAAAAGAGGGGTGGGAGAGGTGGGGGGAAGGAAAAAAATAACAGAATGAATCAAACACCATTACCCTAGGTAAATGTATGATTACACAAATGGTACGCCTCTACTTCATGTACCAGAGAAACAAGTTGTATCCCATTTGTTTACAAAAAAAAAAAAAAAAAAAAAGTTGATTCCTGGGCTTACTGTTACCAATTCTGACTTTGATCTGGAGCAAGTCCTAAGAACCTGCATAGTTAACAAGCATACGGAAGAGGAGAAGGGGTGAATTCTCACATGTGGTCCAAAAAGGAACACTATGAGAAACACTGCTCCTGTACAACAAACATTATTCCTTGGACCCAGGCATAAAGACCCTTCCCCCATCAGCCCATCCTCTGCCACCCTTTCACTTCTTCCCAACTCCCATTAAGGCATGTTCAATCTCAACCCCAATTCCACTTTTCATTAATGCTGGTGAATTTCCATAAAATTCACTTCTTTACTGCCTCCAACACATTCCTTCCTAAATAAACACTATACACATCTTTCAAGGTCCAAAGTCTACTTCTCTCATGAAAATGACCCAACTCCTCCCTACCATACCAATTTTGCTTTCTTTACATGTCTATATTAGTGAGCATTATATAACATAATTTAGCAGTTACATACTGTCTAATGAATTTGAGTTAGCTTAAGTCAGAATTCTGTATCCTACTTTTTGTGGGGGCTGAGGGAGGTACCAGGGATTGAACTCGGGTACACTTGACCACTGAGCCACATTCCCAGCTCTATTTTGTATTTTACTTAGAGACAGGGACTCGCTGAGTTGCTTAGCACCTCACTTTTGCTAAGTTTGGCTTTGAACTTCAGATCCTCCTGCCTCAGCCTCCCCAGCTGCTGGGATTCAAGGGTGTGCCACCACACACAGCTGTACTATACTTTTTTTCCCCCTATCTTCAGACAACTTTGCATCATAGAAACAAAATAGCTGATTAGTAAAATATATTTAATTGGGTTGAATAATTCAATGATTAAATCTAAGTTGCATTTGTTTGTATTTTCATTTTACAGTCAAAAGAAGTGAAGTAGAATGTCTCATAAGACTCTTTCACAGCTTGGTGGGAAGAACTGGTTGGAAATCTGGAAATACTGGGCTAGATCGTAATAAATTTCGAGGGATCCTGCACAACATATTTGGAATGACTGATGATATATTGATGAATAGGGGTAAGAAGTCATTAACAGACTAAAACATGCCAATCTTAGATGAAAACTACATATGTATTCAATTTTCAACAGAGAATGAATTTTTTCAATGCCAAATAGGTAATGGTTTGTGAGGGTGGTTTTTTTAACAACTACCTACCATATTGTGCTTTGATCATGTCCACCCCCCTTCTACAGTCTCTCTTGCTCGCCTTCCTCCACCCTTCCTTCTAATATCATTCCCTTTCCTAAGCACCTCTTCTACTTTGAGTTTTTTTTTTAGTTTCCACATGTGAGAGAAAATGTGTGATACTACTTGTCTTTCTGTGTCAGATTTATTTCGCTTAACATGATGTCCTCCAATTCCATCCATTTGAAAGGAGGCTTTTTAATACAAATTCACTCAGAATTTCACATCTCAAAGCTGTACAACTTTGAGAAATAATCAGCAATAAATTAATAAGCTAACAATACTATTCAAAAGAGAAGCAGCTTGTGTCTTTTAACCATGATGTCTTTGGAATTACATCTTATAGACAAATTATTCACTGACCTTTTTCCTCATAAAATGGAGAATATATAAGTCAGTATAAAAGTAATGACTATTTACATTGGGAATCAAAGAAAAAAAATACTATTTGAAACAAGAAATAATGTAATTCCATTAGTTTCAGTAATAAATCTTCAAAGTGAATAATTTGGTAAGTTTTGACATATATATGTATATATATATCTGTGAAACCATCACCATAATCAAAATAACATATTCATCCTCTCCAAAAGAATAAATAACATTTTATCTTCTACAGTATACAAGATTTCATTGGCAATTTTTAAAATATTGTATTATTTTAGTAATTCACCTTTAAGTAGTTTTGGAAACTTTTTTTTTTTTTTTTTTGGGTGCTGAGGATTGAACCCAGGGCCTTGTGCTTACAAGGCAAGCACTCTACCGACTGAGCTAACTCCCCAGTCCCAGGCTAACTCCCCAGCCCCTGGTAACTTTTTAGAGCAAAATTTTCACCACTTCACATCACCAGACTACCTAGCATCATAGGAACAAATTTTCTCCATTTTTTAAGAATAAAAATTATGTCACTGATTAGCTACATTGTCTTTTTGGCCCAGAGTGACTGAATAACATCACAAATGAAGAACATTCTTGCTCATGGAACAGAATGACTTTTTGTTTTAAATATATGGGGGGAACAGATTTCCAGTAATTTTGACACTTTCTGGTTGATGGGACCAAAGCTTTCTTTTCCTCCTCAATCTGGGAGAATTTTTTCTATTTATTCACATACACACACACATACACACACACACACACAAATTATAAAACATCTTAATTACAATATACTAACATTCATTTTCTTTTAGTTTTTTCTGCATTTGACAAAGACAATGATAACTACATAAATGCCAAAGAGTGGGTTAAAGGACTATCAGTGTTTCTTCGAGGGACATTTGAAGAAAAGCTGAAGTGTAAGATGGAATTACTGCCTTAATAATACATATCATCAATTTTGTAGTGAATGCGTATACATTTAAAAATATGAAATCAGTGTTTTCTAGAACAAACTTAAAAAAATTAATTCATGACGGCTTGAAAAAAACAAAACAAAACAGAACAGATGAAATGGGCAGCGCAATTGTCAGGTCATGGAAGAGTCCCCAGTCATTTCCTTCCCTGGATCTGTAACGCTCAAATGTCCCTAGAATGAGACTTCAGCTTACGGCCCTGACTAAAAACAGCAGCTAAGGGTCAGGCTTGTGTCAACTCTGATCAGCTGGTAGGGCTGAGGTTTCGGAGGATGCTTCTGGGCAGGGCAGGAAATAGGCCCTGATGTGGGGAAGCTCATGTGTTATTCTAAGGCCACCCATCTTTTCACCAAAGAAAACATGAGGGTTGACACAGGATGAACTTAAAACACATACTAACCACTGGACACTAATATCTGCTGTTAGAGTCGGTTTAGACAACTGAGCAGAAGGAACGCAGGAAAATGTTTGAAGACAGTGCAAGCCCAAAGGTAGGAGTGTTATAAATGGAGCCATTCACTTATTAAAAACAACATTAGAGTTGCAAAGAGGACAGTCTCCTGATTCTCTTCCTAACAGCAGCTCCCGTCTGTCTTGTTAGGGTGATGTTTACTTCCTATGTTTTACTACTCTGGTATCAGGATTTTGGGAGATGAACCCTGGAAAGAGAATAGGAATAATTTTAAATAGCAATTTTCAAGGAAACAAATTGCTTGAAATATCTAAAGACAAAGATTCTTTACTCTAAAATCTCCCTACCATATTACTATCAGTAATAGAATGGTAGATAAATTGTTTTTCCCCTTTGGTATCTTATGTAGAAATAATTAAGAAGACTAATGGTATTTATCTGTTCTTATCCAAGTCTTTAAACTTCTTATGTTTTAAAAAGTCTGTTTTGAAGTTTATTATTTGAATGGAGATGGTTATATTTCTCGAGAGGAAATATTTGACATGTTGAAGAACAGTCTATATCAATCATCTGAAGAAGAGAATGATGAAGGAGTAAAAGAATTGGTAGATATAACAATCAAGAAAATGGTAAGAATGAAAAACTGTAATGCATCATATTCAATCAAGATGTTGCATGAAGCTTAAGAAATTTAATTTCCTTAAATTACATTAATGAATATTATTTTTATGAGAGCAGGTCTTTTGGTTTAGTCTGCTCTATTCATCTCATGATTCCATCTTGGCTCATCTGTAAGTGTCTGGCTGATAGTGGGTGCTCAATAAATATTTATGGGGGATTAACTTATCATTATACAAAATAAACATTATTGTTTAAAATATTTTACTATTAGTAAAACATCATTAATTTAGGGGGAGGCCAGATTCAGTTCATATGAAATTGGATGCTACTTTGTCTTCATGATCTTTCTGCTACAATCCATCTAAGTATTCATTACAACAAAGTAAAAATAATAAAAATATCTGACCCTGGGCTGGGGAGATAGCTCAGCTGGTAGAGTGCTTACCTCGCAAGCACAAGGCCCTGAGTTCGATCCCCAGTACCACAAAAAAAAAAAAAAAAAAAAAAAAAAAAAAAAATATCTGACCCTTACAGAATACCTACTATGTGCCAGGCCCTCCAGAGAGCTTTTTTTTTTTTTTTTTTTTTTTTAGTTGTCAATGGATCTTTTTATTTTATTTATTCTTATGTGGTGCTGAGTATCAAACCCAGGGCCTCACATGCCAGGCAAGCTTTCTACCACTGAGACACAACTCCAGCCCCAGAGAGCTTTAATTTATTGATTCATTTTATCCTCAAAAAATCCTACTATCTCTATTTTGCAGATGACAAAAACTGAAGTATAGGAAGGTTTACCTAAGATCACATCAGAAAACCTGGTACAATTTTCATCTTTCAATAAGACCAATACCTTTTCTATGGACACACTGACTTCTACCCTTTTCTTACTGTCACTGTAAACTGGATGCAGTGAGGTTTTGTGAAGCCAAGGCAGCGCTGGCCCAGGTCACTGACATTACTCTGAAACTCAGGAAAGCAACCAAGGATGGAACCTTTGGAACCTCAGATTCCATTAAGGCAGACTTCAGAGTACCCTCCTCTTTCAGAAATATTCTGAATTTGCTGCAAGAGCTGAGTGTAGATCGCTTCTTTAGAGACAGTAGGTTCCCTAGCACCACCCACCCCCTTCTTTTATGCAAGGAAATGTTTATGTAATTAGCTTTTTTCTGACAATGTATTCAAATTTTTCTCTAGATTAAGACTATGGACTGGAATTGTAGCTCAGTGGTAGAGCACTTGCCTAATGTGTGAAATACTGGGTTTGATCCTCGGCACCACATAAAAATAAATAAATGAAATTTATGTATTGTGTCCATCTACAGTTTAAAAAAAAAAAAAAAGACTCTCAGCAACCCTGATGAAGTCATGCCCAGAAGTGAATTAAAACAAAGACTCATCTCATCTGACCCAACTCAATTAAGCAGTTAAAGGCATCCATAATCTACACACAAGTTCCCCTGACTCCCTACCCTGAATGATATGTGTAATCTCTCCTAAGCCCTGTCATGAAAGCTTTACTGACTTACACCCTGCTATCAATTCAGGTGGCCCCTCTACCTATCCAGATTTCAACCATCCTTAAGCCCAGCAGTGATCTGCAGGCTCAATTTTATGACTCCAGTCTATCCTGAGCAGTTACTGCTGTAACTCCTGGTGACTTGCTCCTTAACAAAGCAAATTACTTCTGTTTACCTAATAGGCTCCCAAATAAGAGATCCTTTGAGGAACAAGTTCTACAAAAAAAATTAAGCTTGAAAATCATTGCTCTGATTCAACTATTTCATCGCAAAAGGAGCATAATAGACTTCATCTGATTTTTTTTTATTTCCCCAATTCAACTGTATTTTAAAGATAAGGCTAAATTTTATATCTCTAAGTTGATTTGGAGATGCCTATTAGAATAACAGAAATAAAATAAAGTGGTCTCCATAAACAAGAAGGGACTTCTGATTTATGTACAGTTTTCAAAAGTGTGAATTTATAGTTTTATTTGGTAAACATTTTAGTCTAGACGGCTATTTTCCATGGCAACATTTAAAATAGCTCTATATTACTTAGCAAGAAATCATCTTCCTGTCTAGGATTATGACAACGATGGCAAGATATCTTTTGCAGACTTTGAAAAAGCAGTGAGAGAAGACAGACTTCTGTTGGAGGTGTTTGGCCCATGTTTGCCAGAAACACAGGTATATACAAGTATCAAAATCTCATATTTGTGAGGGAACTTGTACGTGTGTGTGTGTGTATGTGTGTGTGAGTATGAGAGACAGAGAGATAAAGACAGATGTATATCCAGTGATCAAACCCAAGGTTCACACATGCTAGGCAAACACTGAGCTATAGCCCCAATCTTATTTATCTGTTCATTTATTTATGGTACCAGAGATTAACCCATGCAAATGCAGAAAATACCCCAGTCCTTTTTATTTTATTTTGAGACAGGGTCTAAGTTGCCCAGGAATTTATAATCCCCCTGCCTCACAAGCAGCTGGGATTACAGGTGTATGCCACTATGTCCAGCTTCAGGGAATATTTTTAAAGGGTCAGAAAGTAGTACTTGCTAGACTCTGATCTCCATAGCTGCAACCCATTGCTGAAGTTCAGCCAATCATACGTAAAGTGGCCTCATTCCAGTTTCCAACCCTAAGAAAATCCTAGGTACTATTTCAGTAACTATATTCAACAGACTTTTATTGGAACTTGTAACCTTGACCACACAGTTCCTGTTTCACATAAGTATGGTATTTTCCTATACCAAAACATGAATATGTTAGCTATCTTAAACAATAAGAACACTGAATAAAGTGGATTCAGCAAGTACCCATCATAAACTGCTAGAACACATGGTGTCTTTCAAATCAATTATTGTCAATAAGTTTTTAAAATTTTGGATGCATGTATAGTACTTAAGCATTTTATTTGTGCTCAAGAGAGATGTTCATGTATGAGTCTTACAAATTTTCTGAGCTGAATGAATCAACCTAGAATTGATTTGGCTCATAAAATTTCCTTATTCTTCCTTTGATCAACTGTACTTTTCAAACCTGATGTAGGAAGTAACTCTTTTATTTTCTGTAGTAACTTATAGGGTGATTTTTGCAAATTAACTTGCATGTTGCTAATTATCCTTAGCATCTCAGCTCATTTCTCTTATTTGTCCCACTGCAGTTTATTCCCCAGACCCCACATTTTAGTTTTGTCTGGAAATGTGTAGAAAAAAGCAATGTGTGAAAGGTAAGTTTCCAATTTTAAGAGACTGATGGGTGAAAAGAGCAACAGCATAAATGGGATGGACTGGAGTAAAAACTTAGGATATAGAATACCCAAAATTCTTCAGCCTCTCCCAGACAGTTGATCTTTCACACAGCTACCTAGAGCCTTGCCATTCAAAGTGTGGTCTGCTTTAGCAGCAGTATTTCCTAAGAACTTGTGAAAAATGCAGAATTTCAGCCCCTATCCAATACCAACTGAATCAGCATTTATTCCCCCTCTGCCCCCCACCTGACACAAGAAAGGTTTCTTTCTTTCTCATCATGATCAAATATTGTGTACACTGGTGGAATGGGGAAGCAGCTAGCCTCCTTACAATTGGCCTCTTTACAGTCACAAAAACCCGCTCAGGTATAGAGAATCTATCTTAATGGCTCCCTTTAGGAAATTTTTCAGATTGTCATAAAATACAGTCAACAGGAAATTTACCCTCTCAACCATTTTTAAGTGTACAGTTCAGTAGTGTCAACTATGTGCACAAAGTCATACAATCTCCATAATTCCATCTTGCAAAACTGAAATTCTATACCCATTAAACAATCCCCCATTTCCCTTCCCCACCACCATCAGAATCTGCATTTTGGCAAGATCCTGAGGTGGAGATTCACAGCACCTAATAGTCTGAAAAGACTGATCTAGACAGCATTTGTTCTTTATGATTTTATGCTTTTACCTGAGATTTAGGCAAAAATCAGATCTAATTACCTTACAAGGAAGTAGAGTCTAACTACTTGCCTGCAGCTTCTTTCAGAACTGTCCACTGCTTAAAAGCATCATGGTGAATTTGGATCCACAGGTCATAACTGAGGTAAACCTTATTAACTGATATGTTCAAATTCAATTCACTAGGCAAGAGACTTCTAAGGACAGTGAAAAGTGAAAAACAGACACCATATGGTATAGGCCTTCTCAAGTTATTTTTATCAGTAAAGAAAATGGAAACAGCCTGGACAAACTTGGATTTCCAATTATGTGGTCCTCTAACAAGAGAAAAAAGCATGAATATGCCAAAAGTATATTGTAAGAAGTCTAGAATATTCAAAACTGAATTGCTTTTTGATTGCCACAGATCAAGTAAATTTTTAAAAACTAACGAAAGTGTAAACTTTTAATTTCAACTTTTGTTCTAATTTGTTAACTTTTTTGCTTTACAGAATTGTCTTCATTTTGAAACCCTAGCATTCAAAAATATCATGACTTCTAGTTTTTAATTGTGAATAACTCAATACTTGTATTAAAAATCAGAAACAGATCCTGGTTGCCTAACTTTATTTGTATTATAAAGTTTTCATATTTGCTTCAATTAATTTACATACAGTTATGGTAACATGAAAGGTAATGTTATACAAAAGAAAAGTTTCTGCAATATTAAGTATATGTCAAAGATGAAACTGTAATAGACAATAGTTTGAATAACAAGAAGGTGTACATTAAAAAATACACCTGCAAAACCTCTTAAAGAATTAAAAGACAAAAAATAAAATAAATATTCTCGTTAGAAAATACTAACTTGCTCCTGGCAATTTATATTCTTCTTCTTTGTTTTAATGGACGACTTGTAGGCACATCTTCCAACTTATCCTCTGGAGGGTTTGGCACGGATGAAATTACCTAGTTTAAGAAGAAAAAAAGAACCACTAAAACTTAGTTTTTGTAGTATTAAGTATAAATAAGTTGCTAGGAGAGGTTGGATATACAACAATCCTTACCACCACTTTTGAGGTAGAGTTAGCTCAAGTTCAAGGTACAAGGTACAACCTACAACCTAGACACTTAAGTTTTCACTCCAAACATTAATGGGAATAAAATTTTCTAAGCCATTTATCAAGAAAAGATTTGGAGGGAGGGCTGGGGGTGCAGATCATTTCCATAGCATGTGTGAGGTCCTGTGTTCAATACCAAGAACTGGGGGAAAAAAAAAAGGATAAAGAAAAATGAACATATACTCTCCTTCAACATTCTTTTATAGATCTAAAGTCACTTGTTATTTTACAGATACAGATAGATATCCTAATTTTCCCCTTCTGATAATCTCTCAAAGATTTAGAGACATGGATGCTTGGGGGGATAAAAATTTTGGAAAAGTAAGAAAATGGTAACATTCTCAATATCCTAGAGGAAAAATGAACACCAAACACATCAGAAAAAGTGGGGATAAGTCAAAATGGAGTAAAGCAGTTTTCACTCAAAATAGAAAATTAATAGAAATTGTGGTAAATTGTCCTGAATATTTCTCACTTTTTTTGTTGTTCTAATAGTTCTGTATCTAGAATTCAGACTTTAAGTTGGCTTTCTATGTATCTATATCTATATCTATGCCTCAGTTCAGCTGTACCTAAAGTAAGGTGGCAGCACAAACTGAAAAACATAAGAAGGCTTAAGCATAAAAACTGCCTGCGGATTTTTAAAACAATTTTTGGGGGGTTGTAAATGGACACAGTATCTTTATTTTTACTTACTTATTTTTATGTGGTGCTGAAGACTGAACCCAGTGCCTCACATGTGCCAGGAGAATGCTCTACCACTGAGCCACAATCCCAGTCCCTGGATTTTTATTATTATTAAACAATCCCTCATCCTTAATCAGATAATAATTTCATGTAAGCTGTAGTAACTCTGAATTTAAGAGAAATTATTTCTAATAATTTTCTTGCTCAACTTTGGTTCATATTAAGACTATCTGGGGAGCTTTAAAAGGTGGGGAGGGAGGCTGGGGTTGTGGCTTAGTGGTAGAACTATTGCCTAGCACGTGGGAGGCACTGGGTTTGATTCTCAGCACCGTATATAAATAAGTAAATAAATAAAATAAAGGTTCATTGACAACTAAAAATATATAAATATATAAAAAAAGGTGGGGCGGGGGCTTGAATCAACTATCACAGACTGTAGTATTTTGTATTTACAGTAATGTAAAATATATCTGTTCATTGTTTAAAGCAAGAATTACTATCAAAGCAAACACATATGCTAGTCAAATTCAGTTAATTTAACAGAGAACTGTACAAAAACACATCAAACACATCAAAAACAATTTCAATTCTACAGTTCCCACAAATAATTTTCCATTTAGTTCTTAGTCCTATAACCAAATTCTTTTTTTTTTTAGTTGTAAATGGACCCAATACTTTTATTTATTTTTACATGGTGCTGAGGATTGAACCCAGTGCCTCACCCATGCTAGGCAAAGCACTTCACCACTGAGCTACAACCCCAGTCCACCAAATTCTTAAAACAGTTTTTTAAAACATTTCCCACCTCTTTAAGTTTATTCCGAATTAAGTTTGCTGTTGTATTCAAAGAGTCATCCTGAAGGTCCACTTTAGGTATGTCTGGTAACTTGGGTCCAATTATAACCTCATCATTGCTCATGTTTGTTTCAAGAAAAGTTCCAAGTTTCCGATCATCTTCTCTTCTTCTTTTCCGCTCCTGCAGTTGTGTTGTCCTAGGCATAAACCTGTCAACTGACCCTGAAGGAGGAATTACAGCCTTCTGTGTACCAGAGCAGGGTACTGAATTTTTGAAAGTATTCATATGTATATTTTGCAAAGAGTCACTGTGGTTACAATGCTTCACTGTTTCATTATGGTTTCTACCATCCTTATAGGAGTTTGATGCTCTGTTCAGATGCTCCTCAGATGAACAAGTACAGTTTGAAGCAAAATAACATAAAGGCAATTCACAAGAATAAGGAAGACAAGGATCTGAGTTCCCAGTAGACGCATTCGAGGCAGCTGCACAAAATCCAGACACATCCGAGTTTAAGTCTTGTCTAAAATTTTGTGTGTTTTTACACTCTGGAACCAGTTTCTTCTTTGTCATGTAATACTCTTTATAAATTTAAAAGTTGAGGGAAAGGAAAACAGAAATGGTTCATTTATTGTTTTTATCACACAGAATCATATAATTTTTAAAACAAACTTTAAAATGTTAATAAATTACTCTCCAAAATATATATCTAATGTTCAAATCATTAAAAAGGTTTTTTTAAAAGACAAAAAGGCATGAAGTGTCAAGTTTCACCTTTTCTTTGCTTCCCAATATGCCTAGTTTTCTAGTTCCCATATGTAATCACTATTCTTCCTTATTTATTTGTCCAGAATGTTTTACTTTTCCTCCTCCCATCTACCCTTCTTTCTTTTCACTGAAAAGGTAACTTCTAATGCTCATTTTTTTCACCTTTGCATTTTTTTCTTAGCTGTAGATCTTAGAGTTCTTCCATGTTACCATATAGAAAGTTTCTTTTTTTATAGCTTCAGAATATTCTACTGCAAAGACATTATTGGGTTGCTTAGTTTTTGTTTGTTAGTATTAAAGCAAACGATATGCTAGGCCCACTTTTAGAGCCTATACAAGTCTCCTGCCTCTTCTACCCTCCACACCTCCAAAGTGGGATGTGAGAAGTCTGGTAAAGATGAAATTGACAATTGTTGACATTAATACTTGTGAGGTACATTATCTCATGTCCCTCTACCTTTGCATATTTTAAAATTTCCATAATAAGACTTTAAAAAAGAGAGACCAAGTATGCAAATGCACCATGTAGATGCTAGAATCCTGCAAATGAAAGAGCTTAATGAAGTGTTTAGGGCCAAACAAGTCATAAAAACACTACATCACTCTGCCACTCAGAGTGCAAATGCAATCTAATTCTGAAGTCAGGGGCAGGGTTACAAAGATTGAAGAGGAAGGTGAGCAAAGAATGAAGATAAAGTCAGGCTACTAACACCAATACTGTAATGAAAAAAGCAATTTTAAAGTGAGCTCTAGATAATCCAAAGATGGGTTTTAATCCCTATTTTGTCCCTATTTTATCCTAGAGATATAAACCAGTCATAAACTTTCTGAGCTTTAGTTTCCTTACTTATAAAAACTAGAACAAAGGTCTTTTTCTTTACACTAATATTTTATAAAATCCTTTTCCATACACATAAGTTTTCCTGCATACAATCCACAAATTAAAGGTCATTTTGATATCTAAAATTGACCAAGAATTCTCAGCAGTTCCCCAGCTACCCACCCCCCACCTTTTTTTGTTTTTGATCTTTTTTTTTTTTTTTTTTTTTTTTTTTTTGGGTGCTGGGGATCGAACCCAGGGCCTTGTGCTTACAAGGCAAGCACTCTACCGACTGAGCTATCTCCCCAGCCCCTTGTTTTTGATCTTGAGATAGGGTCTCACTACATGCTTAGTTGCTGAGGCTGGTCTCACACCTGGTGATCCTCCTGCCTCAGCCTTTTGAGTCACTGGGATTACAGGCATGTACCACCATACCCAGCTCCTCTAGGTTTTTAAACATGTTGCCTGGCTAACTTTTCTGTATCTTCCTCTTCCCTATGGGCAATGTTTACTTATCCTTCAAAACTCAACCACTGCTCACATCCTGTAGGAAATCTTCTATGAACAAATATCTCTCCCTGCACAGAACATTGAGGTTTATAGTTAATAAATACTGTGATCATTTACTTGTCTCCCTACACATAGAAGATGTTTAATAACAGGCTTTTCATACCTTTATTCTTAGTAGTTCTTGCTATGTAAGCCTTTCTTTCTTCTAATTTTTTTCTAGTTTCTTCAACCGTCTCAAATTCTGGAGCATAGCACACATGAAGCAATCCACCAAAGAAACTCTGTTCATCCATTTTTCTCTTGGCTATCCTAAACAGAAATACATAACATGGCTTATTAAACTACATTCACATAGGATGAAAGTTTAACTAATATACAATCTAAGGAGCAAAGTCTAGCTTTTGCTAAGTGCACATGTATATATATCCTATGGGTTGGGAATTTAAATCTCTGTTTATAGATAGTATTGACTGATCTAAGATATACTCTTAAAGTCTTCCCTTCCCTCTTTCAGTGGTGTTAAAAGGTTTTGAGCTAAGTCATCCACACACATCCAGATTCCTTTCAACCAACTTGGGACCCAGCTGGTTATTCTAAGGTATAGAAACTGTGGTCATGAAATAGAGTTTTTTTCTCCATTAAGTTAAATGGCCCTTGAGAATTAATTTAGGTTTTTTAGTGCAGCAATATGTTCCTATAAGATTCACACATAGGGCTGGGGTTGTAGCTTAGCAGTATAGTGCTTGTCTAGTATGTGTGAGGCACTGGGTTCGATCTTTAGCACTACATAAAAATAAAGATACTGTGTTCATCTACGACTAAAAATATTTTTAAAAGATTCACACATAAAAAATTAAGTTAAAATACTGTAATTGTAAAACTTTCAATAAGTAAGAAAGCACTGAATATGTAACAACTAATCAATGTGAAAATAAAAGAGAAAGGTATTCATTCAATAAATACTTACTGAACAGCTATGACTAGTCAAGTATTACAATAAATATTAAGTACTTCTCTATGTAGAAATAATGATGTATTTATTGAGATTTAACTCATACCAGGCAATGTCATAGGTGCCTCACTTAAATTAACATCTCTCAGCAACCATAAAATGAAAGTGAAGAATTGGGATGTTATATGATTTGGCCATGTTCATACACTAATTTCTGGAGCTGGATTCAAAATCCAGATGTCTTGTTACAGAACCTTCTATATTAGGTGATGTAAGAGACACAGAAACTCTAGAAAACATGCTTCCCTAACACTATGGAACTGGCAAATTAATTAGGGAAGTGAGATTACATATAAAAGCAGCTTAAGAATGACATGTAACACCACAAAATCAAGTGCTTTAGTGGATGACTGTGAGGGTAACTGGTAGAACAAAAAAGAAATGTAAGTGGCAACAGCTAAGGAAGAATGGATCTTAGATCAGATTAGTGATAAGAAAAGGAATTAACATAAAAATAGTTAAGGTACTGCATAATTCAGCCTAAAGGAACAGGATTTTCTTATATAGAAATCTGCAAAAAATGGGATTAATTCACAAAGAGCCATAACAATAACAGGTAAGGTTTACTGCATTCTGAACAGAAAGGCACTATTCTAAGCCCTTTACATGAATTATATTATCCTCAAGCAACCTCAACTAGTGGTCTTTTTACTATATTGATTTTAAGAAGAAAAAAAAAAATAGGGTTACCAGGATTAAATAACTTGTCCAGGGTGACAAAGGAAGTGAGCAGTAGGACTGGAAAACTTATTCCAAATTCAATTTTTAATCTATCATACTACAGGATAGAAAGTTGTTTAGCTTGGAATGAGGGGATGGAAATAGTGTTTTGGTAAGGTTAGCTTTATGGCAGGAAAGGATGGGGATGTGGCTCAGTGGTTGAACACCTGCTGAGTATAAGTACAGCCCTGGATTAGATCCCAGCACTGGGGGTAGGGAGCTGGGGAGAGGGAGAGGGCAGAAAGATGAGAAAAGCATGATGCCATGTTAAATTTCTGGGTAATTTGGATATAAACTAGAGAAACCTGGAGCCAAAATGATAGTAATATGGTCAGAGGAAATAAGATGCTGCTTAATTTGCACATTACCTTGCACTTTGTAAATTCATAAATTTAATAAGGTAAACTTCTGTAAAATCTTCTGCTGGGTATTCATCTAGAGCATTATATTCTTCAATTGCACCATATAGAGCAAATCGCTCAACTAATTCCTTCATAGCTCCCACTGCAGGAACTCCTTGTATTAATAAGTACCGAGATTCCAAATTGATTGTATATACCTAAAAGAAATAGAGTCAAGAAGTGTATTTCATAAATAAGCTTAGGACAAATCTGCCCTTGTTTTTTTTAAAACAAAATTTGAAAAGAAGTAACACTTTGGTCAATCCTTGTCTGCAAGAAACACACAAAACTAATTTTAAAAAATTGCCATTCTCTCTGCATAAAGAACAACACACTTGGGAGCTCAGTGGTAGAGCGCTCGCCTAGCATGTGTGAGGCCCTGGATTCGACTCTCAGTACCACATAAAAAATAAAATAAAGGTATTGTGCCCACTTACATCTAAAATAAAATATCTTTAAAAAAAAACAAAAAAAAACAAAACACTCCACATGTGAAGGTATCTAACTAAACAGAATGCCCTGAGTCCGCATTTTTATAATATTTTTATCTATGCATAATTATACATAACAGTAGGTGACACATTCGTACATGCACATAATTTATGTCATCAATTCTGAAAGTTCTCGGTAGAAGTTACTGGGAATAGTCACTAAATGAATAGTCAGTCATTGAGTGTTTAACAAACATTACTGTAAACACGGAAGATACAAGAACTAAAACAAAGCCCTCTTCTGGAGACTGACGTTCTAATGTTAACCAAAGGGGTGGTGATAATCTTCGGTCCCTACGCCAGGGTTCCTCATTCCCCTCTTCAATTAGAGGGATGGATCTGACCGCAAACTTTTATGCCTTTATTTTTGTAGGCTGGACGCGTGAAGCGAGCGCTTATATAAAGCTCCCGAAGATAGCGAATGAAAGCGAAATAATTTTACCTTGACAGCGCGAGGTCGTCTACCCTCTCGATATTTGGCCCGCGTGTCGCAAACCGCCCGCTGGACGTGGTGGTCAAATAAACTCCCAAGTTTCCCGTCACTCGACGCCATCTTGCCTGCTTTGGTCATTGCAGGGAGCACAACATCCGTCTTAGGGCGCTCCCAGTTATCCAATAAGAGAGCTGGATGAGTCGAGGCATAGCCAGGATTGGCTGGAGAATCGACAGCGTCGGCCATCGTTTCCTGAAAATGAGAATTAGGTGAGCGAGGTGCCGCCCCCAAGCGGTTCGGCGGACAGGTTCAAAGAGTGACAGAAGCTTGCTAGTCCCGCTCACTTCAGGCGTGCGGTGAGAGGCACCGCGGGAGAGAAGGCGAAGCCGCAGGGGGTGGGGCCGATCGATCTTCTCGGGCTCCAACGCCCTCGGCCTGCGCGTGTTGGGGTCACATGCCGTGCCAGGGTGGGCGGTCCCGGGGAGTAGTGGTTTGGAAAGATGTGGGGCAGCGATCGTCTAGCGGGAGCTGGGGATGGCGGGGCAGCTGTCACGGTGGCCTTCACCAACGCTCGCGACTGCTTCCTCCATCTGCCGCGGCGTCTCGTGGCCCAGCTGCACCTGCTGCAGGTAACGCGCCGGCCCCGGGACACCTGGACAGTGACCTGGGGTCGACGACGTGGCCGAGGCCTTCCCGGAATGCGGCGGCCGCTGAGTTCTTTCCCCTCAGCTGGGTACCGGCTGTCTCCTGAACCTTGCCGAACTGCGCCAAGGCCGGAGTGACGGCGCCTCGAGAGCAGGCGCGTCCGGGCAGGGTCTGCACTGCTCCAAGTCTAGTGCTGCCCCGAGGTTAACTTAATCCACGTCTTTTATTTTGGTAAAAGTAGGCTTTGAAACATCCTAGTACTCTCTCTCTGCATCCAGAAATATTCCTTACTCCAAATTGGAAAAGCTCTTGAGAAATTGTATATTTTTATTATTTTAAAGTGTATTCCCGCCCCCCACCCCCCGCCCCTCCGGCGATTGCAGAGTCCCCGCACTGCTGCGGTTCGGACCTCTAGGGGCAGGCTTGATTTGTAGGTTATCTAGGACTGAGCGCCGCGTCTCCCACCAGCGGGAAAGGGTCATCATAAAATAATAACTCTTTCCAAACAGAACCGAGGTGTGCCCGGAATATGCAGTGGAATTATGCACATACCTGCATCACATACGTAGTTAGGATTTCTTGGACTTATGTGGTTAGTTATCCTTTTGAACGTTGTGGTTGTGGTATTTCACATTTCTAACCACTGGTGGAGAAACAGCATCCTTTCCCCCCCTCCCCCAGCACCGAGAATTACCTCATACATGCTAGGCAAGCGCTCTGCCACTGAGCTACATTTCCAGCCCAGCATCCATATTTTCATAATTAAAATTGGTACACATGGTCTCAATGCATTTGAGTTTGCTCGGGAGCAAAAGGATGGATTATTTGAAATCTTAAAAGCTCTTGTATGCATGGTACCCACTACTGGCCAATCCGCGCACAAAATGTTAAAACAGTTTGCAGTATTTAAGAGTTTGCAATAAAGATCCCACCTTACATCTTAAGCCACTTCCCTATAACCGTTCTTCTAGATTTTTTGTCCGTCTTGCCAAACATAAATAAGCACAACCCTTCCATTCTTGGTATTATTTATTTTTACACTAAGTAGACTGTCTTTTGACCTCAACAGGCTTTCTACCTGGCTCCAAGGAGTCACTCGTTCACCACTTTCCAGTAGAACTTGGGTCAGTGCTCTGTCAGCTCTGAAGGAGATTTTCCATGTGTTTTCAAATTCAAACCTAATCATTTTATAGAAATAAACTTTCCACCTAATGAGTTTATAAGAAACCTTCTTATAAACTTGCTCCTTAGATGTAGTTGTTACATTACATTCATGACTGTTTAAGAATTTAGTGATCTTGGTCTTTGTTTTAAATTTTGAGTCAAGAAGTAATCATAAATATTAATTAATGGGCATCTTTTTTAATTGAGTGATTAAAGTGTCTTCAGCCCTGGCACAAATTGCCTATATCAGTAGAATAGGCCAGCCCCCGCCCAATTATTGAAGTAATACATACGTTTTATGGAACATTTTTAAAAATTTCTGATCATTTTTATTTATTTTTATTTTTAGATGTTGATATACCTTTATTCATTCATTTATATTTATATATATATATATATATATTTATTTGTAGTCCAGTGCCTCACACATGCTAGACAAGTGGTCTATCACTGAGCCACAACCCCAACCCCTATGGAACATTATTAACAACAAAATTAAGTTACTCATAATCCCAGAACCTTGAGATAACTAGTACCAAGAGTTTGAATCCAGATTTCTTTTCTAATCTTTATTGTTAATAAAAATGAGGTCCTAGAGGCTGAGACAGGAGGATCGCAAGTTCAAAGCCAGCCTCAGTTAAGCAACTCAGACCCTGTCTCTAAATAAAATACAGAAAAAGACTGGGGATGTGGCTCAGTGGTTGAGTGCTCCCAGTTCAATCCCCAGTACCGAAAAAAAAGAGAGAGAGAGAGAGATCCTATGTACATACATACATTTTGTGCCCTGTATAACACCTATTCTCATATAGTGTTAATATCGGTATTTCATTTAAAAAGTTATGATTTTTTTGTGTACCAGGATTTGAATCCAGGGGCACTTAACCACTGAGTTACATCCCCAACCTTTTAAATTTTTTATTTTGAGACGGGCTCACTATGTTGCTTAGGGCCTCACCAAGTAGTTAAGGCTGGCCTTGAATTTGAGATCCTCTTCTGCTGAGATTACAGTGGCATGCACCACCACACCCTGGAAGTATTTGTAATTTTAAAAAATATCTCAGGTCATTTGGATGCACAGAAGAGTTGAGACCCACTGATGTAGAACCATAGAATGTTAATAGTGAAAGGGACTATTAAGTATCTAAGTCATTTCCCTACTTTGACACATAAACTGGTACTGTTAGGCCAGTACCATTTTCATGCAGTTAGTTTGCCCTCTTATCTATAACTCTGTCATCCAGACCAGCCTTCTGACTGTTTTTCTCTAATGGATCTCATTCACACTTATGTTCTTTTATTTGTGCCATTCTTCCCCAAGACAGTGTTCCTCCTTCCATACAAGTTCCATGCTATCAAAAGCAATGTAGTCCTGCTCTCTTCAGGAAGCTTTCTGATTCTCTGTTGCATGCTGTTTGTCTCCTTTACAAAACTTCAGGATTTTTTATGTGACACATCTAATTTGTTACACTCTATTCTGTTTCAGTATTGTCTTGTTTGCCAAATCAATGAGGGCTGCATACTCAGTAGATATTTAACTTAAGATTTCTCACCCTTGGCCCTTTTGACATTTTGGGCTGAATAATTTTTTGTTGTGGGGGTTTATCCTGTACACTGTAAGATGTTGGTTTTCTTTTTTTGTGTGTTTGCTTGTTTTGGGTTTTTTTGTTTGTTTGTTTGTTTGTTTTGGTACCAGGTATTGAACCCCGAGTTGCTTAACCACTGAGCCACATTCCCAAACCTTTTTATTTTGAGACAGGTCTCGCCAAGTTGCTTAGGGCCTCACTAAGTCACCGAAGCTGGCTTTGAACATTGCTGGGGTTACAGGAGTGTACCACTGCACCCAGTGATTTTTCCCATCTAATAAAGCTGATTTTTCCTTTTCCTAGTGAGCTGATAGTTTCTTTTTTTTTTTTTTTTTTTTTTTTTTTTTTGACATTTCAGGGCACACTTCATATTTCTTTACTTAATGTCTTTGGTTTTTAAAGTTTCTTCACATTGAACAGAATTGATCTGGACTCTTATGTCTCTGGCATAAAACCACATAGAGGCATCTGGGGCTTTTTCATCTTCACTCTTGTAAGCTCAGCTCACACAGTTAAGCTGAAACATAACATAGGACTTTTGTTCCCAAATTTAGGCTATTTCTACTTTATCAAATTGTAATCAGGTGAAAGGTTTTTGTCAACTGAAATTGCTGTTCTGTGAAAATTGGAGAATAATTACATAACTAAATGGTACATAATGACCTCCACATATACAAAATTTTAATAACATAGCTGAGGTACATTATATCACCTCAAAAGTGACTCCAAGGTTCTTTGAAATTTGTCCTGTTAAAGAAACATAAGGTAGTAAAGTTTGGTGTATATGAATGAATTTGGTATTTAATTTTTTAAAAATATTTTTAGTTGTTGATAGACCTTTATTTTATTCATTTATTTGTATGTGGTACTGAGAATTGAACTCAGTGCTCACACATGCTAGCAAGCACTCTACCACTGAGCCACAACCCCAGCCCCTGATCCTTAATATTTAACTTTAAGGAATTTGTTTTGATATAAATAATTTTAATAATACTGAAGTTTCCTAAGATGATAAGTCTGATAAGTCTTGATGACTTTTTTTTTTTTTTTTTTTTTTTGCAGTACTAGGGATCAAACTCAGGGCCTTGTGCTTGCAAGGCAAGCACTCTACCAGCTGAGCTATCTCCCCAGCCCCTTGACGACTATTAACCATGTCTTTTTATTAAAAATTATACATGTGGGCTGGGGAGATAGCTCAGTTGGTAGAGTGCTTGCCTTGCAAGCACAA
This sequence comes from Sciurus carolinensis, assembly GCF_902686445.1. NCBI lineage: Eukaryota > Metazoa > Chordata > Mammalia > Rodentia > Sciuridae > Sciurus > Sciurus carolinensis. Next base: position 49,760,288 of record NC_062220.1, read on the forward strand.
GGCCCTGGATTCAATCCCCAGCACTGCAAAATAAATAAATAAATAAATAAATAAATAAATAAATAAATAAATAAATAAAAAATAAAAATAAAATAAAATTATACATGTATGAAAATGCTCATGTAATGCAATGTTAGGTGGGAGGAAAAGGATATTAAGTTTTGCTTTTAATGAAAAACTGCAAAAAATTAACTTGTACATAGAGAAATATTAGAAATAGCCATTGTTTTACATGGTAGTCTTTCTGGAGGAAATATCAATAATTCCTTTTTTCTTTCCATGTTCATATATTTTCCTATAATGAGCATAAATCTTTAATCATAGAAAACATTGTTTTTAGTTCTTGGCCTCAAACTTATATTTAGTTGCTTTTTGTTTTTGTAATGTTTTTGAGGTAGAACCAAAGGCCTCACCTGTGCTAGGCAAGTGTTCTACCTCTAAGCTACAGTCCCCATCCCTTTTTTTAAAATTAATTAATCATTTATTTATTTGTTCTTTTTAGATATACATGACAATGAGTGTATTTGACACATTATACACACATTCTAATTAGGATTCCATTCTTACAGTTGTACATGATATCGAATTTCACTGGTGGTGTATTCATATATGACATAAGACCCATCCCTTTTTATTTTATTTTGAGACGGTGTTGCCCAACCTGGTCTTGAACTTGTCATTCTCCTGCCTTGGCCTCCTGAATACTTGGAATTACAGCCATGTACCACTATACCCAGCTTAATTTCTCTTTTAATGAGAATAGATTTTGTATTTTGCTCTTTTAACTTATAAATATGTTTTCATAGTTATATGAAATAAAAGTTATTTGAGAAGCTGCATAATGTAACATTTCTGGAAAGGCACACAAGAAGTTATAAATGGATTACCTCTGGGAAGAGCGGTCTTCCCTCATAAGTATCTTTTTGTATTTTACCTTCTGTATTTATTACTGATTAGTCATTCTCTAAGGGATTGCATATTCCATCTGATTGGTGTTTCATAATTCTGAATTATATTGTTAGCATTTTTAAAAATTATGTTTTTAGAGTAATCACCCTCATCTGTAGTTGATGCATTCCAAGACTTCCATTCTATGCCTGAAGCCAAGGATAGTACCAAACCTTGTACATACTATTTTTTCCTATAAGTGTATGTACAGATTTAATGCCTTTTCCATCATAAATAAGTATTTACCATGCACTGTAGTGTGATTTGAGTGTGATAGCACCCAATCACAAGTGATTCGGTGTGATAGTGAAACTAGTAAGTTTTCTGTTTCCTTCTTCATAATTTCATAGGTAGGTTTGATGTTCTTACTCTAGATCTTAGCAATTTCTGCACATGGATTTTTTTCTTTCCCTATTGAGTTGTGAACTTTCACCTTTTCACTTGAAGGAAATCCTTTATGAGTTCTCTTTGGCATGTATATCTGAATTGCCAGCATCACTCCTCCTCTGCTTTGGGACCATTGTTAATAAGTAAAAGTTACTTGTGATACTGAGACATTCATTTTGACAGCTGTTCAATGAATAACAGGCAAGTAGCATATACAGCATGAATATACTGGGCAAAGGAATGATTCACTACCCAGACAAAACAGAACAAGACAGACTTCATCATACTACCTCAGAACTTCTGAATTGTGTATTTCTGGAATTTTCCATTTAATATTTTTGGACCACAGATGTTGCTGTGTAACAAAAACTGGAAATCAGAATTGCAGTTACCTGGGGCCTGGTGTACTTGTTGCCTCATATTTAACTGAAGTAGTAACCTTACTTAATAATTTTTCTTGATACACATTTAAGGCAGTGCCAAGTTTTCACTATTGTAGAAAATACTGCAGAGCTGGGGAGATAGCTCAGCTGGTAGAGCGCTTGCTTTGCAAGCACAAGGCCCTGAGTTCGATTCCCAGTACCGCAAAAAAAAAAAAAAAAAAGAAAGAAAGAAAATACTGCAGATATCCTCTGGTGTAGTTTGTTTTTTCTCCTTAGTATCTTGAATACTCAAGTAGTTCTATTTGGCTCAAAGGCTAATAAGTTTCCCCATTGCCATTTTGAATTCTGAAATGGTTGAATCAGTTTATAATGCTGTCATAGGAATATAGGGATATTGGTTTCACGTTTAACATACTGATGTTGGGTGTTAGAAATGGTTATAGCTTTTTAAATGCTATGACAAATGTGAATAACCAAAGTATCAACTATCTATAGAAATTTTGTGTTTGTGTGTGTGATTTGGAGTAATAGTTTATGTTAATTCAGAAAAATATGTTAATTTTTAAAATTGTTTTCCCTCCCATTCCTTTTACAAATAGAATCAAGCAATAGAAGTAACCTGGGGTCATCAGCCTGCATTCTTGAGCTGGATAGAAGGCAGGCATTTTAATGATCAAGGTGAAAATGTAGCTGAAATAAACAGAGAAGTTGGCCAAAAGCTTGGACTCTCAAACGGGGGACAGGTAAGCACAAAATGATGACAGTGACTTTCTTCTAATGTCACATAATATAGCAATGGAAATAGAATTAAAAATTCCGATTTTTTTTTAAAGGAAGTGAGATAACACCTAACTTATATGCTAATTTGTAACTCTCTAGGATAATCAAATACACTATACTTTGTTGTTATCTTGCAGTTTAATGTGCTTCCTGCTCAGTTTAATTTTACTAATTTTCCAGGTTCCCAAATTTTGTTTTTATGAAATAATTTTTCCTTTATGAATGACTAGGTTTTATTATTATCAAACTTCATTTCCTTTGTTTTGCATATATTTTGTAACCTTTTATGATCTTACTATTTTTGTTTTGCCTATGAGTTTAATGTGCTTAAGTTGTTAAGCCCCAAAGCTTAAGCTCTCAGGTCTATTTTTAAAATTATGTTCACTAATTTATTCTTTTGAAATCTTTTAAAACTGTACGAGTAATACTTGTACACAATAAATATTTTACAATTGAAAGTAAAAATTGATTTTTCTTTTTATCTAACCCCAGCCTCAGAACAAACGTTTATTATTTATTGGGATCTCACTACAATTTTAGGATTTAAAGAACAAAATCATTCTTATTTTCTGTAATTTTTACCCTACAAAATAAATCACGTAACTTTCCATGCAGTCATCCCTCAGTATCTGTAGCAGATTGAATGCAGGACCTCCATGGATGCCACAGTCTGCAGACACTTAAGTATCTTATATAAAATTATATCATATCTACATGTATCCTATGCATATCTTCCTGTATGCTTAAAATCATGTCTAGATTACTGGTTATACCTAATACAATGTAAATGCCGTATAAATAGGTGTATTGTTTAGAGAATAATGACAAGAAAAAGCTATACATGTTCAGGTCAGACATAGTTTTTTTTCCCCTAAATACTATACATAATTGGTTAAATCTGTAGTTATGGAACCTACAAATACAGAGGGCCAACTGTATTACAAATGATATTGATTGAATCTTCCTCTGTATATATGATTCTTTATTGTAGCAGTACCACTAAGACCGTTTCCCAAAGCATCATTGATAGGAACAGAAAGTGGACTGGCTAACCCAGGAGTCCTTGGCTTCTAGATGGTCAGGAGCTGCTTTGTGCTTCTTCAGAATCCTAAACATACAGGTTGGGTGTCCTTTATTCTTGGGCCAGATGTATTTCATATTTTGCAGATTTTCAGATTTTGGAACATTTCCATAGACTTTTTACCACTTTGAGTATCGCCATTCCAAAAATCTGAAATCTGAAATGCTCCAAAATTTGAAACTTCTCAGAAAGTTTTAAGATTTTTGGACTGGAGTACTCAACCTGTTAACATGGAATGAAAGATTGAAGATGTGAATTAGAAAACCTAATGGGCTATACATTTAAAATTGTGATAGATGGGACTAAATTGCTTTTTTTTTTTTTTAATTATTTTTATTTATTTATTCTTTCTTTTTTTTTTATTATTGTATACAAATGGAATACATGTTGTTTCTCTATTTGTACATAGAGTCAAGGCATACCATTTGTGTAATCATACGTTTACATAGGGCAATGATATTTGATTATTTTTTTCCCTTCCCCCCCACCCCTCCCACCCCTCTTTTCCCTCTATACAGTCCTTCTTTCCTTCATTCTTACCGCTCTCCTTATCCCTAACCCTAAACCTAACCCTAAACCTAATGCTAACCCCTCCCACCCCCATTATATGTCCTCATCCGCTTATCAGCGAGATCATTCGTCCTTTAGTTTTTTGAGATTGGCTTATCTCACTTAGCATGATATTCTCCAGTTTCATCCATTTGCCTACAAATGCCATAATTTTATCATTCTTCATTGCGGAGTAATATTCCATTGTATATATATGCCACAGTTTCTTTATCCATTCATCAACTGAAGGGCATCTAGGTTGGTTCCACAATCTGGCTATGGTGAATTGAGCAGCAATGAACATTGATGTGGCTGTATCTCTGTAGTATGCTGATTTTAAGTCCTTTGGGTATAGGCCAAGGAGTGGGATAGCTGGGTCAAATGGTGGTTCCATTCCAAGCTTTCTGAGGAATCTCCATACTGCTTTCCAGAGTGGCTGCACTAATTTGCAACCCCACCAGCAATGTATGAGTGTTCCTTTTTCACCACATCCTCTCCAACACCTATTGTTGCTTGTATTCTTGATAATCGCCATTCTAATTGGGGTGAGATGAAATCTTAGGGTAGTTTTGATTTGCATTTTCCTTATTACTAGGGATGTTGAACATTTTTTCATATATCTGTTGATTGCTTGTACATCTTCTTCTGTGAAGTGTCTATTCATTTCCTTAGCCCATTTGTTGATTGAATTATTTGTATTCTTGGTGTAGAGTTTTTTGAGTTCTTTATAGATTCTGGAAATTAGCGCTCTATCTGAAGTATGGTTGGCAAAGATATTCTCCCACTCTGTAGGCTCTCTCTTCACATTACTGATAGTTTCCTTTGCTGAGAGAAAGCTTTTTAGTTTGAATCTATCCCAGTTGTTGATTCTTGCTTTTATTTCTTGTGCTATGGAAGTCCTGTTAAGGAAGTCTGATCCTAAGCCAACAAGTTGAAGATTTGGACCTACTTTTTCTTCTATAAGATGCAGGATCTCTGGTCTGATTCCGAGGTCCTTGATCCATTTTGAGTTGAGTTTTGTGTAGGGTGAGAGATAGGGGTTTAATTTCATTCTATTGCATATGGTTTTCCAGTTTTCCCAGCACCATTTGTACAGATCGAGGTGGTTTATCAGAGCAGGGCAGGGCAGCTAGAGTCTTCCCCAGGTAGCCTTCCACACTCCGGTGGTGGGCTCCTCCCACACGGCCAACTGCACGGTGCAGGCCCCCAGTGAGAGCATTTCCGCACAGAGCCAGCTCCAAACCCTGGAACCAGTAGGGGGCTAGGGGCAGCTTTCTTCGGATGCACGGCATTATCAAAGTCCTCCAAGACATCAGGCTACTGAAGGCTGGGAGGTGATACACTGGAAATCTACCGGGACACTATAAGCCAATAGCGGAAAACTGCAATATCTCAGGGTCCCACTGACAGCTGACCAATATGAGAAAACAAGGGAAGAAAATGTCCCAAACAAACCTAGATACTACATCAATAAAACCCAATGACAGCACAGCAGAAGAAATGTCAGAAAGGGAGTTCAGAATGTACGTAATTAAAACGATCAGGGAAGCTAATGAGGAGATGAAAGAGCAAATGCAGGCATTGAAGGAGGAGATGAAAGAGCAAATGCAGGCATTGAATGATCGCACCAATCAACAGTTAAAAGACCAAGTACAGGAAGCAAGAGATCATTTCAATAAAGAGTTAGAGATACTGAAAAAACAAACAAACTGAAATACTTGAAATGAAGGAAACAATAAACCAAGTTAAAAACTCCATAGAAAGCATAACCAATAGGATAGAACACCTGGAAGACAGAACCTCAGACATTGAAGACAAATTATTTAATCTTGAAAACAAAGTTGGCCAAACAGAGAAGATGGTAAGAAATCATGAACAGAATCTACAAGAATTATGGGATATTATGAAAAGGCCAAATTTAAGAATTATTGGGATTGAGGAAGGCTTAGAGAAACAAACCAAAGAAATGAACAATCTATTCAATGAAATAATATCAGAAAATTTCCCAAATCTGAAGAATGAAATGGAAAACCAAGTACAAGAGGCTTATAGAACTCCAAACATATGAAATTACAACAGACCCACACCAAGGCACATTATTATGAAAATACCTAACATACAAAATAAAGACAGAATTTTAAAGGCCGCGAGAGAAAAGAATCAAATTACATTCAGAGGGAAACCAATAAGAATATCAGCAAATTTTTCAATCCAGACCCTAAAAGCTAGAAGGGCCTGGAACAACATATACCAAGCCCTGAAAGAAAATGGATGCCAACCAAGAATCTTATACCCAGCAAAACTTACCTTCAAATTTGACGATGAAATAAGACCCTTCCATGATAAACAAAAGCTAAATTGCTTTCTATTATCAGTTTCCCACAATAGTACATGAGGGTTCCACATCTTTTTAATGTGTTCTGAACACAAACCAATTTTATTCATGTATGATTTCATGATGAGAATAGATCACTAGACTTCAGCTTACCCTAAATTTTTGTGAGAATCTTAATATTTTAGCATCTAAAAGGTCACGAGATATCACAAACTTTAGTGCCTTATTCTCCAAACTTAGGAAAATGGAATATTTTGCTCACTCAGGATTGCATAGCAAGCTACAGTTTAGCTTGATTTGAGTGCATGGCACTTTTCCTGTGGGAAATACCAGCTTCCTAGTGCTAATTTAGATGTCTTAATTAGTACTTCAAACAGTGCTGCTTGCTTTTAATTCCCACTTGCTTCTAAGTGACATTTGTCTGATTTTCTGCAGATCCTCTCTATAAGACACTGTCTCCCAATGCATGGACATAACAAAGTGTACTTCCTAGACAAGAAGTCCTTAGCTTTTTGGTAGGCAGAAGTTGCTTTGTGCTTCTTCCAGAATCACCCTTCTAAATGGAATGTAAGGGAAGTACTGAGGCTAAATTGACTGAAGAGTATGAGATATGGTACTTGGGGAAATTCTGCTGCAGTTCACAAAAGCAGAAAGAATGTTTAACACTCAAGGACTTTGGATTTTATTCTCTTAATCCCCAGAATGCCTATAGAAGCGGGGGGGGGGAGTAAGAAGGTGAATTCTAGCTTATGGAGACATATTAGCATTTCATATATCTGTAGACTTGAATGAAGAGGTATTTATTTTATTTTACTTTTAGCTGTGAAAGGAGTATGCTTCTTAATAATTGTCTCTGATCTGTATTTCAGTGTTTTTCTCTTTTCTAGAAGCAGATGGCTTAAAGTGAGTTATAAAACTAACAATAGCAAAACTTCTAGAAACAGAGTATTATATATTAGCTTAAGACATGATTTGACACTCGTTTTTTTCTTGCATTTTTAAACTTATGTTTCTCTTTTTAATGATTACTCTTAACTTTTTTAAAAATATTTTTTAAATGGTCAATGGACCTTTTTAAAATTTATTTATATGCAGTGCTGAGGATCAAACCCAGTGCCTCACACGTGCTAGGCAAGTGCTCTACCACTGAACCACAGCCCCAGCCCTATTCTTACTTATTTTTAAAAAGTGTATTATGCTTGTATGTATTTTCTATAATTAGTTGGGAAACAACTTTTTCTAAAATGCTGAGTACATCAAGACCTAACTAAAAATAAGTACTTAATAAATAATTGTCACATGAACAATTATAAGTAAACTTAGACAAACACCCCCATACACACACATACACACATTCACACACAAAACTTACCTAAAGAGAGAACTTATTTTCTAGGAACACAGGAAAGTTTTTTAAAGTAGTTTTAAACTTTTTATTTTTTCCAGGTGTTTCTCAAGCCATGTTCTCATGTGGTGTCTTGTCAACAAGTGGAGGTGGAACCCCTTTCAGCAGATGATTGGGAGATACTGGTAAAGAAAAATTAAGGGATTGGAGACATAGCTCAGTGGTAAAGAGCTTGCCTAGTTTGGGTGAGGCCCTGAGTTCAATCCTTATTACCAGGGGAAAAAAGGTATTTATAACTGGGCACAGTGGCGCATGCTTGGAATCCCAGTGACTTGGGAGGCTGAGGCAGGAGGATCACAAGTTGGAGTCCAGCCTCAGCAACCTAGTGAGACCATGTCTTAAAAAATAAAAAGGACGGGGTTGTGGTTCAGTAGTAGATCACCCCTGGTTCAGTCTGCCACAAGAAAGGGAGGGCATGAAACTATCTCATTTTAAGGTTAAATTACTCAAAATATCAGTGTCCTTAAGATTTCTCTGGACCTCATTCTGAGTTGATTTCGATTATGAGAATGAATTGATAGAGATTTAATATTTAACAGAAAGACCATAGATTAAAAATTATACTGTATTCATTATTTATGCTGAAAGAATAGATTTTTAATTGCTCTTGCCACAAAAAAAATAAAGAAAAATGGATAACTGTGTGAGATGGTGGTTATGTTTATGTTTCACTATACTACATTCTTGCTATCTGTATGTATAATATCATGTTGTATACTTTATGTATACTTAAGGTTTATTAAAACAAAAAGAACGAATTGAGATTTCCTTACTAGACATGGAATGGACAAAATGTAAAGTGAATAATCTTTTGTCTGTTGGTTCCAGGAGCTGCATGCTGCTTCCCTGGAACAGCATCTACTAGATCAAATTCGGATAGTTTTTCCAAAAGCTATTTTTCCTGTTTGGGTTGATCAACAAACTTACATATTTATCCAGATTGGTAGGTGCTGTTATAGTATTTTCCATTATACTTTACACATAGTACTGAGTCCAAAGCAGAGATGTATGTGCACTAATGAGCTCTGTTTTCTTTGTAGTTGCACTAATGCCACCTGCCATTTATGGAAGACTGGAAACTAACACCAAACTCCTTATTCAACCCAAAACACGCCAAACCAAAGAGAATACATTTTCAAAATCAGATGACACATGTGGAAAATTTCATTTTTATGGAGGAGACCAAAAAAGAATGACAAAAGAATCTCAAACCAAGCAGTTTCAGTCAAATACTTTGGGAGTCATTGGGACTAATGAGACAGACTCAGAGGTTCCAATGGACTCATCATTAATACCAAGCTTATGGACTATGATAGGAAGCATTTTTTCTTTTGGATCTGAGAAGAAACAAGAAACATCCTGGGGTGCAACTGAAATTAATGCTTTCAAAAATATGCAGTCAGAGATTGTTCCTCTAGACAATATTTTCAGAGTATGCAAAACTCAGCCTCCCAGTATACACAGCACATCAGCAACTTCCGTGTTTCACAAACACTGCGCAGTTCATGTATTTCCATGGGACCAAGAATATTTTGATATGGAGCCCAGCTTTACTGTGACCTATGGAAAGGTAGTTAAACTACTTTCTCCAAAGCAACAACAAAGTAAAACAAAACAGAGTGTCCTGTCACCTGAAAAAGAGAAACAGATATCAGAGCTACTAGATCAAAAACAAATTAAAACAGATCACAGTCAAGAAGCTGATAAGGCTTGTGTGCTAAAGGTAGTCTGGAATGGACTTGAGGAATTGAAGAATACCATAAAATACACCAAAAATGTAGAATTTCTCCATCTTGGGAAAGTCTGGGTTAGTATGAATTTTATATTTTGGGGGATGACTTAAGTTGCTTATACTTCCTCTAATTTTGAATTAGAATAATGTTTTACATATAAATTAAAAACTAATAAGGAATACAATGTCTAAAATTCCTGGGGTGACACATTTCTGCTTGCATTAAAAGTTCTTACTTGGGTAAAGATTGTTCTTACTTGGGTAAAGATTTCCCAGCCATGTAAATTTGGAGAGGTATAGTCCCAGAAAGGTAAAAATGATTTGCCTGGGGTTGCATAGCTTATAAGTGGAAGAATTAGGATTCAAGTCCAGGCAGATTGACACTCAGGTTCATATTCAACATGGAGTGCCCTACAAAGCCTCACATCTTTAATACATGCAGAGAATTTCTTCCCAAGTTTTTGAAAATAAAAAAAGGACTTTTTATATATTGAGGAAAATGCCTAGTGTTGGGAGAGAACCAGGGCATGAGACAGCCTTGTTGCCCAGGATGGTACCTGACTGGGGACACCCCAAAACTGCTTTCCTGCTGGTGTCTGCTTTTTGACTTGTGTAAAGCAGGGAGAGAAAATTTATATGACATGAGTCACCAGTCTCATTTTTTTGAATCACTGAGAAGGGAGGCTTCATAGTGATTAGAAGGAGGAAACTGTTAACAATGGGAAGCAAAAAGGAGAGGGAAGGTTGTCTTTGTAGATTTCTTTTATTATCATAGTTTTACCTGTGATCTTTATGCAAGTAACTTACAAAATTTTAATCTGTTGGTTTTGATCTCTTTGACCCCAAAGCATTATTTCTGTTAGCTTTAAACCATTGGTTAACAAGATCCTACTGCAACTTCAAACTCAAATTGTCTGACACTGAAGTTGTAATTTAGCTATTTTTGTCATTAGACAGGAAACTCCTTTAACATCCTTGAAATCATGGTGAAGACAAGGGTGAAGAAGTGCCAATGGCAGATACCGGGGGACCATATAAGAAAGCAATAAGGAGTCTGTGCTTCCTGTTCATCATAAAGATTGAAGAGTAATAGGCAGTGAATGAGAAGTGATATAGTAATTGCCACTAGGTATTCAAACAGGCTTTACTTGGGAGGTCAGAATTGATAACTTGGGGATACAAATAATACATTAGTGTTGATTTGAGCCTTTATTACCCTGTGAAGTGATTTGTTTTAAAAACGGAAAACTTGATGGTTAAATTTGTCTTTCTAAAATTAATTAATTTTTAACTGACACATAAAACTGTACACATTAGTGAGGAACCATGTGATTTTTTTATATATGTATACATTGTATGTTTAGAATGTATTAGTCGTTAAGTGACAGTTTGTACCTTGAGTTTTTATGCTTTCATCTGCCATTAATAATGTCTGTACTTGCTATTTTAGAAATTTACACATTTAGTAAAGTGAGATTAAAGTCTTCTTTATGTCTTTCAGTGCTTTGATATTTAATATCTTTATTGAGATAAAATTTAAAAGGTACAGTTCATTTGTTTTTAGTATAATAGTTGTGCAACCATCACCTCAATCTTTTTAGAATATTTTCATCAATGGGAATGAGAAATTTTTCTCTTTGCCTTTTAGATTAAGTTTCTCTCTGAATTTAATTATATCTATGGCAGATTGTCTATGATTACCTTTGTACACTTCATCTTTTTTAATGGTTCTCAACTTCCACAGATAAAGACTGCTCAAAGATTGCCAGTATAGAGTGCTTGCCTCAAGCACAAGGCCCTGAGTTCGATCCCCAGTACTGGAAAAAAAAAAAAAAAAAAAGATTGCCAGTAACATTTAATTTGAATGTAGTTGTATCATGGTTTAAAATATTTTTATTATGGATAAAGTCAGGTACATTCATTTAGAGCTCTTAACTCTGAAGGTTATGTCAACAACAACAAAAAAGAAATATAGGGTTAAAATTAAAATGTATTTGTTATAACAATACCTGTACTTCCGTTTGGTTGTATTATTGCTAGAGTTGGAATGTTTGTGTTTCCTTGAAATACATAGAAATTCTTTGCCCAGTTGATGGCGTTAGGAGGTGAGATCTTTGAGCAGTGATTAGGCCATGAAGATGAGGCCCTTGTGAATAGGATTAGTGCCCTTACAGAAGAGACCCATGGGAACTTATTCACTCCTTCCACCATGTGGAGCATAGCAAGAATGGTATTCTCACAGGAAGGAGTATGAAGAGAACCCTCACTAGACACCAGATCTGTCTGTAGCTTTATCTTAGACTTTCCAGTCTCCAAAATTGTGAGAAATGAATTTCTGTTGTTTATAAGCCAGTTTATGGTATTTGTTACAGACACCCAATTTAAGATGGCTATTAGTCATTGTGATAGTTTCTGTAATTCACCTGAATTCTATGAATTTGTGAATTCATAGAAGCTAATACCAATATTTATACTATGAAATTTGTTTTCATCAATCTTTGAACATAATTGTTTTTTTTTTGTTTATTTTTAAATTTCAGATTCCAGATGACCTGAGAAAGAGATTAAATATAGAAATGCATGCAGTAGTCAGAATAACTCCAGTGGAAATTATCCCTAAAATTCCAAGATCTCTAAAATTACAACCTAGAGAGAACTTAGTGAGTTCAAATATATGTTATATCAAAATATTTATTTATATGTGTTATAATGTTTCTAGTTGCTAAATTATAAGAATGCTGTGCTTCTTTTTCCTAGGACAAAAAAGTCTTTTATTGTGTTAAAAAAAATGTAACATAAAACATTCCATTTTAACCATTTTTAAGTGCACAGTTCAGTGGCATTAACTACATTCATAATGTTGTGCTACCAACACCACAAACAGAAACTTCATATCCATTAAACAAAGACTCTTCAACTCCTGTCCCATTCACCCTCTGGTGACCTCTCACCTGTTCTGTATCTCTGTGAATTTGCTTATTCTAGATATTGCATATGAGTGGAATCATATTTGTTGTGTATATCTGACTTATTTTATTTATCATAGTCTTTTTCAAAGTCTGTCCATATTATGGCAGGTATACATATACGTATATGTTTATATATGTATTTATATACATACATATGCACACACATATATATATACACATAATACAACCCAAGTGTCTATCAACAGATGAATGAATAAGAAGTTTTATTTATTTATATATATATACACACACACATATATTTGTGTGTGTGTGTGTGTGTGTGTGTGTGTGTGTATATATGTATGTATATATAAAACCTTTTATTCATTCATCTGTTGATAGACACTTGGGTTATTTCTACCTTCTACAGGTAATTTTGTCTTTTTTTGATATTTTTGCCAGGCATGGTGGCTCGTGCCTGTAATACCAGCTACTCAGGGGGCTGACCAACCTAGTGAGACCCTGTCTCAAAAAAAAAAAAAAGTCTGGAATGTGGCTCAGTGGTAAAACTTGTTTGCCTAGCAAATATGAGGCCCTGGGGTTAGTCTGCAGTATTACCAAAAAAAAAAAGAAAGGTTTTTGCCATATCCATGTAAGTTTTTAAAACATCTCTCATGTCATTTGTGTTGCAGCCTAAAAGAGGGCTTGGGTGTTTTACTTGTCATTCTTTGAAAAACGGATATGGACAGGAAATGAAATATTGAACTTAACTTTAAAATCTTTTTGTAATGTCATATGTACCAGTTTGGGTTACTAGTCCTCAAATTACTATAATATAGGAAAATTATTATTGTATGTTTAAGAAATTCCAAACACAATTTAAACTTTTTCTGATAATTCAGATAGCACTTTGATTTCTCAGGATCGTGATAGTTGTTATGATGGAAGAACCAGTTTAATAACTTTCTAGGGGCTGGGGAGATAGCTAGTCGGTAGAGTGCTTGCCTTGTAAGCACAAGGCCCTGGGTTCCATCCCCAGCACCAAAAAAAAAAAAAAAAACTTTCTAGTTGATGAAACGTCAGATAAGCTAATTTATATTATCTGACTAAAGAAAAGGAAAACACATAGAATAAATGCTAATTTCTTAGTATTATATAACTTAGCATTTATCCCATCAACTATACCATGTACAGAGTTTTATTTTAACTGTTGGGTTAATTTTAGTATTTTTCAATACTCAGTCCCATATGTAAAAAAAAAAAAAATAGCTATTGGTCATTTGTTTTTGTTTTGTTTTTTTGTCTTAGTAATGGCATATTACTACAAAATTCATTCCCAATTCTTAATTGCATATTTTAGTGGAAACTTTATGACCTTTGGCAGGGTCTCTCTGGGTTATGATGATATCATTTGGAATATGAAGATAATCCGAAGGAACTAGGGGTTGCTTTCTAGTCCCAAAATTTTAAATTTCAAATAGTTCTCAGTTTAATTTTATGACTGTTTTTGTCTTTAGTTATATTGCCCAATAATATCCAAAGAAGTAACTATTTCTGTGATTGATTTTTGCAGTACTGGGGATTGAACGCAGAGTTGCTCTACCATTATGCATCCCCGGCCCTTTTTGATTTTTTATTTTGAGACAGAGCCTCACTAAATTGCCCAGGTTGGCCTCAAACTTTTGATCCTCCTGCCTTAACCTCCTGAGTTGCTGGGATTATAGGTGTGTGCCACTGTGTCCAGCTATTACTATCATTTTTTTAAAAAGTATGTATTTTTTAGTTGTAGATGGACACAATACCTTTATTTTATTTTTATGTGGTGTTGAGGATCAAGCCCAGTACCTCACACACACTAAGCCAACACTCTACCACTGAGCTATAACCTCAGTCCTGTGATCTTCTTAACTGAACTTCATCAGCAGATCTAAGCTTGACTGTGTGAAATGGATCAGAAATAGTTTGAGAAATGGTAGAATAGAGGTCTGTTTTCCTAGGCAAATATTAATATCTTTTCTAGATAAATTTTTATTAATTCTAATTTTTAATTTGAAATAGATTCAAAAGCTTAATTTAGAAACTTTAAAAAATGAGCCATGTTTTTCTTAGAATTTCTTTATACCTTTGAATGATTTATTAACACTCTAGTTTTATCTGGGTTGTGGGCAGCTTAAAAAAGAAACAGTGACTTAAACATGGAAGGGATTTCTCTTTCATATACCAGGGAGTTTGAAGGACTTTCTTGGTGATTAAACCATGCCATCAACAATCTAGACTCCATTGGTCTTTCTCTTCTTCAGCCTTAGCTATGACTTTCCTCCTCTTAGATGTAAAAGTTTGTTGTGCTATCGTCTGCACAGTGTTGGCATAAGGTTTATATTCCACTAAGCAGAAGGAAAGACACAAGGCAAAAACCTCTTTGCACAATTTCTTTACTTTGATTAGGTTAAAAAGCCCTTTCTGGTAACTAATTGTACACCATTGCCCAGAGTGAAGTCACTCTATGAACATCCTGTATTGGTTTGTTTAGTTAAGGTTTACATTTTATGAGGAAGATAAGATGTTTAAAATAAGGGTGTTAATCTTAGGATGATTAATTGCTATTTTTCTCTTTTCTCTGGCAGCCTAAAGACATAAGTGAAGAAGATATAAAAACTGTGTTCTATTCATGGCTACAGCAGTCTGCTACCACCTTGCTTCCTTTGATAATATCAGAAGAAGAATTTATTAAGCTGGAAATGAAAGATGGTGGGTAAATTTGTCTTGTGGACATTGTTTTTCTACTGAGCTAGTTATAGCATTTTTAATTGTTTTTCTAACTTGAGTCACATGTGACCTGTGAAACAATAATGATATTAAACAGATTTTTCCTTATTGAAGATTTAATTTAAATATTGTTGATATTTAAAATCTTAAATTACTTCATCTCAATTTCAGTACTAACTCAATTTATTACTTCTTTTATCAATAGGGTTGAAAGAGTTTTCTCTGAGTATAATTCATTCTTGGGGAAAAGAAAAAGAACAAGAAAAAGAAAAAAATATTTTTCTGTTGAGTACTAATCTGCTTCAGAAGACCACAATACAAGTAATTATATTTTATTGAATATTTAATAAAATAATATTTGTTACATGTGATTTATTGGTAATAAAGTATGAATTTCCTTGCAACCTAAATTGTATTAGAAACTCAAATGATAAGATTAAGGAATAACTTGATTTAAAATATTTTATACTATAATCACTAAAAGTTATTGATATAAATTATTGATTTATCCTAAATTTTAAAATCAGTGTGTCAGCACAGTTAAGTTTCAGGAATAGAGTTGATTGTGTTAACTGGCAAGTGAATCATGATTTAAAATTGTCCTATTCATATTTCTATATGAAATTTTGTTATATTATTTTGACAGTTCTAATTTGCAACTTTTCACAATTAAGAAAAGCTAACTTTTCTTCCAGAAGTATTTTAAGAGCAGTCTCTTTAGAATGTTATAGTTTAGGGGACTGGGGATATAGCTCATTTGGTAGAGTGCGTGCCTTACATGCACAAGGCCCTGGGTTCAATCCCCAGCACTACCAAAAAAAAAAAAAAGAATGTTATGATTTAGTTAAAATATTTGCTCTTCTTATAGAATTGAAGATGTGCTAGTTTAGAATTTCAGTGGTTTATAACTGCTTTCTTTTGAAATATAATTGAAAGAATACCATTCAGAGAAGATACAAATGTAAAAATTGTAAAAAGAATAAATTTGACACTAATCAAAATTGCAGGTAAAGACATATTTGTAAAATGTTAAGGAGATAACATTCTTTCTGCTCATTGACCATAAATGTTTATCTTCCCTGGATGAGAAAATTGTTACTGTAGGCATGTTTTAGGTAATGATATTGCATGCACAATTTATCTATTCTCTCTGGTGTAACAGAATCAGCAATTCATTTCTCTGGGACCCAAGAAAACAGGCAAAAGATATAACTTTGAAATGTAAAACTAATTTTTCCTTGCTACTATAGGTCCTTCTAGATCCTATGGTAAAAGAAGAAAACAGTGAGGAAATTGACTTTATTCTTCCTTTTTTAAAGCTGAACTCTTTGGGGTAAGAAGTTATGGCCAAACTAGCATGTTTGGAGACATGTTTTGACATTATCTCTGGCAGGGTTTCTTTGTGTAAACATTAATGCCAGCAAATGATCTTACTTATGTGTTAATAGATATTTTTTCCAGGATTGTCTCTGTCTTCACAGATAGAGTAGAAATTTGCCATGTCTTCTTAGATAGAAGTTTGAAGTTTTTAAAAAATTTTACTTCAAGTATTGATTTGTGAGAAAAAAAAAAGAATTGATTTGTGAGAAGCATCTAGATATAACAGATCATATGTGCTTAAACAGAACAATAATTCTTACAGCAAATAAATGCATTTTGAAAGTTAAATCCAAAAACATGAGTTGAATGTTTTAAAATATTTCAAATTAAGTTATTCCTTCACTATCTTCTTGTAATAATTGGGATTATTTGTGTTTCCTCAACTTTTCAGACAAAAAAGAACCTCCTCTTATTTATTTTATAGAATATATGAGAATCTCATATAAATATTACCCCTTAGAATTCTTCAGAAGTTCTTTGATATATAGTAGTGATGTAGTTTCCAATAGTCTGTAAATGTTTTAATTAATTAAAGCATAAAGTAAAAATGTTGAAATACAATACAGTGTGCATTAATAGAAAGAAAAATCTCTTCAGATTTCAATTGTTTATATTTCTATTATCATAGAAGTCAAGAAAGTTAAAGTTTATGTTTGTATAATCTACAGATTGAAACAGAATTTCAAAGGTGTTGTTTAAGAGGATATAAGTCTTCAGTAATCCTAAACACTTCAAAAGCACCCACTTATTATATCGATTACCGAATTACAAATATTTTGAGGGTTAAGGAGTGTTTATGTGTGCTAAGACAGATCCTTTAATCCTATTAGGGCAAAACTGTTAGTTACTGCACAAGTTTTAAAGTAATAAAATTAATTTTAAAAGCTATGAATCAGATGTAGCATTATAATCAGTATACCTTCTCTTAACTAAATGAGAATTTCTAAGATTTTATTTCCTCTTTTAAAATTCATTATTTACACCAGGAAGGGAAGTTTTAACATTGTTTTATTGCTAGATTTTATCTTGCTTCAGTCTTTTATCACCTAACAATATTTTGCAGAGGAGTGAATTCCTTAGGCGTATCCTCCATGGAGCACATCACTCATAGTCTCTTGGGACGCCCATTTTCTCGGCAGCTGAAGTCCCTTGTTGCAGGACTTAGGAATGGAGCCCTTTTACTAACTGGAGGAAAGGTATTTGGTTAAAATGTGCTTTTTCACTAATAACTTCTAATTACTCTCTCTTTGTGTTTTAACCATCTGTTATACAGGATTGTTATAAGTTAAAAAATTCATTAACATTTTTGTATACCTGTATTAGGTATTGAGGGAGTGATGATGAATAAGACTGATGGTCTCCTTACCCTTTTTCTGTCAATTAATATGATTATATGACTTTTCTTTTTTTAGACTATTGATAGAGTTGATTGAGTTTTGAATGTTGAACCAGCCTTGCATACCTGTAATAAGTCCCATTTGGTGTTGTGGTATATCATTATGCATTGCTGAGTTCTACTTAGTAGTGTTCTGTTAGTTTTTTGGGAGGGTTGTTTTTGTTTTTGTTTTTATTTGGTTTGGTTTGGTTTGGTACTAGGGATTGAACCCAGGGGTGCTTTATCACTGAACTACCTCCCCACCCCTTTTTGTTTTTTAGTAGAAGACAGCATCTCTCTACATTGCTGAGGCTGGCCTCTAACTTGTGATTCTCCTACCTCAGCCTCCCAGGAGTTCCCTTACCTTCTTTTTTGGAGAAGATATAATTGGTGTCATTCTTCTTTAAATGTTTGTTAAAATCTTCAGTGAAACCATCTCGGCCTAGACATTCTTTATCATTACCTTTTTGATTACAAATTTATTTTCCATAATGTTTTTAGGACTATTCAGTTAATCTCTTTTACCTTGGCTTAATAAATAATTGGTGATTTCAAGAATTTGATCCAATTCCTGTACAGTGTCAAATCTGTGAGCATAAAGTTGTCTTCTGTTATTATGTTTTAATCCCTGCAGGATCTGTTGTGATACACTATTTCCTGATATTGGTGATTTGTGTCTTTATGTTTCTTGTGGTGCTGAGGATTGAATCCAGGGCCTCAAAGGCACATGGATGTGGCTTAGTGGTAGAGCACTTGCCTTGCATGTGTAAAGAACTGGGTTCAGTTCTCAGCACCACATATAAATAAATGAATAAAATAAAGGTCAACAACGAAAAAAAATTAAAAAAAAAGAATTGGAATCAGCATAAATGTGTACTAGAAGGAACTTATTAAATAGTATGGTTCTATGTATGCCCAGGGTTGTGTACCAAGGAGCCAATGCAGCTCTATATTTGTTGACATGGAAAGAGAACAATTATTTATTGTTAAGGAAAAAAGTCAACAAATTTCACCATTATGTATAACTATAATGTGTCAATACAAAATAGTGAAAAACATCAAAACCTAACTTTAAAAAATCAGATTATTAAAAAAACTTCATGAATATTTTAGTCCCATTTTTATAAATTTACTTAAAATATAGATTATCTGGAAGTATGATAAATATCAAAAGAATTGACAGCATTTGATTCTGCAGACCAGGATGATTACAGAAGGTTTTTTACCTTTCTTTAATAATCCAAGTATAATTATTTTGCATTTTTATATAATTATTTTACAATGAGAAAAAACTAAATATTTTACCTGGAATAAAAAACACACATTGGATTAAAACCAGTGTACTGTTTTAATCCAGTGAAACTGTTTACTTTTACATGCAATTAGTTTTATCTGCCTCTATGTCTGAAGGTCCCACTGTGTGCTAACAGTAGTCACAGGTAATCATCATGAATCACTAAGAATGTGTTAATTAAAATTAGTTATTGTAAGATAACAGAGAAATGAATAATAATTTTTTTCCATTAAAAATCATTTGAAACTTAAGTGGGAATGTTTCATTTACCTTAATGAATTAATGTAGGGCTGGGATTGTGGCTCAGTGGTAGAGCACTTGCCTCGAATGTGTGAGACACTGAGTTCGGTTCTCAGCACTGCATATAAATAAATAAATTAAAAGTTTACCAGTGGCTAATAAAAATATTTTTTAAAAAAATTAATGTGTATATTATTCCCTTCTATTAATAATAAAGCATTACCTGTTTTTAAATGTTTTGATTTAAATATTAGTGGTTATTTTAACTAACAAGTTGTAAAAATTCAGGTGTTCATTCTCTGTCTGTGCACTGTAATGAACATAGTTTACAGCAAACTCCTAGCACGTTAGCAGCTTAAAGAAAGATCTAGAAACATCAGAATCCCCCACTGCAGCTAGGCTAATATCCACTTACTGATTGATAAGACTGGATTTTGGTGGTTGCTACAATGACAGATACCTGTTTCTGTGATTAAATATATTGAGAGTTCTGATGAAGCAATTATTTTCTAGGGAAGTGGAAAATCAACTTTAGCCAAAGCAATCTGTAAAGAAGCATTTGATATGTTGGATGCCCATGTGGAGCTGGTTGACGGTAAAACTTTACGAGGTATGAAATGTGGTAACACTGTGTAAGTCCTATATTTTATAGACAGGAATGTTGTTATTAATCTAATAAATACAAATATCACCAGATCTTTAACTCTTCTGCTTCTCCTTAGTCACTGAAAGTCCTTACTTTTAATATTTTTTGATAAATTTCTAAAATTGTATTTGATGGAGGCCTAATTTTTTCTTTTCTAGCCAAAACCCTTTTAGACTGTATTCCTGGAAATGCCAGCTTACATCACTTTTGTATACTTTGGGTATACACGATCTCTGAATTATTATGGGGGTGGATAAGCGGGTGCCTGTGGACAGCAATGAAGAGAATTACAGTTTACCATATGATACTTTTGTTCTTTTTAAAGTCAGTTTTTTTAAATCTATGATGTCATAAGAAACTAAAAAATAGCCTTTAAAATCCCTTTATTTCATTTGCTATAAAGGAGATTTTAGAAGCACTGTCCCTCAGAGTCCTGCTTGAAGCCACATGAGAAAATTTTAATTTAGTGCTAAAGGGATTTAACTCAGGGGCACTCGACCACTAAGCCACATCTACCTTAGCCTCCCGAGCTGCTAGGATTACAGACATGGCTATATCAGTTTATGAATTTGTATAGTATACTGCCTGTTCTTTGAAAATTGAAACTTTGTTCCTCACCAGCAAATTTGAAGCCAATTTTGCAATTTAAATATAAAAATTTTAGTATCTCCAGTTCAGTGTTCACTTTTACCTGAATCTTTTTTTTTTTTAAGTGATATTGAGAATTAACTCAGAGGCATTTTACCACTGAGTTACATCCCCACCTCTTTTTATATTTTAGACAGGGTCTCAATAAGTTGCTGAGGCTTACCTCAAATTTTCAATCTTCCTACCTTAGTTTCCTGAGTAGCTGGGATTACACGCATGCACCACCATGCCTGGCTATCTGAATCTTGAACCTTTATGTTTTCCCATGTCCTATTTTTATTTAATTATTTTATCATAACCATCTGAAATTCTCTATGGAGTAAAACTGTATATAATAAATACATAAAGAAATAGCTTATTTCTTTGCTCTAAAATTTGGCACTTTACTGAATCCTTTGAGACTTTAATTGTACCATGCCAGTAATTAAGAAGTTTATTTACTTAACACATTTTGTGATTGTTACATTAACAAAACATGGATTAAAAAGTTAAATTAATATTGAACTCTTCTAATGCTTTTGGAAAGATAACCTGAAATTTTTAGCCCTGAAGTAACTTTAAATCATATCTTCTGTACTAAGGAAAAAGGCTCGAAACCATACAAAAAACCCTAGAGGCAGCTTTCTCAGAGGCAGTATGGAGGCAGCCATCTGTTGTTCTGCTGGATGACTTGGATCTCATTGCTGGACTGCCTGCTGTCCCGGAACACGAGCATAGTCCTGATGCGGTGCAGAGCCAGCGGCTTGCACATGGTAATACATACTCTGCTGACTTAAGGCCTCCTCCTTTTGTCAGTCATCAGTTTTAGTCTTCATGGTAAATCTACTGTTTATGGAGAATAGTATATATGGTAGGTTATGTATTGTTTTTAAGGCCTCTGGTAGCATTCTGCAGCTGTTTTGTATTTTTTAAAAATGGTAGAGGAAAACACTGAAAATACTACCATTTCATGGTTAGTGTTTGGGGCCTTTTCATTCTCCTTTACTTACTAGAAACTGCTTAATTTATAGATTTATTCTTGCTTTTGTTCGTTTGGCAAATATTTTTTGAATGCGTTTGTGAAGTCTGTATTCTCAAAGTCAAGAAGAAAGAACAATGAACAGACAATTTTAGTGCAGAATGATAATAAGGATGACTACCATGAGTGCCCTTTGTGGGAGACGACTTGCTTTGCACTCTATATATAGATAATCTGGTTTTAGTGGTCAGTAAGTGGAAATTAAGAGAGAATAAGTAATTGGACCAAGGAGATCAATGAGGAGATGGTAGCATATACCAAGCTAGAAATAGGGTACTATAGGATCATATAACCTAAATTGGGAGTGAAGTAGTGTAAGTGGAAGTAGTAGAAGTGGAAGACTTTTTGGAGGAGTTTATAACTGAGTAGAGTTTTTTTTGAGGAGTAGAAATTAGCATGAAGCAATTTCATGCTAATGAAGAAGCAAAGGAAGTATAGTCCACAGGGAAAGGTACAGAGGTATAAGAAATCATGGTATGTTGGGGAATATGCCACTAGTCAGAATTCAGAGTGCAAGAAAAGAATTGGTGGGGAGGTGAGACTGACCTTGAGCTGTCTCAAGGTTCTTGAGAGCTGAAATAGGTACAAAGTATAACTAGAGTGACTTAATAACTAATTTTAATCTCAAATTTTGAGTTCTATAGTACCTGTAAAACTAGTATTCTAGTCTTAAACTGAATGCTAAATACTGGATCTGTTAATCTATCATTTAATGAAGTACTTCAGATTTCTGAATCAGGACTCAGATATACATTACTAATGTCTGTTTTCTTTCTGACCACCTCATACCAAACCTTGCAAGACATTGGTTGGAAAGAGATTTTTCAGGAAATCACAGAAATGTGAGCGATATTTTGGTTAATAAACAATTTTTTGTTTGTTGGTCGGTTAGTTGGGTTTTTTTGTTGTTTAGTAAACAGCTTTTTATCCCCCTGAGCTGTTACAATATATTGCTTAATTCTAGCTTTGAATGAGATGATCAAAGAATTTATTTCCATGGGAAGTTTGGTTGCACTGATTGCCACAAGCCAGTTTCAACATTCTCTGCATCCTTTACTTGTTTCTGCTCAAGGAATTCACATATTTCAGTGTGTCCAGCACATTCAACCTCCTAATCAGGTAATACATTAATAAGATTATTGAAATATTCCCCTCTTTATATAAATTATTTTTTATGTATTAGGTACTTATAGTTTTAAACTTAATGTTTCTAAGTGATCATAAGGATATTTAAAAGCCACATTTAGTATATGTTGTGCTAAGTGCACAAATTATAATTTATAACCATCCGCAATGTTATCATGTTCTTTCTGAGAAAGAGCCTTGTCTGAAAATAGTATTTCTTCTGAATGAGATAGAACAGTGAGAAATGTGGACAGATGTATTTCAAAAAATTGATTAAGCATTTTTCGTACTAGCACATATAGTCTGTAGTCCTCTTTGGTAATTCATGCTCAGAAGGGTTTTAGTGACATTGAAGCGAAAGAAATATGTTTTGGAACTGAGAAGTATGTTTTAAATTTTTGTTTACCTGGTGTCTTACCTGGTGTCTACCCTAAGTATTCATGCCCTATGCTGTTTACCTGTTGTCAACAAACAAAAGTTTTTTTTCTGTTATTAAATGCAACACAGTGGTAGTAATGTTGGTCACTAGATGTTTTTAGAAATAAGTTTTATAGGAACAATCAAAAAAGGCACTCTTAAGGAACCATATATTACTAAAACTGCTTCTTATTTGAAAAAGAAATGGCAATCATTTATCAATGTGACTTTTTTTAAACACCTTTATTGAGGTATAATTGAAATACAACCAACTTACATATTTGAAGTGAACAGTTTAATCAGTTTTAACGTGTGTGTATCTGTATACCTATACATATGTACGTGTATGTATGTGTGAGTATATGTATGTGCATACACATATACATACATCATTGCAACCATCACAACAGTTAAGCTTAGAAACATTTCCATCACTCCCACAAGTTTCATGGTACCTTTTTGTAGTCTATCCCTCTTCTACTTCATTCCTAGGCAACCACTAATCTGCTTTCTGTCACTTTAAATTATGTGAACCTGATTTTTCTCCAAATATATGTAATCATGCTCCACATAAAGACATTTGAGTCACTTATGGACCACATATATCATGGTGGTCCAATAAGATTATAATGGAAGAGAAAAATCCCTATTACCTAATTTATAGCTCTAGGCATTGTAACATCCTAGTACAACACATTATTCATGTTTGTGGAGATGCTGGTGCAAATAAGCCTGCTGCCACTCATATAAAAGTATAGCACAATTATGTGCAGTATATAATACCTAAAAGTGATAATAAATAATGGTTACTGGTTTATGTATTTATTGACTATTTTTTTATCATTTTAGAATTTACCTCTTCTTATTGAAAAAAAATTGACTAAAATAGTAATGCCTCATACATCTCATGTTTACCACAGCTCTTGATTGTTCCATTTCCTCTTTTTCATCATTCTTGTTTTGTTTATCATGGCCCTTAAGCATACAAAATTCACTGCTAATATTACCAGAAGAAGGCCAGCTCAAGGGACTGACCTGGAATCAAAAGTGATTAAGGACTGCAAAGGTAGAAAATCAGTGATGATTATCACTTACCAGTCAGGCATGTTCTTTTCCACATAGACAATCATAAAGAATCAGAACAAAGTGACAGAAGTTGTTGAAGGATCTGCTTTATTAAAAGGATGAGCAAAAATTTGAGAAGAGCCTTTATTAGATAAGGATAAATTTCTAATGACCTGAATTAAAGACCAGACACCAAAGTGTATGCCTCTCAGCACCATGATCATGGCCAAAGAGTTTATTGATGATGTTAAAAGAAAAGGTTAGGGGCTGGGGTTGTGGCTCAGTGGTAGTGCACTTGCCTAGCACATGCGAAGCACTGGATTCAATCCTCAGCACCACATAAAAATAAATAAATAAGATAAAGGTATTGTTTCCATCTATAACTAAAAATATTTTTTAAAAAAGAAAAGGTTAGGCTGGGGATATAGCTCAGTTTATAGAGTGCTTGTGCCCTGGGTTCAATCCCCAGCACTGCCCAAAAAAAAAGGAAAGAAAGAAAAAGAAAAATTTGGCCTAACCGTGTTACATTTATTATTAGCTTTGTTTTAAAGCAATTTGAGAGTCATTATTCTTTATATACATGAAACTAAAGGGGCGAGTCTGAGTGCTGATGTGAATCAACTGAAGAATTCATGGAAACTACTAGATAGTAGTAGCTGATTTGGGAGAAAAATTACTTGCCAGAGCAAATCTGTCAAGAGCAGTTTGACAGAACAAATCTGACAGAGCAATAGGCTATACTATATAGCCTAGGTTTGTAGTAGTCTGTACCACATATATTTGTGTAAGGCCAGTCTGTGATGTTCACATAATTGATAAAACTGTGTTTTTGGAACATATCCCCATTGTAAAGCGATGCATAACTACTAAAATGTGCAGGTGAATATAATCAGTAATTTGAATTTTGTGTTTTTTCTTTAGGAGCAAAGATGTGAAATTTTACATAATATAATAAAAAATAAACTTGACTGTAATATAAACAAGTTCACTGATCTTGACTTGCAACACATAGCTAAAGAAACTGAAGGGTTTGTAGCTAGAGATTGTACAGTGCTTGTGGACCGAGCCATACATTCTCATCTCTGTCATCAGCCTGTATCCACCAGGGAAGGTACGTTTTATTATTAAAAACTGAATTTGGGGTTTTCTTTCTATTATAGAGAAACATAATTGTAGTAAGGCAAGAAATAGAAATATTCCATTTTAGCCTTTGGGTAAGTTGTTATTTGAGTAGAAAATTAGTATTTCCAACTAAAATAAAATGGCATATTTAAAAAATTCATAGATTGCAATATAACACCAAAAGAAACTTTGTTTATTTTTAAACAGAATTAGTTTTAACAACAACAGACTTTCAGAAGGCTCTCAAAGGATTTATTCCTGCATCTCTACGAAATGTCAACTTACATAAGCCTAGAGACCTGGGCTGGGATAAGATTGGTGGATTACATGAAGTTCGGCAGATACTCATGGATACTATCCAATTACCAGCCAAGGTACTTTTAAAAAAGGAAAACAGGGCTGGGGAGATAGCTCAGTTCGTAGAGTGCTTGTCTGTCAAGCACAAGGCCCTGGGTTCAATCCCCAGCACCACCAAAAAAAGGAAAACAGATACTTTTCCCAGAAGAAACCTGAATCATTGGCTTTGGCTCTTTATATGTTGGCTTATGCAATCTTAATTTGATTGAACATTGTTTTACTGAGTTAGCAGATAAATGCCCAGCACTATTTTGGGTACTTTAACAGATTTTTTTTTTTTTTTGTATTTGATACACTTTTTACCCATCAGAAATTTTTAAGAAAAGCTTAGGTGATATTCCCAATAAATGCATTTTGAAGTGAATTTCATATTTCTGTTTGAATCATTCAGATTATACTAAAGCAAAATGAACTGTCTGCTGGGATTTGAACAGGAACGGAAAGGTATAATCTAGGAGGTGAAAGAATCATTTATATCTACAGGACTGGTGGAGTAAGTCAGATTTCTAGATTCTGGGGATCAGTCCTAAAAAGGCAGAGTTGGCAGGCAGCATAAGTTATGTAGATGGCAGAATAAAGGGAACAAAGGTAGATTATTCTTCAAATAGTAGCTGGGCACTGTGGTTCATGCCTGTAATCACAGCAGCTTGGGGGGCTGAGGCAGGAGGATCATGAGTCCAAACCAGACTCAGCAACTTAGCGAGGCCTTAAGCAACTCAGTGAGACACTGTCTCTAAGTGAAATACAAAATAGGACTGAAGATGTGGCTCAGTGGTGGAGTGCCCCAAGTTCAATCCCCTGTACACACACACAAAAAGATCATGCAGTATAATCGAAGAGGGAGTGTGTTTGAGTAAGGGACCTGTGCAAAGAAATGAAGAAATGGGATCTTGGGTTACATGTAGCTGGATGGCAGCTCCTGGGATTTGGTCACTGTTGGGCCTAGGACATATTGAGTTCAGCACAAGACTAGTTTAAAGCCTGTGTGAGAGAAGATGGGCATAGAAGGACTAGCCAGGGCTTCATGATTCTATGTGCTGGGTCTGGGCACCAGGCCAGCAACATGGAGACCACGTATGTAACTGCTGACTGAGGCCTCTCTTGGATTAGAATGCAGACGGAGGTAAAGGTTGGAATTTTGTCAATAGGTAGAAATAATGAGGAGACCGTGATATTGTAGACAGTAACCGAATGTTTTGCTTACGTCAAAGATTTTTGCTTTCTGAGATGCAGTCATGGGCTGGGGATATGGCTCAGTTGGTAGAGTGCTTGCCTCTTGTGCACAAGGCCCTGGGTTCAATCCCTAACACCACAAAAAAAAAAAGCAATCACTTGTTCAACCTGGACATACTCAGGAGATTTTACTGTATAAGGTCATTACATGTGCTTCTCTGTCACGTCTTTTCTTTCTTTGAGTGTATTTGAGTGCACACAGCTGTCAAAAATTGCACCATAAACCACATAAGTGGAAGACAGTATACTTGTTAAAAGATTTGCCTTTATTTTCTTAGTATAATACTTTTATAATGCTTGAGAAAAAAAAAAAGGAATAGCAAAAGTAAGTTCTGACACAGTTATGTGCATTTTATATAGGGTGTATATCCCCCCTGTTCAACTAGGAAAATCTAATAGCTCCTTTATTGAGTTCATTATTTTTAATAGGAATATTTATTTTCTAATGTTGTGCTGTTAATAAAGACAGCTGTTATCACCATCTGAATACTTTTTCCTATATGTTGATTGTTAACTGCTGCTTTGTGTTTCTGTTCAGACTTGTACTCTTTGTCATATTTTTATATTTTTCAGTACCCAGAATTATTTTCAAACTTGCCCATAAGACAGAGAACAGGAATATTGTTGTATGGTCCTCCTGGCACAGGAAAAACCTTACTAGCTGGGGTAGTTGCACGAGAGAGTGGAATGAATTTTATTAGTGTCAAGGTATGTGTGCATTTTTCTTTCTTCTTTTTTTCCTCCTTGCGATTAAACTTACATAGTACACAATTGACCATTTTAAAGTGTACAGTTTATCAGTGCTTTCACAGAGCTGTGCAGTCACCACCTGTGTAGTTTCAAATTTTTTTCATCCATTCCTTCTTCTACCAATTCCCTAGCAACCAGAATTCTGCTTTCTGTCTCTATGGGTTTGCCTATTCTGTATAATTAATATGAAAGGAGTCAGGCAATATGTGACCTTCTCTGCCTAGCTTCTTTCACTTAGTATAATGCTTTTATGTTTCATCCAAGTTGTAGCATGTATCACTACTTTATTCATTTTCATGACTGAATAATAATGCCATGCATACCTGTACCATACTTTATTTATCCATTCATCATCATTGGTAAATATTTGGCTGCTGTGAATAATGTTGCTATACATATACTTGTACAAATATCTGTTCATGTAAAATTTCTTTGTGAACATACATTTTCATTTCTCTTGAGTACATAATGAATAGTGGAATTGTTGGGTAATTCCATATTTAACTTCTTGAGGAACCACCAAACTATTTTTCACAGCAGCAGCACCATTTTACATCCCTACCAACAGTGTGTGGAGTCTCCTAATTCTCTATGTTCTTGACAATACCGTTTATAGTTTTTTTAATATATATATATTTTTTATTTGTCAGTGAATCTCTTGTTCATTTTTATTTATTTACATGTGATTCTGAGTATTAAACCCAGGGTCTCACACTTGCCAGGCAAGTGCTGTACCACTGAGCCACAACTCCAACCCCACCATTTATGTTTCTTGACTGTGGGTTAGTCTCATATTTGGAAAGCTAGTGGGGAACAGTGATCCCTTTATTAGTTAAAGCTGTAAGAAATTGAGTAATGAGCCACATTTCTTGTATGATTTCTCACATCCTGTTTAAGGCAAATTTTTGTGCCTTATGAATACAATTCTACATAAATATTCAGATAAAAGCAAACTATACCTAAAGGAAGAAAATCTTTAAGACTAGAGGCTGAACCAGGCGTTGTGGCACATGCTTGTATTTCCAGCAACTTGGGAGGCTGATGCAGGAGGATCCCAAGTTCAAAACCAACCTCAACAACTTTGCAAGGCCCTAAGCAACTTGGTGAGATGCTGTCTCTAAATAAAAAATTTTAAAAAGGAAAAAGGCTGGACTTCATTTGAGATGGATTTATAATCCAAAAACCAGGTGCAATTGGGTTTTGCCTCTCCTTTTTTTATTTTATTTTATTTTAATTTAATTTATTTTAGTGCTGGGGATTGAACCCAGGGCCTTGTGCATGCAAGGCAAGCACTGTACCAACTGAGCTACATCCCCAACCCCATTATTAGGATTTTTTTATGAACTGAGTACACAGGCACCCTGGCATGATGGAGAAACACTAAAACTTTAATTTTCCTAACTTTCTCTGGATTCTGACATAACCATGACTGTACTCTTCTTTTTATAATTGTCAATAGAATGTGCTCTCATTGGTTTTTTTTTTTTAATACATAATTTTCTAGATTAATATTGGTGAATACTGAGTTTTTCCATTAGGAACGACACCTTATCCCCTTAACAAAATCATAATTTGGGCTGAATTCCCAGTGGAAAGTTTTCAGGAAGAAGCTTATCCTCTTTGGGTGGATCAGTGTGGATCCTTCACTGACACAAGCATGTTGCCTTGTTTCTAATATTTTGCCTTAAGTTATTTCTTGTTCCATCCTTTAATCCTATAGTTCTCTGACTGTATTAAAGAAGTATGATTAAATGCTGGTATATTAACAGATGTCTATATGACTGAGTATTATAAACGCTTTAATTTGGCCACTTCCTGATCAGTATTTGGTCTTTTGGAGGTAGTGATTTTTTCACTAGATATCAATTTAATATCTATTCAGGTTTGAGAGATCCTAATTTAAGGAAAGACTATACTCACCATTGATTTTGCTTTACATAGTGAAATTTGTTTTAAAAGTTTTTCAGTTGAGTGAGCAAATAGCTCATCTTGCAGAGTGCTTGCCTTGTGTGCGCATGGACCCGGGTTCGAATCCCCAGCACCTCGGAAAATAATGTGGTGGCTTCAAACAGTTTTTCAGTAGACTTAGGAAAGATGTTATTATCATTATCTTATTATTATTTGGTGGGGGCTGCTGGGGATTGAATTAGGGCCTTGTGCATACCAGGCAAGCACTCTACCAACTGAGCTATATCAGCCCCTGATGATATATTCTTGAACTACTGTACAGATAATTTGGTTTCAGTAATTGAATTGCTAACTAAAGTGAGTTATGTCTACATATTTTTTGTAGTCTCCAAAGATTTAAGATAGGTGGGACTTTTAAAAACCGTTCATTACTTCACTAAACAAGTCATTGTACAGTACTTCTGTGGCAGCCACTATTTTGGGACCAGAGATTCAGCCATGAACAGAACTTTCTTTTTGGATTTTACATTCTACTAGTGAAAAGAGACAATGAGCAGATATACACATCAAATACAAAATTTTCTGCCAGATGAAGGTAAATACTAATTAGGAAGAAAAACAGGAGACAAAGTAACTGGATTGGGTCACAGATGGTATTGTCAGGCAGGATTTTTCAGGAGAGGTGGCACTTTGACAAAGCTTTAAATGATATAAAGCTATAGGTTGCCAGGCGTGGTTGTGCACACCTATAATCCCAGGGACTCAGGAGACTGAGGCAAGAGGATCACAGATTCAAAGCCAGCGTCAGCATATTAGCAAGGCCCTAAGCAACTTAATAAGAACCTGTCTCAATAAATAAAAAGGATTGGGGATGTGGCTCAGTGGTTAAGTGTCCCAGGTTCAATCCCCAGTGTCAAAAAAAAGAAAAAAAAAAAGAAGCTATCGGTCATGAGAATATCTGGGAAACAATGTTTTCTAAGCAGAGAAAAGAGGAAACCCATGTGTAGAACTTGCAATATGATAATTATTCCAGCAAACATCAAGTTTTAAAATGTATTTAAGACACATCTATTTTATCATATTAAAATTTTTCTGTGATTCACTTAGATTTAGTCTAAAACCAAAGTTATGCTTTGTTTTTAAGTAATTTTATCTTACCTCTAATTTTATTTTATCTGAATAGGGGCCAGAGTTACTCAGCAAATATATTGGAGCAAGTGAACAAGCTGTTCGTGATATTTTTATTAGGTTAGTTTCCTGTGAATGTTTTAAGATAACTGATTGCATTATTATTTATTAGTCAATGCTTTTTGGACTCACTTTTTGCTTTGGTTTTGTTGTTATTGTTTGTTTTTACAGTACTGAAGATCAAATCCAGGGCTCTCATACACTAGATAAGCACTGCATCACTGAGCTATTCCCTTGTTTTTTGCGAACTAGAGTTTGAAACCTATGATTTTGTGTAAACCATTAATAAACTAAAGGACAAATATCTATGTTTCATGAAATGCTACTAAAATATGAAATGTTTTCAATATTAAATGTTATAGATTATTTGGTTTTATATTTACAATAGAAATATTGTGGGCTGGAGTTGTGACCCAGTGGTAGAGAGCTTGCCTAGCACATGTGAGACACTAGATTCAATCCTTAGTACCACATAAATAAAATACAAAGTTATTATGTCCACCTACAACTAAAAATATTTAAAAGAAATATCCCTAACCATGGAATTATAAGTAGGAATATATATAAAGAAATCTCAGAGTAGATTCTTACATGAAATAAATAATTATCCCTGATTTATTTCTTATTCTTTAAGCTCCAAATTCTTTTTCTTTTTCTTTTTTTCTTTTTTTTTTTTTGTACCAGGGATTGAACCCAGGAACGCTTAACCACTGAGCCATATCTCTAGCCCCTTTTGTATTTTATTTAGAGACAGGGTCTCACTGAGTGCTGAGGCTGGTTTTGAACTCATGATTTTTCTACTTCAGCCTTCTGAGCCACTGGGATTACAGGCCTGTGCCACCATGCCCAACCAAATTATTTTTCCAGTTCTAATTTGTCTCTTATAAATCAAGATTCCAGGCTGGGGAGATAGCTCAGTCGGTAGAGTGCTTGCCTTGCAAGCACAAGGCCCTGGGTTCAATCCCCCCAAAAAAAATAAAAATAAAAATAAATAAATAAATAAATAAATAAATCAAGATTCCATATGGCCAATTTAATTAAAATAAAGTATAACTATTAGTGAATATGCATAAGATGTATATGAATACAGAACATAATATTTAAGGATAAAAATAATTATTCATATAAGATAGAGTTATGAAATTTTTTAAAAACTTTTGTTTAGATGTTGATGAACCTTTATTTTATTCATTTATTTATATATGGTACTGAGAATCGAACCCAGTGCCTCACACATGCTAGGCAAGTGCTCTACACTGAGCCACAACCCCAGCCCCATGAAGTTTTTAAATTAATAAGTTTGTTCCATTCTTTTAAAAATTTTATTTTATTTATTTATTTATTTATTTATTTATTTATTTTTTTTTTTTTGGTGCTGGGGATCAAACCCAGGGCCTTGTGCTTGCAAGGCAAGCACTCTGCCAACTGAGCTATCTCCCCAGCCCCTAAAAATTTTATTTTAAAGTATGCAATTAAGAGACTATATACGGGCCTGGGATTGTAGCTCAGTGGTAGAGCACCTGCCTGGCATATGTGTGGCACTGGGTTTGGTTCTCAGCACCACATACAAATAAATAAATAAAATAAAGGTATTAAAAAATTTTAAAAAGAGGTTATATATAACACAAACTCTATAACTCTACAGTATGTACAACCAGAAGAATGAGAGGTTATACTTCATTTATGTATGATGTGTCAAAATGCATTCTACTGTCATGTATAACTAATTAAAACAAATTTTAAAAAACAAAAAGGACATATATATAGCATACATATGTAGTTTACAAAATAATAATAAAATGAACATTTACATATCCATCCCCCCAATTTAAGAAATAAAACATTACCAGGAAAAAGCATTATTAGAGACATCTTTATAAAAATTCAGTTCACCAAGAAGACATTATAATTCTAAATTTGTACCCAATAATAAAAGGTAAAAATTGAAAAGGAGAAATTGATAAATTCACCTTCACAGCAGATTTTAACACAGTTCTCAGTAATTATTGGATTGAAGCAAATAGAGCAGTAAAAGTGAAGAGATTTGAACAACATTGTCAACAAAA
Organism: Sciurus carolinensis; assembly: GCF_902686445.1. Taxonomy (NCBI): domain Eukaryota; kingdom Metazoa; phylum Chordata; class Mammalia; order Rodentia; family Sciuridae; genus Sciurus; species Sciurus carolinensis. Next base: position 49,793,395 of record NC_062220.1, read on the forward strand.
TTGATCTGATAAGTGTATTTAGAATATGCACCCAACAAGTAGAAAATATGTCTTCTTTTCAAGCCCAAATTAAACATTTTTGAAAATTGGTCATATTTGAAATCATACACATAACAATTGCAGTAGGTTTCAGAGAAACAGTATCATGTCGACTCTATTCTGTGAAAATACAGTTGAGTTAAAGTAAATAATAAAAGATTGATCTCTCATACTTTTTTTTTTTTTTTTTTTTAGTTGTCCATGGATCTTTTATTTTATTTATTTATATGTGGTGCTGAGTATCAAACCCAGGGCTTCACACATGCCAGGCAAGTGCTCTACTACTGAGCCTCAACTCTAGCCCCCTCATACATAAAAAAATAAATATTTTTTTAAAAAACCATCTATTCTGAATAATTCATGGGTTAAGGAAAAGACCACAATTGTGAATACTTGATATCTAGTGATAATGAAAATAATGCCAGTTAAAATTGTGAGATGTTATAAAACTAATTTCAAGGCAAATACGTAGCATTAAGTATTTAGAAAAGAAAAAAAGGTTGTAAGTTAATCACATATCTATCCCTAGGAATTAGGAAAATTATAGATACAAATAAAAAATAAATGAATATAAATTTTAATTTTAAAAAGCAGATAAAAGGGAAACAATAAAGATGGAACAAAATTTAATGAAATAAAAAACAGTTCAGTTGACAAGTTCCTGAAGCCAAGTTATTTTTTGAAAGCCTATACACTTAATGGATCTCAAGCAAGTTTAATCAAGAGGAAGGAAAAGAGCCATGAATAAACAATATTAAGGCTAAAAAGAGAGATGTGACTAAAGACATACCAGAAATGGAAAAGATTATAAAGGAATATATTGAAAAACTCTATGCTGATATATTTGAAGATATATCAAATATATTCTCCTAGATATATTCTAGGAGAATTTTGCCAAACATTTTAGGAGCAGATAATTCCAGGGTGTTTTTAACCCAGAAGATATTACTTGTCGTTTATTTAATAAGGTATCTTGTTTTTTTTAGTCATCATGACACGTATTTTGTGTTAGGGACTAATCTCTAAACTTTCTAGTCCACCTGTCACTAGAGAATGGAATTAATGTTTTCTTCTTTTGAATTAAAGCAAAATTAGTTAATAAAATTAAAAATCAGTAATTGGAGGACAGCTCAGTGGTAGAGCTATGCTTAGCATGTAAGAGGCCCTGGGTTCAATCTCCAGCACACACTCACAAAATTAAAGTTCAAATTAGAAAAAAATGTAAAATAAGTAACTAAAATACATTTTTCAGAGATCCCTTACAAAATAATATTCTGAAAATAATGAACTTGCCAACTTCTGAATGGGCAAAAGAAATGAATAGAACTTCACAAAAGAAGGAAAGTAAGCAGATTGAAAATTGTTATTTGTAAGAAAAATCAAAGAAGTATTTATTGACTAAGACTTGGGATTTTAGTCCCTTATTTGTCTAGAAGGCATGGTCTTAGACAAAGACCTCAACCTCTTTTACGACCCAGTTTATTGGAAATGAGGGTGATTACATATGACTGCCTTCCTTAAGAGTTTATTGTGAAATTAAAATAAATATGTGCATGCATATATAAACATATGCATTCATCTATATACATAATTAGTTTGGCAACTCTGAAGCCCTTTTCACATATTCAGTATTTCTTCTTCCTAGAGCACAGGCTGCGAAGCCCTGCATTCTTTTCTTTGATGAATTTGAATCCATTGCTCCTCGAAGAGGTCATGACAATACAGGAGTTACAGACCGAGTAGTTAACCAGTTGCTGACTCAGTTGGATGGAGTAGAAGGCTTACAGGGTAACCATTGTAAATACAAAAATAAGCTGTTGTAACAAAATTTTACCAGGTGTTAGTAAAAAAAAAAAAAAAAAACAAACCTTGTTGTTTTCCCCTCAGGTGTTTATGTATTGGCTGCTACTAGTCGCCCTGACTTGATTGACCCTGCCCTGCTTAGGCCTGGTCGACTAGATAAATGTGTATACTGTCCTCCTCCTGATCAGGTGACAATTTCATATTTAGAGTCCAAAACCCAACAAATGCTACACTCTTTCCTTGTGAACTTTACTTCTGCAAGGTAATAGCAATTGTCCTCAGAAGACCAGCTCTCTTAGGCAAAGGTTTAGTCACTGTTTGCTCAAAGCATAAAAAGATTCTGAGTTAGATGCAAAGTCTGTGACCCAGCCATTTCCATGCAGGTCTGAAAACTTTTTATAATTCTTCAGTGTTAGCCAGTTGGGAAAAAAGGCAAGAAGCCTGAAGTCTTACATGTCCACATTCTCTGTGTTCAACAGTCACACACCCCATTTTTCTGTCTAAACTGATAACAGAATCAAGCATATGAACAGTAAGCATGTAATTCATGTGAGAGGTGATTTTTCAGCTGTTCCTAGTCATGTTTTATGCCAACTACAGTTATCAGATTTAGAAATTAGTGACTGAAGGAACAAATAGATAAAAGAATAGTCAGAGGTATAAAATATCTGACTATATGTCACATGTAGCTAATTATTTAAATTATTTCAAATTTCTATTATGGCACATTTGCCCAAATTTAGAAAATAACCACAGTCTTAATAAGAAATTATTTATACAGAATATTTGAGAATGTTGATTTCATTCATTTTTCTATAAAGTCCCTTCTATTAAGGAGAAGTTCCAAGGAAGATGGGAGGTAGTAGACTTGTAATACATTTCTCAACTTAATTATAAAGCTTGTTAGATGTGCAAGGTTAATTCATTAAACAGTCATAAAATACAACTTAAGACAATATTTAATTTTCTTTTGTATTTGTTAATTCGTTTTTCTTCCCTCAGGTATCACGTCTTGAAATTTTAAATGTTCTCAGTGACTCTCTGCTTCTGGCAGATGATGTGGACCTTCAGCATGTGGCATCACTGACCGACTTCTTTACTGGAGCTGATCTTAAGGCTTTACTTTATAATGCCCAATTGGAGGCCTTACATGGAAGGCTGCTCTCAAGTGGACTCCAGGTAAATTTGAGTAGATTGTCATGACATTTTATGAGAGAAACAGCAATTCAATATTAAATTTTCAGTCTTCAAAAAAACCAGTTTTAGTAACTTTGGTAAAACCGTGTAGAAATTTTTTACCTTTAAGTTGAATGTTCCATATTTGGAATATAGGTTTTGCAAATATTTGTAATTATGAAGAATTCAATATCTATTTAACATCACTTTAATATTGACAGAAATATGCTGGTGTTTAGAAGGATATTGTTTAAATTGGGATATGAATTAATATAAACAAAAATAATTCAGGTTTTTAGTTTGTTTTTTACTTTAATTTTTTAAGAAACAATCATGTAAACTTGTTATTTTAGTTCGAAGCTAATTGTGGCAGTCCAGCCAATAGGAGCTTCTTTTGGATGACATTTGTGTCCTTATGATATGTCCTCATCATTCTTTGATCAAGTCCTTACTTTCAGACACAAGATATTCTTTGTTTATCTTATACTTTCTGTATCCCAGTCCTAGAAACAGCCTTTACTCTAAGAGTAAAGGGTAAATACTACCTCTAAGGGTAGTATTTTGATCTCAATTATTGCAGTAGATAATTTGCTACATATATTTTCTAGGAAGAATTTTTGTGTATATTCCTTCCCTCCCTGCCCCCATTTTGTTGGAGTTTTTTCAGGCCCTAAAGTTTCTAAATCAAGTTTTGCTGTTTATTTTGACAAGCTTTTGAAGTTTTATTGTGTTTTTTATCCTCTCTCACTAACACAACAACCAAAAAAAGGTGTGCATTTGGAAAGCACTCATAACATGGTTTTTTCATCATTTTGGAGTAGAAAAATATGAATGGAAAGGCAGAGGCATAAAAATAAAGCCCAGAGGTCTGACTCCTAGTTTCGTTATATACTTCTTTTGCAGGGATGGTTAGCAAGTTACCCATACATTCTATCTTATCTTTCCTTATTTTAATATTTAAAATTTTACTTTGTGCTTCACAACCCTTAGAGAATTGAGCTGGTTGAAAAATGCCTGAAGTCTCCTTGGATTGCAGTTTATATTATTTGTTTCTGAGTTGTGGTTTATTTGGATCTTAAAACTGGTTCTCCTTTTGTGTATTTTAGGATGGAAGTTCTAGCTCTGATAGTGACTTAAGTCTGTCTTCAATGGTCTTTCTTAACCATAGTAGTGGCTCTGATGACTCTGCTGGAGATGGAGAATGTGGCTTAGATCAGTCCCTTGTTTCTCTAGAAATGTCTGAGATCCTTCCAGATGAATCAAAATTCAATGTGTACCGGCTCTATTTTGGAAGCTCTTATGAATCGGAACTTGGCAGTGGAACCTCCTCTGATTTGGTATACTGTGCAGTTGTCCTTACACAGTTCTAAAATGTGAAGTTGTATATTGGTATAAAGTTGAGTGATTTATCTCCTAACCAGCCCCATATTTTTTCTGGTTGATGAGTTCTTCAGTTAAAAAGTCTTATTTTTCTTAATTAAACTAGTTAGCAATTTTCATTTCTTGTTAAGAACTTTAAAACAGGCCTGAAAGCAAGGGGAACAAAAGAAGTGAGTGGTTGTGATTATCTTTTCATTTCTTTCAGCCATTACTCTTCCCTACTAGTTTTATAACCTCTCTACTTAGTTAAATCATTTTATAGTAAACCTAAATTTTATTGTCATAGAACAATTGAGGATAATGAAAAATTTGATAGAATAGTGTCAAATTCTTGACAACAATAGATTTGCTTTCATGGAAAATATAAACAATAAAATAATAATCTATCAAAACAGTAGAATGAAACAGTATTACCCTATATATGTATGATTACATGAATGGTGTGAATCTACATTGTGTACAACAATAGAAATGAAAAGTTGTACCCCATTTGCGTACAGTGAATCAAAATGTGTCTGTAAAAATAAAAAATATTTTAATAAAAAAAGGATGATGTTGAATAAAAGTAGTGAAAGAGGGAAAAAATAATCTATCAACAAGCAAATATTTAAATTAAATGTGGATAATATCATTGTTTTTCTACTTAATTAAAATGGGACTCAATGTATATCCCCCCAAAATTAATAGTGATTCACTGATACCATTTTTGCTACACAACCTTTTTACATGTATTTAGTTATATTTTTTGTACAGTTTCTTTATTAGTTCAAATTTCTAAAAAAAAGTTACCTATTTTTATTTCCAAGATAGTAAGGTATTGTTTTAATTCTAGTCTTTAATTCTGTATTCTGTTTCTTAACTTCTGTCTAGAAATGTCCCAGAACCTTTGTATAATTCTGTTTGCCAAAGTAAGAGAAAGCCTCATTTGAAATCTGTCCTTGGTCATTAGTGGTGGTTTTAAATAACAAAGCATTAAAAAAAAAAACTAAACCCTTGGGCTGGGGTCATAGCTCAGTGGTAGAGCACTTGCCTAGCATATGTGAGACACTGGGTTTAATCCTCAGTACCACATAAAAATAAATAAAATAAAGGTGTTGTGTCCATTTAAAACAAAAAACAAAACCCCTATGTTATGGCAGTTTTCAGTCTGTGGTGTATAACATAGATATTAGAATACCAATATCTTTTATACTTGCTTAATTTCCGTGAATTATAAGGTAAACTTATATGCATATAATCCCTGCAACTCAGGAGACTGAGGCAGGAGGATCACAAGTTTGAAGCTAGCTTTAGCAACTTGGGGAGACCCTCAGCAACTGAGTAACACCTTGTCTCAAATTGAAAAATTAAAAGGACTGGGGATACAGCTCAGTGGTAGAGTGCCCTTGGGTGGTTTAATCCTAGTATCAAAATAAAAACAAGGTAAACTTATCTCTGTTAAAGTTTATTGCTTAAAATTTTTAATTTTTTCTTTGATAAACACAGTTGTTTTCCCACCCTCTCCTTTCATTACTCTTCCTAACATACAGAGCTCACAGTGTCTGTCTGCACCAAGCTCCATAACTCAGGATTTGCCTGGACTTCCTGGGAAAGATCAGTTGTTTTCACAACCGCCAGTGAACAGAACAGCTTCACAGGAAGGTTACCCAGAACTCACGCAAGAACAAAGAGATCAGTTGAGGGCAGATATCAGTATCATCAAAGGCAGATACCGGAGCCAAAGTGGAGTATGGCTTTTTTTTCCCTCCTCATTAAAACTTGTTAAATTTTTTAAGAAATTATTTTTCTTTTCCAATACATTTCTTTGTCTTATAAATGAGCTATATTTATAAATAAGGTAATGAAACACATTGACTCTGTTAAATGGTTATGCTCTTCCTTGCTTTCAAATAATTTTTAGTTAGGGAAGAGAAGTTTGGTCTCCTGAAAAATTCAACAAAAAGAAATGACAGGACTGTTACTTTTTTCATTATATCCCTAAGTTAACTCTTTGTTAATTTGTTCTTTATTGAAGGAGGATGAATCTCTTAACCAGCCAGGACCAATCAAAACCAGTCTGGCTATTAGTCAGTCGCATTTAATGACTGCACTTGGTCACACAAGACCATCCATTAGTGAAGATGACTGGAAGAATTTTGCTGAACTGTAAGTAACAGATTCTGGTTTGGAAGTATAGATATTATTATAGGTGACATCATTATTCAATTAAACTTTTACTTAAAGTTCTTGTTTAAAAACAAAAATAATATTTTTGAATGTTTAAAGGCTAATTCAGTCTTTAATCCCAGCTACTCAGAAGGTCGAAGTAAGAGGAGATTGCAAGTTTGAGACCAGCCTGGGCAACTTAGCAAAACCCTGTCTTAAAAATAAAAAAGGGGGCTGGGGAGATAGCTCAGCTGGTAGAGTGCTTGCCTCGCAAGCACAAGGCCCTGAGTTCGATCCCCAGTACCTCAAAAAAAATAAATAAATAAAAATTAAAATTAAAATTAAAAACAAAATAAAAAAGGCTGGAGATATAACTCAGTGGTAAAGTACTTGCCTAGCCTTCTTGAGTCCTTGGTTTGATGCCTAGCACTGAAGAAGAAGGAGGAGGAGGAGGAGGAGGAGGAAAAAGGAGGTGGGGGATGTTATTTATAATAAACCCATTCAATTTTAGAAAGTTTGAAGAAATGAGAAAAAGTAAAAGCTCTAAATGATTCTAATTATATGATTTGGAAGATTTATGAAAAAATATACCTATTCTACTTTCAAAACAATTTTATATTTTTTTAATCTCAAAAGCATTTGCCAGGCATAGTGGCACACAACTGTAAACCCACACACTCGGGAGGCTAAGGCAAGAGGATTGCAAGTTTGAAACCAGCCTCAGCAACTTAGGCTCTAAGCATCTTAGCAAGACCCTGTCTCAAAATAAAAAATAAAAAAGGGCTGGGGATGTAGCTCCATGGTTAAGTGACCCTGGGTTCACTCTCTAGTACCAAAAAACCCTAAACAAACATTATATTCACATTTGTTCATTTGTTGATCATGTTTAAAAGTACATGAGATTTATAGGCATCTTGTGATTGATTCTTTGACCACTTATGAGGCTGAGACTGGGAACCATTCTATGCCAATGATTCAGCATAATTTGGTTCAGAAATATTTATTTCTGGCCTCTCAAGAAAAAATACTTCAACTCTTAATTTTGCAGTGCTTTGAGTAGGTATATGTGTACGTATACATCAGTAACGTACTTATTGTAGAAAAATATAAAATCAGAGATGGAACAGAAGTTTCCCTTAATCCCATACCTTGTGTGCTTATGTATTTTTTCTTAACACGAGAACACTTCACACATATTGCTGTGTAACAGTTCCCCTTTTAGCCATCCACACATCTTGAACAGTCTTTTACATTTTAAGGAGGTTACTACTTTGTTGTTTTTAAATGTCATTTTATAGTATAGCTATGTCATGATATCCAATTTTTTGGACATTTAAATTACTTTCAAATTGTGCCATTATAAGCAGTGTGGTAATTAATGAATATTCTTTAAACTGATTAAATGTTTGCACATACCCTTAATTATTTCACTGGGATAGAGGTTGAATTGTTGCATCACAAGGTGCTCACATTTTTTAAGGCTTTCAAAATATATTGCCAAATTGCCTCCAGAATTACTGTCACAATGTGTATTTCAACAGCAGAAAGTAAGTGTGCCAGCTTATTAACCCAGAGTGTTGCAGTGTTTTTCTAACCTTATCCAATATCATTGCAAAAAAAATATATCTTGCTTAATAATTTACATTTCTTTGATCAAAACTATAAAAGTTACAATTTTTTATTTTATTCCTTGCTATTTGGTTTTTTGTTTGTTTGTTTTGAGGCAGGGTCTCACTAAGTTGCCCACACTCACCTCAAACTTGGAATCCTCCTGCCTCAGCCTCTGGATTACAGGTGTGCGCCACTGTACCTGGCACCATTTGTATTTTACCTTTTCTAACTTGAATTCCCTTTGTTCTTTTTTTTTTTTTTTTTTCTGTTAGAGTGCAGCTTTGGAAATTTATTTGTAAGAACTCTAATTTTTTCTAGTTCATTATTTCTCTTTCACAGAATACAATTCTGTACCTTACAGTGGCGTGCACCTATAGTCCCTGCTGTTTGGGAGTCTGAGGCAGAGGGATCACCTGAGCTTACATGTATGAGGCCAGCCTGGCAACATAGCAAGACCTCATCTCAAGAATACACACACACTTCTGTTTACAAACAGTTCATTATTTTTTTTTGTAGTTATATTGTTTACATTTACTAAATATTATTTCTTACTTTTTTAAGGTATGAAAGCTTTCAAAATCCAAAGAAGAGAAAAAATCAAAGTGGAACAGTGTTTCGACCAGGACAGAAAGTAACTTTAGCATAAATTATACTTCTGATTTTTGTGTGTGTGTGTGTCTGTCTGTCTGTGTGCGTGTATGTGGCTTGTCCATACTTTGTAACAGTAAAAAATTGTATCTGTAAATTTCTTTTTAATTTCACAAATTTGGTTAATCTGTAGAATCACAGATTGGTAAATGCTGTGATAATGTAATAATCAGGATTACTTGAGATTAACACTGTACAATAAATTGAGATATTTGTAAGATCTGTATTTTATTTCCTGTTATTAAATCTTTAATGAAATAATATTGGACAGGTGTTACTAATTTATTTCTTCTTTGAAGATAGGATAATAGAGATGGTAATTAAATTTCAGTTGCACATTCAGCATCTTTTTTTTTTTTTGCAGTACTGGGGATCGAACTCAGGGCCTTGTGCTTGCGAGGAAAGCACTCTACCAGCTGAGCTATCTCCCCAGCCCACATTCAGCATCTTTCTAACATTTGACATGTTTTATGCTGAGCAACTTTTTGACTATTTTGGAGAAAAAATAATATATGCTTATTTCAGAAAATATGGAATTTATACACATTTCAAATAAATTTAATTAGCCCTTCAGCCAGAAATAATATCACATCTCACTAACAAACCACATCCAGCTCTAGTCTTGGGTCTTTGAATGATAATCTGTTCCTCTTCCAGTTGCAGCATGATTTTATCTTTTTGTTTTTTTTTTTTTAATTTTTTTTAGTTTTCAATGGACCTTTATTTTACTTATTTATATATGGTGCTGAGAATCAAACCCAGTACTTCACCCAGGCTAGTCAAGTGCGCTAGTCAAGTGCTGTACCACTGAGCTACAACCCAGCCCATGATTTTATTGATTTTATCTTGATATTAATCTGTGAACTAAATTGTTAAGTCAATCACCATCAATACAAACTATGTATCTGACATCAAACTATGTGGTAATTGGGTAAGGGAAAAGGAAAAAAGAAGAAAATTTTAAAACATACAAATAAATACAGGAGACATTAATGAAGGATGTACAGGCAGTAACTATTGCCCTTTCTGTAGCTAATCATGAGGCCATGACTGATATTTTTTTTACTTCTCTGCTTCATTGCTCATCCCGTGTTCCTCTGAGTTTAGCCAGTACTTCAGTGAGTTAGAGATCTTTCCTAGGTGGATGGCACAAAACCTTTCCCATCTGAGCCATTGATAGGCCTTCCTGTCTAAAGCTGCAGAAGTTTCCATCAAATATTATCATAGTTCATAAGGTTCTATCCATACTTTTCCTGTCCCCCATTGTGTATCAGCAACTTTATATATTCCTACATTAGAATCAGTTCACTAAACCAATATCGTAACCCTTTCCTGTTGAAGTGTTCCTCTCAGTTACTTCTAAACCAGCAAAGCCTAGAGTCACAGGGAATGGAAGCAACAATTTTGTGGGTCACTGGGTATAAAACTAAGTTATGCCATTCTCTCCTACACTTTGGTTCTCAGATCCTTGTGTTAGGGCTGTGGTCACTGGTTCACAGCATGTGCTAAATACACTGCATCTTGTAGGACAGTACTCCAGCCACATAAAGAGTTGTCTCCACAGAAGGTCTGCTGTTTCAGGATAGTAGATGTTTATGTTAAGTCCAGAGAATTCCGTAGGTGGCCTACTGCCTTACTCTTCACTATAGAGTGAGTGATGTGATCAGAAGCCATTGTCATATGGGGTAATATTAACAATGTAAAAGCATTAGTCTTTGAAAGGTGGCGTTGACAAAAGTTTGGAGGACAAATTTTAGACAAAGCTAATCCAATTCCAGGATGGCTCTCTCCAGTGTGATAGTCAGATACAATCAACCAGCAGCAGGTGTGGGCTGGTGCCTCTTGGTTGTGAACATACAGGGTGGTCACTGCTGCTTTTAGGATCAAGGGGTAGTCCACTGTGGAGTCCTTGCAGAGATTCCTCATCCCTGCCACCTTAGCCACTTTGTACGTGAATCTGGGGTGGCTGGAGAAGAAGGCAGATTGACATTCATAGAGACCACCTGATGATTAAAGTCATCAAAGGTTTTTAACTGAACATTCCACTAGGACACAATTATTCTCTGACCCTATTCCAAGAACTCTTGACCATACCTTTCCTTGCAGCCAGCCAACTCTTTCCAAGTTAATGACAATCTGGTTGTAAGCTACCATCTATGAACCAGCATACATTTTTATAGCAGACATTTCTCTCTTCTCTTAATTCTAGTAATGTAAGTTGCTCAAAAATTCTGCTCCCCAGCTCAATTCACAGTAGCTAGATTGTGGAACCAACCTAGATGCCCTTCAGTTGGTGAATGGATAAAGAAACTGTGGTATGTATGCACAATGGAATATTACTTGGCCATAAAGAAGAATAAAATTATGGCATTTGCTGATAAATGGATGAAGTTGGAAAATATCATGCTAAGTGAAATAGGCCAAGCCCAAAAAACCAAAGGCAGAATGTTTTCTCTGATAAGTGCATGATGATACATAGGAGAGGTGGTGGGAGGGGAAGAGAAGAATGAAGGAACTTTGCATGGTGTAGAGGAAAATGAGGTGGGAGTGGGTGGGGGACGGAAAGATAGTAGAATGAAACAGTATTACCCTATGTACATGTATGATTACAAGAATGGTGTGAACCTACATCGTGTACAACCATAGAAATGAAAAGTTGTACCCCATTTGTGTACAAGGAATCAAAATGCAGTCTGTAAAAATAAAAAAGATTTTAATTAAAAAAAAAATACCTGAGGAAAATTTAAAAAAAGAAAATTCTGCTCCCATCGGCACTAGAAGTTCTAGTGTGCACAGCAGCATCCTTCAATACTTCCCTCCTCGGTATTAATGATTTTGAGACTGGAGTTTTGAGATGAGACTAGATTCCCCTTCACCAATTTCCTTCTGGGTTCTTGTCTCACAAATTTGAAGAATAAAATCCACAGACAGTAAAGGAAGGGAAGAATGACTGGAGTAGGATTTATTTAAGTGAGTGATGGATATGGAGATAGAAATCCCCAGGATAAGGAGGCCTGAGAAAAGGGAGTGCAAATGGAGGCCACGCACCGACAGCCTTCATCTCCCAAGACAAATGCTTTCCAGGCGCCAGCTGCAGACAGGAGGCGTTTTATCACCCTCTAGAGAGTCTCTGGGGAGGCCTTCATGCCTCAAAGTGAATCCTCTCAGACACTGCCCACAGACCTTGACCGGGAAGCTCAAATTCCCGAGTGCCCAAGGAAACGCACACGTTCACTAGACCACCCCTCAAATAACCTGTATAAGCCCAGTCCCTTTCTTTGTTCAGTGACTCATCTTCCACTAGGAAAGTGGGTTCATGGGTGCCATTTCATCCCGGCACCCCCCGAATAAACAGCTGAGATGACTCGGGTTTGCATCCCACCTGGTCTTTTTGTGCTACCAGAGAAGAGATGGCACTCCTACCATGCGGGACTGGGCCTGGGAGCCGGAAAGCCCATTGGCGTGCGCTAGCTAGGGCTGAAGTGGTGTGGGCATATGAGCGCAGGTCAAAATGTGTGACCAGGCACTGAAGAAGTTCAGGACTACTGGTTGTGTTCTTTAGTCTGAGTTTTAATCCTGCCTGTAACTCCCGTTCGGTTCATCTTCCGTCTTCCCTCCTCTCTGGGACAGAGGACTTGGCTGGAGTGTTCCCACAGGTGAGCCTCATGGTCGTTTACATTTGAAACAGGCCTTGATGGTGCCCATTAATGTTTCTGTGGGTTAGCCTCCTGGTATGGTCTCTGCCTTTGACTAAGACCTTAATTGGAGCCCATTACCCATTAGCCTGACCATTATTTTATTCTTTTTCAATACTGATTTGCTGATTTAAAAAAAAAAAAATTTTTTAATTTACCATATCCTATTGTCTGTATGCTACATGCAGTCCTTGTCTTTTTCTCACTGTGGTAACCCAGAATGTGACCTCTTACTGGGAGTCACTCAGAATATAGATATTTGTTAATCATTCTTATTTCTCAACTAAAACTGGGGGGATTTTAAACTAAAACTTGGAATAATGGAGTATTGGGGGGAGCGCATTTAAAGACCACAGTTAAATATACCCCAAGGCCACCAAAAAGCAAAATTTAAATCATCCATACTTCCCAGAAATACTCACACTAGTCATCAAAGAAACACAGATATACTGTGAAGTTAAACCAACTGGCTGTAGACAAAGCAGCTTGACAGCTCTACATGCCTTAAATATTAATGTATTAATCATGTAAAAGGTAAAAATCTTTCCATCTTCCTCATTTACAAAAATGTTGTAACTGCTGTAACCAGGTTTCTTACCACTTGGTTTGTGGTCTCACAGTTCTCAAACTGTTCTTTTATAAGCACTACAAACCAAAATATTTTTCAATTTGATTTTTTTTTTTTTTTGGTAGTAGTGCTAGAAATCAAACCCTGTACTATGCACATGCTCTACCATGGAGCTATACCCCTAGCCCTGGTTTTATTTTTGATAGGGAGAAAAGAAAAAAATAATAATTTAACCCTTAACTTTGTTTTAGATTAGAGCAGATATAATTGATTCAAAATCAGTTTTAATTATAAAAGCAATGGAAATGTTCAACTACAGTACTTTCAGGAAATACTAGAAGTACAGATTTTTAAATGGGCATTTACACACTTCTAGTAAGATGCTCATAAATATAAATAAAAATTAAAATCTAAAACACAACAAAGTCATTATGCATTGGAGTTTATTTCCTAGACAGTCATGACTCACTTTTCTAAAATGGTCTAGGACTCAGCCTCCCAAGAAGTTCCCATGGATCTAACAAATGTTTCATTAAAAGTCAGAGGACAGGGACAGAGTGCTTACCTTACAAATAGAAGGCTCTGGGTTCAATCTCCAACACCACCCTTAAAAAATAAAAAAGCGGAGGAGTAGTCCAGGACAACAAACAGCAATGTATGAACCACCCTACGTTGACATAGTTTTACCCAGAATTTTAGACAGAAAATTTGAAGCGAAGCAATTTGACCTAGACATTTGTTCTGGTCTGTTCCTCAGATATTTTTACAAGAGTTAAAATGCTGAGTCTAAACCATTGATTTTTCAAAATGTTTTAATCACAACCCAGAGTAATACATTTTTCCATCACCATCTGTTCCAGAATACATTGCTGCTGAAACAAAAAACTCAAAATGGTACCTGCCCTTACGACACTTACGGTACTTCCTTATGATACTATTTTCTTTTATCCTATTTTATACAAATAATGCTAGTTTTGACCCGCTCATGGATTGAATATTTGCAAATAAACACTTGTCTAAAGAGAAATAAAGGACAGGACTGCAGAAGTGCTTTATGTCTTCTCTTCACCTATATATCTTAGGCATAAAATAAAACCATTTTAAACCTACTGCTTTCTCAGTAAACTACCTAACCCACCTACCACCCAACTAGAAGCATGTCCTAATGTTAACAAAGGTGTTTTAAAATTCTACAGTTGCCTGGATCTGTTTGTTCCTTTATTTTTGATGCAGTTGAATTTAGTCAGTAGCATTTGGAAATCGCTCATTTTCTCTATAAATGCAAATTCATCATTACATACATCCAATCCCAAAATCATTTGAATTAATTATCTAATTATTCAGCTCTCCTCATTTTGTACTACCCCAGTTTGAAATTACCCTATGTGTAAATTAAGCAAATACTATCGTCCTTATCTTTTTTTTTTACTTGATTCATTTTGCACTCCAGGGAAACGGATAAACTGCAAATAGAGTCAGGTGAGAATATCTGAAGATGGGTCAGTAAATTCAACTGATGAGTAGAACATTAAATAAGTTTGACTCTGATAAGAGTGTAGGGAAAATTTTAACCACATTTCTAGAGTGGTAGGTCAGGGCTTCTGTTGGTTGATGTAGATCCCATCTCTCGACCTCTGATCACAGCCTCCTCCAGAGAACTTGGAAAAGGGAATAAACTCAGAAGTGGCTCGGCCAACTCCACAGAGGTGGATACCCCAACCTGGACGCCCCTTAAAATTGATATCAGGAGAGGGAGGTCCCAGACTGTAGTGGCGCACTCTTGTCCTATGTGGCCAATGCACATTGCTCCTAAGGGAATGGGAGGAGAGTGTGGGATGGGCATGAGTCTGGATCCAGATACCACTTGCTGCCACTACCAGGGAAAAAATTCTCAACCCAGAGAGAATATCAAGGTTTCCCATTTTACTTGTCTTTGACTGTGACTCAGGGCCAGCCTAACAGGAATGGTTACCAACTGAATTGAATGATATCACCTGATAGTCTGTTCTGTATTTAAAATCCATTCTCTGTGGCACACTTAAATGGACTTACATTCTAAAAAGTGTCATGAAAAATAGTGATATTGTTAAAAATTTATTCTGTGTCATGCATCGTGCCTGAGCATCTAACATTTATTATTATACTTACTCCCTCAACTACCTTAGAAGGTCTGTAATTGTATGTTGATGACCTTGTATTTTATCCAGGATATCTGAATCCACGTTGTGTGTCTTTACTGATGTCCCATCCTGTCCAGTTAGTTCTATTTCTGTGTTGGTCTAAAGCCTACTTCAGTGCAAAATATTTTTTTCTTTTAATTTTCATCAAACTGAAAGTATTTAATTTAAGTTCTATACAATTTGTCTAAAAAGTAGTTTCAGTGTGGTTTTACACATTAGTAGTGTCAGATGTATAAAGATCATGAACTTAGCAACGAACTGCATCTAAATGCATAATTATTTTCATTTATTTTACTTTTAGTTAGTTTTGTAAGTTTGGGAAAAATTTTTAAACTTTATATTTTGTTTTAGTCTCCCGATTGAAGATGGCAAGCATTAACTGAAAGAAAAAAGTGCAAGGTTTCTGAAACTCTCCAGTGTGTTCAACTCAGTTATGATAGTTCCTAATGCCTGGTGCCACCAGTAAGTTTCTCTTGCCAATATTTAATGATAATATCTATTTGGTTCTGATTTTCTTGGCACACTGTATATTTCTTACAGTAGATATGTTCTTTTACTACTGATTTCCAGGTAGACATCCCTTATTGCAAAAATCAAGCAGCCTAAATTCAAATTTTAAGTTCTACCTCTTCTAGTTGTGTTATGTGACCTTGGAAAAGTTGTGCAACTTGCTTCAAAGAGCCAACATTAAAGGCTTAAATGCTGCAAGGATTAAATGAGTTCATATATGCAAAATACTTAGGTCCATGCCAGGCAAATATATCATACTATGCAAAGTATTGCTATCATTTTAATTACCGTGTCATCACAGAATTAACTGTAGGTATATTAATTACATGTTTGTCTCTTGTCTACTTCCCCTACCCAAACAATAATAAAAATTATGGCTGGTGGCACACACCTATAATCTCAGTATCTCAGGAACCTGAAGCAGGAGGAGGATCAAGCGTTCAAAGCCAGCCTCAGCAACTAAGCAAGGCCCTAAGCAACTCAGCAAGACTGTCTCTACATAAAATATAAAAATTGGCTGGTGATGTGACTCAGTGGTTATGTGTCCTGGGTTTAATCCCCCATACCAAAAAAAATTATGCTAGTTAAATATTAATGTAAAGAAATCTTTAAGTGAGGTGTTGTACACATTTGAAAAAAATGCAAGGCTTAACCTTTTCAAATTTAAGGCACAGAGTATGTGACATTTACACACTGATATAAAAAAAAATTGGGTTCAGCTGGCATCTTTCTTCTTACCATTGCTCTTGCAATCCTCTTGAACAGTTGTGCTCAGAGAGAGTAGCCCTACCAGCAGAAAGATCATTATTGAATTAAAAAAGTAAATAAAGGCAATGAGAACCACGTATGGTGGTGTACCCCTGTGATCCCAGCTTCTAGGGAGTCTGAGGCAGAAGGATCAGAAGTTCAAGGCCAGATTCAGCAACTCAGTGAGACCCTGACTCCGAATTTAAAAAAACAAATTGAAAAAAATTTTTAGAAACCCAAAAAGCAAAGGTTGGGGATATAGCTCTGTGGTGGAGTGCTTGCCAGGCATGTGAAAGGCCCTGTGTTCAATCCCCAGCACTGAAAAAAAAAAACCAAAAAACAAAAAATCCACATTCTATACATTGCCTATAATCAAAGCAGAGAAGAATAACAGTTAAGTGACTGAACACTGTAAATCTAATAGATGTTTACATTGTAAGGAGGTGACATCCTATATGCAATTTGTCCAACGAAAACCAGGGTGGGAACAAATGAGAATAAACTTAATTTTGAGAAGGTTAGTAAACAGTACACTGGGTAGCATTTCTGTCAGGAAGCATTGATAATATTGGATTACTTTTCTTTCGTATTATATCGTATCATAGTTTTAAATTTCACAAATAATACATAAGTGTATTTCCACTCTGAGCAATTGAAAACAATTCAGTTGACACAAAATCTCATTTGGCATCACTCTCCTAGTGCATTTATTGCTAAAAGTAGTTGCTGTGAGCAGTTTGACCTATGCTTTTAAAACCTTAATGGACAATTTCATATACTTATATACATAGAGGAATGAATCATAGTGTTATTTTTTATTTACACGAATGGACCCAATGCAGTGTATTGTTCTACAAATTGTGTGGTTATTTTTTGTTTCCTCTTTTGTTTTCCATATCCAATACAGTCTATCTTCCTTTTAAAAGAACTCCTGCAGGCATCCACATCCTGGATGTTCCAAATTTTATTTACCATGTTCTCCCATTAATGGTCTCTAGATTTTCACAGTGCCAAACTCTGCTGCCATCGCTGTCCTTTTTCCAAGCCTTTTTGTTCTCAGTCAGATGCCTGAAAGCAAAATTGTTGAAAGAAATGCACATTAAAAATTGTAATAGGGGCTGGGGTTGTGGCTCAGTGATGGAGCACTTGCCTAGCATGTGTGAGGCTCTGGGTTTGATTCTCAGCACCACATATAAACAAATGAATAAAATAAAGTTCTATCAACATCTAAAAAATATTTTTAAAAATTTGTAATAATTCTGCCAGAGTATCTCAAAAAAAGAAAAAAAAAAGCTGTTCCAACATATATTTCTGCTAACACTATATTTCATGAACACTATATTTAGGGACCTATTTTTTTCACAGCCTTACCAGTGCTAGACATTATCAAACAGCATAAGTTTTACAAAGCTAAATGGAGCTTTTTTGCATTTCTGTGTTGACTGTTTTGAGCATTGGCTGTAGTTTAGACTTGGAGTGTCCCCAAAAGGCCTATGTGTTAAAGGCTTGCTCCTCAGTTTGTGGTGTGATTGCCAGTCAGTGGAACTTTGAGGAGGTGGGGTCTAGTGGTGAGATCTTCAGGTCATTGGGATATGCCCTCATAGGGATAGTGGGCTCTCAGTCCCTTCCTCTCCCTCTCTTTTGCTTCCTGGCCATAAGAGAAGCACTTTTGCTCCACCATACACTGCCACCATGATGTACTGCCTCGCTACAGGCCCCAAAAGCAACAGACCTATCAATCACAGACTGAAACCTCCAAAACTGTGAGTCAAAACAAACTTTTTGTTTATTAGGTATCTTGAACACAGGGACACTTAACCACTGAGCCACATCCCCAGCTCTTTTTTAAAAATATTTTATTTAGAGACAGGGTCTTGCTGAGTTGCTTAGAGCCTTGTCAAGTTGCTGAGTCTGGCTTGGAAATTGTGATCCTTCTGCCTAAGACTCCCAAGCTGCTGGGATTACAGGCCAGGCTTACCTTTTCTCTTTTCAAAAAATGTTTTTAGTTGTAGATGGACACAATATCTTTTTTCTATTTTATGTGGTACTGAGGATCAAACCCAGCACCTTACGCATGCTAAGCAAGCACTCTACCACTGAACTATAATCCCAGCCTGCTTTTCCCTTTTATAAGTTGAGTAGCTCAGGTATTCTTCATGGTGACAGAAAGCTGGCTTACAGCATCTCTTCACATTTAAAAAATGTATTTATGTTTATTGTTTATATTTTTGTTTGGTGAATCTTCTGCTATATTTTTGCCCATGTTCCTTATGGCTACCCCTTGTCATGAAGATTTGAATTTTCCCCATCTCGCCATCTTCCATCTCTGGATGGTCATTCCTGTTATCAGGTAAAGTTTGGATGGGAGTTCGTGTGTGACTGATGGTGCTGCTGAGTTCTCTTAGTTGAGAGTGAATTAGTGTTTGTCTTTAAAACAGATTATGTAATGAATTGCATCTGCTTGACTATATAAAATGTGAAATTGTTCTCTTTGCAATATCTAAGCACATTTTTGCCTGTGATGTACCTCACATTCAAGCTTAAGGTTTATTCAATAATAAAACTGTTTTCTTTCTGTATTGCCTTTGTGGAGGATTAACTTTATCCCGAAGTAGGCTTTTTTTTTTTTTGTACCAGGGATTGAACCCAGGTGCAGTTAACCACTGAGCCACATCCCCAGCCTGTTTTTTGTTTCGAGACAGGGTCTCCCTAAGTTGCTGAGACTGACTTTGAACTTGCAATCCTCCTGCCTCAAGCCTCTGAACTTGCTGGGATTGCAGCATGCACCACCACGCCCGACTGAAGGAGCTATCTTTTTTTCACTCACACCTTTGCTCTTCGCAGGGAGTATTTTTAAAATATGATGGTGTTTTTGTTAAGAATCTCTTCCCTTGCTCCCATCTCCTGCTGAGGTGGTGACGGGTAGAAGCTGGAGTAATTAGAAGTAGTGTGGATGTTATAAGAAGTAGAGGTTGTGGGGCTGGAGTTACAGCTCATTTGGTGTAGTGCTTGCCTCAAATGCACAAGGCTCTGGATTCAATCCCCAGCACTACAAAAAAAGAAGTAGTGGTTGTGATTGTAGCTTCTCTGTAGCTGGGAATTTACTTCGTGCCAGTCTGTACCATGTTGAGTAAGAAGCACTGATTAGTATTCTCACTTCTTTTAACAGAAAGAAAAGAAAACAGCTACATTCAGCCAGGTGCGGGGATTTATTAGAAACAAAATCTAGATTTTAACTTGAATTAGATTCTTTCAGGCATAATATTTCTCAGAGTAAGTAGCATTTTCCCACTTTCTTTCTGACTCTATGTATTGCAGTCCTGCAGTGATGTGATAGTGACATTTCCATGACATTCACCTGACTTCTTTAGGCCTATGTTTCTTTATCTGCAAAATAAAGGAGTTAGATGAAGTCTGCATGCCTACAAAGAGTATGCATCTTTGGAAAGATGGTTTTGTGCAGATAGTGAACTACAATAACATGTATGATAAAATTTTCACTTGAAGAAACTTACTTTATTCACAGAGTCAAATCATATTTGCCTAGAAATATTCAGCTTATAAGACCCAATGTGAACTCTGGAAATTCATCCGTTGCATCATTCTGATGCTCAGGGCACTAACATACCTGGCTTGCTCCCTTACCTAAGCCCTGTGCCTAGCGGCCTTGCCTGGGGACGCTGGCTGGAGTCTCCAGCTTGCTATCAAGAAGGATGCCTTTGCTGTGGCCCTTATTTAAGTCATCTTTCCACAGACTGCCCCCACTTTACTGCATACCCCTCAAGCTGAAGCCTGCAGCAGTTAGAGGAGTTTGGACACGTTTCTCTATTCCTAAAACCTTGTCCTCGACTTTGATCATCCAGGACACAGGGACAGGGGAGCACTATTTTCAGGCTTGGGTCATCTGCACAGAGAGGACCAGAGTTGTGAAAACAAGTCTTGACTGTGGTGAGCTGGCCTATGTTTATAGTTTGAACATGATTTCAGAGTGACAGCTGAGGCTGGTCCTGAGGCCAGGGACCCCAGACAATATGGCTGTCCACCCAGCGGACTGACTCAGTTTGTCCCATAAAAGCATGAAATCAGGAGACAGAAATCTGGGAATAGAATTTTCTTACTGTATTGCATCTTCTGCCCCCTCACATCAGATTTCCAATCACCTAATACTGATGCCCAAGAGCTCCCACTTCACATTGCAAAACAGACACAATGCCTCACACAGGAAGCTCTACCTGGAAAGATGCCACTTTTTTCGACTCCCACAAAGTAACATTCATGTCTTCCTTAATTCATCCATCTTCCTCATTCTCTATTTCCAACTGGTTATTAAATCATGTAGTCTCTATCTACTAGATATACATTTTTTAAAATTATGTTAAAATAACATAAAATTGACCATTTAACTATGTTTAAGTGTGCAACTCAGTGGCTTCAGTGCAACCACCACAACTAATTTCCAGAACTTTTCATCATTCCAAACAGGAATTTTATACCCATAATATTCCCCTCTTCCCCCTGCCATGGTGACCTCTCTTCTGCTTTCTGTCTGTGAATTTGCCTAGACACCTCATAGAAATGGATTATACAATATTTGTTCTTTTGCATTGGCTTATTTCACTTAGCATATTTTTGGAGTTCCTTCTTGTAGCATATGAATTTCTGAAAACTATTCCATTATTGGTATCACCTTTTAATTGTTCAGTCATCTGTTGATGAACCCTTGGGTTGTTTCCATCTATCTGAGCTTGAATTACTATACAAAAAAACCATAGACTACAGTACTTAAACAACTCACATTTATTTCTCACAGGTCTAGAAATGGAAAAGTCGAAGACCAAGTTGCTGGCAGATTTAGATTCTGATGAGGAATTTCTTCTTGGCTTGTGGAAGGCTGGCTGCCTTCTGACTGTATTCTCACATGGAGGGGAAAGAAAGGAAGTCTCTGGATCCTCTTTTCCTTCTCATAAGTTCACTGATTCCTATTATGGAGGCTCCAACCTTAAGGCCCATGTAAACCTACTTACTTCCCCAAGCTCCAACTCCTAATGCCATTGCATTAGGACTCAGGGCTTCAATATGTGCATTTGAGAGAGGGCCACAAGCATTTAGCCTATAATACCAATTTTTGGCCTAGTTATCTGTGTTAAAATAGTATTTTTTTCCCTGGGCATATAAGTAGTGGGTATTAGTAATTCAAACCACAATGAATAAATAAATAAATAGAAGCTAGGTGCAATGGCTCATGCCTGTTGCCTTCAGATACTTGGGGCACTGAGGCAGGTGGATCGCTTAAGTCCAAGAGTTGGAAGTGAGCCTGGGCAGCATAGTGAGACCAAAAGGAATATAAAATTTCACAGTGATATTACAAATATGTTAACTGTTGATAGTTATTTGCAGTTTTCTTTATATAGAGAGAGGTTCATGTGGGGGAGGGGGGCTGTTTGTCAGAATCATTACATCATCTTCCACCTATTTTATTTTATTTGGGACTGGGGGTTGAAGGGGTGCTTTACCACTGAGCTGCATCCCCAGTCCTTTTATTTTGAGACAGGATCTAACTAAGTTGCCAAAGTTGGTCTTGAATTTGCAATCCTTCTGCATCAAGCCTCCTGAGTTGCTGGGAGTACAGGTGTGTGCCATTGCATCCACTGTATCTAGCTATCTCTCTCTCTCTCTCTCTCTCTCTCTCTCTCTCTCTCTCTATATATATATATATATATATATATATATATATATATTTTTTTTTTTTTTTTTTTTTTTTTTTTAAGGGATGGATTCTCACTATGCTCCCCAAGCTGGCCCCAAACTCCTGGGCTCAAGTGATCCTCCTGTCTCAGTCTCCCAAGTAGCTGAGGCTACAGGCATGTGTCACTTGTGTCTGGCTCTACACTGAACATAATAAGCCACTTCTCAATAAAAATTCCTTGTAAATAATAGTTGTGATTATTTCATAAACTCCATTACAAACATATTAAAATTCATTTTCCTATTGTGGATTTAGGTTGTTTGTTTTTTTGCTACTTTAAAACAATACTGGAAATAAGTTCTGTTCACACGTTTTTTGCCTACATCCCAAGTCTTCTTAGCATGGACTTCTAGAAATTAAATTACTGGACCAAATTATATGAACATTGAGAGCCAGGCGTGAAGGCAGGGCCTGTAGCTCCAGGTGCTCAAGAGGCTGTGGTGGGAAGATTGCTTGAACCCAGATGTTCAACACCAACCAGGGCAACAGAACGAGATCCTTTCTCAAAATCAAAAAGGTATAAACATTTCAAAGATTGATACATACTGCCTTTCAAAAAGCCATGTTAATTTACAATGACACTGGCTAGATATGGGGTCCCTCTGTGCTTCTAATGTGGTCTTTAGTGGTCTCTATCTCTAGAATGTACACCCTCTGTCAACCCCTCTCACACTGTCTAGGGTTGGTCTATGTGACCAACAGTGCGTGTCACTTCCAGATAAGATTATAAAAAGATGGTAGCTTCTCTTTTGGATTCACATGCATACTCTGTGGCATAGATCATTTGCTCTGGGTCAAATTGTGTTGTGAACAAAGCTGTGGAGGACCCAGGTGAGGAACCAAAGCTTCCTGCCGCCAGCCATGAGTGAACTGGTTCTCTAGATGTTTGCTTTTAATTTTTTATGCAACTTTTTTATGATCCCATTGATCTTTCCCTTGTGATCTCCTTAATTTTTAAAAACTTAAGAGAGCTAAGTGGTTATAAGGAAAACCAGCAATTCCCGCCAATTTTTTATTTAGAGACAGCATCTTGCTAAATTGCTTAGGGCTGGTTAAGCTGCTAAGGCTGGCTTCAAATTTGCAATCCTCCTGCCTCAGCCTCTGAGCCACTGGGATTATAGGCATGTCCCACCACATCTTGTTCCTCCATCTTTTTTAAAATTTGTTTCTTGATGCAGAATTGCTATCATACAGTTCTGAATTCTACTTTTTTTCGCTTGAATGGTGTGTATTTTAACCTATCACTAACAATTTTCTTTTTAGATGGTTGCATAATGTTCCATTACACAAATATTACAATTTCTATAGGCATTACTCTCTTGTTGGCCATTCAGGTTCCCTTTTGCTCTGCCTGGCAATGACCCATTTATTGGCTTATATTTCTTGGGTGTAGGAGGTGCACCCTCCTACAAAGGGTACGGTTTATATATCTGGTATGAAGTAAGAAGTAGTTCTTAAAACATGCCCAGGGCAGCCAAATGAAATCCACAAAAATGCCTTTCCGTTTTCTGGTCCATGACAGAATCTTAATTTAAACATGTGCACTGTTCATACCAGTTAATGGCTGAAATGGAATTATGATCCAAACTTACATAAGTTCCAAAAAAATCTTTCCCAGCCAAGAACCAGAATGTCTTGGGATAATTTTTTTTTTCAAATACTCATGTTAATATTTGTTTAAGACAACTATTTAAAGCTCACCTTTAAAAAATTCTATTAAAACAACCTTAAATACATTCCAATACTAATCCACAATACAATGTGAAATTCAACTTGCCTTTTGGCCAAAGAATTTGAAGTTTAAGCTAAAGTTAGTATGAAATAGTACTAACTAAATTGCCAGCCAGTATTCTAGTTGACAGTATCCAATTTGGACTCTACACTAAGCACCTGCCATAAATGAGGACCTGAATTAGGTGCTGCTGCAATTGCAAAGACAATAAAGCCCACATCCCCTCCATCCTCTGGGGAGCACAGGGTGGGAGTAGGAGAGAAGCTTAAATGCAAGCACAGAACAGCACAGACTGATTTCAAGGAGCCAGGGGAACCTGGGAAAGTTTCAAGGAGACAGAATTTAAGGGAACTGGCTGGGGGTGTAGCTCAGTGGTAGAGCACTTGCCTAGCATATGTGAGCCCTGGATTCCATTCCCAGCTTCATAAAACAAGAATAGATAAGCAAACAAAACATAAGGGCCTTAAAAAGGCCTTTGGTAGGAAGGAACAGTATGAACAAGGATTCAGTAACAGGAAAACAAGGAGGGTATACAGGAGAAATAGTTCAGTGGTAAGAAGAGGACAGCAGGTTTAGGGTCCTTCAGGACTGGCCGTGAATCGCAGGAGCAACCAACCAGTAAGAAATGTGAGCTACTGTTGTTAGCCAGAGGGGAAAGCGAAAATTGAAGCTTTATATAAAAGATACAAGCTATCTATCAAATTTAGAAACAAATGGTCAAAATGTATACATTTTGTTTGTTTGTTTTGTTTTTAGGTATTAGGGACTGCACATGCTAGAGTTCTACCATTGAGCTATATCCCCATTCCTTTTTAAATGTATTATTTTGAGATAGGGTCTCATTAAGTTACCCAGTAACTCAAACTTGTGATCCTAATGCCTCAGCCTCCCTGATAGCCGGTATTACAGGTGTGTGCCACCTTTCTTGGCTATACTAGTATAAAAAATGTCATTTTAATAAATATCTTATATTAAATCTTCATTTTTTCAATTGGTTATTCTAGGATTTTCCTAAAATCTGTTACTTACTGATGATGAATCTACTCCAAATTCAGTACAACTCAGAATTTTCTATTTAATATCATCTTTGGATAGAAAGCCCTACTTACATCATTTAAATAAAGTAAATGCAAAGTAAATACATTGTGAAAAATACATTTTAATCCAAAAGTTCTGAATATCAGCATTTAGAAAACTACTTTCAATGGTATTTACAATCAATTTTACTATAACTTTTGTGAACAGAGAGATGACCATATACATTGAGCCATCTACAGTTGTCTGTTTTCAACATACAACTGTAATTGTATAGAAAAAGGGTAAGGGTGAGAGGGTAGAGGAGGTAAGCCTGTTCCCCCCACCCCTTCTACATTTGTTACTCCCTTACTTAACTGATTTGCACTTGAAGAATACACAGCAGGCCTTCCAAAGCATACTATTAGGAGTCCATAGCAGATGGCTTAATCTGGCGGTAGACATTTTTAGCTATCAATCACTTTTATGACTGCCAGCTGTTCTCACAGTAGTCAAGAAACTCAAGCAGGGTGCCTGAGCAGCACAGGTTTCCTAGGTGTTCTAGTGAAGGTGACATCTGCACTGTAGGTCAGTGGTTTGACCTGAAGCCTCCGTATGACAGAAAAGTAGGTGAGAAGAGTGAAGAGCAGCTCTACTGAGAGCAACTGAATGGTTCCAAAGCCTGTTTGCTACAGAGAAATCACATGAAAAGTTTAAAAAGTCTGGGCTAATAAAATCATCATCTAGCAATCACTCCTATGGTTAATGCAGCCAGAAGTCTGTCACAGCATTTTCTTTTCTTTTCTTTCTTTTTTTTTTTTTTTTTCTTTTTTTTTTGTCACAGCATTTTCTTGATGAGGAAATACATTTGGTGTGGCTTTACAACAGACATAATCAATCACACATACATTTTATTTGATTTAAGCTCTTGGTCAGAAATCCAAAACTTAACTAATATTTTGTACTTATATAAAAATAGAATTCATTTTATGAGTTTCTAACAATAAATTATGAAGAAATAGTCACTACCTGTTCCTAATGTTCTCCTGGGAAACTGCAGCCTTTGCCTGGGAAGATACACATACGAAATGTAATATTTACCTTCAAATATATTTCATTATTTTCTATTCCTTGTAATTTTCTAAGTAACATTAATAAACAAGCTAATGATTACTGGGTATTTAGGGGAAAAACTTTCATTTTTCCATGTAAAAATTTCATGAAATGAACACATGGTATATCTCATAGTAGTATGATAGGCGAAAACTGGAAATCCAGTTTTAATTTTTTTTTTTTGAATGCTGGGGATCAAACCCAGGGCTTCAAGCATGCTAGGCAAGTACTCTACCACTGAGCTATATCCTCAGCCCAGTTTTAATTTTGTAACTACAAATGGTTGGCAACTGTTTCCTTAATTGTTATTGCTGGAGTAGGTCCAACATGAGTCCATATGTAGCCCTTCTCTGGTCTGGTGGGGACTGTGGGAAATGGTGATGACCGTGATTTGAAATACTCAGAAGGTGCATGACAAACAAATTCCAAGTATTCCATCTTCCTTGGAAGATCTTCCTCTGGCCCTAGAAGTCAGCCAACAGAAAGGTTAAATACATTTTTGAACACATAAATCATTTTCATAAACTGTTAATATTCTTAGGTACTAGGAGAAAGCGCCCTTGTTTCAAGGGCTAACATCAAGTCATGATGTTGCTCTGAAGTTACTATCATTTTTTTCTACTTTTATTGCTTAAGGAATATGGTAGTTTCCCAAAAAAAGAGCAACTCAACTGAGAAAGGATTCTAAAAATAACAGCAAACACTTACACAGAGTTTGTTACATGCCTGCACTGTTCTAAGTACTTCACATATATCAGTACTTTGAATCCTCACAACTCTGACATGGGCACTGTTATCCCTGTTTTACATGTGAGGAAAGTAAGGCAAGAGAAATTAAAGAATTTGCTAAAGTCACACAACTGGTAAGTGGCAAGGATGTGGACCTCCTGTGGCTACAGAGTTTGTATTCTCACCTCCAAGATGTACCTCCTCCAGGACAAGGAAGAACCTCAGAATTTGGGGATTAGGAAGAGAAGATGGGTGAGGTGCCCTGGAGGTGCTTCTGACAATCATGGTCTCTTCTGTGATTCTGTCCCATAAACAAGGTAAGTGAAAATCTGCTGTTCTATGTACTCTAAAGCAGAAGACTAGAACTATTAAGTTGTGTAATAAAATTGACATATAGGTGAACAGTGGGCTATTGTCCTGGGAGGTCTCAATGAAAAAAAAAGTATAGATTTTTTCAGGATGCAAAAGTAATGTATGCTCATTATAAGAATGAAAAGTTCAGGATAACTTAAGAAATTTGAACACTTTCAAAATCATATTAATCATTAACTTGTAAATTTATGCCAAAAACTTTGTATCACATTTTTAAATCATCAATCATAAAAGGCTTAGGAATGACATGTGGTGTGTAGAGAGCTGCATATTGAGAATTTACTAAGACTTTAGAAATAACAGGGATATTCTCTTAGAAATTATTTTTGAATTGATTTTTATAAGTAATCTAAATAATCTAGTTCCTGAGCAATAGTTTTTAAATATGGTTTAATTCTAGGACACAGAAAAAACCTTATCCACATCATTTTGTTAGGTGCACACTGCTGTAACCCAAATTAATAACAGCACTCAACCCCAGCTATATAAACTATCTTTCATATTGCCTACACTTTTTTGTGCTTAATAATGTTTATGCCTTTTTTTATTATGGGATTTTCCCCAGCCTCTTAATTCACAGGATGAGGGCCTAATCCCCAAGTGGTGGTACTGGAGATGGGACCTTTAGGCAGGTAACAGAGGTTAAAACAAAGCCACAAGGGCCTTTATGGGATAAGGTGACAGGGTTGATGTACTTTTTAAGGGACATCAGAGAGCTCCCTCTCCATGTACACATAGAGAAGAAAGGCTATGTGAGGACACAGCAAGAAGGTGCCCATCTGCAAGCCAGGAAGTGAGGTCTCACTATACACCAATCCTGGCAGTACTCTGATCTCAGACTTCCTGTCTCCAGAACTGCGAGACAGTATAGTTCGTTGTTTAACCCATCTAGTCTTGGTGTTTTGTCATGGCAGCCCAAGCAAACTAATACATTCTTTTATATAACATGGCAGAGTTAACTGAGTTAACTGTGCCATTTATCAAACTTACCTATGATATAGGACGCAGGATCAAACTGGTCTCTAGGGCTGGAGAGAGTGGGAATGAGCCACGTCAGGGCTGCACTCTTTTCACAATACTGGTCCTGGATAAAACCCCTGATCTGAGCATAGTAGGGTTTTCCATCTTGTTCATCGATCACAGAAACAACATCACCAATTTGGTAATATACTCCCTGAGGGAAATAGAAAAGAATCTCATATTTAAAATAAAACTCAAACATCACAGCTCTGAATGAAACTTCTTTAATATGCAGGTTTTGAAAGTAGTCAATAAATGGTCTAATGAATCCATGTTTATGATGATACCAGTTCTAAACCTGTCTACATATTGTATAATCATTATTCCCAAATTATGATTACATTTGCTTATTATGGGCACTCAAATATATGCTGAATGAATATTAATCCAAAATATGTAATAGTTTGAACGTAAAATAGCAATATAAAGAAAATGCCTTAGTAAGAGATTTTGGTATCAAGCAGTGCCTGGCACACAGGTGTTTATTAATATGTTCTGGGTGTAGCAGACTTTCCATATCTATGGGAGATACATTCTAAGAACCCTAGTACATGCCCAAAACCTTGATATTACCAAACTCCATATATTCCATATTTTTCCCCTATAAATACAAACTTGTGATAAAGTTTAATTCATGAACTAGGCACAGTTATAGATGAACTAATAATAAAATATAATAATTAGAGCAATAAACTCTAATAAATTATTTAAAATTTATAAATCATTTATTTCTGGAATTTCCAATTCAATAGTCTCAAACTGCAGTTGACTATAAGTAATTGAAACCCTGAAAAGCAAAACCACAGTTAAGGGGAGATGTTTTAGTCAGCTTTTTCATGGCTGTGACTACAAGGATCTGACCAGCACAACTGTAGAAAAGGTTTATTTGAGGGCTCATGGTTTCATAGGTCTTAGTCCATAGAAGGTTGGCTCCATTCCTCGGGGCTCGAGGTGAGGCTGAACATCATGACAGGAGAGGGTGGCAGAGGAAGCAGCTCAAATCACAGTGATCAGGAAGCAGAGAGAGTGAGGCTTCACTCTCCAGATACAAAATATATACCCCAAAGTCATGCCAATTCCAGTCTCCTCCAGACACACCCTACCACTTCAGTTAATCGCTCCAGGGATTAATTCACAGATTGGGTTAAGACTCTCACAACCCAATCATTTCTCCTCTGAACCTTCCTGCATTGTCTCACATGAGAGCTTTTGGGGGAGGCCTCACATCTAAATCGTAACATTCTGCTCCTGGCCCCTAAAAGCTTACACTCATCTGACAATGCAAAATTTATTTAGTCCATTTTCAAGAGTCCCTATAGTCTCAATAGTTCCAAGACTCAAAATTCAAAATTCAAAGTCCACAATCCTCTCTGAGGCTTAGGCAATCTCATGCTATGAGCTTCTACAAAATTAAAAGCAATTTACAGACATCCAACATATAAAGGTACTGAGTAAACATTTCACTAACAAAAATAGGATCATAGAAAGAAGGGATAGGACCAAAGCAAGACCGAAATCCAGCTGGGCAAACAAGTCACGTAGCTCCATGTCGGGCACCTGGGGCACATGGCATCTTGTTGTTCTGCACCAATTTGCAACCTCCCCAGCAATGTATGAGTGTACCTTTTCCCCCACATCCTCACTGAATGGCATGTAAAGCTCCGCCCCTGTGGCCTTGTTTGTTGCAGCCCAAGTGGCCTTTCTGTTGGCTTGTCTCTGGTCATTTCCTGCAAATGTCCCACGTTACGGGCATTTCTTAATCTCAGGGGTCTCCAACACAGCTTTGGTTTCTTCCTCACATCTCCACACTTTGATTTCTCAGGGGGTGCTCACAAGGACTCTGATGCTGCTGCACTTTGCTTGGCCTCCCAGGCCTTCCTTTGAAATCTTGGTGGAAGCCTCTATGATCCCCTAACTCCAGCATCCTGCATTTCTGCAGGACCAGCACCACCTACTTGATGCTAAGGTCTGCGGCCATCTCCAGCAGTAGCCAGGCCTCCAAGGACCCTGACTGCAGCAACTTCTGAATGTCTGGGTGGCTGAGCACTTTCAAAAAACCTCCTAGGCCCCCTTGTGCATGAAGGGTGCCCCACTGGTCACTTCTCAAGAGAATTTTAACCTTTACTCCCTTGAGCTTGAGATAGGTATGGTCTTGCCAGTTCCTGCAATGCCCTCAAGCCATCTTTCTTTCTTTTTTTTTTTAAATTTACTTTTATTGTAAACAAATGGGATACATGTTGTTTCTCTGTTTGTACATGGAGTAAAGGCATACCATTTTTGTAATCATACATTTACATAGGGTAATGTTTGATTCATTGTTATTTTTCCCTCCCCCCATCAAGCCATCTTTCTTACAGTCTCTAGGCAAAGTTTTAGCATTTTGTTTTAATTTTTACTTTTTGATTCATTGTACACAAATGGGTACAAATTTCATTTCTCTGTGCATGACATAAGGTCACATCATTTGTGTAATCATACATGTACATAGGATAATGATGTTTGTTTCATTCCATTATCTTTCCTTCCCCCATCCCCTCCTCACCCATTTCCCTCTACACAATCCATCCTTCCTCCATTCTTCCTTTACCCCTTCTCCCCCCTTATGTATCATCATCCACTTATCAGAGACATAATTTGGCCTTTGATTTTTTGGAATTGGCTTATTTCACTTAGCATGATATTCTCCAATTCCATCCATTTACCTGCAAATGCCATAATTTTATTCTTCTTTGTGGCTGAATAATATTCCATTGTATATATACACCACAGTCTTATTTATCCATTCATCTACTGAAGGGCATCTAAGTTGGTTCCATAATCTAGCTATTGTGAATTGAGCTGCTATAAACATTGATGTGGTTGCATCACTGTAGTATGCTGATTTTAAGTCCTTTGGATATAGGCCAGAGAGTGGGATAGCTGGGTCAAATGGTGGTTCCATTCCAAGTTTTCTAAGGAATCTCCATATTGCTTACCAGAGTGGCTGCACCAATTTGCAACCCCACCAGCAATGTATGAGTGTACCTTTTCCCCCACATCCTTGCTTGTATTCTCAATAACAGCCATTCTAATTGGAGTGAGATGGAATCTTAGGGTGGTTTTGATTTGCATTTCTCTTATTACTAGAGATGTTGAACATTTTTTCATGTATCTGTTGATTGCTCGTAGATCTTCTTCTGTGAAGTGTCTGCTCATTTCCTTAGTCCATTTATTGATTGGGTTATTTGTATTCTTGGTGTAAAGTTTTTTGAGTTCTTTATAGATTCTGGAGATTAGTGCTCTATCTGAAGTGTGTGTGGCAAAGATTTTCTCCCACTCTGTAGGCCTCTCTTCACATTGTTGATTATTTCCTTTGCTGAGAAAAAGCTTTTTAGTTTCAATCTATTCCATTTATTGATTCCTGCTTTTATTTCTTGTGCTTTGGGAGTCTCGTTAAGGAGGTCTGGTCCTAAGCTGACATGATGAAGATTTGGACCTACTTTTTCTTCTACTCGGTGCAGGGTCTCAGGTCTAATTCCTAGGTCCTTAATCCATTTTGAGTTGAGTTTCATGCAGGGTGAGGGGTTTAATTTCATTTTGTTGCATATGGATTTCCAGTTGTGCCAGCACCATTTGTATGTTTTTGGCACCTTTGTCGAGTGTGAGGTAACTGTACTTATGTGGGTCTGTCTCTGTACCTCTATTCTGTACCATTGGTCTACCTGTCTATTTTGGTGCCAACACCATGCCGTTTTTGTTACTATTGCTGTGTAGTATAGTTGAAGGTCTGGTGGTGTGATACCTCCTGCTTCACTCAAGTAGCATTTCTTTAGTGGCAGTAATGTCTTTAACAAATACTACTTCTTTAGCCCCACTTTTACTCCTGCCTTTCAAGTCCATGTTTTCCAAATCTTTCTGCTCTGCTTTCTGCTCCTGATTTTCACAATAAATTTGGCTAAAAGCCACCAACAATATCCATGCCACTGCCTGAATGCTATGCTGTCTAGACGGATTAAGAAGTCCATCACTTCTAAAATCAGCCTCACAGAAAGTCTCAGGACATGGGCAAAATTCAGACTTCTCAGCCAGAACATAACAAAAATGGTCCCTACTCCAAATTCCAATAGAGTCCTCCTTTTCTGAACCCTCTTGAGCTGGGTCTTCACTAATCAAGGTTCTATCACCATTCTGGTCTTCTGAGCTTGCACCAGAATCAGTCATTATTCTCTGCTTACAACAATCCAAAGCATTTCCAGGTTGCACTGCTATATATCGCAAAATTCCTCCCACAAATTCCAAAAAGCTCCAAAATCTTCTGAAACACATGGTCAGGTTAGTCACAGCAATGACCCCATTCTCAGTACCAATTTCTGTCTTAGTCTTCTTTTTTGCTGCTATGACTAAATGATCTGACCAGCACAATTACAGAGGAGGAAATGTTTATTTGAGGGCTCAGTTTCAGAGGTCTTAGTCCGAAGAAGGCCAGCTGCATTCCTTGGGGCTTGAGGTGAGGCAGAACATCATGGTGGAAGAGTATGGTAGAGGGAAGCAGCTCACATCATCAGGGAGGGGAAAGAGACTCCACTCTCACTCTCCAGATACAAAACGTATATCCCCTAGCCATGTCCCAATTCCTACCTCCTCCAGTCATACCCTAACACTTCAATTAATCCCAGGAGGGATTAATTCACTGACTGGGTTAAGACTCTTACAATCCAATCACTTCTCTTCTGAACCTTCCTGCATTGTCTTACATGTGAGCTTTTGGGGGACACCTGACATCCAAACCATAACAGAAGACTACTACATATTAGTGTCACACAGATCAGGGCTAAGACATTTGAATCAAGCAGTCCCTCATTTGCTGGAGGGTTTCAAGGTTTGTGGCAGAGAAAAGGGAGTGCACACAACATAGTGAGAATAACCAGACCGAGTTAATGGAGCTGTTCTGCCATCATAGCACTCCAGGAAGATACTTAACCATTCTGGGCCTGGATGCCCATACTCTTGTCCATCATCTCCAATGGCTCCCACATGATTCCCTTTTGCAGCCTTCATCTGATCTTCAGTTCAGTAATGCACCACCACAGTGCTGGCACTGCTGTGACAGCATATACAATACTGGGTATCTGTAGCATTACTTGAATATTTTGTTGCATTTTCTCATTATTTAGTAAACATGGGCAATGGAGAGCAATATGAAAATACTGGTACTTACGGTCCTACATGCCTTTTCATTTAGACACACACACACGCATACACTGACATACTACATCTTAACTTCTGGACTTTAATCTATAAACTTTGTGTTCAGTTGGGGATATTAATACACAAATCTGGAAATGTGATGATAACTTCTAACCCTACTAATGTTTAACATGCATGATCTCAGGAGATAAGTACTATTAAACATCAGAGTACTTGAAGATGTAAGTACATCTTAAAGACAGGTGAAGAATCATTAAAGAGGTTGGTCCGAGCCCAGTCACATAGCCACTTGCCAAAGCAGTGGAGAAAGGGTCTGAGTTCTAGGCTTAGGTTCCAGCATCAGATTGCCTTGCTATATAACATACAAGCTGTGTGATCTTTGACAATCTCTCTGTGCCTCAATGTCCTCATCCATAAGATGAGGATGACCATAACCATCCTATAAAGTACACTGAATGAAATAATATGAGTAAAATGCTCAGCTTAGTGATCAATACATAACAAAACATGCAAAACTTTTGTTTTATTATGAATGATGTATACAAAACAAAGAATAAAATGCTAGAAATACAGGAGATACTTGCCTATATACAGACTGCTTCTGACTATACAGATTATGGGTTAACAAAAATAAATACAATTGCCACCTATAATCCCAGTGACTTAGGAGGTTGAGACAAGAGAATCTCAAGATCAAGGCCAGCCTCAGCAATTTAGCAAGACCTTCAGCAACTTAATGAGGTTTTGTTTCAAAATAAGAAAGGGCCAGGAATGTAGTTCAGTGGTATGTGCCCTGAGTTAGATCCCCAGTACCAAAAAATTAAAAAATTAAAAAAATAAAATAAAATAAATAAATAAAATACACTCAAAGGTCATAAACACTTGAGTTTCTCAGGGTTTGGTCCATTAGAGTCAAGTATAAAGCACTCACATCACTAACTCCTATGTGACAGTTCAGATCCCAAAATATCCAACAGCTTTTATTAGTGCACTCTAATCATACACAATAATGGGGTACATTGTAACATATTCATATATGCACATCCAAACAGCTTTTAATTGTTGCTGCTTATACCAGGCCTTCCAGGCATTTTTTTTCCTTTTAAGTATGCTCCAATTTCCCTCCTAAGGCTTCCGATTTAAAAGTAATGATATGTCACCTCTCTGAGACAACAGATGTTCATGGCTTTGGCCCATGAACCTAACCTTCTCATTTTATCAAATATCTTGGACTCTCTCCCAAGAACTTGTAGTGGGTATTAATCCCCACCACTGTGCTTATTCCTCTTACCTCTGCTTAAAGTATTTCATAATCTCTGGGTCTGCTCTTCCCACTAGATATCATGGTTCACATCCTCCATCTGCCCATATCCAGACTCTCTCCTTCTTGCCCTTCCACGCCATCACGCTGGCTAGGATGGCTTACTTTTCCATGGTTCCACACTATAATTAGCATTTTAAGGACAATTCCAATAATCTATATTTTTAAAATATACTTAAGACCCTCACATCATATTTACACAGGCAACCTTCCTCACTTCAGCTGTGGATAAGCCACCAATTGGGCAAACAGTTTAGAAGGGAACAAAAGCATCATCACACTTTATGTAAATACAGAGTAACAGAGACATTTAGGTTAAACCACCATTTTTGGGTTTTTGTACCAGGGATTGAACCCAGGCACACTTAACTACCAAACCACATCCCCAACCTTGTTTATTTTTTATTTTGAGAGAAGGTCTCACTAAGTTGCTTAGGGCCTTGCTAAGTTGCTGAGGCTAACCTTGAACTTGAAATCCTTCTGCCTCAGTCTCCCAAGCCACTGGGATTAGAGGTGTGCGACACTGTGCCCAGCAACCACCATTTTAGTAGTATATTGTACATTTGGTTCAATTCTTCTTTCAGGAACTCCACAGAAGCTTACCTTGTGGAAGATTGATTCTGCAGTGATTATGGTGGAAACAGACTCAGGAGCTTTGATAGGCTATGAGAAAAAATAAAAACATTAGCATATCCATGATATGTCTGCATGTACAGTATATAGAGGCATTTTTCCAGGTATATATAAAAGATAATTCACTTCAGAAATTCTGAAACTTGTGTTTGGTGACAAGAACAGTAATAAAAAACATAAATGGGGATAGGGATATAGCTCAGTTGGTAGCATGTACTAAGACCCTGGGTTCAAACCCCAGCACCATAAAAATAAATAAATAAATGATTTTCTGAATGTTGAGGCAAAGTCCAGTTTGAGTATTTCAGCTATTTCTGTTACCATTAGCTAAAAAGTTGCTCAGAAACAAAGGCAAGTTTCTGATTATGCTGCTGAGATCTAACACAAAGTACACTAAGAGCTCCATTAGACATGAACATCCCAATTATAAAAATATACTAGCTCTAACTGCCCGCACATGACAGAACGGAAGGCATGAAAAACAAGCAGGTGGACACAAGTGAAAGTGTCGCCTTGAAGTCATTTTCCGTCTTGGTGATGGAACTTGCCAGGATAATCAACATCATTGATTTTGTAGAAAGTCTGAACTTATTAGGCTTTAGAAAATTTGGGGGGAGTTCCAAATAATGTGCCACCTTCCAACCATCACTGAAATCTCTTAAGTTGTAATACACTCTTCAGTGCCACAACCAACATAGAAATTAGACCTCTCCCATGTATGGCTGTACTATACTTGAAGAAAGGGGTTGCAGAGAAATTGATAATGTAATCATCAGAGAGAACAGCATGCAGTACTTAAAAGGAAAAAAATGCCAAATACTGCAAATGAATACGGACTTAACATGTTATCTCATCAATAAATCCCTTTTTTAAAAAAAACTAAATTATAAAAATCTTAAATTAGCAGCAATTACTCACATTAAGAATCTGCAATCTATATAAGAACCTACCCCCCAAACCTCTCTTTGTTTTATAAAATGAACATGCTCAACATCAGAAATGCTTTTACTGGTAAAAGCAGCATCTCTGTCCTGAAAGGAATACCATACTGAAGCTTAAAAAAATCATCAAGCTTGGTGTGGTGGTACAAGCCTATAATCTCATTTACTTGGGAGGCTGAGGCAAGAGGATGGCAAATTAGAGACCAGCCTTAGAACTTAGTGAGACCCTGCCTCAAAAAGGATAAAAAGGGCTGGAGTGTGGCTCACTGGTAGAGGGTTCCTGGGTTCAAGCCCCTGCATCACAAAATAATTTAAAATTGTCTATAATGTACTGTCCATTGCCCCGTGTTCACAAAAGTAAAACTTACTGCAACAAAAATGTGCTTTCAACTATATCCAGCACAAGTTTTTCAACAATCTGTTGCATTTCATATAGCAGAAGAGAAGATAAAGGTTTAGAGAAAAAATTTTGTTCATATCTATTAAAGTCATTACCACAAGACACATTTTCTGGGACTATAATAAAAAGTGAATATGGGGATGATTAAATTCCGGTATTATTATTTACTTAAATCTTTAAAGGATTAAAAAAAAAAAAAAGTTTTCCTAGTGTACCTGGTCATATCAAGAACCCATAATCTCCATAATCTCTTCTATTCCTCTCCATAGAGAACCAGATAAAAAGCATTTAATATTTTCCAGAGAAGAAAAATGAAAGTTTAAAAAAAAGAGAAGGTGTTATTAACATTATAAACAGCAAGCCCCCTGCAACATAGCTCATTTGGTGAGGCGGGAGTCTGGTGCAGTCCCCAGAATACTACAAATGGGTTCCCAAAAGCAGCACATTCAATGAAAACCAAAGCAGCAATAGCAGGACCCAGTACATACACAACATCATTACAGTAAAAACACTGCCTACAATCATCTTACATTTTTTAATTTAAAAATATGTCTTCTCCCTTTTCCTTTAGTAGAAACTTTCTTTTCAGCAGCTGGAGCAGATTTGTATTTAGTGTTTCTGAGCCGGGCAGACCTCCTGTGAATTTCCTGCTTACTCTGTTATATAAACAAATAGAGAACAAAAAGAGAAAGAAATAAAAAACCCCAAAAAACCGTAGAAAGACTGCTGTCCCAATCCAATCATCTTACAAGAATCCCAAAGTACACGCTTTGTAAGGACATAAAAACTAAGAGCTAGGACAGGAAAGGCCCTAGGCAAGCACCGCCAGCGACTCCAAAAAGGCGGGCCGCTTACAATAGGGCCGGTGACAGGAGTAGGTGGTCTCCGTCAAGGCCGGTATTTTGGAGAAGTTAGTTGAGGCACCTCTCAGTGGCACAGTTATGCTGCCATTTAAAATGACATGTCTTACTTATAGCAACAGGATGTACTATTTGCAGGAAGAGGTACAGGGCGCCCGGCGCTGGCGGGAAGGGCCGGAGAGCTCACCTGCTTGCCGCCCCCGCCCCCGTTGCTCTGCGGGGGCGCGGCCGAGGTGCTGGCGAAGGTCGCCGCCCCGAAGCCCCCGCCACCGCCGCCCCCCGTCCCGCCGGCCGCCCCCGAGCCGGCGCCCCCGCCGCCCGCGCCGCCCCGGCCCGTGCAGTGGTGGCAGAGGATCTCCCCCTGCGGGCCCTTCTTCCACATGGAGGACGACGTGGTCTTGCAGCCGCTGCAGGTGGGCTTCAGGCCCAGCGGCATGGTGGCCGGCTCGGGCGGCCCCCGCGGGCGCAGCGACACGGGAATGGCGGCCGCCTTTCTTGGCCGCCCACTGGTCGGCCCGCCACCCCGGCGACAAGAAGAACAGCGAGGACAGGGATGCCGAGGTGTGGACGCAAAGGCCTGGCCACGGCCGCTGCCCCCTGCAGGCGGGGGACCGGCTCCGCCAGCCCGCGCTCAGCTCCAGCCCTGGGCAGCCCGCTGCGGCGCGGGGCGGGGCCTGGCCTGCGAGCGGCCCGCGGAGGCTTCCGGAGATGGGTGGAGCCTCGCGCCCCACCGCGTAAGCGGAAGTGCCGCGCTCGGAATTATTGGAGCTCGCTGCAGTTCAACCTGCTGTCGCCTCGTGGAGCAGTTCTCAAACTTTTTAGTCTACGTGCTGGGTAAAATATAGGATTCTCAGTTAAATTTAAATTGCTGATGGACAACGAGTAATTTTTTAGGCTGAACGTATCCCATGCAATAATCGTCTATCTGAAATTAAAATTTAACAGTGTCCTGTATTTTATTTGCTAAACCTGGCAGTCCTAATCAGGACCCCTTTAAGACTCTTAAAAATTATAGTTTGGCACCCTGCCTTCCAATACTTGGTTTATGTGGGTTATGTTCATATATATTAATGTGGTAGGAGTTAAAATTGAGACATTTAAAGTCTAAGATACAGAGCACGTGTTAGCCTTTGGGAGATGATGCCATCATCAGCCTCTGAAGAGGAGACCCGGGAGAGAATGGGACCGGAAAAGACAAATAGCTGTTTTAGCACTGGGGGTAATAGTTTGGACTCTGAGGGTCTCCTGAAAGGGTCCTGGGACTCCGCAATCCCAGGACCCTACTCGAGAACAAACAGCTGGCTAGGCTAAGCTGTTATGGAGAAGTCAAATGACCTCGATTATATGCTAATCAGTGCTGAACTGACAGGAAAATGGGTGGGTCAGTTTCTCTTGGTGAATTGGTGATTGCATAGCACTCTTCACGATGCTGGGTTTCCTACACTTGGCATCCTTGGAGAGTTCTTGGTGACTATGTTGAGGGGAGAGGGAAGCAAGTATTAAATGCCCATGATACCAGGAAATCTTTATGTAGGTTCATGACAATCTTGCAACAAGATATCCCTACTTTACTGGGAGTTGGTGATTGCAATTTAACTTGGCTGTCCTTACAGCCGTGACCCTGGGCCCTTTTCTGGGCAGTGTGGAGAGCTTCAGAGTACTGAGGGTATCCCCAACAAAATAACTTTCCAGAACTGTTACAGGGAGTAAACCAACTGTAAAAGGGAGGAGTATGGGTAGAGTGTCATCTCTTTTCAGAGCAATGGTGAAGGGGATCAGAACAAGCCATCCTAAAATATGACCCTTGAAAATTATGATTCATTTGAGTTGAGGGGAATGAAGCATCAACAATGGAACCTGAAGCAGGATATGAACCCTGCCTTATGCAAAGTGTGCACCCTGTGTTAGGAAGAGAAGAATGCCTGTGTTCCTATTACCAGAGAGAACTGATACCCAGATGTATCTGCAAACAAATTACTAAACTTTGTTAACACTTATTTTCTACTAATGTCCCCTGTATATTTCCTAGTCTCTTTCCAGTCTATCAGTCTTTGCCCAAGTCCTGTAGTCTTTTAACATCACCACAATTCTTTGTTTAAAAGGTCATATGAGCTTCTAGTACTCTTCATTCCCCCCCCCCCCCGTTTTTTTTTCCTTGTAGTGCTGAGAATCAGTGCAGGACCTCGTGCAAGCTAGGTAAGACTGAGCCACTGAGCTACATCCTCAGCCCTTTTGTTATTTTCTTAAAGAAGGCGCTTGTGCATACAAAAAATATTAAATAAAATGTGTATGCTTTTCCCCTGATAATCTCTCTTTTGTTAATTCTCAGACCCAGTCACAGAACCCAAAGAAGTAGGAGGAAGATTTTCCTCCCCTGCAATGCACTCTGTGTGGGACTCTAGACATTAAATCCCATGCTAGTCTATCTCCTCCATCTGACAGTGTAGACCACTCTTTGTACCCAGCTACAAGTTACTTTCTCATTCACTGGAGACAGTGGCCCCTGGCTCACCGGCTTCCTCTCTACTACACCATCCTGAGCCCTGCCAAAATCTATGTGTATAATCACCCAACATCCTGCATCTCAATTCCTTCTCATCCCACTCAGCTCCATGCCCTGTCCTGTCTGCTTTCCAGTTCCCTGGCTGCATCTTCCACCCTTCTGAGATCATTAGGGAGGTGTAAATTTTTTTTCCTTTAAATTTTTTTTACAATTTATTCAAACACATATTGTAAAGTACCCAACTCAAACTTGTACAGCTTAATTATTACAGTAACCACACTCCAGTAACCAAAGGGAGAAATATACATAACTATTGCACATGAGGCTCTTTTCCTTTATCGAGAT
Source organism: Sciurus carolinensis (assembly GCF_902686445.1). Lineage (NCBI taxonomy): Eukaryota > Metazoa > Chordata > Mammalia > Rodentia > Sciuridae > Sciurus > Sciurus carolinensis. The sequence continues at coordinate 49,833,813 of NC_062220.1, forward strand.
AATCACTCTGATGCTGTAGATTTTATAAATTTTCTTTATCAGGCAAAGGAAGTTCCTTCTAGTCCTATATTTATCATGAATGTGAGCAGTAGGAATATGAAGTTAAGGAGATAATTCTATAAACTGGGCCCACTGCGCTGACCCTCACATGCTTTCTTTAAAAAGCAATTTACCTGCAGCCCTTCCTGGTATGTTCTTCAGGAAACGACCTACTATCTGCAAGAGAACTGTAGACCCTAAATGCTGATAAGAAGAATGCAAGTTACCCTGATGGGGGGTTCTTTTGTAACCCTTACATAGACCAGGATCCAGAACTTAGGGAGTTGAGGATAATTCCCCTAACCATATAATCTATAAGAACAAGTTCCAATTAAAACAAGTCAGCAAGCTGGGCAAGGTGGTGCATGCCTATAATCCCAGCAGCTCAGGAGGCTGAGACAGGAGAGGAGGATCATGAGTTCAAAGCCAGCCTCACCAAGTTAGCAAACCCCTAAGCAACTCAGCGAGACTGTCTCTAAATAAAAATAAAAAAGGGCTGGGGGTGTGACTCAGTGCTTTTGTACATGGGTACAATCTCTGGTACAAAACAAACACAAAAACAGAAAAACCGGTTCAGTATGGGCCAAAGTGACCCAGAGCTGCCTTGAAGCTTTATCATGCACTGATGGGACTTGAAAAAATATAATTCAACCCAGTTTTCAGTTAAAAGTCAAGAGGGAGATGTGGGTAGAACTCTCTGGAAACTTTTCTGGGATCCCTAATAAAACTGGAGGGCGGGGGTGTGTGTGCACCATCCTTCTCTGAGAGGACCCACCCTCTCCTTGATTGTATTCCCCTTTCCCTTTTCCTATTCTTTCTAATAAACTCTGCCTGTTACTCTGAGTGACATGTCTAAGATATTTCTGGTGTGATCGAAAGAACTGGTATCAGAGGACACCACTGCTCTCTGGACTCCATAGCGCTGACCTCTGTGCTGTGACATGATTTTATTAAATGGTTTTCCTTTTGGAGGTGATCATAATGCTTTTTCTTCTTTATTAATGTATGGATTATACAGATTTCTGAATGTTAAATGAACAGTGCAAGTTTGGGAATGAACATGACTTGTGATATATTATCATTTTCCTGTATGTTTGGGTTTAGTTTACTATTTTGAGATTTTTACATCTATGTTCATGAGTGATGTGGGCTTATACTCTTCTTTTGTTGTAATATCATTGTCAGGTTTTGGCATCAGGTTATGTCATCCAAAGTAAGGACTTTAGACTTTATCAGGGGACTATTCGAGGTTTGTAAATGTGCTGATTAGAAAAAAAATCTCAAATATTAAGAGGGGGAAAAAAGGCATTTTATAGAACAGTGTATATAATACAATCACTTTGTATAAATTAAAAAGTTCTCTGTTACCTACATTTTTGCCAACAAGGATGGCCAGGGAGGAGATTTTTTTTTTCATTTTTTCACCCTTTTATATTGCTTATGACTTTTTCCTCACCACATGCATGTATTACGTTTATTTAAAAAAAAAATAAAAGGAGAAAGTATCAAATTTTTAAAAAGCCACCTTTTAACTTGAAAAATCCTCACGAATGGCCGTATAGGTATCCTTATGTGGTGGGAGGGTACAAGTGCAAAAGGGGATGTTTACTAGCTCCTCTGGTTTTATAAGGTTATTGTCCCATTCATGAGGGCTTTGTCCTTATGACTTTATCTGAAGGCTCCTCTTTTTAGGACTACCATGTTGTTGATTAAACTTCAGCACATGAATTTGGGGAAACACATTCAGACCATAGGCACATAGTAAGAGATTCTCAACCTGGAGCCAGAGGAAGGGTTCTGTTGGAACACACAGACAATTTGGTGCCTATGGAATGTTGGGAAAATGGTGGTGGTGGTGGTGGTGGTGGTGGTGTGTGTGTGTGTGTGTGTGTGTGTATGCTGTGAACACAGAAACGAATACCTCCCAAGGTCTTAAAAATTCACATTCAGGGGAAAGAATGAAGCTGAGTTCCCCAGGGGATGGTCAGGGTTAGCATGAAGTCTATTCTGCATGATTTGAATGTTGTGAGGCTCATTAATTAAAACTCAATATTAAAAAAGAGCAGATACACAAAATATATCACAGGACGGTCTCAAAGGGATAACCTTCACCACATTTTGTTTCTTGGTGGGCAGATAGAGGACTCCTTGATCAAATGCCCTCTCTCCATGCATTGCAGGGCCGCTCCTTCTCCCTTTGGTTTACTCACCTGTTAAACGAGAGAACATACCTCCTAGGGCTGTTGTGAGCATTAAGCGAGTTCATCCATGTGAGAAGGAAAACAATTTCTACATCTAGTGAGTACCTGATTACTGTCAACTATGAGGCTGGTGAAAAAGGAGGAAGGAGGAATGAAGCCAAAATCAAAAACAGGCAGTTAGTGTAGAATAGGTGATCGGGTAGAATGGAGAAAGTGGAGGTTGATCTGAGTCTGGGAAGTTGGAAAGTGCCCGGGGGAGATTGGAATGTGCATGTCTCCAGAGGCCTTTGATACCACCTCTCCCAAAAAGGTTGGTAATGAAGCAGCTCCTGCGCAGAGAGCGTCTAGGCAATGCCCCTGGACTGCTGCTTCCTTCCTGCCTAGCACTCCACCTCGGCCCTTCCAGCCCACCTGCTCCCCCCTGGCCATCCCACGGGCATCTCCTGGACCTGGTCACATAGGCAGGAAGGAGAGAGGTAAGGGGGAGAGAGCAGGAGAACAAGGGAAACTTTAGTCTGTAAGAGGGACAGGGCGCTCTCACTTCTTGGGATTCCAGAATACCAGCCACCGTCCCCTTCTCCCTCCCGGGAGAAGACTGTGTTACTACTTTTTTTCGAACCCAGGGCCTTGTGCTTGCAAGGCAAGCACTCTACTGACTGAGCTATCTCCCCAGCCCCCCTGTGTTACTACCTTGAAATAAAAACCTGCTCTATGTGCTTGCCTCGGGGTGCTTCTCTAATGTTCAACTTCAGTTTTTGAGGAAGCTGAACTTGTCACCGATAACTGGCGGTGTCAGGAGGAAGTATTTCTTTAGTCCAAACTGTGGCCAAGTCATCATATATACCCCTGACACGTGGTCATGTAAATCATGTTAAATACATTTCGGAAGAAATATAATTCACTCACCTTGCCTGTTAACATCAACAAACCAGATAGAGAGACTAGAGACAGGACAGAGGATGGAGACCCATGAAACTGCAAGAAGGTTCAGGGGAGGAGAGTCAAGGCCAATTTTCTTACTGACCTTTTCCCTTTTTATCCTCTGGAGGGTTGGGATGACATCTCTATCTTCTGCTGCAGGCACACCTCCTACACCTTCCATGATATGACCTAAGGGAACGGCTTTCTGTAGACAGCGTGCCCCTAGTCCCCACCCTCATGCCTGGGCACAGGGGTTCTCTTTGCCTGGAAGGTGCTTCACATCTGACCTTAACCCTTTCAGTGACCATCTCAGACCCATGATGAAGGCACATCTCCAACTCCCTACCCCTGAATACTGCTCCTTTCAATGATCTTCCCCTCCTCTGTCTTGGGTGTACCCTTTTGCACACGTCTCCTCCGGCTGACTGAGGGAAGGAAGCATGTCTCTTTGCTCTTTGTATTTCTTCCACTTCCACACTGCTTGCGCATAGTAGACAAGCACTAATTAGTCGTTTAATAAAACACCTTTTCTCAGCAGCAACAGAACAAGTTTCTGCTCCCATTCCTCTTCTTGACTAGAAATCTCAGGGAAAGGGACTAGCTGTTCCTCACCTAATCATCTGACTTCTCTCCCCGACCAGTAGGAAAGCCCGCCCCCCCAGCTCTTCACTGGTCTGCCACCTGCGGGTAGTAATCTCCCTGTACCCTGGGAGGGCACCAAGATCATCATGCACCATAGAGCCCTGCCCCAACTTTATCTATCATAAGTGACTCTTATTTGGATAAGTGTGCAAGATCTCTGAAGGGTGCTCCCACTGGAGTTTGATGATCATCTTCCTCCTGCTCTAGAGAAAGCGATGGCATGGTTGAAGGGACACTTCTGGACAGATTCTCTTGTTCTATGACGTGGAGTTGGTTTGATGACTCAAAATGTAGGTCTCCCTGAGACCCAGCAAGAGGGCATCGACGAGTTTGAAAGAGGCTTGGCAGGTTGGGTTTGATCTCGCCCCTCTCCCAGGCAGTGGGTCCCCAGCCCACACCAAATACTCCAACTGCCATTTCCCTAACTGTCGCTCAGAACTTTGCTTCTCAGCCCCAGCACCTGCCTGTCCTTTGAATAACCGCTGTTTCAGGAGCCAGGAGAGATTTTTGAGGACCAGGTGAAAGTCTCACTTTTGATTCAGGCACCAGCCTGATGTAGCTTCATGAGGAAAACTCAGTTGACTTTGGTTTTTGCTTGTTTGGCTTTTGAGTGCCTTGAAAATCTTGCTTTCTCTCCCATTTCTGATTCATAGGACTCGGGAAGAAACCAGGTTGATTATTTGAGCATCTTTCTGTGCTGCTCAGTTTTGTGTGAAGGTTGCTTTCCCAGAACTCCAGACTTTACCAACAAGAAATACTTTTTCTCTTCAAAATGTAAATATATATTTTGTTATTCTTATAAGTAACAAATGTTCATTGTAAAAATTCATTTAATTCAGAGTGTATTTCCCAACTCTGCTGTGTCAAGATAACTCAACAGTTTGTAGTATATCTTTCCAATCCTTGGAAGTTGTGTGTGTGTGTATATATGTGTAAAATATTAAGCAACCTCTCTAAGTATTATTTTCTAATCTTTTAAAATTCAAAACTGTATCACAGCGAACTTCACATTAATCTTTCTGTATCTGTCTTTTCCTATCCAAAATTAATTTAAACCCTTACCTGCTGATGGATATTAGGCCATTTTCATTTTTTTGGAGTTATAAGCAAGGAATAATGTAATGAACTTCCTTTTACATGTATCTTTGACTCCTAGAGAATATATTTATGGGGTGAAGTCCTAAAAACCTAACAGTAGGGTCTAAAGTAGTGCACATTTTGAAATCTGATAGATGATGCCAAATTGCCCCTCCCCCCAAAAAAGTTTACATGCTGCCAGGCTGTGCGGGGGCTAACTTATCCACTAGGCATGGTAGGCTCAGTGCCTGGGGCTCATGATTATCTGGGGGGTGGGGGTCATGAAGATACTTTATTTATTTATTTATTTTTTTTATTGTAAACAAATGGGATACATGTTGGTTCTCTGTACATGGTGTAAAGGCATACCATTTGTGTAATCATAAATTTACATAGGGTAATGCTGTTTGATTCATTCTGTTATTTTTTCCCTTCCCCCCACCCCTCCCACCCCTCTTTTCCCTCTATACAGTCCTTCCTTCCTCCATTCTTGCCCCCCTCCCTAATCCTAACTCTAACCCTAACACTAACCCCTCCCACCCCCCAAGATACTTTAATTTTTTAAAAAATCTGGAGAAAAATAAAATAATGAGCAGTTAATATATAATGAATTTAGACTGGCTCATGCTCATCTTTTTAGCAATGCAGTTACAAAAAATGATTTAAGACTAAAGTATACCTAATTTTTATAATTATTTAAAATAAATATATTCAAGTGATTTTTTAGAGGAGGGATCCCATGAGGGCAAACACGCCTGGTCTCCATGCAAGTGTGGCCCTCAGTTATCTATTTCGTTTTATTCTTACAAGTCTGAGAATCATCTTTTAAAATCTTTGCCAGAATTTTATGCAAAAAAAAATGATATTTCACTATTGTTTTTACTTACAGTTCTTGGTTGTTTGTGAGGTCTCATGGAAGTTGCTTTCTCAGAAGAGAAATTTACTGACCATTAAAATTTCCTTTAGCGGGGGCTGGGATATAGCTCAGTTGGTAGAGTGCTTGCCTCACATGCACAAGGCCCTGGGTTCAAACCCCAGCATCACACACACACAAAAGTTTCCTTTAGGATTTTTCATATTATTTTCTCATCCTTGTCTTGGGTTGTCCATATTTTCCTTGATAAAGTCCTTTTTACAGTATAGAAAGCATTGCAAATATTATTTTTATCATTTGCATTTTAGATTTATTAATATCTTTTTGTAATGGCATCTAAAGTATTCCTGTACCCAAATCTGTTCAGCACTTCTTTTATGGTATCATTCTTACAAAGGTTTCTATAAATAGTCCTTGTATTTTATTGTAGAATATCTATGACTATTATTATATATGATAATATCTTTTATTACTTTTTTGTAAGACATGCAAAATAGGTATTAAAACATATTTTGTTTTTCAAATACATAACTTCCAACAGCATGAGACAGTAATTTGAAATTCCATCTTTATCAAATATTAAAATCTCAAATATAAATCAGTTTGTTTTTTAAATCTCTCCCATTCCATTGATCCATATTTATGGCCACATTAGTACTATAATTTTAATCATATTGCTTGATGATACTTTGATTCCTGATAAAGTAAATCACTACCCTTCCCCCACAATTCTTCTCTTTCACCTGTTTCTTGATTATTTCGTATATTTACTCTTTTCAATAAACTTTACAATTACAATTTCATGTACTGAAAAAAATTCCAACAAACCTTGTAAAAAGTAGAAAGTAATTTAAAGAGAAGGACTATTTTTACCAAACCACACCTGCTTCTCCAAGAACCTGGTGATTTGTTGAGACCTCCTTTTTTGCCCTTCCCACTTGACCTTCAGGTCATCCAAGCCTTTGCTATCTCAGTGGTCTCCTTCTCAGACTCCTTCATGGCCCTTTGTGGGACAGAAGGTCAGCAGCGGGGGACTTGCTGAGCCTTCATGTTCCTCAAGAGAACACGTGACATCCTGCTGTTAGAAATCATCATGTCCTTGGTGCATTACAACAACACACGTTTATTATCCTTTGGTTCTTTAGGTCAGAGGCCCTGACTCAGTTCCACTGGGCTACAGTTGAGGTGCCAGCAGGGCTGCATTCTTTTCTGGAGGCTCTAGAGGAAAATCTATCTCTTTACTTTTTCCAACATCCTTAGCACTCCTCTGCCTGTGGCCACCCTCTTCAAAGACCACTCCCACCTGTTTCTCTTGTCCCACCTCCTTCACTTACTCTATCCCTTCTGTCTCCCTCTTATCAGTCATATCATAAGAAACCTTGTGATTTGACTGGTCCCAGGATCATCTCCCCATCTCAAAGTCCTTAGTGGCATTTGCAGTGTTCCTTTTGACAGGCAAGGTTACAGCCACAGGTTCCGAGTATTAGGATGTGGTCATCACTGGGAACTCTTATTCTGCCTACCACACTCATGGCCTTCAGGGCAAAGTCCAGACTCTTTAAGTTAGCTTGCCAGCCCCCCAGTGATGTGCCCATGCACCTCCCTTTAACCTTATCATACTCTTGAGCTTCCTATTCCCGACACCTGAACTTCTTTTAGTTTCTAGAACCTATCCTCTCTGCTTCCTCCTCCCCTGCTCCAGGCTGCTCCCTCTGCCTGGGGGAACCTTTTCCCACCTCTTCCCTTGACTAATGCCTACACAACATCCAGGCCTGGTTTAGATCTCCCTTCTCTGGAAGCTTTGGAAACCTTTTCTACCCACTGCCTATTCCTCCAGAAACGTCCTCCCTCACTCCTGGCCTGCTTTATGTTGCCTTTCACATGACTGCTTATCTGCTTATCTTCTATTCAAAATCTTTGGTGGCTTCAGATTCCTGCTGAGTGGCTTTATAAAAATATTAATTTCATAATAGAATGCAAGTTATTCTACTCTACAGGCCTCATATTTGTTTAATGAATATTTATTAAGCACTGCCATGGCTTGGTGCTCAAGGCAAAGGCAAAGGTATTAAAATTGGGGGAAAAAATTACCTGAGTGTCACAAGCATCTATGGTTGTAGAACACAAATAACACTTTTTTTTCTTCCAGGAAAATTGACTTGGAGGTCAGTGAGCCAATAGACTTTAGTTCTGGAGATCAACATCTGGTTCGGAAAGCAGCAGATAAAAGGACCCAATCCAGATCTGACCCGCCCCGCACATCTTCACCTTCACCTGGGCAACAAGAAACTCAAGGGAATCCACACCCAAAGGCTAGTGATCGCGCACATACCTATGTCGTACAAATTTCAGATGAGCCATCCCCGGCTGAGAGCAATACAGTTACAGCCAACGCATTCTCAGATGCTTCTGTCCGCAGAGGTGAGAAGAAAGAAATTGCCTTTTTGGAAGAGAAGAGCAAAGTGCTCTGTCTTTTAAAAATGTATTTTTTAAATTATGGTAAATATGTATATATATAGCCTAAAAATTTGCTATGAAAACATTTTAAAGTATCTAGTTGAGTAGCTGTAAATACAATACTGTGCAGGTATCACCACCATGCATTCATATGACTTTTCCACCCTGCAAAACTCAAATTCAGTATCTGTTGTTATAATTCCTTGTTCTCTCTCCCGAAGTTTGTGGCAACCACCATTTTACTTCCTGTCTTTAGGAATGTGACCACTGTAAGTAACTCATACGAGGAGAAGCATCTTCATCTAAGCTGTAGCATGTCAGAACGTCCTCCCTTTTCAATGCTGGATACCATTTTTTTGGCTGTGTCTCATGTTTTACTCATCCGTCCATCCACTGACGGATACATCGTGTCTCCACCTTTTGCCTATAGTGAATAATGCTGCTATGAACATGGTTGTACTAAAATCTTTTCAGGCACTTGCTTTCCGTTCTTTTGGGCGTATACTCAGAAGTAAAATCACTGTAGATCATATTAACTTTTCAAAGTCCCCCAGATTCTGCATTCTGGGGATTATAGACCTGTATTATGATAATTAGGCAAATACAGCTAGACTTTTAGCCTGCCTTTCTTTTCTTTCTGCTTCCCTTCTTTCCTCTTCCTTTCCTCCCTCTTCTTTCCCTCCCTCCCTTTCAACTTGAAGTCAGTTCATTTCCACAATTGACTGTATCACAGAATAAAGCTAGCTCTAAAATTGATATTTGTTTTTTATATCAAAACATTAATGGGGCTGGGGTTGTGGCTCAGTGGTAGAGCGTTTGCCTGACATGTGTGACACCCAGGGTTCGATACTCAGCACCACATATAAATAAATAAGCGATCCCTTGACAACTAAAAAAGATTTTTTTAAAAACCCACAAATCAATGATTTTGGCAATGAGGATTCAGCTACCAACTTAGTTCAACAACTGCTTAGCTCATGTCTTATAAGTAGTTGACCCTCTGTATCTGGGATTCCATATCTGTGGAGTCAACAACTGTGGTAGAAAATATTCTAAAAATAAAGAAAAATGTTACAACAAGGGCTGAGGATGTAGCTTAGTGGGTACAGCAGTTCTTAGCATGTGCAAGGCCCTGGGTTCGATACCTAGAACCTCAAAAACAAAGTAAAACGAAAGCGGAGTCAGTACTGAACATGCAGAGACAGTGTTTTTTCTTGTCATTATTTCCTGAACAACACGTTACAACAACCATGTACTAGCACTTACCTTAGCAAACTTTCTCTTGAAGTATTTCCATGGCGTGGCTTGTTGGAAAGATTATTTATTTTAGCTTTTCCTACTCATTCTGTGTCATAAGACGTGACAGAGTGCTGCGAAGACAGACTGCACCCAAGTTGTCCAGGAGGTTCAGAAATCCATCATAAATGTGTGGTGAACAATTTTTGGCTTTTTAAAGAAATATGAATTAGTCATTAATCATGGTCTCCCCATGTTCAACGTGTTAACATAATATTGACTTAAGTTTCAAAAGATATTGATTGGATGTCCTAAATATTCTACATAAGTCAGGAAACACAGCCAGCAGGTAGGAACAGAAACCGAAAAAACTGAGACTTAAATGAGGGTTTTGTCCTGTCTCCTGGAATATACCATCCAAAGGAAGGCAGTCTGGAGCTAAAGCCCCAGGTACCCGCTGGCCCTCGCAGGTGCACTGTGAGCTTTGGATCCCCCTGCCCTCACCCTGTGGCCCTCACCCTCCGGTCTGTGACTGGAAAGGCGCCTTCCGGAAGAGAAAAGACAAGGCAAAGGGTCAAAGGCAAATGAGGGACAAGGGCAGGCAGCTGCACTGACTCTCCGAGGGGCCACCAAGCACGGAGAGGTGTCCTGAGCCGGCTCACCTGACCTCTCTCAGAGGCTGCCTCAGAAGCCACAGCAGGAGTTTCCAGTGGCTTGTCACCGGCCCTCTCTGTGTCGTGTGGCCGCCTCTCGCTGTACTGTTTCAGCTGGACCCATTGCTGTCCTTATCAAGATCTGGGTCAGATCGTGAGGAGGCCAGGAGGAGCGGATATCTCTAAGCAACAGCCGCCTCTGCCACAGATACCAGGCCTGCAGGGCGTCCTGCCAGGGAAATGGTCCTGCATTTAGTTCTTACAACAACCCTGTAAACCCAGTTGTCTTGCCTTTGACAGATGTGGAAATGGGGCTTAAGGAGGTATAAGTGAAAAATATGCAAAAGCCTCCTCACCAATGTTAGAATTAGTTACTTGTATCTGCTTCTTCTGGAAGAGGTGACTGGGCGCTTCCCTGCCTTTTAAAAATTATGTAGCATATAAGATGAAAGTACTGTGGAACAAAAGAAAGGGTAGGGTGAGTAGGGTTATGGGTTAAAGGTTATGGGGATGAGGACTACAGTTTTTTTTCCATGGGGTTTGAAACCAGGGGTGCCCTGCTACTGAGTTACATCACCAGCCCTGTATTATTTTTTATTTTGGGACAAGGGCTCACTAAATTGCTGAGATTGGCCTCAAACCTGTGATCCTCCTGCCTCAGCCTCCTGAGTCACTGGAATTACAGTGCCCCAGTCTAGGACTAAAAATTTTTAAAGCAGCTGAATAGTGATATAATCTACAGATCTTTGAATTTACCACTTTCAGGTATACCTCAATGGTTGTTATAGAGTTGTGTAGCCATCACCACAGTTGATTTAAGAACATGTCTAACACCTCAAAAAGAAACCCTGTACCCATTAGCAGTTACTTCCTGCCCACTACTAATCTGCTTTCTGTCCCCGTGGATTTGCCTCTTCTGGGTGTTTCATATAAACAGGAGCATATAACATGGTGCTTTGTGATTTCCTTCTTTCACTCAGCAAAATGTTTTCAAGGTTCAACCATGTTGTAACATGTGTCTCAACTTCATTCTTTTTTTTATGGCCTTGTAGTAGTCCATTAAATGAATGTTTTGTTTAACCATGCATCAGCTGACAGAGATTTGGGTTATTTCCACTATTTAGTTATTACCACTAATGCTGCCCTTGCTTTTGTGTAAACATTCTTTCATTTCTCTTGGGTAGACATCTAGAAACTGCCAAACTGAAATTTTACATTCCAACCATCAATATATGAAGGTTTCTGTTTCTCCATGTCCTTGTCAACTTTTGTTATTGTCTGTCCTTCTGATTATATCCAGTCTAGTGTGTGTGAAGTGGTATATCATTGTAGTTTTTAAAAAATATTTCTTTAGATTTTGATACACCTTTATTTTATTCATTTATTTATATGTGGTGCTGAGAATCAAACCCAGTGCCTCACACATGTTAGGCAAGTGCTGTACCACTGAGCCACAATGCCAGTCCCTCGTATGGTTTTGATTTGTACTTTCCTAGTGATTCATGGTATTGAATATCTTTTCACTTGACTAATTGGTCATCCAAATGTCTGCTTTGAAGAATAAGATTCAAATCCATTACCAATTTTTTCCTTTTTCTTCTTCTTCTTCATCTTTTTTTAAACCCTCCATTTTCTTTCTCTCTCATGATTCTAGGGTTTGCCTGGGCTCAATCCAGCAATTTTGTGCTGGTCTGGAACGGGAGCTCTCATAATCAGACAATGTCTGAGACTGCTGTGGCCATCACGTCCCCCTGTCATGGTTGGCAGTTGGTGTTGGGTGTTGGCTCTCTTCTTGTGGCTTAAGCTTCTTGCCACGTGGGTCCCAAGAAGAGGTGTGCTGCGGACACATCCCAACATGCAAGCAGTTGAAGCTATGTTTGCATCACTTTGGTCAAAGTCATGTGGCCAGGGAGAGTCAGTGAGGGAGGGCTCTGCTCAAGCTTTGCCTGTTTTTAGTTATGTCATTTGTCTCCTTGTTATCAAATTACAAGAGTTCCTCATGGATTCTGGATGCAAGTCCCTAATCAGAAAGCCCTGGGGCTGGTTGTGACTTAGTGGTAGAGCACTTGCCTAGCATGCATGAGGCACTGGGTTTGATCCTCAGCACCATATAAAAATAAATAAATAAAACAAAGGGTATTGTGTCCATTTACAACTAAAAATACTGAAAAAAAAAAAAAGAAAGTTCTTTGTTAGAAAACTCCTGTGGGTTCTTTCACTTTCTTGATGATGTCATTGGAAGCACAAGCTTTTACTTGGATGAAAATCCAATTTATCTGTTTTTGTTTTGTTGCTGGTGCATTAGGAGTCATATCTAAGAACTCATTACCTAATCAATGCTCATGAAGTTTTATGCCTTTGTTTTTTCCAAGAGTTTTATCTCTTATGTTTATGCCTAGGGCCTAATTTTAATTAGTCTTTGTGTTATGGCATGAGGAAAAGTTCCCAGTTCCTCCTTCTGTTTGTATGTATCCAGCAGTCCCAGATCCATTTGTTGAAAAGTCTATTCTTGCCCCCCATTGAATTGTTCTGGTACATTTGTTAAAAAATCAATTGACCATAAATGCAAGGGTTTATTTCTGGACTCTATCTCATCGATCTCTATGTCTATTCTTATGATTCTGGGTATCATTATTCATTCGCTCACAGTTCCTGCTATACAATAGATGCCAAATTACTTTAGATAAATGAATATTTTAGTGAAGGCAGCACACAATTGGATATGTATGTTCTGGTATTTTGATTAAGAAAGCTTTGTCCTTCTTCTCTATTGTCATGCTTCTTGTGCACACAAGGTGCTGAGCAAAAAGGCAGAGTTGACCATCCTACAAGTTCACTCAGAGTAGCATTGTTTCATTTTTAATTTGGGATAAAGCCACACAAAAAAGAAAATCGCCATTGCCAGCATCACGTGCAGTGGAACGCAAGCAAGAAGAGATGCCGGCATCCTGCACTGTGGCCTGTCACTTGCTTGGAACTCTCTGATCTGACATGAGTCACCTGATTATTTAGTTTCTGCATCTATAAATAGGAGGGAAGGGGGTCGCTAATGGCAGTCAACCTGGAGAGTTCTGTGGCTGGGGAACTCGGTAAGCTCTGCAGCCCAGGGCCACTTCACTTCCAGAGGAGTACATATCCTGTTCACCTGTAGCCCCTGAGCCGTTGCTATTGTCCATGCTATGCCAGGGGGTAGTTGGATCCCTACGAGGGAACTGCCACCTCCACAGACTTTCAGATCATTTTTGGTCCTAAGGAAGATGGAGTGTGCCTAGTAAAGAATTAAATCCCTGCCTTTGTGAAAATTCGGATTCTATGGATAAACTCTAAGGTCCCCAATAAAACACCATTAACAGTTGGTTGAAATTCTTTTTCATTGTTGTTGTTTGTATTTGAGACTTATTCTTTTTTAAAATTTATATACATATATATATATATACACATATATATATACATATTTTAGATGTCAATGGACCTTTATTTTATTTATTTAAAATTTTTTTAGTTGTAGATGGACATAATACCTTTATTTTATTTATTTATATGCGGTGCTGAGGGTTGAACCCAGTGCCTCATGTGTGCCAGGGGAGCATTCTACCACTGAGCCACAACCCCAGTCCCTTGAGACCTACTCTTGCTATGTTGTTCAGGCTGAGCTGGAAGTCCTGGGCTCCAGGGATCCTCCTGCCTCAGCCTTCCAAGCTCTGGGACTACAGACATGCATCACCCAGTCCTACTTTGATTACATACTCTTTAAAGACTCCGCAGAGTTGTACTTGTTTTCATTATTCCATTTGCTGACTGTAAACTAGCACTCACTACCTCTCTCATTCTCAGGAAATCAAAGGAACAATTCATTAAGTATCAAAATTAGGTAATTACATTTATATTTTTTACTTGGAACATTTGTGTCACTAAAATAATGTTTCTATCTCCTCAGGTTTCATTGTGAAAGTGTTCCTCCTCCTATCAGTTCAACTGTTGGTCACTGCAACAATTATCAGCATGTTTATTTTCTGGTAAGTCTTTATCACTGATGCAGCATTAAATGTTAAGTTGTTCACATTAGGGCTGGGGTTGTAGCACTTGCCTGGCATGTGTGAGGCACTGGTTTGATCCTCAGCACCACATAAAAATAAATAAAAATGAGAGGTATTGTGTCCATCTACAACTAAAATAATTTTTTTAAAGTTATTCACATTAATTCTCATTGAATCAGCTCATTTTAATTTTGAAAATTGTATTTAAATTTAAATTGTGTTTAAAAATTGTATTTTTCTTAATTATTCATAGGAGATGATGTTTCTACAGGTTTATTTTTCTGAAGCAACTCCTAGACCAAGGTGGTGGTAGATTTCTAGAATTTTACTTTAACCTCCTTCCTAAGCCAAGAATGATTTGCTTCCTCTTATTTGGGTACTATTTTCCTTGACCTATTTTCACAGATTAAACTGGATACAGAAAAAAGGTGAGAACTTGGAGGCTGGAAATATCTGAGAGACTATGCTACTGTTTAAGTGTATCCTATGAAAATCTGACCTTATGAAATAGATGAACCGATTTCTTTTACTTTGCATGCGTATCAGTCTCAGTATTTTTTAAGTTAAAGAACTTCACTGGGTGTTTGCATTGATTTAAATTTGACTTACCACTTATAAAAACGTCTTTTTTAAATAAATGCATCTTTGTTCCCCTTGGTGCTGGGAGTGGAACTCAGGACCTCACTCATGCTGAGCATTTGCTCTGAGCTACATCCCCAGCCCATTTCTCTTTTAAGAATGGTGGCGCCTGTCTGTAATCCTAGTGACTATGGAGGGCTGAGGCAGGAGGATTATTCCAGTTTATGGCCAGCCTCAGCAACTTAGAGAGGACCTAAGCAACTTAGCAAGATCCTGTCTGAAAATTTAAAAATAAATAAAAAGGGCTGGGGATGTGGTTCAGTGGTAAAACATTCCTGGTATAAATCCCTAGTACCAAAACAAAACAAAATAAAACTCGACAGCTTTATCTCCAGCTGTCATTATCAATCATGTGGGATTTCCCCCATTCTTTTCATATTGTTTTACTTCTACTTAAATATTACATTAGTTACTATTTGTCATGTAAAACTGTCAATTTTTTTCTTAACCAGGAAAGGTTTAAAAACATGGGTACGTTCAAATCCCTGGTTCACCTATGCACTCTTGTAAGTATCCTTGACTTAATAAAATGTTGTTTTTCTACTAGCTAGTGATTGAGATTCTACTACTATTCAAAATGAGGTAATAAAGGCATGACCTTCTTGAAATGATGAAATTATACAGATGGAAAGCAAACAAATTAGTGCTTGCCCTGAGTTAGGATTGAGAGAGAGGGAGAGACAGAGGTGTGTGTGTGTGTGACCACAAAGGGGTAACACCAGAGAAGTCTTTGTTGATGGGTTATTTATTGATGGAATAGCTCTGAATTTTGATCCTGGCAGTGGTTACTTGTATTTACACAAAGATTTGTGTCATAGTTCTATATCAAAGAACTAGATATATAGATGGAGCTGGATAATATCATGCTAAGTGAAATAAGCCAATCCCAAAAAACCAAAGGCTGAATTTCTCTAATTAGTGGATGATGATACATAATGTGGGGTGGGAGGGGGTATGGGAAGATGGAGGAAGGATGAATTGTGTAGAGGGAAATGAGGGGTGGGGAGGGGGCAGGGGGAAGGAAAGGTAATGGAATGAGATAAGCATACATGTGCATGTATGATTACACAAATGGTGTAACTCTACTCGTGTACAACCAGAGAAATGAGAGTAGTACCCCATTTGTATACGATGAATCAAAAAATAATAATAATTTTTTTAAAAACTAGATATACACACTGTACCAATGTCAAATTACTGGCTTTAATATTATAATATAAATATATAAATTGTAATCATTAGAGGAAATTGAGTGTGGGCTTAATGGGACCTCTTGGTCCCTTGGCAATTTGCTGTGAATCTATGATTATTTTTAAATTAAAAAGATAAAAAAGGGCTGAGGAGATAGCTCAGTTGGTAGAGTGCTTGCCTTGCAAGCACAAGGCCCTGGGTTCGATCCCCAGCACTGCAAAAAAAAAAAAAAAAAAGATTCCACAAGCTATCTATGGATGGCAATGAAAAAAAAATTTAAAGGCAGAGAGGGAGAGAGAAAGGAAATATCATTTTTATAATGTTATGATTCTTATCAGATAATGTCATAGGATGATATAGTCTGCATATCTGTCTGTCTGTGTGTGTCACGTGATATGATCACGGGATGCCAATAACACTTGGCTTTACATTACCCTGCAGCCCAGCATTTTTTGTTGTGCTCATTATACTTGCTTGCTGTGGGAATCTCCGCCGTCGGGTGCCGGCAAATTACATTCTCCTGGGACTCTTTGTAAGTAGCCTCGTTTGCACCTGCTCTAGCTCATCTCTGAAACACATTTTAGTCGCCATATTAAATTCATTCCCTTTCCTTGTGGAGACTGTTCTCGTGGAGTAACGCACGTAGGGATGACCCGTGGGACACTCTCGAGAGAAATTCTGGTTGTAATGAAGTAGTAAACTCACCTATGGGGGAGTATCCACAGCCCTTCAGCAAGTTGGAGAGTCTGGACTCCTAGGCCACTCGTCCCACTGGCTAGCTGAGCGCTGATGAGGCCATCTGGCGAACCCTCTCCCACGTCAGGACTGCAATTCAAGAACAGGTAACCGGATTGCCACAGGACCTGTGTCAGGCACAACGAGCACATTTTGTTCTGGAGAGTGGGTTTCGTATCTAGTTCACAAACTCATGAGTGAGGAGTGTCTTTTTCTTTATTTTTGGAAAGGGCGTTTTATTTTCTATATCCTGTGCCCCTGAGAACAGAAGACATCTCTGAGCTCAGGTTGTTCCCCAGTTCCACAACTTGCTTCTCAGTTCAGGGGGACTTTCCCAGCACCAGAGAGCTGGGGATCTGGGGGCTTCTGGTCCTCATTTATCCTCAGTTCAGTGCCTGGTTCCCCAGAGCCTCTCTGAGGTGTCTTGACCCACCTTGTGACAGAGCCTCATCGTACCTGCTCTTTTCTGTCATTCTGTGCCACTCTAGGTCACATGAACCTCTGTGGCTCCCTTTCTTGCAGCCAATTACTTTTTCTTCTGCTCAGAACAGAAAGACCCCAGGATGTTTCCAGCTCTCAACAGGTACCTGAGATCCTAGACTCCTAAACTTGAATAGAATCTGGATTCCTATCATTACCCCCTGTCAATACTGCCCATCCCATCCCAGACTCATCCTCCCCAGAAGGTCGCAAGGCTTATTCTCGGGGACTCAGCAGCATCTAAGAGTTATTCCCCCAACCCTGACTCAACAGAATCAGGCCCAACTTCGCACCTTCTGGAGGCCTTGGTTTCTCAGGAGCTCATGTATATCAATTGCTATGGTGTCTTGCTCCTCGTGGGAAAATCCAGAACCACTCCAGTGTGATTCAGGATAGTGTCAGCACATGATTCTCTTTGAGTTTTTGTGTTTCCCTCCATGAAGTCTTAACCATCCCTGCATATGAAAATTTACTTACTAATTGTTTATTCCTTATCTGGTTCCAAATCAGATTAGAGGTAGCTTGTGCAAATATCTGCAAGAAGAGATGATGAGATAAACTGATGGGGAAATCTGATGGAAAGAAAAATAGAATAATAAAGATAGGGGTTGGATTGATGTGCAAATGGCATTAACTCCTGTACACTTGAGCGTTGAGATCCTAGCTTTGGCTCCACACTTCCTGGTGGTCAAAGCAAACAAGGACACATGACCAATGATGTCAATCTCTGCATCCATACCAAGCAGTGTGTAGGAGGAACAGCCTCCTCTGGAGGTTGGAGAAGACTGGCTGTGGGCTGGTGCCAAGAGTCAGACATTGCCTCTACTCTGAAAGCATGGAGGAGCCTTCCTGAACTGGCATGGACACCCTGCTCATTGCCCAAGCCCAGAAGCAGGGTGTCCCAGTGCCTGCCCTGATAGCACAGAGTGCACCCAGGAGCTGGCAGGGTGACAAGGCAGGTGTAGGAAATTAGGAGCCCGAAGCCAAGAGGAGAGAAAGGGGAAAGTGTCCTAGAAATGTTTGAATGTTTTAACATTTCAAATGGTTTTAATGCATATTATGAGGAGATAGATAAAAGCCATTGGTCTCCTCGCTGAGGTTTTGTTCTCTTACCTCAAAGCAAGTTGACAGCTGAAGAGAAGATACACTGTAGAGGCGGAAAGAAGTAGTCACATTTTCTAGGCTTAATATCTTGCCCAAGTGTTAGGAAGTATGTGGGTAAAACCATTTTGGAAATGTAGCTGGGAGAAAACAGGAAAACATACTCATTTGTGCCATGGAACCATGACCCCTGGATCCCATATTCTGAGTTCTTGAAGTCACTAGACAGGTTTGAGTCTAGAGCTGAATTGTCTCTCTTCCTCTCCTCTCTCTCTCTCTCTCTCTCTCTCTCTCTCTCTCTCTCCACACACACACACACACACACACACACACACCTTTAATGTGCTGCAATGAAACAGTTGAGTTAGGAGAAGAGGAAGGAAGTACCTTGTGAGGAAGTTTTGAAGTGAGCACATTATTACAGTATCATGTGTACGTGGAATAAAATCTCTTGTTCCTATAATGGAAATAAAGACAGCCTACTTTTGCAAGTTTATCAAAGTAGAGAGTCGGGCCGTCATGCACCGGGCCTGGGAAATCCAGACAGGTAATCCAGGGCTTTGAGGCTCCGGTTCTTTTCCAGCCTCTGATCCTGTGGGCTTAAGTTCAAAGCCATCGAGTCGTCAAACTTTGGTTAGGGTGCGCCCTCCTTTTCATTCCCTAAGACAGGAGGACTCTTTCCTGGTTCTTTGTGTGGTCCAGTGGACCTGCCAAGTCCTTGGATTTGCTCTGACTGAGGGTCCAGCAGGCTGAGGAAGTTCAGTCCCACCACCACCTCTGGCTGTCGTCCCCACAGCTCGGTTGTGACTGTCCTGCGCCTGACATGTCTGTGGTGCCTCTCTTGGTCCCATCCTCTGACTTGACTCCCTGCTGGCTCTTGGCCCTGCCTCTCTTCCACACTGCTGTCCCGGCCCCTTTGGGTGGTGGGGATTCTCCAGAGCAGCCCTCCTCCTTCCCTGGGGTTCACCTACACGTGCAGTGCCTCAGTGCCAGAAACTGCTCCCCAGCTCCATCTCCTGGCACTGGGAAGGTCCGGGTTCTCACCCTGGGTCTGAGGTTTGAAGAAATTATTTATGTTCACAGGTCCTTTGGAAAGTGTCAGTACCCAGACTGTGGGTGAAGCACTAGAAGAAATAGCATATCCTGACCCCATCAGGTGTTATGAGACTGTGTGGATGGCCCCGTTGGATTAATGACAACAGAAGCCACAAATGAACTTAAAGACGTTTTTATTTGTGCATATTATTAATTATACAGAATAGTGACCTTCACTGAGGCACATTCACATACACATACTTGATTTCCACATAACTAATACATTTTCATTCACTGGATATATGTTAAATATACCTTTGCGTTTTAAGAAACTTTTACTACTAGTGAATGGCTTCCTCTTGTTAGTCCTAGGAAGAACGTTATGGAAATGGCTGGTTAGCCTGTTGATTTCTCACACCCGCCCTGTAGCTCTGAGCGCCAGGCTCTTGCACTCTCCTGCTTGCTCCCTGGACCCTGCCCAGAGCGCTTCAAACCGCCACCTCTGGGTTCTGGTTCTCAGCCTCATGCCTTGAAAAGCAGGCTTCTGATCATTGTGAATTTTGTTTTTAGACAATTCTTCAAGGCCTGCTGCTCGGAACCATATCAGTGTAAGTTTTCAATACATATTTCCTTTTTATTGTGTGTGCTTTTCTTTGAAGGTATGTGAACAGTAATTGCAGTCTCTGATTTTAGTTTCTATAATGCGGAGGAAGTGTTGTGGGCCACAGCAGCAACCACTCTGGTGACATTAGCACTCACTATATTTGCTCTACAAACAAAAGTACGTATAATTGGAACCGATTTCTGTCATAAGGGAGTGTACTGGGAGTGTTCCCTTGTCCCTCCTGACCCATTTCTGCACCTGGTCCTTGTGCTCTGAGATCCTGTGGGTGTCATCACCGTGGCCCTCTTGTCTTTGGGCTTTCCATGGACTGGGGCCAGTGGATCTCCGGCTGGAGATGGGAGTCAGGGAGGAGAGAAGGACTTATTCCCGTGGCAACCTCTGGACCAGTTCTCCTTAGAATAGCAGAGTTTCTTACAGAAATCCGCTGTCTAGAGGTGGCCAATCCAACACAAACTTCCAGGCCCCTGTGCTCGTCCCTTTGAGCCTACAGCTGGCACCAGCTCTCTCTCTCTGGCTCCTACCTAGACCCACTTTGCTGATTCGCCGTGGACACTTTTGTAGACAGTTCCTTCACAAACAAACCCTCCTCAAAATGTGCCAACTGTTCCCTGCTGGGGCCCTGACTCTAATAATGGAGTTTAAAATTCAAAAAGTTTACAGTTCACCAGGGATCAAAAGCGCCAAGATTACCCAGAGAATGTTATATAATTCAGGACTGTTCTTTTAAAACTATGACGTCGGTCTCCCCAGTCCTGAAATGCTCCTTGAGGTATTTTCAGCAGCCCTTTCTTAGCTCTGGTGACCTTCTTTTGGCAAATGATGGATTCGTCTTAGTTCAATAACTTAGAAGTGTTTTTCTCAAATCGTTTGGCACGGTATGGAGTGTCTTCGACACAGGCAAAATTTTAGCTTTTTCTGGAAGCAAAAAGAAGAGGCAACTGACGTGCAGAAGGGCCTGCTAAATATTTAGTCAAATTGTATTAAAAGTTAGAGATTCAAGCTGGGCACGGTGGTGCACGCCTGTAGTCATGGCAACTCAGGAGGCTGAGGCAGGAGGACTGAGAGTTTAAAACCAGCCTCAGCAAAAGTGAGGCGCTAAGCAACTCAGTGAGACCCTGTCTGTAAATAAAATACAAAATAGGGTTGGGGATGCGGCTCAGTGGTTGAGTGCCCCTGAGTTCAAGCCCCAGTATCCCCCTCACCAAAAAAAAAGTTAGAGATTCAATGTTAATTCATTATCAGAGTGGTATTTGCCATCTTGAAACTGACCATTTGCAGAAACCAGTCTATTTGTAAGCAGATCTGCCTTCCTGAGGTGAGTGAGGTGTACTGCTGATGAAAACATAGATTCAGTTGACCATCTAAAATCTTCTAAAACGCCAGAATACTTGTGTGTGTGTGTGTGTGTGTGTGTGTGTGTGTGTGTGTGTGTATTGGGGAATACATATTTTGTATTTTATTTAGAGACAGGGTCTCACCAAGTTGCTTAGCACCTCACAGTTGCTGAGGCTGGCTTTGAACTCGTGATCCTCCTGCCTCAGCCTCCCAAGTCACTGGGATGACAGGCGAGCACCACCATGCCTAGCCAGAATACTCTTTAAAAAGCTCACTAGTAAAATAAAAATTAAAAAAAAAATAAAGCTCGCTAGTATTGTAAGTCACAGATGACTGAGTTCAAGGGAGTGCATATTTTATTGAAAGGAATTTTAAAGATGGTTCTGGTAACTGTCCTGTATTTACATGGATGCCTGCGAAAGGCAGCTGAACTCATGTTTACATACTTTATGTTCCTGATTAAGTGGTGGTGGTGGCAGTATGCACTCCCACTGTAACCCAAGGGCTGCAGAGAAAATGTAGACACACCGTGCCTCTGAGTTTCCTTGTGAACTCCACACATCCACCTAGCAGGTGAATGTCCATTCGATTTCCACGGAATCTGGTCCCATCCTTCAAACAGTGTCTGTGAGCTGAGTGACAGGTTCATGTGGATATGAAATGATCTGCTCTGGGCCTCTTGCTATTCTTCCTTTTCTCTCTAAAGTGGAGTCTGGGAATTTGGGGTGAGGGGGTAGCTCTTGTGAGCTTTTGGTACTGGCCAAGGAGAGGGGTAGGGGACAGAGATGCCATGACCCATTGTTGTTCCTGAATGATGGACACCTGGATCCCAGGGATGCTGTGTGCTCTGTGGGTCTCTAGGGCTGAATGTCCACCACTGGTGTGACTTAGCTCCTGTTGATCTCGGGTCTGTTCAGAACAGGGAGGGCTCCCCACCTGAATGAGCCTCACCCCAGTTGTCCTCCTTTCTGCTAAGGAGGAGCAGGCCTAAAGGTGTCGCTGTTATAAGCCAAGTATTACCACTCTGTAGATCCAAGCTGGTCGAGAGGAATATAATGTCAGGCACCATCCAAGTCATCCAGACAATCTTAAACTTCCCAGTAGCACATTTAAAAGGTGAAAAGAAACAGGTGACCCACCACTACATACAACTACATTGCACCAACAGACAATATTATATTTTATTTAAGTCAATATATAGAAAATGTTACCATTTCAACATGCAATCCACATAACAGAAATATGAATGTTTAACATTCTTTTTGTGAACTAAGATTCAAAATCCAGTGTGTATTTTACACTTGGAGCACATTTCAGTTTGGACTAGCCATGTTTCAGGCACACCACAGTAGCCACGCATGGCTAGTGGCCGTCATATTGAGGGTGCAGCCTGGAGGGCCAGTCCTCTGCCCCGGAGTCCTTGAGTCAGCAGGTCTGAGGTGGGGCCTGTCCACCCACACTTCACAGGTAGTGCTGCTGGATGCTGCAGGTGAGAGACCCACACTTAGGGGACCAGAACTTTAGATTATTCTCTGGGCATTTCCAGGGTAGGGGGCAAGAAGGGAAATGCAAGCAAATATCGAGGGTATTTTGGATATTAAGGCTCTTCTTTGGATGCATAATTCATTTTCTCCCCCAGACAGAAGATGAATATCATATCCCTTTTCTTAAAAAAAAAAATGTCCCTGATCAGCCCAAGCTGATATTTGGGTCACTAGTTTATAAAGACAAAAAAAAAAAAAAAAAAAATTTACATGTTCCTTTTAATTTCAAAATTTTTAATTTCAAAACTTAAAAAAAAGAACATGAATGGTAATTTTTGAAAGCTTAGTATGTATTTTCATTAAAATATATGCATATTAATATGAAAAAGATACCCAGTTGATATCTTGGTATTTTTCATTCCATGAATATTTTCTATGCACATGTTCTTAAAAATATGAATAATTATGATGATACTGCTCTCCGCATAAATTTACATCATTTTTTTCAAGGAGCCCTTTTTACTAGGGGGAATTTCATATAACTACAAAAATAGAATAGTATAATGAATTCCCATGTTACTTATGACAAACAGTTTTAAGAATCATCAATTCATGACTTCCATCATCTCCTTTATACTTCTTCCCTTTTTTTCCCTCCAGAAGCAAATTCCAATCAATAGGACATTTTTTTGTAGCATTTTTCATGGATTTCCATGGTTTTCTGAATTGGCCAGGCAAATTGTCCATGGGGTTAAAAATGAATCTCGGGACATCCAGAAATCCCTTCTAGAAAATAACTGTGCCATTGTGTGCTGTTTGTTTCCTCAGTGGGATTTTACCTTGCTGAACGGAATGCTGTTCGTCTTACTCTTCGTGCTTGTGATCTATGGAATTCTCTTAATCCTCATACGATCCTATGTAAGTGTGGACTCTCATTTGGAAACCTCAGAGAGCTGTTAAAAGGATGGGTGGAGGGCTGCCTGTGCTCGTCTGGGTCCATGGGGTTGGGAGTTGGAGCTAAGCATGCAAGGATTTTAGGAAGAGAAATGTCCCAGTGAGAAAAAGAGGAGGGAGCGGATGCAGGATGGGAGAGCTGTCAGACCACACTGGCATATCTGATCCCCAGGGCAGGAAAGCAAAGGGAGTTTGGGTGAAACATTCTAGATGTGGCATAGTCTAAGGTGGGGACACAAGGCTTTCATCCCCTACCTCCAGGGAGGCCCTGCTGCTCCCAGCCAATGATGGGCCAGTTTGTCTAAGACAAACTGAAGTGGGTTGTGAGGCCTAATAGCTGGGGCTCGAGTCATTATCCTGCCCTCCTGGGAGCTGAAGGTCTATGAGGTCCGTTCTATTAACAGCCATAATGGCATCATTGGGTGGTACTATAGGCAGGGGATGTAGTTTGTGAATACTGAGCCTACTCTACACTGCAGTTGGCCTTCCCCAAGAGGGGCTTGAGGTAAACCTACTGGCAGGGCAGGCCTGAACCTGCTTCTGTGTGTAGCTTGTTTGAAGCTTAAGGGGTGTGGGAGAGAGAGGCCCCTTTGACATGTTCCAGTGAGCAGCCTGCAGGAGGCTCCTTGTTCCAGTCCAGATTTTTTTCCTTTAATATATTCATGGAGATCTTGCTAAGTATCAGGCATAGGCACACTGAACTCTCAACAGCATTTCTGAAAAGTACAGTCTGGAACTACTGTGGCCTACAGACAGTGTCACCAATTCCCAGTCCCCCTTCTGCACCATGAACCTTGCCTGGCCAGCAGAGTGCACTTGCCCATCCCTCCCAGGCTGGGTTTTCCCTGACCGTAGTGTTTGACATATTGTTCTCAGGTGTTGTACACCCCGGCCTTGTCCTCTTCCCAAACGCTTGGATATTCAGCTAGTCCCATGTTCTGGTCAGGACTCTTTTGGTTGTAAGGAACACATCCCACCCAGACTAGCTTGAGGCAAAGACTCAGAGAATCTGATGGAACTCCTGGGTGGGAAGAAGATCTGGGTTCACAGGAACAGAAACTCTGCCTCCCTTTCTGGGGCTGGCATGACTGGCCACCTCTATTTGTGCAGTAAATCTCCAGCAAGCATTGGCCAGTGACAACAGCCTCTGCTGCTTGGATCCCTCTAGACTGGGAACTGATTTCTGACTGGCCTGGCACATCTATTAAGCCCAGTTACAGAGGAGCAGAATTTCCTGATCGGTCAGCAGAGTCACTGTCTTCAGAGAGGATGTCTTCCACCTCTCCTCACACCTTCTAGCTAGGGAGTATGAAGTCACTCTGTCCCCAGGACTGCCTGTTCCATGAGCCATGAGGGCTGATTCTCTAGAAAGACTGCGAGGATGAGGCAAAAGAGAACACGTCCAACACATTCTCCTTGCCCTGTCATGTAGGAGAGAGTCAGTACTTACTTAAAGAATATTACTTGGCATGCATGAGGTTGGGTTCCCTTTGCTTATATATTGGAATTGAGTGGATATTGTTGACTATGTTCGACTTTCTTGATATTGGGTCCTTATCCATCAGCAGTGACCTAAGCAAACCCTTTGGTGATTCCAAATAGTCTTGTTCTTAAGCTACAATTGTTTTCTTTCTCTCCTCAGTGGCTGCACGTGCTGTATGCCGGACTCGGAACAGTGCTCTTCTCCATGGTAAGCCCATCTCTCCCTCCCTCGATGAAGAGTGTGGTTTCCGTGCCAGTCACGTGGGAGTCAGTAATTCACTAGAAACCCACGGGCAACTTGCTGCCTCTTAAAAAGTCATACTTAAAACCATCACCACCCCCAAGAGAGTTGGATGGTCTTCCCAACCCACAAAAACATGGCTTTTCTTCAAAGAGTCAATATTTAAGAAGAGAACAAAGATTACTTGTAATCCTTGGCTTACTATAGCAGGATGTGATTTCATTTTCTCCCTTAGACCAGTGTCTCTTTTTCTATTCTTTCATAACATGGACTTCTCATAGGGACTGGCCAGGGTCATGGTCAATGCACCTGGCAAATTTTCCTTCCATTTTGACCTGTCTCTTGCTCATATCTGCACAATTATTTCAAGGAACATTTGATTTAAAAGGTACTACATGCACTTGTTTTAAAATTCAAACAGCATAGAAGATTACAAAACGATGAGAAAAACCTCCCTTTGATTCCCCATCCACTGTAAGCAGTTTCTGCGAGTCCTTTCAGAATTCTTTGCACATGAGCACTATTCCTCTTGCACTAATATAGACATACTATTTATAATGTTCTGCTTTGGTTTTTTTCACTTAGAAGTAATGTTCTCCACATACTGGCAGACCTAGGTTCGAGCTCACTCTTTTTCAGGGCTGCCAGTTATTCCCTCGTTTACTTTTATCATGTCACTTCTTTTAGGGATTTTGTCTTATTATTTTTTTGCAGTGCTGGGGATCAGACCCAGGGCCTCATATGTGAAGCAAGCACTCTACCACTGAGCTACACCTCATTCCTTAGGGTTTTTCTATTCTGAAAATTTCCAGATATAACCAGAAGTAGAGTTCCATGTATTATCATCAAGCTTTAAAATCATTCACGTTTTCCTTTATCGTTTTCCTTATAGATGCTGTTGTTGGAATTGTGTCATTATCTTTTAAATGTTGGAAAGGTTTACACCCAGGGCTTAGGGTTCAGTATACACATTTCAGTTTTCCCATTTCTTCTGTTGTAATGGGACTGATTTGTGCCCAATCCTCCTCCTCTTCCACATGCTCAGCCTTGTGTGTTGCTGTTTGCTGTGGTGTCTCTTATGGCCCATTTTAGGCACAGTTTGTTTCCATGCAAAAGTATATTGATGTTCTGTTCCCCATAGGCAGGCAGAGTAAAAACTCTTGTAGCCTTAGGGAGGTCACCCAACACCAAATAGACAGCTGGATGAGAAAACTGTGTGTTTTAACCATCAGAGGTGTGATAGGGAGTGAGGCAGGGTACCACACTTCCAAATGCTCCTGGAGGGTCTGAATCCTGGCTGGGGTTTCCCTGGGTGTTGGCTGAGTCTTCAGTGGAGTCCTGGGCCCTGGTCCCCTTGGAGGGGGATGAGCAGCTGGATCTCTGCTCACTTTCCTCTCCCACTTTCCTGTCTGCCCTTAAACACATGACCACTCCTAACCAACCAGCCCATGCCTGAGGAATGACTAGGAGTTGGTATCCTCCTCTCTTGTAAGAACAAGATAAATTCAGGGATTTTTTGGATGGAAGAAAGAGGGAAAAGCACTTTTGCAAAAGGAGTTAGGGTTCCAGGGTGAAGATAGAGGCTAAGACAAAGCTGAATGCTCAGCCCCTTTTGAGTGACCAAATGTCCCATTTTGTCTAGGACTGAGGGGTTTCCAAGGACACCTAAAAGTCCTGGGAGACTTGAAATGGTGGGCCACTCCAGCTGTTTTTCCTTCCAAAGGTGCTGGGATGAGACCTAGGGATGAAGGGGTAAGGGACTCAGCAGTTCAGGTGAGACACCTGCTCTGGCATCTGCCTCAGGGATGCACTAACATAACCAAGGCTCCGCTAAATCTGGCCCACCTCAATCAGGCTGTCCCCATACTATGTGAGATGACATGTCATGAACCCGTGTGAGGCTGCCCAGGAAGGACCTGATACCTCATCCTGTTCCCTTCCTCCCTTCTTCCTCCTCCTCAAGGCCATGGGGGAACCAGGAGCCAGGGGGAGCCAGCACCTGAACGCCTGGGAAAGGTTTCACTGAAGTGAATATTGCTCTCAAATGGACTTTAAAAAAAAATCTTTAAAACTCCAAGGATTCTCTCTACATTGTGTAGGTCTATCTGACAGGGCGTGGCCTCCTGCCGAGGCTCGGCCTGGATTCTGGATATAGGTAACTGCTCACTTTGCAACAAACACAAAAATGAGAGAGGGTGCTCTGGCTTTTTAAAAAATCTTGAGATTTTAAGACCTGATCATTGTACATTTCTTTGGGGACTTAACCACATGTGAGTCCCCTCTCCCCCTCATTTCTATTTTGGATATACGGACACCATTACTAAACCATCTCCAATGGTAAGGTTTGCTGTTACCCAAAGCTCCACAAATTCAGATTTCTTATTCTGTGTGAATCAAGTGTCTGGAAAGCTCTTTATTTTGATTATTTTTTAAGGAAGGGCATGGAAGGAAATCACAAATAGAGGGCATTTGGTAGTTTGAGCTCTGTGTCTGCTTTGTCTATTGGGTCCACATCATTAACCAAAGGTACAAAGATTTTTGGATTTGGAAAGCAAAGGACGGCTCAGATCTTGTCCCACAGGCTTCAGGAAGATGGGGCACTTGGTTTTATGGAGTACAGACTTGGGGACTTCATGCATGATTGAGGCTGTAAGAGTAATACATTTAGCCAAAATCTGACCTTCTGGAATACTTTTGTATTCTAGCTAAGATAGTTTTTTCCAGAGCATTTAGGACGCGTGTTCAACAGACAACAGAAGTAGCTAATTCTTCTCCCTTTCCTTTAAGTACCTGGTGATGGATGTGCAGCTCATGGTGGGAGGACGCCATCACCACTCTGACCTGGACCCTGAAGAGTATGTTTTTGCTGCCCTGAACATCTACTTGGACATCATCAACCTCTTCCTTTTTATTTTGCAACTGATTGGACTGGGACGGTAGTGATATGGCCAAGGCTGGCTGGCTTGTGCTGAGAAGAGGGAAGGAGGGACACTTGGGACGTGTTGCCAGGCTCAGACATGCAAAGGTCACCACTTCCTAAGCCCTTCTATTGAAAAGACAGTATTTAAGAACATCTTTTTTTGACAAAGTTAAACATTCAAAGGTAGCTATTGCTGATATTACTTTTAGTTCCACTGTCAAATAGCAAAACTTTTGGGAGGACATTTAAAATTTTTATAAACTCAAAAAAAAGAGTATCATACTAACAAACATTTGTAAGGTGCCCATTATTTTGTTCAAGTTTTCCAGGCACTATTTCATGCTGTACACATCTCTCTACATGAATAAAATTGATTACAGAAATTTAAAGTTGTTTCTTTCTTTACTCTTGATTTGAGCATTCTGTGGGAATATTTTAGTGTACTGTTATTATTTTCAGTACTGAGGATTGAACCCAGGGATGCTCTATCAGTGAGCTATCAACCCCTGTTTTTTTAGAGACAGGGTCTTGCTAAGTTGCTGAGACTGGCCTCAAACTTGTGATGTTCCTGCCTCAGCTTCTCATGTTGCTGGGATTACAGGCATGTACCACTGCACCCAGCAATGCATCTTATATTTTTTAATAGTAAGATAAACCAAAAAGCTAGGTACAGTGACACAGGTTTGTAATCCCAGACACTTGGGAGGCAGAGGAGGAGGATTGCAAGTTTGAGGCCAACCTCAACAATTTAGTGAGGTCCTAAGCAACTTAGTGAGACTCTGTCTCTAAATAAAAAAAGAGACAGAGGATGTAGCTCATGGTAAAGCACTCCGGGGTGCAGTCGCCAGTTCCAAAAAATAAGCAAAAAATCAAAGAACTCTGCCTTTATCCTGGACTCCAGTAAGACTGGAGAGAGTAATATCTACAAGTAGAATTGAAAGAAGAACCAAGTTACTGTCCACGAAGGGCTCAGGACAGAGCATAGCTGCTCTGTCGCCATTATGCCTGTACTTCTGGGCTTGACTCAAGAGACCGCTTCCTCTGATTGTGTGGGACAACTGGCTTCCTATTAAGTCCTGTTTTAAACTGAATTTTTATGTTTAATTGTGATAAAATATACATAAAATTGACTTCCTTATCCATTTTAAGTAAACAGTTCAGTACGTTGTTGTGCAATAAACCTCCCAAAGTTTTTATCTTGCAAATTCAAGCTCTGTGCTTATTAAACAACAAGAAGTCCATAACCTTTTGGTTGAATTATATATTTATAAATATCTTGTACAGCCAGTTTATGTTCCAGAAAGTCGCAGGCTATACAGATCTTGACATTTCTTCTGGATTCTCACAAATCGCTGGGATGAGATACTTGATTTTTTTTTTTTCATTCAGATGTAAAAGGTTACACTTTCAAATCCGTTCAAATGAACCTACATCTGATCCCTGCTTCACCAATTTTTAGTTCCAAGTCCTGGGCCAGCTCCCCTCAGCAGGAAGAGCACATCAAGGCTGTGGAATGAACAAAGGCACTGAGTAGGTCCGCTCCTGATCGACTTCAGGAGGTCTGGGGAGGAGCTACAGAGAAAGATTCCTGTAGAGGATGGTGGTGTCAGAAGGACCTCCAGTAATCCTCAAAGCCTGAGGATTTCAGGCTTTATGTTATGACATCAGGTTTTGAATACAGTGCCCTGTGAAGGCACTGCTTTTGGGGAATGAGCCTGGTCATAGTGGTGGGTTAAGGTAGAGAAGGAGCTATTGGAAAGGAAGGGGGTGATACAAGGGCTACAGCAATAACCTAGGTTAAGGAACTAACAGCAGAAGTAGGGGGTCAGCCAGGGTAGAATGAACTAATCATGTGAGATCCAGACAATAGACAAGTTCATTCATGTCTGATAGGGTGGATCTGCAGCGCAGAGGACATTAGGGATGTCCTCGTTATTACTGTGGGTAATCGTCACTAAAATAAGACCATTTTAAGAAAGGAGGAAATGGCTTGTGGAGTTGTGAGGCAAAGTGAAAAATAATCTCAAAATGTAGAAACAGAGGGAAGGTTAACTTGGTTGAGTTTTGGAAGCAGGGGCTCAGGGTCAGAGAGACAAAATTAGGAGGCCATCAGAGTCTGGTAAGAACTGAGGCTGCGAGACCAGATGCAACTGCCAGCAATGAGCAAAAAGGAAGAAGAGCTCAAAGAACCAGCGGTGGGATGCCGATAATTCAGAAGTGGAAAGAAGAAAAATGGTGTCCATCACTAAAACATGGGAATAGTGAGAGCATAACAGCAAGGCTTTGGGAGGTGTTGGAGCAGCACAGCGATCATTTAGAGCTATGGTGTTCCAGGCCCTTGAGAGTACCTGAGGCTTTCTATTGCCAAAAGGTCAAGCACAATAAAACTAAGAACAAGGCCAGTGGATTTGGCCATGACCAGACCCGAAGGAGTCCAGATTTCAGGGCAGGAATGGTTGATGTGAAACAAAAGGTCAGCACCCTGAGAAATGTCTGCCAGGTTCACCTCCAGGGAGGGGAGAAAGAGCAGCGGCAGGTGAAGGTTGTGCTTTTGTTGCTTGATTTTTCAGGACAGGGAAAAAAATTTGAGCATGTTTGAAGGTAGAAGAAAATGAAGGCTAGAAATCTGGGAAAAATCAAAATGAGTAGGGATAGGAGGAAGGATGAGGGCAGGGCTTACGACTGGAGGTTTGATCTAGCTGCCCTGGACTGTGTACACAGAAGTCAGCCAGAGAAGTCTGTAATCACTCCTT
Source organism: Sciurus carolinensis (assembly GCF_902686445.1). Taxonomy (NCBI): domain Eukaryota; kingdom Metazoa; phylum Chordata; class Mammalia; order Rodentia; family Sciuridae; genus Sciurus; species Sciurus carolinensis. The sequence continues at coordinate 49,864,925 of NC_062220.1, forward strand.
TCTCCTCTATTAACAGTATTGAAAGTAAGACTGTGATTTAACTGAATCTACAGATCTCAGATATTTGAGTAAGTGCAAGCACTATTCACAGTCTCAGGCACCTATCTTTTTCTTACCTGTTGTTTCAAATTCACCCTATTTTACTATTTCCTGGTTATAGCAACTCTCAGAAGGGGACTCTAGTAGAGTTTCATATTGTGTTTTGCAGTCTGTCATTACTATCACTGAAAACGTTTTGGAATTTGGGATTCAATTCTGAAACATGAGCAAGTAGAAAAGGGACTTTAAAGCCACACAGAAAAAAATTCTGTAGCATCCTCCAAAGTTGCTGGGTCTGGATATCTAAACAAACATTACTGTGTACACATCTGCCAAAGACTTTGGTACTGAGGTCACAGTGGATTAATTTCATTCAAGAAAGTAAATGCAATTGGGAAGCTTGATGTTTGCATATTCTCTTGGATATCAAGAAAACCTTCGGCACAGAACAGGATACTTGCTTTTTTGAGCTTCTGCTGTCCCAGCACAGCATCAGGCATTTCTGCTATCTCAGCAATGTTCCCAACCGCGCACAGCCTACTGGGGGAGCCTACTATATGTGCCAGTAGGAACAGGGACTTGATTAAAAGAAGGCCTAAAGCTTCTGTGACAGTTTTTGACTTGTGCATTTAGTACAGGCTCTAAGCAACATACAGCTTCCAGAATGATTTACTCTCAATAAAAGAAATTCACCTTTGAGAATAGAGTCCATAATTTTAACATATTAGAAGTGGCCCAAAATCCAGTAATGTATAGAACATCTGTAAATCAACTCAAGATGTCCACAAAAGCATACTGGAAGATTAATGGCCAGAGAATTCACAGAAGTCTTTGGGTTATATATTCTCTAATACCCACATATATAGGCATTATAATCTATTTTTTAACCTATAATTTACTTTTACCTTTTGTTTTTTATACTACCCCAAATTCTCATCTAGTTCTAGGCATAGTTGATAAGCACATCGTCCATACACAAAGGGATTATGGTAAAACTGCTCACAGTAAAGGCCAGTGCATAGTCAAGTTCTTTTTAAAATCACTTGGAACACATAGGCTCAAAGGTCAACAAAATGTGGCAGCATATATTTGACATTACTACAGAAAATAAATGTTGGCAGTTTCAGCATCATGCTTAAAGTTTTTGAAACATATGAATCAACTGCTAAAGACATCTTCTTCAATGGTTCCCAAGTTATAGCTATATTGACACTCATTAGGTACTAAGATATTTGCTTTTTGTCCTAAAGCAGGCCATCAGCAAACTATAGCCTGTAGGCCAAAGCTGACCTTCCGTCTTTTAATTTCTAAATTTTGAAACAATTTATAAACAATTTATAAACTCACAGGAAGTTGCTAAGATTATAGAGAGATCCTGTGTACCCTTCACCCAGTTTCCTCAAATAATTATCTCTTCATTACCCATAGTATCAAAACAGGCCCCAACCATCATGAATTTGTTTCCATCTCTATTTTCTATTTTAAAAATACAATATAAATGGAATAATACAGAATGTGACAGTTTTGAGATTGGCTTTTTTTTTTTTTTCTTCACTCAGTATTATGTCCCTGAGATTCAACAAAGTGAAATCAATAGTTCGCTCTTATTGCACAGATTTATCAGTTAACCACTCATCCACTGTAGGACATTTGGGTGGACTATTACAAATAAAGCAGCTATGAACAATCATGTACAGGTTTTCATGTGAACATAACATTTTTCATTTTCCTGTGATAAATGCCCATAAATGCAAGTGTTGGATCATATGGTAAGTATATCCTTTTGTTTTCAGATTATTTTCCAGGGTGGCTGCACCATCTATCAACAATGTATGAACAGTCCAGTTTCTCTGTATCCTTGATAGCACTAATGTTTTAGTCATTCTGATAGGTGTGTGGTGTCTTACTGTGATTTTAATTTGCATCTTCCAGATGGATATCAAACCTTTCCATGTGTTAGTCGTTTTCCTTCTTTGGTGAAGCCTCTTCATGTTTTTTGTTCATCTTATTGGATTGTCTTTTTACTGTTTAGTTTTGAGAGTTCTTTTTACACCTTGGATGAGTTGTTAGATATGCAGTTTGCAAGTATTTTCTCCAAGGCTGTAGCTTGTCTTTCATTTTCTTCATTGGGTCTCTTAAAGAACAAAAAGTTTTACATTTTGATGAAGTTCAATTTATTAATTTTTAAATGTATTGTTTTTGGTGTCAAGTCTAAAAATTCTTTACCACCCTGGATTCTGAAGTTTCTTTCTAAAAGATGTATACTTTGTCTATAAATCTATAATCCATATTGTTTTAAATAACATTTAAATATATAATCCATTTAAAGTTCTGTATAAGAGGTTTAGGCAGAAGTTCATATTTTTGCCTACCTTATACCAAAAGTTCTAGAATCATTTGTTGGAAAGCCTGTATTTTCCCTTTTGTAAACTTTATCATAATCAATTGAAAATATTTGTGTAGGGCTATTTCTGGTTCTATATCTCATCCCACTGATTTTTTTCTATCCTTCCATCAGTATTATAGTCTTGATTATTGTACTTTTGATATGGAATAGAATTACTCCTACCACTTTTTATTTTTCAAAGTTGTTTTCATTATTCCCATTCCTTTGTCTTTCCATATATTTTAGAATTACCTATAACTAGTAAAAAAGTAAAAAGATTCTTGCCAGAATTTGGCAGAAATTGCTGACAAGTGATTGAACTAAGCTTAGTTATTTTGTGAACTGGGATCCCCACTAAGCTATTGGCTTTGCTTCAGGCAGTGGAACTGGGAACAGAATTTCATTCAAAGGGGTAGTTATCCATTTTTAGGTAGAATGGAGACAGTATAGGTAGGGCCATGCTACCTGTACTCTCAAATATTCCATTCCTATTTGACTATCAAGGTCTGTTGAACTCTTTCATCTCATTGAATCCTCCAATTCAAGCTGATCTACCCCAAAGTCAAGATGTCAGACCAGCAAGTCAGCTTCCATAGGCTGGGTATTCAGTTTCAAGAGCTTAGAAGTAGGTCAATAGCTGCACTTTTCAAAATGTCAGGCAAGGGGCGATATTGTGCTAGGAAAAGGCCTTGAGTCCTAACCCAGTCATTATTTTTTAAAATTCATTTTTATTGGCACATTATAATTACACATAATAGTGGGATTCATTGTGAAATATTCATATAGGTACATAATACAATTGGGAGTTTCATTCTCCAGTATATACATCTTTCCTCCTCTCCTCTCTTCCTGTGGGTCTTTTATGAGGTGGGGAGAGGTACTGGGGATTGAACTCAGGGGTGCTTTACTACTGAGCTACATCACCAATCCTTTTTATTTTGAGACAGTCTTGCTAAATTGTTAGGCCTTGAAATTGTGATTCTCCTGTCTCAGCCTCCAGGGTTGCTGGGGTTACAGAAGCCCCCAGCCACCAATGCGCGCCCAGATCTTTAACCAAAGCAGCAATTTCCCTTTCTCCTGATTTCTACATTTTTTCTGCTGCACCAGCAGGAAGGGGATAAGAAGACAGGGGAGGAGCGATTTACATACCCCACTACCACATCTCTTCATGTGGCAATCTCTGAAAAGAAGAACACCACTGACATTATGAGACAGATTAAGTGCAGGTATAGAAAATGCCAATTCCTTTAATTCACTCAGATTTGGAAGCTACATTAGATTGAACCTCCCAGAGGACCCCAACCACCAGGCCCCTTTAGTTTCCTTTCCCCATTGGGGCGCATATCCCAAACCCATTTCCACTACAGGAACAGACCAAGAAGCTGAAGATGTGTGCGAGCTGACACGTGGCAGAAGTGGCAGATGGCAAATGACGGGGAGACCCAGGTGGTGGAATAGGCTGCGAGTGTCACTGTTTTTCTTCTTCAGCTCCATGGTCAGTGCCTGAACACTGACAACTACTTTCCCAGGGCAGCAATGTTCCCTGTCAGCTTCCAGAGAACCAGGGCCCTAGAGCTTTTTCCCCCGCTTGCACATTGCCGCACTTCACCCAAAACACAGTCTTGGCACCTACTGTCATTTCTGTGCCCAGAGCCTTGTTCTCCTTGTTGACTAAGTCAGCGGTGGCAGAGGTCAGGGTCATTGTACCTGTGGACTGCTTTGCACATTTGGGCTTTGCATTTGAATGGTGCAACCACAGCTTATGGCTCAACCCAATGATTTTCTAATCTTTTCAGCCCATCCAGAGCTCTCAAATACCAAGGTTTTATTGTGGAGACCATTTTATGTTTGGAGACTCCTTGACTCACAGGTCATAGCCATATTACCTTTCAGCTGGAGACACAGAATTGCTGACCAGTTGTCATGAAAACATACCATTCTCTGCCTGCCACAGTCACAATCAAGGCAACGTTTAGATTGCTTATTTCAATAATATCTCTGGTCACTAAGTCTCTAAACATTAGTTCAATCCCTATTTGTTAACAGGTAGAACAGTGGGAACCCGTCACTTGGGTAAGAGTCTTCACTACCAGGTTCCTGGGAGTCTTATAATGCCATGGTTACATTTCCATGGTCCATGATTTCTTTAAAAAAAAAAAAAAAAAAAAAAAACCTTGTCTCTGCCAGCATTCCATCCTTGTTGCCAAAACTCCAGGGTCCAGTTTGCCTGTCACTGTCTCATTTATGTTGACAAAAGACACAAGACTCCTGTGTCAGAGGCAAAGGACTTTTTATCATTCATGGCACAGCATGCGGAATACACATCATCACATTTATCAGTTGTCCATGTCTCCAGCTCCATAAGGCAACACAATGGGCCTGGATGTCTACAGGGCCTGAGTCAAGTCAAGCAGCATGAGGAAGCCACCACTTTTATAGCAAGCAGTTCTGCCTGCTCCCTGTCCTCAGGGTTACTAGTTATATAAATACTGAGATGGCCCAAGCAAAATTGTTGTCTGGGCCTTGCAGTCTTGGCACACAGAGCAGGATATATATATATATATATATATATATATAGTTGTGCAGTGGCTAAGAGATGACAGATGATAACCTGATCAAGAATACTGTCCAATTAGTTTCAAAGACCAACGAACAATTCCTTCAAAAGCTTGTTTAGTTTGCCAACCTAATGTCATTGAAATTGTAACTGAGAGCTGTAGGAAACTTTTCTGGGCCACCTTTCTCTAAGTACAGTACTACTGCTAGTTCCTAAAATAAGGACTATTATAAAATACAGTCTAGAAAAAGTCACTCTATCTTTCTAGAGAGAAATCTATTCTTATGAGAAGGTCATGAGAACGGATGAGACAACAATACAGTGTTGCTAAGGAGATTCAGTAATTACCCCCTTGGCTCAATGCTGAGATGAAATTATCACTTGGTGGTTGAGCACATGAACATTTTTTACCTATGAAATTATTTCAGCTTTTTAAAAACCCCCAAATTTACATTATGGTTTAATATTTACATTCCAAGATTTTACTCTTTAGAGATACACTAACTGTAACTGTTTCAAAATTACAACCAAACCTCAACAAGTCTCAGATTTTAATTGATAAAAGGTTAAGTGACAAATATTTAGGAGTAAAAAGAGAATGAAAATGAGATCAATGACTACAATTAACATTTAAGGAATAATTCAGCATATGGACATTGGGAGCTAAGTTTCAGATCCACACATCAAAATACATAAATAAAACATGACTGTTAAGTGATAATCAATGGCGGATCCCACGAAACACCAGCTGGTGGCCTAGAAATTACATGTGTGCACTGAAGGTCATAAGCCATGGGTTGTTTTGGTATCTCAGAAGGAATAAAAATAATCTTTTTTATTTTGATGGAGAAGCAGGTCTTTTTATTCATATGGCATAATTTTTTCCTTTCCTAAGCAATTTTTAAAAACATGGCTTACAGTTCTATATTTCTCAGGGCTTCTATTAGAGATTTTACAGAAAAAGCATAATTTTTTTCTCTTAAAGCTACAGTGATGAAAATAAAATGAGCATTTAGGTCATGTTTTAACACATCATACAGTGTTACTGGGTTTCTTTTTTAGATACAAAATGCTCAGTAAGTGGGCTAGTGTAAAAATATTAGACACTAATCAATTACATGTTAGAACCAAATTAATCCCACTATATTAGAGGGGATTTAATTTCAAGAAAATTAAGCTTCCTGACCTGCGTAAAACGAAGTTTATAATGTAATGAGACAAAATGGAAGTAGTTTAAGTAATAAATGTTTAATCAAAGAATTTTACATATTATTAACAGCATTCATTTGGCCAAACATCTACACGTTTGTAGAATCCTACTGTATATAAAGTGGGAATGTATCAAGTATAGACTATGAAAGTGCAAATAACAAGTCAAGATTAGATTAATTTCTTTTACATTATAAAATTAACTTGTTTACAAAATAGGCTTTGCCAAACTTTATTACTGAATTGTAAAGTCAATGACTATGTTGTTTTTAAAATATGTACCAAGGAAATACAAACTGGATAATGATCACTTTTCATGCTCAGGAGAGACCAGCACAGAAAACAAAGGATACTGCACAAGGTGCAAGGAAACCAGAACCCACCATGAACGCTACCTTCACACAGAGCACTCCTTACCTCACCGCAGTTGTGCAAGACACCTCAACGTGATGCAAACTCTTTCTACTGGAAAAATTACAACTTGGTCTAAAAACTTAATGTTAATATTTTAATCCAAAATAAATTTGTAAAAAAATCCTTTAATGGACTATTTCAGTTTAATATACAGTAATACACTGTAGATAAAGTTAACATTCTCCCCCACTAATTTTAATAGGGATTGATATCAATACTTCTGATAACTGGAGAAATAAAAACTAATGTGGACCCTTGATATCCATAGCATAAGAACAATTTCCATATAGTAGAAGACCCTGGGGAACTTTAAATACTTTATATTTTAATGTCCTGGCCATATGAATTCAAAGTACAAGAAAATTTCAAAAGCAGGGATTGGAAAAAACAAGTAATCAAAAACCATAATCACAACTCACATGAATACCAATACTAATACAACCTTTTACCGGGCCTAAGACTGGCCTATACAAACTCAGTACAGAAATTTTTGTTTCTGCAGATTTCTTGTAACAATCTAGCAAACATTAAATGGAGTGTTGCACGAATCTATTTTGCTTATGTTATGCTAGTTTTGATAATATGTAAGTAAAACAGCCATTCCAACAGTTTACTCTAGTTTTAATTACACACTGTACCATTGTATCTTAATTACAACTAAGACCAGTATTTTCTTCACAGTAAGACACTGATAACTAGGAAGTTGATTTTTTCAATACTAAACAGTAATCACACAGCAAATGAGTATTGTGCAAGAGAACAAACACATGTCAGCATTTGCTATTTAGGCAAACGAACTGAACATTTAGTTGTTATATTTACTGTAAAGGCAAGGCCATGGGTGGTTTCATGGAGGTCTTTGCAATTCATAGCATAGTTACTTCAGAAGAGACATTGAAATCTGAATTACTGACTTATTTAACTGGCAACTATCCATTTAGGTTAGGCAAAGGCACGGTAACATGTTGCGCAGGATGTATTATTGAATTTTTTAATAATTGTGGGATTTACTATAACTCATGAAAACTCCACTTTTTTCTATTTTATAAAACACCATTAAAAGTAATTGCACCCATTAGTAATTAGAATGCACTGTAAAATTGTGAAAACAAAGAACTATGATTGCACTTCCAATAAAGTGTCTCTTAAAATACAGCACCGCTGTTGCTAATCAACTGTATTTTAATATTAAAATAAACTGTTTTTAACAGCAGCATTAGGTTTAGTTAACTTAAGCTACAGGCTACATTTATTTAAATGCAGTCTCCATGGCAACAAAAGCCCATGAAATTCTGGAATATCATTGCTACCGAGTGGCACCTTTTACTCCCAAGAATGCTGACACTGCCCTGGAGCACACTAGGATGCTGCACACCCCAACGCCTTGTTAGCGCACGAGTCAGAGTTTGGCACAATTGGACTGTAAAAAGACATGAGAAGAAATCTCTGATTCATGTGAAAATTAAAACTAATTACACTGTGGTAGATGCAGCACTAAAGAAGCTGTGGATATCTCAATTCACATTGCTCAGACAAAAAGGGAGGAAGGAAGCTATCAAAGAGCACAAAAAGATTGAGGACATACATGTTATCAGATCTGTCCAAAATGAACTTCTAAAATGAAGAAAACTTTCTTTTTAAAGGAAAGCCACCCAAAGATTAGGGAGTAAGCCTTTGATTTCCATGTTCAAGTCAAGTATTGCCAACTCCAGGCTAACCAGAGCACTGCACTTTCTTAGCATGTAGAATACAATCTATTTATTCCATTATGTTTCTCTTGCTCTCCTGCCATCCTTTTTGTCAGCAAAATGGGGAAAAGCGATCCAATTAAATACAAAAGAAATTCCCTGTAAGGTTAAAATCGAAAATGAAGCTACCATTCAAGGGAACTCCTTTGTATTCCATCCTAACATCAGTGGTTTATAACTGAGTTGGAATTAAGTGGATCAGACTTTATAAAGCTTCCTCCACCTAGCATACCATCTGCACTTGCAATACATTTGAAGCCCAGATATGTGCAGTTCATACTAAATGTACTTGTTCAAGCCATTCACTTGAGGTTTGAGGTGTCTGACTTGAAACATCTGAACCATCACCTTTGTTGGCTGCCTCATGACTACTATCATCACCTTGAGATGATGCTTCTCCAGCCAGAATATTTTCTTCCAAAGGATTTTCTTCTATCTGGGTTCCTCTACCTTCGCTGACACCAGCATCTTCAAATACTGAATCTTCTGGTGGCATTAGTTCCACATCCCTCACACCTTCTGACCCATCTTTGACACAGGGGAGCTGAGAATCTGCACTGATTTCTGTAGTGGCTGGAGGAATCAGGGCAATGCTCTGAGGGTTCATGTCATGAAACCACGCCATAATATTACCAAGAAGATTGTCACTAACATTGGGGTCCTGGCCAGCTGAGTCAGGGTCACTGGATGAAGCGCAAAAATCACTTCTTGCCTCATTGAGGGGGTGTGAACTCAAGGTGTCAGTTGAAAATGGGTCACTTGCTGCTCCTAGTCTCATGAGGCTGTCACCAAGTTCCAACAGCTCAGAGCTGCTCAACGCAGCACGAGGGCTATCTGTATTCCTGGGGACAGAGTCCAGCCTGGAAGGTAAAGAAGTGCCTATAGCTCCTAGGGATGCTTCATTACTGAAGAAGTCTCTAGTTTCTTCATCAATGGTCAGCCCAGATTCTTGCAGTGACAACTGTATTGCAAGAAGTATGTTGGGATCATCTTCATCCAAGGAACTCAGAGCCTGAGACAACAGAAAATAAAACCATTTTTAAAAACTGCTAAAGGAAAAGTAATTCAGCTCAATCAGATTTACCACTTTCCCTTTACCAAACAGATAATTAATATTACTAATATATGTATACAAATTATTTTTTTTTCTATTCAAATCTTATAACTATCTCCTTGTCCATGCCAAGGGGAAAAATATCTAAGAATAATAAAAAATCGAGTAATCTTTTTTTCTGTAGTTCATCTTTATTTTTATATTTTTAGATGCTGATAGACCTTTTATTTTATTCATTTATTTATATGTGGTGCTGAGTATCAAACCCAGTGCCTCACACATGCCAGGCAAGTGCTCTACCACTGAGTCACAACTCCAGTCCTGTAGCACATCTTTGAAACAAAGATTTCACAATGGAAGTAAGAAATAGGAAAGCTGTAAAAGTAAAAGCAGGAAATCATACTAAACATAGAAAGAGCAAAAGGGCAATTGAAGCTGCCCAGCAAGGCTACCTGAAGAGAGTCTTGGTTTTCAGAGCGACTGGCAGGGGTATAGTCACGCAGGGAAGAGCTGTGCAGCACACTCATAGATGCAGAACTTACCACAGATGCTCCAGGCCTGCGGCCACTGCCACTCTCTGGAATATCTGTTTCAAAGCAATTGGTGCCACAGGCAATTTAGTGATAGATAAGATTTATTCCTTTTTTCCATACACCTTCTTATTTAAATTGGGAACTGCTCTTTCAGTGAAATGAAAATCTGTATTCACATGTTTATTGAATCTTTCTGGGATTTGTCAATCATATTTGTTGTCCACAAGCAACAATATATCTAATACTGTGACTTCAAGATCATGACTTTTTACAACTTTTGCTTGAGTACTTATGGTTTTCTTCATACATTCAAAAGTACTATCCATTTTTCTTTTATTTTTCCTAAGTAAGAGCAATAAGGGTATTTTCATTTTCAGATTTTTAAAAATTACTTGGGAATTCCAATAGCCTGAAGAAACCAATCTTTAGTCACAATGATCCTGATGTTATAGTTTCAAGATTTTAATTAATAATTTAACATTTAAAAGTTGAATAATTAAAATAATTCTCTTAAAAAGAATGTCTCTGGGAGAATTAAGAATAATAGGAGAAAAATACTCCACAAACACAGTAACAATACTGACAGCTACAATTTACTTAGTGCTTAGGAGGTACTGAAGTACTTTACATGCATTATCTAATTTAATGCTAAGAATGAGCCTCTGAGCTAGTACTATTATTGCTTCTTTAGATGAGGAAACTGAAGCTTAGAGTGGTTAAGTAACTTGACTGTAGTTATACATCTACTGTATGGCAGTGATGGTGTCATAAACCTAGGTCTGTCCAACTCCACACGTTCCTAACCTTCATGGTTTTCTGTATTCCATGACAACAGAAGTATCTGAACATTTACTGTGTATCTAAACTACAAACCCAAAGTACTGACAACAGCTAGTTTTAAAGAATAAATTCAGGAGAATTAAGATATTGAACCATGCTCAACCCAAGAGCTTACCTAAAGTGCTTTCGCTTGGCTCATCAGGGTCTGGAGGATTACTGAGCAGACTGTGCACATCTCCTCGACGGCGCTGCTGTCTGTGTCTCCTCCGATACTGAAATTCAGCATATTCCTGCATAAACCAAAGGTTATAAAATACAGGAGAGCATGCAGTTTTTAATGCAAATAAAATAAACAACATACTTTTTCCCAGGGGAAAAATGTGTGATTTTATACACATATTATAAAATCACTTGGCTTTAGAAAAAGAAACTTCAAGTTTTGCCATGCCAAAGAAATGGAATAGGCAAAATGAAAAATAAATTTTTCCAAGTCATCACCATTACCTAGATAAATTGGGAATACTTGCAAGCCTCAGTGCTATATTATAACTGAGTGTTACTTCATATGCCTGATGATTTTGGTGGGTCTTGTTATATATTATAACTAAAACCACAACCATTTTGCTAAGTTAGACTCTCCCTGGAGGTCTAGTTTTTAAAAAGTGACTGTGCAATAGGGGTGGGGGACAATGATAAAAGTAAAAATGCTAAACTACACACACATACACACACACACACACACACACACACACACACACATGCGTCTAAATTAGAAACCAATGACTGAAAGTACACTGAGGGATTACTTAGGCTCTTTAAAATTTCTGGGTGAGGTGGGCATCATTTCTACTTCTGGAGGCCCATGGTCTCAAACTAGATTATTTATTATGTCATCATGGCTCTATGGACCACAGAAGACCATCACATTTCTTAGACAAAAATGGTGTGAAATTTTTAATCTCAATTAAAGGTTTATATTTGGGGAGAATCTGCTTACTTTGTAGACTTGATAATAATACTATTCTGAAAGAAAACTCTCAAATTACATTTTCTCATGATGTAACAGGTTTAAAAAATTGCTCTCATAAAGTGATCTAAAAATTTCCAAGGAATCCTAAGATCTTTGAGAAAATACACGAAAAGGCTTTAGTCAGGATGCTCCAAATGGTTTGATAGTGTTAGGCCACAGAGAAGATTAAAAAGTTCTAGGATTATAGGAAAAAAGGCGGCCAGAAGTTTGTTGTTTTGAATAATAAGAGCAACCATTTATTGGACACCAATTTTGTCAGTGCCTTGAGTCTTTAATTCTTCTAGAACTTGATGGGGTGAATATCACTCTTATATTTTAAAGATGAGAGGTTAAGGAAGAGAACATACTAAAATCTAGTAAGTGAGAGAACTAGAACCTGAACTCAGATGTTTCTCAGGCTTTAAGACTATGCTCTTTCCACAAAGTTCCACTGCCTTTAAAGTGGCATAAAATAAATACTTGTGTCCATCATGGACTCATGCAATTTATTTGTTATTTATTTTTATCTGTTTTTTTTTTTTTATGGTACTGAGGATTGAAACTGGGGTGCTGTACCACTGAGCTACACCACATCCCTTTTTATATTTTATTTTGAGATAGGGTCTCATTAAGTTAAAGAGGCTGGCCTCAAACTTGCAATCCTGCCTCAGCTTCCTGGGTTGCTGGGATTACAGGTGTGCAACAATGCACCCAGCTTCATACAATTTAATGTAAAGAAAATAAGATGGAATTAACTTCACTGAAAAAATATAAATCTAACTTAAAAGTCTATTGGAGTTGGGTAAAATTATCCAACTCACTAGTCCTAAGAAAAAGAGATAACTTTTAAAAATATAACTTTGGCAGCTACAAGATAGTCACATGCAGAATCTGAAAGTCTCAGTGTGTGGTAATTCTTTGGATTTGGCGTAAAATTTACACAAAAGTTTGGTATTTCAACATGCCAAAGACTAAAAAAAAGCAAAAGTAAATTAAATAATTTTTGTAAAATTAATTCATATAAAATAAATTTAAGTAATAGTCATATTAGCAGGCCAAATATTTCAGAATCCCTAAAGTTATTGTCAGAGTCAGAAGTTTCAAGATAATATAAACAGAATTGTGAACACTGATAAAGGTTTTATTTCTGCTTAATTGTGTTCACTCTTTTTTTTTTTTTAAATAAATAAAGCTTGTCTATTCCTCCTTTTAGGTGGAAATTTTCCACAATATTCCCAAAGCTATAATCATATTATACCATAGAAATAATAAGTCCAGAAGCAGGTAAAGAAAAAGGTTCATAATTTGTTTCCAATGACAATTTCATTAGTATGCTAATTTTTTTACAATTAAAGAGAATTTAAAATTTCCATATGCCCTCTAAGCACTGTTTTCTCAAGTCAATATTTTCTTAGAGATATCTACTAATACAAAAGGCTACAGGTGATTGCAAGTATCCTCAGCAGCTGAAAAGAGAAAGTATCTGATTTAAATAAGCCATAGTCATTTCTGAATAATATTCTGAATAATAATCACTTTCACTGTTTTTCAATTTCAGAAAACAAATAGACTATAAATGATACGCAAAGGTTTCATCATTTGTCCTGCCTCTTTTCAAGAATAAGTTCAAGAACTATGATGCAAGGATCAAATGGTATACTATTATAAGGAGCAAAGGAAAGAGAAGCAGAGAACTGCTAAAACCATTTAAAAATCAGATTTAAAAGTGACATTGGCAATTTAAATCTCACAAAATATCTGTGATTAAGATTTTCACTCTGGCTTATTTTTATTTGCCACTACAACTGCAAGTTATAGTGTTAAGTATTTTAGACCTTCTGTAGTTTAAAATGACTTTTCAATAACAACCAAAAACACAAATAAGAAGAGTGAGAAAGTCTTAAAAGGAAGCAGAAAGCAACTAAGCAAAACATTTTTTTTTAAGCAGTTTTTTAGTTGTCAATGGACCTTTATTTTATTTATTTTTATGTGGTGCTGAGAATCTCAAACCCAGTGCCTTACACATGCTAGGCAAGCACTCTACCACTGAGCTCCAATCCCAGCCCAAAGCATATTTTAATAGGAACATTATCACTGCAAAATTTTCCACTTTTTAGCAACTGATTATGAATTAATTCTCAGATTGCTACAGTAACATAAAAAATACACCATTCATTTAGGTTTTTAATAGATTCAGACTAAAATAATATTACAACTAGAAACACATTTCTAATAAGTAAAATTTACCTCTATTAACAAATTAGAAGATAGCTTCCAAAAAATTTGTGTTGTAAATTTGCTTAAGTTCTATTTAAGAATTAAGAACAATAAAAGGGGGATACATTTAATAATGTGATGATACTCTAGTACCATGAAGTACTAAATGTAGGTTATGCTGAAGCATTTTTGTTACAAAATAAAGAGAAAGCACTGCTGATAACCTCAACAGGATTTAGAATAGATGAGGGTGCAAATGCAAGCAGGGTTGTGCTAAGGGAAAAAAAAAAAAAAAAAAAAGAACACCAAAACCCCCCACAAAACAATTACCTCAGGTGATGCAAATCCTAAATATTCCCAATCCCATGTTCCACCAGCAAAGCTACAAAGAAATTAGACATACCATTTGATTTATTGTCAGTACTACAAACTACATACCACCAGACCCTTGCTCTTTGAACATTACTTTACATTCTTCTACAAAGAATTTGCTTAACCAAAGTAGATCGACTATTAAAATGCAATTAAAATGACACTCATCATTTTTTCCAAATTCCAAGTTTGTCTGCTCTGTGTGAAATAATGAAAAAAAATAAAAATCACCATGTTATAACAAAATATTTTTACAATTGTTTCTATTTTTACTTTATAAGTAGTGCTTATAATCATTATGAATAATAAAATACGCTTCACTTTGCAGTGGCAGAAGTTGTATAGTATCTGAAACGAAACAACCAAAATGACTGCTCTTTTAAGGGATAAATTTGGATCACTTAAATAACTTTACTATTAGCAGATTTCTCATTTCTTTATAAGTTCTTACACAAAAATATGACCATAACAAGCTGGCAGTTTCCAAATTCTACATTATAAGATGTCTGTGACTCATCATATCACTACATATATTATACACTTGGTGAATTAGAGTACTCTATGAATTGTGAATTCACCTGAAATGTGAAATTAACCTAGCCAAATTAGTTTGAGGAACTGCAAATTAAAAAAAACCAAAAAACAAAAAAGAAATGCAAAATAAAATAGAAATAGTACTGATGAAAAAAATATCACCAAAAAGAAGGTAACATACTTTTATCAGCTATCCATATTTTAGGTGTATGTAACTTCCAGGAATATGAACCCTAGTTGGATAAAAAAATACAACTGCTGGCATTTGTGACTTGAGCTAGGTTGGTTTCTACAGTGTACATCCTTTTTACCTGCGCCTTGGAGCTTCTGGTGAGTCTGCTGGGGCAACTCCACGAGCCACAGATGCCAGGAATTCTTGCCTCTTCTGCTGTACAAGGCATGCGGCCTTGATGATCTTGTGTCGAGGTGTGCGAAGATAAGGCCTGTTGACTTTTTGGGCAAGGTCTTCAGTGACCATTTCTAGGTCTGTCTATAGCATGAGGAGAAAAAAAAAAAAAGATTATAGGCCAAACATGTTAGTAAATACCAAATCCAGAGTTGATCTGGTCTCTCAGCTAAATTCCACTCTATTGAAGTCAGAAAGTAATTCAAATTTTGAAATAATTTCCTATTTTGTGAATTTTCTACTTTGTACACATTTCCAGGTTATAAAAGAGAAAGGATCCCCTTAAATTCAGGAAAATGGCACTCTGATAGGTATTTATAGCAATGTAATTGGTACAAATTACAAAGTCACTGAACATAGAAACTATTTACAAGGATTTTATAGCTTGTCTACATGAAATGTGTAATACACTTCAAGGCACTGTACAATCACATACAAGATGCCATGATGTAGACTACATATAGAGGCTGAAGGAATTTGAGGCAAGGCAAGACTACTATGATTTGGGGTTAGGCCTTGAAGGTTTTATGGAGAAAATGAATATTGACCCTTGAAAGCAATACAGGATATAAATGAGTAAGGGCAGTTTTAAAATATAACATGAACTGTAACAAAAAGAGGAAGTTTTTAAAATATATTTTTTGTTCTAATAAGTTACACATGACAGTAGAAAAGGAGGATGTCTGAAGACTTCAAAAAAAGATGAATGTACAATGAGGTTGGTTAGTTACAATGACCTCAGTTGATTCAGGTATTTTTGCTTTTTAAATTTTGTAACTTTTTTTTTAATTGAAGATGTTTATTGCATATTATTTTTGTTGGAAAAATGTAGCATACATATATTTAGCACAACTTTGTGAAATGCACAAGCCATAACTGGGTAAGAAGCATTTTCTTAAATCCTAGGCCATTTCTGAGGACTAAATCATGAACTGCTTTACTCGAATTAAATATTTCTTCTAATAGTTGGGCATAACATTTAACATTTATTAATTTTCTCCTCAGTATAGGCAGCAATTCACCATTCTCTTAAAAATTGCAACTTTTTGAGTTGTACTCTAAAAACAACTTTAAACCAGTAAATAGTAGCCTTCTAATCTAGAATATAATGTGGTTTGCTTCATCTTTGAAAAGACTTTGTATCCTATTTACATAACTAGAAACAGGCCAGATTTCAACCTAACCCAGTTTAAAACAAAGAAACAAATGCTAGCATAGTTCAGGACTCATTCAAACCTGCAATGACAAATTTAAACATAAAGAAAATTTCAGTTTATTATTGGTAAGTTTTTCTTTATTCGTAAACCAATTTAAAAATAAAAACAATTGCTTTACTAGTGACACCTAAATTAGTTACAACTTAAGTGGTTGAAAAAGGAGAAAATTTGCTTTCATAATAACTGCTATCATTTCAAATATGATTTAAAAGGATATCTTACTTGCATTAGTTCAAAAATTTCTTTCTTTGTGCTTTTAGGTTCTAAGAAAAATCCATATGGATAAGAACACTTGAGAATACGTCGAGTTTTTAAGAGCACATGAACTGCATCTTCAATGAAAGTGGTATCTGGACAGCCTCCTTCAGCTATAAAGTAATTAAGGCACAGTGAAGATTTTTTTGCAAATTAATTTATCATAAAATCAACCAAACAACTATGTTTTCTTAAAAAAAAAAATCCCTAAGAAGAAACTGAAGTAGTTGTATGATACTTATTTGAACTAGACTAAAAACCTACAAAAATATTAATATGTGACATGCATGTGTTTGTTAGTGAAGAACATCCAGAGCAGCCGAGGAGCCATGAAGAATGCACACACTCATCCTGGATTCTATTCTTAACCTATTGGTAAAGAAACATAGCTTTAGGTTCAAAGTTTTACTAAATTTTTCAGATTACCTCTAGGAAAACTTTGATGCTTATGAATTAGAACAAATGCCTTTGCTAAGTTACTTGCTTGTTTAAAAAAATGTCTAATTATAATCATCCCTCTGCAAAAACAACACAAGAAAAAAGATATTGCAATCTGAGAACAAATGGATAACTAACCCTAGTAAATAAAACTAGTAAATATAAAGCACCAGGGAAAAAAAGGAAGAGTGAAGAGGAGGGAAGAAGAAATTGCCTTAATAAGGCAAAAATATCTTTATAGCATTCTAGTTTTTTCTTTAACTACAAATAAACAAATTAAACTACAGAATAGTTTAATAATGAATAGGGCTGGGGTTATGGCTCAGTGGTAAAGTGCTTGCCTGGCATGTGTGAGGCACTGGGTTTGACTCTCAGCACCACATATAAATAAATAAAATAAAAGTCCAAAAAATAAAGAAAAAAAGAATCTAAATGAATAAGTATTGCTGAAAACCAGATTATTCTGCATGCCTTTAGATTTCAATTACATCTGTATGTTCACAAATAGATATACACCCCCCTGGTCCCTAGTGTAGGTATCTGAACTACCATGCAAAAAACTAAACTAAACTAAACACACCTCCCCCTTGCTCATTAATGCTGCTCAGAACCTCCAAATGTTGCAAATATTTATTGTTTACTATGTATCTGGCATGGTTCTAGGCAAGAGGGATACATTAATGACATAACAGACAAAAATCTCTGCCAAAGAACTATGTACCCTGTGATAATTATTTTACTGTGGGCAATATTTTCAAAGCTTGATATTAGTGTGATGTATTTATATCACTAATAATATCTACAAACTAATAATTAACAAGGAGAATAAGCTGCTATTGACACACTCCCCCCCACTCTAATTTATTTACCTTATGGTTACTGTCTTATTAGGGAATCATTTTCACAAAAAAGGTTGTTAGTACTCATTATTTTATAAACTGGAACAAATACAAATATAATGATTACATTTTTAGGCTTAAATGTCTTGCATATGTAAGCTAGGACTATTTTTAAGATATGTCTTTTTAAAATAAACATACCAGAACCTGTACTGTATGGTCATTGTGGGATATTATGTTCTAATGATGCAATTGGCACTCAATCTACATTTAGGAATGCTCTTTTATAACTTTTAACTTAGGACTTATAAGTTAGTTCTTCTTATGGCTTTGCTTTTGACCTCAATTTCATTACTTACCAATAAAACTATTTCTCTCCACACTTTGATTTCAAAGTGCCATTAGGCACTCGGCTAAATTTTCTCAAGAATTTTAGGATGTTCAGTTTCATGACATTTGGGTAGCATGTATATGTCGCTTCCATTGACTAGGTCAGGGATGCCCTTTAGAATCCATCACTTTCCCCAAAACTGGAGAGCATCAATCAGCAAAGGCACAATATAATCAAAGCCACGATGTGTTTTTGTCTGGTAACAGCATAGGTTGCATTAAGAGAAGCAGACTAGGTGCCAGGTGGAAAATCTCATCATAAGAGGTATAATCTGTTAAGATGCACTCATCCTTATGTCTCTTTCTCAGAAAATAAGAGGACACGGGTGAGTTAATGAATATAATGCCTTCCTTTAGAGGCCTAATCTCTTACCAGTGAACTGAATTAGCATGGAAGGATATTTTATATTAAATTATCACATAAACATTTAGAACTTACTTTCTTTGAGAGCTCTACTCAATTGCTCCATCTTTTCTTTGGCTGTTTTAAGAAGGCGTTGTTCTAACTAAAGGAACAAAAATAAATACTTTAAACCATCTTCTTTATTTATTTACAACAGTGCAGTTCAACTCATTTGAAATGATTTGAGACATACCTGATAACTATGCTCATGGTTTTTAAATCTTGTATAATAGTGCATAAATCTGTCAAGTTCCTGAAATCGTTTGTGTTTTTTCTCAGCCTAGGAAACAAAAGTCCATAAATGACTTTTATAAAAACTACTAATTATTAAAGTTGGGTTTGGAGGGATCATTTAAAATTTTTTAATAGTAATCAGTAGTAATGCATACATATTTGTTGGTTATTTTGCTAAGAAAAAATAATAATCAATACATTTTAAGGGCTCTCAGAACAAAGTCTACATTGGTATTCTCTACAACAAATTGCTAGACCCATAACTCCACATCTTCAATGTCTTATTGTTTATTGTCAGAGACTGATTTGTGTCCCACTGAAATTCTTATGGTGGAAGTCTTAACCTAATGTGGCTGTTTCTGGAGAAGGTACCTGTTGAGGTGATTTTTGTTAAATAAGGTCATTAGTGTGGGAATCTAGTGTGTTAGGGTTGGTGTTCTTATAAGAAAAGGGACACCAGAGTATTCTCATTCTTTTTCCTAGACAACATGAGAACACAAGTGAAAAGGTAGCTGGCTGTGTGCAAACCAAGATGAGAATCCTCACTAAGAACCAGTCAGCTAGAACCTTGATCTTGGACTTCAAAGCCTCCAGAATTGTGAGAAATAAATTTCTATTGTTTAAGCTACCCTGGTCTTTGGCATATGAGCAGACTAAGACACTGTATGCTATAATGTAATACTGTATTGTATAATGTAATACTGTAATATATGAAAATTATTTTTAAGTCTTTACGTAAGCAGGCTGAGACTGGGCTTTTCATACCTTCATCAACATCAAAAAGGGAAAGCTTAAAAAAAACTCTCAAGTTTGTAGAAAACTATTTTAACTAAAGCCTCCTCAAAGTGTATTCAATTTTAATGCCTCATTAAGATGAAGATAGGAGCTGGGTGTGGTGGTGGGCCCTTGTAATTTCAGGGGCTCTGGAGGCCAAAGCAGAAGGACTGCAAATTTGAGGTCAGCCTCAACAAATTAGCAAGGCTATAAGTAACTTAGCGAGAACTTGCCTCACAAAATCAAAAGGGCTGGGGGCTGGGGAGATAGCTCAGTAGGTAGAGTGCTTGCCTTGTAAGCACAAGTTCCTGGGTTCAATCCCCAACACGCCCCCCCCCCAAAAAAAAAAAAAAAAAAAAATCAAAAGGGCTGAGATGTGGCTCAGTGGTAAAGCATCTCTGGGTTCTAATCTTGGTAGACCAAAAAAAAAAAAAAAAAAAAAAAAAAAAAAAAAAAAAAAAAAAAAAAAAAAAGATAAAGACAGGAACAGAAAAAATGCAAAATACTTCCCATGGTTTAAGTGGCTCATACAAAAATACAAAGGTCTGGGCTTAATTAGTTCTCTTTACCTCCACAGTCATTTCCTTGGATTGCTCCTCCACATGCTGAATGACTTCATAGCGAGTACATCTGTAATAACCTCCAGTGGAAGAGCTATGTTTTTTCCATTCCTCTAGGCAAATCCAGCAAAAATCATACTTGCACTTCAAAAGAAAACATATACGCAAAACATTTCCCTATGTTAATATGCAAATACTGTTCTGCTTTTTAGTCAACCAGTCTGTAATGATTAAAAAATCCTGCCTGTGTGACCAGAAACAAAACATCGCAAAGATATGCCCTCTTTCTCATGTTTCC
Source organism: Sciurus carolinensis (assembly GCF_902686445.1). Classification (NCBI taxonomy): domain Eukaryota; kingdom Metazoa; phylum Chordata; class Mammalia; order Rodentia; family Sciuridae; genus Sciurus; species Sciurus carolinensis. The sequence goes on from NC_062220.1 coordinate 49,885,591, forward strand.
TTTGGATATCATATCTGCATTATGGAAAGATGTTGGGATAGTTTTAAATTATTGCTTCTAGGTATTAATTAAAATGAAAATCATAATATTTTATGAAGTAATCATTAAAAATATCAAGAGAATGTTTTAAATAATAAAACAAATAGTGATAAATTGGTTTTGAAACTGGAATGTTTGTAAGATCTCTAAAAAGAACAGCTGACATAAAAGCTGTTTCCCATTTTAAAGAAAATTTCATTTACTTAATATTCCATAATTAGCAGACAATGCCAAAAATATGAGCATTCCAGTATGAAATTACATCTTTTTCTATTGTTTATTGATTTTGAATCAGAAAGATTTTCCCATTCCAAGTCTATGTTGTTTTCTGGTAATTTTTTTAAAAGAAACATTTAAATCTTTGAACTACTAGAAACATTTGGGTATGTAGTATACAGTATGAATTTATTTGTTCCCTGATAGCTGTCTCATTATCCCATTACCAATTACTCAATGATTTATGTGTATCTTCTGGTAAAGGATGTCACCTCTACCATCTATTAAATTCCCATGTATGTGTGTATATTTTCTGGGCTTGCTTTCTTTTGTGTTTCATGATCTGTTTATTCACATGCCAGCATCATACTGTTTTAATTATTGAGGATTTGTAATATTGTTTATCAAGGCTAGTACCCCTTTACTGTTCTTTTTCAGTTTTCCCGGTTATTGTTGCTTTAATTTCCCATATGAACTTTTTTGTTTGTTTTTATTTTTATGCAGTGCTTGGGATTGAACCCAGGGTGCCATGCATGCTAGGAAAGTGCAGTGGTACTGAGTCACATCCACAGTCCACTACATGAACTTTTGAATTAAGTTTACCTAGATGCAGAAACAAAATCTGTTGGTATTTTTGTTGGAGTCTTTCTATTTAAGAAATTAGTTGTCTTTTTATGTCTGTTATCCTTTGGGCCCTAGAAGGTCTTAAAATTTTTTCTATAAAAGTCATGCATATTTCTTATATTTATTTGTAGATGAGATCTTTCAGTATATATTCTTTCTGATGTTGTTGGTACACATGAATATTATTACTTTCTGTGTATTATTTTTGTACTCTGCTACTTAACTGAATTTTTATTGTTTGTAGTAGTTTTTCAGGTGATTCTCATGAATTTCTAGGTATAAAATCATGCCATCTAGAGCAAAAGTGATATTTTTATTACCTAATATTTAAGATTTATATCTTAATTTCCTTATGTTGTTTAATTATGCTGGTCAGTATTACCAGTTTAATACTAATGATAATATAATAATGCAGAACATCCTTACTTTACTCTTGAGTTTAGGGAGCTGCCACTAGATAAATATTTTTATCAGACTTAAGTAGAATTCATTCTTTATTGATTTGAGTGTTTTATAAAGAATAATTGTTAAATTTTTGTCAAATGTCATTCAGCACCTATAGAAAATATAAGACTTTCCTCCTTGGACTACAATAAGATGAGGTAAAATAACAGCTTTCCTCATATGGACCCGTTCTTATATTCCTGGAATAAACCCTGCTTCATCAATTACTCTCCAAATATGTTCTGATACTGTTTGCTAATATCTGTATGTGCTTTTTGTTTCCTCTTACTAGGACTTCTGTGTTGTTATTTACGAGTAAGATTAAGGTTTTATTTTTATGATCTTATCAAGTGGTATTAAGGTTCTACTCAATAAAAACAACTTGTTTCTTTAAAAATTAAAAATAAATTCCCAGAAACAGTTTAAACAATATTGGAATTACCTGCTCCTTAAAGGTTTGATAAAATTCTCCTGTGAAACTGTCAGGCCTACTGAAGGGACTAAAGAGGGAGATGGTCCTTAATGGGGTTTGTTGGTGGGGCACATATTTGTAAAACATTTTCTTTTTCTTTATGCAAAAGAATATAATTGGATATTTTATCTCTTCTAGGGCCACTTTTAATTACTTTTTCTGAGAAAACAATCATTCATATCAGTCTGAAATATATCTGCAAGGGTTCTGCTAAATTATTACTTATTATTTCAGATGGTCTCTCTGATTATTTTTGTGTGTGTCTCTGTTTCCCTGTTTCTCATTTGGTGTATTTGAACTATCTCAACTTCATTTTTTATTATGTTAGCTTAGTGGTTTATTTATATTTTTTCTTCAGAAAATCATTTTTTTGGATTTATTTGTTGCATTGTTTTTTAGTTTATTTTTAAAGCTCACTAATTTCTGCAACTTTTAAACCTTGTGGTTTTTCATTTGTTTTTCTAAATTTCTGAATCACATTCTCAATTCTTTATTTTTTATTATTTTAGGTGAATAAGGCTGTGAATATTTTTTATTGATTCTTTTTAGTTATCTATAACATTAGGCTTTATTTTGACAAAATTGCATGGAATTTTGCTCTAATTCAGACCCTTCCCTTCCCATCCTCCTTTCCCCTATTCCTTTTTCTCTATTCTACTGATCTATTTACTTAGTATCTTTTTTTTTTTTTTCATTAATGTCTTATGGGTACATATGACGGTGAGATTCGCTGTGGTATATTCACATATGTACATAGGAAAGTTAGTTCAGGTTCATTCCACTGTTCCTCTCTTATCCCATCCCTCCTCTCTCCCCTTTGTCTACTCCATTGGTCTCTCATCTATTTAGATGGAACACACATCCCTTCCTTATTTTGGACTAACTTCAAATATCAGAAAATATTTGACCTTTGACTTTTTGGGTGTGACTTATTTCACTTAGCATGGTAGTCTTCAGTTCCATCTATTTGCCAACAAATTGCTGAACATATTTTTGAGCATTGTTTTAGCTGCAGTACTTAGATTTTGATAAGGCATTATCATTATTTTTGTTTTCTAGCAATTCTTTAATTTCCATTTTTTCTACTTAAGTTGTCTGAAAGATTGAAAATTTCCAAGTGAAAAGGCCTTTTATATAACTTTATTATTAATTTCGATTTTACTCTCATGATCAGAGAATATTATTTGTATTATTATCTACCTTTTGGCAAGTTATTGAGGTTTTGATGATTAAGGGTCGATTTTTTGTGTGAATGCTTCATGGTGCTTGAAAAGATGACAAAAGTCCACATTTTCAGGATGTAGAATTCAAATATATATAATAACCACATATACTTTAGTTAATGTATGGTATTTATGCCCTCTATTCCCTAATTTTTTGTCTGCCTGATATGAAATGAACAGAGAAGCCCTTTACAACATGTTCTTACATAATAAACTAAACTTATTTCAAGGCTCAGACAAAATGTCTTAGTATCCTGCGCCCTTTTACCGGGGATTGATTGAATTCGAGCAGGAAAAGGAATATAGAACTTTAATAATTTTTACTTTTTAATTGTGGCATACAGTTTCACACAGAATGAGAAAATTAGTATAAGTAATTTAAAAATATTTAAGAATGATAAGTTAAATAGCTCCCAAAAATTATCTAAGGGGACATTAACAGACTAAATAGTGTTTTTAAAAGAAATTAAATATTTTTAGAGGATTATATTTGTCATTCTTTTAAAATGTTTAACATTTGATTTCAGAAAGAAAAACCGCTTACTGAATCATAATTAATGCTGAGACATTAATATATTTTGTGATTTAGTCTTTGTGATGGTGAAAGGATTCAATTATACATGACAAGTTGCTTCACCTACATATTTAAAAAATATTCCAGGAGTATTCGATTTTGCTGTAGCAAGGTTATTACTCTTCAGACAAGTCTTACATGTCATAATAAGAATGCTACTTTTCAGTTGCTACTCTCAATCCAAGCACTTCAGACAGTACTATTAAATATTCCTTCACTCATTTAGGTATATGCTATGAAGGAAATAAAGGTAAAGCTGAATCCTATCTCAGCCAACTACTTACTTTTAGAGTCACTCTGTATTTCCATACATATCTAGGTAGTCTATATAAGATTTTCCAAGAAAAAAATGAATATGGATATTGGAAATAATACCATAATTAGATGAAGTTACTTTGGTCCAATCCTTAGCCAAACTAATAAGCACTTTTAAATATTTTGCTCTAGACACTACACTAGGTTTTTTTTCTTTCTGCCTCACTAAGTTGATCCATTTATGTTAATTTTAATTGATTAATTTATGATAGTGCTGGGGATTGAACCCAGAGGCACTCTATTACTGAGCTACATTCTCACTAAGTTTCTGAGGCCTGTCTCAAACTTGTGATCCTCCTTCCTCAGTCTCCTGAGTCACTAGGATTACTGGTGTGGGCCACTGTGCATGACCATATATGTTAATTTTATAATAGATTTGTAAAATCATTTCTAACTGCCATTCTTTTGCAAGTTATAACTATAATTGTCAATAATTTCAGATTAAAAATCAAGTAATTCTTAGAAGAAAGTGAAGTTTTTTATTGGAATCTTCACTTTGAGTTTTTCTAAATGAGAAAAATTACTGTCCTCTCAATAGTTTCATGTAGTCATTTTTAACTTTTTTTTTTTTGGCGGTGCTGGGGATTGAACCCAGGGCCTTGTGCTTGCGAGGCAGGCACTCTACCAACTGCACTATATCCCCAGCCCCATGTAGTCATTTTTAAACACTGATGACACAATAAAAACATTAGAATATCATTACAATTTTATAATAAAAATGTTTAAAATATAATCATGGATTAATAAAATGTTAACTTAATTCCAGAATATCTGAAACACAGTCGTTTTTGTGTAATGAAATCAGGAGGGTATATTCTATTTAGCCTTCAGTCCTCTAAAACTAATTATTTATATGATTTTTCAGTCAAGTAGATCTTGTTGGCATTTTTATTTTCAAAATGGTAATGAAAATTACTTATTTAGTTGACTGTTTCATTAGGAAAGCAACATTTCTGCTTTGGACTGACAATCAACTTATATTAAGATTCCAAATGCAAAGCATGCAAAATACTCCAACTTCTTACCTTAGCACACTGCATGTGATTGCAGCCTTCATTCTTCTGTATTGGAGACTTACAATTAGCACAAGGCTTGGAGTTAGTTAACAACCAGAGACAATTGGCAGCATCCTCATAAGCTTCACTAACTCCCACAACTTTGGGATATTAAGCACAAACATAAAAAGAAATGATTTTGTGTACAACTTCATGGAGGAAAAAACCTACATTTTGCTTTCAGGTTAACTCTCCATTTTAATCATATATTTATTTTCCAATTAGGGTCTATGGCAAAATTTTAAAATTCCTTCATTTGGATTGGCATGATTATAAGATAAGGAGCTTTATTCCACAATTTCTATTATCAAAAAAAATTAGAGTTCTTTTTTTTTTTCCTGTAAACTTGTATCCAAACAAACTGGGGAAGAAAAGAACCAAAGAATGATTACTTTAGACAATAATTTCTTAAATAGGCCAGTTGCAAACATAATTATCAGAAATTCTTCATTATAATGAAAAGCATTAAATATCAACATCTTTTTTTGTTATCCATGATTATTTTGGATAAACGTAAAATGAATCCAATGTGACATGTCTAAAAGTAAACTTACCATTTTCCCCAAACATGCTCTTTTCTCTAGCCTCCATAAAGATAAATAATGTCTGCCCAGAGTCAATCCAGGAAGAATATGATCTTCAATATTTTCCTCTTCCCCTCACCCCTGGCATCGTATCGATTCCAATTCCTTCTCTCTTATATCTGTTTCGTCTCCATTTCCACTTTTATTGCTTTAGCTAGGGTCCTCCACATCTCTTGCTTAGACAATGAAAGTATAGAAACCCAACCTATCTCCACAGTTTCCTCTCTGTCTCACTCCCAACTAAACTGCCTATACAGTGATCTTTTTAAAATAAAAATCTGCTTAAAAATTGCAATTGCTCCCCACTGACTATAAGAAAAAATCGAATTGCTTTAGCAAAGAATACAAAGTCTTTATCATCTGGTCATCCACTTGGCCAGCTTTGCTTACCCACTATTCCTATATCAATGTTTCAATGTTACACTTCTTAAATTCAATTTAAGATATTATAATTTGGGGTCTGCAAACTTCAGGAATGCCATGATTTTTAAAGATTTTAAATTTATAAGCCCTTTCTCCACCACCCAACAAAGAGAGTTAGAGACACAAAATGTAAATTTTATTTTTTCAAGCAAGAATGCCAGTAATCCAGTAGGTTTTATTATTATTTTTTCTAGCTTTTAAGTACATTGAGAAGCCCCACCTTTCCATTACTGACAAAGATGTCAGAAAATCAATTTAGAATCATGGAGGGTAGTCCATCTAATCAAGCTTTTAATTATATGTAGACACTTTGAAAAGTGTTTAGCTCTATTGACCAAAATAGGGGAGAAACCAAACCTTTTGAGTTTTTAAGATTAAAAGGAAAAGTTACTTCTCCCCACCTCCACCACAGATATAAGTCCCTGATGAGGGAGAGGGGACAAAGGTTTGGGCTGACTGTGATCGGGGAAATGGCTTTACACATGAATTGGAGGAGCTGAGCACTACCAGCAGCCCTTTGATGGAACCTAGCAGTAGAGAGTGGGGCTTCTTGCCACAGCAACACAATGGCACCTACTGTTGGACTGTAAAGCACTGATTTTTAATTTCACATAGCAAAGAGAAACAATAGCAGCAGTGTGGTAATCAGACTTCACTCCAGTTCTAAACCCACTTGGCAGAAGATGGGTCAACAAGGGTGCTGGCAGATAGAATTCTCAGGATAATTTGGTAGGGACAGGAGTTTCAGGGGAAACTTAGTATACTTATGGTTAATATGGTCAAGCTGTGGTGGTAATGCTGTTTACAAAAGGTAGTTCTAAAAAACCTATGAACTAAGTACATCAAGCATTTAAAACATAATTTTTGTTTAAAAGTAGTGGCGTTTCTCCCTTTAGCGTCAACATTATTTTTAGCTCAGAGGCTCTAACATATTCTTATGACCCTTATTGTCCATTGTTAAAGTAAATAAAGCACAAAGCTATTAAAACAAAGCAGCTGTGTGGCCTGCAACATAACAATTTTTTTTCTTTTGCCCTTGGAGAGAACCCTATCTCCTAACTGTATTCTAGTGGATTACATTAAGTATATCACATTCAGGAAAACAAGCATTACTATAATTAAAAAATACATTGGAAAAAATGCCTTGATTTCCAATTCTCTGAACATGCTTACTTCAGACACTGTTTCTTTGTATATATTGTTCTTAATCCCTCCCACACTTTATCTATCTCCCCTCAAGCTCTCTGGTAAATCTTCTTCACCCCTACTGACTTTCAAACTCTTCTCACTTCAGTTGCATCTTGTTTTATCTTAATCATCTAGATGTCTTAGGCCTCTTCGTAAGAAACACTAACTTCATTTAACAAAGTGCTAGAGTATAAGGGAATCTTAAGATTCTATTAGTAGAATCAAAACGTATGTAAGTGAAAACAGCTGCATTTTAAAATAATTTGAATTCAATTCCATAACCATTTACTAAATATGTACTACAAAAAAATTATAAATTACATAATATTATAATATATATTATATATTAACATCATTTCACAGAAAATATAATCCTGCTTCTTGCTCTGATTAGACACAATAAACATCAATTTCAGTGCTGAAAAAACTATATGAATTTTCATATGGAATTCATTTCATATGAATTTTAACCAATTTTCTTAATACCTTTTCTGATTAATTAAGATTTTGGTGCCTTTTAGTTTCACCATTCAGGGACTTTGGGAATAAGAGAGGAAACTATCTCATCAATCTACAAGTTTAGTTAAAAATGTTTATGTGAGTTGGTTATGGTGGGATGTACCTATAATCTCAGCTGCTCAGGAGGCTGAAGCAGAAGGATCAAGTTCAAGGTCAGTCTGGGTCAACATAGTGAGGCACCCATCTCAGAGAAAAAAATAAAATCTTATGCCATTTATTTTGCATAATATGCAAAGAAAAAATGCTTATGATTCAAAATAGCATATAACTTAAAATAGCATTCAGCCATATTTTTCTTTTTTTGGAATATCATTTTTATATATTTAAGGATGATTTTCTACTTTAGTATTACAGTTGGCCTATTATTATTTGCTTTATGTTTCATGATAAATTTCATAAGCTTAAGTGGTCATTAATAGCAGCCTATTGGCTACCATCTTTTAGTGCCAAGAACACACACCAATATAAAGAAAACACCTAGGTTTTTTGGCTTTTTGGCAACTTGAACTTTTTTTTTTTTTTTTTTTTTTTTTGCTATTTTAGCTTTGGCTTTCTCAGGTATCCTCAAGACTCTTGTCTCTTATTCTATTTTTCAATGTTCCTTCATCTTCTGAATCAAAATCCCATTTGGGCTCTTCAAGGATTACCTTTAGTTGTTGTTGTTGTTGTTGCTTGTGGTACAGGGGATTAAGCCCAGGGGCAGTTAACCACTGGGCCACATCCCCAGCCTTTTTTATATTTTATTTAGAGACAGGGTCTTGTTAAGTTGCTTAGGTCTCAATAAGTTGCTAAGGTTGACTTTGAACTCATGATCTTTCTCCCTCAACCTCCAGAGTCACTGGGATTACAGGCATGTGACACAAGACTTGGATATCTTCAGTTTTTAATTTGTGGTTTCCCTATCTATGGTCACCATTGGTAATCCCATATATAGCATGTATACCATTTTCTAGTTTTTCTATTTCTTTTCTTATAAACAGGATCATTATCACATGCAAGATTATTCTTTCACAGTCTCACCACTAATCTATTCCCAATAGCTAGGTCACTTTCTCTTTCCTTCCTTTGCACAAACTTATCTATGGGTATGGAAATGACTGATTCAATTTTAAAATGGTAAGGGATGATTAAAAATGATTAACTATCAATATACTTACTTTATATCTTGGATACTTTTGGCCATTTCTATTTAGGAATTAAACAGTATGCTACACTACTTTTTGTGCATTAAATCTTCTAGCATACTAGATTTAAAACTAAATACAATGGCATCTTTTTTTTGGTGGTGGTGCTGGGGATTGAACCCAGGGCCTGTGCATGAGAAACAGGCACTCTACCAACTGAGCTATATCCCCAGTCCCAATTACATTTTCTTAATTCTCCTACATATACCCCCTGCCTCATCTGAATTGCCCCTGTCTTGTTTACACCCTCAAAGTCTCTCACCTGGTCATTCTGAAAATGTCTCAGATATGGTGTTTTTGCCTGGTCCTTTAATAGTTTTTGATTTACCATCCCTACCTCTGCTTGAGTGGTCTTTCTAAGCAAGAATATTCATTCATCACTCTCCAACTAAAAACTCCTTTTCAGTATCTAAAGTCACACTTCCTGGCATTGTGTACTACTCCCTCTCTGCACCCAATGTCTGATTTGGACTCTTGTGTGTGTAGTTGCATTTGTTATTGCATCTTACTGCACCACTGTGCTGGATGTACTGATTTGTAGTCCTTGAATATTCCATGCTATTTCACAGCATTACTTCATCCTACGTCTGAAATGTCCTTTAAATTCAGGTCCATGTGAAGAACATCTATCACTTTCAAGATGGGACTTAAGAAGCATCAATTCTTTTATAAAGTGTTTCCTTTACCTTCCCTCTACCACAGGAATAATTCTCTCAACATTTATAACACATATCTTCTCTAAAATATGAATTTCAGGAGCATATAAGTCATCTTATTTGTCTTCTAACGTACAACATCACTCAATAAATGTTAAATAAAAAATGAAGATACTGGGCTGGGGATTTAGCTCAGTTGGTAGAGTGCTTGCTTTGTAAGCACAAGGCCCTGGGTTCAATCCCCAGCACTGCAAAAAAAAAAAAAAAAAAAAAAAAAAATGAAGATACCATTTGAAATCAACAAATTACTCCTAAGTTTTCTTAACATCTCTTCTGAGCTTCAGACAAGCATTTTCAAAATCCCATTGGACAATTCTACATGTGTGTCCTCAAGTTCAAAATATCCACACCAAGGCCCACTGTTTTCAAAGTAACTCCTTTTGCTGAATTTCCTAACTTTAACTAATGGCATCACGATACCCTCTGATCCAAATTAAAAACAACCTCCTGGGGCTGGGTTATAGCTCAGTGGAAGAGCACTTGCTGGCAAGTGTGAGGCACTGGGTTCAATCCTCAGCACCACATAAAAATAAGTAAATAAATAAGATAAAGGTATTGTGTCTATCTACAACTAAAAAAAATTTTTTTTTAATTAAGAAAAAAACAACTCAATCTTCTGCCTCTGGTCTATTTCTCCTTCAATCTACCTTTCATAGGCAATCAGTTTTTTTTAAATTTTGTTTTTTTTTTTTTATGGTACAGGGATTGAACTCAAGGAAGGTTAATCACTGAGCCACATCCCCAGCCCTTTTTATTTTTTATTTTGAGACAGGATCTTGCTAAGTTGCTTAGGGCCTTCCTAAGTTACTGAGTCTGTCTTTGAACTTGTGATTCTCTTGCCTCAGCCTCCTGAACTGCTGGGATTTCAGATATGCACATCATGCCAGGTTCAATCAGTTATCTTGATTAAAAAGTCTCTGATAACTTCATTTCTCTATTTATTGAATTAAGAAAAAGTGGCATTCTGAGTCAGTGAACAAAATGAACCTTGAGGATCTAAAATACCAATACCATATCTCTATCTCTGCAAGACATGCTCAAATCCAGTTCAATCTACTGCCTTCAGAAGATTCTTGCATATTCTTCCTACCTTCAACCTGAATTAGCTGTTCTTATTTCTGCACTCTCATTGTTACTCTACTGTATCAGTCATCATGTAATACTGTAATTATCTGACTTTTATCTCTGTATTCGCTGAAGGCTGGAATCATCTTTTGTTTTGTTTATGGTACTAGGGATGGAACCCAGGGGTACTTTACTAGTAAGCTAAGTCCCCAGCCCTTTTTATTTATTTTTTTTAAATTTTGAGACAGGGTTTCACTAAGTTGCTGGGGTTGGCCTCAAACTTACAATTCTCCTGCCTCAGTCTCCCAAATTGCTGGAATTATAGGAATGAGACAATGTACCTGTTGGCATCATCTTATTGTTGCTTTGAACATAAGTATAGATTCACTGAGTGAATTCTTTAAAAAAAAATTTTTTTTTTAGTTGTTGATTTGATGGACCTTTATTTTATTCATTTATTTATATGCGGTGCGGAGGATCAAACCCAGTGCCTCACACATGCTAGGCAAGCACTCTACCACTGAGCCACAACAACCCCAGCTCCGAGTGAATTTTTTTAAAAAATACTTTTAGTTGTCAATGGACCTTCATTTTATTTATATGCAGTGCTGAGAATCAAACCCAGTGAGTCACGCATGTTAGGCAAGTGCTCTACCACTGAGCTACAACCCCAGCCCACTGAGTGAATTCTTCATCCTGATTTGCAACATGTCAGAGTAACTCCACTATTAAAAAAAAAAAGGCTGGGGTTGTAGCTCAGTGGTAGAGCTCTTGCCTTGCACATGTCAGGCACTGGGTTCGATCTTCAGCACCACATAAAAATAAGGAAAGAAAATAAAGAAATTGTGTCCATCTACAGCTTAAAAAAAAAAAAAGACGAAGAAGAGAAAAAAAAGAAAAAACTTTAAAAAGACAAACTAAATTAATTTACATTTATATTAATGTGAAAGAAAACAGTTGTCAGAAACACTTTAGGAGGTGGGAAAATATTGCCAAGTAGATATATTTATTTGTTAATGTGGGAATTGCCACTAGGAAGGATTTAAAAGGGAGTTCTTTTAGAGATTCAATCCATTCCAGCATAAGGTACATGCTCTGTCACTCAGTACAACCTAAATATTAGTTTCCTCTGTAAAACAAGATTACTAACATCACCTCCTAGCATTTCTAAGCTGGGCTCAGTGGTGCACGCCTGTAATCCTAGCAGCTCAAGAAGCTGAGGCAGGAGGATGGCGAGTTCAAATCCAGTCTCAGCAAAAGCAAGGTGTTAAGCAACTTAGTGAGACCCTGTCTCTAAATAAAATACAAAATAAGGCTGGGGATGTGGCTCAGTGGCCGAGTTCCCCTGAGTTCAATCCCTCCCCAACAAAAATGAGAAAATGTATTTATAAAAGTCTCAGTGACAACAGTTAAATGTGACCCTCCCAGCCCTGTTTATCTTAGGCTGTAAAGTCTTATTAGAAACATGGGACCTGTCTATGATTTCTTCTTGCAAAAAGTCAGATCTCCAAAAGGGTATTAATCAGAGGGGCAATGTTAAATATGGGAGCTCTAGAAGCAACAAACTTGAAAACCTCTTAAATGAGATTATAAGAAATATGACATTATCTTTTGAATGGTATTAGGAAATACATAGCATAGTTATCTAAAATTCCTCTTACGTTCTTCTGGTTTCATTTCAGTTATTTTTTGTAGCCAGTTTTTCCATGTTTGGCAGTCACAAGGCTCATGTGCTTCACCAAGGCACTCCCTAAGGAAAAAAACGGAAAAGACAACTTAAAAATAACTTCAATATCAAGGTGGTACATGCCTATAATCCCAGTGGCTTGGGAGGCTAAGGCAAGAGGACTGCAAGTTTGAAACCAGTCTCAGCATCTTAGTGAGACCCTGTATCAAAATTAAAAATTAAAAAAGGACTGGGGATGTAGCTCAGTGGTAAAATATACCTGGGTTCAATCCCAAGTACCTTAAAAATATATATATATTTTTCAATATATAAATATATTAAATATATTTAAATATATAATATATATTTATGACGGTTTATTTTATCTTTTTAGTTATACATGATAGTAGAATCCATTTTAACATAATCATACAAACATGGAATATTGTTAATTCTAATTCAGACCTCAGTACCTCTCTATAACTTAGTTTTGCATGCCTTCAGAGCTATTAAACATTTTTGACAATTAGGTTCCATTCTTATTAATACTTTAAATGATCCCTACTCAAGGTGTGTTCCTCTGGCTAGCAGTATTACCATTACTTAGGTTTTGTTAGACAAGCAGAAGAGCTGGCCCCCAAAGACCCAGAGATTAGAATCTGTATTTTATCAAAATTATTCCATGATTCTTCATTTTAAAGTTTGAGAAGCACTGTTTTAAGTCACAGTCTTACAGTTATTTTTAACTTCAAATTCCCAGATAACTGCTAGGACAATCTAATATATTTTTACAGGAATTTGGCAAGTTTTGGTTTAAATAATTAAAAACATCAATTTATCACTGGTAACTCAATTTTACATTCTTTCTACGGCTATATAATAAGTTAAATAATAGGAGAGATCTAATATCTCTTAGATCCGAATAAGAATAGAGGAGGTTGAGTTCCTGGTTGCTCTGTGGCGTGAAACCAAGAAAGTAGACAGGCAGCTTCCCCACAAGTGAGGTACTGGAAACCTTCAGGGATACTATAAATCCACAGAGTAGAAACTGTGATAGATCCATACTGTTAGATGGGTAGAGACACAAACAACATGAAAAAGCAAGGGAACAAATTACCCCAAGCAAGCCCAGATACTCCAATAACAGAATCCACATGCCATAGTGGAAGAAATGCCAGAGAAGGAGTTTAGAATGTACATAGTTAAACTGATCTGTGAAGTAAAAGATGATGTAAGAGAGAAAATACAGGTAGCAAAAGATCACTTCAGTAAAGAGAGATTAAAAAAAAAAAGAAGAAAAAGAAATCCTTGAAATGAAAGAAACAATAAACCAAATCAAACAATAAACAAAATTAAAAGTTCAATAGCAAGTATCACCAACAGAAAATAAAACTGACCACACAGAGAAGATGGTAAGAAACCATGAATGAGAACTTCCAAGCATTATGAAATAACATGAAAAGACCACATTTAAGATTTATTGGGATAGGTGAAGGCACAGAGATACAAACCAAAGGAATGTACAATCTTTTCAATGAAATAATAAGAAAATTTCCCAAAGTTAAAGAAATATGTGGAAATTCAAATACAGGACCCCAAATGTGCAAAATTACATCAGACTCACATCAAGGCACATTATAATGACAATTCATAACATACAGAATAAGGATAAAAATTTAAAGGCCGAGAGAGAAAAATATCAAATTACACATAGGGAGAAACCAATTCGGATCTCAGCTGATTTCTCAACCAAGACCCTCAAAGCTAGGAGGTCCAAGAATCACGTATACCAAACTCTTAAAGAAAAAGAATGCTAACAAAGAATCTGATGTCTAGCAAAATTAAGCTTCAGATTTGAAGGTGAAATAAAAACTTTCCAATATAAACAAAAATTAAAAGAATTCACAACCAGAAAGCCTGCATTTCAGAATATTCTCAACAAAACATTCCACAAAGATGGAAAAAAAAAAAAAAAAAAAAGTGAAAACCAGTGAAGGGAGAAATAGTCAACCAAAGGAGAAACTAAATTAAAAACTAGAACAAACCAAAATGACCAGGAACACAAATCATATCTCAGTAATAACCTTGAACACTAATGGCCTAAAGACATATACTGGCAGATTGAATTAAAAAACAATATCCAACAATATGCTGTCTCCAAGGCAAAGACATTCACAGACCAAAGGTGAAAGAATGGAAAAAAAAGTACCACCCACATAGATCACATAAACAAGCAGGGGTTTCTATCCTCTAAAATAGGCCAAGTTATATAACCTATATAATTGTACTTATACAATTGTAATATTACCTTAATACATTTTTAGCATCTGTAGGGTTGTTTAGATAGCTTCCTTTTCACTGATATTTTTTCTTGCTTTTTTCTTGATTATACTTGTTAACTTTTATCAACTTTTAGCTGTATTATTTCTTTTCTATTTCACATATTTCTCCTACTCTTACTTTTTCTTCCTACTACCTAATTTGAAAATAATTTGATTGTTAATCTAGCTTCTTTCTGATACACTTTAAGTTCTAAGTGTTCATTTGAGTACTATTTTGTCCCAGAGACTGATATTTTAAGCTTTTATTATCACTTCGTTCAAAGGACTTTTTATTTACTTTTCTTATGCTTCCTTCTTTGACCTGTGAAATATTTATGTGTGCTGTTTAATTCTGAAGTTGTTGAGTTGTGGGGGTAGGGTTCTATATATATCTTAAGGTGACTTATTTTCAATGTAATAAATCATGTAGGAAACAGTCTGCATGATTTCAAATTTTTAAAATTTCTCAAAGCTTATTTTATGACATAATATAGTCTATCCTTATTAATTTTCTACTTGTCATTTTTGTGCAGAGCTCTCTATAAATAACAAATTGATAATGTTGTTAAGCCTTCTATATCATTACTCCTTCCAGCAAAGTGAGAAGGCTTTATATATCCAAATATGATTGTAATATTTTGGAAAAGAGGTTGAATAGTCCTGCTGTCAGGCTCAGAGAGAAGATTGTTGGAATGTTTTTGTTGCAATTGTTCATTTTCTCATTTATCATATGATACACAGCAACACATTTACTTTACTGTTTGTTAACACTTTTTATTTTGTAAATAAAAAATAGTATATACCAAAAAAAAAAAAAAAAGGTACTCACTCAGAAGACTGAATCAAGGTGACAAGAAAAGGTGCTTATCATAAGAATGTTGTCTGTTCATATTGGTAAAAAAAAAAATTGATGAATAAATGGGCTAAGGAACTGGGCAGACACATCACAGAAGATATACAGGTGATCAACAAGTATATGAAAAAGTGCTCATCATCTCTAGTAATCAGAGAAATACAAATTAAAACCACCCTAAGATTTCATCTCACCCCAATTAGAATGGCTATTATCAAGAACACAAGCAATAATAAGTGTTGGCATGGATGCGGGGTAAAAGGTACACTGGTACATTGCTGGTGGAGTTGCAAATTGGTGCAGCCACTCTGGAAAGCAGTATGGAGATTCCTCAGAAAACTTGGAACGGACCCACCATTTGACCCAGCTGTCCCACTCCTTGGTTTATACCCAAAGGACTTAAAATCAGCATACTACAGAGATGTAGCCACATCAATGTTCATAGCTACTCAATTCACAATAGCTAGATTGTAGAACCAACCGAGATGCCCTTCAATTGATGAAAGGGCAAAGAAACTGTGGTACATACACACAATGGAATATTAGTCATAAAGAATAAAATGATGGCATTTGCTGGTAAATGGACGAAGTTGGAGACTATCATGCTAAGTGAAATAGGCCAATCCTAAAAGACCAAAGGCCAAATGTTTTCTCTGATAAGTGGATGATGATACATAAGAGAGGTGGTGTGAGGGGATGAGAAGAATGAAGGAATTTTGGATGGTGTAGAGGAAAATGGGGCTGGAGTGGGTGGGGAGAAGGAAAGATAGTAGAATGAGACAGAAAGTATTACCCTATGTATATGCATGATTAGAGGAATGGTGTGAATCTACATTGTGTAGATCCATAGAAGTGAAAAGTCGGACCACATTTGTGTACAATGAATCAAAATGCAGTCTGTAAAAATTTAAAAAAAGAAAAAAAATTGGAGGACTGGTGTTGTAGCTCAGTGGTAGAGTGCTTGCCTCGCATGTGTGGGGCACTGGGTTCAATCCTAAGCACCACATAAATAAATAAAATAAAAACATTGTGTCTATTTACAACTAAAAAAATTGGAAACAATCGATTGCCCATGAATAGGGGAACTAAAAAAATAATTTCATATATTTAGAAAAAACAGTTAAACAAAGAGTTTAAAGTCTTCTTTTTTTTTATTATTGTAAACAAATGGGATACATGTTGTTTCTCTATACATGGAGTAAAGGCATACCATTTGTGTAATCATAAATTTACATAGGGTAATGTTGGTTGATTCATTGTTATTTTTTACCTTCCCCCATCCCTCTCACCCCTCCCACCCCTCTTGTCCCTCTATACAGTCCTCCTTCCTCCATTCTTGCCCCCCTCCCTAACCCTAACCCTAACCATAACCATAACCCTTCCACCCCCCATTATGTGTCATCATCCGCTTATCAGAGAGATCAATTGACATTTGGTTTTTTGAGATTGGCTTCTCTCACTTAGCATGATATTCTCCAATTTCATCCATTTGCCTGCAAATGCCATAATTTTATCATTCTTTATGGCTGAGTAATATTCCATTTTATATATATACCATGGTTTCTTTATCCATTCATCAATTGAAGGGCATCTAGGTTGGTTCCACAATCTGGCTATTATGAGTTGAGCAGCTATGAACATTGATGTGGCTGCATCTCTGTAGTATGCTGATTTTAAGTCCTTTGGGTATAGGCCAAGGAGTGGGATAGTTGGGTCAAATGGTGGGTCCACTCCAAGTTTTCTAAGGAATCTCCATACTGCTTTCCAGAGTGGCTGCACTAATTTGCAGCCCCACCAGCAATGTACGAGTGTACCTTTTCCCCCACATCCTCGCCAACACCTGCTGTTGCTTGTATTCTTGATAATCGCCATTCTAATTGGGGTGAGATGGAATCTTAGGGTGGTTTTGATTTGCATTTCTCTTATTACTAGAGATGTTGAACATTTTTCCATATGTTTGTTGATTGCTTGTAGATCTTCTGTGAAGTGTCTGTTCATTTCCTTAGCCCATTTGTTGATTGGGTTATTTGTATTCTTGGTCTAGAGTTTTTTGAGTTCTTTATAGATTCTGGAGATTAGTGCTCTATCTGAAGTATGACTGGCAAAGATTTTCTCCCACTCTGTAGGCTCTTTCTTCCCATTGCTGATAGTTTCCTTAGCTGAGAGAAAGCTTTTTAGTTTGAATCTATCCCAGTTATTGATTCTTACTTTTAGTTCTTGTGCTACAAGAGTCCTGTTCAGGAAGTCTGGTCCTAAGCCGACATGTTGAAGATCTGGACCTACTTTTTCTTCTATAATCTGCAGGGTCTCTGATCTGATTCCGAGGTCCTTAATCCATTTTGAATTGAGTTTCATGCTCGGTGAGAGATATGGGTTTAGTTTCATTCTGTTGCATATGGATTTCCAATTTTCCCAGCACCATTTGTTGAAGAGGCTATCTTTTCTCCATTGCATATTTTTAGCACCTTTGTCTAGTATGAGAAAATTTTATTTATTTCGGTTTGTGCCTGTGTCTTCTAGTCTGTACCACTGATCTACCTGTCTACTTTGGTACCAATACCATGCCGTTTTTGTTACTATTGCTTTGTAGTATAGTTGAAGTTCTGGTATTGCGATACCCCAAGCTTCATTTTTCCTGTGAAGGATTGCTTTAGCTATTCTGGGTTTCTTATTCTTCCAGATGAATTTCATGATTGCTTGTTCTATTTCTGTAAGGTACATCATTGGGATTTTAATTGGAACTGCATTAAATCTGTATAGCACTTTTGGTAGTATGGACATTTTGAGAATATTAATTCTGTCTATCCAAGAACATGGGAGATCTTTCCACCTTCTAAGGTTTTCTTTAATTTCTTTCTTTAGTGTTCTGTAGTTCTCATTGTAGAGGTCTTTCAACCTCTTTTGTGAAATTGATTCCCAAGTATTTTATTTTTTTCAAAGTTATTGTGAATGGGGTAGTTTTCCTAATTTTTCTTTCCAAAGAGTCATCACTTATGTATAAAAATGCATTAGATTTATGAGCACTGATCTTAAATCCTGCTACTTTACTGAATTCACTTATGAGTTCTAAAAGTTTTCTGGTGGAATTTCCTGATACCTCTAAGTATATAATCATATCATCAGCAAATAGGGATAGTTTGAGTTCTTCTTTTCCTATTCGTATCCCTTTTAATTTCTTTGGTCTGTCTAATTTCTCTGGCTAGAGTTTTCAAGGACAATATTGAATAGAGTGGTAAAAGGGGCATCCCTGCCTTGTTCCAGTTTTTAGGGGGAATGCTTTCAGTTTTTCACCATTTAGAATGATATTAGCCATGGGCTTAGCATAGATAGCCTTTATAATGTTAAGGAATGTTCCCACTATCCCTATTTTTTCTAGTGTTTTGAGCATGAAGGGGTGCTGTATTTTATCAAATGCTTTTTCTGCATCCATTGAAATAATCATGTGATTCTTGACTTTAAGTCTGTTGATATGGTGAATTACATTTACTGATTTCCAGATGTTGAACCAACCTTGCATCCCTGGGATAAAACCCACTTGATCATGGTGCACTATCTTTTTAACATGTTTTTGTATGCAATTTGCTAAAATTTTGTTTAGAATTTTTGCGTCGATGTTCATTAAGGATATTGGTCTGAAATTTTCTTTCCTCGATGTGTCTCGATGTGTCTGGTTTAGGTATCAGGGTGATACTGGCCTCATAGAATGAGTTTGGGAGGGTTCCCTCCTCTTCTATTTCATGGAATACTTTGAGGAGTATTGGAATGAGCTCTTCTTTAAAGGTTTTGTAGAACTCGGCTGAGAACCATCTGGTCCCGGACTTTTCTTTGTTGGTAGGCTTTTGATGACTTCTTCTATTTCATTACTTGAAATTGATCTATTTAAATTGTGTATGTCCTCCTCATTCAGTTTAGGCAATTCATATGTCTCTAGAAACCTGCTGATGTCTTCGAAATTTTCTATTTTGTTAGAGATTTCAAAATAGCTTCTAATTACATTTTGTATTTCAATTGTGTCTGTTGTGATATTTCCTTGTTCATTCCGAATTTTAGTAATTTGGGTTTTCTCTCTTCTCTGTGTTAGTGTGGCTAAGGGTTTATCAATTTTGTTTATTTTTTAAAAGAACCAACTATTTATTTTGTCAATTTTTTCTATTGTTTCTTTTGTTTCAATTTTGTTGATTTCAGCCCCGATTTTAACTATTTCCTGTCTTCTACTACTTTTGGTGTTGCTCTGTTCTTCTTTTTCTAGGGCTTTGAGCTGTAGTGTTAGGTCATTTATTTGTTGATTTTTTCTTCTTTTATTGAATGCGCTCCATGAAATAAATTTTCCTCTAAGTACTGCTTTCATAGTGTCCCAGAGATTTTAATATGATGTGTCTTTGTTCTTGTTTACTTATAAGAATTTTTTTATTTCCCTCCTGATGTCTTCTGTTGTCCATTCATCATATAATAGTGTATTATTTAATCTCCAGGTATTGGAGAAGTTTGTTTTTCACTCTTTCATTTATTTCTAATTTCAATCTATTATGATCTGATAGAATACAAGGTAGTGTCTCTATCTTCTTGTATTTGCTGACATTAGCTTTGTGGCATAATATATGGTCTATTTTAGAGAAGGATTCATGTGCTGCTGAGAAGCAAGTGTATTCGTTCTTTGTTGGATGGTATATTCTATAAATGTCCGTTAAGTCTAACTTATTGATTGTGTTATTGAGATCTATGGTTTCTTTGTTCAATTTTTGTTTGGAAGATCTATCCAGTGGTGAGAGAGGCGTGTTAAAATCACCTAGTTTTATTGTATTATGGTCTATTTGGTTTCTGAAATTGAGAAGGATTTGTTTGACATACATGGATGAGCCACTGTTTGGGGCATAGATGTTTATGATTGTTATGTCTTGCTGATTTATGCTTCCCTTAAGCAGTATGAAATGTCCTTCTTTATCCCTTCTGACTAACTTTGGCGTGAAGTCCACATTATCTGAAATGAGGATGGATACCCCAGCTTTTTTGCTGAGTCCATGTGCATGGTATGTTTTTCCCTATCCTGTCACCTTTAGTCTATGGGTATCTCTTTCTATGAGGTGAGTCTCTTGCAGGCAACATATTGTTGGATCTTTCTTTTTAATCCAATCTGCCAGTCTATGTCTTTTGATTGATGAGTTCAGGTCATTAATATTCAGGTTTATTATTGAGATATGATTTGTATGATTTGTATTCCCGGTCATTTGGCTCTTATTTTTTTTTTTTTTTTTTGACACAACTTGGTTTGTCCTTTATTTGACAATTCCTTTAGGATAGTTCCTCCCTTTGCTGATTTGCTTCTTTGTTTTTCATCTCTTCCTCATGGAATATTTTGCTGAGAATGTTCTGTAATGCTGGCTTTCTTTTTGTAAATTCTTTTAGCTTTTGTTTATCATGGAAGGATTTTATTTTATCGTCAAATCTGAAGGTAAGCTTTGCTGGGTATAAGATTCTTGGTCGGCATCCATTTTCTTTCAGGGTTTGAAAAATGTTGTTCCAGGCCCTTCTAGCTTTTAGGGTCTGGATTGAAAAATCTGCTGATATCCGTATTGGTTTCCCCCTGAATGTAATTTGGTTCTTTTCTCTCACAATCTTTAAAATTCTGTCTTTATTTTGTATGTTAGGTATTTTCATTATAATGTGGCTTGGTGTGGGTCTGTTGTAATTTTGTGTATTTGGAGTCCTATAAGCCTCTTGTACTTGATTTTCCATTTCATTCTTCAGATTTGGGAAATTTTCTGCTATTATTTCATTGAATAGATTGTTCATTCCTTTGGTTTGTTTCTCTAAGCCTTCCTCAATCCCAATAATTCTTAAATTTGCCCTTTTCATGATATCCCATAATTCTCGGAGATTGTTCATGATTTCTTACCATCTTCTCTGTTTGGTCAACTTTGTTTTCAAGGTTAAATATTTTGTCTTCAATGTCTGAGGTTCTGTCTTTCAGGTGTTCTATCCTATTGGTTATGCTTTCTATGGAGTTCTTAATTTGGTTTATTGTTTCCTTCATTTCAAGGATTTCTGTTTTGTTTTTTTTCAATATCTATAACTCTTTATTAAAATTATCTTTTGCTTCCTGTATTTGCTCTTTTAACTGTCGATTGGTACAATCATTCAATGCCTGCATTTGCTCTTTCATCTC
This sequence comes from Sciurus carolinensis, assembly GCF_902686445.1. Lineage (NCBI taxonomy): Eukaryota > Metazoa > Chordata > Mammalia > Rodentia > Sciuridae > Sciurus > Sciurus carolinensis. Next base: position 49,907,235 of record NC_062220.1, read on the forward strand.
CTCATTCAATGCCTGCATTTGCTCTTTCATCTCATCGTTTGCTTCCCTGATCATTTTAATTATGTACATTCTGAACTCCCTTTCTGTCATTTCTTCTGCCATGCTGTTATTGGATTTTATTGATGTAACATCTTTATTTGTTTGGGGCATTTTCTTCCCTTGTTTTCTCATATTGTTCAGGTATCAGTGGATCACTGAGATATTGCAGATTTCCTCTATTGACTTATAGTGTCCCTGAAGATTTCTAGTATATCCCCTCTTAGCCTTCAGTAGCCTGACTTCTTGGAGGAAGTTGATAATGCGGTGCTTCACAAGGAAGCTGCCTCTCTAGGGGTGGTGGCCTTCAGGAGGGGTATATTCCCTGCTAGTGGGCAGAGGTGCCTCCACTTGTTGACCAATGGTCATCCAAAGGGGAACTAGGCTGCGGGCTGAGGCAAGGCCTGTTTGGGCCTGTGTCTCTGGTTTTACCGTCCTTGTGGGAAAACCTCACCCAGCAAGGAAGATTTACCTGGTGGGGAGGTCTCGCTGGTCAGTTCCCTTCCTAGAGGTTCCCCTCAATCTACAACTACTTCCTGGGCTGGGAAGCCTTCCTCTGCAACATTCCCAGGGGCCCGGACCTACCTCCTGGGCCTGGGAGCCTTGCCCTGTGCAGAAGAGTCTCCTTAGGCTGTCCCTCCTCAGAGAAGCTGCCTGCAGTCCTGGAACCTTTGCTCTGCCCCTCAGCTTGTCTCTGTGCGCTCTTCCACCAAGAAGCCACCTAGGTCCTGGGACCCTGCTCTGCACCTAATCGCCTGGCTGTGCGGCCCCTCCTCTGAGCAGCCACCCGGAGCCCTGGTGCAGCTGCTCCGAGTCCAAGCAACCCGCCGCACTCCTCCTCCTCTGGGTAGCCGCCTGGTGTTCAGGTGCAGTTGCTCCGAATCCAAGCAACTCGCCACACGCCTTAAAGTCTTTATGAATTGCTTTAATTCAATATGATGCTGTATTGTATGATGATATCATCATCAACATCAACATCATTTTAAATAAACATCTTATTTGTAAGGGTTGTTGGCTAAGACATACCAACTAAGAGGTAACATTTCACTGTATTAAGAATGTACTAATTCTAGTTTATACTCTTTAGGATTTAAAAAAAATTTTTTTTTAGTTGTTGATGAACCTTTTTTTAATTAATTTATTTATATGTGCTGCTGAGAATTGAACCCAGTGCCTCACACATGGTAGGCAAGTGCCCTACCACTGAGCTACAACCCCCATCCCTAGGATGTTCTTCTAATACACTAGAAATGAAGTTTTGCAAATATTGGAACTGTTGTATACTACTGGTAGAAATATAAGTGCTGATTTAGCTAGTTGCTATGAAAAACAGTTTGGTGATTCCTTATAAAATTAAACATAAAATTACCACATGAGTCAATAATTCTATATACAGGTATATATATCTTAACTGAAAAGAAAGACTCAGATGAGACTGCAACAATGTTCACAGCAGCATACAATATCCAAAATGTGGAAACAACCAAAGTTTGTCCGTCCATTGATGGATATACTAACTGAGTTGTAGATACATACAATGGAATACTATTCATTCCATAAAAAGGAATATTCTGGTGTGGGCATCGTATCTTAATTGTAGTGCTGCCTGCCTAGCATGCTTGAAGCCCTGAATTTGATCTCCAGTACTGAAAGAAAAAAAAAAAAAAGAATGATATCTTGATATCCTGACACATGTTAAAACATGTGTGAACCTTCATTTTACTAAGTGAAATAAGTCAGACATAAAAAGATAAAACTGTAGAGTTCCACTTATATCTGGAGTAGGCTAATTCACAGATAGAGCAAGTAGGATGGTGATTATCAGTGGCTGGGTCGGGGAAGATGAGGAATTACTGCTTACTGGTCAGAGTCTCTGCTTGGGATCATGAAAAAGCTCTAAAAATGGATGGGGTGATTATTGCATTGTGAATGCAATTAATGCCACTGAAGTGCATACTTAAAAATAAATGGTTTTCTTTTAGCACTAATTATCTTGAAAGGGTAATTTAATTTACTTACTTTCCTAACTTATCTGTTAACATGACATCTGGGAAATTTTTCTATATAGAGCTCCTAGTAACTTAGTGGTAACTTAACAGATATTCAAAGAATATTAAGTTTTTTAAAAATTGAGATGGATATATTTTATTCATTTAAGTCCATATAAAAATCAACTCTGTTTTCCATAAAATGGAAATCTGTAATAAGTGCAAATTGTCTTTTGGCACACATACTAGCAATGCAGGAGTAAGAAATGATAAGAAATGATGCCACAGTTCTAGGAACAGTGTTTCTACATAGTGCTTGAGAAGACATACAGGAATGCAGAATCTACATTTCTCACGAGTCATTAAAAAGGAAAAAGTCTATTTTGTTCATTATAGATTGATAAAGCTAAGAAAAAAAATAAGTCTTGAGATACAAAGTTTTCTTATACATCTGTAATATCTAAAACCAACAAATGAAGACAATGAAAATAAATTATCCCACTATGGATTAAAGAGCAATTTATTAATTTTTTCCTCCTAGAAGACTCAATACTAGTCACTGGTTCTGGTTCTGTCAGAACATTTTCTGACTGAAAAAAAAAAGGGAAAAAATCTCAATGCTATAAATAAATTCTTTTGAGAAACCAGTGCTTTGTCGAAAGGCCAAAACTGCTTGGCTCTCTGAAACTGTGTGTATTAGATAGCAACAGATTTTCCTTTCCAGATTCTCACAGGAGGACACAGACTGGCAGTGTCCTCAAGTGCTAGACCAATCCTTGGGAATGCTAGGATCTCTTGGGAGGGTTACAGTTTCTATTAGTTTCCAACGTAATATTAAGAGTAAGAATAAAAGGGAAAAGCTTATAAATAAAGAGGACACTGCAGCAATGACTGAAAATTAGAAAGATAGCCAGAGTTTGCCATTAAATAGTTAACTACCTTTGAGCACTAACACATCTAGGAAAATAAGCTCAGACTTCTCTAAAATACTGTAATAACTGCTACCAGACATAATAGGTGATTGACAATCTAGATTACAAATGTAATTCAGCAGAAACTAGAAAGCTAAGTTCCTGAAGACAGTTTTTATCAATGATGATGACCAGTATTCTGAAAGACCTGGTACCTGTTTTTAAACTGTATCTCTTAAGTTAAGTAAAATGTGTATAGGGAAGAAAATTTGCCATCTAGGGAACTAAATCTTAACTACAGACATCAACCAAGTCTTCAAGAAAAGAAAGCGTCTTGGTAGAAGATTACAAAGAAAAAAGTAGTTGCCTAATCTCAAATCTTCAACCCCATCCACATATGGCAGGATGGTTAACAGAAGACCAAAAGATCAACAGATGGATCTTCCCTTGAAAATGTGTCAATATACTCAACTGTTGGCTGGGAAATACAGGGCCTTCAAAGTGCTTTGGGAAAGAAAATATCTACTACAAGTTTCAACTTTCATCATTTGATGGAAGAAATTCCTACCAATAAGTTGGCAATTCTAGTTTAATATCAGTTTAGAACTTAATAATCAATATTGTAAATTCAGTTAGAAATTCTCATTTTTAGAATTACTCCCTTTAGTTAACATTTTTGAATCTACCTGGCAATGTTCTAAATTTATAATTGCTTATACCAACTCTTAGAAATTGGTTTATTCCCATTTTAAATGCACAGAGGGGTCCAGTAATCTGCTAAAGGTCATACAGGTTCAATAAATAAACTAAAATTTGAAGCTAAATGTTTGGTTCTGGAACTCTTCAAGTTGGCTGTGTCATATAAGATGATGATGTCTATTTTATTACTGCAATACAAAAGAGGATGCTTGTTTATCACCAAGTCACATAGCTAGGTAGTGGTAGAGTTAAGTTTCAGAAGTAGGTTTTATGTGTCCTAAAATATCAGTCTGTGCTCTACTGAAATTTGATAAATTGAACTCTCGGGCAGCATTTATTTAGTTATATTACTCTGTATAGAATATATATGATGTTTAAACAAGGTCTTATGATTGAACTTTCAAATAAAGCAAATAATGTTTTTATTTCTGGGCTGTAAAGAGCTGAGGAGTCTTCTGCTAGTTGGCAAGACTGTGATTCTTAAATAGCTAGATGCTACTGACCTGAAACAATCTCTTTACCCCGTAATTTGAGTCAATTAAGCTAAGGGTCTGAGATTGATTTTGCAAGAGATGACAATGTACAACTATTAGATTCACAAATAAGGATAACTTAATCTGTTTTCCCCAAGGGACTCTTGGAGAGTCTCTTTACCTGTGAAGTCCATGCAAAGGCAGATAAAGCATGAAACTACTGCTTTAACTCAGTCAAAATTCATGATCCTAACAAGGGAGTGTTATCAAAATTCTTTTATGACTTTGGATGAAATTTGAATGAATTGACAATTTTAATGCAAAGATATTCACTTTTGGAGTTTTCCCTGAATACTTGACAAATCTGCACACTGTACTCTGATTCACAGGAAACTCAAGAGGGCTAAAACCTGATACTGCTGTTCCTACCCAGTGCATTACTATGATTCAAACCTTTCTATCAGAGGTTTAAATTTGTTTCCTGATGTTTCTGACATTATTTTGAAGGCTGCATTGCACAGTTCCAGTACCTAAATGGGCTGGGTGATAAATTAAGAGCTCAACCATATTATTATTTAGAATATTCCTGCCAGTTAATGGGCAAATAACTCTAAAATATGTTTAACTGTCTATGGGGTTTATAAGAGGAATTCTAAGTATGTTTTAGTTTCCAATGGGGATAGTACTGTTTAAAAGACCAGAGAATATTCTAAAGCAATAGAGGAGAGAAATGACCCACTATCCCGGTTAAACTTGAGCTTTTCTCTGGACAGACAAGAATTTGGTTACCAAGAAATACTTTAGACAACCAATCTTTTAAAGTGTTGTCTAAGAGAAGAGAGACTTTGTGTAGTTCAGAGGGCAGAGAAGTTAAACAGTAGCATATTCTACTTATTACAAAAACAAACGGGGAAAAGATCATTGGCTCAAGTCAAAGTCCATCCAGGTTTTGAATACTGTCTGAAAATCATTTTGTCCGGATCAGAAAAACTCCAATTTAAAGGCTAGGAGGAAAAAGAATCCTACATTTAGTTACAGAGGGCGGAGAACTTGTTGGTGAATAAGCTATCCTGTGGTGGGAAGGGAAATGCCTTCCATCACTTCTCTCCCAATAACACATATATTCAATTCAGACATCACTTGGGCATGGCTCAACTGATTCAGTCACATGGAGCTATTAAGAAGAAAAAATTGTTATTGCCATTTTGTGGTTTTTGTAATCATCTTAAAAAAAACATTTCTGAGCATTCTGAGGAAAGCAAAGGAGCAAGAGCAGAGTCATACGCCTTTATTTTGTAAAGATCTATTGCAGAGTTGCCTTTGCAAAAGAGTTGGCTTCTCACTGAAATATGAGATAAAGGCAGCATAAAACATGACCATTTCTATTTATAATTTCTGATTATAGTTAGAGCTCTTATATGAATAAGAGTAAGAGGTTAAGAATGTAAAAGCACAAACAGCTTACACTAAAACAAAAGTTAAAAAAAGGGTTGTAAATTAATGCCTAGAGAGGTGAAGAAGGCAATATACAAATCCTACAGAATCTATCTCATGATCTTATAGCTTAATGAATATCAAAACTGAAAGGCAACAAGATTAAAGTTGAAGAACTTAAATCAGACTTTATCCTTTATACAACCTATTTTTATCTCATTCAAGTTCCTTCAGGTGCTGTGTCCAGAAAATGATGATTCTATTTGCAAAGATCTCTACTACCCTTATGAATAGGAGGAAGAGCAAATAAATGGCAAACATGACCTTAGTCCATGTACTCATTCTCAGATCCTTTTAACTGGGATGAAATTCAAAGCAGGGCCTGAGATCCTGGCACACAGTCTCTAGTATTTGAATAAAACCAACTTCATATTTTAGGGTGAGAGAAAAGACTAAGCTGATATATTTCTCCAAATGTTGGTCAAGATATTTAGTTTATAGCATTTTACACATACACCCACACCCACACCCACCCACACATACGGAGTTTTAAAAGTATGACTTACTTGGGTAGGTGTACTTATCTTGAGTCAAATCAAACTTATTACTTGGACAATACAAAGATAATAAGAAAATGAGAAAGTAAAAGCTAAACTATAATGAAAACTAGTAAAAGCTAGACCACAGAAACCACAGAGCTTAAGGCAATGCTAATCATAAATTTTTCTTTTTCCTTCAAGACCTTTTCTCTGATCTCAGCAAATGCTATCTTTTTATCTTCTAGACATTTAACGATTTTTTTCCTTTGTAGTATTCTCCAACTAATCCTTTAAAACCCAACTTTTTTTCTCCAACAAGGATTCCTCTATGAACAAGAGAACTCCTCAAATGATTTTTGCGATAATTCTTCTCACTTTTCCCCATGATTGTATAAAATCAGTACCAGTTTAGAGGCATAGGATGCATATAAATGTGCCTGAAGGCACTAGAGTTTGATTTTCTCAAGAAACCTAATACTGGCTGAGAAGAGAAAGTTCCTTTATTACTTTAGTATTCTTACTTTCAGTAAAATAGGTTCATATTCATCTAAATTCCCTTTATTGGCTAACAAAGTTCCTGTGAATTTAATGCCCATCTTATTCTATAGTTTCACCCTATATCTCATGGTAGGTTAGTGAGGGAGTTAGTAAACTAATCATGAATAATAAAAATGCAAAACTTTAAAGATTTAAAATTTTTCTTTTAAATATTTTGAAAAACTACTTTGGGGCATATGGATATAAAATATTATTCAGCATTTTGTTGCTAATATTTTACTTGCTTAGACTGATTTAGCTGTGAAAATAGTAAAGATGAAAGTTTTCTTTTCATTAATCACTATATCCAAGCACCTAGTGTAAGGGTCAGCAAAATTTTTCTGTAAAGGGCTAAAGAATAAATATTTGAGGTTTTGTTGGTCATATAGTCTGTTCTAATTACACAAGTCTGCTGTCATGGCCCCAAAGCAAATCTATACAATACATAAATAAACTGGTATGAAAGTGTGTGACTGTGTTCCAACAAAACTTCATTTTCAAAGACAGGTATGGATGCTAGTTTGCTGACCCTGACCTAGAGGTTGGTATTATACATAGGCTGGTAGATCAATAAGTATTTTTAGCTCATGATGATGAGAAGGGAAATAAAGAGACTTGCCAGTGTGGGAATAATTATATAACTATACCTTTTTACTATCCAGCAGTGCTATGATTAGCTTTTGGTTTCTGATAAGTATAAAAGTAAAGATAAGAGTTTTACATCCATTAATAGTATATTCATGCATATGTGATAATTTTAGACATAAGCAAAAACCAGATCAAATATTATTTCTTTTTCTGATTATTCAATTAAGTAAAACAAAATAGTTAATTGGATTTACTCTGAATAAAGTAGAATGCTGATGGCTGACAAAGTCAAATGAGCAAATAGTTATGTATCTTTTCCATTGTTAATTCAGCATCAATTTATCCTTACTTATCAGGTAATAGAAACTAAAAAAAAACCACAAGAAACAAAAAGGCTGTAGTCACTGGTTCTTAACTAGGACTATACATTAGAAAGATCAAGACCTTTTTCTTTCTTTCCTTTCCTTTCCTTTCCCCTCCCTCCCCTTCCTTCCTTCCTTTCTTTCTTTCTTTGGAGCCCCACTCAAAAAACTATTAAATCAAACTTTTACTTGTCATGGCTGATGATAAAAATCTAGAAAGGACCCCTTAGCAATTCTGGGCATAAGCTGGTTAAGAATCACTGCTGAAGACATATGTTAAGAAGAAAAGTTAAACTGTAAACATTTTCTAATCTATGGTTAGCAATGGGCTTTGGAATCAAACACAATTGGGTTCAAATCCCTTTCCCACCATTCCTAGCTATATAACCCTGGGAAACATCTCTGTGCTTGAATTTCCTTATCTGTAAAATGAACATAATATCAGCATTCAACTCAGAGCTTCACTGGAAGACTCTCACATTTAAAAATATTTGACATAGTGCCTGGCATAATCAACACATGATAAATATCAACATTACTATTTATTACACATTTTTTAAATTAATAAGAATAATATCAAGTACACTGCAATATAAAGGCCTGATTCGAGAAAGAACATCTCTTTAAAAACTTATAGAGGTGAAAAGGCTGATGTCATCTTGTCATGTACTAACCAGCAGAAGAGATGTCCTTTCCCACAATCCACAGCTGGAGCTCTCAGCAATGGGAAACTGAGTGTATCAGATCCAGAAGTATTTGACCCTTGTTTTGTTAGTCTGACTGCTCTTTCACAGCCTGCAGTAGGACACCACTTAATGGCAGGATTATTTTCAACAAAGGCCTGTTTAAACAGTAATGAAAAAAAAAAAAAAGAAAAAGACAGAAAATATTTTAACTCTAAATTCTAATAACATAGGGTGCACCTGCACAGTAATTTATTTATTTATTTATTTTATGTGGTGCTGGCATTGAACCCAGGGCCCCACATGTGCTAGGCAAGCATTCTACCACTGAGCCACAACCCCAACCCCACACAGTAATTTAAAGCAAAAAAAAAAAAAAAAAAAAAAAAAAAAAAAAAAAAAAAAAAAAAACCAGAATGAAATAAAATACATGGAGTCATTAGTCTCCAAAATATTTAAAACAGCATTAGAAAGCATTGAAAAACACTTAAGAAAAAATGACAATTACCTTAGTAACAACTTGACTTAAAAAAATTGTTTTCTTTAATCTAAAAACCAGGTAAGTGAAGATAAAGTAAAACTGCAATTATTTACACAGAAAATGTGTAATTTAAAAACGTTTTCTCATCCAATGTGCCACTTTTCTGATAAAATATAAGTAGAATCTTGGATATAATTACTGGTTGTATTAGAACAGTTAATTTCTTAATGGCACCTTAATAATACATAAAAATCTATTTATGATGATGCTTTTTATGTTAAAAAAGCAGGACTTCTTTTTTTAAAAGTCCTTATATGATGGTTTAGTCTAAGAAAAATCTACACAAAGCAATTAAAATTTAACTTTTAAATTCCACAAAAAAAGAGAGTAACCTGCATGTACTTCTGAATAACTCCAAAATAAAAATAAAAATGGGGGGAAAAAAAGATAAAATGCTATAATTTATTATATAAAACTATTGCTGGGAATTAAAAAAAATATGTTTCCAAGTTAAAAATTCTAAATATTTATTTTAAAGTATTTTATTACTATTTCTAAATTTCTATTTCTAAATATTTATTTTAAGGAACATAAAACATTTTCAAAAATTAAAAAAAAAAATTAAAGCATGTACCATCTGCTTTGAACATCATCTTGGTCAATTAATTATAAAAGTATAATATGCAAATCAGTAAATACCTCTGAGCTATAACTTACTTTTCTGGTAAACTACTATGCAAGCCTTTCACTTTAAAATTATTTGTTCTAATTAGTTATACATGACAGCAGAATGCATTTTGATTCACTATACACAAATGGAGCATGACTTTTCATTTCTCTGGTTATACACAATGCAGAGTTACCCCATTCATGCAATTGTGCATGTACATAGGGTAATAACGTCCATCTCATTCAATCACCCTTCCCAGGCCCCTCCCCACATCCTCTCCTCACCCTCCTCTTTGCCCAATTCAAAGTTTCTCTATTCTTCCCTTGTTGTACTTCCCTGCTCCCATTATGGATCAACATCCACTTATCAGAGGAAACATTTGGCCTTGGGTTTTTTGGGACTGCCAGCCTTTCATTTTTATCTTATAAAATAATGCTTTGGCTTAAAACTTTAATGCCAAGATTCCTTTATGCAATTTTCTGAGAAACAGAGAGACCATTATTCTATATTTTCAAAATATAGGCTTAATAAAACTGAAATTATGTAAATCAGATAAATAATTGGCAGCATACCTTAATATCAAATTGTAGGTATCGTTTGTCCATCTCCTTAGAAACTACGCTTTCTATGATGTCCACAGGTACAAGTTGAAAGCAATCATATGCAGGGCAGAAAATGTTGTGAGCTTCACCCTCCTGAATTTTCAGATTCAAAAACCTGTTAAAGTGGGCAATTGATAGAAAAAGGGGAACAATGTAAGTTATTTGTACATTCTAAGAATTTTTCTTTATACTGAATTTTCTATTAAGAGTATAATTAAGCTAATGCCAACATGGGACAGGGGTGTAGCTTAGTAGTAGAGTATGTGCTGGCATGCACCAGACCTGAGTTTAATGCCCAGTGCATATGCAAACACACACACACATAGACTAGAGTGTGTAATATCAACTGTTTAGCATTTATTAATTGCCCAGTCATTCTTTTTTTTTTTTTTTGGTACCAGGGATTGAATGCAGGGGTGCTTAACCACTGAGTCACATTCCTAGTCATTTTTTATATTTTATTTAGAGACACAGTCTTGTTGATACTAAGTGCCTCACTAATCTGCTAAGGCTGACTTTGAACTCAAGATCCTCCTGCCTCAGCCTCCCAGTCATTCATTTTATGAGTACATATGTATACACACAAACACGCATCTGAATATTTTAGGTATTTTTATGTTTCCATTTTGCTTTATTATCCCTGAAAATTTGAAACTTTTATTTAACATTAAAAATTCAGAAATGAGTGGTTTAGACTGGTCATATTCAATTCTCAATATTCTATACCTTTAAAAAAAAGAGCAAATGAACAAAGATAATTAAAAGTATTTGGGGGTGGCACTAGAAGCTAGTGCTTTCCCTTTAAAAAGCATTTTTTTTTTTTTTAAGAAAAGTGTTTCTGCTTCTATTTCATTTTGATAAATACTAAAATGAGTTCTATGTCTTGGTCTGCTGTTGAGTTAGTAAGGAAAAGGCATTCCACAAAGTGGCAGGAATCTAGGCCAAGGTGAACTGATCATTAAGAGCAGGATTCTGAATTAGAAAATTTTAGGTTTTAAGCTGAATAATCTTAAGCAATTTAGTTAACTGTTCTGTAAAATACATAAAATAGGGATAAATAATAATATGTACTGGGCTGGGGAGATAGCTCAGCTGGTAGCTTGCCTCGAAAGCACAAGGCCCTGAGTTCGATCCTAAGTACCGCAAAAAAAAAAAAAAAAAAAAAAAAAAAAAAAAATGTACTTCTTAGGGCTGTTATGCAAATTATACATGTGAAATATCTGTATGGTGTCTGACTCTGAGTAAGAATTCACAAATTTTAGCAAGGATTATTGCTGCTATAATTTAATACTGCCTGTGGAGAAGTAAGAAACAAACTTTTGAAGTCCCCATCTTATATGGGACTTAACATTTAAATAGAAATTAAATGGAAAACAGGACAAATGAATCACAACTCTTGTACTTATCAACCATAACAGTCTGATTATTCTGATTATAATTTCTTTTTCCTTTTCTTCTCAGTCTCTTAATTCTACAACCCTCATCCTGGCATTTCACTGAAAAGAGTTTCCATCAGGTAGCCCTTTCACCTCACACCTAACTCTCTCTATATAAATATTAGCTATTTTTGCCTTCTTCCCTCTCACTTCAGTGAAAGAGGACTTCCTCTTTCCCAGTTAATTCTCAAATACTCTGGCCAGTTCTGGGATCTGCACTATATTTCAATCTATTTTTCCTTTCTCTCTTTCTAATAGTTCTTCCTTGAGCAAAATAACCTTGTTTAAGACCTTGAAAACCCTTTCTAACCAAATGATTCTCTTTAGTCCCACTTTTTCTTTCACATTAAAATTTCTTGATGAAATAGTTTAAGATGATTTGACATTCCTTTCTCAAGTCCATCCCATTAACTGTTCAATCTATAGCACTCTGGTTTCTGTCACCTTTACAATGAATGGCTAGCTTTCAACAGAGCTGGTCACAGTGACTACTCATTAGGCCACTTGACTCAAGGCTTCTCAGTTTTTATTTTCCTTGATTTCTCTATAGCATCAGGTACTGCTAAACAGTATCTTCTTCCAAATTCTCACTTCCCCATAGTCTTGGAATTACATTTTTTCCTGGGCATTCTTCTTACCTCTAGTAGATACTTATTTTTTTTTCTCTTCCCACTAGTGCCTTTTTGCGCCTGTTGTCTGAAATTTTATTATATTCCATGTTCCTATTACACAATTCTCCCCTTTCATTCCATACAATTTTCTTGGGTGATCTGAACACAAACTTAAACTACACAATAATGACTAAAGTCAAAGTCCCTTCTTAGCAACATATCTTGATTACACACAGGGTATTTTCATTTAAATGTCCCACAGGCATTTTAATTTCAACGTGTCTAAAATTTTCCCCTCTACTTTTAGTTATGATTTTAAAACCACACTGTCTCCATAAAACTGATATATCCCAATAAAAGAACATTCAGATCTTGGTTCCCAGTTAAAAATTACTTGTATTACACTAGATGTCTGTATGGCCAAGGATAGATGAAACACTCAGGGGAAATGTTGTAGAGTAGCAGTTCTCAAAATATACTCTGTGGAGCTATGGGGGATTCCTGACATTTTCCAGAGGACTTAAGAGGTGAAAACTAATTTCATAATGGTACTAAGAGTTTATTTTGCCTTTTGGTTAAAACTGCTGGTACCTTAGCACAAATCACAGCAGTGGCACTAAAACTGTACTACTAGTGGTCTTTGTTTTTCTTCACTGCCCCACTTGAACTCAAAAAAAAAAAAAAAATGGCAGTTTTTAAGAAAGACATTTAAGAACATCACTGATAGAATAAAAATAATTATGACTTTTATTAAATCTTGACCCCTCAGTAAACGTCTTTTGGGTATTTTATGCAAGGAAATGGGAAGTAGGCAGGAGATTGTTCAAGTTGTAGGCACATACACATGCTTTTTTCATTAAACACTATTTTTATTGAAAAAATGACTACCAAAAATGATTATTCAGACAACAGTATACAGCAAATTCTATTTTTTTAAACAACTTAGACTTGTCACTTCAAGGAAAAATCTAACTGTATTTATAATAAAACAACTCCAATGATAAAATCAAGACTTCATGTAAAAATGAGAACTTTGAAAAATGTTTTCTCTGTTAGAGTAAGCTTGGTAGCTTTCCAATTTTTTTTTTTTTTTTTTTTTTGACACCAGGGATTGAACCAAGGGTGCTTAACCACTGAGCCACATTCCCAAGCCTTTTTAGTTTTTTGTTTTATTTTGAGACAGGGTCTCGTGTTGCTTAGAGCATCACTAAGTTGCTGAGTGTGGCTTCCAACCTGCAATCCTCTTGCCTCAGCATCTTTAGCCACTGGGATTACAGGCATGTGCTACCATACCCAGCAGCTTTCCAATTCTTAAGTGACTTTTCTCATGGGATTGGTGGTGACATTAACTACTGTGATTTTTGGCTATATTAATGTGTAGGTAAATATGCCAACATTGGAAGAATGTTGGAACCAGTATTTTTCAGATGATCAATGAATGATGTTACAAAATCATGCATGAGTAAAAGATCTATTCAAAGTGAAAGACAGAATATGGGATTTTAATATAATAGAGTACAAAAATTCCACTGATATGGTATCAGATTTTACCCTGAAATTCATGATTTAAAAAATATCACTTGTTGAGTTTTGATGTATATCCATAACTATCTGAAGAGTCTATTAATATATTTCTCTCTTTTCCATCTACACATTTATGTAAGGTCTGATTTTCTTTAGATATATAAACCAGAACAATATATTGCAACAGACTGAATGCAGAAGCAGGTACAAGAATCAACTGTTTTACATTAAGCTAGACAGTAAAGAGATTTGCAAAACTGTGAAACAATGCCATTTTTCTCACTAAATTTTTGGGATATATGGTTAGTAAATGTTATTTACGTTAACATGATGGGTTTATTATTGTTATTTGTAATAAACTAATAAATACTAAAAATCTCCACTGTTAATTTCCAACATAGTACATATGGATATAAACCATAAAAACAAAAGTTCTGGGTTTGGAGTTGTAGTCGGTGGTAGAGCACTTGCCCAGCACATGTGAGGCACTGGGTTTGATTCTCAGCACCACATATAAATAAAATAAAGGTCCACTGACAACTAAATAAATAGTTTTTTTTTAAAAAAGTCCTTTGAAATCTTGGACAACTTTAAGAGAGTAAATAAGTCTTAAGACAAAAAGTTAGAGCCAGGCACAGCGGTGCATGCCTATAATTCCAGCAACTCAGGAGTCTGAGGCAGGAGGACCTCAGGTTGAGGCTAATCTCAGCCATCTTTGTAAGACACTCAGCAACTTAGTGAGACCCTGTCTCAAAACAAACAATATCCCAAAATAGGAACTGGGGTACCATGTAGCTCAGTGGTAGTGTCCCTGGGTTCAATTCCCAGTATCAAACAACAACAACAAAAGTTAGAGAACTGCTAACTGTAGCCTTCCTTCCTTTTTTTTCTATCTCCTCCTTTTAGCTATGAAAAGGTTCCTTGGCAAGTTGGATATAGTTCAATACTTGTACCCTGTCAAAGTGCAGTTTGCTTAGACATAGTACTAAATGATGATGTTTTGAATTTTATATATTCTAAATACAACAGAGCAGATTTATTAATCCCTGGGGAATTAAATGACAGAATCAAGAAGACCTCATTGAAGACAGGAGCAGTTCTGTTAATCATATATAAATTCTCCTCCAGATGTCATTTTCCACTAAATTTATGATCAGAACATGGAATTGATGAGTATCAATACATAAAAGAAATCTGGGGCAAATTATACCTATGCTTTTATCTTGTATATCAGTTTCACAAAAGCTATCATAGATAGGCTCTTTGCTTATTACAATGCTTAGGAAGATGGTTAACTTTTATTGGTTACATGTGTCCTGTTCTAAGTACTTTATATATACTGTTACTTAATAATCTGACAATAATCCTCAGAAGTACTTACTATTATCAACATTTTATAAATTAGAAAACTGAGGCCCAGGCAGATTAGGCAGGTTATTACTTACCTAAATCAACAATTAATAAATAGCAGCACTGAAGTTCACAACCCAGAAACCTATTATATCCAGAACCTGAGCTCTTACCCTTAATATCAGGAAGTAAGTTCTAGTCTGGGTAGAAAGTAATAATTCTCTTTTATTTAAGCCCTTGGCATAGATCTGGCTGGACTAATAAGATAGAGACACTGGGAAGAGTAGGATAGAGAAGCTTTCAAAATTATTTGAAGACCTTTAAAAACTCTTCCTCATATTTAGATAGGAATTTCTTTTCTATAAGCCTGTGTAAAGATTGCAGTTAATCTAAAAATGATTTTATGGACATGAATCATCCAAAATGGAACTTGCTTTACTGATGTTTGATTTGACAAGATCTGGCAGGGGAAGGGTGGAGAAACCCAGGTAGGATGGTAAGATACTATAGAAAATAGAAAACAATAATTAGACCTTTCAAATTTAAATCTTACCATAAACTCTCATGGCTAGTCTGTGATGAGAATGAGAGATGTTTCCAGTGAGGAAGGTCAAGGAAGTTCAAAAAATTCAAGTAATTCCTGGATAAGCTGTTTTCACATATGAACCAAAGCCAACAGCTGCAAACTTGGTAAAACCCAAGTAATACATCCTAATATAGTATAGTTAACAATTTTAAGCTAAATTTAAAGTATTGTACATAGGGAAGGTATTCTGTCTCCATAGCTACTTTAGACTGTGAATTTTGGCTCTTGCCAAAAAATTATCTATTAGACTCAGAGTAAAGTCTAGTCTGTGTTTTAAAAAGAGTAAATAGATACTCTTACTTATTCTGACTTTTGAAAAGCAGTAGCTTTTCACCCACCTCCAAATGAAACTTTGACTCATAATTCCATTTTGGAAAACAGAAAAAGAAGATTTACTCAAAATGAAACGATAATCATGGGCCAGTATGTTGCCTATAGCTTTGGGTGGTGGGGGAATGAATGTGGGAGGATAAGAGGCAGAAAGAGAAGGGCATGAGGTATTCAAGAGGAAATGAAGAAGCTTTTGAGATGATGGATATATTCATTATCTTGACTGTGGTGATGATTTCACAGGTGTATACATATGTTAAAGTTTATCAAATTATTTATTTTAAATGTGGTCTGATTTATGTCAACTGTACTCCAACAAAGCTGTTAAAAATAAAACCAGAAAATCTGCTCAAATTCCTTCTTGTTATCTTACCCACCTAGTGTTTCCCAGTTCCCTACACTTGATACTCAATACCCATAAAAAAAAAGTTTGAAAGGTAAAGATTTCTTTAAATACTAATAACATACTTTGCTAAAGTCATCAAACAATAGCTTTGTGTATCTCTAAAAATTGTATTGTTCATTATACTGATCTTCATTTGTGTACAAATGAAAAGTGTAAACTCAAAGCAAATAGTTAATGGATAATAAGAAAATATAAATCTCAGCAAGGTAATGAGAAGAAAAATAGAAAGAAACATGAGAAACAAAACAAATTTTCCATTTGTAATGTATACTCAACCATATCTAGCAGAGAGATTTAATTTTGAATGAATTAAAAAGGAATTTTAAACATCCACATTTTTATAGATTTTCAAGGTTATTCATCATCAAAAATTAAGAGAAAGCACAAAAACAAATGATTAAAATTCTTGGGACTAAGGCAGAAATTGATTCTTAAAATTTAGGTGTAGGCTTGGCATTCATAATAGATGTTATATACATTAAAATACTAAGAAAAAATATTTAGAATAATTGCTTTGTTTCCCAAAGTACATTAGATTAAGCTAAATAGCAACAACTAAAGTAGCTGGTAAGATGTCAAAAAAAGAAAAAAATATTCTTCTTTAATAGTAAAGTTTAATAAATTTCAAGGTCACTCTGAAACAAATATAAATAATCCATATCAGTAAGTAATGAAAGCAAACGATTTTATTACCAAATCAGAATGCTACCATGCAGTAAGAGATACTAAGCTGTTCATATACTCACGACTCCCAACATCCTCTACAAAAGTCATGTCCACAGGGCATATCCACTGGATCTTCAAATACAGAGATACTGCACATACAAATGTCACACTGGAGATGGAGGAGAACAATGACATCAACAGCCACATTTTGGAGAGAACAACACACTCATTTTGGGCATTAATACGTTTTTGCTTTGTTCATTACTTTAAAGGCAAAAATACCAGTAAGCTAATTATAAATTTTAACATTAGGTGTTTTCAAGTTATAAGGTAGTTAGATGCCTATCTTTGAATAACATACAATGACTATCTCATTATAAATTATTGTGGGATTTAAATATTTTAATGCCAAAGTCAAACTCTTAATTTAATGTATTAATTAGCATCTGTGCATTTCAAAAAGGAAGTACAAGAAAAAAATTATTACAATCTATTCAGGCCAAGATCAAATTATATGCTGCAAAATAACCACTTCAATATCATGTCCTTCAACCTACACTTAACCTGAACAATCTACAAAACCAGAGTATCTTTGTGCTTTTAACACAGCAACTCAGGATATTAAGAGTAGCAATTTAAGGCTTTCTAAGCAAAGAACCCTGTTATAAAACTATGTATCTTCTCAACAATGACTTACTAGAAGCAAACTTTTATCTTGTGATAGATGAGAATTATAGAAAGTAGGATTCTGTTTTCCAAAATGGGTTAAACAAAACAAGGAGTGCTTTTATGTTAATCACAAATTTTGAGTGGTTGAACCATTCATGAAACATCGAAATTTCCTATATAGCATACCAATGGTATGCCAATCTAAAAATACTGTACCTTAATAAAGAGGAAACATTTATTATGGAAATGCATCTGGATGACAAACTCCAGAAGCTTTGCTGAAACAAATATATGACCATCAAAATATTGTAAATGTTTAAAATTAGTAGCTTTCAAGAAATCATAGAAATACTTTTTGCATTTTTGGTTTAAAGTACATATCACAAATTGTTTTTAGTATTTTAGTATCTGAAGCTTTTAAATGAAAAGAGTAGATGTTTCTCCAAACTATTATGCTTTGATCTATAGTTTACAGATCATGAAAATATTCTGTGATATTTACTAAAGCATAAAAGTAACTGAACCTTTAAAGAAGGGTATAGATTCAATTACAGGCTGGGGAAATAGCTCAGCTGGTAGAGTGCCTGCCTCGCAAGCACAAGGCCCTGAGTTTGATCCCTAGTACTACAAAAAAAAAAAAGAGTATTTCTCACTTTGGGGCTGGGGATATAGCTCAGTTTAGGTAGAGTGCTTGCCTTGCAAGCAACAAGGCCCTCGGTTCAATCCCCAGCACCGCAAAAAAAAAAAAAAAAAAAAAAAAAAAATAAAAATAAAAAAGGATTCAAATACAAGAACATAACCAGACATTTCATGGAATAACATTAAATAATTTAAAAACTAAAAGACTAAAAGCTATGGGAAGTACACCGAATACTAAACCATACCAAACTGGTGTCTAAATCTCCAGGAGATAAACTTATTTCATCTGGACTGGTGACAGAAGAACGTGTAGTCCTTGGAGTTCTTGGAGAAGGGAGTGTGTCCCAGGCATTATACCCGCTTGGTGGTGGGGTTGGCATTTGAACACCTGATCGTTGGCAGCAGTTCTCTGGGTTAGACATCCAAGCTTCAAGTAATTTCTCCCTGTCCCAGTCTTTAAGAAAAATGGAATGGATATCTCTCAAACACAGAAACTACAATAATGTTTTAAAAGCTACATAATAGTGAAAGAACAGTGTGGATAAATTAAAAAGGTATCAGTCACCTAAGGATAAAAGGTAATATTTATATACAAGCAGTAACAGCAAATGATTATCTAGTTATGTTAAATTTATTAACATTTTAAAGCAGAATTTAAATTCTCTTATAACCTATTGTGGCTTACAACTGTGCCAATATCCAACAATAACTCCTAATTTCTACTAAGATGATACACATCACTTTTAGAGTTTACTAAATTTTTAGCCTCTTTACTCTTTCAATATGCACTTTTGTAATTGGTTTCATTAGCATAAAATTGTAAAATGATTATCACCACAAGCATGTTGATACCAATACTAGGTACTAAAAATCACTTGACAAACAGATTTAGAGCAGAAGGAACTTCCCAAGGGTTATAAAGAAAGTTTTAGTAAATTAGGTATAAATTTTATCTTAAGTGAGCTCAAATATGGCTTAACTATAAAAAAAAAAAGATTGTCTTCCCACTCTGAACACTTATAAAATGGCCAAGTGAAACACATTATTATAAAGTCCAGAGCCATAAAAACCTAACCCTTTAAAAACAACAAATTAATATATCCAATCGTTTTGCTAGGTGTATTACACATATTATTTAATTTTTCCCTCCCAGCAAACTTTTCAATCGTTATTTAATGAAGAAACCAAGACTCAGGGAAGTTAAATAAGTTGCCCATGCTCACATGGATAGGTACTTGACAACTCTTCTGTGATCCCAAAGTTGTGTCCTTTCAACTATCACATACTATTTTGCAAGTATATTAAAAGGATGAGCTTAAGGAATGGGGATGCAGTTCAATAGTAGAGCCCTTGTCTTGTATGCACAATGTTGTGGGTTTGATTGCCAGCAATTCTCCCGGTGTCCCTCACCAAAAAAAAAAAAAAAAAAATTAAAAAGATAAACGAAATGTTCAATGTATAAAATTTTACAGCTCAAATTCAAATGGCTGCGGAAAGTTTCTACACAACAATTTTTCAACCATATTAATTCAATGTATTTGGCAGTTTAACAGGATAAGTATGATTCAGACATGAAAAGAGGTTTGAGGAAGTGTATTTCCAGCTGAGGAAACCACAAGTACAAAAGCACAGAAGTCAACTTCCAGACTTCAACAGTTCTGCATCGGAAGTCCTAGTTTGAGGACACTGGAAATAAAAAACAAAATAGGGGTCAAATTACACAGAAGAAGAAAAACCTAACTGAAAAAAATTGCACGAGTGCATTTCAGGAAAAGGTGCTAGATGGAATCAGAGTTTTGAAAGGTTATTACTCTATGATCGTGGCCTGTATGCAACATTTCACTTTCTTGTGGTCCTATAGACTGTCCTCTAAATTCTGCATATTTCAAATACTGTAGGTAGAAACCAAAATTTTTTCCCTGTGTAGAAAACTTATATGTACATAGAAAATAGATTTAAGAATTTTGCTACTAAAACATATGGCACAAAATTTAGCAATCTCCTTGTCTTATTAGTAGAAAGCTATTCTAATATATAAAAATCCTTTATTTGAATAGATATTTATGGAGAAATTTTTAGAGATAAGAATACGAAATAAATGTTTTATCCTCCTATCCTCCTGGGTTTTCTCGTAAGAATCTTTCTTTTTAAACCTGACCACTCTTAGTTCTCATGATACATCATGATGGTTTCTTTCTTTTTTTGGTGCAGGGAATTGAACCCAGAGCCTCAGGCATGGCAGGCAAACGGTCTACTACTAAGTCACATTCCTAGCCCCTTGTGCTGGTTTCTTTGAACTTGAATGGTGTGCTGATATTTAAGATATGATACTGACTGGTATAAAGATATTCTTTTTTTTTTCTTTTTAGCAAGAATAGGGATTTGTAGTTATATTAGGAAAAATCAATCTTCCATGTCTGTTTTTATTAACTGTCATCAATTTCAAAAGAAAGTGGTGGGCACCTAAGCTCTTTGTATCTAAGTTTCTTACATGTTAATGGGGATTAATTACTATCTACCCTATTGGTTTCATGAGCATTAACTGAAGTAATATATGTAATACAGTAGTGGCTGGCAGATGGTAACATCAATAAATCTAGGCTATAATTAACTATCAGACTTATTTCAGGGCTTATCAAACAACTCATGGTGACCTCAAGGCATGTGGATCATAGTCTCAGAAGAGAAATGAGGGCTTTAGCTAGAGAACTCTGTTGAGGAAGTTATGAACTTACTTTGGAACAGTGTTAAGGAATGAGCAGTTTATCTAGGCTAAAAAAAACTTTACTAGTAACTTTATCTTGTCCTTTAAAATGAGAGTTTGGCTAGTAGGTTTAAAGGAGAATGTGAGGAAAAGAGATGGCATTATCTCTTTAAAGAATGATAGACTAAACTTTAAAATACTAATTAGTACAACTTATGTTAAAATGAGGCATAATTTAAGTCTAAAATAGTCTACTGAAAACAGACTAGTAACTTAAAAGTCTGGTTAAAAGTTATAATCATAAATGATGGCAACGGGTTGGGTCTGTGGCTCAGTGGTAGAGCACTCACCTAGTACACCTTAGGCACTAGGTTCGATCCTCAGCACCACAAAAAATAAATAAATAAAATAAAAGGTGTTGTGTCCATCTACAACTAAAAATTTTTAAAAAATAAATATAGAAATAAATGATGGCAAAACATCTAATTAAAATGCCTTGTTTGGATCTTCCTTTCTTAATTTATAAATTATGAATGAGGACTAAAACATACTTTTAAAAATATATTGAGGGGCTGTGGAGATAGCTCAGTCGGTAGAGTGCTTGCCTTACAAGCACAAGGCCCTGGATTCGATCCCCAGCACCACCCCCCAAAAAAAAAAAAAAAAAATTGAAAAATTTTATATTAAGGCAATTAAAAAGGAAAATTAAAAGAGGCTAGGAATATTGACATCTGTGCACTCATTTAAAAATATTTTAGAAATTTTATAACATTTATTCATTTTATATTTATATCTGCCCAAAGAGAGTTTCTTAAAATATTTTATTAAAGACTTTATAAAACAATGTACATTATGAAAAAAGGTACAAATGGTATATCATATGTGATAATTTTAGAGCAGGATCTTTTGTTTTTTCACTTGTTTCTCCTTATTCTCTCTACTTTCCCTCTGTCAATCCATCTTAGCAATGAAATATCTCTCATTCCATGTTTTTCTCCATGCTATTATATGTAAACAAATAAATACATGAAGCTTTTCAGATTATTTTACATAAAAATAAACTTTATGTCCATTTCTACCTAATCAATGTTCTAAAAACTCTCCAAGTAAGTTTAATATTATTTTATTCTTTTAAAATAACTGAATTTGCCTTATAAAACAATTTGTGTATCATGATTTACTTAAGTATTTCCTGTTTTGCTGGTTTTTGCCAAAATAACAATGTTCTATATATCAGTCCACATGTATAAGTATATATTCATGTTTCTAGTTCTTTGGGATAAATTCCCTAGAATAGGGTCAATCACTCATATTCGTGTTACCTGCAAACAACCAAGGACTTAACCAGTTTCCTCTGCAGTAATGTTAAAGTTCTTTTAGATATTTATGAAGTGATACTTACTTTAACTTACTTTTCTGACAATGAATTCAAATATCTTTTTATGTGTTTGTTAGCCATTAACCTTTGCTCTTCTGTGAATTACCTACTCATATCCTTTCATCAGTTTTCTACTGGGTTATTTACTAATTTCCTCTCAATTTAAAGTTCTTTGTAAATAATAAATACTAACAATTTTTTCCAAATCAAAATCTGTTTCTAGACATTGTTCACATCATATTTAATTACAAAAATTTAAAATGTCAATATTCTTTAGCCTATATTTTCTTGAGCTTCTTGGTTGCTTGTCTTAGAAAGTCAGTCCTCGGATTTACATATTAAGTCTACTAGACCAACTTCTAGGATTAACAGATTGATTTTATGTTTTCCCTCCATTCTTGATATAAATTTTCTTTGTTTTTTTAATACTCCAACTTAATTTCATTCTAGCTGTCCAGCCAGTCATATTATCCTAATTTATTAATCAACTGTTTTCCTATTAAGCTAGAATTACTATAAATTAAATTTCCAAATATTATAAATTGGGTTTGCTATTCCATTTCAATGGTCTATTTGTCTAGGTTTAGGTGCCATATTGACTTAATTATACTGGCTTACAGTATGTTTTATTTTCTGGTAAGGCTAGTTCTCTTCACTGGAACCCATGGAGTGCCCCTGACACAGGGTCAGAGAGTAAAGAGATAGCTGCAGAAAAGGTGTGGCTGTGACAAAGAAAAATAGCATGTAAAAATCAAACAGAACATTTAACAAATAAAATAAGGAGCTTTTCAAGGAGGTATATGAGAAAAAACAAGTAAAATATTAATACGAACATTAGTAAGTATCAAGATTAGCATAAAAGACTTCTTGGGACAAAACAGTTATAATTAAAAAAAAAAATCAGTGGCCACATAAAGAGAATGAGACCAAATTGGTGTTCTTTGTGAGATCCTTTGAAACACAAGGAAAAAGAACATTTAAATAGTAGACAAAATCCCTATGAACTGAAAAATGAAAAAAGCTAAGCCAATACTGTTGTAGTCAAGAAAAATTCAGTATACACACATTTCAACTGAAAATGAAATAGAGCAATAATTTGAGAGAAAATGCAAAGAACTGCAGGAAAATATAGTGTTTTTCAAACTGTAAACTTATAGAAGGGCAGAGCTGGTAACGAAATTGCAAATCTATTTTGCTCAGTCCAGGGTCTAGAGCAAAGTATGTATTCAATAAAAATCTGTTGAATAAATAAATGAATATAAAATTCTATTCCAATATTATTAAAATCTGAATGAAGCTGATTCTAGGAAACTGCAAATAGCTAAAATTGAAGACTGCATGAAGAGGTAGTAAACCTAAACAGACTAATAACTATGGAAGAAACTGAGAAATACAGTAATTATTTCTTTAAAAAATACAAGGCGTAAGCAAAATTTTCCAAAATTTTAAAAAGCTGTTATAAAAACCCACAATGCCAAAACTCAATTTTACACAAAACAAGTTTTCTTTTTGACAGTATCAGCAAGCATAATTGGTCAGTTAAAATGTAGAATTACAAAAATAATTATATACACATATCTCAAACTTTTTTTTTTTTTTTTTTTTGTGGTGCTGGGGATCGAACCCAGGGCCTTGGGCTTCCAAGGCAAGCACTCTACAGACTGAGCTATCTCCCCAGCCCCTACACATATCTCAAACATTTAATAAAAGCATTTACATTAATGTACTAATCCCTTTTATGTAGGGCCAAGGATTTTTGACTTTCATTCTGCTTTTATTTCCTATTTCTTGCCTAAACTACCCCACAAAACACATATACAATTTCTCAGGATCATTTCTTTACAGTGAGATTTAAAATACATTCAGGTAGTAATCTGAATGTAAAGATTCTTATGATCTCCTTTTTTACTTATTTCACTCACACATAAGAGCAATTTAAAAAGTAAACTTGGCTTTATCAAGGTTTTCCAAAGTATTCAATTTTGATTTCAGAAAAATAATTATTTTGGGAGATAGTGGGGATCAGGGACACACAATCACTAAACCAAACCCTTAGCCATATTTTGTATTTTATTTAGAGACAGGGTCTCACTGAGTTGCTTAGGGTCTCGCTTTTGTTAAGGCTGTCTTTGAAGTTGTGATCCTCCTGCCTCAGTGTCCCGAGCCACTGGGATTACAAGTGTGTGCCACCACACCCCACCAGAAAAGTAATTATTTTTAACTGATGTTTTATCAGTATGATTCATTATATTATGCAATCACAGTAAGACAACTAGAATAATCAGGTTTGGTAACCAAAGTTTGGTAAGCACACAATTCAAGTCTATTGCAGGAGAATTTTGAAAAAAGTCTCCTAGCCAAGAACAATGTTAATCAACTTGACAAAAAGAATCCTTACTTAATAAAGTCAAGTTAAACTGATGCTAATTAAGAGTATTTGCCATATTATAATGTCAAAATCCAAGTTAAATATTAGAAAACAAAACAGAACATGACATAAACCCCAAGATCAAATAGTTGAGTGTTATGAAAGATAATTTGTGATACCAATATATCAAAGGATAAACATAGTATTATCATTTCTTTTAAGATATGGAAAAAGTCAAACTGAAAAATTATTCCTGATTTTTTAAAAGAAATACTTTAAATAACAAGAAAAAGATACTTCAAAAATATGAGAAGGAAAATTTGATTCAAACCAATAGCCTATTGGATGTTTTTCGTTTTGTTTTGTTTTGTTTTGTTTTGGTACTGGGGATTGAAACCAGGAACGCTTACCCACTCAGTCACATCCCCAGCCATTTTTTAATATTTTATTTTAGAGATACGGTCTTGCTAAGAAGTTTCTTTAGGGCATTCCTATGTTGCTGAGGTTGGCTTTGAACTTATGATCCTCCTACCTCAGCCTCCCAAGCCATTGGGATTACAGGCATGCGTCACTGCATCTGGTTCAGACTATTTCTTAATTTAAAATACCACAGGCATTCTCAGGATTTCAATTATCATCTATTCACTGATACAAGACCCTGTTTCCTACCCAAACAATTCTGAGCTCTAGACAATTTTACCATTTGGTTTTCTCAAAGTTCACTGCTTGCCACGAAGTAAAAAACATATTAGCAAATGAATTTTGACTTAAACAAAGAAAGTGGTAAGCATCAATAATACCAGGGGTTACAAAGTAAAGCTATCCAATATAGTTAAACCAGATAAAAGATAAGGAAAAGGAGGGGGCAGAATTACCATGACTTACAAATGATATAATTGTCTTCCTTATAATCCTTTAAAAACATGAGGAATACTTTCAATCTAATAAGCACTGTTGCATTTCTGGTAAGAGTAAAGTAGTTCCCTCTTATCAGACCAACCTCCTACAATAACAATGATAAATGCTAGATCAAATACCAATCACAACTGTCTAAAGACAGTAGTAAACAGGCAAAAACAGGTGGAAACTGAAGTGGAGTTGACACTTGGCCAAATTGAAAAAGCACTGTATGAGTGTTTTAAATTTTCGCCTGTGGGAAGACTCTATTCAGCACAGGATTGATAACCTGAAATTTTATTAGCTTGAAGAAATGAGATTAGATTCGGAGTCACCAGAGCATCTAGAAAAGGAGGGGCAGTATTCTAGAAAAAGTCACAGATATGTTGGGTGTAGACTCCCCAAATCTCTGATTTATGCTTGTGTGAGACAGATTCTAAAAGGTTAAAACAAGTCAACAAAGACTCAGCTGAAAGATAGGGGTTTAATTTCATTCTATTGCATATAGTTTTCCAGTTTTCCCAGCACCATTTGTTGAAGAGGCTATCTTTCCTCCACTGCATATTTTTGGAACCTTTGTCTAGTATGAGAAAATTGTATTTATTTGGGTTTGTGTCCATGTCCTCTATTCTGTACCATTGATCCACCTGTCTATTTTGGTACCAATACCATGCCGTTTTTGTTACTATTGCTTTGTAGTAGAGTTGAAGATCTGGTATTGCAATACCCCCTGCTTCGCTCTTGCTACTGAGGATTGCTTTAGCTATTCTAGGTTTTTTATTCTTCCAGATGAATTTCATAATTGCTTGCTCTATTTCTGCAAGGTACATCATTGGGATTTTAATTGGAATTGCATTGAATCTGTATAGCACTTTAGATAGTATAGCCATTTTGACAATATTAATTCTGCCTATCCAGGAACATGGGAGATCTTTCCATTTTCTAAGGTTTTCTTGAATTTCTTTCTTTAGTGTTCTGTAGTTCTCATTGTAGAGGTCTTTCACCTCTTTTGTGAGATTGATTCCCAAGTATTTTATTTTTTTTGAGGCTATTGTGAATGGGGTAGTTTTCCTAATTTCTCTTTCTGAAGATTCATCACTTATGTATAAAAAAGCATTGGATTTATGAGCATTGATCTTGTAACCTGCTACTTTACTGAATTCACTTATGAGTTCTAAAAGTTTTCTGGTGGAATTTCCAGGTTCCTCTAAATATATAATCATGTCATCAGCGAACAGGGATAGTTTGAGTTCTTCTTTTCCTATTTGTATCCCTTTAATTTCTTTGGTTTGTCTGATTGCTCTGGCTAGAGTCACCCTACACAAAACTCAACTCAAAATGGATCAAGGACCTCGGAATCAGACCAGAGACCCTGCATCTTATAGAAGAAAAAGTAGGTCCAAATCTTCAACTTGTTGGCTTAGGATCAGACTTCCTTAACAGGACTCCCACAGCACAAGAAATAAAAGCAAGAATCAACAACTGGGATAGATTCAAACTAAAAAGCTTTCTCTCAGCAAAGGAAACTATCAGAAATGTGAAGAGAGAGCCTACGGAGTGGGAGAATATCTTTGCCAACCATACCTCAGATAGAGCGCTAATTTCCAGAATCTATAAAGAACTCAAAAAACTCTACACGAAGAATACAAATAATCCAATCAACAAATGGTCTAAGGAAATGAACAGACACTTCACAGAAGAAGATGTACAAGTAATCAACAGATATATGAAGAAATGTTCAACATCCCTAGTAATAAGGGAAATGCAAATCAAAACTACCCTAAGATTTCATCTCACCCCAATTAGAATGGCGATTATCAAGAATACAAGCAACAATAGGTGTTGGCGAGGATGTGGTGAAAAAGGAACACTCATACATTGCTGGTGGGATTGCAAATTAGTGCAGCCACTCTGGAAAGCAGTGTGGAGATTCCTCAGAAAGCTTGGAATGGAAACACCATTTGACCCAGCTATCCCACTCCTTGGCCTATACCCAAAGGACTTAAAATCAGCATACTACAGAGATACAGCCACATCAATGTTCACTGCTGCTCAATTCACCATAGCCAGATTGTGGAACCAACCTAGATGCCCTTCAGTTGATGAATGGATAAAGAAACTGTGGCATATTTATACAATGGAATATTACTCCGCAATGAAGAATGATAAAATTATGGCATTTGTAGGCAAATGGTCGAAATTGGAGAATATCATGCTAAGTGAGATAAGCCAATCTCAAAAAACTAAAGGACGAATGATCTCGCTGATAAGCGGATGAGGACATATAATGGGGGGTGGGAGGGGTTAGCATTAGGTTTAGGGTTAGGTTTAGGGTTAGGGATAAGGAGAGCGGTAAGAATGAAGGAAAGAAGGACTGTATAGAGGGAAAAGAGGGGTGGGAGGGGTGGGGGGGAAGGGAAAAAAATAAACATCATTGCCCTATGTAAACGTAAAAAAAAAAAAATTGTCATGTCTTTTGAAATGAGCCATGAGAAACTAAAATGAAAGAAATGAGAACTTAAGAGAATTTTGTGTTAAAAATATTATAAGAAATTATCTGTTTACCAGAGATGCTAAATATTACAGTTATAATTGTACACCTCCTTGAACATCATAAACACACTTTGGTGTTGGCAACAATGTTTTTAAACCTTTGTGTTCACTTGTAAGGAATATTATTTAGTGCATCTTACAAACTAAATATTAATTGGTATATTTTGAAATGGTCATGTAAATTTTTGCCCTATATATCATGAAAATAGTCATACCTTAATTGTTTTCTGACATTCACTGTAAAACATTCAGGGGTCCTAACATTTCTGCTCAGGAAATCTTGTATTTTATTATCATTAACAGTATTAGCTGAGTTTCATATATTTCATCTTAACTTTATTTTAGAATAGTGATTGTGACATGTTTGGAGTTATTATTTTAATATTTTATGATACTGAAATTTTTATTTAAAAATTATGGAAGAAACAGATTCATGTGTAATTGTGAATATTGGACCACTACTGTTTTTTGCATTTGTAAATTGGTTTTATATTAAACCCTGTAACTTAAAAAAAAAAAAAGACTCAGCTGAAGCCTACTGCAAAGAAAATGGGAATATTAACAAACATCAACAGAAATGAGAATCTCTACAATATATATTTGGATTTTCTTTGAGTGTGTATAGTTTTAGAGATGGAACCTAGGACCTTGTGCCTGCTGGGTAAGCACTGTATCACAGAGCCACACTCCTCCACTAATGGTCAATATTATTGTTTTGTTGGTTTGATTTTCTGTAGAGCTGGAGATCAAACCCAGGGCTTGTACATGCTAGTGCTCTACCACTGAGCTACACCTCAGCAAACCAAAATTACTAGATATATGGAAAAAGAGGAAAATTAAGAAAATGCAATCAATGGAAATGAACCCTGAGGTTATGTGATTAATATGTTAGAATAATGACTGTCAAGAACTTAAATGATAACTTTTTGCTGAAGGTCATAAAGAATAAAATGTGGGGACTGGGGAGATAGCTCAGTTGGTAAAGTGCTTGCCTTGCAAGCACAAGGCCCTGGGTTCGATTCCCAGCACCGCAAAAAAAAAAAAAAAAAAAAAAAAAAAAAAAAGAATAAAATGTGTAAAAATCACCAAAGAAAACTTGGTAAAGAAAAAGGACCAAATGGGAATTTTAGAACTGAAAAAAAAAAACAGTATCTGGAGAAAAACATCATTGAATCAACTTCAGATTAGAGATTAAAAAAAAAAAAAAAGATTAAAGAGAAAATCTGGTGAAATAGATGACAGATCAATAGAAATGATCCAATCTAAAGAACAGAAGGAAAGAAAAAGCTTATCTAAAATATGACTGTTTGAAGCAAACATTTTAACAGTTATGAAATTTATGATGTACATAATATGATATTCATAACATAAAAGAGGGAACAATAGACCCATGTTAGTGCAAGATTCTTACATTTTATGTGTACTAGTACCACATTCACACTAAATATCAACTGTAAAAAGATGAGAACATACATATACAGATCAGAGAGCAAGCATTTTTTAAAAGATGCGAAAAAAATAACCTAAAACCCCAAGAGATAATTAAAATCAAATTCTAAGATCATTCAATTAATTCAAAAGACAGCAGGGGAAAAAGGAACAGAGGAACAAAAAAAAAAAAAAAGGGAGCGAGAGAGAGAGAGACAAAAAAAAATACATATTGTGAAATGACAGACCTAAATCCAACCATAGTAATAATTTCACTGAATGTAAATGAACTAAATAGTCCAATGAAAAGGTACAGGGAATTAGAAGAGATCAAAACAGCAAGACTCAATCTATAAGACATGCAAATAATATAAGAAAACGGAAACTATGTATGAATTTCAGATAAAAAAATGAATGATAAGAAAGGACATTTCATAAGAAGAAAAAAGTCAGACATAATAAAATATGCTTATGAGACTGGGATCACAGATTCAAAATATACTAAGAACTTGATAACATTAATAATATTTATACAGGGGCTGTGGTTGTAGCTTAGTTGTAGAGTGCTTACCTAGCGTGGGTGAGGCCCTGGGTTTGATCTTTAGCATCACATAAAAATCAATAAATAAAAAATAAAGGTAAAATTCTTTTTTAAAAAAAGAACATATATACAAATCCACATTCATAAATGGAAATTTTAACATCTTTTTGTTATCAACAGAACTAGATAATAAAAATTAGTAATGATACTGAAAATTTACACAACACAATGATGTTAAGAGAACTCTATACTGAACAATTGCAGAATACATTCTTTTCAAGTAACACTGTATAATCATCAAGATAGACCACATGTTGGTTCCACAATCAACCTAGATGCCCTTCAACAGATGAATGGATAAAGAAACTCTGGTATATATACACAATGGAATACTATTCAGCCATAAAGAAGAAAAATATTATGGCATTTGCAAATAAATGGATGGAACTGGAGAATATCATGCTAAGTGAAATAAGCCAAGCCCAAAAAACCAAAGGCTGAATGTTTTCCCTGATAAATGGAGCATGATATATAATGGGGATGGGGGTGGGGAATGAGAGAATAATGGGGGAACTTTAGAATATGTAGAAAAAATGAGAAGAAGGGGGGTATGAAAAATGGTGGAATAAGACAGACATCATTGCCCTGTGTACATGTATGATTACACGAATGGTATGAATCCGCATTGTGTACAACCATAAATGAAATTATGTACCCCATTTGTGTACAATGAATCAAAATGCAGTCTGTAAAAACTTAAAAGCTAAATAAAAATAATTAAAAAAAAGATAGACCACATGTTAGGTCATTAAACAAGTCACAACAAATAAAAGAATGAAATCTTGGTGCATAAAAGTGGAAACAATTAATAGGATATCCAGAAAAATTTCAAATATTTAGAAATTAGACTATATCCTTCTAAATAACAGATGAGTCAAAAAAAGGGGAAATTTAAACACTTTCAAAAGAATGATAATGAAAATACAACACACAATTTTTGATCCTACCAGAAAAAACAGTACAAGAGATATGAATGAAATATCACATAAGAAATATAAATATTCAAAACATGTTATTTTCTTATATGTTGCCATTAAAGGTGGTAGTAGTTATAAACTATTGAAAAATGTTTATGATGTACTGTGAAAGCTGTAATAAAAATGAATTGGTATCAAATAAAATATATTAAATATTATCAAACTGTGAGGCATATAAAGAAAAAAATAATTTCCTTAGGACAATATAATTCCTTTATAAAAATTTATATTATAAGTCAGACTTCCCTTATAATTAAGAATTGCAGGGCTAGGAATATGGCTCAGTTGGCAGAGTGCTTGCCTTGCAAGCACTAAGGCCCTGGGTTCAATCCCCAGCACCGCAAAAAAAAAAAAAAAAGGTGGGGGGGGAAGTACTGAGGAATGAAATTGATCAACTTAGATTGTTACATCATGTGCATGTACAAATATATAAAAATGAATTCTACTGTTATGTATAGTTATAATTCATCATTAAAATAAAAAAAAAAGATTACACAAATGGTATGCCTTTACGCCATGTACAAACAGAGAAACAACATGTATCCCATTTGTTTACAATAATAAAAAAAAAAAAAGAAAAAAAAAGAATTGCAGAGTTTGGAAGAGTATATTCTTTGAATTGTAATTTCACTTGTAAGAATTTATCCTAATTCAGTAAATCGAAAGGTGTACAGAGATGTTTTAAGGCAGTATTTACAATGGCAAAAAAGAAAACAATGGTACAAATAAAGAGCAATGGAGTTGAGTATTTTTATGATTGGAAGATTATGGGGCCATATATTTACTGATACGGAAAGCTTTATATCATGTATTAAATCTAAAAAGCATAAGACACCATATGTAAACATATTAGTATGAAAAAACAATGTTCATTTCCCTGTATCCCATTCAATTTTTATTTACACAGATGATATATTACTTATACATCATACAAAATTAATCAAAACACAGAAAAAAGTCACTTTTAGTGTGAAAACAACTGCAAGTAAGTTCATTTTTCATTCTTTTATTTTTTCTCTAATTAATTTATTATTTTACTACTTGAAAATTATTTTGTCAGAACTATGTCCTCACACCTAAATCAGGAAACAACTCTTTTTGTTAAATCATTTTCTATCATCTATCTGTCACTATACATATATCTGGAGTACACACCCCACCCCACATAGTTACTCAGATTTTCTCAATGCTGCCATTCAAAATGTTAGCAATGGTGCACTGTACAAAGATAATCCCTTTGATTCAGGCTGTCCTGGGTTCAAATTCCAGATGTGCTACTTATTTAACTATACGGACTTCAGCAAAATTCAAGAAAATTATAACCACTTTGTAATTCTTTCAACTCTCAAGCATTTAGTATTGGGATTGCAACACAGAAAGAAATCAATAATGGTACTATTAAGTACTTATTACCCATTAAAAACTTCTCTTTGGAATAAAGTGATCACAAACTATTTCAAGAGTAAATGTTGTTTCCCAAATTTAATTAGTAGGTTCATACAAATAATTTTCTTATATATTGCCATTAAAGTTGGTAATAGTTATAAACAAGTATTGAAAAATATTTACCATGTACTGAGAAAACTGTAATAAAAATGAATTGATTTCACAATAGCCAGATTGTGGAACCAACCTAGATGCCCCTCAATTGATGAATGGATAAAGAAACTGTGATACACACACACACACACACACACACACACACACACACACACACAATGGAATATTACTCAGCCATAAAGAATAATAAAATTATGGCATTTGCAGGCAAATGGATGCAGTTGGAGAATATCATGCTAAGTGAGATAAGCCAATCTCAAAAAACCAAAGGATGAAAGATCTCACTGATAAGCAGATGATGACACATATAGGGGGTGGGAAGGGGGCAAGAATGGAGGAAGGAGGGACTCTATAGAGAAATAAGAGGGTGGGAGGGGTGGGGGGGGAACCAGAATGAATCAAAAACTATTACCCTAGGTAAATGTATGATTACACAAATGGTATGCCTCTACTTCATGAACAAACAGAGAAACAAGATGTATCCCATTTGTTTACAATAAAAATGAATTAAAAAAATGAATTGATATCATGTAAAATATATTAAATAATATCAAATTGTGAGGCATATAAAGAAAAAACAATTTTCTTAGGACAATATAATTCCTTATAAAATTTTTATTATAAGCCGGGTGCACTGGTTCACACCATAATCAAATTCAAGGTCAGCCGTGGCAGCTTAGTGAGACTCCGTCTCAAAAATAAGACAAACTAAAAAAATAAAAAGGGGTAAGGATATGGATCAGTTGGGTGTAATCCCCAGTACCACACACACACACACACACACACACAGACAAATCCATCATGTAACTTTTTTTTTTTAAAGGAGCGATTTTTTAAAAATATTTTCTTAGTTGTAGATGGACACAATACCTTTATTTTATTTATCTATTTTTATGCAGCGCTGAGGATCGAACCCGGTGCTTCACGTGTGCTAGGCAAGTGCCCTACCACTGAGCTATAGCTCCAGTCCCATTATATTACCTTTTAAAAAAATCTTTTGTTTTTGGTTGTTGATGGATCTTTATTTTATTTACTTGTAGGCAGAGTTGAGAATTGAACCCAGTGCCTCACACATGCTAGGCAAGCAGTCTACCACTGAGACACAACCCAAACCCCTATGTCGCTTTTTAAAAAAGAAAAAAAAAAAAAAAAAACCACTGTAATGTATAAATGCAGATTAAATATGCCAAATTTTAGTCCTACCTACTATGAATATTTTTCAGCTCAATTTCTCCCTTGATTCTATCACACAAGTCATTCAGCAAGTATATTGTGAATGTTTCCTAGGTGTCATGTTCTATATCAGACAGTGAAGAGAGAACAGTAGAAAAGACCAGATACAATCCCTATCTTCATGGTACTTCCAGTTAGTAAGAAGAAAGACATTAATAAAATAATGTCTTATACACACCCACACCCACACAAATCACCTGTCAGTAGCACATAAAGAAGAGCTAGAAAACCTCAGCTCAGGGAGGTAAGAGAGGATGATCTGGGGGAAATGGCATGGATTAGCCATCTAAATGATAAGTGGTAGTTAACCAGATGAAAAGGGAAGGAGAGACATTCTAGACAGAAGAAAACAGCATATACAAAAGCCTGTGGCAGAAGAGAAGGTGGCTGCCTTGTGAAATTAAAAAAGGTCAATGTAGCTAAAGCAAGGAGACCAGAGGGAAACATTGTATGAGATGAAGCTCAACAAACTGACAAGGGCTCAGTCATGCAGACTTTTTACAAATACCTCTACCTTCAGTTTAGTAGTGACAGAAAGTCATTGAGAAGATGGGAATAGGGACAGAAAGAATAAGTTGCCATAATTAGATATGAAAACTGACCGAAGTATAGAAAAAAATTAGACAGGGCATAAGTTCACTCACAAGTGGCTATTGTAAAAGTGAGAGAGAACAGGGTGAAGTGGTGGTACTAAAAATAAAGGAAAAAGCTTAGGACTGGGGAGTGAATCTGACAATTTGGTAATGACAGGATGCAGACTCTAAGGGAGGGGAAATGTCAAATTTGGTGTCCTGGTTTCTATCTTGAATACCCAGTTGGTTGGCTGGTGCTTCTATAGACATAGGGAATATCAGAGAACCAGGTGCAGTTGGAAGAGCTTGATTTTAGTTTTAGATATGATATGATGAGTTTAAGGTGTTTTTGAGATATGCTGGAGGGGTTTTCAAAAAGACAGTTTTAACAAAGTTCCATTTCAACATCTTGTCAGTATCTTTAATGCAGTCATCTCTTCCTGACTTGTTTCTGGAGTAAAATCTGAAATGTTTTAATATGCTTTCCAATTTAAACTCATTATGAGTCACTTATGTAAAGGAATGAGTGAATTATTTTAGGTAATTTTTAAAAAAATAAAATCCCTATTTAAAAAAAGACAGTTATACATAAGGTATGGAGCACAAAAGAAAGATATAATCCAGGGGGAGAAATTTATGCTTATGAAGGTCTTGGGAAAAGATAACATTTCCTAGGAAAAGAGATATTGAGATGTGGACCACGAATGTTTAATTGTCCATAGTTTTGATGCACTCCCAAACAAGTTAAAAATGATACTTCAATAAGTTTATTCTGAACACAAGTAAATTAGCATTGGTCTCATATTTCATAAATTTTATTTATCTTCTCATGAGGTAATAATTATATGTTACTTTTATTACTGAGAGAAACTCAAGAGGATGAACTTTGTATGGCTAATATAATTCTTAAAATTCAGTGAGTTAGAACCTCACCCTGAAGCAACACAAATTAAGGTATTTTGTATTCCTGTAGAAATTTTTGTATTTTGATTATTAAGGACTATTATTAGCAAAAAAAGAAAACATTGTCTTTAAATTATGATTTTAAAAGCTATTCTGAATTTTTAAATTTTACTTGTAGACCCCAAATTTACTTTGAAGTTTATAAAGATGACAATGAAGAAATATAATTTTATAACATAAAGGTATTTTTTAAAAAAAAATTTGTAAATAACATTTCAGGTTTTCTTACTTATTCATTCCTCAACTATTTTCTGAAAGATCAATATATGTTAGGTATTGTGGAAAGAAACAAACAAAACATTAAAACCTGCCCTTAAGGAGCTCCCAGGTTGATAAAGAGGAAAAGCTAATAAATAAACTGCAATATTACAATCTAAGTGTGAATCATACATGCACGGAATACAAAGGGAATGAAAAGGAAGGATCCCAGTGGAGACTTGGGAAGATGTACTCAGAACAGGTTTCCTAGATTTTTAAGAACAAGTTGGAGCAGGTCAGGTCAAGAACTGGAGGGACTTGCAGTCTAGGTACAGAAGCCT
Organism: Sciurus carolinensis; assembly: GCF_902686445.1. Lineage (NCBI taxonomy): Eukaryota > Metazoa > Chordata > Mammalia > Rodentia > Sciuridae > Sciurus > Sciurus carolinensis. The sequence continues at coordinate 49,943,228 of NC_062220.1, forward strand.
GTATCACAAAGTCTACTAAAAAAATTGGATGGTTTTAAATTTGTGAAGAGTCAGTGAAGAGTTTTTAGCAGGGAAGTGATATGATCCAATTGACATTTTAAAAGGACACCCTACTGGTAGTACAAAAAATTAGTTGGACTCTGGTGTTAATACTTTAGATGAAAAATAATAGAGCCTGAATTTAAGTGAGAATGGGAAGAGCAAGGGAAAGTGGGCAGTTAAATTTGTAGTACCCATTTTAAGTAAAGGTGTGTTATGTTTTAAAAAAGAAACAAAAAGCAAACAAGAACCCTTAAAAGTAATAGTATATGCTTGAGTTTTTAAGATCATTTTATACACTTCATGGTGAGAAACAACTTTTACTTAAACACAACCATCAAAACTAACAACACAATTCTAAGGTATTTAATTGAAGTACTACAATTTTATAAGTGAATGACTTCACCAAAAAAATAATGTTAAAATGAAGATTAGCACAATGGATTTCAATACCCAATCCACTCAAATCACACGTATTTCTAAAATGACATTGTAAGTTGATTTAACAGCTCAATTTTAAAAAGAAATGTCTCATTTTCCCTCTTTGATTTAATATAGCCATTTTATGCTTCAAAATGTAAATATCATAAGGATGATGACTACTGCAATAACCATTATACAAAAACAAGTTAGGCTTGTTTAAGAAACTTTTGTTTTACATAAAAATATAAAAATAGTCATCTTTTAACTCTGAAAAGTTTCAAAAGACACCAGTGTGATTAGAAGCATATGACATTTCTTTCATTACCATGAGCTCGAAGTAAAGCTTCAGCAGTAAACAGAGGAGCCTGAAGCATGTCTGCAGTTTCCACAATAAGCATATCTTTCAATCTACGAAGATCCTGAGGCCTTAATCCTTCATATGGCTTTGAAAAAAAGAGAGAGTTAGATTAGTTATTTTGTTTAGGAATTATCAAAATACCTATAAACAAATACATAAGATTATCATTTATTAAATCTTTCAGCTTCAATTTGATCACAGAGGTTCAAATAAGTTTTTTTTAGGTTCTACTATCACAGACTTCAATCTACTCTTTCACAAGTCTCTGTTAAACTGGAAAGCAGATGCTGGGGCTCATGCAGCTCAACATCGTTAAAAAAAAGTATTAAAACTAATGGCAAGATCTTACAGTTTTGCAAATACCTTAGTTTTATAAATATGGATTATACAAAAAAAGCTTTAGAAATAAAAACTTATAATCACAACTAAGCAATAATCATTACTAAAGGTCTCATGTATTTTTATTCAGTCTGTTCTTTTTGCAAACCAATTGTGTATAAATACAAGTGTGTTCACTTAAGGCAGTTAAGAATCATGACCGTGTTGTAGTAAACAAGAACTAAAAGTCACAGCTTAAGAAGCAGTAGAAATTCCCAAATAGTTATTAGAAAAACAACCATTGAGGATGTTCTCTGGTAATATCTATCACAGTTCTTAAAGAGCTCTGGGCAGTTACCAAACCTCACCCCGTGTAGTTGACTTACAAATATTTTAGAATTAAATGTTATTTTTATTTCTTGCTTTGTTTTTTTAGTATCATGGTAATCATTTCATCAATTCTTACTTAACTCCATGTGACTAGGACTATTCACCAAGGCTAATTTTTCTGAGTTGACAGGATTAACTTCCTGATCCTTAGACATCTTCTGGCAGGGACAAATAAAAAGCAAAGAGTATATTAATGACAGAAAAGACTGACAGACTTAATCCCATAAAAATCTGTGAAGATTTAAGCAAATTTTAAAAAAAGGTGTATTACATTTAACATACAGATACTGTCACCAAAAGTAAATTTAAAAAAATAAAAAGTTTTAAGACATAAACATCCTTAAAGATACAAATTCTTTCTCCAGCAAATTGGCCAAGGTTACAAAAAAATACAATATTGGTAAAGTTGCAGTGAGCTGGTCATCAGCTACACTCTAGGTGAAAATAAAAACAATTTTATTATTTAACAATGTAGCATAATCTATCATGAACCCTTAAAATACTCATCTTTTAACCTATTAATTTAACTTTTATGAATGTATTTTAAGATACAATCACGAGTGTGGACAGATTTGATTATTTGTAGTGTTATTTGAAAAGTAAAAAAAGCAAATAACTCAGTTGCACACTAAGGGAGTTATGGTACAACCACATTAGAACATGCATGCAAAATGATTTTCATGAAGAGTTCGTAAAAATCCAGCAGTTAGGAATTAAAAAAATCCACTACCAGATATAAAATATATCATACCATCACAATATGCAAAGAGAAATATAGCAAGCAATCCTATAAAATGCTATAAGGATTACCTGAAATTGGTAGGATAATAAATAATTTTTCATTCCATCTCTTTTCATAAAAAGCAGGTTCAATGGAAAAAAATATAATTGAAAAATAAAAGAAAAATCACTTGGATGTAAAACAGCTAGCAGGAGTAGCAGTGTCTGTAGTGTTTTACTATTAAAAATTATGAGGTAGACTTAACATTAAATACATTTTACATCTCATGGTATTTTAGCCTACTTCATATGTATCTATTCAACTACAATGCCATGAATGCCTGCATATACAGGTACTCCACGAACTTAACTAGAAAGAAGTGGAAAATTAACTCAAACTATTCTATATAGGAATACCATTAAATAAAAATGAAAGAAACACTTCAATTTAATCCTAATTATCCTTAGAAAAAGTCCCAGTTACGTAATGCCTGTTTTAAGCTAGTTGTGAGACATACTTTCTCCTAAAAAAAAAAACTAGTACAAAATTTTTTCTTCTTTTTTTTTGGGGGGGGGGCGGGACTGGGGCTTGAATTCAGAGGCACTCAACCACTGAGCCACATCCCCAGCCCTATTTTGTATTTTATTTAGAGACAGAGTCTCACTGAGTTGCTTAGCGTCTTTCTGTTACTGAGGCTGCCTTTGAACTGCCTCAGTCTCCTTAGCCCCCGGGATTACAGGCATGTGCCACCACGACCGGCTAGTAGTAAAATCTTTTAATAGTTAAATTTGTAGTACCCATTTTATTATATAAATATACGCTATGTATCACACGGTAGAAAATGTGCTTCAAGTCCAGGCTAGGAATTCAGGTAACTTTCTTTGCCTCAACAATTAGAGTATTTCTTGATATTTCCAATGGCAGCGATTGTATATTTCCTGAACTTATTTCCTAAATGTTCTTTTTCAGATTAGCCATCATTCTACCTCGGTAATGTTGAACCAACCAAGTAGAGAGAAAATGGTTAATTTAATTATGACTTCATAGATTATCATCAAGAAACCAACAGTACAGATAACTAATGGGGGAAAAAAAATCAATCTTTCCTTGCAATTCTGACATAATGTATTGAAAGATTTTTTATTTTAGACATATTAAGGAGGAAAGGATACTATAAAGCAATCTGCATGGATTAAGTTTTCCAAATATTTGCAGTTTTAAACCAAAAAAGACAAACGGAAGGAAAAATAATTGTTGAAGGACAAAGATATATTGCCTGCATGAACACGTAACACATTCATTCTGAATTTCTGTAGGAGAACTGTAATTTAGGTCATGGAAGCATTTCAATATATTGTTTAGTCCCAAATGGGCATCAACTAGCTCTATCTTCTGTAGGAAAGATTAAAATTAAGGTGCCTTTCTTTTTCCTGTTACCAAGATAAACTGCTTCTATTTTCAGATTAAACACAAACCAGCAATAACCTACAAAGGAGTCAGTACTAATATAAAGAAAGAAAAAGGAAACTAAATTTAAAAGACAGTGAATAAAAGTACCTCTTCTGTATCAGTGCATACTATTGCTACCAAGAGACCATTCAAGAAATGAGAAAACATAACACACAAATGGCACTATTTTGATACCACGTAAAAAAATGGTAGTTTCTTCTAAAACAGTTTCAAAAAGATAATGACATAAAGGAATTATGAAGGAAGTATTTGTTTTTGTTATTTTTTTTCCACAATGAAAACAACACACCACTATGAATGTGAAACACTCATTTTTTTTTTGTTGCTGTTGTTTTATTAAAGGATGGCACTTATTTACACCATTATATTGGTAACTTAAAATTTCAAGATGTGAAAGACACTCAGGAGAAAGTATATTTCCAATTCCCCTTAATACCAATATTCATTAGCCGATCTATGAGCTTACTATGGGAGGCAGAAAAGCAGTCACAGAAATAGCAATATCCTCTCTCCTTACTCAACTGTTCTTGCCTGGGCATTAAGACCTAGACTATCCTGACTTATACTTCCACTTAAAAGAAGGCAGTGCTACTACAGAGCAGAGTAGGTTAAACCTGATAATCAGGGTAGGTGGCTAAGGCAATGTCCAACATGTGGGTTCCTTGCCAGACAAAGAACCTTGAGCCTTCCTGATTTACAGAATGGGAAAGGGAGGAGTCTTAAAGTTTTTTTTTTTTTTTTTTTAAAACATGGGCTTTTATACAGCATATAGAACACTTTTCATTTACTCAGAAGCAAACATACAATGTTTCCAGACATAACTCTAGTTTTTATTTATTTTCTTTCTTTAATTTTTAAAAATTTTACTTATTTATTTATTTTGCTTATCTGTGTTCCTATTATCTCTAAGCACTTAAAACAGTGTCTGGCAGAGCAGTAACTCAGAGTTTTGCTGAATGATGGGATAAGAAGTGGATTCCACCCATTTATAAACTAATTATGCGGAGAACTAAATTAGGATGTGTGAAGAAGCTAAAGGATAGATTATATACTATTTAGATCATTAACAATTAAAAACAGCTCAAGCTGAAAATGTAAAAATATCTAAGTTACTTAAATGTTCATCAACAAATAAATGGCTAAAATATGCAGATTAGATAGTTTAGTGGTAAAGCATTGGCCTAATATGCCTAAATATTCATGATATTGTAAAGTTGAAAAAACTGCATTTAGGACTCAATACATGATGATCTTTTACATTTACAACTCAATATGTATGTATGTTTTTGCTTAAGTCTGACAGTATAAGAAACTCTTACCATGGAACTAGCCATAAATATTCATTATAAATTTCAGAAAATGCACAAAACTAAAAAATTAATAATAGTAAAGGAGGAACTGGGGTTGTAGCTCAGTGGTAGAGTGCTTGCCTAGCACTTGTGAGGAACTGGGTTCCATCCTCAGCACCACATAAAAATAAATAAAAAAAATAAAGGTACCATGTCCATCTACAACCAAAAATATTTTTAAAAAATAATAATAGCAAAGGAAATTTCCCATAACCACAGTTATTATTTTGGTATACTTCAATCTTCTTTCTTTACACAGGTTTCATAGGTTTTTTCCTATATAATTAGAATTGAACTATTATATATTTAAATTTAACCTAATAGTTTATTACAGTTACATTAAGTTCATTTAGGTCATAAATCTTTTAATGAGTTCTATTGACTTACTTTATTTTTAATTTTTTCTTTCCCCCCAAGTATTTCTAAATACTATTAGTTTCTAAAAATCATATTCTACTAATTTAAAATTTAACTAGAGGCTGGGCACAATGGCACACACCTGTAAGCCCAGCGGCTCAGGAGACTGAGGCAGGAGGATCAAGAGTTCAAAGCCAGCCTCAGCAATGCCAAGGTGCTAAGCAATTTAGTGAGACCCTGTATCTAAATACAAAATATGAAATAGGGCTGGGATGTGGCTCAGTGGTTGAGTGTCCCTGAGTTCAATCCCCAGCACACCCCCCACCAAAAAAAATTTAACCAGAAATTAAATTAAAATGGTATTTTGGAGAAAAGATTAAATACATAGTCATAAATGACTTTTGATTTAATCACATCAACATTATTTCTGGAATACTATTACTGAAATGTTATCTTCTGACTAAATAATTATATTATTGTATTAATAATTTATGTTTGACTCAAAATCATGGATTGTCAAAAGGGAATAGTATGGCAAATGGAAGAATCAAGTTCAGTTCACTGTGATCCTGGCAAGTTATTCAACTATTTTATGGTTTATCTTTCTCATTACAGAAGGAGGAGGACACTAGTATCATTCAGTCCTATGTGGATTCAATAACCATGTGAAATGGCCAGTAAAATCTTTAGAACATAGGCCCTTTCAATATGTACTTAAACTGAATAAGCATGTCTATATAATAACCCAACTAAAGAAACAAAAAGGTAAAGAAAGAAATATTTTAATTCTAAGAAACTCAGCTCTTTTGGCCATTATGGAGAGTGTAAAAATTAAAAAAATTGTTGGCAATTTCATAGGAAAAATAAAACAATATGACTGGATGATATACATACAAACCAATAATGATACAATACCTTTGGAATCAAGTTAGTACTGAACAATGAAGAATCAGAATCATTTTGGGAGGAAAAATGTATTGTGTTATAATTTCTTTAAGCAATATCAATGGATGCATACTCTGTGCAAGCAGAGTGTTAGGCACTGAAAATACTCTGTTGAATAAGGCAGATGAGGCTCTAGATTTATTGTAGTTGACAATCTAATAAGAGAGAAAGGCAATAATCAAATACACAAAATAATTATAGCATCTGATAGGTCTTACGAGAAATAAATGGGGGTACAAAGTTTCAGGTAGACAGGAAGGATAAGTTTTGAGATCAATTGCACAATCAGTGAATGACTAGAGTCAAGATAAAATAAAAATGTAATGTGTATCTCAAAATAACTAAGAGCAATTTCAAATTTATCACCATAGAAATTATAGAGGGGGGCTGGAGTGTGGCTCAGTGATGGAACACTTGCCTAGCATGTGTGAGGCACTGGGTTCAATCCTCAGCACTGCATAAACATACATACATAAATAAAATAAAGGTATATGTCCATCTACAAGTTAAAATTAAAAAAAAAAATTACAGAGGGCTGGGAAGACATTTAGAAAGAATGGCCTAAGATTTTCTCTTTGAACCTAAAAGAAAACTGGGAGAAGAGTTTAGACATAAAGCAAATGCAGAAGTCTTGGTCTAGTCTAGGCATTACAATTAGAGCAGAGTGCTGGGGACATAAGTTTTCAGATGAAGGTGGAAAGGGAGGTAGTAGTCAGATCATAAAAGGGTTTTCATCTGAGCACACAGTGCAGATTTTATTTTAACTACAATGACAAGTCACTCCTATTGTTTGAATATGTTTAAGTGTGCCCACTCCCACCCCTGCCCTACCAAAGGTTCATGTCCTTCAGTCAAAGGTTTGGTCCTAAGTGTGGCAATGATGGTGTGGAACATTTAAGAGGTATGGCCTATTAATGGCAGGTTATTAGGTCAATTAGGGGCATATCCTAGGAAAGCACTGTGGGACTACAGTCTCCCTGTGGCTTCTTGTTTCAAGACCCCTCCACATGAATATTCTTCATTATTTGCCATGGGGTCCTTATCAGGATCTGCTGTTTACACTTTCAGCTTCTAAAACCAGAGTTATGTAAACTTCTTTTCTTTATAAAGTTAGCTTACCTCAGATATTTCATTATAGTAACACAAAATGGACTAATCTAGTCACTAACTCATTTAAATGATATGATGTAATTTAAGTTTAAAAATGCCACTCTGGTTCCTGTGTACAAAATGGATTCTAAACGGACCAGAATGGAGGTAAGGAAATCAGTAAGGAAAATATGACAATAGCTGAGAAGTGAGTATGATGAGGGCCTGAGGGTGCGAGGAGATAAAGATCAAACAGATTTAGGTAAAATTAAGAGGATACCCTGATTGTTTGGATGTTATGATTAAGGAGATGTGAGGAATCAAGAATGCCAGCCACATTTATTATGCTTGAAGAACTCAGTCAGTTATGGAGATGACAGGATATTTAGTTTATTGCAAAGATGACCATACAAACCAAACTTTAAAGAAGAAAAACTTTTAACTTTAATATAAAATGTGAAATTATTGTTACATATTTTTTATTAAAAAATACATCTTACCTCTCGTTTATCTAATGCAGCATATTCAGCTTCTATTTCTTCAGCCTCAGGATCCCGTGAGAATACCATTTGAGATTCCAGATTGAGGGCCAAATCTTTGTGGTGTTGTTTTTCAGCACAATCACAAGGAGTATCTTTATTTTCATTCTCAGCAAACAAGTCTCCTCCATGTTTTACTAAAAGCTAAAAAAGATTTTTTTCAAAAAGGTGCAAACAGATTTAAATGAAAAGTCATTGCATGCTACTTATTTAGAAAAATAAACATACAACAGGATTAGCAGAATAAAAATGCAACAGTATGTGTAGTGTATATCTGAACTGATAATAAGATGTATTTAGATACCAGTGGCTTCTAATTTTTAAGGCTAGAAATTATTGTTTTTCAATAAAATAAATTCCTTTGATTACAAACAATAAAAATAATAAACATGTTCACTTTTATCATTCATTATCCTGTGAAAACACTGAAATGAAATTAGGATGACCAAATCACTGAGGCAAAGCTGTTTCCAATATTCTTCAAAATAAGTGATGGGATGAGCTACTGATGATCAAGTTGGGAAGATCCTCTATCATACAATCTCTCTTTGGTCCAAAGAAGTCCCATCTTTAAAAAGACATGAAATAGGGTTGGAGTTGTAGCTCAGTGGTAGAGCGCTTGCCTAGCACATGTGAGGCACTGGGTTCAATCCTCAATACCACATAAAAATAAATAAATAAAATAAAGGTACTGTGTCCATCTACAACTAAAAAAGATACTAAAAAAAAAAAACATGAAATAAAGTTGTGACTTGTTTACCACTGAGGTTTCTGCTGGTTTTGCAGAAGTTAAATATGTTGTTTCTAAAAACTGTAGGTCCAAGATGCTCCACTGTTTGTAGAGATGGTAGGAAGGACATAAAAATCTACAACTCTGAAGGGCATTCTGAAGACCATGAAGATTCTTTCACAGGATTCAGTCATACACATAATAGTATAGTAATAGTCACTATGTATTGCTTTCCAAGTGCCAAGCACTATGTACATAGCATAGTGCTTAGCATTAAATAGACATTCTCACTTAATATTATAAACCCCTGTGACAGAGTCTTCTTAGAAAAGGAACTTGACCAAAGTTACCTGGCTAGTCAAAGTGTGACCAAGACCAAATGTGCCTGGCTATTCCACTGACTCACATTGTAGGATGATTACATAAACTGAAGAAGGCAAATGAAAACTGAGTCAATCCTCAAGTTCCGTACAGTCTCTTATGTATCTAAATGTGAATACTTTTGCAGAGCTTTTCATTTTAAATGAAGGTTAATCATAAATGGCTCTTTTCATTTTCTTTCTTTTTTTTTTACTTACTTATTTATTTATTTTAAAAAAATTTTATTTTTAAAAAAAAAGTTTATTTATTTATTTTTAAATAAATTATTTTATTTAAAAATAAATAAATAAACTTTTTTTTTTTTTTTGCCAGATGGATAGAGATTTTTTAACTAGGGAGTTCAAAAGTGAATTACTATATAACACATGACTCTGAAGTATACATGAAAATCACAGACTTGTGAATATCAAAATAATTGTTGCCACCCTCAAAAGGTAATTTATAAACTAGCTAATGGATAAAAAATGCAGAGTACAGAATATCACAAACTTTGTGGCATTTACTGTCTCTAAATTTTAATAGCATACCTAAGCCACAGAGAGTACTTTTTTTTCCCCTACTGCTGGGAATTGAACTCAGGACCTTGCACATGTTAGGCAAGTGTTCTACCATTGAACTACATCCTCAGTTCCCCCCCATATTTTTTTTTTTTTTTTTTTTTTTGGTTTTTGAGACAGAGTCCAAGTTGCCCAGGCTGGCTTTGAACCTGTTAAGCTCTTGCCTCAGCTTCCTGAGAAATTAGGATTTCATTCATGCATTACTGTGCCCAGCAAAATATCCGAGTTTTGATTATTCAATTCCTAGGTCAAAAAACCTAATAGTAATAGTTTTTATTATGTTTTGTTATGTTGATATTTTCCCCTTGTAAACTTAAAGATCCTGCAGTCCCCCTATGAATAGAGTAGCCTGGTTAGATTTGAATTTTGGGAAAATAACAATATTTCTTTTTCTTTTTTAGCATTAATTATTTTTATCTTTTACATAGGACATACACTGAAAATTGTTCATCACTCATCTAAAGTTCAGATTTAACTAGGTGTCCTGTACTTTTATTTGCTACCTCTTAGAAGCATACCAATGGATTTGCTGCGGCTCCCTAGGGCATCTTGATACATAATTGGAAACCATAGCCTTACAGCCCTAGGTCATTTTTTAAAGTAAAATTGCATTTATTTTAAATTAATAAGTCATCCAGGAATTTAAAAAATGTTTTGAATATAATTAAGTACCAAATATTCTGTATTGAGTTTGTAAAATGTTTAGGTTATGAAAAAGGGGTTTATACTAACAGATGATGGCCCAGCCTGTATACGTTGAGCACTAAGCCATAAATTGTGGTTTCCCCAATTTAACTGCAGTCACTTGAGCAAAACCTTACTGCCAGATCAGAACTTCTTGTATCTTCCAAGGAACTTCCAACAGCTGAAGCAAATGAAGTAAGGTTTTTTGGTAACTATCCTATCCAATTTTTATGTGGTGCTGAGGATCAAACCCAGTGCTACAAACATGCTAGGCAGGTTTCTGCCACTGAGCTACAACCCCAACCCTCTTTTCATTTTCTTTCAAATAATTTTAATCCTCCTTTTTGCTCACCAGCAAAACGATGACCTTCTTATAAAGTTCTTCTGATTGGAATTTTTTTTTTGGTACCAAGAATTGAACTCAGGGCACTTAACCGTTGAGCCACACCCCCAGTTCTTTTTATTTTGGAGCAGCATCTCCAGGCCTTTTTATTTGGAGACAGGATATCGCTTAGGGCCTTGCTAACTTGCTGAGGCTGACTTTGAACTTGCTGTCCTCCTGCCTCAGCCTCCTGAGCCACTGAACTGAAATTCTTATGGTTCCTCTACAGTTATACCAAGATACATCAAATTATCACTATTTCATCACATTTTTTTCTTCAATTCTGCCTTCCTTTCTGTAACACATAATATTCAAGACAAATTCCATACCATCCCTCTGATCCATAATCCAAAATGTTGGAAATTCTGGGCAAGTCATTCAACTGTTTCAAATCACAGTTTACACAGGTCCATCAGGAAAGGGACACATAGTTTTGAAAAAAAAAAAATTGCAAAACAAGATGATTCCTAAAGTCTGTTCTAATTCTAAGATTACCATTTCACTATCTCTGTATCCTGCACTTCATTACTTTCTCCATCTCCACTATGACTTTCTTATAGCTCCGGGCACAGAGTCCCTTTAACTTAATCCTGCTATCCTCTCCTAATGTTGTCATTGGTGGACAATGACATTTTGGTCTACACATATGAAGGAAATGCAGTGAGATAACAGAATTGAAAAACTATTATTATTGCTTAGTGGTGTTGTGACTGTCCTAAATTTGTAAACCACCACCTTATTCACTTGTTTGTGGTGATGCTGGTGTAAAAAAACTTACTGTGTTGCTAGTCATATAAATATATAGCACATAGAATTATGAATACTAGGTGAGTAGCAGGCTTTAACATCAAGGTTTATGTACATGCATGTTATGATGCTCACACAAAGGTGAAACCACCTAACTATGCATTTCTCAGAATGTATTTCCATCATTAAAGGATGCATTGCTGTACTTTCCTGTTTTTCTCAGCTACATTTCTCAAAATGGTGATTGATATTCACTCTCTCTCCATTTCCTCATCAAATGACTCAAGTACTCCCAGTTATCTTCTACCCTATTTTATGGAAATTATATTCCTGAAAGTCATTAATACCTCTTAACTCTCAATCTATCATTCTTCCTCAGTCTTCCAGTTCCTTTACCTTGCTATTGCATGTCATGTGACTGAGCATCCTCTGTTTTAGTCAGCTTTTTTGATGCTGTGACTAAAACCAGAACAACTGTAAAGGAGGAAAAGTTTATTTGAGGGCTCATGGTTCAGAGGTCTTAGGACCAGCTCCTTGGGGCTCAATGTAAAGCACAGCATAATGGTGGAAAAGTATGACAGAGGGAAGCAGTTCACATGATTAGGAAGCAGAGAAACTCCCACTCTCCATATACAAAATATATACCCCACAGGCCGCCAATGAACTACTTCCTCCAGCCACATTCCACCTGCCTCCAGTTACCACTCAATTAATCCCTGATGGGGATTAGGTTAAGAGTATAGCCCAATCATTTCTCCTCCAAATCTTCTTGCATTGTCTCACAAGTGAGCTTTTGGGGTACACCTCACCTAAACCATAACACCCTCTCTCCTTGGAATTCTTCTCTTGGCATCCTTAACACTTTATCACTTTGCCCTCTTATTTTTCTACTTTTTGTTTCTGGCTCTACATCTTGTTCTTTCTTCAAATGTAAGTATTCTCTAAATTGATGCTGTGACTTTAACTCTGTTATCTATAACTTAAAAGTTTTTTCCTTAGATCTCTCATGTATCCATTATCTTGTTTGTTGCTATCAACTGTGTAGCTGATAATTTATTCCCAAACATTTGGTCCTAATTTTTAATAGTCTGTCTACCATTTCATGTGGAGAAACTAAGACCCCAAATATCCATCCTTCTAAACAAAAGGATACTATCCCTTCCTTTCAACCCATTCTTCCATTTCATCTTACTTTTCAAGTGGCTGATAATTGTTGGCAGGCCTGAAATTTACTCAGGTTCAAAACCATACTTTTTTTACTTAAATTAAATTAATTTAATCTAATTATGGAGGTAAGACCAGATTATTATAGAAAGTGTAAAAAAAAAAAAAAAAAAACAGAGAAAAATGCCATCCCAAGATAGTTCACCAGTCAATATTAACAATTTAAAGCCTCCATCATTTTAAACCTTTTTCTCCCTTTTTAAAATTATTTTTTTGTGTTTTAATTAGTTATACATGAGAGTAGAATGCATTTTGACATATCACACACAAATGAAGAATAACTTCTCATTCTACTGGCTGTACATAGTGTAGAGTTACATGATCATGTAATTATATATGCACACAGGGTAATCATGTCCAATTTATCCTACTATCATTTCTACCGCCATACCCTCTCTACTCCCTTCACTCCCCTCTAATCCAAAGTACCTCTATTCTTCCCTAGCCTATCCCCCTTATGGTGAATAAGCATTCGAATAGCAGAGAAAACATTTGGGCTTTGGTTCTTTGTCTCCCGTGCTTCTTTATGTCACCAAATGCTACCAATTCTTCATAATATCCCATATAGCTGGCTTCATTCTTTCCAGCACACAAAGCCAAGCTCTTTATTAGCTCAGACAAGATAAATGCAATAATCTCACTACTACTGCTCCATCTAGTACACTGGTGCTCAACCTTGGCTATACACTGAAGCCATCTGGAGAACTTTAAAAATAACAATGTGTAGGATCTACATTCCAAGCTTATTGTATTAGTGTGAGGTTTCTGGACAGTCATGGTTAGAACCAGTGTCCTAGCACAAGGTTTTTAAATGGTTTAAGAATCATCTGGGTAGCTTGATAGTTTATAAGATGGATTTGGAGTGGAGACTGTAATTGATTTATTTTTACAGGGAATTCCAATTAAGTGGATCAAAGACTACACTGTAAACAGGGTTTTTCAATCTTTAATGGGAATATGATTAAGATTGGAATTTTGTTAAAGTACAGATTCAGTTTCAGCTGGCCTAAAATTTGGTCTGAATTTCTTTATTTCCAACAAGTTCCCTGATGATCCATGCTAATACCAGTGTGAGGACCAATCTTTGAGTAACAAGTATATAAAAAGTACTGCTTTACGATTATCTCATTCAAATCTATTCCACATTCCATCCATTAGGCTAATCTTACTGTTTTTCTTTTTAAGATACCACTTCTCCAATCATGTTTCAATGGCTTTATTTTCTGCCAAAAAAACCCCAAATCCTTGACCATGGCATTCATTATTTTCTATTTTGGTATGGCCTTTATCTTCCTTTTAAGTCACTTATTATTTCTCCATAGAAAAAAACTTCAATCTGCAAATGTTTGGGACCTAGAACAGTGCTTCTTTAACTCAATCATGCGAAAGAATCATCAGGAGAAACTGCCAAAACATTCCTGGAATCCTCTCCTAGAATTTTGCTTTGGAATTTGGAAGTTTTGTGGGTTCGAGAATAGTATTTATTATAATATCAGAGTAGTCACTGATACTGCAGGTCTGACATTCACATTTTGAATAGCCTCCTCCAAATACTTAAAACTGAAATCTTACCCTCTCAATCTTACCACAACAATGAACTTTGTAGGGGGTATGTAATGCCTTTAATAGTCACTGTCTTAATATAGCCTTTAACACATCATAATATTTGGGAACAATGATGAGATCATAATTGATTAAAAATTAGAAAACTGAGGCTCAAACAGGCAGTTACTAAGTTGTAAAGCTGGGACTACAATGCCTGCATTCTTCACAGTTTTAAAACTCTAGGTCCTTATAAAAACATAATATAATTAGGTAAACTCTTCAGTCAGTTCTGTGAATGGTTATTATGGCTTTTCAGTGAAATGTGAAACACACTGATAGCTGCCCAAATGTTGAACGGGCTCTCTGCCTATGGAAGGGAAAGTACAATTTACCACCTTTGGTTTTCTAGTGACCTATTTTTGATCTAAGCAGTTTTATTACAACTCCCAATCAGCAATTAGGGAATGTACAGGAAATATATAAATTAACACTTCATTTTTTTAGATAGATAACACTTCATTTTATAGATAGAGTGAAGCACTATCAAAAACAAAAATCTATTATAGGCACCATTTACTAAAGTGTGGAGTCATCTTTGCCTTACGCAGGGGCCAGTCTGCTGTTTCTGTATAGTTTATGAATTAAAAATGGCTTTCCACTTTTGAATGATTGAAAATGAATCAAAACAATATTTCACAATGCGTGACAATGATCAGAAATGCAAATGAAATTATTTACTATCTAGGTTTTCAAAGGGGAGGGAAAAAAAGTACTAACTCCTGAATTATTCTTTGGTATATGAAAAATCAGAATTAGAGGAGTTTATTTTTAGTTTATCCTTAGTAAATGTTTATCATGCAAAAATTTCCAGTTTTCAAACAATTTAAAACTACCATAACACTGATTACTTTTAACTCATAGTTTTGAATAATTAGTATTTGTGAAAAGCCAGATTTTCCTGTTTAAGAAATTCTAAAAAATATACTAAAGTGCAGTTTTAACATAAATCACTTGATATTAGAGAGTGAGCACAGAGATAAAAAGAAGGTGCTAGCTAAGAGAAACAAGAGGTCTACTACGACAGTGAGACATACTGGTTTAGTGCAGGGGGTGGGGGTAGGGAGGAAGGAAACAGAGAACAGACCAAGGAAAGTCCAGGAATCATCAAGACGGGTTAGTTACGGGGGAATTGTCAGCTTCATTAAGAAAAATAAAAAGTTAAGAGCAGACTATCACAGTACCTGCAGGTTTGGTTACACGAGGCTGCTACCATTTTGAGACAACAGCCAGGACTTGTAGGCAGGGGCTGGACTGAGTCTCCAGGATCGCTCAGCCCAACAGATCTCCCTGCCTCCAGGGCCCTCACATTAGTGACTGCTCCCGGCCACCAGGAACCCCAGACTGACTGATTGCACCCCACCTCCAGGATCCTGCAACCAGACTGACAACAACCCACCTCCAGGACCCCTGCCCAACGAACCGCACCCTGCCTCCAGGACCTCCAGCCAACCACATCCACACCTGACCTGCAGCTCCCCATTTGCCAACACATTTGGAAGCCAGAGTGGCCATCCTGGATAATCCTGGAAGCTGTATCTCCCATCTTTAGATGGGGCAAATCTCATCCTGAGACGCCTGCTGGAGACAGGAAGCTCATTGTCAGGACCTCTCAAACATCAGGCTACTGAAGACTGGGAGGTTTGAATACTATATGACTGTTATACTGTAGATTTTCTTTTTTCTCCTTATCAAAAAAAAGGTTTTTATTTCTTTACTTTTCTCACTCTCCTTTCCTTTTGTTTACCTGTTCCCTCAGCGTCGCTTTCTCCCTTTTCCCATGCTAACAACCGCCTTCTTTTGATTACACTCTCACTCCTTCTATGACCTAGAACTTCTATATATTCTTTTCTTATCCCATTAACAGCTACATCCTACACCCCTCCGCATCCTCTCTGTTCTCCATTAGAAAATGTAGACCTTACTGCAAATCTATTTGTTATACTGAAGATAATAATAGAACTCATTCTGTTTATTATGACAATATTGTTAACATCCTTATAGGGGCTATTTGGTTTCAGGTTGCATACTGTCTGAACTGGGCACTGTGATATTGATCTCCCCGTTAAAGAAAAGGTTTTGGAAAATTATAGGGTCACTATAAGCCTACAGGAGGGAAATGGCAATACCCCAGATCTGCACTGCTAGAGGGGAAGATACATGAACAACATGGAAAACCAAGGGAAGAAAATGACAAATCTAGATTCTATATTAATAGAATCCAGTGACAGTATGATAGAAGAAATGTCAGAAAAGGACTTCAGATTATACATGATTAAAATGATTTGTGAAGCAGAGGATGAGATAAGAGAGCAAATGCATGATCATACCAATAAGTAGTTGAAAGAGCAACTGCAGGAAGCAAAAGATCACTTCAACAAAGAGATAGAGATTTTGAAAAAAAACAAACAGAAATCCTTGAAATGAAGGAAACAATAAACCAAATAAAAAACTCAATGGGAAGCATCACCAAGAGATTCAATCACTTGGAAGACAGAATCTCAGACAATGAAGACAAAATATTCAATCATGAAAATAAAGTTGACCAAACAGAGAAAATGGTAAGAAATCATGAACAGAATTTCCAAGAACTATGGGACATCATGAAAAGACGAAATTTAAGAATTTTATCGGGATTGAGGAAGGCACAGAGATACAAACCAAAGGAATGAACAAACTATTCAATGAAATAGTATCAGAAAATTTCCCAAACCTGAAAAATGAAAGGGAAAAATAAAATACAAGAGGCTTTAATGCACAAAATCACAACAGATCCACACCAAGGCACATTATAATGAAAATGCCTAACATACAAAATAAAGACAGAATTTTGAAGGCTGCGAGAGAAAAGCATCAGATTACATATAGGGGGAAACCAATATGATAGCAGATTTCTCAGCCCAGACTCTAAAAGTTAGAAGGGCCTGGAATAACATATTTAAACTCTGAAAGAATGTAGTTGCCAACCAAGAATCCTATACCCAGCAAAACTAGCCTTCAGATTTGAAGATGAAATAAAATCCTTCCATGATAAACGAAAGTTAAAACAATTTACAAACAGAAAGTCTGCGCTACAGAACATTCTCAAATAAGTATTCCATGAGGAAGAAATGAAAAACAACAATGTAGGTCAGCAAAGGGAAGAAATACCTTAAAGGAAAATCCATTCAAAGGAGAAACCAAGCCAAATTAAAAACCAAAAATAAGCCCAAACAACTGGGAATAAAAATCATCTCAATAACCCTGAACGTAAATGGCCTAAACTCATCAATCAAAAGACATAGACTGGAAGAATGGATTACAAAGAAAAGACACAACAATATGCTGCCTTCAAGAGACTCATCTCATAGAAAAAGACATCCACAGACAAGGTGAAAGGAAGGGAAAAAAATCACCATGCACACAGACTCAGTAAAAAAGCGGGGGTTTCCATCATTATTTCAGATAAAGAGGACTTCAAGCCAAAGTTTAGTCAGAAGGGATAAAGAAGGACATTTCATACTGCTTAAGGGAACCATAAATCAGGAAGACATAACGATCATAAATATTTATGCCCCAAACAATGGTGCATCCATGTACATCAAATCATTCTCTATTCCAGGAATCAAATAGACCCCAACACAATAATTTTGGGTGATTTTAACACACCAAGGTCACCACTGGATAGATCTTCCGAACAAAAACTGAACAAAGAAACCATAGAACTCAGTAACACAATCAGTAAATTAGACTTAACAGACATATATAGAATATTCCATCCATCAATGAGTGAATTCACTTTCTTCTCAGCAGCACGTTCTCAAACATAGACCATATGTTATGCCACAAAGCAGCCCTTAGGAAATGCAAAAAAACAGAAATACTGCCTTGTGTTCTATCAGATCATAATGGAATGAAATTAGAAATCAATGACAAAATAAAAAACAGAAATTACTCCAACACCTGCAGACTAAATCATATGCTATTGAATGAAGCATAGATAACAGAAAACATCAGGGAGGAGATTAAAAAATTCTTAGAGGTAAATGAGAATGACCACATAATATATCAAAATCTCTGGGACACTATGAAAGCAGTACTAAGAGGAAAATTCATTGCATGGAGTGATTTCAGAAAAGAATAAAAAGTCAACAACTAAATGACCTAACATTACAGCTCAAATCCCTAGAAAAAGAAGAACAGAACAGCACCAAAAGTAATAGAAGACAGGAAATAATTAAAATCAGAGCTGAAATCAATGAAATTGAAACAAAAGAAACAATTCAAAAAATTGACAAAACAAAAGTTGGTTCTTTGAAAAAGTAAACAAAATAGACAAACCTTTAGCCACACTAACAAAGAGGAGAGAGAGAACTCAAATTACTAAAATTCATGATGAAAAAGAAAATATCACGACACACACCACTGAAATACATAACATAATGAGAACCTACTTTGAAAATCTAAATTCCAAAAAAATAGAAAATACCAAAGACGTCGACAAATTTCTAAAGACATATGCTCCTCCTAAACTAAATCAGGAGGACATACACAATTTAAACAGATCAATATCAAGCAATGAAATAGAAGAAGCCATCAAAAGCCTACCAACCAACAAAAGCCCAGAACCAGATGGATTCTCAGCTGAGTTCTACAAGACCTTCAAAGAAGATCTCATTCCAACACTTCTCAAAATATTCCAGGAAATAGAAAAGGAGGTAACCCTACCAAACTCAGTCTATGAAGCTAATATCACCCTCATACCCAAAACAGGCAAAGATACATCAATTTTAGACCAATATCCTTGATGAATATAGATGCAAGGATCCTTAACAAAATACTGGCAAACCACACCCAAAAACATACTAAGAAGATAATGCACCAAATCAAGTGGGGTTCATCCCAGGAATGCAAGGTTGATTCAACATCCCGTAAATCAATAAATGTAATCCATCTTGTCAGTAGACTTAAGGATAAGAATCATATGGTTATTTCAACTGACACAGAGAAAGTGTTCGACAAAATATAACACCCCTTCATGCTCAAAACACTAGAAAAAATAGGGGTAGTAGGAACATATCTGAACATTGCAAAGGCTATTTATGCTAAGCCTTTGCCAACATCATTCTTAATGGATAAAAACTGAAAGTATTCCCTTTAAAAATGGGAACAAGAAAGGATGCCCTCTTTCACCACTTCTATTCCACACTGTACTTGAAATACTAGCCAGAGCAATTAGACAGACTAAAGAAATTAAAGGGATACAAATAGGAAAACAGGAACTCAAGCTGTCACTATTTGTTGATGACATGATTCTCTATTTAGAGGATCCAAAAAACTCCTCCAGAAAACTTGTAGACCTCATAAATGAATTCAGCAAAATAGCAGGATATAAAATCAACACATATAAATCTAAAGCATTTTCATATATAAGTGATGAAACATCTGAAAGGGAAATGAGGAAAACAACTCCATTAGCAATAGCCTCAAAAAAAATAAAATAAAATACTTGGGAATCAATCTAACCAAAGAGGTGAAAGATTTCTACAATGAAAACTACAAAACATTGAAGAAAGAAATTAAGGAAAACCTTAGAAGATGGAAAGAGCTCCCATATTCTTGGACAGGCAGAATCAATATTATCAAAAGGCCATACTTCCAAAGGCGCTATACAGATTTAATGCAATTCCAATTAAAATCCCTACGACATTTCTCATAGAAACAGAAAAGGCAATCATGAAATTCATCTGGAAGAACAAAAGACCCAGAATAGCCAAAGCAATCCAGGACAGGAGGTATCACAATACCAGACCTTAAACTCTACTATAGAGCAATAATAACAAAAATGGCATGGTACTGGCACCAAAATAGACAGGTAGATCAATGGTATAGGATAGAAGACACAGCGACATACCCATATAAGTACAGTAACCTCATACTAGACAAAGGTGCCAAAAACTTACAATGGAGAAAAGATAGCCTCTTCAACAAATGGTGCTGGGAAAACTGGAAATCCATACACAGTAAAATGAAATTAAACCCCTATCTCTCACCCTGTACAAAACTTAACTTGAAATAGATCAAGTATCTAGAAATTAGACCTGAGACCCTGCACCAAACAGAAGAAAAAGTAGGCCCAAATCTCTATCACATTGGCTTAGGAGCAGACTTCCTTAACAAGACCTCCATAGCACACAAAATAAAAACAAGAATCAAGAAATGGGATAGATTCAAATCAAAAAGTTTTTTCTCAGCACAGGAAACAATTAATAATGTGAAAAGAGAGCCTACAGAGTGGGAGAAAATCTTTTTCCACACACACTTCAGACAGAGCATTCATCTCCAAAGTTTATAAAGTACTTAAAAAACATTATACCCAAAATACAAAGAACCCATTCAATAAATGGGCTAAGGAAATGGGCAGACACTTCACAGAAGAAGATATACAGGTGAACAACAAGTATATGAAAAAGTGCTCATCATCCCTAGTAATCAGAGAAATGCAAATTAAAAACACCCTAAGATTTCATCTAACTCCAATCAGAATGGCTATTAATAAGAATGCAAGCAATAATAAGTGTTGGCGTAGATGTGGGGAAAAAGGCACACTGGTACATTGCTGGTGGAGTTGCAAATTGGGGCAGTCACTCTGGAAAGCATTATGGAGATTCCTCAGAAAACTTGGAATGGACCCACCATTTGACCCAGTTATCCCACTCCTTGATTTATACCCAAAGGACTTAAAATCAGCATACTACAGTGATGCAGCCACATCAATGTTCATAGCAGCTCAATTCACAATAGCTAGATTGTGGAACCAACCAAGATGCGCTTCAACTGACGAATGGATAAAGAAACTGTGGTATATATATATACAATGGAATATTACTCAGTCATAAAAAACAATAAAAGTATGGCATTTGCTTTCCTGGGAAATTCATAGTTTAATTTTAACAACAAACAATCAAGTCAATAAGAGCCTAAGTCTAAAGGAGAGTACAGTCAAATAATGTAAATTAAAGATAAAGTTTATATGGGCAAAATAACATGCTGAAATGATTACTAAAATAAATGTAAGGTATTCATAAAACTATATTTGGAATGTTTTACATTAAGTCAAAGAACTCTTTGGAATACAGAAAAATGAAAACAGTCATCAAATGATGGTGTGGTTTATGCAATGATATGCTGATAGATCAAACAGTTAAAGTACAAATACACTCTCTCTTGCGCATGATGCACACACACGTGTCAAAATAAATCTCACACTAACTTCCCTTAATGAACAAAAAATAAAGCTGGTAAAGGCACACCATTGTAAGAATACTTCAAAATCAAGAACTACTAAAGCAATGATACGAATTTTGGAAGTAAGATATTAAAACAAGCCTCTTAAAAGCATCATTATTACTATAAAGAGTAAGCTATTTTCTACCCTAGTCCACTTGAGGAATATGATGCAGTCCTATCAATAATGGTGAGTCACTACAGCAGGGATTCTTTCACAGGAGGTAAAAAGAGAACAATATCCACAAAGGCTTGAGTAAAAAGAATTTCATTAGCCACTCCCTGCAAAACAAAATCCAGGATATCCTTCCACTACAGTGAATCAATGTTAGCACTGCTTGAAAGAACAATCTCAAGTTAATGAGTGTCACTCACTAACTAGTGAGCAAAGGTGACAAACACAAAAAATAAAATCACAGATTTTAAAAGATTAACAAGTATCATAATAGCAGTAAACAAAAGACAAGATCATAAGAGTTCCAGAAGTAAAAAGAACAGACTCTTCAGATAGACAAAGGGAATTGTATGAGTGGCTGTAATTCTTTAATATAATACATTCAATATTTTTGATATATTGATTAATTTAGAAGTATAGCATTAAAGACACATTAAATTTAAAATATTCAGATATATATTTTAATTCCATTAGGATCACTGCTTTTCCAATAAAGACACACATTTTTAGAAATGAAAATACTCTTATCCACCTAAAATGCTCCCCACTCATAGTTAAATATATCTATATAAAAGAAATTTGAGTTATATATGGAGTGACATGGATGGTGGCAGCTGAGAAAAATCTGTTCTGATGTATGTATAGTAGTGATGATATCAAACAAAGTAATGGTATCTTAGTTTAGCTAACATCCCATGTTATATAGACCACTGTATCCAAATCTGTTGTTAGATATTTTATACATATTAGTAAAATATATTAGATATAGCTATATATTTAATACATGTTAAAAACTCAAATGTAGTGTATGTACTTAAGAGCACTTTAATACAGACCGAACATAAAAAAGTTTAAAAATAAAAAGTGCTTTTAAAGGCTCCAATAAAAGAATTTATTTGTTTTCCCTTGCTTAATTAACTGATCAATTTGAGAAAAATATCTATAGGTCCTACTTCTCAAGACCGCCATATCTGACATGTATAAATGTCATAAATTGGTAAAAAAAAAAATCAGCAAAAAATCAGAATGCATCTTGACTAAAATTCTTACTCTCAATATGACAGTGCTTAATTGATGAGTACTTTTGTTGGCAAATTTTTAATTATTTTTGATTCCAGTTTATTTAAAGGATTGACTATTTACCTGCTAAAACAACATTAAAATAAAGTTAAAGAAGTCAGGTGCGGTGTAATCCCAGGGCTCAGGAGGCTGAGGCAGGAGGATCACAAGTTCAAAGACAGACTCAGCAACTTAGTGAGATCCTGTCTCTAAATAAAATATAAAAAAGGGCTAGGGAAGTGGCTTAGTGGTTGAGCTCCTCTGAGTTCAATCCCCGGTACCAAAATAAATAAATAAATAAAGTTAAAGATAACTTTTTAACTTTAAAGGGTTATTATTTCAAAATGACAAAAGGGACAAAAATCGCTAGTTTAAAGAATGTTAACACAAACAAAAGAAACCCTTATTATTACATATTAGCAAGATACAAATTTTATGATGCAGAATATTAAAAGAAATCAAGTTTTACCTCTACACAAGCTTTCATCCCTGAGGCAGCAGCATAGTGAAGGGGTGTGTTTTTCTTGTTATCAACAGCATCAATAGCTGCTCTCTCATATTCGCCTTGGTCAAGTTTTGCCCCTTTCCATCTTAAGATCATCTGCAGACAATCTGCTCTTCTGAAATCATCTTCCACAGGGCGTGCTAAGCGCGGATGAAGGGCTCCTTCAGATATCATAATTTGAGGTCCCATACACAACAAATGCATAGATGTTTCATTGTGGACATTCCGTTTATTTGGATTTCCATCTCTACCAAAAAGAAAAGTCCTAAAATGGAAGGAAGAATGAAAACCACTTAAAATATATAAGAAATAACTAATTTAACAGAGGTACTCTAGTTCAAAGCTTATAGTCCAATTTTTGAAGTGTTTGGTTCACAAAAGTTGAAGGACTAATTCTTACAGTTTCAAAAATCTCCATTATAGAACAATAATACTAAAAAAAACCATGAATATCTATACAGTAATTGCTAATAAAAAAAAGGGAAAATGAAGGAGTGGAGAATGAAAAGGAAAAGAAAGAAGAAAGCAAAGTAGCAATTTACAGATTAATATGTCATTACATAAATGTCTTAAGGTGCCTTAAGAATCCTTCCTTTAATTTTTTTGCCTTTACTGTCCTCCCCTATCACACAAATTTACTTAATAACCATGGTGACAACTAATATTAAAAACACATAATCCATAAGTCTAACACTAAAATTTTAAATCTAGGAAAATTTTCTCTACCTGAAGGTCATCGAGCTAGCCTTTGGAATAAGAAGGCATATATTTCCATACTATCTGAGTTTTCCTGATCTGCTATCACAAAAATACCATAAACTGAATGGCTTATAAACAACAAGTATTTATTTCTCACAGTTCTGGAGATTGAACAGTCCAAGATGTCAGCGGTGTCTGTTGAGGGCATTTCAGAAAGGTTTTTTTGCTGTGTTCTCACACAGTAGGAGGGGCAAGGCAGCGCTCTGGTGCCTCTTTCATAAGGGTACTAATCTCAATCCCACAACCTAATCACTTCCCAAAGGCCCCAATACCATCACCTCAGGGGCCAGGATTTTAAACATGGGCACAAGCATTCAAACAACAACACACAGTACAATATACTTCTGATGAGAATAAAGTTGTAGTTTGTTCTCAAAGACCAACATCTAATTTGATGGTGGGAGCCTTTACCATAGATAAGTCTAAGTAAGTTGCCTTAACTACGATCAAACTCAGATCTAGAAGTTATCTCACTCCTAATTTATTCATAAACTAGGGTCCTAAGACTAATGGTTGAGCCAATTTGGTGGCTACGATGGGATACTGGAAAATGGGTTGGAAAAGACCTGCTATAATATAGGCAGCCTATAAGTATACTATGAAATGGGCATACAAAGTTCATCTGAAGATGAATGCCTGCATTTGCTGTGGAGGTCTGAGATCATTAAGATCCTCATATCCAAGAACAGAATAGTAAAGGAAAGGGAAAAGAGCTCAGTCTTAAATCCGTTACATTTGGATTGCTTTTAGGATAGTCTAGTTAAAATGCATTGCTTTGACAGATAAAAACTGATCATAAAGGAACTGGCAGAGTATTTGATTAGAAGTAGTTAGCCAAGCTGCAAAGCTCTTAGGGGTAAAAAACCATGTAAGAGATCCAGTCTCAAGCAGAAGGACCCAGACAACTTTCTGAACAACTCTGACTCTCTCAGCTTTTACCATTCGAGACTCTAGAGAGCTCAGTAGTGTAGTCCTTTAAAACTAACTGGAATTTTAGCAACTGCATTTATTAGCTTGTCCTAAAAGTAGACATGAGTTCTCTGGAGCAGAAAAAGATGAATTATTACTAGTTACTTCTAACAACCATGTTAATTCCTCATATCCCAATTTTCCCACTGGTGCAATGCAAAAGGAGAGATCAGATGTCACCCTACATGTACTAGAATTTGCCTTATAGGTGAGTGTAAGCAGAGTAATGCATCTACCCCAAAGATATCCATTTTCTAAGGCTAGGAATCTGTAAATATGTTACCTGAAATGGTAAAAAGGAACTCTGCAGATGTGATTAAGTAAAAATTTTGAGATGAGGAGATTATTCTGGATCATTCACTGGGTCCAATGTAATAAGAAAGACTGAAAGATGTATGCTGCTGGCTTTAAAGATGAAGGAAGGAGACATGAGTCAATAAATGTAGGCAGCTTTTAGAAGTTGGAAAAGGCAAGGAAAGGGCATGAATTCATTCACAAGGGCTCCAACATGACATCTGACCACCTCCCAAACGCGCCACCTCCTAATATCTTGGGGTTTAGGATTTAAAACACAAATTTGGAGGGACACAAAAGGAATGCAGCCTTGACAACACCTAGAGTTTAGTCCAGTGGAACCATATGATCTTTAGATCTGTAATATAATTAAATTTTGTATTGTTTTAAGCCATAACATTTCTGGCAGTTGTGACAGTAGCCAAGGGAAACTAATATGGTAAGAAGCACTGAAAATAAAAATGTGGGAGGTTATAAAGTAATCTGTACAGCAGACCTCTTCCTCTCTGGAGATGGAGAAAAATAAAACCATCCTTCAGTATAAAAATTGTCTTAGGGAAGAACCCTAAGTTTTGACCCTCTGGAATGTAAAAGATGTCTCTAAGGGAAAGGAAAGATCAACAACTTGATTTTTACAATTTAGGAAATATCTACATGACCACAGTTCTCATCCTCTCTTCAAACATAAGTATCTTTTAGGAGATAAATCTCTCTGGAGTTCTCAATCTCTATTAAATCATGATTAACTTCCAAGGCTCAGTTTTTAGCCTAGGTCCAAAGTTTCAGTGAAACTTGCTCAGATTTTTCTCTCCATGCATATTTTCCCCCACAGTTACACACAGCATTTACAGTCTAGGCACTCACAGTACTCTCCAATGCTTGCTTTGCTATTTCCCAGGAAATGACCAACACTACCTAAAAACAAACCCAACCTTACTTAGAAGTCTCTTTTTTACACTAGGTTGCCTTCCCCCAGTTGAGTTGACCACTTTCTTTTTTGTCCTTACATAGCACCATAACTTCATAACTCATTTCATTCTATTATAGTTACTTTTTTACATATCTGCTCCCCTCTTTCACTTAGTTTATAGGCATGTCAGGCTGAGCCCATATCCTGCTCTTTCTTGAATCACTAGCAGTGTTACACATAGTAAATTCATGATATAATTTTGACAGATAAATGGAATGCATATTAAACTTCCATGATCTAGATCAGTGACATGGGGTTGGGGATCTCTCAAGCTGGCAATATATAAAACTGGCCAAGAACACAGCATCTACTACCAGACTGCTATGTTCTAATCTATCGCTTTCTTTATGTGATCCTGAGCAAGTTACATAATAGTTCCTAACAAGTAATACATGATTCAGATTCTTTGAGTAAACCTACTCCTGGAAATGTATCTTAAAGGAAATAACTTGAAAGAAATAAAAATCTATAGGAACACTGAAGATTCAATACAGTGTTATTTTGAATAGAAAAGTCTGGGAACCACTTAAATGTGTGACAAAAGGAGATATAAATCAAGGTATTGCCTACCCAATGGAAAATTTAAGTTGCTTAAAAGTGTACCCACAAACAGCTAAATGAAAATATAAGTAAATAATTTCACTTCCCTTCACAATCCCCTCAATACTTATGGATAAAAAGTAGAAGGAAACATAGAATAATTCTAATAGTAGTTTAAGGGAAAGAAAAATATGGGCAATTTGTTTTATTATGCTACTATAATGTCACTTAATTAAAATATTTTCC
Organism: Sciurus carolinensis; assembly: GCF_902686445.1. Classification (NCBI taxonomy): domain Eukaryota; kingdom Metazoa; phylum Chordata; class Mammalia; order Rodentia; family Sciuridae; genus Sciurus; species Sciurus carolinensis. The sequence continues at coordinate 49,970,316 of NC_062220.1, forward strand.
CTTATATCAACTGCTAATGATAAAATTACCATATCTCCTTGCACTTATGATGGTTAGAGTAACTAAAATTCAAACCATAATCTCAAAATATAGTCAAGATAAATACCTCTTCTAGAAGTTATTGCCATCAACCAAAAAAGTCCATTTTCTTAAAAATTTAATTTAGAAAATTACTAAAATTCATATTCTACAAAAATTCTGTTGAACATATTTATCTACCTTTTTCTATTCTCTTTTCCAATATATCAGTTATTCTTTTAGCTTTCTGTTGAGACAGCTCAGGTTCTTATTACCATGAAATTGAATATAAGTTAGAAGAATGTCAGTCAATATGTAAGTTTTAGATAAACTACTTTCTGTAACCATGTTGGTAGTTATGAAATGTTTTCTACCACTTGACTATAAGGTTAATTCTGGAACAGGGTCAGGAGATGATTAACAGGAGGGTGCACTGAGTAAAACACCTGGAAAAAAAAATCCCTTTCTTTTGACTTAATAACCCATCTAGAAGCCATGGGGTTTCTAGATTCCTTCAATGTTAATTCTCAGAATCAGTTTATAACTGTTACCTCTATTCATTTTACACTGAGACTTCACTTCAGTTTGACCCTATTCTTATCAATTCACTGAAATTTTATTTTCTCATACCTCCAGGAATTTCTTAAAAGCTAAATTCTTTGTCATTGTCCTTAATTTTATTTCTAAATCTGAAACTGCTTTCACTTCTACCCTGACCTTCTTATATTACCTTGCTTTCCATAACCACACACCTTTTCAATAATACTCATTTTTTTTCAGCACAACTTCATTTTTACCTATGATACTGGCTCTACTTCCAACCTCTGACTAAAGAAAATAAGACATTTCTTGACTCCGTTTTCTTTCCCAAATAAATTCAAAGAGTACATCCACTCTCAGAGCCATTTATCCTTCAATGGCTTCTGTGAATACCCTTTTAAAATTAGGTTTGGTCAGAACTCAAATGATAGGCAGTGGTGACAGAAACATGCTTTCTCTCAAAAGGCTTCCACTATTATTTCTGTGGTAATTTTTAATGTTCTGTCATCCTATATGACTTTTCATCTAACCTCTAAACTATGTTATAACTTCTTATATGCCGGTTCTCTTGCATATTTTGCTATCATCTCATACTTAACTGAGCTTCCTCCAAAATCAGTTTTTTCCTCCACAACTTCAATTTCTTGCAACAATCCTATTTAATGTCAACAATGTATATTTACACCTTGGATCCTTTTAAAACTCTTTTATTGTGCCACAATGACTGAGTATTCATTATTCGCCAGGTACTATTCTAGAAATTAAACATATAAAGAAAACACAGTAAGGTCTTGCCCTTACAGGATTTGCATGCAAACTGGGGAATGGGAGAGGAGGCCTGTATTTCAATTCATTTAAAAATAATAACTCCTGAAACATAAAAGAGTAAAAAAAAAATAGAAATCACTAATTAGAAACTACATTTTAATGAATCTTTGAAGCTACAGATCTTGATATTTATATATGCTTAGGAAAGACGTACTCTAATAAAGACTTTATATTTTACATATATCCAAAGACAGGACTCTTTTATTTCCAAAGAAGCTATTCTACAAAAGACAGAACTAATGAATCATATACCCAACTTAAAATACAATGGAACCAAAATCCATGCATGGCCTTTTGCTACATTAAGCAGTAACTCTGAGTATGAATTTGGTTTCCCATAAAAAAGGCAGGGTGGTGTAGTAGAATGTAAACATACAAGACTTGGGTATAGAGAAAAATAGAGGGCTTGTTTATGGTTTGTGGTTATTTATTAATTAAAAAATAAATCCATTACATATTAGCTGTAAAACATTTTAAAACAAAAAATAACAATTTTTAAAAATTAAGTGAAAGAATAGTATTATTTGTTTACAAATCTCTTTTAATGTCTGGTCCAGTAGAAGACAGCTGGATTTTCAAAGGATGCAATCTGTTGTAATACATTGTTTTGATTCAAGTACAGTATGTGAAGAAAATTCAGACTTTATACAGTTAGAAAGGGGAAGTATTTTAAAAATTGTCTGTTCAAATAACTATGAACATTCATATTTGATAATACACCAAAAATGCAACAAGTGGTATTGCCATTGCCTTGATTCATCTAAAAGCACCAACAGCTGTAACCCTCCATTTTTGCACTATCACTGCAAATGTCAACATAGTGAAAAAGACAAATCACACCTTAATATTACAAAAATAGTCTTGGCTCCACATTCCTCTGAAAGAGTCTTAGGATCCAGGAGTCCTAACAACACATTTTAAGAATCACCAGACTAAATGATTTTCTTTTATATGAACAAACAATAATTAAGAGTAGTGGTCTTGTTTCTTTCCTTCCTTCCTTCCAAATGGGGGTCTCACTATGTTGCCCAGGCTAGTCTCAAACTTGTGTACTCAAGTAATTCTTCTGCCTCAGCCTCCCAAGTAACTGAGACTACAAGTATGCACCACCATTCTTGGCTCTAAATGATTTTCTTATATAATTTTTCCAATTTATAATGTATATTTGTTAAGTTATATTATAAATGGTCAAAAAATATTTTGCTGCTTGGTTTCTTCTGTTAAAATATACATATTAACTCAGTAATAATAACACTTAAGTATGTTTTACAATGGGACTCAAATTTTAATTGTAGATAAGACTTGATATTAAACATTACTGGAATATTCAAATATTAGTAGACTAAATCAATAGTTTTGTAATTTCACTAAAAATACTCAACAAAACAAAAACATCATGTTAGAATCCCTTAGTAGATTAAGCCTATACTAATAATTAAACTAGTGAAAATAAGACTGTGTTTAACATTGTATTTATGATATTTACAATCTAGTGGAGATGAGTTTAATAATGATAGTATGGTTTTAAATGCAAGATGTAGGAATTTAAAAGAAGAGAAAGTATATTTTAGGTTCAAGTAGTTGGGGATGAATCCAATATAAGGCAGAAACCTTATATTTAGGACTAAAAATGACAGTAATTAGAGAAGAAAGAACATATTTTAGAATTAAAAAGCAACAGGAACAAAGTTAAGGGGGGAGTATAATAATTCCTACAGGCAAGAAAAGCAGGAGGGAATCAACCAACCAATATGACAGTCAAGATCCCATTAAGAGAGTAATGAGAGATTAGGCTAACTGGGTAGAATGAAGGCAGAAGTAGGGAGTGTTTTGGAAGTCAAGCAGAATAATGCAGACAATAGGACACTGTTACAACTTTCTCACAAGAAAAAGAACATTGAAAGGAAGATTAATCTGGAAAAGAGATTATAAAAGGGACAGACTTACACAAAGATCATTTAGGAGTCAGATACTTTAAGTATTAAGAGCAAGAGATAATAAGGGTGAACCAAGTTTGAGGCAATATAAATGGAAATAAGTAATCCCAAGAGATAAACTTAATGAATCTAGTATTAGTAGCATGTTAGGTTAAGAATATGAGGAAATCAAGAATGATTTTAAGATATTTAGGATTATAGAAGTGAGAAGTAAAAAAGATTAACAACAACATATGTCAGGCAGCATAATAGACACATAATACATTAAGTGATTAACTGTCCTATAAACTCTGTGAGATTAATAACCACTTTATAGATAAGGAAGTTAAAGTTCGGAATGACTAAGTAACTTGGTTTGCTAATAAGTAGCTAACGCAGCCTTGATATGACTACAGGAGGTTATATAGTGGCTCAAGAGTCCAAAGCCTACAGTTATCTGCCTGGGCAACTAGCTTTGCCACTAACAAGTTATGAGAGTTCTGACAAGCTTCTTAACCTTAGTGTGCTTCGGTTTTCTTACCTGTAAAATATGGACAATATAGTACCTCATAGAACTATAATGAGGACTGAGATAAGTCACATAGAGCACTGTTAATAGGGCCTAGAAAATATCAAGCCCTAAATATATATTAACTATTATCATATTGTTAGGTAGTAGCCAGCTATGAGAAGTGAAATGCATGGCAAGGTCACATGTGTTCTTTAAATTACTTTAGGGTCTTTAAGCTACATTCAAAGTGGATGAGAAAGCAAAGGGTGATAGTTAATTTGTAGAAAATAAACAGAAGCAAAGGAGTTAATGGGAAAATACATCAAAAGAAAAGATTTAAAGGGACTAACACTTGACTGGGTCCACTGAGGTTGGGTGAAGCTAGAAATTATGTCTCCATTCATCTAAAGATGGAAGATTCCTCTAGTAGCATAAGCACGCTAAGGTAACGGTTGGACCAGCTACTGACCCCAGTGCCTACATTAACATGGGATTGACTTGTAGATGAAGCCCCCCTAAATAGGATGGCAACTACTACCAAATGTGAAGGAAACGCTGAACACCTGATGGGCAAAGAGTGCAGAAGGTGGTCCCCAATTCTGGTAAACATCAAACAATAATAAATTTGGAGATAGTGTTGTATCCTTTGTTGTTCTCTGCTCAGAAACTGCCTACTCTCTTGAAAGTGCTCTCTGCTTAAGTCTCACTGCTTTTACTTTACTTTCACCTCACTTTTACTTATAATAAAGTTCTCTTGTATGGTTTTTGGTGTCTGACATTAAATTTTCTTTCATCAGAATGCAAGAACTGAAGTTTGGAGTTTCAGCTCCCTGCTTCCCTGTGACAATACCAGCAAATATTTTGGTGTCAATAGGAGAGACCCAATTGTAAGACCCAATCTGCTGTAAAAATACAAAATTTCAAAGACAACTAAGTTAGAGGTGGATTATATGCAGGTATTTTTAGACAAATGAAAACAAAAACAAATGCAAAAATGAGGTAACAGCAATACCAATTAAAAAACCAATGTATACTTGATAAAATCGTAGGTCTGGATGACCTGAAATATTTACGGATTTTTTTTCACATTCACAAGTTTTGATTACAAAGATATTTCCTTATGTAATGATCTTACAAAACTTCTATTTACCTAAGCTTCTATAGTAGATGCTAGAAGTATAAAGAAGGTACCTAAAAATAGTTGTAAACAGATAGGCAGAGAGAAAATAAACAAATTTGTAAAATATAATGAGGTAGTTTATAGCAAATAAGTGATGCTAATAAACAAAAAAGAGTCATAGAAGTTAAAAAAAAAAAAAAAACCTGAAGTTCCTGAGGGATGTGACAGTTTATGAATACAGAAGTAACACATAAAGGACCTTGATAGAAGAGTAAAATTTAGATAGGAAATTGAAAAGTAAGAAGAGTGGAGGAGAGGGATACTCTCAGCACAGATAGCAGCATGGACATGGCAAACAGAACAATCAGGGCATGTTCTGAATATATCAACGAGAGCAGCTAAACCGAAACAATAGAAGAAATATTAACGAAGGTTGAAAGTTCAGTTTTTTGTCAAGTTCTAAAGAGCTCTGAATACTGATTTAAGAATTAAATGTCACTGAAGAGTTTCTCTTTCACATCAGATTTTCACAGCTATACAATCTACTTCTAAAAAAGTTAAACTTTTGGAACTATTGTGCTATCCTTTGTTTCTCTCATAAATTAGTGAATATAGGTAATTTCCATATAATTAAATAAGAATCTTTATATATTTGCTGTCGATAATGCTTTTTTTTTTTTTGTGCTCCAGGGCCTTGTGAATGCAAGGCAAGAACTCTACCAACTCAGCTATAACCCCAGACCCAATAATTATTTCTTGTTGAAAAGATATTTTTAAAGTTTATCAGTATTTTCACTTTTAGGAAAATATTTTGCCTTTAGAAAAGTCTTTTCAAGCAAATGAACCCCACAAAAAAGGAAGGAACTCAAACCTGACCATGATTAGGTGAGGCAAAAATATCTGTTCCTGAACTTAAAACAGCAAGTCAAAGTTTACAACTTTGCCTTTGGCACTGTTCCCTATAATTTTTTGATAGCTATCAAAAAAAAGTATTTCTTTAGAATTGAAATATAAATCAAATACTATATTTTGTTCATACTATGAAATACAATAAGGATCAAAATACAATTATAGCAATAAGAATATATGAACCAACTTCATTATTCAAACTTCCGGTTTAATTTAGGTATAATATTTCAGTATAATGTTTCAGGTATGATAAAGAATCATAAACAATGTAGGCATATTTAATTTTAGAAAGTTAACTCATTGGAATACTACATAACATGTACATGTCTGTATATATTTTCAAGATCACAGTTGCTGTCCCCTTTCACCAATTTGTCATCAATTGTTTTATAGTAATACTTACCCTAATATTCTATTCATTCCATGTCTAGCAGCATAGTGCAATGGAGTATTGTGCTGGTAGGGCTCCCCATAAGATGTATTTGGATCAAGGGATTCTTTTAACTGAGGATTGTTTTCATATATTTGGCAGGCCAGGTTTTCATCACCATTGATGAGTGCTTTACGGAATTTGGTGGTTGTATTTCCCATGTTTTGTTTTGTTTTCTTTTCTAATAAGCAGTGGTGCTTTTTTCTTTTCTCTGTTAGCCACTTCTTGAATGCTTCTGCAACATGTTTCACATCCTAATGAAGGAAAAGTTATTCAAATTAGCTTATAAAACAATAATTATAAGTAGCATCTTAGAAGAATTAAAAACACTAAAAAAATTTGAGAAGCATATGTAAAGGGCAAAAACAATGCTATATTTTATGAAATTTGTCTTAGCTAAAAAAAATCTCAAATTTTTAACACTGCCCAAGTTAGCTTTTTGTTAAACTATAATATTTTATCACACAGATACTGTTATGGTTTCATAGGCTGTACTATAAAAGTTTACATACATGAGCTTTTCAAGTTTCCTCTTCACATGGGCAGGAAATCAGCTTGACTGAGTTTTATGGTTGAATACACTTAAATTTCCATATAAATCTTACTCAGTCAATTTGTGGAATAGCAAATATAAGAAATTTTATTCAAGTAAGAATTACAAAATAGTCTTAAATTATAGTAAAGGAAAATAAACCGTTCAGTGCTTATAACATCAAAGAAAAATTTTTAAATGAAAATATAAAACCACAACTTATTGAAACTCAGATAACAGGAAACTAATAAAACTGATTATAGAAAGAACAAAAGTATCACAACTTTATGATTAGTAAATATATTTCTTTATTTTTAAGTAAATATATTTCTTTATAGTATAAAAAATTTAAAACAAGGATGAAAACATCAAATGTTTATGTACTGAATTTGGAAAGTGGTTATGATAAAGATCTTACGGGCATGAACTGGTGAAGCAATGTGAGGTGGGTGGTATAAGGTCACAGAAACAAATACTGCTTGAAATATGAAATACCATATTTGCCTACACTCTGTAATTTTAAGTAAGTTATTTACCCTCTAAAAGCCTCATGTTCCAATTTATACAGCAAATAAATTACTATTTATAAGACATGGCTATAAGGATTACAAGAATAACTTTATGTACTGTACCTAAGAGTCCTTGGTTAGTGTGTTCAATGAATGCCAGTTTTTTTTCCATTCCAATAAATCTTATTTCTAAATCTGTTATTGAACAATGATTACTATAGCTTGAAAAAGAGACTCATTTGTTGAAGGATTGGTTCCTAGCCAGTGGCACTACTGGAAGGTGATAGAAACTTCACATGGGGAATAGTGGGAGGAAGTTAGGTCACCAGGAGCATGCCCTTGAAGAGGATATTGGGACCCCAGCTCCTTCCTCAGTCTTTTTGCTTCCCCACCATCATGAGTTGAACAGGACTCCTGCCACGTGCTCCCATCATGATGTACTGTGTCAGCACAGGCCCAAAGCAACAGGATCAGTAACCATGGACTGAAAACTTAGAAAAGACAAACCAAAATAAACCTTTCCTCCTTTTAAGTTGATTGTCACAGGTTTTTGACACAGTAACAGAAGTTAACACAATGATCAAAACTAGTGATCTGTATAAGTAAAAGACAGGTATGGGGCGGGGGGGGGGGGGGTCGGGAACTCTATGCAAGAATTGGAGAATTGGTGAGTATGCATGGAGCTCAGGGTCCCGAGCACTGAATGAACAGAAGATAAAACTGAAAATAGTTTGGGCCAGATAAGAAGCTTATAGTTTAACCTGAAAAGAACAGAAAATTAAAGACTTTTATGCAGGGCCAGGATATAATTATTTTATAATTAGAAAATGAACTACAGTGACAATGTAGAAGATGGAATGGAGGGCAGAAAAACTTAGAGGCAGAGAAAATAAGAGTCTATCATGTTACCCAATTAATATAATGGCAGATTGGACACTAAAATATAACTTTAAAAAATAAAAATAATACATCAACACAATATTTGTACAGGGTAATAACAATTTCAACAGAAAACAACTGAAAGAACAGAAAAAAACAAATGAGTTGTTTATTTAAGTCTCTTATAAAATTATGACTCTCAACCTTGGTTGTACATTCTAATAATCTGGAGAATCTCATAGTGTTCTACTGGCTAAACTATAAACCAGACTAGCTAAATTTGAATCTCTAGGGGTGACCCCCATGCATTGGTATTTAAGTTCCTTAGGTGATTTGAATATGCAGAAACTACTATATAAAAATCTCCTGAAGCCATCTGCCTATTTGAGAGAGAGGTGTTATCTACTTACTACAGCAGTACATTTTCTGGTCCACAATTTTACTTAATGAGGTCACCAACAGGTATTTGGGTTCTCTGTTACTGGTTTTTAAATTTTAAACACACAAATACATATGCATAGTAAAACATTTTGAAGCTATAAATAAAAAGAACCAAAATGCCCCTCAGTGTTTTTATGGGAAGATAACCAGTTAATATTAACAAATAACCACCCTATTGATCTCTGTATTTATTTATATGTGTGTGTATATATGTGTGTGTATGATCACACACACACACACACACACACACACAAATTGGCTTATACTACATAACTTAAATTTTGTATTTAATCTTTCAGAGGATTATTGAAACTTTAGTCTTAAAATCCTACTTCTTTATTGTCTCATCTTGAATCAGAGGAGAAAATCCTTCCCTCCCACACTCTATGCTTATCATAATGTACCACATCTGGGATTTTTTGGGATAGCCTGGATTTTATTTTATTCTATTTTTTTTTTTTTAAGAATCTATGAGTGATATATTTATACTCAGTAAAATAACTTGTGTTTGCTATATAGCTCTAAGCATTTAAGTATTTATTATTCATAATAAGAATTCCAGTTCACTGCCTATTTCTCTATTTCTATCTGTAAGAATATGAAGGATATCGTGGGTTTTGAAAGGTCTTTCTTAAGACTTTGGAAACTCTTGGAAACTTTCAGTTGTTTTTGTTATCTTCTCTGATAGAATGTAGCTCAACTTATAAACATTTTCAACATTCTGAGTTAGATTAAAAAATAACCACTTTCTTTGATCCATGTTAGAATATTACTTTAGGAAAATGTTCTATGAAAAAATAGGAAAATTAACTTGTATCCAAGATGTAAAAGAAATGTAGAAAACAATGATAACATGGGATACTTAAAGTAACATGCTACTCTTTTTTAAAAAAAAAATTCTAAATGTGCATTGAATATTGCTGTTACTCTGCTGAAAAGCATAATGGCATTTGGAGGCTTTTTCTGTGGTCTTCAGTAATTTTCAAGTTTGTTTCATTTTAAAAATGTGATCAACATGCCTGAAATTCACCAGGAAACATCATTTAAAAGTCATATTTATGCTAGGGTTGTGGCTCAGTGGTAGAGTGCTTGCCTAGCCATGTTGAGGCACTGGGTTCAATTCTTAGCACCACATATAAATAAATAAAAAATAAAGATCCATTGACAATTAAAAAAAATTTTTAAGTCATATTTATCCTCAGAAGTCTTGCTTAGAAATCTGCCAGATGTCTTTTACTTTTTCACATACAATTATTGCCTGAAATGACAGTTCCCTCTCTGTCTGAATCAAAATCCCTAAGTAATATTCTCCATGAAATATGTTATATTACATATATGTACTATTAGATTTATACTGTATTTCTTTTGGAGATGCTATTATAAATGGTACTTTAAAAATAAAATTCTAGTATATACAAATACAATTAATTTTCTTTTCTGTGAACCTGCTGAATTCACTTATTAATTCTAGGAAGTGTTAAAAAAAAACTTGATGTTTTGGGGAGCTTGTCTAAATTAATTTCACATAACCTATAAATATAGTTTATTTCTTGCTTTAACCTGTACACTTTTTATTTCTTTTTCTTGCCCTACTGCATTAGCTAACCAGATTTTAAAATTAATGGGCCAAAGTTTGGGGAGAAACAGAATACTTGCAAATACTGAAATCATCTCTCCCAAAGTATTCAATAATTATAAAATATACAATAGTAATTTTGCAATGAAGAAACATGAAAGATACCACTGAACCAGGTAATCAAGTCTAACACCTCCCGCAGCATACTGACATCATGGACTCTAATTTGATGCACTAACAAAGGCAACTAAATTCCAAAGTATTCTCATGAAAAATAAAAAAGCATAACATCCATCTAAGTATGAGAAAATATTACTCAAATTGAGAGACAGTCTACAAAATAACTTGGCAGTAAGTCTTCAAAAGTGTTAAGACCATGAAAGATGAGAAAAGACTACAAATGTTCATGAATTAATAGAGACTAAGGAGACATGAAAACTCAAATTACTAAAATAGTGAAAGTAATCATGAAATTCATCTGGAAGAACAAAAGACCCAGAATAGCCAAAGCAATTCTGGGCAGGAAGAGTGATGCAGGAGGTATCACAATACCAGACCTTAAACTCTACTATAAAGCAATGGTAACAAAAATGGCATGGTATTGGCACCAAAATAGAAAGGTAGACCAACAGTACAGGATAGAAGACATGGAGACATACCCACATAAGTACAGTTATCTCATACTAGCAAAGGTGCCAAAAACATACACTAGAGAAAAGATAATCTCCTCAACAAATGGTGCTAGAAAAACTGGAAAAACTGGAAATCCATATGCAGTAAAATGAAGTTAAACCCCTCTCTCACCCAGTACAAAACTCAACTTGAAATAGATCAAGGATATAGGAATTAGACGCTTCAGCAAATAGAAGAAAAAGTAGGCCCAATCTTCATCATGTTGGCTTAGGACCAGACTTCCTTAACAAGACTCCCAGAACACAAGAAATAAAAGCAATATTATCCCAATAAATGGGATGGATTATTCAAAATAAAAAGCTTTTTCTTGGCAAAGGAAACAATTAATAATGTGAAAAGAGAGCCTACAGAGTGGGAGAAAATCTTTTCCACACACAGTTGAGACAGAGCATTCATCTCCAAAGTTTATAAAGAACTTAAAAAACTTTACACCAAAACTACAAATAACCCAATCAATAAGTGGGCTAAAGAACTGGGCAGACACTTCACAGAAGAAGATATACAAATGATCAACAAATATTTGAAAAAGTGCTCATCATCTCTAGTAATCAGAGAAATGTAAATTAAAGCTACTTTAAAATTCCATCTAACTCCAATTAGAATGCCTATTACTAAGAACACAAGCAATAATAAGTGTTGGCGTGGATGTGGGGAAAAAGGCACACTGGTACATTGCTGGTGGAGTTGCAAATTGGGGCAGCCACTCTGGAAAGCATTATGGAGATTCCTCAGAAAACTTGGAATGGACCCACCATTTGACCCAGTTATTCCACTCCTTGATTTATACCCAAAGGACTTAAAATCAGCATACTACAGTGATGCAGCCACATCAATGTTCATAGCAGCTCAATTCACAATAGCTAGATTGTGGAACCAACCGAGATGCCCTTCAAGTGATGAATGGATAAAGAAACTGTGGTGTATATATACACAATGGAATATTACTCAGCCATAAAGAATTAAATTACGGCATCTGCAGGTAAATGGATGGAGTTGAAGAATATTATGCTTAGTGAAATAGGCCAATCCCAAAAAACCAAAGGTCGAATGTTTTCTCTGGCAAGTGGATGACAATATATAATAAGGGGGGATGGAGGGGAGGTAAGAGAAGAATGGAGGAACTTTGGATTGTGTAGAGGAAAATGGGGCGGGAGTGGGTGGGGAAAGGAAAGATAGTGGACTGAGACATTAATACCCTATGTACATGTATGATTAGAGGAATGGTGTGAATCTACGTTGTGTACAATCATGGAAGTGAAAAGTTGTACCCCATTTGTGTACAATGAATCAAAATGCAGTCTGTAAACATAAAAATAATAATAAAAATAAATAAATTCAGCTAAAAAATGATATATAACAGCTAGTCTAGAATTTGTCATGTATTAGGTATCTGATCTTTGGCAACTTAAAAAAGTAGACATTTTTCAACTATATTCTGAACAAAGATTAATAATAAATAATTTTCATTATTTTTCTAGGTAACTGGCAGTATTAATAAAGACCACTACTATATAATTGTACTTCCAAATACTAAGTAAGAGGGACACACATTTTGTTAGTACAAAGCCAGGAGCAGGACATAGATCTTGTACTGGGGGTATGTGAAAAATACACACATTCCTTTGACAGCGAGTAAAAAATTCTGAAACATTGCTAAAAATGAAGATCAGTTTAAGACATTTGGGGTTTCACCTGTCAAACCATATATTAAGTGAAGTCAAATGTGGTTTTACTCTTGTAGGCTTCCTGAAAGAAGATCACGCACACATACCCACAGTCTACCAAAAAATTTCTGAAAATTAGAAACTGTGAAAATGACTAAAGCTAAGAAAAATCTTTTAACAAAAAAAAAGCAACCTCCCGTAACATGCACTCTAGAATTGAAATTCATTTTGCTGTTATTCCACTATCTTAATATGGCAGCATTCAAAATAAGATGGCAACATAAACACAAAACTATTATCATGGCAGTAATAAAAAATTAATAAATGTAACTGCTTAAGTTTTGTCAGCAAGCAGGAAAAGAAGAAAATCCAACCTATTCTGACTCCTTCTGTATACTTTTTAGATCTACACCACTTACACGGTATGATTAAAGATGTTGCAGTTAGAAAAGGAAGAAATGAAAATAGCTGCAAAAAGCAGCAGCTGACTGCTGGTTTTCACCAAACTGGCATATGAACACCAAAAATAGCTAACATGAGTCCAAAGGGGAAAACTGTAAACTTGGGATACAGCTACTATATGAAACATCACTTTTCTATTTCCTATTAAAGCATAATTTTCTGTAATGATCAATACCTCTTCACAAAATTTTTCAGATCAGTGAAATTTTTCTTAGGCAGTATTCAGCCTTCAAACATTTGACTTTTCAACTACCCAAAATGTTAAGTGTTATACTTTAATTGACCCATAAAGTATTTTCCAATTTTGAATTTGGAATTTCATAGTGACTGAAAAATAAATATTTCAAGATTTAATGCTATGGTGCTGTCATTGAACAGTTTAATTTCAGCAATTTTGACATCTCTGGCTCCTCAGATTATTTTGCTTTCATAATTAAAAAAATATTTTTAGTTGTAGATGAACACAATACCTTTAATTATTTATGTGGTGCTGAGGCTCAAACCTAGTGCCTCAAACATGCTAGGCAAGCACTCCACCATTGAGTCACAACCCCAGCCCTACTTTCATAATTTTTGACCATTATATTGTCCTATTTCAAAAACATAAGTGAAAATGTTAAATTGGAAGTGTTTATTTCAGAATTATTAAAGATAAAGTCTCAAAGTTGATGTATTTAGACAAATATTATTTTTGCTCCAAAAAGTAAAACTTTAGCCCTTCCCTAAACTTCAAAGTGTAGAAGTATAGGTTTGTAGTCAAATGTTGTTTTTAAAAGGAATCCTTAACTTTAATGTTTGTAAGCAATATTAAATCCTTGAAAATTTTAAGAAGTAAACTATAATTGGGAATTTTAAGTTACACATCAGGGAATTGAATTGCTCCCTAACATGAAAAGAGAATAATTGTTTCTCATACTAACTACAAAGAACAAATACAGAGTTGCTACAAAACTGTTTAGATTATCTTCATTGGAAAACCTTCATTCCACCATCTACTGTTTAAGTCAGTGAGGTGAGTCTTCCTAGCTTTGCTGTGCCTTCCAATGTAAGGTACTCTTTTAAAATTTATTATTGTTGTGTGGAAAACTTGAAGTATAAACTATTTCAATTATAAGAACCCTATTTTCAAATTCATTGTTATGATAAATCTGTTATGCTAAATTTATCAGGTTAAACTAAATTTATTTGATATCATAATTTTTGCCTCATCTGTCTGAGGATATCCTATAGTAATGTATGGATGGAAAAGTTAACATAGTGAGCTTGAGACAACTATCCTTAGAACTAACTCTACTTTTAAGGTCCATAGCTGGTTTCTGAGAACTTGGATTTCAGGAGGGTTCCCTGACTGGAGTGGTTCCATGTGCTTAAATTTTTTGTATAAACAATGTAGTACATGCATTAAATGCCTGCTTTTTTCCTGAGAGTCCAGATTGTTGGTATATGCCAGACAGAAGGTGCCTACATGACTAGTCTTCAATAAAAACCCTGGGCAGAGTCCCTAATGAGCTTCCTTGGTAAACAAAGTATCACATGTGTTATCACAATTCAATGCTGGAGGAATTAAGCACATCTTGCCTGACTCTGTAGGAAGAAGATTCTTGGAAGCTTGTGCCTATTTTCCTCTAGGCCTTGCTCCATATGCCTTTTTTTTTTTCTCTCTGCTGATTTTTCTTCAAATCCTTTGATGTAATAAATTTTATTGTGACCACAATTAATATGTCGACTTTTTTTTAAGAGACTTGCTGAACATGGGGGTGGGGTTGAGGACTGCTAAATACAATAGTGTCAGACATGGGATATCCCAGACCATTTGGTGCTTGAGTAGCAATATAGTTATCTATAATATGAAACATCAGGGGAGTTGCTTTCCATTATAAGAGGTAAAAGTTGCCTATGAAATTTGAAAATGATAGATTAAACATCAGGAGAGTTGGCTTGCTAAATTTTCTTCCTCTTTTGTGTAAACTGACTAAAAGTAAGGGAGAGGATATTCTGGGTGATGTCTTTGGTTTGTTTTTTCCTTGCAGGGTCCAAATATTCCCAAAATTGAACTCTGGATGAGTCAAATTTTGAAAATTTACATTTGTCTTCCTCTAAGTGCAAGAGGGAAAAAAAGGTTAAATCAACTCCCAAGAATAAAATAAAGTTTTAGATAAACTCAGAGGGAAAAGGAGGAGGAATTGGATAGATACCTTCCAACAGTTTTTTCACGTTGCTGTACTAACTCCATCCTCCTTTGTATTCTAGCAAGAATATATACAAAACTTCAGTCTTACCCATCACCCTCCATAGCTATAAATACAAAATTTACTGCTAGGAACTTGAATAAAATTGATGAGAAAAAAAATTGTACATAATTATTTTGTGGCTATTGCATCTGGATATATGATAAAACTGATGTAAACTGTTAAATACTTGTAATTTCATAAATTCTAGAAGGATCGTTTCCCAATCAATCAGAAAAAGCTGAAGAGAAAAAAAATGTTAATGGGACAAAACTCTTGGTTTTTGTTTTTGGTGAAAAGATTGAAATTTAAACACTTTGAATATCAGAAAAAGTCTTTTTTAAAATATTCTTTTAGTTGTGGATGAACACAATATCTTTACTTATTCAGTTTTTTTAATGTGGTCCTGAGGATCGAACCCAGTGCCTCACACATGCAAGGCAAGTGTTCTATACTGAGTTACAGTCCACGTTCAGAAAAAGTCTTTATAACTAAATATTTTTGCCTATTGAAGCCCCTGCAAAAAAGGAGACAAAAAATGAGAAAGAACCTCTAGATAGATGTTGATATACTCTGGAGTTGTAAAGCTAATCTTCAATTAATAATGAGCTCTTATGAAATCAGAAACATCACCCTGGTGATATTTCAGCCTGATGTGCATATTATTTTTGAGTGGATCAATTTAGATTCTAGATTGATTTAAGATAAAAGAGTCTAAGAAAGCCTTGCTTGTCATTTGAACTTGGAATATGGCTGCCTGGTCTTGCAGTCTCTGCTTTGTTATTGAAAAAGACTAGCTGGTAGCTTTTTTGGAATTCTGAATTCATAAATCCTAATTGCTCAGCCCTGACTCTAAGCTAAAACCTGTACTGTCTGAAATGGGTATGGGCCATTTTGGCCTCAGCATGAACTCTGCTGAACTGAAAATAGGCACAGGCTCAATGAACACAACTTAAACTCTGGGAATGTTGCAGATTTAGGACACTCCTCTGTGAGCCTTAAACTATGAAAAACATCAATGGATGCCAGCTGGACTGTCTGGGTCATATCCAAATGCCCACAGGAAAGTGCTTATTCTCTGATGAGACAATCTGAAATTGGGCTGCTGATCAATTTTATTTCTTATTCCTGCCCAAAGTTGCAAGTTGCAGGAAGGTATAGCACAAAGAGCATGACTCCTTTACCTACCCTAGACAGCCTGGATTCCAGACTCCCTCTACAGAATGTCTCACTCCTACTTACTTGTATTCAGGTTTTTAGATTAGTTGCAGTTTTCAAGAACAGACTCATAACCTGACTCTACTTGCTTTTCTCTTGAGACTTACACTTTAGTGAAGCAATTTGATTATTAAATGAAGCTTTCCCCAAAAGGAATTGTTTTTTTCCTATTAATTAGATAATTGGTCAGAAAAAACTGGGGATGGGGGTGATTATGTAAATCCATTATGAAAAGTTTTGAAAAACCAATTGTTCATCCTTTCCAATTCCTGAACATACTGAAATGTGTCCTTCTGGTCAAAGTACACGGACACACATACACACACACAAACACATTTGCAGTGCCAGGGATTAAACTCAGGGTCCCACACATGCTAAGGCAAGCACTCTATTATCACTGAGTTATACAAACAGCCCTATTTCCTTTTTCTGATTTAAGAGAAAGATCATTTCAGAATCAAAAGCTTACATGATGATAGCCACAGTCATCTACTGCAAAATAACTATAGCCTTCAACTTAAGCAAAGTGAGAATCTGGGGATACTTTATATTTCCTGTCCCTCACTGCTATTCTACTGGTTTAGTCTAAAAAGAGTGAAACTAGTTATTGCAAAAAAGAGAATTCAGAAGAAAGTGAACCTATCCTGAAGACATTTTGTAACACTTTTAATTGTATTATAAAATGAAATACGATTTCTAATGTTCTTTGTGTTTAAAGTCAAACATTGTCTGGAAAACATTGTGGCTCACTACCATGTCTGCAAAGTATCTTCTTGTGATGAATAATTTATACTTTAGAGTAATGCTCTCCTCAAATACTCTATCAAAAGCTGTTCTAATAATAAATGGTATTTCTCCTTTAAATTCCTTGTACAAAAGTTACTGAAAAAAAAATTAATATACAGAAAGAGATGCAAGTTGAAAGAAAAATACCCATAATCCATAGAGGTGATTTTGCTTTCATAGGACATGGATTAAACAGTTAAAACATTTAAAAATAATTTATAATTACATTTGCAACATAAGTTGTTTTTAATTCACTGATTTTGCAAGAAGTCTATCAGACTCCTCTACAAATCAAAGGACTATAAACTCCTTTGTAAATCAAGGGACTTTACAAATCAAGGAACTTTCCTCCATTATATTCCCAATATATTTTTATTTACCCAACAACTATTACATCCCTTCTCTGATAAGAGCAATTCAATTGTTCTGGAAAAACTCTCCCACCACAATCATGACTTGGTTTAGTAAGACTGGATACACTAAGAGGGGGGCGCAATTCAATGGAAAAAGGATAGTTTTTTCAACAAATGGTGTTGAAACAACTAGACATTCTCATGTGGAAAAACAGAAAGAAAAAAGTTCCATCTTTTGCCTACCCTTATCTCATGAACAGAGAAGCACACAGAGAAAATTCCTTCATCTTCTCATAGTCAAACTTACAAAACTATCTTGCACTTAAAAAACGGCTTCTCTATTTCTTCCTGTTACAATGAAAGTACCTCACTTGCAAAGCAAAGGCATATATTCTACTTCTGATAAGAATCCCTTCCTTTTCGAGAACTTTTCCTTCCTTTTCAAAAATAATGTTCTTTCATTTACCTTAACCTATTGTAGGGATATAGCTCAGTTCGTAGAGTGCTTGTCTTGGGTTCAATCCCCAGAACAGCCAAAAAAAAAAACAAAACACAAAAGATCTTAACCTATTGCTATGCTACCAACTAGAGAATCCAGAGAATGATATAGGCCTAAATCGCTCACCAATGGCAAACATGTTCTATTATTTTCTATCTTTAGAAACACTCATTTAAAGGATGTTATTCTCAAAAACATTTGATCAACTGTATATCCCAATGGAAAAAAAATAATTTTGAACACTATCTAAAACCCCCACAACAATATCAAATTACAAATGCACTGTACTGTAGATCTACACATGAAAGGTAAAACAATAACACTTTTGGAAGAAAACACAATTATATCTTCATGACCATAATGTAAGTAAAGATACCTTGCAGAAAACAATGAAAAATCTCCTTAGAGACTTTCAGGAGTGTAAATATCATTAAGGAGTATGATAGAAGAAACTGGAACTCACGAGTGTAAACCAGTATAGTCACTTTGGAAAACTGTTAGGTATTATCAAATTAAGCATATGCAAATTCTGTCATCCGGCAATTTCACTCCTAAATATAGATCCCACAGTGTGTGTTTGTGTGTGTGTGTGTGTGTGTGTGTTTAAAAAACAGGTACAAGAATATTTATAGTAGCATTATTTCTAAAAAACTGAACCAAGTTCAAATACTGATCAGTAGCAAAATTGTGGTATATTCACAATTTGAAACAATAGTCAACAATAAGAAATAATAAACTGTAATCACATGTAACAATATAGAGAAATACATTTTGAGTGAACAATAATAAACTGGCATATATTATGATTCAATTTATATAAAAAATAACAATAATGGTAAAGCTATATTATTGAAGTCATAATAATAGTTACATTTGGGAGGCCGAATTTTGACTACATGAGGGATGGGATGCATTAAGGAGGTTTCTGCAGTACTATTTATGATCTTTATATAGACCTAGGTATTTCTCTACATAAATACTGCACATACATACATACGCACTGATGACTGCCAAATCATAAATGCTGACTTCTGTTCTGATGTCCAGATTCCCGTATCATATCATAAAAAGAATTGGCCAACTCAAATGACATATCATAAAAAGAATTGGCCAACTCAAATGACATTTCCTCTTGATCTTTTCCATCAATCTGTTCTTCCTTCATTTTTGCGCATCTCACAAGTGACATTACCATCTAGTCACTCAGTTCAGTAACAAAGGAAGTCATCCTTGAATTCTTTCTCATCATATTCAACCTAAGAGTAAACACTTTCAGGTTCATTCTGAAAATACATGCATTATGAATATGACCAAATCTCACCATTTCTTGGACAATCCTAGCTCTGGCCACCTTCACCTCATCCTGCTTCAACAACTTCAACAGCACCCTAATTGGTTTTCCATTTCTACTTTTGCCCTCCCTCTTCAATAATCTATGTTCTACACAGCAGCCAGAGGATTATTTTGTTTTGCTTTTTAACATAATTTGATGACTTGAAGCTGCAAATAGAATCGAATCCAAATGCCTCCCATCCCTTGCTCAGTACTCTCCATCAACATTGACCCTTTTGGGCTAGGGATATAGCTCAGTTGGTAGAGTGCTTGCCTTGCAAACATCAAGGCCCTGGGTTCAATCCCCAGCCCTACCAAAAAAACAAAAAAAAAAAAAGAAAGAAAGAAAGAAAAAACATTGACTCCTTTTGAACATGCCAACATTTTTTCTTTTTTTTTTCTTCTCCCCCCGCCCTCCCTACTTAAACCTCAGGGCCTTTGCATATGTAGTTCATTCTGCCTAAAACATTCAGCATTATTCCCTCCATTTGTTTTTGGCTTAAACATCTCCTCATCATCCCATTTTTGTCTTAAATATAATGTTCTCAGAGATGCTTTCTTTGAATACCATCTTCACTAAATGCATCTTTGTTCTGCCCTCACACTGTTATAATTTAATCTATGTATCCCTCAAATCATTTGCCCTTTGATTTATTTATATGTTTAATGTTGGTCTGCCCTACTAAATTATAAACTTGCTAAGGTTAGAGGCCTTGATTGCTTTATTCACTGGTATAAAGCTAGCACTTAGCATTTTGGCACATTAAAAATGCTTAATAAATATTTACTGAAAGGAGAGATTACTTACTGAAAGTATTATCTTCCTCTGAATTCTTATCACTGTAAACATTAATCTACTTCATGTCTATAATGCCATTGTATTTTTCCCACAAGTGTTTCAATCTGTTTTTTAAAAGGTATAAGATATAGCTATATAAGGCATAACGAAGTCCACCCTGAAAGCTTCAATTCCTTTCCCTGTCTCCCAGAAATCTGAGGTTTTTTGTCTTTGTTTTTAATGCAATCTACCTTTTCATCTGTAGGAGAGATGAAATAAGAGGTGTTTAATCATACAGAATACTATGCAATAGCTAAAACATCAAAAGGACTTACATGAACATTGTTTAAAAGATTTTATTTATACAGGGCTGGGGAGATAGATAGCTCAGTCAGTAGAGTGCTTGTCTTGTAAGCACAAGGCCCTGGGATCGATCCCCAGCACCCAAAAAAAAAAAAAAAGGATTTTACTTATCCAACTGAATTGTAAACTTGTGGGTATATAGTTTTATAAATCTTTGTATTTCCCACATTACAGTGTACACATTTACCAAATCCAAAATTAAGATATACAAGTTGAAAAATATGGAAGCCAAATATAATACTTGAAATAACAACATGTGTTCACTGTATCCATAAGCAACAGCATAATGCTGAATATAAGAATAAGTAGTCTCTATCTTTACCTAGTTAATCTATTTATGCATACATGTGCTGACTATAACAAAAACTATCGGCTAGGACTAAAGTCATCTTATTTTGGCAGGTCAGCAGCAGTTGTTGTTGTTTTTTTTGTTTTTGTTTTTGTTTTTACTTTTTTACTTCTAAACAAGTCTAAAAATTGAAAGATGTGTTGAGAGTAACACTTCTACATGCCTGATGCTTTCTTCCATTTACAAAGAGCCCAACTGTTAAAATATTTCTGACTATATTCTACCCCAAGGACATTAGAATACCTGGGAAGAAAAACTGGATGTTTCCTGGTTTGACCTCTCAACTGGTTCAGAATTCACACAAGAAACAGAGGTCATTAAAATCCCACCACAATATCAAGTTCCTTAAAATATGTTTTAAGCAAGGTGAGAAAAAGCTGTGCCCCTTTAAACATACCACTAACCTTTATGTAAATAAAACTTATGAAAATGACTGCGAACTGTTATATAAACACAAAACTATAAAGAACAAAAATCAACAGCTTAACTGTTTTTTAAAGAATGGAACTTAAAGGCTTTAGTATCAGAGTTAAAATTTCAGATGTTGTTAATGAAAATATTTAATAGGGTTTGAAAAATACATGTACAGAAGGTACAGATTTATAGGGAGATACTCATGGGAAAACCTACTCCTGGTCATGTATCTTCTGTCATTTAATTCACATACAATACCACCTGCATTTTAAAGATAAAAGTCATTGGGAGTTTATTTTGGGAAGGCTTTTTAGTATACTGATAAAATTCTGAAGGCAAACTTCGGTTTGAATCCTGGATGTACCACTTAATTAGATTATGAACTACTTATACACATTGACATTCAAATCCTTATTTGCATCTAGAAGAATTCATTTATAGTTTATACATCTTTAGCTATTGATAATGAATCGTCACATTAAGTACATTCTATTGCCACAGTTATGAAATAAATTAAGGTTAAGGACTTCCTCACGTCTATTGTCTGTTGCCAAGGCTATACATACTGCCTCAGACTACAAATTCTCCAATATCAGAAACCAAAACCTGAGTCCTATGTATTTGACATGTTCTGGACTTCACTTTATATTCCATGTATCTCAATGAAGTAATGAGCAATAAAATACTGCAATGTAATGGCCCTATGATGCCAACAAAAATGCAAAGAATTAAGTCTGAAGCTAACCATGCTTCTCTGTATCCTAAAGAAATGGTAGCAGGATGAACATAAGTGCTACAGTTACTCTTTGAAATTGAAAAAAGGACGTGATTCAAAACGTTTTCTGACTTGCCAGGGATGTTGCAAATTTTTAAAGTATATTTGTTGGTCATTTGTATTTCTTTATATATATATACACACATACACATATTTAGTTATAGGGGGACAATATATATATATATATATTTAGTTACAGGGAGACAAAGTATCTTTATTTTTATGTAGTGCTGAGGACCAAACCCAGTGCCTCCCGTGTTCCAGGCATGCGCTCTACCACTGAGCCACAACCTCAGCCCTCATTTGCATTTCTTCTTTTGAAAAATGTCTGTTTAGTTATTGATTGGATTATATGATTTTTTTAAAAAAATATTTTTTAGTTGTAGATAGATACAATTTCTTTGTTTTTATGTGGTGCTGAGGATCAAACCCAGTGCCTTGCGTGCGCCAGGCAAGTGCTCTACCACTGAACTATGGCCCCAGCCCTGGTTATTTGGTTTTTCGGTGTTAAGTTTTTTATATGAATTCCCTGTCAAAGGAAGAGTCAGCAAAGATCTCCTATTCTATACGCTTTCTCTTTGCACTCATTTCCTTTGCTGTGCAGCTTTTTAATTTGATGCCATTCCACTTATTGATTATAGGTTTTATTTCTTAAGTTTCAGGGGTCTTGCTAAGGAAGTTGGTGCCTGTGTCAATATGCCTATCGTTTTATTCTAGCAGTTGTAAAGTTTCTGTTCTAATTCTTAGGTCTCTGATTCACTTTGAATTAACTTTTGTGCAAAGTGAAAGACAAGGATTTAGCTATATTCTACATATGAATATATACTTTTCCCAGTGCCATTTGTTGAAAAGGCTATTTTTTTTCCCAATGTATGTTTTTGGATTTTTGTCGAGTATCAGATGACTGTATCTGGGGATTTGTTGGTGTGGCTTCTATGCATTAACCTTCATGTCTGTTTTAATGCCAATATCATGCTGTTTCTGTTACTATAGCTCTGTAGCATAATTTGAAAACAGGTATTGTGATGCCTCCAGCATCATTTTTTTTGCTGAGGATTGCTTTGGCTATTCTGGAGTTTTCATTCTTCTAAATCAATTTTAGGACTTTTTTTTTTTTTTTTTGATTCTGTGAAGAATGCCAACAATATTTTGATGAGAATTGCATCAAAATTATATAACATATTTGGTAGTATGGTCATTTTGACAAAATTAAGTCTGCCTATGCAAGAACATGTGAGATCTTTCCATCTTCTAAGGTCTTCTTCAATTTCTTTCTTTAGTGGTCTACAGTCTTACTGTAGAGGTCTTTTTATCTGCTTGCTTAGATTTATTCTCAAATATTTTATTTTATTATTTTGAGGTAAGGTGAATGCAATAGTTTTTCTAATTTCTCAGAGATTCATTACTGGAATACAGGAAAGGATTAATTTATGTATTTTGATCTTGTATCCTGCTATGATGCTGAACTGGTTTATCAGCTCCAAGTTTTCTGAATCTTTTAAATATAGGATCAAATCATCAGCAGAGATAATTTGACTTCTTCTTTTCCTATTTGTATCCTTTTAATTTCCTTCTCTTCCCCAATTGCTCTGGCTACAGTTTCAAGAACCATGTTGAATAGGAGTGGTGAGAGTGGAAATCCCTACCTTGTCCCTGACAGGAGAGGAAATGCTTTGTTTTCTCCAGTATGATGTTGGTCATGGATTTGTCATATAAAGCCTTTACAACATTTAGATAAGTTCCTTCTAACCCTAGTTTCTCCAGCATTTTAAACATGAACAGGGACTGGATTTTGTTGAATGCTTTTTCTGCATCTACTGAGATGATCATGTGATTCTTGTCCTTAACTATATTTATATGGTAAATTACATTTATTGATTTGTGTATGTTGAACCAACCTTTCACCTTTGGTATTAAACCTACTTGATCATATGTAGTACCTTCTTAATGTGTTTTTTAATGTGGTTTGCCAATATTAAGGATTTTTGCATCTATGTTCATCAGGTATGAATATAGATGAACATGTTGGTCTGAAGTTTTCTTCCTTGATATGTTTTTGTCTGGTTTTGGTATCAGAGTAATACTGGCTTCATAAAATGAATTTGGCAGCATTTCCTCCCTTTCTATTTCATGGAATGATCTGAAGAATATTGGCATTGGTTCTTTTTTAAAGGTTTGATAGAACTCAGTTGATAATCCATCTGGTCCTGGGCTTTGCTTTCTTGGTAGGCTTTAAATTGCTGCTTCAATCCCATTGCTCAATACTGGTTGATTTAAAATTTTCTATATTCTCATGATTTAATCAAAACTTCAATGAGATTTCATCTCACTCCAGTTGGAATGGCAATCATCAAAAACACGAGTAATAATAAATGCTGGGGAGGATGTGGGGAAAAAAGATCCACTCATACATTGTTGGTGGGACTGCAAATTAGTGCAACCACTTTGTAAAGTATAAATCCTATGGAGATGACTCAAAGGATTAAGAATGGAACCACCATATAACCCAGCTATCTCACTCATTGGAATTTGTCCTAAAAAACTAAAATCATCTTATTATAGTGATATAGGCACATTCATGCTTATAGCAGTGCAATTCACAACAGACAAGTCATGGAACCAGCCTGGGTGCCTGTCAATAGGTTAATAAAGAAAATTGGGCCTGTATACACAATGGTGTTTTACTCAGTCATAAAGAATGAAACTATGTCATTTACTGGTAAATGGCTGGAACTGGAGTATATTATGCTAAGTGAAATGAGTCAGACCTGGAAAGTCAAGGGTCAAATGTTTTCTCTCATATGTGAAAGCTAGATCTAAGTAACTGAAAAAGGTGGATATGGGGATCCCATGAAAATAGAAGGGAAATCAGTGGAGTAGAGAAAGGGTACAGAGAAAGAGGGAGGTGGGAAATGAAAAGGGAGACAAGGTATAATGAAATTGACCAAATTATGCTATGGTTATACTATATGTACATATCCGAATATACCACAGTGAATTTCATCTTTATGTGTATACATAGAGCAACAATTAGAAAACTATTAAGTGGAAGGATGACCAGTACAGTAGAGGAAAGGAAAAAGGGAAGAGGGAAGGGGAAGAGTAAGTACTAGGGACTCAAGTGGAGCAAATTATATTATATGTACCTATGTCAAAATGGATCTCAGTGTTAGGTGTATCTATAATAATACACTAATAAAAACATAAGTTTCAAAAAGAGTTTTAAAAATGACCTGACATCAGGGCACAAACACTTGAAATGAAAAATCTAAGTCATTATGACTTTCATAAAAGGACATAAAACTCAAGTCTTTGGGACCACAAAAAAGAAAAAAAGAAAAGAAAATGAAGAAAGAAACATGCTTACATAGAATCTAAGTGCTCCAATTAAGAGAGTTATTAAGCACTAGTTACAAAAAATTAAGATCTATAAAACCCTCAGATATCAAATCAGGACTAAGGTATTGGCCTTTCTAGGAGAATATAAAAGAAGCTATGGTATAGTTATAAATTGTGTCATAAAATCATCTAAAAGCAAGACACATACCAATATACTATGACTATTAGAAAACACCACAATTTCAGTAATTAATAATTCATATGCCTCAAGAATATTAACTTATGTTTAACTATTTTCCAAAATAACTTAGGAACTATGCCAAAGAAAGTATGTTGCAAAAAAACACAGTAATTCAAATCCAAATCAGAGGGAGGCACAGAATATACCAATTTTAGGAATAAGAAGCAGAGTAGTTAAGTGTTAGAAGACAATGTGGGAGCCTACACTAAAGTCACAAGATTTTCAGGTGCACTTCCCAGAAGAAATGTATACTCTTCTTGGCAGATAAAATAAATTCATACACCAATATTTATCTACCACCTATCATATGCCAGGCATTGTTCTAAGGGTAGGAAAATATTGCAGGAACAAAATAATCTAAAATTGTTGAATTCATGTAGTTTATGCTCTGTTCAATAATGTAAGGTGTTATTTTTTAAAATAATAAAACTAGGAAGGGGAGGGTATGTTAGCATGTTGTAAGGTTTTAAAAGATAATTAGGGAAGACCTTACCAAGGTAACATTGGAGAAAGAGCTGAAGGAGGTAAGGTGGCAAGCCATAAAGTCAGTACACAGAAGTATATCCTACATGTTCGAGGAAAACAGGTCAGAGTATGCAATATATAGACTGAGGAAGGAAGCAGTAAATATGAAGTCAAGAGAACTAATGGGAGCAGACTTTTTAGGTACGTTCTTGAAGGTCACTGTAAATCACTACACAGGGTGAAAAGGAAAGCCACTGGAGGCTTTTACCAGAGAAATGAAAAGACCTGACTTATATTTAACAGGATCATCCTAGCTAGCTGTTGGGAAGAATGGGGGTGTGGGAAAGAAAAGAAGCAGAGCATTTAGGAACTGGCTGCACTAATCCAAGTAAAGGATGGTAGCTTGAATTAAGGAGGTAGCAGTAAAGGTGGTCAATTCTTCATCCAATTCTTCATCCATGGATCTACTCTGAAGGTAACAGCAAACAGAATTTGCCGATGGATTGGAAAAAGGAGTAAAGAAAAGGAAAAGTTAAGAATAGCTCCAAGAGCCCAGGCATGGTGATGCACGCCTGTAAACCCAGCAGCTCAGGAGGCTGAGGCAGGAGGATCACGAGTTCAAAGCCAGTCTCAGCAATTTAGCAAGGCCCTAAGAAATTCAGTGAGACTCTGTCTCTAAATAAAATACAAAAAAGGGCTAGGGTTGTGCCTCAGTGGTTAAGTGCCCCTGAGTTCAATCCTCAGTACAAAAACAAAAAAGCTCCAAGATACTTGGTCTGAGTCCCATACGCATGGAGTCATCATAGCTGAAAAGGAAAGATGGTAGGAGGTAAGGTTTGAATGGGAGGGGGAGATCTGCTAACTTTTAAGAGACCTATTAGATATTAGATAGGCAAAGGAATAGATAAGACTGAAACTGAAGTGAAAAGTCTGGGCTAAAGATACAATTTGGAAAAACAATTGTATTGTATATTTTTCTAATTTTAAAATGCTTAAACTTTTCTTCAGGTATTAATTATTTAATACACACCTGTTAAATAGGAAACAAAAATCAGGAACCAGGAATCCAATTAAGGAGACAGACGTATACACAAACTACAGCAAGGAGTGAAAGGTATTGATAAGGAAGGTTGTAAGAAGCACAATTCAGAAAAATCAAATATTTATATGAATTTTAGTTGCAAACTGGCACACTGACATCATGGAATGTTCTACATTTAAAACTGCCCCCTGATGGGTTGGAGTGACTCAGTGGTAGAGTGCTTGTGGCCCTGAGTTCAATCCTCAGTACCACGTAAAAATAAAATAAAGGTATTGTGTCCACCTACAACTAAAATAATTTTTTTTTTAAACTGGTCCCTGATGTGTAGTTGATGTTGTGCAGGTCTAAAGGCAAAACCATCCTTTGTTTGCCATCATTGTATAATAGATATAGAAGTCAAAATATTGTATACTGTCTCATATTGTTGACATTTAGTGTTTACATTAAAATACTCCTTGAGAATAAGAAGTATCATTTTAACATCCCAGTATTCACCTGCATTACTTTTACACAGGTATTCAATAAATATTTATTTAACTAATACTGGAATAGACTTTAATATCACAGATTGTTTCAGTCAGCTTTTTTGCTGCTGTGACTAAAAGAACTGACCAGAATAATTGTAGAGGACGAAGAGTTTATTTAGGGGCTCAAAGTCTCAGAGGTCCACAGAGAGCCAGTTCCATTCCGGGGGGCTCAAGATGAGGTTGAACATCACCGGGGAAGAGAGTGGTAGAGGGAAGAAGCTCACATGATGACAGAAAGCAGAGAGACTCCACTCACCAGATACAAACATATACCCCAAAGGCACACCACCTCCAGCCACACCCTCCCCACCTTCAGTAACCACTCAGTTAATCCCGTCTGGGTTAATTCACTAATAGGATTAAGGCTCTTGCAACACAATCATTTCTCCTCTGAACTCTCTTGCATAGTCTCATACATGAACTTTGGGGAATACCTCACATTCAAACCCTAACAGATAAACTTTCATTCCTTCCAGATCTCACCCCCAACCTGTATTTTTCCTATTACAATTTTATCAAAGGACAAATCTGATCTTGTCCAATTCTATTTTAAAATCTTCCAAAGGCTCCCAGAAAAACAACTTGCCAAAACCAACATCTGTCAATTCACAGCTTATGTCTTAAGTAACTCAGTCCTAACACTGAACTAAATGTGCTCCCCCACGTGAAACTCCTCCCCAATAGACAAACTCCTACAGATTATTCAGGACTCAGTTTAAGTCGTTCCCTGATCATAGCTCCCCAACCCTCAACTAAGTTAAATACTCTGCCTAACTTTAATAGTACACTCAACTTACCATCTAAAACTGCAATTGTTTATCAGCTTCCCCAGTTATGGGGTAAACTCCTTGAGGACAAGTATCACATACTCAGTTTCATACCCACATAACTTTTCAGTTTCTGGCACATTAAATACTTTAATAAATATTGCTTATTGAACACAATGATAAAGTCCTGTGTCCCAACATTACTTTCTGAGTTGAGAATATTATTATTATCTTCCTAGTTGCTTGCAAATAATCTTGAAAAACTTTTCTTTTTAAGTATGGCAGCCCAATAGGATAAAGGAAAACATTTCAAGAACTGTATTCTGTAGATACATTTATTATGATACAAAAGTAAAGTCAGCATTACATTTTTCAAAGAACAGAAAAAAATATTTTACAAGAACTTGTTCTTCTGTGGGGGGAACTCCTTTGTCTTGCCCTATCCTGAGAGATTACAGTCACCAAACTTGGTATGATTCTCAGTTAGAACAAGCAAAGGCAGCACAGATGATGAAAGAAGCTGCTACTCAGCCTGAAATATCACCTTAGGACCACAAGACAAATGAGTCTGCATTCCTGATTGCATAGCGGATCTACCACAATGCTCTGGACTGTCTACCTCTAATTTCTTATTACTTGAGGGAAATATTCTCCAATCTGTTTTTGTGATCCCAGAGATGAACCCAGGTCTAGACCAGTGCTTTCCCAATGAGCTATACTCCCAACCTCCTTTTCTTTATTTTTTATTTGTTTTAATTAGTTATACATAACAGTAGAATGCAGTAGAATGTATTTTAACATGTCATACACAGATGGAGTATAACTTCTCATTCATCTGGTTGTACATGATGTAGAGTTGCACAGGTCATGTAATCTTATAAGCACATAGGTAATAATGTCTGATTCATTCTACTATCATTTCTATCCCCATGCTCTTTCCCCTCCCTGCACTCCCCTATCTAGTCCAAAATATCTCTGTTCTTCCCCCCAACCCTTATTGTGAAAGAGCATTTAGTTCTTTGGGATTGGTTTCTTTTGTTTAGCATAATATTCTCCACTTCCATCCATTTACTGGCAGATGACATAATTTCATTCTACTTTAAGGCTAGGCACTATTCCATTGTGTATATATACTACATTTTCTTTATCCACTCATCTGCTGAAGGGCACCTAGGTTGGTTCCATGATTTAACTATTGTGAATTGAGCTGCTATAAATATTAATGTGGCTGCTTTACTATAGTATGCTGATTTTAAGTCTTTTGGATACAAACCAAGGAGTGGGACAGCTGGGTCAAATGGTTGGTTCCACTGCAAATTTTCTGAGGAATCTCCATGCTGCTTTCCATAGTAGTTGCACCAATTTTCAGTCCCACTAGTAATGTATGAGTGTACCTTTTCCCCCACATCCTCACCAACATTTATTGTTGCTTATATTCTTGATGATTGTCATTCTGACTGTAGTGAGATGGAATCTCAGTGTAGTTTAAAATGCATTTCTGTAATTGCTAGAGATCCCACTCCTCTTTTCTGTGCTTTAAGAAGGGGTCTTCTTATGTTGCTCAGGCTGGCCTCGAACACCCAGGCTGAAATGATTCTCCTGCATCAATCTCTAGAATAGCCTGAACTATAGGTGCATACCACAGTTCACCCTAAATTGTTTATATAACTCATTTTGAGATTTCTGTAGCTGTTGAACATGACTCCTATTTAATATCAAAGATAATACAAAGTTAGAAGATAATTTAGGAAAAAATTTGTGTAACAGGAGAGAGAGATTCTTAACACAGGAACATTAGAAGTCATTGAAAAAGATGTTATAAATTGATTATATCAAATGCTTTGACAAAAGAAAATTTTATGGTAAATGATAATATAAACTAAGACAAAAAAATAGAAGATTGACAAAATGTGTACAAATAAGAATTATATCCGTAACGAATATATCAGAACACCACAAGGAAAAAAATGTGAAAAGATATGAGTAAGCAATTTATAGAACTAAAAAGCAAAATGACAGGACAGGGCTGGGTGCTGTGGTGCATGCCTATAATACCAGCATTTTGGGAGGCTGAGGCAGGAGGATCATGATTTCAAAGCCACTCTCAGCAACTTAGCAAGGTCCTAAGCAACTCAGCAAGTAAAATAAAAAATAAAAAGGGCTGGGAATGACTCAGTGACTTAATGTGACTCAGTGCTTTACCCAACCAAGTTCGATCCCTGGTACAAAAAAAAAAAAATCAGCGTGGTGCCACATGCCTGAAATCCCAACAGCCTGGGAGGAGGCAGGAGAAGCACAGATTCACAATCAGTCTTAGCAATTTAACAAGATCCTGTCTCAAAATAAAAAAGAAAAAGGATTGGAGATGGATGTAGTTCAATGGTAAAGCACCCTGGGTTCAATTCCCAGTATCCCCAAAAAACAATCAAAATAACCAATGAAGATACCTAAAGATGCTTAGCCTCATACGTAGTTAAGAAAATGCAAAATTAAGCACCACAGAAGCCTTTTTTTCTTTCAATTTTTATTGTCAAGAGGAGTATTCAGTAATAGTGAATTTGTAGGGAAAACAGCCACTCTTCAACATTGTTGGTGACAATAAGAATTGTGTCAGTATTTCTGGAAAATAATTTGGCATCATGTATTAAAATTCAATTGGTGAGGGCTGGGGATATAGCTCAGTTGGTAGAGTGCATGTCTCACAAGCACAAGAACCTGGGTTCAATCCCCAGCACCACAAAACTAACAAACAAAAAAATGCAATTGGTGAATATTATGTATAAAAATATTTCTTATAACATATTATTGTAGAACAGTAGGTTAGATGTCCAAACAAACTCAGTTATGGTTTCAGATACTGCAGAACAAACTTCTCCATACTTAAGAGTCTTGAAACACCACCATGTTATTTCTCACAACTCTGTAGGCTGGCTTGAAGTTTCTTTCCTGGTTTCATTTCTGGCTTCTCTGCTGGTACATTCAGCTAAAGGGACAACTGGGCTAGTAGATCCACGATAACTCACTTTAATGTCAGCTGGTTGTTGGCTGGGTATCATGGTTCTCCTGTAAGAGACCTCTTATCCTTCTATAGGCTAGACTAGCTTCCTTGCTGGTAGCTGCAGGAAAGCACTCTTTGAAGCCTCTTAAGGATCTGGCTACAGAACTCAAAGATTACTTCTAAATGGAAGAAGCAGCAAAGGAACATTGCAAAGAGGAATATAGACTAGGATGGGAGCATTTATAAAATAAATATATATATATATATATATATATATATAAAAATATAACAATCACCACAAGTAGGTGGCAGAAAGGAAGATTGGATGTATATGCAGGGACACACACATTGAAATAACTATATAACTGTTAAAAAGAATGAGGTTTTGAGGTTTGCTTTATGTATTCACAATATGATAAGTAAACAAAAAACCCAAGGTACAGAATATTTAACATTATCATTTGTGTGTGGAGGAATCATATGTATGTGTGTATATATGTATCACATACATGTATGCTTGTAATTCCTGAAAATTTATCTTAAGATTAACTACTGGGACATGCAAAGAGGTCAGCAGGCTGGCTGATGATGCAGGGCAAGGAGACCTTGTTAGGAAGATCAGCACGGGCAAGGACAATGAGTGTTGTGTGAGGACAGGGAGTTGCACAGAGTTGTGGGTTCAGGGAGAGGTATGGATTCATAAAAAGATACAGGCCAGTAGGCCCGGCAGTCCATGAAACCCAATGATAGGGGCAGACATAGGAGAATGGTAACACAGTTATGGTTTGGATATGAGGAATCCCCTAAAAGTTTCTGTGTTAATGCAGGATTATTCAGAGGTAAATGATTAAATTACAAGACCTATAACCTATCAACCATATCCAACCATATCCAAGTTTGAATGGACAGATTGAGTGGCAATGTAAGAAGATAGGGCATGGATGGAGGAGGTGGGTTACTGCAGGTATGCCCTGGAAGGGTTCATCTTCTCTATGACCCCATCTCCTTTTCTCTCTCTGATTCCTGGTTATCATGAATGGACCATCACTCCTTCACCACACACTTCTGCCATGATGTTCCATCTCACCTTGGACCCACAGGAATGGACTTGGCCAACAACAGACCAAACTTCTGGAATTGTGAGCCAAAATAAACTTTCCCTCCTCTGAGTTGTTCTTGTAAGGTATTTTGATCACAGTGATGAAAATCTAACTAACACATACATTGAGCAAATAACAACTGGGCATGTGATAAATATATTTAGGCTAAAGTCAAGTCAAGTTTCTTACTACCATAGAAAGAAATTTATCAATATGGAAAGAGGCAAGGCTAAAAAGAACCTTGGGTATTGCAGTGAGATTGAAACTACAGATACAAACTAATGCTTTTATAATATAAACACAGGCATGGAAATAATTAAGTACATATACAAATAAATTACACATACATGTGCAAACGATTCACGTGTATCCTCATTTTATTCATGAAGAACACTTGATAGCAATTATTCCCCAGTAGAAACGAATACACCATGCCCCAAATTTTTGCTTTAAATACGATCTTTTAGAAAAACAAAGTCAAAAACAGGGCTCCTTGAGAAATGGCTGATTCTAGGACTAGAGCAAGCAAAGCACAAGAAGAACCAGGAACAGCTTGTTCTGCCAGAAAGTCCTAAGAAAATGCACAATGAATAAGATAGGAGCATGAAAAATAAACATGGGAGCCAGTTTGATGGGGCTCCCCTAGCTAAATAGGGAACAAATTAAATAGCAAAATAAATAATAATGGTAACAAATCACAACACATTAAATAAAGTCAAAATTCACAAGTCTTCACCCATTTAATTAACAGAAAAGATAAGTATCTTATAATACCAACTGTACATATAGAAGAAATAATGGAAAAAAATAACATTTGACAATTATCACAAAAGTGGTTAATTCAGATGGGAGTCATCAATGACACTAAGGCTAATGAGAAGAGGTTTGATTAAGAATCTCGATACTGGCACTGTGTTGGATTATAGCTCTACAAATACTAATCAATTACAAAGGGACACAAATATGATCTTGTTAACATCACTACTAGTGACATGGTTTGACACTGTATGCCTCTGGATGCCATGCATCAAGAAGAGCATAGCACAATTTCTATGGTATTCCTAACCAGGAAAGTATCACCTGATTGTGGTCATAAGGAAGCATTACACAGATCTAGGATAAGGGTCAACCTACAGAATGTAGGCCTTGTACTTTAGAAAATGGCCAAAGACATGAAAGACCAGGGAAAATTGAGGTTGAAGAAATTTAAAGAGATATGAAAACTAAATATATTTCTGTTGAGTTGTATGTTAGTTACACAAAACAGTGCCTTGTTTTTAAGAAGTATACATTGGAGTGTTTAAGGCTGATGGGACATATGTTTGCAAGTGCTCGTAAAGTTTCAGAAAAGACTGATAATCTGTACACATGCACATATGCATGTATTATGGAGTTAGGGCAGGAAATGGAACAAATACAGCAAAAAAAGAAATCTGGGTTGAAGGGGTTCTTTATAGCAGTTCCTTATACTATTGTAGCATCTTAAATTTGAAATTATTTCAATGTGATGTTTTAAAAATGTGATATAGAACATTCTATGGTAGAGCAAATGTGAATCAGTCATTGTCTGGAGCCAGGAAACAGAATGAAAATTTTGGCTTAATATGCTTATTTACATTCCTTCTTTTACCATACGTAATGCATTAACAAGAAAAACAACGTTTTTATGCCTATTTGGAGAACTAAGAGCATCTCAATATTTTAAATGAATATTTTCTTCATGAATTCTAAGTGGGCATTTTACAGCTCAGTGAGGGAAGGAATCCTGACTTGTTCATCTTTGTGGTCTCAGCACCTAACAAACTTATAATTTAGTCATCATTATGTCATTGAATAGGAATTCTACCACCAATATTATTCCTAACGACAAAATACTGTGACTTAAAAGATATTAAGGATTTTGCTACACTGAAAGGGAGGAACTGTCTACATCAAGTTAAAATTACATATATACGTACACACACACACACACACACATCAAACTGAGAACAGAAAAACATCAAGTATTTTCTTTCTTAGGAACTTGAGAAGTATTAATTATCTGCTCTATACCTTAAAAACATTAAACTGATAGGAGTTTTTGGTTAAAAAAAAAAAGCTTAGAATAAGATGTTCAGTATACAAATGAAGCTTCTGGAGACAGTAGAAGACCATGTTTAAAAAAAAGAGAGAGAGTGAGTTTGAAAAAATTTGTAGAATTAACTGTATCAAACTGCTGATAAACCACATATCCTAACAATAACAGATAAGTAAAATCATTCTTAAATTTAAATGTCAATGTCACTGCAGAAACCAAACTCTCCAAGGCATTTATACTTTGTTGTGAGGAATCCAAATTAGCCCTGATTTTTTAAAAGTTGAATAGATGTCACATGGTTTAACATTCTATACTTCCTGGAGAATACACACATTTTTAGTACATTTTATAGGCTCTTAGTCCCATCGTTGAACTTGAAAAAAAGTAATGCATGGCTATGTTATAGTTACACATAATGAACTTAAGAAGTAGGTTTAAACAACAACTGAAAATTACATTTTGATATGTAATTATCTGCTTTAGAACATAAGAGATACTGATCCTCAACAAAGTTAGGATTTGTCTATTTGAAGGAACTTTAGAAAATTAAAAACCTATAATTCTATTAAAACTCTTCCCCCTAAGGAGTATAGATCAAATCATTTCTAGCATATTACAAGTAAAAAAAATTCAGCAATACTATAAACCAAAACCTGTATGGCTTTCAGAAGATAAAATATTTTTAAAACTATTCTAAGAATTACATGAAATAATGCATATAAAACACTCTTCAGGACTGGCACAAATTAAGCACTCAATGCGAGGCATTTGATGTGTTTATTCTTATAGACAGGATGCAAAACAACCCTGTAAAAAGGTCAAGTGTCTTAAAAATCTATTAGAGAAATCCATAAAGGCAGTTGGATAGAATCATAGTCACATATCTACACTGGTAAATTCAACTGAGGAAAGGAATCTTGATATAATTTATCCCTGGAGATCCAGAACATAACACAGAGCCTTGCACATGTAGGTATTCAATAAGGGTTTACTGAAATGAAGTGAGCACGAAAAACAATTTATCTGGAAAAGCAGAAAAAAAAAAAAAAAGGGCAGTCTGAGGTTGTCTTTAAATAACATGAGAATACAAAAATCACTGTTCCCTAAGCAAGTCACTTTGAGAAAGAAAAGAAAATACCTAGGCATGTTAAAATGTGGCATGGAAACTCCCTTCAGGTCTCTAATAATGACTGAGCCTACTCTCAAATCCTTTCTGGCAAATATATCACCTATAAAGTCTAACTAAAACAACTATTTCAAAATTTAACTTAAATGAATGGTGTGTGTATCATCAAAGAGGGAAAAATTACCCAAAGCATTGAGGAATCTTTTCTACCGTCCATTCAGTAAGAATCAGATAAAACTTAACCCATAATTCTTCCATCTGCTGTATTTATATGTACGAAAAATTAGCAAGAACTTTTACCTACAAGTAGTTTGTACATACACATATTTCACTTTCACAAGTTTGAGTATATACCCAGAAAAGAAAGAAGAAAGACAACCAACTCTCTCAGAAGTAGGCAGTGCCTTAAGAGTACGAAAGGATAGCTAAAAAACTTATCTCCCATGTCTAAGCAGCCACCTGTTACAGTCCTTGCTTAGGAGAATCTGCATGATTTTAGAGCTCTTTGGTATTATAAACAGAAAATTCTCAGAGATATGAAGGAGAGAACAAGTGAAATATGAAAATATGGTTCTATCTTTCCCACCCTATCCCAAGGACAAGAAGAATCAATGGAATTTAGTTTGTTCAAAATTTTGCCAAGTTATTGCCCATCAGCTCACTATGACACCAATTTTTCCTTATTTAGAAACTGATCATTTTTACAGAACACAAAAGCCACACCCTTAATAATACACTCAACTCTGAACAGTGCTTTTCTGTGACAAGTAAAGTACATTTTCAGAGATAGCTGAGGCTACATCTCCTGAGCCTACTTCAAACTAAAATCTGTTAAGTGTAAAGTTACAAATCAAAGAGCCCCAAATCAATTGCTGAGAATTTTTGAAGAGAAAAACATTAAATACATCTATCTCTCTTAATGAAATAATGTCTTTCAAGAAAAACCCATCACCAAAGCTACTGGACTACAGTACAGAGTAATTTAGAGAATAATAACATTGAACCTGCAATGTACAGAGTAATATTATTCTTAAATTATCACTTTCTTTCAATGGTGCTTGGAAAAGCAGTAAATTCATGAAAGCTACTCTGAAATCAAGGACAGTGCTAAATTATATTTTAATCTAATTTCTGGAAAGTTCTGCAGTAGCAGCTTAAGAAAGCAAACCAAATTTTACTGAGGAAAAAGTCTAGTAAATAAAAGATTAACAATCTAGTAAATAAATATTAAAGGCACTCACAGTTAACTTTTTTTTTAACTAAGGGGGAGAAAGGTAGACACCAAGGTGTGCAACATCTGCAAGTGGTTGATGTTGGTTTCTCAAAAATAAAGGAGACTAATATAAAATATAATCTGACTGATCTTTAAAAATCATGCTAAGTTTTTTTTTTAACCACCGTATGTCTCCACTAACAAAGCAAAAGCTTTTAATACAAGGATTTTCACATTCTGCACAAACATTCACCCCTTGTAAATTAAGAACTACATGTAAATCAAAACACCAAAAATTGTCTAAAGGTATCCAAAACATACTACTGGAGGCCTCAGGGTTTTGTTTTCACATTCCTTCCACAGATCTACTAGTAAAGCTCTTCTAGAATAGGTCTTCATTTCAATACAAGATTGTTCAATATGCCATTTCGTGTGAATAGAGCTTGGGAGACTGATTCTCAAAACCATCTCAGGAGATGCTTAATTACATCTCCAACTCCAATTTCTTTCGACACAAACAGCAACATAGAGAAAACAGTTCACACACAGAGTTAGGAAAGGAGAGGAGTAAGGGTACACCGGAGAGCCCCATTCTTTTGTTTTGGTGGCAAAAGCAGCAAAAATAAAGGTTTACTTAAGCCATCTACACCTATCCCCACCCATCACAGCCCTGCAGACCCTATCACCCATCTGTCCTCAAAACACTAGACAGCCCCTAAGGTTGGAAGAACCCGAGGCTTTCCACGTTTGAAAGATGGGCTAGGGAGGCTGTGTGCTGGGGGTACTGACAGAAAAAGAGCGAGGGCACAAACCCTTTGAGGACAGAGGGACAAGACGATGCATCTAAATGGGGAGGATGGGACGCGTCACAGAAACCAGGAGGTTTGCAAATTCGTCGGGAGAAAAGCTCCATAGGGCAGACACAGGATGCTGCCTGTTCAGTGATGGGGACATACGGTCAGTGCTCTACAAGGAGAGAGACACGCTCGTAGGAGACACGAGAGGGCGTGAACCAGGCAGTTCTGAAGTCGGATCCCAAAAAGGGTTGAGACAGCCTCAAACAAACCCGTACCAAGAGGCTGAGACTTACGGTTACTTCTTGGGCTCAAGGGAAGGGTTGGCTGGACTCTGCACGTCTGCAATTCTGCCTCCGCCGCGGCCGCCCCTGCCTCTCGCGCCGAGTCGGTGTCCTGAGGTACACTCCCCGACCCACCCACCTGGAGAGGCGCCCCTTCCTTGACCGCCTGGGTGCACCCGCTGAGCGAAGGCTGCCGGGGCGGAGGTTGCGCACTGGAGGCCCGCGGGAAGCGTAGCGTGAGCCGAAGGCACCGTGGCGAGGCTCAGACTGAGCGGGCGCCCCCCATCCCTCTCCGGCCGCCGCGCCGCCTCTCGGGGGAGGGGAAGAGGGGGCGGTGGCTCTTGCCTCCGCCTCACGGTCAAGTCCGGCTCATGCTCGAGCTTTGCGCGCGCGCGCGCGTGGTCCCCGCCGTCCTCCTCCCCTCCCCTGCCTCCGGCTCTGTCGCTTCCGCCGCCGCCACCGCGGTCTCGGAGCCGCCCGCCACCAGTCCCAGAGAGCCTTGTAGCCCCAACCAGCAGCAGGCAGGAACGGCAGCACCTCTGCTGCCGACCCGGAAGCTCTTCCGCCGCCAACCGTGAGGCTGCGAGGGGTGTGAACCCGGAAGCGATTTTCTCGCCCGGGTAGCGGCGGGATGGAAAGATAAGGCCTTTGAAGACCTGGGAGCTCATAATTTCTGGAGGAAGTACAAGGGTGATCGGTGCTCAGGCGCGAGGAAAGGGAAGGACAATAAAGAACGGGTGCGCAAGAGACCCGAGCTCTCGGGGTGTGGGGTGGCGAGCGCGGTGGAACGCGCCGGGCGGCTTCTGGTGGGGACCGAGGGTCTTCCTGCCACAGGAAGTTGGGCCGGGCTGCTGTGCCTGGGAAAAGAGAAGGAGGGATGAAAAAACGGTGACTGTCCCCCGCCCCCACGGTGACTGTCCCACCCAGGGAGTTGAATGTAGCTGCCCCAGAGACAGTGGGCCGCCCGCACGGGTGACACCGCTAGGTTTCTTTTGCGGAAACGAGGAGAAGCAAGATCCAGATTCCAGAGAGAGAAACGAGGTGGGGACCCGAATCACCTCCGTATCTAGAATCTCTCAGGCAAGGAGTTTCTTTTTACCACTAGTTATAGAGAAGCAAAGCCACCTTTGAGGTGAAAAAAGAGCAAAGAGGCTTGCAATTTTCCTGGTTGTGGGTCTTGAAGGGTGGTAGCGTGGGAAAAAAAAAAAAAAAGGCAGAGTGTTTGTTGTCGTGGCAG
This sequence comes from Sciurus carolinensis, assembly GCF_902686445.1. NCBI lineage: Eukaryota > Metazoa > Chordata > Mammalia > Rodentia > Sciuridae > Sciurus > Sciurus carolinensis. The sequence continues at coordinate 50,009,649 of NC_062220.1, forward strand.
GAACACCGAGTCAGAGCTTGTCATTCTAACTCGCTTTCCCTTTCTTCTTTTAGGGTTTTTCGTGTTCTTTCTTTGCTCTTTCTGCATGGTGTTTTTAGCTTCACCAGAAGTCTTTTACCTCGCTGACCTAACTCAGAATCTCAGTTCCATTCCTTTCCCACTCTCCCAGAGAGCTATGTTTCTTTACAGTTTGTTTGCAAGAAGTCTAATGTCTGTTGTATACCTCCCCTTCTCCAGTCATAGTGACAACCAAAAATGCCCTCGTGTATTTTAAAATGATACCACCCCCCAAATGAGAACCATTTCCACCACTTCATTTCTAAGGCCTTATTATTTAATATATTGTCATTTATGCCTAAGCATTTTCTGGTGTAGAGTGCGGCATATAACAAAATGCCACGTATTTCCTGTACTTAGTCACTTAAACCTTATTAAAACTCGGCCTCAACATTTCATAACATTTCTAGTTATACCTTAATTATTTTTAGCTCAAGTTGTTCTCTTCCTGTCCATTTGTTTGTGTTTCTACCGTTGCAGGTTTTACCTTCATTATTAATTCAGAAATATTATTTCCCTGACTTGAGGCTTTGTTTACTTATTTCATGTCACAGGAAGAATGTGTATTTCAAATAGTCAAGTGGGAATATTGAAAATCAGTTTTACGAATCTTGGGAATGTTAACATTAAATTAAAAAAAAAAAAACTAAGTGATGAGCATTAACAAATAAAGCACTTGGCTAATAGATGTTTTCTTATCCTGAGTTGACCAAGACAGGAATTGATTTGCTTTAAATTCAGTTTGGAAAGCTAAGAGTTACTTGATTTCTCTGTTAGGTGCTTAATAGCAAAACTTGTTTGTAGAATTGTACCATATATATTATACAATGTCTTCACAATACAGTGTCTTTTAGGGAGTTTGCAGTCTTTAAAGAGGTGTCCTTACATCTCATTCACTTATATAATTTATGGAAAATGTGTGTGCATTATTCTGAATCATAATTTCAAGTCATTATTTACTTTATAAACATTTATAATCTCATGACTTTTTAAGCCTCAAGATTCTTAACTGTGCCATTACGGAGATCTATAAAAATGTGTATCTTCATTTTGAAATTTTTTACCTTTAACAGAAAGGAATTTAAAAGACTATAAGAAAATCTTAAATCATAAGCTAATATTTTGAATAGTTTTGTGATGAAAATGCAATCAAAATCATCTCTGGTTTGCCTTTTAGGTACTAGCTAGTCTAAGATATACAAATAAATATTTTATTTTTTAATTATTTCCAAAGTGATTATATGGAAATAAAAATTTTCAGGTTGGGATATAATACTCTGGTTTTTACTTTGCCACCAATCATGTCATTTAGTCTTTTAAGGAATTTTTGTTTGTTTTTGAAGCAATGGGAAATCCAGAAAACCTAGAAGATGCATATGTTGCTGTTATTCGGCCAAAGAATACTGCCAGTCTCAATTCTCGGGAATACAGAGCTAAGTCATATGAAGTAAGAAAATTTAATGACATTTGATTTCTAACACTGAATGTCGTTCTATATTACCATTAACATATAAAACTTTATAATGTTTTAAGCCTCATTGATGTTGATTATTCTAGGCCTCTACCCCTCATTGTCTTTCTGCTACATGTTTTATGACCGTTTACTATTATTTACATGTGTAGGTTATTAGATAGTAAAAGTTACTCCTTTGAGCTTTTCTTACAATTTGTATATTTAGATTTAGTACAGTTTGTAGAATGATTCTCAAAAATGAAAAAATTACAAAAGTTTGCTCACTCAAAGTTTCAGTGTAAACATTGTTCTTAGTTATTTTCCCAAATTATATTAAACTATTCATTAAATGTTTGATTTTTACCTGAAGTTCTAAGCAATCAAGTTACTTCTGTGTGGTCTTGAATTGTATTACATACTGCATTAGTAAATATGTAATTGAGGCAAAAATAAATCTAACTGAATTGTTTTCTTTTCTATACAACAGATGCCAAGCACGATGAAATATTTTTAATCTAACCTAATTTATCTAGTATTACTTAAACTGCTTTTTTAAGCTTATCTGAAATCTGTTAAAGGGTACTGCAGGGTTTTCAGTAGACTGTTATTGCATCAATGCTTTTGCTTACTCTTTCTCAATCTGGGATACACTGTCTAATTACTGGAAAACTTTTGAGACTATTAGTACCAGGACCCCAGCTCCTAGACATTTGATTTTACAGGTCAGTGATGGGGCTGGGCGGTGATATTATTATTTTAAACTATTCTAACTTATTGCTAGAGCTGAGAAAGGCTGCTAACTTATTATCGTATTTTAGATAAAGTACATTTTATTTTAAACTTAATGTTATTTTTCTCATCTAAGATTTTGTTACATGAAGTTCCCATTGAAGGACAGAAAAAAAAGAGAAAGAAAGTTTTGTTGGAAACTAAACTTCAAGGCAACAGTGAAATTACACAAGGGATATTGGATTATGTTGTAGAAACCACCAAACCAATTTCTCCAGCAAACCAGGGTATCAGAGGTAGGAAACTTTTCTCTATTTTTCTTAACACAATTTTCTTTAAATACTTGTGAAAAAAGATATATTTTAAAATATACAAAAATCAATTTTTTTTTTAACATTTGAAAAACTTCCAAAAGAAAAAGGTTTTTTTAAATTATATCAAGCCCCTTAAGAAGTAATTGAACTATAATTTTTCCCAAAACTTGGAAAGCATTTAGGGAAATGACAATCTTACTGAATTGGTCAGTAGAAAGGAAATGAAGTAGTGATTTGAAAACTGTAATCAATTACAAATTACTTTTGCTAAAGGTTTAGTGTTCTAAATAAGTATTATTGAACTATTACTTTTATGGTTCTACTCCAGGATAGAAGAAACTACAACCTCTCTCTGTAACTAAAAGTTAACATTCATGGATTATGGGAAATCCTGTAAATTACCAGATAGCAGGGATCTTCTTTCCATTTTTCCATAGGAATAAGTCCCTTTCTAAGAGCAAAACTAAAGTGTAAACATATTAACCTTGAAATATTGAAGCACCCTTTAAAATGTTAAATAATATATAGATGGTGAAAGTGATTAAAAATTAAGGATCCATTTACACAGGTTATAGCCTTTTTTTTTTTTGGCAGTGCTGGGGATTTGAATCCAGGGCCTCGTGCTTGCGAGGCAAACACTCTACCAACTGAGCTATATCCCCAGCCCAGCTATAGCCTTTTAACAAGCAAAAGTAGTCAGAAATTATAGAAACTATAAACTATGTCCAAGATTCAGGCGTCATAATTAAAAAGATAATTCTTGTTTCAGTGAAAACTAAGTTCAAAAGAGCTATTAGTGAGATAAAGAGTACCTCTCTGTATCTACTTTTGATTTTTAAAGCTTTTTCAGGTTTTTCCCCCTTATAGAGATTAGTTGTCTGATTTATCTGTTTTAGTAAAGAGATTGTTGCAGAGATATAGCCAAATCCTGTGATATATTAGTTATTTTTGGTATTTGTTCTCTAGACATAATCTAGCTGAACTATACAGCTGTGTTATGACTTTCAGAGGTACCATTTGCTTTATTATAAGATCCAAATAGATTACTTCCACAAAAGAGCTTTAAGGATTTTTGTGAGTCAGGGCTCTATTGTAACTCAAGATTATAAGAAGTTCCTGCATAACTTTACTGGTCTTTGATATATATTCTGAATCTCACAAAAGATTTTTTTTTCCTAATTGTTGGGTGGGTTCTTTTTTTTTAATAAAATGATCTAGAAACCAGTTTTCCCTCAGGGGAAAGATATGGAGGTGAGGGGAAAGAGGAATGTCCTTTTGGGTAATTAAAGTACGTGAAATACTGTGAATGTCACAAATTTGCCAGTCTTTTCTACCTTAGTTTTTGACTTCTCTGTTAAATTTTCATTAAGACTTCTTCCACAATTGCCAAATTATTTATAGTTATCAAGATTTATCCTGAGACTGAATTCATGGGACAGAAGTCTGATTAGATTATCAGGTATTTGAGCTGAGACAGACAAGTAATAATTTGCTGTGAATTAGCCAAGCTCTGCTACTAGTTCTATTCACCCAGAAAGGTATAAAAGAGGTGTCAGTATTAACAAAAATTCCCCTGGCCCAGAGTGCTAGGCAGTTTCCCTTCGGAAGAGTTATAAGCGAACCAGCACCCTGAAGTATACCTAGCAAAATTTTACCAATTTAGACAATAAAGTAAACTACTATATTTTCAGGCAGCTTTTAATTTAAAAAATAGAGGAGTTTACTATTAATCAATTGAGCTTTTCTAAATGTATAAGGGTTATTTTGGTTTGTTTGGTTTGGTTTTTATTTGTTTTTGATGTTGGAGATGGAACTCAGGAACTCACACATGCTAAGCATGAGCTATATCCCAGTGATTCATTATATAATGAAAATCACAAGGAGCAATAGGTGTGCTTTACATTTTATGTGGACTACATGTGCTTTTTACTACCACACTTAATTCCTGAAATTCTTTAATTGGTCCTTCAATTTGGTTTGTGGACATTTTCACAACTATAAATGGAAATGCAGATAGAGGTTGTCGCCTATAATGAGCATATTGCTATTAATTGAGAAATTAGGACTAAACCCTCACATTCCATTTTGAAGTCAGTGACTTTTCTGCCTCCCACAACAGATCTCATAGTTACATATAAGGTTTGTAAAGCAGGTAGTTCAACAATAGATCAGAACCAGATCTGGGGAAGCAGCAAAGCAGGAAGGAGCTAGTGCAAAGGAGACCTCAAGACAGACAAAAGAAATAGTACCTCTAAGCTTATTAGAATGTTATTCTGTATCTAACACTTATATTTTGAACAAGTGTCCATTTTATAAAATAATTTGGGGGCTATAATAGAAAAGGCTTTAATAATCAGAACTAACTGATATTTTGTGAATAAATGAAACATCTATTTAACTACTTTTCTGAAGAAGGTATCCCACTTGCTACCCGTTCTATTCCTTGAGGTGAGGAGATTGGATATTGATAAATTTGATAAATATCATGGCAAAGGAATCTAGACAATGAAAGGTTTTCAAGTACAAGATTAGTAGGTTATTTATAGCCCTCTTAATGCCAAATCAGGGTAAACAGACTCAAAAATTGTAGTTACAATTCAAAAAACAGTAGTTTGTGACCCAGATTTTTAATAAAAATTAATACTGAGGATGAAGTTGAATGTTTAAAAAAAAAAAAGAACTACCATTTAAGATTTTGAAACTTTGACATACTACCCTCCTCAGTGAACCCAGACTATAATAAAATTTTTACCACCTTTCTCCAAGCTGAGTGAGGAAGTATATGTTTGTTGACACTACAGGATGCCTTGCTGTTGAGACCTGCTCTCTCAATCCTTAGCAGAACAGTTTTTCTTGCTATGAATAGGGAACTTCTTTTCTAGTGAGTGAAACCATGACCCTGAATGTACTAGTTGATTATCTATAGGATGATCTGTTTTGTCAGAATTATTAGTTTTTATTAGTATATATAAAACAGTTTAAGTATATTTCATTTCCTCTTAATGTTGTCTTAAATTTTTTAAATTTTCTTTTTAAACTTATTTATTTATTTGCAGTACAAGGGATCAAACCCAGGGCCTTGCCCAAACTAAGACAAGTGCTCTACCACTGAGCTATATCCCCAAATCCTAAAAGATTTATTTTCTAATTTGCAAGCTAATTTATAAGATTAGAAGTCTGTTATTTTTACCTTTGCTGCCTTTCTTAAAATAATTAGGAAAACGAGTGGTACTAATGAAGAAATTTCCTCTGGATGGAGAGAAGATGGGCAGAGAAGCGGCATTATTTATTGTTCCATCAGTTGTCAAAGGTGCAATCTCTGTCTTATATTTATGTACTTTAGATGCTAAGTGAAAGTTTATTGAGGAACTTAGAAATTTACATTCATAGTTACTACTGTGATATTGTTGTAAATATACATGTTTTTAAGTTAATAGAAGAAACAATTTTTACATGTCAAAAATGTTTTGATGTCAAACTAATGTATAGTCTTCTTTATATATCGGCTAATATATAAGCATTATTGGCTGAACAGTAATGCTTTTGTTTCATTTTTTTAAATAGGATGGAGAAGTGAGGAGGGAAGGTATAATTGAGATTAGAAGTATTTAGGTTAAAATAGGAATTTTTCAAGTAATATACTATAGATAGAATAGAAATAGATACCTGAGTATTTTGGGAAATAAACAGATAACCAGAGCCTATCTTATTATTGGTGATAAGAAATGCCAATAATAATTCTAAAATACACTGCCCAATAGTAATATTTGTAGTATTTAAAGAACATAGGTATAATATGAAAATTTGAGGCTTTGACATCCTATAACAACAGAAAACATTAAATTTCAGCATAGACCATATAGCCAACTAATTTTGTATCTTTGGGCAGATCATCTCTTTAAGTTTTAGCTTTTTATTTGTAAAACAGGACCACTATTATTAAGTGTTCTCACTTGGTTCATAGTGCAAGAGGAATTCAGTTATACATTGGATATTAAATCACTTTGGAAACTATAGAGTACTGGCTTCACGTAAGATAATGATAACACTAGTGATATCTTAATGACTAATCGTAAACATCTCATTAGCCTGCTGCTTCACAGTTCTTTGGATTTATTTTATTAACCAGAAGTGACATTCCAGATATGTTTTTACAGGCATTCCTAAGATAAATTGTTAAATGTTTTAAGTGGTGTTGGAATATTAGTAAGTCTTACAATATTGTTGAGGAAAAGAAAGAATAAATAATTTCTGTAGTCCTCCAAGATTCTCTATACTCCTTTCACAAACTAAATGGAGAAGATTACAGAGCTAGACATCACTTGAATCTAGCCCTTTTAATTCCAACTTTAGAACAATTTATATCATACTTAAGAATTTTTTTTAAATACTGTGTATTTAAGTGCAGAACATGTAGATGTAACCCTTTTATATGATGACACCATTCTTCTTTTTTCTTTTTCAGATAATACTAAATATACATATACTCCAGGATGCCCAATTTTTTATTGCTTACAAGATATTATGCGAGTCTGTAGTGAATCCAGTACTCACTTTGCAACACTTACAGCAAGGATGTTAATAGCTTTGGATAAGTAAGAAATGCCATTAAAAATATTTTTTAATTAATCAAATAACATGTTCATACTTGAAATTAGTCTGATACAACGCTTTTAAAATGATGCATTATTAAGAAATGGTAAGTTTTTCTATTATAAATAAAAATCAAAACCACCTAAGGCAAGATTGGCTTATCTGTTTATAGCATGTTAATTTTGTTGAAAAATAACAAACACTGCCCTGACCTCAGAATTAAGATTCTTCTGTTATAAAATGGACTTAATATTTAATTACTCTTTTTAGTAAGTCATTTAATCTTTCCCACCTTTATCTTTCTATAACAGTAAGACTATTATCACCTACATCTCAGTGGTGTAAATTTTGAAAGTACTTCATATTTTGTTTAATATTTTTTTTTAGTTGGAGTTGGACACAATACCTTTGTTCATTTTTTATGTGGTGCTGAGAATCGAACCCAGTGCCTCACACATGCTAGGCAAACGATCTACCACTGAGCCACACTCCCAGTTCTAATACTTCATATTTTTGAAAGGCATTTTTATCATTACAATACATATACATTTTTAAAAATTGTTTGCTGTGTCCATTAACAAAATTTTTATTAACAAATGAGGTACTTAGCCAACACTAATGAAAATTATAAAAATCCAGATGTAATACTGAAAAGTGTTGGGCTGGGATTATAGCTCAGTTGGTTGAGTGCTTACCTAGCACACATGAGGCACTGGGTTTGATCCTCAGCCCCACATAAAAATAAATAAATAAGATAAAGATATTGTGTCCATCTACAACTAAAAATCTTTTTTAAAAAAGTGTCACATATCAGAGTTAGTAGTCTACTTTTCCATCTTCATTTTTGAACAGGTGTTTCTACTACCTTTTTTTTTTCTTTTTTGCCAGGTGGTTAGATGAACGTCATGCACAGTCCCACTTTATTCCAGCTTTATTCCGACCTTCTCCACTTGAGCGAATAAAAACTAATGTCATAAACCCTGCATATGCTACTGAATCAGGTCAGGCAGAAAACTCACTACATATGGGCTATAGTGCATTAGAAATAAAGAGTAAAATGTTAGCCCTAGAGAAAGCAGATACCTGTATTTACAACCCCTTGTTTGGATCAGATCTTCAATATACAAATCGGGTAAGAGTTGAATTTTGGCTTTGGTTTCAAAAGACATTTCATGTCAAGTGTAATTTTTTTCTGAGATACATATATCTATTGTTAATTGTAAAGGTTAAAATGACATCCATGCTCTGTTTATATACATAAATGTCAATTATTTAAAGCTCTTAAGGAGTTTTTCTTTTTGTTTTATTTTCCCCTTTCTAGGTAGATAAAGTGGTAATAAATCCATACTTTGGTCTAGGAGCTCCAGACTACTCAAAAATCCAAATTCCCAAACAGGAAAAATGGCAGAGAAGCATGAGCAGTGTCACAGAAGACAAGTACTTTTTTAGTTTTACTCCATAAACTATGTTACAGTGTTAAAGTGTTGTTTAAAATCATACTGTGCTATAATTTTGCAAATTAGTTATTATTTTATTTGTAGCTGCTTGGTGATATGTAACTTTCATAGGTGTGTCACATTTGTTTTGAAACAATTTCAATTTAAACACTGCTATTTGTATTTTTAAAATTTCTTTTTAATAATTAGAGAACGACAATGGGTAGATGATTTTCCTCTACATCGAAGTGCCTGTGAAGGAGATTCAGAACTACTAACCCGTCTTCTCAATGAGAGATTTTCAGTCAACCAATTAGATAGTGACCACTGGGCACCCATTCATTACGCATGCTGGTAAATGAATTACTTATTCTTTTATTTTTAGAGAGAATAAATTCTTAGTTTTAAATATTAATATATCTTATCAAAAAACTATTCTCATTCTAGATACTTTTTCTCCACCGATTGCCTTCTGAGCTTTCTATTTTGATCATTTGATTATTGTGTATGTGCCGCTGTTCAGAATTGCAAGGTCTGACCCATAGGAAAAGTACTACCATTGTTATTGGGGAATGTCAAGTCTTTTAATATTATAGTTAATAACTAGTAAATGTCACTGTCAAGCCTAAGATTCCTTATTTAACCTTGCAGTTTCTATTGATTCGTATTGGGTTTATGTTGTGTTAGTTTGTCCTCATTATAAAGCTTGTATGTGATAACAATGTAGATCTTGCATCATGTTAAGAAAGTATCCTTTTAATTCTTTGGGAAACTGTGGTATCAGAAACCTTCATTAGAATCACAACCTTCTGTTTTTTTAGATGTGAGGATTTGAAAAGAATTGAAGTGAGCTCTTAACACTACTTGCCCCATGTAGCTCTTGCTCTCCTACTCTTTTCACATAATACTACTTCCCCTTAGCTGGGCTGAATTTTCAGTATTAGTGGCTATAGTGAACAGAATGCCCATTGCTTCAAAAGAACATAATCATACCATTTTTCTATGAGAAAGTTATTTTTGACCTGTTGTTTAAAGTGAAGTATCGAATTACTTACTAACCGTTAAATGTCCACAAATATCTTAACTGTGTCCTATTAAGCAAGAAACTTCACATATATGCATCTTAGTTCATTTATTTATATGTAAAATATAATAACTAGATCATTTCTAGAGTCAATCCAATTCAAAATTATTTTGGTTTCTCTAATTCTAATATTTGTGATCAAGTATCTAAATTTAGTTGGTTTTAAAATATGATTTTTTCTCTTTCCTTATAAATAAGCTCTTTTCTATAAATTTGCTCTTACGTTTTCAATTTGGAAAACGTTTAAATTTATGTTTAAGGTTACGCCAAATCATGCTTAATTGATCTACTAGTTGTTCCTTCGGATTACCAATAAATATTTTTTATATAAACAATACTAAAAGAAATTGCATGCTTTTCCTGGAGATAAACAAAAGAGGTAGAGAATATTGATCAAACTCCAAACAGATACCCTGTGGAATTGGGAAAGGCCAAGGCAATGAATTGTAGTTTATGGCAGGAGATTATATTTTTCTCTAATAAAAGAATGGTAGTAATTTCAACTGCCTATTACATGAAAGTACTAGTCTAGCATTTAACGTGCTTTGGAGGGTATCTCAGTCTCAATCCCAACTGTTATACCTAAAAGTATGACCATTGGCAAGTTACTTAACATCTTTAAGGGTCTGTTTCCTTATATATAAGATAGACTTCCAAATGGTACTTTTCCTAAGATTAAAAAGGAAAATACAGGACTGAGTTGTAACTTGGTGGTAGAACACTTGCCTAGCATGCTGAGGTTCAGTCCCCAGCACTATCTCAAAAAACATAAATGAAGATTAGGGTTCTTTGAGGGCACATAATAAGCACTTAATAGAAGTTGGCTTTTATTAAATATTGTTGGAACTGGGGTGATAGAGTATATGCTTATTAGCACGCATACACAAGCATCCCCCCCAACAAAAGAAAAAAGAATGAAAGAAAAAAATGTTAAAATGTAAATATGTTGGTGTCTCATTTTAAAACTTATTAAGCTATAGTATTTTAATTGCAACTTCTTGTTAATAGAGTGCTCCAAGGAAAAGAGATTTAGTCTTTGATAAAATTAACTTTTTGTCAGCCAGAAATAATGATCGTGTTTAATAACACCAGCCATAGTATGGGTCACCTTGGAATATTTGTAATCAGATGCATGATTTGATTGTTGTGAATTTGAAAAAGAATATTTTGTTAAGAATTTAAATTACTTTATTTTGGAATATTCGCTTATTCAGTAATTGGCACAGTAATCTAGGAGGGGACACTGAGCTATCTCAGCATACAGAGTGGGGTTTGGTCCAGTCTTTATAAGGTTAGACAATGGTTTACCTCCTCTTGATCTGTTGTCTCATTTTTAAAATTTGCTGGGCGTGGTGGTGTAGACTTGTAATCCCAGCAGCTCAGGAAACTGAGACAGGAGGGTCACAAGTTTGAGGCCAGCCTTAGCAACTAAGCGAGGCCCTAAGCAACTTAGTGAGATGCTGTCTCAAAATAAAACAAAAAAAATTAAAAAAAAAAAAAAAAACTGGGGATATGGTTCAGTAAAGAACCCCTTGGTTCAATCCCTCGTACCAAAATAAATGAAAAATAGTAAAATAAAATGAAGCCAAGCACACTGACCCATTCCTATAATCTCAGTGAATTGGGAGACTGTGACAGGAGAATTGTAAGTTCCAAGTCAACCTCAACAACTTAGTGAAGCCCTGAGCAACTTAGCAAGACCATCTCAAAATAAAAACTAAAAAATCGAACTGGGGATGTGGCTCAGTGGTTAAGCACCTTTAGGTTCAATCCCAGGTACCAAAAATAAATAAGTAAATGAAATGATAGTTTTGATTAGATAAGTAGTTTTCAAACTTTTTGGTCTTAGGACTTGTTTTCCTTTTAAAACATATAGGATCCCCAAAGAGCTTTTGTTTATGTGGAATTAATCCAGTGTTATTTAGTGCATTAGAAACAAAAGCAGAAAAATAGCCTAAATATATATTAATGTATTTTAAAATAATAAACATATGTATTAGCATAATATAAGTTTATTAAAAATGCCATATTTTCTAAAATAAAAAATTAATGAGAAGAATGGCATTGTTTTTTACAGTCTTACAAATCTCTTTACTGTCTTAGTTATTAAGTGTATCGCAAAACATGTCACATAGCTTCTAGAAAACTTCATACTATACTAATAAGAAAATGATAATGAAAGGGGCAAATAATATCTTGTATTATTATGAAAATATTGACCTAGAAGACATCCTAAAAATTTTTTCAGCGGCCCTTATCATGGATTTCTGGATCACTTTTGAGGACCATTTAATTAGATTACCCCTAGGATTGCTCAAAACTGTTAAAATTCCTCAGACAGTGATTAGGTACCTAAATACTGTTCTTTAACTTCTAGAATCATCATTTTCACTCCACATGGTAAATGTGTCATCCACTTGTAAATGTCTCATAACCCATATTCTGTTACCTCTTTACCCTTTCGATGCCAGACCCTCTGTTTTGTATCAAATCAGTTTTTCTTTCTCTGATAGTACTTTTAGGCTTTAGGTCATTGCCAGAAAGTATTTTTAGAACTATGATGATATGGCTCACTACAAATTATTCCATCTGATTTCATTTGGATCTTCACTGTAGCTTAGCTGTCTATTCTCTTTGCTTCATTCCTTCTCTCAACCTTTTGGTCCTCCCCTACAAATTATTCTAAAACTTTCTATCCCTAAATACATAAATGCTCACTATTTTCATTCTCAGCTTTCATAACTCCCTGTGTTTCACCCCCCGATTTTCAAAGAAAGTTGAAAGCAGAAATGTACTTCATTATATCTAATGATAAGTTTTTGTTTTCAATCCATTTCCTGTATCATAAGATAGGCTTGTTGGGGTTGGGGGTATAGCTCAGTTGGTAGAGTGCCTGCCTCACAAGCACAAGGCCCTGGGTTCAATCCCCAGCACCCAAAAAAAAAAAAAAAAAAAAAAAAAAAAAGATAGGCATGGGAAAATCATTCCTGTTCCCCATTCAGATCACTATTTCCTTTTTCACACTTCCTTTGCTCTTACCTTCATATATGTTTCTCTGTCCCTCCCTGTAAAGAACATTAATTTGAGCTTGCTACCTATTCTACCTGTTTCTTTCCTTCCTTTCAAAGCCACTTCAAAAAGGTGAATGGGCCACATCCTTTCTGTATCACAGTCTTGATATATATTCTTTACCTTCTCTGAGTTTTTAATTTCTTTCCCTACTCTGCATACTGTTGACCACCCCTTTATTCTAAGAACAAATTGGAGTTGCAAGAGTGTAATGAAACTTTAGTAAAGGTTTCATAAGTGCCAGATTTATTGTTAATCTATCACTGTTATTATTAAGGAAATATTGGCCTCTGTTCTATGATCCAAGCATGTGTAGTAGCGTGGAAACCAAGATTCAGAAAACCAGATTCTGTCTCTGGATAGTAACCATGAGACCTTGGACACATTACTTAACTGGCTTCAAGCTTCATTTTTCTCATGCTGCCAATTCATGTTTGTATTTATTATTTTATTACTGCTTCTGAAATTGTTCCCTCATTATCTTTTCCTGAAAGGCTGTTTTTCAAGATACATTTCATTGTTCTAAGATGATCATCTTTCTCTAAATTCTCTCTCAGAAAGATTTTATCTTAATAGTACCTTAATAGTAATTCATTTCAGTTAAATGATTTTACATAATCTAGATGGATATTCTAAGCCTTTGCCTCCCTCCTGAGTACCAATCCTGCATTTTCAGTTGTCTACTTAGCAGTTATTCATGCATCTTTTGTGCATAAGGCACTTTGGAGAATGCAGTGACACTGTCTTTACCCTTAATGAACTTCCAGGGTGATAGAAGACGTGTATAAATAAGAAGGATATCAGTTAAAATGAAATGAGTCCCATAAAAGTTAACAAAAATAAAATGCTAAAATGTATTAGGAATACAGAGAAATTTATCCTAAACTGTTTCAAAGGATTAGTAGAATTTAACCTGAACAAAATTAGGAAGAGGAGAAGAGCAAGATAAGGATAGCAGAGAACACCAGCAAATGTCACATGAATAAGAAAGGATAGGATACGATGACCAATTCAGAGTATAGGAAAACCACAGGGTTTGTGAAGGGGGGATAAAGCTCAGGGCACATCAGGTCAATTCCAATATGTATTGTTTTTCCTTTATCTAAAACCAAATTTCCCTTTCTCGTTCTCTCTTTCCATCCTCTTCTTTCTAAACAACAGATTACTTTTCACCATTGCTTCAGATTGCAGCATTTCATAAGTCTTTGGCTCTGAGATGTTGACTCACTGTGTCTGGCACATGCTTTGTACTCTTCTGAGACCTTGCTTTGCTTGTTCCTTTCCCCCCCTAAAATATTTTACCTCCCTTTAACACTTACTACTTTCTTTCTTATTTCAAATCTGTTCAAATTGTTCTTTCAAAACAGTTCTTTGTGTTTCCTGAAAACAAAAATCATTCATCTTCTCCAATGTTTTAAAGAATTAAATATATACTATTTTGATTTGACAATTTTTTTTTGGGGGGGGGGCAGGTACAGGGATTGAACCCAGGGATGTTCTACTTCTGAGCCACATCCCCAATCCTTTTTACTTTTTATTTTGACACAGGGTCTTGTTAAGTTGTTCAGGGTCTCACTGAGTTGCTGAGGCTGGCCTTGAGCTGGTGATCCTCCTGCCTCAGCTTCCCAAGTCACTGGGATTACAAGCATGCACCACGACACCCAGCTGATTTGACAATCGTGAAGTTCCTTTTTCGTTGTTATCCTAAATTCTTTCTTAAATCTAACAGCATTATGTTATTTATCCATATTAATGTCTTACCTCTCTAATTAATTATAAACCCCTCAGAGCAAACACCATGTATCATATCTTTGTGTCTTCCACATAGTCTAATGTAGCACCCATGTATAGGTTTGTCTTTGGGCCTCTTTTATAATTCATGGTCAGGCCTAAATGTAAAACATTCCTATAGGATTATTTATGACTTACTTTCTGATTCTAAACTTTTTATTTTATTTTTTTTCATTTTTTTATGCTGGGGATTGAACTCAGGGTCTCACATATGCTAAGCACATGCTCTACCACTATGCTGTACCCCCAGTATAATTTTAACTAAAAATTATGTCTTCCTAATTTATAACTTCTGTATTTTGTATGGAGTATTTTCCATCAGCTGCTCTATCTTATATTTGATTATATTTTCTCTCAATTGATCAGAAATAGAATTGAGCCAATATAATTGATTAAAAAATCCCTAAGCATGAGCAGCATTTTTTGTCAGTGTTTTGATCCATTAATACTTTGCTCTCTGTCCTAGAAAAGCCTCAGGTTTCTTTGACATATTAGCTGAATTTGGTATTTTTTAAACATTCCAGATGATTTTTTTAGTTAAGTTTCATTTTTTTGTAGGTATGGAAAAGTAGAGGCCACTCGTATATTATTAGAGAAAGGAAAGTGCAATCCAAACCTTTTAAATGGACAGCTGAGTTCTCCTCTTCATTTTGCTGCTGGAGGAGGACATGCTGAAATAGTACAGATTCTCCTAAACCATCCAGAAGTTGACAGAGTAAGTTATTTCCCTGATTTTTTTTTCCCCTAAGCAGTAAATAACATGTAATGACACTGAAATATTCCATTGTACACTTGAGAGGTCGACTGAAAAATGAAAACAAATTTTACTTTATAAAATAAGTGATATTTATGTATGAGCTGTGCTTTTGAGCATACATTTTAAATGTTTTTTATTATGGCAAAATATACTTCAGGTAAAATGTATAATTTTAAATATGTGTAAGTGTACAGTTCAGTGGTATTAAGTACATTCTCACCTTATTGTACAACCATTACCCCATCCTTTACCAGAATCAGAAAATTTTACCTCTTTTCATTTTATATTCTATTTCCCAAAAAATGTCTTAAAAGGGGGAAAAAAAAAAAAAAGATGTTCTAGCTATATGTTTCTGAAGCGGAAAATAAAACAATAACAAAACCTATGTTATATCTGTGTCAGAACTTTTAAAAAATCAATAATCCCTTTGATTAGTGCTTTCAATCTTTTAACTTTGGCAGTTCTTGTTTAAGTATACAGTATGTACTAAGTATGGTTAATGTTTACTTAGTACTTTGCATGAGTCGTTTTTTATGAAATTTTGATTTATTGAATGTTTTCCCTTAGAAAACAATTTGTAAAGTCTTTTTTCCTTCCCTCCCCAACATTTTTAGCACATAACAGACCAACAAGGAAGATCCCCATTAAATATTTGTGAAGAAAACAAACAGAACAACTGGGAAGAAGCAGCAAAATTGTTGAAGGAAGCCATTAATAAACCAGTAAGAATTATATTTATAGAGTCAAACATAGTTTTTAAGTTGTTAGATAATTTGAGGATCTGTGGCAAGAGTGAAAGGATTAAAGCTTGGATGACTTTACTACTATAAAATTTGTATATTAAATTTGTTGTCATTCTTAACATTTGAAATGTTTGGGGGGTGGTGGAGTACTGGAGATTGAACCCAGGGGCACTCAACCACTGAACCATGTGCCCAAACCTTTTTTTAATATTTTATTTTCCAACAGGGTTTTGCTAAGTTGCTGAGGCTAGCTTTGAACTTGTGATCCTCCTCCCTCAGTCTCCCACGTTGCTGGGATTATAGGCATGTGCCACTGTGCCTGGCTAAACATGTATTTTTGCATAACAAAATGAAAATTGGAAAAATAAAACTTTCAATACAATTAATCTATTTTGGGGACTGGGGTCGTAGTTCAGCGATAGAGTGCATGCTTAGAAGGCACAAGACCCTGGATTTAATCCCTTTCACCAAAAAACAAAAAACCTTATCTCCAGTATAATCTCTATAGTCATGCATCATTTAACAACAGGGATTTACTCTGAGAAATGCATTATTAGGCAATTTCATTATTATGCGAACATCATAAAGTGTATTTACAAAAACCTAGATGGCATAGCCTTTTATATACCTAGGATATATGTTATATAGCATCATGTATGTGGTTCTGTCGTTAACTAAAATGTTCAGTGATGCATGAATATAACTTGATGTGTTGATTAAAATAGTTCTAATTTATTGAAGTGTATTCCTGTACTTAGATCTTCTAAACAACATTTTATATTTGTAAATAACAGCATTGCACATTATTTATTAATTTAGTCTCAGACGTTAGTGAAAACTCATTTTCCCCTCACAAAAGTTGATTTAAGTGATTTCCTTGGCTCTTTTTTTCTTCTATTTCAACCTAGCCTTCCCATCTAATTATACCCAAAATAAACTGATAAATCTAATGACAAACACCCATGACTGTTAAGGAATATTGTATTACAAAGAGTAAAGTTTAATTTATATTCAGCATCGAGAAGAGGGCTAGGGTATAGTTCATCAGTAGAGCACTTGGTTAGCACATGCAAAGTCCTGAAGTTCAATTCCCAGCCCCACAGACTAACAAACAAAACAAAACAAAAGCAAAAATGGAAAGGAATTAACAGAAGAAATTGTTATTCCTCAAAGTTTTAGTGATTATAAAACTATCATTAATTTAAAAACTGGAAACTTCCAGGCCAGGGTACAAAGGTTTATACCAACACATGTAACTGATATGCCTGAGCCTTTCTAGACATTAACCATCAACCAGTTAATAAATATTTATTTAGCATATCTGTGAGTCTAACACCATGAAATACTCCTGAAAATGGTAAGGAACACATAATCTCTGACATTAGGAAATATTGTACAGACTCATCAGATATACACATTTTGTCAAAATACTATTCCAAGACTATAAGACAGAGACAAGAAATGATAAACAGTAGAGACATCCTCATGTTACACTTCATTATAATTAATTTTCTAACTATATAGTTACAACACATTTATTTCTGGCATAATTTTCATATTTTGAATGGATAAGAGGAATCAGGTACTTCAATCTAAAATGAATTGGCCTAGAAGTTACTTGGTAGCATCAGCACTTCCTGTAACACTTCTGTCTGGGTTTTTCTGAATTAAAGAAAGGAAGTTAACTCAAAATTTATTGTTCCACAACTTTTACCTTCACAACCTTTCATTATAGACTTCTCAGTACAAGTTATTGCTGCTGTGCATATATCTTCAGTATGATTTTTGACCCACTAGACTTGCTAGGTAGGTACTTGACTAAAACTGTATTCAGTAACCAAGTCTCATCTCCCATATGTTTACATTGTACATTAACAACTCTGAAACATCCTCCCAGAAGAATTTGAATTTTAAAGAATCATTTTGTTAGTTGCCAAAATTTATTTGACAGGGAACATTCAGAAGAAAATAATTTAGAAAATATAAATAATGGAAGTAAAATGTTTTTAAATATTATCAACAAGTTCTCATTTGAAGCAGTTTTCTGATATTTTCTGTGTTAGAAATCTATACTATAAGACAGGAAGTTGAAAGTAAAGTGTCTTATTGGATTGCGATAGGTAATTTTTAAGCCATTTGCCTAATTTATCATTCTTTGTCCTAGTATGAAAAAGTTCGAATATACAGAATGGATGGATCGTACCGTTCTGTAGAACTGAAGCATGGAAATAATACCACAGTACAGCAGATAATGGAAGGAATGCGTCTCTCTCAAGAAACTCAACAGTATTTCACTATTTGGATCTGTTCAGAAACCTTAGTAAGATAGTTTTTATTTTATTTTTTAAACCCCATTATTCCTTTTTGGAAGTGAGTTGATAAAATATTAATTATTGACTTTAAATTTTGAAATAATACCATGTTCTCTTTTATATAAATTATTAGTGTTCAAACTGTAGAGACAGGTGAGCCCCTAGGGCCCCTTACCTCCCTCATTCAAAACATTTTGTAAGTAGTAAAAACCAAAAATTTTCTTCTCTGGTAATGACATTTGATCCAAATGCCATTAAATGTAATGTTCATATAACTCTCTCAAAATAATCTAGATGTTCTTTTTTTTTTTTTTTTTTTTTTAAATTAGTTTTCCGGCAAACCTTTCTAGTTAACATCAAGTTAATGTGTGTGTATAAATACATATATATACATTTTCCCCTCAAAATATTGCAAACAGGTAAAGGACTTTAATTGATTGATATGATTATCTAATGGTTTAATTGTATCTTTTTTTGTGTGTGTGTGTGGTGCTGGGGATTGAACCCAGGGCCTTGTGCTTCAAGGCAAGCACTCTACCAACTGAGCTATCTCCTCAGCCCCTTAATCATATCTTTTTAACACCAAATTTTATTTATTATGATATAATTAAATAGACTTTAATGGAATTGAGAATTTCATGCACACTTGAGGAATTTTACACACAAATTATTTTTATAATTATATTCTTAAAACAAGCAGTTATCTGCAAATTGGATAATAATAATGATTAAATAGTGATTTAAATTTAGACTTTTAATTTTTATTTATTCAGTGCCCATAGTTTAGTACAAGGTATTTATGCATTGATATAATTGATTTATTTTTTTATAGTATCATTTATAAAAGGAAAGATGTTTTTCAGGCCTTCAGCTCAAACCTTATCATAAACCCTTGCAACATGTCCGTGACTGGCCAGAAATACTTGCTGAGTTGACTAATTTGGATCCCCAAAGAGAATCACCACAGCTTTTCCTAAGAAGAGATGTAAGACTTCCTTTGGAAGTTGAAAAAAAGGTTCGTTTAGAAATCTTTTTATAGTCATTTAAATGCACAAAATCTGTTAGGTTCCTATTACAGGCACTTTAGGCAGAAATTGTGTCGTTCTTATACCAGAGAGTTTTACTTCTATTTTTCTGTTCATTTGTTATATCTTTGTGGTGATTGGTAGTTTCATTTGGTCTACTTACAAAATTCTTGGTTGATAGTTTGTTCCTTTCTATTCTATTATCTTTTTTCTTTATATATATTATATATATATATATATATATTTAATGGACAGTGGACCTTTATTTAATTTATTTACTTACTTATTTTTATGCAATGCTGAGAATCAACCCAGTTCCTTGCACCTGCTAGGCAAGCACTCTGCCACTGAGCCACAACCCCAGCCCTTTATTCCATTATGTTAAAGAATTTTTTTTTAATTGTTTTTTTTTAACGAGAGAACAATAAACACATTTATTAATATGGAAGTAAACTGAATGAAAGGTAACTCAAAGCAGTAGCTTAGAACTCTTGCTTATATAGCATTTTTCTTATAGAAAAGAAAAGTGGAAAGCTATCCCCCCAAAAAAATAGCAATTGGATGAAACAGTTTATACAGAAAATAATTTTCTTTGAATAGTTAGGAAGTAGTGTCAAAGATAAATTTTAAAAAGGGCTAATCAGTTATGTAAATTTTGAATGAGGTATGGGATAGAACACTGAAAAACAAAACATTGCTGAAAAACTAAGACAGACCTGAATATCTAGAAAGACATTCCCATGTTCGAGGAAGGGAATATTTAATATTGGTGAGCTGTCAGTACTAGCATAGTAATCTACAGGTTTAGTACAACCCTTAATAAAATTCCAAAGCCTTTTTTACAGAATGTAAAAGGCGATCTTTAAGTTAATATGTAGTTGCATAGGACCTCAAATAGACAAAACAGTCTTGAAGAGAGAAGGATAGACTTAGGAGATTCACCTTTTCCACTTTCAAACTATGCTGCTACAAAGGTCAGGTAATCAAAGCATTGTAGTACTAGTCTAGGATATAGACTAATGAAATAGAATTGAGAGTTCAGAAATAAACCCATATATATGTGACCAGTTGGTTTTTGATAAGGGTGCCAAAATAGTCTCTTCAACAGGTAGTTCTTAGACAACTGAGAAATTGGAACACATGGCAAGTAATATGTAAAATGGAACAACCACATGGAAAACAGTTTGGTGATGCTTCAGAAACTTAAGCATGATTTACCATAGGATCCAGCAATTTCACTTTTAGGTATATAAGGTAAAAGAATTGAAAACAGAGACTGAAATAGATATTTATATTCCATTGTTCATTGCAGCCTTATTTATAATAGCTAAAAAAGTGAAAACAACCTAAGTGACCAGTAGATGAGTTTTCAAATAAAATGTGGTGTATAGGGGCTGGGGAGATAGCTCAGTCGGCAGAGTGCTTGCCTTGTCAGCACAAGGCCCTGGGTTCGATCCCCAGCACCCAAAAAAAAAAAATGTGGTATATACATATAACAGAATATTATTTGTTGTTAAAAAAGGGATGAGGTTCTGGTATATGCCACAACAAAGATGAATCATGAAAACATTATATTAAGTAAAATAAACCAGACCCAAAAAGACTACTATTGTATGATTCCACTTAACATTAGATAACTTGGAAAAGGCAAATTCATAAACAGAAAATAGATCAGAGTTTACTAGAGGTATCAGTGGGGGAGCTGAGAGGGTTTTTGCTTGTTTGTTTTGCTGTGGTGGTGCTTTTGGTTTGTTTGGTTGGTTGGTTGGTTTCTTTTGGGGTGCTGGAGATCAAACCCAGGGCCTTGTACATGATAACATGTACTCTGCCACTTAGCTATACCTCCAGCTCCACTCATTCTTAATGATTATAAGAGTTTCTATTTAGTGTGATGTAAAAGCTGTGGAGTTGGTGGTGATAGTAGCATGAATTTTGAATGTAATCAGTGCCATTTAATTATTCACTTAAATGGTTAAAATGACAAATTTTATGTATAGTACCACAATTTTTAAAAATGTATTCTATAAAATTCACAAGTAATCTAAGTATACCCAATCTACCTTCTCCAGTCATATAATATTTTAAAAGTTGGTAGAAGGAGCATTAATGATAATATTGGATGATAAGGGAATGTATAATTAAACTATAAAATAAGTGGACTCAATTAAAAAGGATGCAAGGCTTAATAAATTCTTAACAGCAAATCCAGAATATCATGATCATCTGGTATAATATTTTTGTCCTTTCACTCATTGTATAATTGAGAAATTCCTATTTGTACCATCTGAAAAATAGAAGAATTGTATTTACTGGTCAGCATCATTCTTTTAGAATGAAAACAGCTTGATTTCACTAGAAATGAACAGATGTTGATTATAACTCATTTAAGATATAGGGGATTGTATATGTTGTTATCTGTTCAGACTCTTCTAATACACTGTCAGTTATTATCAGAAAAATAATTTTCCTTCAGTCTTTCAGCATTTCATTTTGAGAAATTAAACTGCATAGGAAAGTTGAAAAGTGATTACAGTTCACATCATATTCCATCCATTTGACTCACTAATTGTTAATTTTTTGCCACATTTGCTTTATCTCTTTTTCCTTTGTGAAGTATTTTAAATTGAGTTGCAGATGTCATGGCACATCCCTACTTATTTTGGTATGCATTTCCTAAGGACACACCTACATACCACAATATCATTTTCAACCTAATACAATTAATATTTACATAATTACAGCTAATTTCCAAATTCATATTTTTCTTAATTATTTCAAGAAGTCTTTTAAATCCTTTTACCTGCAAGGGCTAGTCAAGGTTCATATTTTATATTTGACTCTGTCTTTAGTTTGTTAGGTTAAAATGGTCTTCCTTTTTTTTTTCATTAAATTGTTTCAGTTTTTATATATTACGTAGAGTATTATAAGATAGAAAAATAGAATTATTTGCCAGGGACAGTGGCACAAGCCTGTAATTGAAGCATCCCAGGAGCCTGAAGCAGGAGGATTGTGAGTTCACAGCCAGCCTCGGCAATTTATTGACACCCTAAGCAACTCAGTGAGACTCTGTCTCTAAATAAAATACAAAAATGGGCTGGGGGTCTTGAGCTTAATAGTATTGCATTTGCCTAGCATGTGTGAGGTACTAGGTTCAATTCTCAGCACCACATATAAATGAATGAATTGAATTGAATTGATTTGAAGAATAGAATAGAATAAAGGTTCATTGACAACTTAAAAAAATGGGGCTCAGATTATGACTCAGTGGTTAAGTGCCCCTGAGTTCAATCTCCAGTATCAAAAAAAAAGAAACAAAAGAGAAATATTTACCATAAGGAGTTGGAGTTATTGTGCTATATTTGTAAATACTTTTAAGTATTCATTCAGAATTTTTATAATTGGTCATTGTTTACAAGTAAACTGTATTCTATAGTCTAGCATTTCTTAATCTTTATAAATCTTATGGAAAGATTTTTTTAACTTTTTAGAAAAACTTTGCTTTTAATGTTATTCATAAGTACAAAAATCTTTATTCAAATAGTATTAAAAATGTTTCCTTTAAGACAAGCTTTTTTGGGGGGAGTTACCAGGGATTGAACTCTGAGGCACTCAACCACTGAGCTACATCCCCAGCCCTATTTTGTATTTTATTTAGAGACATGGTCTGACTGAGTTGCTTAGCGCCTCGCCGTTGCTGAGGCTGGCTTGAACTCACAATCTTCCTGTCTCAGCCTCCTGAGCCACTGGAATTTCAGACCTGCACCACCATGCACAGCTTAAGACAAGCTTTTTAAAGTACATTTGTCCTTCTAGGAATTTATCACTTCATTTTATCTTCTTTGTGGTTCACTAGTATAGTGTATAAATTGTAGATAATAGAAAACTGTATTATGAATATGTTTAGGTAAAATTGTGCTAGAGTTTATAGATATCCATAAACTGAAGGTAATATTAGATGGTCAATCAAGGGTTAGCAAACTACAGCCATGATCATATCCTGTCTGCTGCCTATTTTTGTGTAACCTGAAAGCTAAGAATGCATATTTATATTTTATGACGGTTAAAAAAATTAAAGAATAATATTTCACCTCATATGAATATTTTATGGACTTCAAAATCAGTATCTGTACAAAAAGTTGTATGCCACACCACTTGTTGAAGTTTTGCCTGCGGCCGCTTTTGTACCATAACAAAAAACTTGAGTAGTTGCAACAGAGATTATATGGCTCACAAAGCTTAAATATTACTGTCTAGCCCTTATAAAAAGTTTGCACAACTCCTACTCTAAAGCAATAACAGCTCATTTATATATAAATATGCAATTTTGCTTTTTCTTTATTGGACAGTGACAAGTTATATATTTTTAAAAGGAAATTATAACCTGATAAAGAAATTATACTTTTTCTTTTAAGATTGAAGACCCACTAGCTATTCTTATTCTCTTTGATGAAGCCAGATATAATTTATTGAAGGGCTTTTATACAGCTCCTGATGCTAAACTGATAACATTGGCAAGCCTACTGTTGCAAATAGTGTATGGAAATTATGAAAGTAAGAAACACAAACAAGGTTTCCTAAAGTAAGTATTCTTTATTTTTTTATTTATTTAATTTTTAAATTTTTACAGACTGCGTTTTGATTCATTGTACACAAATGGGGTACAACTTTTCATTTCTATGGTTGTACACGATGTAGAGTCATACCTTTTGTGTCATCATACATGTATATAGGGTAATAATATCTGTCTCAGTCCACACTATCTTTCCTTCCCTACACTCTCCCACCCCATTTCCCTCTACGCAATCCAAAGTTCCTCTATTCTTCTCTTACCACCCCGCCTCCACCAAGTAGGTATTTAATACAGTGTTTGGTCTTGTGCTATGCTGAAGATTCTGTTTAACCAACAAAATTTTAATTTTGTTATTAGGAAATTTTTTATACATTGATTTGAAATTAAATAATACAAAAACAGAATGACAGGGAAAACAAACCCCAACTACTATATTAAAGCATTCTCAGAGTTTTATTTTCCAAAGTTATTTTTCTTATATTTGATTTTTATTTTGATATATCTCATATTTATATTTTTTATTTATCTTCCTTTACTGTATGTTTAAATGAGTTCACTAAAACCTGACTTGAATAAGTACTTAAAAAATTTTATAAGGCAGATACACTAAGGCATCCTACCACAAAAACTAAAATCGTGTTCAGTCTTTCAGAGAAAACACTGAGATTTGAGCACATCTAAAGTTTGCTTATTGTGGTTTTCAATTTTCAAAAACATTCTGTGGTTATTGAAAGAAGAAACATTTCTCTATGTTGATAATGTTAAGATTTTGACTTTTTGCCACAACTTTGAACTCTTAAAATTTTTGGAGTTCTCTAATTTTTAAAACAATATTTTTTGCTTAAAAGTTGTGTTATTTAAAGTCGTCTGTGACAGAGGAATTATTGTATTTTAGCTACAAAAGATGACTTAATTAAAGGATGTTTGCATGTGTGCTTACAGTGAAGAAAATCTAAAATCCATTGTACCTGTTACCAAACTGAAAAGTAAGGCACCTCATTGGACAAATCGAATTCTTCATGAATATAAGGTAAGCTATTTAATAGAAATAAAAAGACATTTCATAGCCTACTTTATATTTTGTTAGTGTTATAAATGTTTTAAATATTGGTGTAGTAAATTCATAGTCCTGAAATTTTAAATGGATCTTTTAGTTCACAATGCCTGAAACTGAAAGTAATGATTTAGTAATAGTAGAATCTTTTACATCTATGTGCTGAATACTGTGGTAAAGAAAGGGAATAAAATTTTGAAATAATTTATTATCCCTGCCCATGAGGCACTTAAAATTAATGGAACAGACTAATAATATTTTTAGACCTCAGTTTATTTTTTAAAATACTAAGATTATAAAAAGAAAAAATACTCCTTGGGATCGTGTGCCATAATTTCATTCTTCAGGGGAAAACCTTGATTTTGGAAAAAATTAGTTGCCCTGTTTGGATTATCAAACTTATAATTCTCCTTTCGCATCTCTCTTATTTGTAATTGTTTTTAGAATCTTAGTACAAGTGAAGGTGTCAGTAAAGAAATGCATCACCTGCAGCGCATGTTCTTACAGAATTGTTGGGAAATTCCTACATATGGAGCAGCTTTTTTCACAGGACAGATATTTACAAAAGCAAGCCCCAGCAATCATAAAGTCATCCCTGTGTATGTAGGAGTGAATATAAAAGGACTTCATCTCCTCAACATGGAAACTAAGGTAGATTTTCAGCTATTTTTGACCAGTCGCATCATATAACAACTATAATAATTTTACCAACCTATGTGAAGAATCTAGAAATAGCATATATATATATATATATATATATATATATATATGAGAGCGAGAGAATATATATATTATATATATATATGTGTGTGTATATATAGTGTATATATACACATAAAACTGCTTATTGAAGTTTCATTCATTGCAAATGATGCTGGGGGTGGGGGTGACTAAATGACTTCCAGTAGGGAGTTTTAACATTAATGGAATACATCCCTGATTTAGAATACCTTTAAGCCTTAGTATTTTTGTGTAGAACAACATATTTACACGGTATATTTAGTGAAAATGGTGCCAAACCACATGTAATATGCTACAATTGGTGTAAAAATGAAAGGAGATGACTATCTTTACCTAAATACATATTATGTATGCATAAAAAGGTCATTTGACACTTTTTTGAGAAGGGACCACATGTAATTGTGAACTGGAGTTAGAATATATATATAGATATATACCTATCTTAGTTCAGGCTATTATAACAAAGTACCATAGACTGGCTTATAAAGAATAGAAATTTATTTCTCAATTCTGAAAGCTGAAAGTTGGAGATCAGGGCATCAGTATGGTCAACAAGGGCACTAATCCCATTCATGAGGGCTCTGCCCTCATGACCAAATTATCTTCCAAAGGCTATATTTCTACTACCATCTAGGGGTTAAAGTTTCAACATAGGAATTTGGAAACAGAAATTCATTCCATAATAACACCATCTTATAACATTAAAGTTTTTAACTATGTGATTATACTAACCTCTTTAAAATATCAAGTAGTTTTAAATGGAAAATGCAGAATTAAAAAAGAAAAAATATATTTGACACAGGGCTTCATTTTGAAAATTTGGATTAGTTATAAGAAACTTTTGGGGGATATAAATGAAGCTTGGAAGGGTTTATGAACAATCATTAGAACATTAAAGAGCTCTTCAGTCAGAAATTTGTTACTGTATGGTACATACATCTTTTTATAATCAAAGTCATTATGATTTAAAATACAGGATTGTCAGTTATTTTTAACACTTCATACATTTAAGCAAATAAAAATCAAACCTAATTTGTTAACTCAGATTTGTCAAGAATAGACCATTTTCCAGATCAGTTAATGTAAAACTTAAGCTTAATGATTTTAAAAACACATTTTACACTGGGAAATGTCCTAATAAACTTAATTTTTATTTTCCCAATTTTTATATCTTTATTATGATAATCGCATAACTTCCTAAATTATCCCAGTCATGCCTATTTCATATTAACTCAGGATCATCCTTATGGACAGCATTATTTAATGAAGCTGTTAGATAAACTTGTGGATAGAAATAGAGAATATTTAGGGAAATAGAGGAGAATAAAGTCTGATTTCAATTACTGACCTGAGTTTGATTTCTTGAAGTCCCTTATAAGTCAGCTTGCTTTTGGGTTATTTGCTTATTTTCTATTAAAACGATTTTGCTGGTCTGGGGCTGAACCTCAGTGGCAGAGTACTTGCCTAGCATGTGTGAGGCACTGGGTTAGATCCTCAGCACCACATAAAAATGAACAAATAAAGGCATTCTGTCCACCTACAACTACAAAAAAATGTTTTAAAAAACTATTTTGCTTATATAAAATACACTACTACTTATAAACTTATAGCACTTTTCTGTTTCACTTCTAAACTTGTTAAATGGAAAAATTACCCCTTCCATTTCAAGAAATTTTTCCATTGCTATTTACATAGAGCATTTTATACCAACATTTACAAATTTTTTTTCATAGAACTGAATGGTACTGATGTAAATGTGATGCTGTGCCATTTCTCTGAGCTGCATTTTATGTTTGACCTTTGATAGCATTACAAGTTCAGGCAACAAAAGAAGTTTATATAGTGTTCAAATGGTAGTTTAGCAATATCTTTTTGTTGTTGTCACCAGGACTTGAACTCAGGGGTACTTGACCACTGAACCACATTCCCCATCCCTGTTTTGTATTTTATTTAGAGACAGGGTCTCACTGAGTCGCTTAGCACCTCGCTTTTGCTGAGGCTGGTTTTGAACTTTCAGTTCTCCTGCCTCAGCCTCCCAAGCTGCTGGGATTAAGGCATGCATCACCATGCCTGACTTAGCAGTATCTTAAAACATTCATATTGTGAATAACATTCTGGTCCAGTAGTTGAATAAGTACAATAGCAGTAGTAGACAGAATGATAGCTATATTATTAATTAACAGACTACTTTTTAAGATAATATGTTCAACTTCTAGAAAAATAAATAGGAATGCTGTCCTTGAGTATATAAAAAAATGATTGAACCAAACTTGTTTTCTGTCCCTGCATAAGCCACTGATAAATGTATGGCACCTTCAAAAGCTTTAAGATGATTACATTTTCCAGTTATCAAAGACAAAAACAACCAACTTGTCCTCAATTGTCTTAGATTCAGCACGATGTGCTGTGGTTGAATGTGACAATGCATCATTAAAATAAACACCTTCATCTGCAAAAATACCTTCATTTGAATTTAAAACACCAAATGAGATACCTTAGCCTCAGATTAATTCTCAGGAGAAAAACACAGAATACAGCTGTTTTTTATATCAACTATTTCTGCCTTCTATGTCTTCTTTCTCTTTGAAATAATGAAAGTTGCCCATCAGAAAATATAACCCAGGGCTGGGGATATAGCTCAGTTGGTAGAGTGCTTGCCTTGCAAGCATAAGGCCCTGGGTTCAAATCCCCAGCACCGCAAAAAAAACAAAACAAAAGAAAATATAACCCAGCCAATTTCACGTGCTTGTCAAAGACTTGTCTATTCTGCACTATCTTGTGGCTTAGTGTTTTACTGTAGTGGATGTGTTACATTCACAGCTGTACTGTACTTGTTGATATGTCTTCAACCTTAATAAATGCCGTTACCACAAAGCAATAGATTATCCTTTGCTGATGTCAATTGGAATTGGTTGTTTAAACACCCACCTAGTACCATTCTACATAACTAGTTGTCAATATGACTTTCTCCTCTCTGCTGATCATCTGTGTGCTGTTCTGACTTTGCCTTTTTCTGCTCTCAATTGTCCCATTCAACTATTAGAATTTTTTTACTTCCCTCACTGAACATTGTGTCCTTTGTAAGTTTTACCTCCTAATGAGGACTTTTTTTTTCCTTCTGGAGTAAACTGATCACTTAAAATTATCATTTGAACTCTGGCTTCTCCATTCCATTCAACTGTTGATTATTTGCGATCTCTCAAACATTCTTCCTCACTGCATGTTGTTCTTTAACAACAAAACTTTTATCTTTAACTTGTGGCCTCAGTAGTACTTTTGTTAGAAATCTGACCTCTGTATAATTGAAAGTTACTATACCAGGGCTGGGGACATAGCTCAGTTGGTAGAGTGCTTACCTCACAAGCACAAGGCCATGGGTTCAATCCCCAGCACCACCAAAAAAAAAAAAAGAAAAGAAAGTTGCTGTACCACAGTTTTTTTTTTTTCTGTATTTTAAACTGTTTTGAGGCCATTTTAATGGACTGTTTTTTTTTTACTTTAGCTAAAGAAATTTCAAGTGATCTAAAAGATAATTGGTTTAAGGTATTATATTATATCTTAACTCAGTGTTTCAGTCTGTACCTTGGTAAGTAGCACTTTACCATTTCCTATCTGGTATAGATGCAAGTGTAGATAACCTTTTTAAACAAGGTTTTTTTTTTTTTATTATACATATTGTACACTCAAATAAATTAATTATAATTTGTTTTATTTATAGAACCTTACTTTCAAAATGCCCTAAACCATTATCTTTTTGGCATATGCTTAGTTTATTATTTACAGTCAATATAATAAGATGTGCTATTCATAGATTGCTAATGTTCCTAACCATTCATACATACATACATATATTGTGGTACTGGGGATTGAAACCTGAGACCCTCTCCCTCTGAGCCAGCCCTTTTTTTTTTTCTTTTTTTTTTTGGTGGTGCTGGGGATTGAACCCAGGGCCTTGCAAGGCAAGTACTACCAGCTGAGCTATATCCCCAGCCCCACATATTTTGTTTTGAGACAGGGTCTCACTAAATTGCTGAGTCTGACTTTAAACTTGAGATCTTCCTGCCTCAACCTCACAAGTTGATGAAATTACAGGCATGCATCACACCTGGCTTAAACTTATGTATTTTAGAGAATAGCATGAATACTTTCTTTGTATGCATATAGCCAAAGAATATATGTTTAGAACAACAAAATGCAAGTTACTACTAGGAGATAATTATTTAAAAATAATATCTCAAAGTAGTTAGAAGAATTTGAATTTACTCACCATTTAAAAAATGATAAAATTTTAGGATGATAAATGTGCTAATTATCCTGTATTAATCACTATTCAATGTATACATGAATCAAAACATCACATTGTACCTCATAAATATGTACAGATATTATGTGTCAATCAAAAAATTTTTAAATAATTATATTGGATACCTACTTAAATACAGCATTGTTAGGAAAATTAAAGAATGGATTACTGTAACATTGATTTTTAAATAGTTGTTAAATTTATGAAGGATTTATTACTAATTTTTATAATTGTGCTTATTTAAGAGATCATTCTTAACCTTCAGAAAAAAAATTTGCAGTACATTTCATTACCCTGATAAGTTGGGCATCTTTAAAAGAATATCATTGCTCTTGGGAGTCTGTCATCTAGGTTCTGCAGGTGGTATGAGGTTAGCATGGATTCTCTGAATAGACTATATGATGATACTCAAAACCATCATGTTTAGAACTGACTTGATAAATGTGGACAGTAAGAGAAGACAGTTGTTGTTTTAATAGGTATTTTAATTAATACAGTGATTCCTAATTCTGTTGCAGGCTTTACTCATCAGTCTTAAGTATGGTTGTTTTATGTGGCAATTGGGAGATGTTGATACCTGTTTTCAGATCCATAGTATGGAGAATAAAATGAGCTTTATTGTACATACAAAACAGGTAAGTATTTATCAATTATTTTGAACTACACAGCTATATTATTTAAGGGTTTTTGGGGAGGAAGGTTTAGGTTTTTTTTGTTTGTTTGTTTGTTTGTTTGTTTGTTTGTTTTTGGCAGTGCTAGGGATTGAACCCAGGGCCTTGTGCATGTGAGGCAAGCACTCTACAAACTGAGCTATATCCCAAGCCCCTAGTTATTTTTTATGTGACACAATCCATTCAACTTCAAGGAAAACCTTTAGAATTAGATGAAATTTAAATATTTAAGGCAAGGGAAAAATGAAATCTCTTCACTAAGCAAGGAAAATCAGAAAATTTATTTCAATTTTATAACAATTAAGACCTTTATTATGCCATTTCTTTTAATTCTGATCCCTGTGTCTTCCACCAAGGTTTTAGGGAGTCCTTCCATTTTCTTCACTAGTATCTTACCTGAGTCACTAGTTATATCCACCAAGTCACTTCTTAAATCTCTTCAAAAACCCTGAGTAAATTCTCCCCAAGTTCAATTTCTTGACAGACTGCCTCTTAATGAGAAAGTTCCCTTTCAAGTTAGGTAGACAACTGTCCACTGCCATGTATGTGTATCCTTTAAACATTCTTGATTGTTTAATTTTACTTTGTAGGCTGGTCTGGTGGTAAAACTGTTAATGAAGTTAAATGGACAGTTAATGCCCACTGAAAGAAATTCATGAAAGAAAATCGCTGGTATTCAAGCCATGTTTTGTAATGCAGAGTTTTTTCCATGAAAGATTTCTTAAAATATTACTTTTAACAAGGCATTAGTCTCTTGTTATATATATATGTATATATATATATACTGTTACACTGTACAGAATCTGTACTTATGTTTGGTGTGTAATATACCAGTTAGTTTTATATGATATCCTTATAAGCTATTCTAATTTTTGAGAGAAACATAAAAAAAAAAAATCTAGATTGATAATCTGTATAATATTAGACAAAATAGTAAGCTTTGTAAAAAGTTATTTTTGGTAAATGGTAAAGAATTTGGAGTGGAATATGATGAAATTAAAACGTAGCTTTGGTACAGCTTTGTGTGTTATTTCAAAATATACTGAAAGTCAACATGCTTTGAATAAAGAAAATGTATTTTGTACTTGGACCATATACCACTGTTATTTAAAACATTTTTCTGCAGTGTATAAACATTGCTCTATATGTTTTATAAAAGTTGCTAAAAGGTTTATCTAGTGTAAGGTGGTGTTTCTTAAATTATTGTTCTCGAACCTCTTACATCGTAATTACCTTGGTGCCTCTTAAAAACTTAAGAAGTAGTGGGGACTGAGAATATTGTCTTAAGGTTTTGTTTTTTTTTTTCTGTTGAAATACTTCCAGACCCAGCAAGGAATTTATAATAAATTTGCATAATTACACTACTGTCTGATACAGAAGCACACACGTACAGATGCGCTTTTTCAGTGATAATCTCTGGATGTTAGTAATTACATTTGTTAAATACATAGTGTATGTTTATGAGTTGGCTTAATGGCTTATTTATGTTGCCTTTACATTATAGGAAGTAGATCACCAAATATCTGATTATTTCCTTGAAGGGAATATTGATACCAGAAATGACGAGCCAAATAAATAATATATTGTTTAAAGGCTAGAAACTATAGACTTTCTGTAAGACATGGAAAATGACAAACCCCAAATAATGTGGCCTGAGAAGAGGGAGTGAGGAAGAAGTCAACACGTTGATAACATTAATCCTTTACCAATACACTCTTTCCCAATAAGGAGACAATCCCTAGAAAGAAAGCAAAGATCATCCAGTGGCATGACAATCCCTGGGGAGGAAATATCCATCAAAGCCTAGACTGGCAGTCTCTGGGAGGAAGCCAAAGCATTGATCCTTCCTGAAATAAATCCTTTCCCAGTGACAGTACAATGGGACCCTGAAGGGAAAAAGAAAAATACTGAATGCTGACCCTCTATTAGATATGCTCTCAATAATTGTTACCTCTCAGTGTAACTATATAAGCACAGACTCCCACTTTGGCTAGGTGCTCATTTTCCACCAGGAAAGTGGGTCCATCAGATGTATGATTTCATTGCTAAATAAAGGCTGTACTAATCCATGAAGTTTGCACTTGACTCGGTCCTTTTATGTCCTTTTATGTTAACACCTCCAGTTGGGCATTATTACCTGTAATCCCATTTTTAAAGTTCAAGGCCAGCCTGGGCAATTTAGTGTGACCCCCTGTCTAAAAAATATAACTCATGGTAAAGCACCCATGTGCTCAATCCCCAATATGGGGGGGGAGGGTCAATTTTCAAAATTAAAGTGAGAAAAAAATTGATCTTTATCTGCAAAGATAAATAAAACAATAATGGGGGGCTGGGGTTGTGGCTCAGTGGTAGAGCTCTTGCCTAGCACTGGGTTCAATCCTGGGTGCCACATGAAAATAGAGGTATTGCACCCATCTACAACTAAAAATATTCTTTAAAAGAAGATTTATTAGAAGGGCACCTAGATAGGTGGAAATTAGGAACTTATTCTCCCCATTGTTTAGATAATAGCTAACACTATGCCTGAGTTTGAAGCACTTATCAAATGTTAATCCATTTACTCCTCAAAACAATTACTATAAGGCAGATACTATAGTTCCCATTTTACAGATAGGGAAAGCAGAGAAATAACTTGCCAAAGAGAATACAGTTAATATAAGTGATGGAGCTGAGATTCACATATCTAGGCAGTCTGACTCCAGAGTATAAATGAATCAGAAACATGATGTAAGATTATGTAAAAGCATGAGATATTTGTTTTGTGTTGTTTTAAAAGCTTAGGAGCCAAAGTTCCTACAGTGACATAAATGTTTTTATTTTTATATAATGTATAACTGAAGGCAATTGTGTATGGAGAGGCTTTGTTACTTATATAAGGTGAAAAACTATATGGAAGAGTCAGAATTCAAAATCTGACAGTCTGGCTTCAGAATTGAGACATTATGCAAAACGAGGTAGCTGGAGAGGCTTGTTTTTTAAAAAAAGACCAAATTTTGAAAGCTATTGTGTTCCCTACCAATGAGACCTTGGGGCCTTTAGAACTTCATTAGCTCAGATTTGCATATTGAAAGATCACCCTGGGGGCTGGGGTTCTTGCTGAGTGGTCGACCACTTACCTAGCACAGGTAAGGCACTGGATTCAATCCTCAGCACCACATAAAAATAAATAAATAAAATTAAAAAAAAAAAAAGATTACCCCGGGCTGGTGATGGCTAGAAGTGGTAGTTCTGAACACGAAGGTATGAGCCACCTCTGCCTAGCCTAAGGTAATGGCAATGGGCAGAAATGAATCAGTATTTTGAAAAACACATTGACCTTTTAGATATGGAAAATAAAAGGTAAGAATCTTGAATAATTCCCTTTTTTCTGTCGTGGGCAGCTGGGAAAATGGCACCACATACTGCCTAAGATAGGGAATAGAGGAGATTTTGAAAAATATGCTGAGTTCCTGCTGATGTGCAATAGGCAACAGAATTCCCAGGCTTAAAGCTCAAAGGTTTGTGGGGTGCCCGCAGCTCACGCCTGTAATCCCAGCAGCTCATGAGGCTGAGGCAAGGTCAAAGCCAGCCTCAGCAAAAGCCAGGTGCTAAGAAACTCGGTGAGACCCTGACTCTAAATAAGATAAAAATAGGGTTGGGATGTGGCTCAGTGATAGAGGGCCCCTGAGTTCATCCCTGGTACCACCCCTAAATAAAAATAAAAAACAAAACCCAAAGGTTTTGGAGGATGTGGCAGTTGAAACTCCAAAAATAGCTGCCCAATGGCATAGCGCACACTTGTAATCCAGCAGCTCTGGAGCCTGAGGCAGAAGGATCTGAGTTCAAACCCATCCTCTACAACTTAGCAAGGCTCTAAGCAACTTAGTAAGACCCTGCCTCTAAATGAAATATAAAACAGCCTGGGGATGTGTCTCAGGTTAAGTGCCCCTGGGTTCAATCCCTGGTATCCAAAAGGAAGGAGGGGGAGGGGGAGGGGGAGGGGGAGATGGCAATCCACAAAGTGTCCTGTTAGGACAAGTGGATAGCAATATGGAACAGAAACATCTTGGCACTATTCTCCATACGGAATATCCACTAAATTTTGAATGGACAAAAATTAGTATTAAGTTAGTATTTAATGTTAGGTAGTAGCTAGCAATGAGCATTGAAATGCAGGCAAGGTCACAAGTGTTCTTTAAATTACTTTAGAGTCCTTTACTTCCAAAGTAGACGAGAAAGCAAAGGGTGGTAGTTTATTTGTAGAAAACAAACAGAAGCAAAAAAAACTAATTGGGAAATATGTCAAGAGAAAAGGATTAATGGGACTAACTCTTGAAAGGGTCCATTGATGTAGACGTAAACTGGGAATTATGGCTATAAGTGTCTCTTCTTGTCTGGGAAGGAAGATTCCTTTGGTAGCACAGGTACTGACCCCAGTGCCCACATTAACATGGAATTGACTTGTAGATGAAACCCCCCTAAATAGGATTGCCACCATAACAGTTCCAGAGAGGACCAACTAAGGTCAAAAACTCCACTGCCCAATGTGAAGGCGTTTGAACACCCGATTGGCAAAGAGTACAGAAGGCGATCCTCAGTTCTCCTGGTAAACATCAAACAGTAATAAAATTGGGAACAGCATTGTCTACTTGGTCGTTCTCTGCTTGGAGATGGCCTACTCTCTCCCTTGAGAGTGCTTTTTGCTTAAGCCTCATTTTTTTTTATTTTCATGTCACTTCCACTTCTAATAAAGTTCTTTTGCATGACTTTTTGCTGTATTCTTTCTACGGAACACAAGAACTGAGGTTTAGAGTTTCAGCTCCCTGCTTTCCTGTGACATTTAATATCACTAGAAAAAACAAACTAGCATATTTTAGTGTCAGTGCATTCATTTATGCATATTTTTTAAAGGATATGAGAAATGAAAAGTTGTTTAAATGCTTTTTAAGAATACATAGTAAAACATCAAGGGCTGGGGATATAGCTCAGTTGGTAAAGTGCTTGCCTCATAAGCACAAGGCCCTGGGTTCAAATCCCCAGCACTGCAAAAAAAAAAAAAAAAAAAAAAAAAAATCAAAAGGAAAGCAAAAGAATCAGGATTTGGAGCAACTGAAACTCAGCTAGCATGAAAGCAAAATGGCACAACCTTTTCGGAAAACTGTTCAGTAATTTCTTACAAGTTAAAATATACCAACTGTAAGACACGGCGTTCCATTCCTACCTAGGTATTTATCCAAAAACCAAAACATGTTCACATATAAATCTGTATGCAGATATTTATAGAATACATTTTTCATTATAAAATGTAATTATTCATACCTACCCAGAACTGTAAACAATCCAGATGTCCTTTGGTGTGTGAGTAAATAAACTTAGGTATACCCATATAATGGAATTTTATTTAGTAATAAAAGGAATAAACTTATTAAAAACAAGGATGAAGTTCAAAATGATTATGCCAGCTGAAGAAGCCAGATTCAAAAGGTGTGCCAGAGCATCCATTCAGATGATGTTCCGGAAAAGGAAAAACTATAGGATTGGAAAGCAAATAGTAGTTAAGGATCAGAGTAAGGGAATATCAGAATATGGAGCAGTGTAAGAGAATTTGGGCAGAAGGGAAATACTCTGATGGGATTGAAATAGTGTCAAAATTTATAAAACGAATCAAAGGAAATTCTACAAAAATTTTAAAATACATTTTAAAAAGAATCAGAACTTGCTATAAAAGTTGAAAAATACATAAAGATATAATAGAAATAGATGTAAGTACTCAAATTCTATTTAATGATTAGTCAAAGATTAACAGAGAAGTTGTATGCTTAGAAATGCCAACAACTTTTTTTATAAAAGGGGAAATGGAAATCTTTGATAACAAAAACACCCAAAGGACCTTATTAAAGTAGTTAAAATTGTAAGGAATAATGCAATTAACTAAATTAATTAAAATCAATGATGGCACAGGACTGAGACAACACAGGAGAATGTGTTTTGGGTGGTACTGAAAATTGGTTTCAATCTTCTGATAAAACAGTCTGAAAATGTTTTATTGCCTTTGACCCGATGATCCCATGTGAGGACAACCTACAGATGAAACTGTCACCTCCATTGCATTGCTTATTTGTACAATCCCTCCTACTTTCTTAGGGAGTAAATTGTATGTGCTGCAATTCAAAGGGAGTTAGTTTTCTAACAGTACCATAAAAACAGGACAAACTTGTACAGTTAAAATACCATTGGGCCAGGGATATAGCTCAGTTGGTAGTAGAGTGCTTGCCTGGCATGCATAAGGCCCTGGGTTTAATCCCAGCACCACAAAAAAAAAAAAAAAAAAAAAAAAAAAAAAAGCTATTATATATTAAGGCAAATGTTTTTAAAACAACTTTCACCCAGAGTATAGCAAATGCTTTAATTCTTAAAGGAATTATGTTATCATCCAATTGCTAAGATTTTGATATGGTTTTCTTCCTCCCAAACTCATGTTACAATATAATCTCCATGTGACGTACTAAGGTACACAGGAGGGTGGAAACTTAATCCTACTATAGTGCTAGAGGGTGGGCCCTGGAAAATGATAAGATTAGAAAGGTCATCACGATGAAGCCCCTCAATTGAATACTGATGGCTTTATATGAAGAGGGAGCCTGGGTTCAATCCCTCATACAAAAAAAGGGAGCAGTGAGACTTGAACATAGACACAATGTGTGCTCCCTGTTCTTCCATATGTTGCTCCATCCCACCTCAGCACTCTGTCAGCAAGGCCATCACCCGTATGTCTCCTGACCTTGGACCACAATTGTGAGTCAGTTCCTTTCTTTATAACTCACTCAGTCTGTGGTATTATATTATTATTATTATTATTATTATTATTATTATTATTATTATAATAAACTAGGACAACATGAACTCAATTATATAAGCAATAAGGCAAGCAAGTATAATCTCACATCCGGAAATTAGCAAATGGTCTGATGACTTTTGGAATCTGCTACTGTGATTTTTTTTTTTTTTTTTTTTTTTTTTTTTTTTTGGTACCAGGGATTGAACTCAGGGGCACTCAATCACCAAGCCACATCCCCAGCCCTATTTTGTATTTTATTTAGAGACAGGGTCTCACTGAGTTGCTTAGTACCTTGCTTTTGCTGAGGCTGACTTTGAACTTGCAATCCTCCTGTCTCAGCTTCCCAAGCAGCTGGGATTACTGTGGGATTACAGGCATGGGCCACCATGCCTGCTTATGTGATATTTTAATAGCATGTATTCCCCATTATCTTATAGATGCTGATGATTTTGTGATTACTGAATATATATCTATAGGACAATGGAAGGAAAAAAATTTAAAAGATAAATCATCTTCAGAGAGAAAAACGAATGAATAAACCTCACCCAAGTACCAAAATATGTGTCATTTTTCCTTTCTTGATTATTTGCTTTTCAATTAATATTACATTTAGTCTTGTACAGATAACCACTAAGACAAAGAAAAACCAGCCTAGGTCTTTATTTCAGCCAATTCACTAACAAATAATTAACTGTAATTAAAAGTTGGACTTTATCGGAAATTTGGCATCTAACTTATTTACTATTTTTAAATTTATGACTGTTCATCTACCACATAATTTTTTATGAAATATAATAGTTTAAAAGCAGGAATTTCCTGAGTGCATTAAAATTAATAACATTCCCCCTTCCTTAATCATAATCAGTCATTAAATGAACATATCATTTCACATTTACATTATTGTATAGCAAGGAAAAGTTACAGAAAATAGAAAATTTCCACGATACATTAAGCACTATTTTAGGAGTTACCATGACAAAATTTTTTTGAAACTTAACATTACTTTCAAGTTATAAATAAATTTGAGCCAATACTTAGGTAAAGATAATCCCACAAGTCAGAAATGTATTATTTAAACTCTAAAAGATGAACCAGTGCGTGGCTGAATCTGTAATCTCAGAGGCTCAGGAGGCTGAGGCAGGAGAGGAGGATTGTGAGTTCAGAGCCAGCCTCAGCAATTTAGCAAGGCACTAAGCAACTCAGTGAGACCCTGTCCTCTAAATAAAATACAAAAGGGGCCGGGGATATGGCTCAGTGGTTAAATGCCCAAATTCAATCCCCAGTACAAAAAACAACAAAGAGTAAAAGATAAAAAGAAAAAAATGTAAAAGTGGGGGGAAAAAAATCCATTTGTATTCTAAAGATCAAAGATAATACAGATATTCAAATAAAGATTAAGTAGCTTCCTCTCCCCTCTATCTCCCTTATCCAGAGTAAAGGAGAAAAGTACCTGAAGCAGCAGTAGTTTAAACAAAACAAAATAAAACCAAACAAACAAAAAAAAGCAAACAACACCAGACTTCTGGAACACTAACAAATTAATTTTTATTTCCAAATAGTAACCAAATCTATTAATTGACAACTCAGGCGAATGAACACCTGCAAATTCAATCCATGTGAATAGCATACTAAAAGAAGTATCACTGTTTTTCATAAATTCTGGAAAGTTAATTGCATTCATTATTTACCTTTAAATTCAAAACTGAAATCTGGTGGCGATGTGAACTGTAACAGTGACCCAGACACAGAAACAATTTGAGAACAAGTTGAAGGCGCCTGGAAAGAGGACCAGGAAAAGCCTTGGACCAACAATCCTATTAACAAGAAGGGCCGTCTCTTCCTCAAGGTGGCAGCCACCAAACCAGGCACAGTCTGTTGCCCTGCAGAGAATAAGGGTTTCTGCAAATGAAAGACAAGCCTTAAATAAGGCATTGAAGATGTCCTATAAACCTATCACTCTAAGAACATACTAAATATCACCTTGAAATGTTGATAGTGATATGTGCCCATTTCTATTTTTCATCAAAAAATAAAAATTCAAGTGACACTTTAAAATACTTTATTTCAGCTGGGTGCAGTGCTGCATGCCTATAATCCCAGTGGCTCCGGAGGCTGAGACAGAAGGATCATGAGTTCAAAGCCAGCCTTGGCAATTAGTGAGGCCCTAAGGAACCCAGTGAGACCCTATCTCTAAATGAAATAGAAAAAAGGGCTGAGGACGTGGCTTAGTGGTTAAGCGCCCCTGGATTTAATCCCCAGTACAAAAAATAAAAAAGTTCTTTATTTCTTTCATACTAAAACTCATACTTATTCAATCATGTTACATTTTTAAATGTTGGTATTAATAAACCAAACAAAATCTTTTTTTGTTTTCCCCTTTCTAAAACCTCTATATCTAGTTCTTCAATTATATGCTCATAATCTACAATTGCTACATGTTTCTGATGAATATCTATTCTGGTTATATTGGGCTGAAACTAAATCTTCTTGTAACTCTGACCTGTCCTGCTGTGTTTTGGTGATGGGAACAAGGAAGGACAAAATCACCAGAGGAGCTTCCTCAAAACACAATCACCTCTCCGGGCCCACACTCCTCAGTAACCCGCTAAGGCAGGTCTGCTTCCCAAAGTCCAAACCCTCGAGGTCTCAGAGATGCCTTTTAAACAGGGGCAAGATGCTCCCCTCCCCGAGATGAGCGCGCTCGGCTGACGCTGGTTTGAGGTTTGGAAGCCTGGCTGTGCCTGAAGAACTGGGAAGTCACCAACATAAAGGAGGGTGGACTCCGTGAGGTTTGGCGGAAAAGTGCAAAGCTGGGTCCTCCGTGTCACTAAGTGTCATTTTCACTGTGCCTGTACTAAGGGCTCGTGTTCGCAGACTCCGAAATCAGGCAGGACAACACGCTCCACTGAAGCACAGGGAGCGCAACTCATCCCACGAAGCCTTGACAAGGGACACGCTGAGGACCAGCAGCAAGGTCGTGCGTCCTGGATGCTCCTTAGACTCTGATGTCCCGGCTGCCTTTCAGACTAACTAAATGAGCATATTCTGGGCGGGCTGTAAATCTCCCGGGAGATTCCAGTAAACAAACTGAGGACTCAGAGGCCTTTTGGGTTGCCGGCGGCCGGCGCGCGTCTCCCCTGGGGAACTGAATGGGGGCCCCGGGCCGCCCCGCGGTTATCCTCAAGTGACCCAGGGCCAGCTCACAAACGCGCAGAGGGTGCGGCCGAACCCAGGCCCGGCCTCTCTCGGTCTGGGCTGCGTGAGCCTCCGCCCCGGCCAGTGTCCCGGCAGGGCAGCAGCCGCAGCCATCTCAATCGCCCGACTCTCGGCTGGGTGCGCCCCCTGCCGGCCCAGAGAAGGAGCCGCGGCGGCCTCTGGAACCCCAGGTGAGGCCTGGCGCTGTGACTCACTTCATCCTTCCTCTGAGCCAAGCCCAGGTTCTCTCCTTTCTCCCTGTTCTCCCAACACCTGCCTCTTCGCATGTCCTCCCCTCTTCATGCTCCAGGGCACCGCTTCTCACGTGTTTGCATTCGTATCCCGCTCCTCTACTGAGCGGCCTTGTGGAAAAGTTCGGTCTCCCTGAATGACCATAGCTGTAGTATAAGAGAGAAATTTTATAGAGTCTTTATTTAACTTTACCAATATCTGTTAAAACAGAGCTTAGATTGATTTTTGCCTACCAAAGTGGCGATATTGGTTTTTAAATGACACTCTTGATGCTTGTGAGAATGAAAGGATTAAGACTTTTAAAAAAATTATAACATTTTTAGGACGTTATTTAGCTGTAGAGCCTTTTAAATGCTTATGTGGAAATGGCTAATTGATGGCACCTCCCTCAATGGAACAGTTTTCTGCCACGAAGTTTCTCAAATGATATGTTTTCAAATCAGTGCCTGGGAATGACTCTAAATATTCTATGATGATGGAAATGTTAAATATCCACACTGCTCAAAAGGTAGTTATTCACCACTTGTAGCTATTAAGCACTTGGAATACGATTGGTGTGACTGAGAAGTTGAATTGTAATTTTATTTAACTCTAATTAATTTCAATTGAAATAACCACATGTAGCTAGTAGCTGCCTTACTGGACAATGATGCTACATATTAAGGTCTAATCTTATCCCCTTCCCCCAAAAAAGGTATATGGATGATATTCACCAATAGTTATCTGTAAGATGTGGCTTAGTGTGTAAGAAGAGGACTTCCTATTTGCTTCTCTAGCATCTGATCTTCCTTTGGATTGCTTTATCTCCCCTATAGAGCTCCTGTGATTTAGGGAAAGCAAATGCTACCCCAGACTCTAGGGTGAGACAGATAGCACTACCTAAAACAACAGCATTATTCTAGTTTTCAACCCCAGTCATTGGTTCAGTGTTGGCTATGTAACCTAACCCCGGCCACTGGAACAGAAAATCTAATCTCTGACTCCCTCTTCCAATTTATTTAACTCAGTGCAGCTTTCCAGGTCAATCTGTAGATATGCTCACACTGAAGCCAGTGCTGTAAGCTTGGACGGGCTCGGCAGGCTCAATGTAAACGCGTTGGGCTTGGCGGGCACAGTTAGCAGCCAAATAAAATGGGACAGAAAGTGGCCAAAGCAAGCTTTATTGGAATTTGGCTCTCAGGTCAAATTCCCAGATACAGGGGTGTATAGGGACCCGGAGAAAATGGCAAGTGGCCCTGTCTGCCCAGGGATTTTATAGACTAGGATGGGAGGGGGTCCTGTTGAGTGACAGGTGGGTGTGAAGGGTCAGTGAAACTTTCCATGCACCTTGCTGCCAACTTTCTGGTCACCTTTGGTGGGCTGGTCTTGGTTCTAGCTGCTCAGCTTCTTTGTTACGGCTGCTCAGCTTTGCCCCCTATAGTCGCCTAATTTCCGACCTAACCTAAGTGCCATCTTTGTTTAGTAATTTCAGCATATTTTCAAAAAACTCTTTTGTTGCACAATGGTGTGAATGTACCTAGTGCCATGACGAATGTTTAATGGTTAAAATGATACATTTTGTGTTATGTATGTATTGTACTCAGCTTTTTGCTGCTGTGACCAAAAGACCTGACAATAACAATTTTAGTGGGGGAAAGTTTATTTGGGGTTCACAGTTTCAGAGGTCTCAATCCACAGATGGCCAACTCCATCGTTCTGGGCCCAGAAATGAGGTAGGACATCATGGTGAAAGGATCTGGAAGAGGAAAGCAGCTCAGCCCATGACAATCAGAAAGCAGAGAACTCTTGTTAACTAGGGACAAAATGTAAACCCCAAGGGCACACCACCAGCAACCCACCTCCCCCTGCTACACCCTACATGCCTACAGTTACCACTCAATTAATTCATTCAAGTGGATTAATGCACTGATTAGATTAAGGCTTTCATAACAATAATTTCACCTCTAAATCTTCTTGCATTGTTTCTCTCATGAACTTTTTGAGGGACATCTCATATCTAAACCATAACAATATGTTTAAAGCACAAAAGGAGGGTTTTTTTGCATAAAAACAACAAAACACCTGGGGACAAAATACCATAAACTGTAATGACTCATCGAGATCAAAATCCCTTGTGTGCCATGCTTACTTAAAGTCCAAGGATTAAAATCATCTGAAAAAGTCACCCTCACAAAAACCAATTGCACAAACTTGGTTGCTACAAAATGCCAAGATCAAAATACAAAGGTTGTGCCGAGACTGTGGCTCAGTGTGGAGCACTTGCATAGCATGCATGAGGCACAGGGTTTGATCCTTGTTACCACATACAAAACTAAATAAAATGAAGTTATTAGTTTAAAAATGCACTAGAAACAAACAAACAAACAAACAAAAACCACTGTACCTATAAACCATGAACCCTGACTATCCCAGAGTCTTAATTTCTCCAACTGTTTTTTTAGCAGATCACATATCAGTTGTATTTATTTTTCAACGTATTCAGCCAATGTCTCAAATGTTGAATTTGAAGGTAGTCAAAGAATAACACCCTTTCTTTGCCTCCCAAATTCTCTATCATTAAATATACTTGTGCAGATGGGGGTCAAAATATCACTGTTGTTATTGATAAAGCTGTTAGTTTTTAGAGAGAATGGTGTTGGTCTGCAGCTAAGTTGACTTTTACTAATTTGCCCCTGAATTTGGCATACTGTCAATTCTAATTGAAATCTAAGCAAGATATTTCATGGAATTTGACACACTGTTTCTGT
Organism: Sciurus carolinensis; assembly: GCF_902686445.1. Taxonomy (NCBI): domain Eukaryota; kingdom Metazoa; phylum Chordata; class Mammalia; order Rodentia; family Sciuridae; genus Sciurus; species Sciurus carolinensis. The sequence goes on from NC_062220.1 coordinate 50,053,362, forward strand.
TAGCTTTTGCGTTGCTGTGACCAATATACCTGACAAGAACAACATAGAGGAGGAAAAGTTTATTTTGACTCATGGTTTCAGAGGTTCAGTCCACATATGTCTAACTCCATAGCTGTGGGCCTGAGGTGAGGCAGAAGGGCTTCATAGAAGAAAGCAGCTCAGGTCATGTCAACCAGGAAGCAGAAAGAGCTCCACACACCAGGGACAAAATGTAAACCTAAAAGGCACACCCCCAGTGACTTACTTCCTCCAGTCACACCCTATCTGCCTGTAGTTACCACCCGGTTAATTCATATCAGTAGGTTGATCTACTGATTATGTTACACCTCTTATAATCTAACCATTTACTTCAAATATTCTTGCATCGTCTTACCCATAAGCTTTTGGAGGATAGTTCATATTTCAACCATAGCACACACTGATTCTAAAATTGACCTATGTACAGAATTGAAAATAACCACCATAGTTTTGAAAAAAAAGGATAAAATGAGAGGAATTTCTCTACCAGACATCAAGATGTATTATAAAGTTTAGAGAAATAAAAACAATAGAATTGAAAGTGCTGGAATATTCCCATGCATACATGAATATACAGTTGAAGCAGCATTAGAAATCATTAAAGATAGAATTTACATTAAATTGTTAAAAACAATTGACATGGCACATGAGAAAAAAATTTACTTAGATCCATACTTCACAGCATATACAAAGCAATTTCTATATGGATTAAATAACTGTGAAAAGCAAAGCATAACTTTTTTTTTTTTTTTTTTTTTAGAATTTGTGGTTTCCGTACATTTTGCCCACATTTATATAAATCACACTCTTAAACTTTCCTCAAATTAACCAATATGACTGGATCATACCTTTGCTGTGGAATTCTGATACAGAAGTAAATACAGAAGAATTTTTTAAATAAGACACAAGAGCAAAAACCAAAAATTAAAATATGACAAAAGACAGTGTGGAGAAATAAAATTATAAGCCCAAATACTTTGACTCTGCCATACAAAAAATATGATAAAAACACTGTCACTCATTTTGAAAAACTTCAAGTGGAAATTACTAGGAAAGAACTTATTTTAGTCATATTTAAGTTAAAGAAAAAAAGCTGAAAGTACGTGAATTAAACCCCATTCCACGTTGGAGCGATTCAGGTTCTATTGAAGCTAGATCTACACCTGGAAATAATATAATTTATTTAACACGTGTCCTATGGTGGACATATATTTTATTTCTAGTTACTATTATCACAGTGTTTTTTTCTGTCCATTTAAAAACTCTTTCCCTATCCCAAGGTCATGGAGATGTCTTATATCATCTACTTAAAGCCTCATTATTTTACTTTAGCTTTTAAATCTGTAGTACACCTAAAAGTGATTTTTGTGGATGGTGGAGGAGGGTCAAATATCATTTCCTTCTATATGGATTCCCAGCCGAGTCAGAATCAAGACCCATCCCAGGGCTCTGTATTGCCATCTTGGTCATGCCTCAAGGTCTGTGTATATGGATAATGGTACCCTTTCTTTTAATTTCAATCTTTCTGTGCTTCAGAGTTACCATTCACAAATAACACATAGAGTTGCATTTTTGTTTTTGCTTTACAGATCTGACTTTGGTGTATAGTCTGTTCACCCTAACTTTTATTATTGAATTTTTTGAATTATTTCTACCTTTTAAAAAAATGTTCCTTCCATTCAGTTTTCTCTTTTTCTCTTTTTAAAGAATCTGGTTGAGTTTTGCTATTCCTTCTATTCCTCTTCGTCTTTTCAATTTTCCTCCTTGTTTAATATTTTTCTCTCTATAAGTCTAAAATATGTGCTGTCCACTTTTGTCCTTTTAATAACAAAATTTTAGCTGAGCATGTTGGCATGCACCATCCTGGGCAATACAATAAGATCCTGTTTCTAAAATAAATAAATATCATAATGATTAAAAGAAATAAAAATTTCATCAAATCTTATGAAGCATGTTTTAGAGTCTTAAAGATGAACAATTTGTCAACTACCCCAGATTTTAAAAAACTTTAGAAAATTTAAGCTCAGACTTTTTTTTTTTTTTTTTTAAGACAGGTCTTACTGTGTACTCATGGTTTCAAGTGATTTGCCTCAGCCTTCCAAGTAGCTGAGACTACAGGTATGCACCACCAAGAATTTGTTTTTGTTTTTACTTTCCATTTTGAAATAATTTTAGATTTACAGAAAAATTGCAATAATAGTAAAGAGAGTTAATTTGTACTTCTCATCCAGCTTTCCCTAATATCAATATTTTCATAATTATAATGCAATTAGCAAAAAAATGTTCATTGGTATAACATTACGAACTACAGGCTTTCTTTAGATTTTATCAGCTTTTACACTAATGTCCTTTTTCTGTTCCAAAGTCTAATCCAGGATCCCATATTGAACTTAGTTGTTATCAGTTTCCTTCAATCTGTGACAATTTCTGGTATTTTTTAGTCTTTAATGACTTCAGTACTTTTGAATAGAACTCATCAGTTATTTATAGGATGACCCTCAATGTGAATTTCTCCAATGTTTATTCATGATTAGATTGAGAATATGTATTTTTGACAAGAATACCACAGAAGCAGTATGCCCTTTCATATCCAGTCATCTGTATCCAAGAGCACATGACATATTGGTGACAGCTTTAATCACTAGTCCAAAGTGGTGTTTTCTGGGCCTCTTCACTGCAAGGTGACTCACATACTATTATATAATTTTCCAGTTCCATCTTTTTTAATGCCATGCTGTCTTAACTTTTTCACTGCTGTGACTAAAGGATCTGACCAGAACAATTTTAGGGGAGGAAAAATTTATTTGAGGGTTCACAGTTTCAGAGGTCTCAATCCATAGACAGCAGACTCCATGCCTCAGGGCTCCAGATGAAGCTGAACATCATGGCAGAAGAGTGTGGCAGAGGGAAGCAGTTCACATGATGATCAGGAAGAAGAGAGAGATCTTCACTTGCCAAATACAAATATATACCCCAAAGTCACACCCCCAAGGCCCCACCGCCTCCAGCCACACTCACCTGCCTTCAGTTACCACTCAATTAATCCCATCAGGTGATTAATTCACTGATTGGGTTAAGGTTCTCATAACCCAATTATTTCTTATCTGAACCTTCTTGCATTGTCTCACATGGGAGCTTTTGGAAGACACCTCACTTCCAAACCATAACATGTGCATTTACACATTTCTTTGCATTTTTATATGTCTACCATTTTATTTGCTCCCTAGTCCTTATTGAATAGCAGACTGTCTTCTGGTGTTCTTTTCTTCTTCCTTAAAGTGTATTTTTTAGAAGTTTCATTAGAGCAAGTCTCTTAGTAATAGAGGCTCCAGTTTTGTTAACCTATAAACGCTTTTCTTCTTCTTCTTTTTTTTTTTTTTGTGGTACCAGGGATCGAACTCAGGGCCTTGTGCTTGCAAGGCAAGCACTCTACCAGCTGAACTATCTCCCCAACCCTCTTATTTTCTTTTCTCCTTTTCTTTTCCTTTCTTTTCATGGGTACTGAGAACCAAAGGCAGGGCCTCATGCATGTTAAACAAATGCTTTATATCAGGCTACATTCTCTGTGTCTTCTATAATGTTCCTTTGGTCTACGTGTCCATTTTTAAGTGTACAGTACCATGCAGTTTTGTTACTCTAGCTCTGTAGTATAGTTTAAAGTCAGGTATTGTGATGTATCCAGCATTGCTTTTTTGGCTTAAAATAGATTTGGCTATTTTGGATCTTTTATTTTTCAAAATGAATTTTGAACCATTTTTTCTAGTTCTGAAGAATGTCACTGGTATTTTGGTGTGGATTGCATTGCAACAGTAAGGGCTAGAGTTTGTTAACCCCTTCCTCTTTTTGTGTTGCTCACTGAGCTGCTATCTACGGTGGCCTAAAACTAAAACTGATTGAACAAGTTTTCAGCTTTTCTTCTCACCAGTATACAGTAGGACAGAATGAAAAGTACTGTTGGTTGGAATTTTGTTTGAACAGACCAGATAGATGCACTCCCAGCATGGGGCTGCTGCAGGGTTTTAACAGAGGGGAGTTCCATAGGCTAGGGTGTAGCTCTCTAATCAGGTGTTTGGGATTTTGTTGGATGGTATCCACTGTGGAGATATATAACCATAAGGGCTGGGCAAATGCCAATCTCTGCTGAGAGTCTAGATTTCAGAAGTCTCCAGAGAATCCCACTAATGGGCCCAGGAGCCAACCCTCCACAGGTTTTCATACTCCACCACTTGTGAATATGGCCTTCCCAGGCTCAGTCCCAAGTGTATTCATGCCCTCTTACTCAATTTCCCAACCCTTTTCAGCTGGTCATGTGTACTACAAACTCAAAGGGAAAGCAAGTTGTACTTCCTTCTATATTTGACTTGAACTCCCCCTGAGTACTACCATTCTGTGAGGTACACCCTAGGCCACATGGGTCCTGGGACAGTATGGCATTATTGCTATGCCTCCCAGGCTCCTGCAGTAGGAAGCTGCAGTGTGGCCTCTTCGAGGTAGCTTCTGCCTCAACTCTGCTTGCCAGTTGAGAGAAACAGCAGTTTTCAAACACAAGTTCACTGTGTAGCCTCTGAATCAGCTAAGGTTAGGCTGACTTTGTTTTACAGATTTTTCTGTGCCAGGTTTTTTTAAATATGTATATATTTTTTTTTAATTGTAGGTGGACACAATACCTTTATTTTATTTTTATGTGGTGCTGAGGATGGAATCCTCGGCCCCACAAGCGCTAGGCGAGCGCTCCACCACTGAGCCACAACCCCAAGCCCCTCTGCGCCAGATCTGTCAGCCGTGTTTCTGTGTGTGTGTTATCCCTCTCCTCTGCGGTGAACCAGTACTGCTGCTGCTGCTGTAACCAGATTGGCTCCAATGTACTCTTTTATGTCCTTTGTTCAATGCACCCAAATTTCTGAGTCTCTAAGAGTCTCCAATTGTCCCACAATGAATTTCAGTAAGTACTCCCATATACCTACCTCACTGACAAGCAGCACCCCAGTTGCTTGAATCCCAAGCCAGGGATCCATTGGAAATGGAGCCTTTCTGTAATCTGCCATTTTCTCTTTCCCTCATAATGTCTTGGTGTTCAATAAGCCAAGTCTTCCTATGACTATTCTTGACACTTTTTTTCTACCCAAATACATTTTAGAATCAGCTTAAGTTCAACATTAAGATTTTAATTGGTACTGTATTTATAAATCAATTTGAAAAGAATTGAGTTTTTCAATACATGAAAATGCTATATAATCCCCTCTATTTAGGTCTATTCCAGTTTATTTTAGTACATTTTTAGTGAAATGGTATTGAAAATGGCATATCATCTCATTTATTTAGGTCTTTTCCAATTCTCATTATATTTTTTGTAGTTAAATTAAATAGTATTGTGCTTTAAAGGTCTTGCATGTTTTTTATTAGATTTACTCCTAGGCATTTGATATTTCTTGTTCGTTGTAAATAATGCCTCTTAGAACTTTCATTTCCTGACTCCTTTTTGCTAGTATAAAACTGGGGCTGGGGTTGTAGCTCAGTGGTGGAGGGTTTGCCTCTCACAGATGAGGCACTGGGTTTGATCCTCAGCACCACATAAAAATAAAGGTATTGTGTCCATCTAAATCTAAAAAAAATTTTTTTTAAATAAGAAAGGAAATTGACTTATATTTACTTTGTGTTTAGCGACATTACTTAATGTTCTGACTGATTCTAATAATTTATCTGTACATGTTGGATTTTCCATTTTATCTGTGACTAATGACAATTTTATTTCTTCTTGTGTAATCCTTTTACCCTTTTTTCTTGCCTTATGCCACTGGTTAAGATTTCAGTACCCTGTGGAATAGAATTATGAGGGCAACCTTTTTGTGGTTCCAGGTTCAAAGAAAAACTTTCAGTGTTTCACACCAGATATAATGTTTATTATAGAATTTTTATGAACATATTTTAGTAGATTAAGGAAATTTCCACCTATTCCTAATTTGCTATAAATTTCTTTAAAATATTGAAAATGTAATTTATCAAGTGCCTCTGCATATATTGTGATAATCGTATTGTTCTTCTCTTTTAATTTCTTGTTTGTTTTGGTGCTGGGTATTGAACCCGGGGCTTCACGTATTCTAAGCACATGCTCTACCACTGAGCTACACCCCCAGTTTCTCCTTTAATCTCTTAATGTGGCAAATTACATTAATTTTCTAATGTTAAAATGCAACATTTCTGAGGCAAATGCAAGTTGGTCATGAAATATCAGCCTTTTAATCTATTACTAGATTTGTAATATTTAGAACAGTCTTCTAAAATTTAGATTTTTTTGCATTTTTGTGCTTGAATAAAATTGCCTTTTTTCATATTGTCCCTTTTAGGTGCTGACACCAAGGTTACTACCACCTCATTAAAAAACCTGGAAAAAAATCCCTCTTTCTATTTTCTGGGGGAATTTTTGAAATATTCAAACCATACCAGTTTAATAGACAGAATTTAATATAGAGAGTTGCTTACAAGAATATGGGAGAACAAAGAAGGTATAGAGAGAACTGCTACTGCTGCTGCAGTACTATCACTACAGAGATAATAAATAAAGGGATTAGCTACCATGCCAAGGTATACAGGGACGAAGAGAAGAGATTGGGTTATTGGAAGTGAGAAGCTTCGAGGAAGGGCCTACAGAGTGGGGATCCAGAGCTCTGAGGAGTGGTGCTGCTACTGGTACCTCAAAAGTCAAATGAAAGACTCGGACCAAGATCCATGCAAGGACTACTTACTCCTATGAAAAGCATCCTCTTCCTTAAGACGTTTTACTTGCACCCACTGGAAAATTGCCATCATACTCTGAATTTGTTAGAGCAAGGTACTTAGTACCACATGTAAACCTAAAATGTTCACAATGTGAATAGCAATTTCTACATGTGACGTGTTAGGCCACTGGCTGTCCCTTTTCTGTCTTATAAAAATTTGCTAAATTCTCTCATTCCTTTATGTCTCCTTTGTTATTTTCTTTGATTTTTTTCATTCTTTTTGTATAATTTTAATGTGATTTCAAGAGTAACATGTGATAGGTAGGCATGGTGGCACACGCCTATAATCCCAGTGGCTCAAGAGGTGGAGGCAGGAGGATCACAAGTTCAAGGCCAGCCTAAGCAACTAAGTGATACCTGTCTCAAAATAAAAAATAAAAAGGGCTGGGGATACCCAATTACCCCTGGGTTCAATCCCTGGTACCAAAAACAAGTAATGTGATAAAACACATGCAATCAATAAACTAACCAGGAATCATATATAAATTAGTTTGTTTTAAATGTACTTTATATTTATTAAATTAGTCCTTGTGGAATAAAATAGTTGTGTTACAATTCATTTGTAATTTTGATATTTATAATACCTCTTATTCTAATATCAACATTTGTTTTGTAGGTTCAAAGAAAAAGATATGAAAATTATAGTTATATTCTTGAATTGGTATAAAACATACCAGCAAATAAGATGTCTAAAGAAGAGGATACTTCAGCAGAACTAGAAGATATCATTAGTCCATTGAGGAAGGACTCCAGATCACAGTCAGCAGAGGAGCCTCAATTTATTAACAAAACATCAGATTGGTTAAATGAAGCTTCTCACTACCTAAAAGGGAAACCTTTCAACCAGATTTATGAAACACATCCTACAAAGAATACATTAGAGTCAAGTTCTTCCTCTAGAAGCAAGTCCAACAGAAAGGAAGAACCAAAGGAAAATTTTGAACTGCTCAAACAACTAGTGATGCCAACCTACTATCGAAACCAACAACTTCCCAAAGTTCATTACTACCAATTACTGAGACAATTTCAGACTATCAGGTTTTCGTTAACTTCCAATCTCATGAAAAAGTAGAAAAGTTAACTCCACAAGTCTCTAAAGGAAAATCAGTCTTCTGACTTAAGTTCAGATAACTTTACACTTAACCTTGAGGCCAAGGGTTTACAAGAATTCCTAAGGACATTTTAAAAATCAAATATGTAAAATATCTGTACTTAGACAAAAACCAAATAAAAACATTTCAAGGGGCAGACCCCAGGTGATATACGAGGACTTGAAATTCTATCCATGCAAGAAAATGGGTTATCATCCCTTCCACCTGAAATTCAGTACTTCATAACTTAAGAATATTAAATGTCAGTCATAATCAATATCACAAATACCTAAAGAATATCACAACTTGGGAATTTAAGGCAACTCTTTTTAAATAACAATTACATTGAGAATTTTCCTTCTTCTGGTTTAAAAAATCTTAAAAATTTAGAAATCTTAAGTTTGGGTAAAAATAAGTTAAGACATATACCAGACACTCTGCCTAGTTTGAAAAACATGAGGGTTCTCAATCTGGAATATAATCAGTTAACAATATTTCCTAAAGCTCTATGTTTTCTTCCAAATTAATTTCACTAAACCTTACTGGAAACCTAATAGGCAGTTTGCCAAAGAATTAGGGAAACTTAAAAATTTAGAAAAACTTTTACTAGCTCACAATAAACTTACCTTTTTAGCAGTGGAAATTTTTCAATTACTCAAAATAAAAGAACTCCAACTGGCTGACAATAAATTGGAAGATATTTCACCAAAATTGAGACTTCAGGAACTCAGGATTCTTATACTTGATAACAATTACTGAAAAATATACCAGAGAAAATTTTCTGTTGTGTAATGTTGGATGCCTTAGTCTTAATGATAATCAATTAACAGAACTTCCTAAGAACATTTATAAGCTTAAAAATTTAAAAACACTCCATGTAAACAGAAATAATATGGTGAAAATAACTGAAGGTATCATTCATCTTAATAATTTATGTAGCCTGGAATTTTCAGGAAATGTAATCACACATGTTCCCATTGAAATAAAAAACTGTAGAAAAATAACTAAAGTTGAATTGAATTATAACAAAATAACATATTTCCCAGTGGGACTGTGCGCTTTAGAGTCACTTTATTATTTGAGTTTTAATGGAAATTCTATTTCAGAAATACCTGTGGATATATCTTTCAGTAAACAACTGCTTCGTTTGGAATTTAATGAAAACAAACTCCTCACATTTTCGAATACTTATGTTCTCTTATTAATCTAATTACCTGGATCTTGGTAAAAACCAAATAGGGAAATTCCATCATCTGTTTTCCAATATGGTATCACTCAGTGTACTTATTTTATGCTATAACACGTTTGAAACTTTTCCTAGAGAACTGTGTACTTAAAAAATTGCGGAGGTACTTGATCTTTCAGAAAACCAATTACAGAAAATACCTTCAGAGATATGTGATTTAGAAAGAATCCAGAAATTAAACCTCTCGAGCAACCAATTTGTGTATTTTCCTATTGAACTGTGCAACTTCAATCACTGGAAGAGCTAAATATAAGTAAGATAAATGGGAAAAAGGTAAGACTCTGGTACTTTTGACTTTGTGGGGCAAGAGGGGCTAGAAGGGATCAGAATCTAAGGTGTAACATATCTTTATGTACATGTGTTTGAAACAGAGCTGAAATGCTCTGTTTTTTTTAAAGGATAGAGTCCCTCCAATCCCCACCAAAACATGGCTTATAGATACATTTCTCAACACAACAGTTTTATAGGAAAATATTTCATTAAAATGCAGTGTACAGCAATTAAGACTGATAATTTTGCAGATTTTTTATTTCAGTTATTGTAAAAGGAGCTTTAAAGTCATATAAATGTCATATAAACACTGCTGAAAATCTTTAAAGTTGAGATTAATAAGTAAAAAAAAAAATCATTGCACATACTATCATAAATAAACTACTGACACATGTTGATTCAACTTGATTGTTCCCTTAGGAAGGTTTCCCTGAAGAAGAATTGTTAGAACATGTTTTTATAGTTAGCATTTCATTTTACTTATGTTTGAAGAGTGAATTTTATGGAATACTTTTTTGGTGAGAGGTACTGGGAATCAAACTCAGAACACTGCATTCTAAGCATTATTCTACCTCTGCACTGTACCTCCAGCCTTGGAAATACTTTTTAAAATTAAAAATACTTATATACCTTAAGATCCCAGTAACCAGAGTTATTTTCTGCTATTGTTTATTCTGTATGATTATATAAAGCAAGATTCCCCAAAGTCTGTTCCTAAAAACCCTAGTTCCGTGTACTTTTTCCAAAAATAAATAAAATATATAAGTAAATTAAAAACACAGAGCTGGGGATGTAGCTCAGGATTTTTTAAAATCGAATACCTGTACACATTTCCAGCAAAGCTACACCAAGGAATACTGCTTAATCAGATGGAATGAATCAGGACACATGTTGGTATTTTTAAAAAGTTGCTTTTTTGGGGGGGGTTGCTGGGGATCAAACCCAGAGCCTTGTGCTTGCAAGGCAAGCACTCTACCGACTGAGCTATCTCCCCAGCCCCCAAAAGTTGCTTTTTGTACTAACACTTTTTAGTTCTGCATTATAATCATCTGCTAATTCCTTGAGGAATTTATAATCCTCTCACTCTCTCCTCCTGTATCTTAACTGTGAGTTTCTCCAAGGTTGTAGACCTAAAATTCCCTTTTCTACTAACTCCTTAGATCTCACCACATATCCTGTCATTTACATGTACACAACCCGCATCTCTGGGTAGCTGGAGCTATCTTTTTTTTTTTTTTTTTTTTTTTTAATATTTTCTTCGTTGCCACTGGACCTTTATTTTATTTACTATATGTGTTGCTGAGAATTGATGAACCCAGTGCCTCAGGCATGCTAGGCAAGCACTCCTACCACTGACCAAACCCCAGCCCCTGGAGCTATCTTGACCAGTGCTGTAGTCCCATGGTTTCCAATTTTCCTTGCCATGTCTCTATCCGGGTCAGATGTCATACTTGCTTCATGCCTTGATTACTCCAGAAGCCTCCTAGCTATTCTCACTGCTTGTTGGCAGGCCTTGTTATAAACTATCAGGCTTCATTCCAGAAGACTGTTATTATGTATGATACGTGCCTTTCAGGAATACAGGATGCGAATCTATTGCCTACTTAAAGTGTGTGGTTGGCAAAGGCACTAGTCCACACCATTGCAACATCACTTCAAAGGTCTCCAGATAGGAAAAAAAAATTTTTTTTACAAGAACTCCTCAAGAGAATATCCTATGTGGTTGAAAATATCACTTTGATAATCCCTTGGGTTATCAAATGCCCCAAGATTAATTTATCTACAAATGATTGTCTAGGGCTGGGAATATAACTCAGCTGGTTGAATGCTTGCCTTGCAAGCACAAGGCCCTGGGTTCAAATCCCCAGCACCACAAAAAAAAAAAAAAAAGAGTTGTCTAATAAAGATACCTCATGCTATATCAAATGACTTTATTTTGCTAAAAGAGGATGACCAACAGAAATTTTCAACAATAGTTCTACCCTCACGTAGTCTCAGACACTTCCCTCTAATAAATATTGAAAAAAATCATTAAAGAGTATATAAGTAGTTAAAGAATATTTAGTTGAAGGAAAATTCAAACCAATTCTCCTATGACAATCCAGCCCCTTCGTCATAGGCCTACCTCACAAGTCTTCCCATAGCCTGTTTCAGTTCTCTTTATCCAAATATATCTTCCTCTTCTTCCCATCATATCTCCTAACTGATCAGCTTCTCACTTGCCATTTTTATGCATGATATTTGTATTGCTTTAACTGTGTGTAACTTCAATACTCTTCTTTTTTGGGGGGAGGGTACTGGGGGCTGAACTCAGGGATACTCAACCACTGAGCCCACATCCCTAGCTCTATTTTGTATTTATTTAGAGACAGGTCTCACTGAATTGCTTAGTGCTTCACTATTGCTGAGGCTGGGTTTGAACTGGATCTTCCTGTCTCAGCCTCCTGAACCACTGGAATATAGGCGTGTGCCAACGTTGCCTGATTTCAGTCCCTATTCATTCTTAAGGGCCATTCAAGTTTCATCTTTTACCTGAAGCTTTAGTTCTCTAATTTATACTGATGCACCATCTCTAAATGTTCAAACATTTGCCACTGTTATATTTTTATTTTGGCACTGAAACTATTTATTGCCTGATTGTTTTGTTTCACATGTATATATTTTGTTCCCTAGGCCAACTTTTAATCTCCTTGAAGTCATGGGAGTGTCCCCTTAGACTACTTCCATATGTGGAAGTGTACTGAGCCCAATATTTAGTATGTACCTCATTTTTCAGGTATTTCTGAGAGACTCTACATATTCAAAATTCTTTTATTCACCCATAGAACAAAGCATTCGTAATGTCCTTATTCTTTCTAAATACACATATTTACTTCTTCATTTTAAACAGTGGCTTAGTAATCACTGTTATTTCACAACACTTTTTGTACAGGAAATTTTGTTTGAAGTCACAATGCCAACCTATACGGCTCTGTTATTGGACATTCACTGAGAATGCTTGTGTTTGGAACACATACACAAAAAGTACAAAACATGCTTTTCATGTCATTTAAGGATCCAAGGAAAACATACAAGGGACTAAATAACAGCTAAGTTGATAAAAGTAAGGATTAAACGAGATCAAATGTGGGACAGAGTAGTTGAGACAGACTTCAGGAAGAAAAGAAGCCAAAGCATGGTCATTTTTAGGAACGAGAAGAAATGATAGGAGGCAATGACACTGAAATTTGGGAGAGTGAAGAAGGTGGTTAGCTAGTCAAAGGGTTGAACTGGTAGCCTTGGTCAGGTTAGGGAAGTTCTTGGATACCTCACACTATCTGTGGATTTTATCTAGGAGGGGGAGTCACAAAGGATCCATGACAGAATGAAAATATCTCCTTTCTAAGACAAAAACAAAGAAATAAAACACTCATTTATTTTAAAAAAGGGTTGTCATACAAGTCTTCAGGATTAATAAGCGAAATTGTTTGATCTGTTACAGTTAACAAGACTTCCAGAGGAACTATGTAATATGACTCAAACTTAAAAAACTTGATATCTCAAATAATGCAATCCGAGAGATTCCAAAAATATAGGGGAATTGAGAAGTCTGGTTAGTTTATATGCAAACAACAATCAAATAAGTTCTCTTCCACCATCTTTTTTATCTTTAAAAGATCTCAAGCAACTAAATATGAAAGGTACGTATCAGTCATAATCAGTAAGTAGAATGTTAATGTCTGAGTTGTACATTTTGCTGACAAAATACAGAACGTAACATGTGCCCATTGTAGGGAGATGGATAACCTAGCTACAGAAATGAGAGCAAAGTGTAAGATTCAGTTCTTGTCTTCAGTGAGCTTATAATCCAGTTGGGGAAGGTGAACAAATTTTACATTTCTGTTTGTCTTCTCTGCCTATACCCAATTGGTCAGTATTCTTTCTGAACCTGACCTCATCCCTCCCTCTACACACACACCTGTGCACGTTCATCACTGTTCTCCTCTGCTGGTTCCCTGGTCTTATTCCTGTACCCTATAATATACACAATATAATACAATAAATTATACATAGTCTTTTGCAAAGTAAAAGACTATGAAATCAAAGCAAAATAAAAACACATAGAATAAAAAGCATATATTCACTCTAAAGATATCAGAAAGATTTCCCAAGTATAAGAAATAACTAGGTTGATACTTCTTTTTGGGGGGTTGGTACCAGGGATTGAACTCAGGGGCACTTGACCACTGAGTCACATCCCCAGCCCTATTTTGTATTTTTATTAAAGACAGGATCTCACTGGGTTTCTTAGCACCCTGCTTTGCTGAAGTTGTCTTTGAACTTTCTATCATCCTGTCTCAGCCTCCTGAGCTGCCGGGATTACAGGTTTGCACTACCATGCCCAGTTTGATACTTTTCTTAACAATTTTTATTATGGAATATTTAAGACTTTCAGAAAATAATAACTATTTATGTACCTACTCCCAGATACAGGATGCTAACATTTTGTGATATTAACATTGTATAATATTTATTGTTAAGAAATAGAGTTGTATTTTTTTGTACTTCTCCTTAAATGATAAGTAACTATTACACTGAAATTGGTGTATATCTTTTTTCACCCATATTCTTATACTTATATCTCTCCATAAAAAAGTGGTACTATATTGAATTTTAAATCTTATTAAATCATTACTATATAGGTTACTCTGTAATATGAATTTTACATTCATTATATTTCTAAAATAAATCTATGTTAACATACACATAAGACTTTTTATGCTGTGTACTATTCGTTGAATGGTTCAATAACAATACATTATCATGTTGGTAGACAACTAAGTTATTTCCAATTGTTTGCTTTTGCAAACATCCTTGTACATTTTCTCAATATATACTGCACGAGTTTCTCTAGGGTATAGTTATAGAGTTGCTGGATCTGAGCATATGTACATCTTCAACTTCATCAGATTTCAACAAATGATCTCCATAGTGGTTGAACTAGATATCCACATGAACAGTTGAGTTTATGAGATTATGTCTTTTAGTTGGAAGTAGCATTTATAAACAGTGTTCCACACCTCATTTAATTTAGAAAACTTCCATATGAAAGACAATGCTCATATTTTTTGTGCTGGGGATATGGCTCAGTTGGTAGAGTGCTTGCCTTGCAAACATAAGGCCCTAGCTTCAATCCCCAGCACTGCCAAAAAAAAAAAAAAAAAAAAAAAAAAAAAAAAAAAAAAAAGTTCATTTTCTTTCCAAATAGTACTAGTAGTAGAGTACTGCTAGTGATGTACCAATATGTTGTCAGATGTAATGAAACCGACATTTGTCACCTGGAAACTCAGAACTTCCAGAAAGCTAGCTGTGCAGGTATGCACTAGGGCATTTCATAATGATTTCATTCACAAAAACTTGTAACAAGTCACAATAATTCAATCCTGCAATTGAGTTTTGCTTCATTTGTATAATGACAACATTTTACTACATTTTAGGGAGTTTCCCTATTTTGTTCAAATGTAGGACATGCTCCATTCACCTGCTGTTTGAGCATGAGAAACAAACAAACAAAAATAAAAAAAAATAAAAATCCTCCAGAGCTTCCTGGCCTATTGGAGAATATAATTACCAATTGGAAGCACAGAACTCTGGAGGCTTTCTAGTCAGGACAGCATCAAGAGAGAATAGGAAGGAACAGTGTATACTTTTTTGCACATTTGATCATTTCTCAGTCTCCATCAGAATTAAAAATATTAAAGCCATGACTGGTCAAAGAAACTAGAATAGCTGAAACAATTTTGAAAAACAAAGTGAATGATTCACATAATGTGATTTCAAGACTACATTAGTGAATATAGTGTGGTATTCACAAGACAATATTTAAGATAAATATTGATGGAACAGAACACACTGTAGAAACAGACCCACACATGTATTGAATTGATTTTTTAAAAAAAACGTACAAAGGTAGGCTGGGGTTTGTGGCTCAGTGGTAGAGCACTTGCCTAGCATGTGTGAGACACTGGGTTCGATTCTCAGCACCAAATATAAATAAAGGTCCATCAATAACTAAAAAAAAATTTTTTAATATTTTAAAAAATTTAAAAATGTACAAAGGTAATTCAATGGAGAAAATAATATTTTCAACAAATGGTGCTGGAAAACTATATGTACAAATCCTAAGAAAATAAAACAAAAAACAACCACAAAAAACTCTTCCATACCATGCACCATATAAAAGATTAACTCAAAATGAATCACAGACCTAAATTTAAAATCTAAAACTATAAAACATCTAGATAAAAACAGAAGAAAAATCATTGTAACTGCCAAAGCTTTCTTAGCTACATCATTTAAAACACAATCCACAGCTGGGGTAGAATGTGTTTGCCTGGCCATGAGTTCAATTGCCAGCAATGAAAAAAATAATAATAATATATAAATAAAAATAATTCATATGTTGGATTTCAGTAAATTAGAAACTTCTGCTCTTCAAAATGCATTATTAAGAGGATAAAAGGAAGAGAATTAAAGGCACAGATTGAAAGAAAATATTTTTACTGAATAAATTTTTAAAAACCTTGAAATTAAGGCTAACAATTCAATAAAATTGGTATAAATTTTGAACCAATATATACTAAACCATGTAGATTAATGGAACTATACACAAGAAACATTCTCAAATTCATTAGTGTTAGATCAGTGCACATTATGATGAAATATTGCTATTAGAATAGCTAAAATCAAAACCTGACAATACCAAGAGCTGTCAAAATATGGAGTAACTGCAACTCTGATATATTGATGGTAGGACTGCAAAATGATATAATCACTTTGAAAAACTGGTCGTTTCTTATGAAATTGTGTGTACACTTAACATATGACTCATCAATTACACTTCAATTATACTTCCAAGTAAAGTAAAAATTTATATTCAATAAAAAAACAGTGAAAATGTATAGAACAGCTTATTTATAATCACCCAAATTAAACTCAATGAGTGTCCTTCATCTAGTGAATTGATGTTATTTATATCCTTATAATGGGAACTTCTTAGTCATAAAAAGGAATGAAATTATTGATATATACAAGAGCACTGATGATCTTAAGTGGCAAGTAAAAAAATCCAGGCCCTAGCAACTGTATAGTGTGGTTTACTAACTATATATAAAATGTGTGTGTATAAATGTATAATTCTAGGCTTATTACATATATGTATATATGTATATTCTCTCTCTTTCTCTCTCTCTCTCTCTCTTTTTCTCTCTCTCTCTCTCTCTCTCTCAGAACCTATGAGCAAGACGAGTACCCAGATCTTGATTTCCATTTTGTTGTTTTGTGGTACTGGGTATTAAACCCAGAGCACTCTTTCACTGCCCTATACCCCCAGCCTAGATCTTGATTTCTAAATACCATTCTTCACTAAAAGGAACCAGGTTTTTAAATATTATATTTATAGATAATATATCTTTAAAATATATAAATAATATTAAGGCAAACTTTATGTCTTCCAAGTAATTATAAATTCTGTGTTACTATAGTTTTACTTTTTTTGTGAGTTTTATACTGAATTAAGGTGGTATTGAAAAATTATATTCAGGGAGGTGGAGCTTAATGCCTTTGACCTGTTAAGGATGGTAGAGACTTAATGACTCGCTTTCAAAAAATAGAGTATGGACATGTAGGTTGATTTCACAATGGCTAGATTGTGGAACCAACAATGAATAAAGAAACTGCGGTACATATACACAATGGAATATTATTCAGCCATAAAGAAGAATAAAATTATGGCATTTGCAGGTAAATGGTTGGAGTTGGAGAATATCATGTTAAGCAAAATAAGCCAATCCCAAAAAAACCAAAGGCCGAATGATTTATCTGATAAGTGGTTGATGATACATTACGGGGGCCGAGGGAGGTAAGGGAAGAATGGAAGAAGGATGGATTGTGTAGAAGGAAATGAGGGGTGGGGAGGGGGTGGGGGAAGGAAAGAATAGAATGAGACAAACATCATTACCCTACGTACATGTATGAATATGCAAATGGTATGACTACTTTGTGTACAACAAGAGAAAGGAGAGTTGTACTCCATTTGTATACAGTAAATCAAAATTAAAAAAATAGAGTATGGAAGGGAAAAATAAATCACAACATTACATTAGAAAAACTCAGTAGATACTATGTTAGTCAAGGATGGAGGTTAGTGATGTCATATGGAAATCAGGTACCTCTGATATGATGTGATAAGGGTTCTTCACTTTTTTGGTATTCTTTTCCAAACCCACAATGCTATCTAGTCATGAGAAATGTTTCAGAAAATTCTAATTACAGAAGCTTATACAAATTCCTTACCAGTACTCCTTAAAACTGTCAGGTTATGAAAAAATAGACTGAAAAACTGTCACAAAGCAGAGGAACTAGAAAGACATAAATATATGCAATATGGTATCCTGGAATGGATTCTGGAAAAAAGGACATGGATGGAAAAACTAATATATTCAGAAAAGTCTGAAATTTAATTAATAGTAATTCACCAGTATTGTTTTTTTAGATTAGATTAATGTAATATGGTAATGTGATATAACAGTTATGAGAAACTTAATGAGGAGTGTATAGGAACTCACTACTATATCTACAGCTTTTCTGCAATAAATAAAAGGATTATTTTAAAATTACCATTGTACTTAATCTGTAAAGTCCTTTGCTACATTGGAAGAGGATACTCTCCTGCCTCACTTTGCCACCCATAGAAAAAGGCTCACTGCTCCTTTTCACCTGTAGCACATGGGCATGAGTCAGAACTTATGGCTTTCAAGTACTATGAGAGTCCTCTTGTACTTGCCAAGACAGTAGATTCGTTGTACATAGTTATTTGTCTCCATAGTTTTAATTTACAGAAAGGTATAATTCAATTATACTTTTTTTTTTTAAACTAGGAAATAATCTGACAGATCTGCCCAGTGCCATCTGTAGTCTTTTTTCACTGGAGGAGATAAATTTTGATGACAACCCTTTGCTGAGACCTCCAATGGAGATCTGTAAAGGGAAACAGTTGCATACTATTGCATGCTACCTACAGAGGGCAGATGAAAGAGATGGTAGGTAATGAGTGGTTGATTTTCTTACAAGTAATTTTCTGGTGTTATCTATAAATTAAAAGATAGCCTGGCAAAGACATTAACATATTTATCATTTTCTGAAGTATAGGGCTTTATCTTAAAAATTACTTAATCCAGGTCCATACAGATCGAGCCTTTGAACAGGGACATCCATATGGGGTTTTACATAAGGTATAAAAAATGTTGATTTTCTTTCTTTCCTTATATCCCTTACTATTTTTTTTCTGAACTTCCCTCCCTGGGAAGAGCAGTGTTAATTAGAAATGATGATATTACTAAGGGGTTTCCTATTCATTGACCTTAATGCCCTTCAGTAGGTTTTTCATTATGATTGTGGCCATACTCAGAGAATCCATACATGGACTTTATCATTTCTGATCTGTTTTATCAGACATAGTTGTTCTAAAAGACATATTTATTTGAAGGAAGTCCACAGATCCTTTCCATTGATGTCAGTTGGCCCACTTGAACAGTCTTCATCCCTTCTGTCCTGGAGCTCTCCATTATGTTTTTAATTATCTCCGAGAGTAGGTCCATTTCCTTTAAATACCCTTTCACTGCACCAGATGGAGCTGGTTTCTCCAAGTCTCTGGAAGGAAGCTTCACTGTCCAGTTCTTTCCCTGTAGCTGTGTTCCTGGTAGTTAGACTTTTTCTTAGGACTCTCTCTGACTTTGCCGTTCATTATCACTCCTAAGAGTCAATCCAGATTTTGGTACTCCAATTTACTGTAATAGACCAATAAGTATTGATCTAGATTTGGGGAAATTAAATGTTTGACAGTGTACCAAAATCATGTACCTTGCCTACATAATCAGAAGTCTGTACAAGCGTACTTATCATCTAGAGAATAATGGTCACTAAAATGGTATGGTCCTTTATAAGTCACATTTTACATTCATGTACATGGCTTACTATTCAGAAGTTTTTGCAAGACTTTGGCCTCAATGATGGAAGGAACCTAAGTGACAAAATTAAAAGTCACAGTACCTGTCTTTAACTTGCTGTGTAGAATGATTGTGCTTAATTGATATTTGCTGTTTCTATTACTATAAAGTAAAGGTTCAGGGTTTCCAAAGATCCATAAAGTATTTATGTTATGTATCATACTTTAGAGAATGGCTGTCAAGTTACATGATTGAACCTCCTTTCTAAAATTCCCTTTCACAAGTTTTTGAGGAAGGAGCATTCTAGTCTTTATGCGGAAAATGCAACAGCCAATAGGTAATGACTTTTGTGCAAAAGCCAGCAAAAACAAGAGAACCCCAGACATTTATCTCCTTTCTCTGTGCATAGAGAGCCTTCACACAGCAGGCCTGCACATTGAGGGTAGGAAACCATTATGAGATAGATATATATTTATTCTACAATTAATAGATCATAGAGTCAGTCCCTTTTTTAAACTTACTCAAGGTACTGGAATTTTCATTTATATCATTAGAATACAATCTACCCTGAGAGATTAGTATATGTATATAATTTTTTAAAAATAGAACATATTTGAAATAACTAGGAAATTTCTAGTTCTATTTTTTTTTCAGGGGGGCGCGGGGAGTCCTGTGTATTGACCCAGGGTCCTCTACCACTGAGCTAGATCCTCCAGTCCTCTTTATATATTTATTTTTTGAGGCAGGGTCTCACTAAGTTGTGCAGGCTGGCCTCAAACTTGCGATCCTCCTGCCTCAGCCTCCTGAGTTCCTGGGATTATAGGTATATGTAACTGCACCTAGCTGCATAGATCTCTAGTTCTTGAAAATTCTTATGGTACACTGATTAACAAAAAAATGGATCTAGTGCAAAGTAGTTGGAAACTTTAAAAAAAAAAAACCCTAAAAACACTAATATTTAAGCCAACACTTACTAAATAAGTGAATATATATATGTATATATATATTTACATACACATGTACACATATATACATATTTGGTATATGCATATATATGTAGTAGTAGATGTGATCTTGGTTTCTCAAGTTGGTTCATTTATAAGCACATAAAAATGAGTCAGAATAGAAGCAAGGAATCAAATTCATTTCAAATCCTGAAAGAATTAAAATGTGTAGAAATCACTTTAAAGTTGCTTATAATATCCTTTATACAGGCATTTTAAGTTGTAGGATTTTTCAGATTTTAGAATAGAACAAATGGTTCAAATTTCAGTTCATATGTTAGGTTGTTTTTTTATTTTACTTGACATTTCATAGAAGCACAGAGGAAAACTAAATATTAACTCAAAATAGTATAGTTTTCTAAAGAAATAAACTTTTCTTTTGTATTCAAATATAGAGAAAATATTAGAGAAGACATTCAAGATAGTTGCCAACAATATTACTGAAACAAATTTTGAATTTTTGTGTCAAAAGCTAAACCTGGTAAACTCAGAAACTGATATTCCTACAAAGAGGTATGTACAATTGACAATATTTGGTACACATTTAGTCTCATATTCTGATTTACGTCATGTTGATGTCATATGGTTTTGAAATGTTTATATTAACATAAACTCTAATTTGCTGTAAAAGATTGATTTTAGTTTATTATGCATTTATGATCCATGTTGGGAGGCCTAATTAAGAGCTAGGACAAACTGCTTGGCTTTTTTTTGGGGGGGGGGGCGGTACTAGGGATTGAACTTGGGAGCACTCAACCACTGAGCCACATCCCCAGCTCTATTTTGTATTTCATTTAGAGGCAGTGTGTCACTGTGTTACTTAGAACCTCCCAAGCTGCTGGGATTACAGGTGTGTGCCACCACACCTGGCCTACTTAGCTTTTCATCCCAGATGACTTTGTGACTTTGGGCAAGTCCTTTATCTGTGCTCCAGTTTCTACACTGATAAGAGGGAGGCACTAACCTAAGGCACTTTGATGAGGACCAAGTGCGATTCAGCTATAAAGCATGTGGTATAGTAAATAATCAACAATTATTTTTTTTGAGGTCTTGAGAATTGAATGTAAATTGTTGACTTTTTATAAGGAAATAAGGGATAATATGGTGCTAACATTCACTTTCTATATGCCAAGCTCTGTACTAAACTTTCATATAGCCTCTCCTCCCCCATTAATTTCAGATTCACTGTAATTTAGTATTGATTTGAATATCTTTAGTTTAAAATAATGTTCTTAATTGGTAATTAAAAATAATTGATACTTTAATTTTTTTTCAGCACCATTTCATTAATGAAAGAGCCTACCAAGCATTTGTGAAATGGAAAACAGAAAATAACTTATCACTAACTACTGCTGCTTTAAGAGACCAACTAGTTCGGGGACTAAATATGATAGGCGCATATGACATTATGGACAAAATAACAGCTTTAAATCTTTTTACACGTGCAATTAAATTCTAATCAGTGGACACATAATAAAAATTGAAAACTGGATTTTTGAGCCATCTTACTTCATTTTATCATACATGCATGTCATGTTTCTTTTCATGAATTCCTAAGAGCTGATGACAATTATGACTACCCTGCTAATGGTATCATAATAAAATATTACAGATTTTTTTTTTTGAGTTTGCATGTTTTATTTATTTTTTTTTATTGTAAACAAATGGTATACATGTTGTTTCTTATTACAGATGTTTTACATATTTGTTCGGTTGCCATACAGTGGTATATAATTCCATTAAAATTATTATATAATGTTTTTATACAATCCAAGACTTACAGGGAATAAGGATATTAGTGACTTCCATTGAATTTAGAAAGCAGAGCAGTTTCTTTTCAGATGCTGGCTTAAAAATGGAAATAAATACACTGCTTTTACTTTTGTTTCAGTAGGAATAAGATTGCTTCATTAAACACAAATTGGGTTTAGGGTAAGAATCCTTTAGTTGAGTGTCCAGATGGCAGGCAACAGACCTACACAGATGGAGTCTTGGTATATCACATGCAGCTTGTGGTAGTGTGCTGTCAGTTTTTTTTTTTTTTTTTTTTTTTAAATCACTGTGAGGAATAAAAGTTTATTTTGGCTTATGGTTTGAGAGGTCTCAGCCCATGGTTGGTTGACTCTGCTACTCTGGGCCTTAGGTGAGCCAGAGCACCATGCAGAGGATGTGGTGGAGAAAAGCTAATCAGTTCATGGCAACTGGCAAGGAGGTGGGGGGAGGGGGAGGGGGGGGGGGGGAGAGGGAGAGGAGAGAGAAGCCAGGGACAAAATATATAATTCCGAAGGGCACTCCCCAGTGACCTCCTTCCTCCAGTCACACCCCATTGGCCTATAGTCCACCACCCTATAATCCATTCAAAAGGATTAACCTACTGATTAGTTTAAAACTCTCATAATTTAAATATTTTACTTCTAGTATGAGCTTTTTGAGGAGGCTCACCTCACTTCCAAACCATAACAAGTAGTGTTTTAAGAGCTTCATGGAGAGAGAGAGAACATTGATTATATTTTGGGGCCCCAATTCAGCCACATCTGAAACTAACCAAACTTTTTAAAAAATATTTTTATTGGTCCTTTATAAGTAATAGTGGAATTCATTATGTCATATTTGTACATGCATGTAACATAATTTGATCAGTCTTATTGCTGGTACCTTCCCTTTTCCTCCTGTTCTCCCTTCCCCAATCTGTTTGTTCTGCTCTACTGATCTCCCTTCTATTATAATTATTATTATTTTAATTAGTACATTATAATTATATATGTAAGTGGGATTCATTGTGTCGTATTCATACAGGGACAGAGCATATTTCATTCCCCAGCACCTCCCTATGACCTGTCCTCTTCCCTCCCTCTCAATCTGTTTCCTTTACTCTATTGGTCTCCCTTCTATTTTCATAAATTCCCCTCCCCACCTTTTTAAAAATTCCTTCCCTCCAGCTCTTTTTCTAGCTTCTGCATATGAGAAAACATTTAACCCTTAACTTTTTGAGTCTGGCTAATCACTTAGCATGATGTTCTCCAGTTCCATCCATTTGCCAGCAGATGACATAATTACATTCTTCTTTATGACTGAGTAAAACTCCATTGTGTATATGTAGCACATTTTCTTTATCCATTTGTCTGTTGACAGACATGGAGGCTGGTTCCACAACTTGGTTATTGTAAATTACACTGCTATAAACATTGGTTTGCATGTGCCACTATAGTATGCTGATTTTATTTATTTATTTCCCCAGAGATTGAACCCAGGGGCCCTTAACCACTGAGCCACATTTTTAGTTTTTTTATTTTTTATTTTGAGACAGGGTCTCACTAAATTGCTTAGTCCTTACTAAGTTGTTGAGGCTAGCTTTGAACTTGCAATTCTCCTGCATCAGCCTCTTGTGTCTCTTGGATTACAGGCATGTGCCAACTGCACAAAATTAGTATACTAATTTTAGAATAAAGTCAAGAAATTAATCTAGGAATCAATAAGTGAAATGGCATCAAATTAAAAAGCTTTTACCATAAAGGAAACAAAAATGTATTGAGAGAGCCTATAAGAATGGGAGAAAATCTTTGCCACTCACTCTTCTAACTCAAAAAACTTAACACCCAAAAAGCAAAAACCCAATCAATAATTGAGAAAATTATCTAAACAGACATTTCTCAAAAGAAAAATGCAAACAACCAACAAATATGTGAAAAAATGTTCTACATCTTTAGCAAATAAGGAAAATACTAATCAAAATTACGCTAAGATTTCATCTCCAGTTAGAATGGCAATCATCAAGAATACAAAAAACAACAATTGCTGGTGAAGATGTGGGTGAAAAGGTATGTTCACACGTTGTTGGTGGGACTGCAAATCAGTACAACCACTTTGGAAAGCAGTATGAAGGCACTTCAAAAGATTACGGCGGAACCTCCATATGACCCAGCTAGCCCACTCCCTGATATGTATCCAAAAGATCTGGAGCTAACTATACTACTTAACTTTTCACTTTCACTCAAGCTGTGTGACCTGAGCTTCCATAACTTCGAATGGAAAGAGACCTAATTCATGTGGTTAAGAAAAGTATAGGCATAGTACGGTTTTTGTTGCTTAAAAAAAAACTGCTTAGTTGAGTGGGGTGGCTCGTACCTGTAATCCCACCTACTTGGGCCACTGAGGCAAGGGGATCACAAGTTCGAGGCCAGCCTAGGCAAGGTAGCAAGACCTGTCTCAAAAAAAAAAAAAAAAAAAAAGTTTGTGGCCGTGGCTCTGTTGCAGAGAAAGTACCTAGAACACTTAAATGAAGCCCTGGGTTCAATCCCCAGTACTGCAAACACTTTCTCTGTGCTACCTAATTATAGGAAAGAATTTATTTTGTATGTTGGAATTAAACAGTGTATTGCTGTAGTCATTTTTGAAACACGACATGGAATATTGGTTCAAAAACTACAAAGCCCATATTTTCATCTGTCTTTTTAAAATTTTTTTGTGGTACTGGGATCAAACCAGAAAAAAATGGAACTAAGGCAAACTTGAATAGGATTCAGGTTAGTACTTTTCCAAGCCTTAATTAGTATAAGTTTGGACCACTGGGTAGCACTTTTCCAAATCCTAATTAGTATAATTTTGGACCAATAGCATTGGTACTTTTTTTGAACCTTGATTATCATAAATTTGGACCAAGAGCCTTTGACCTAAATGCTGTATAAACCCCTAGACTAGCACACTCAGGCAGCAACCCCTTTTGGGTCCCTCTGGCCCTGTAGAAGTTTTGTTTCTATGCAAAACTTGAATAATTCTACTCTTACGCACATTCATTCTGGTCTCTGAATTTCATTTTTTGAAATCACAAGACAAGAACACAGAAAGAAGAAATTGACAGTGAGCTGCTGGGGTCTGCTCCAACACGGGAGGGCATAACCCACCATTAAGAGTTGCAACACATTTTATGGCTGTGGAGGCCTGCACCTTACACAGACCTCACTCACTCGTCACCAGCAAGCAGAAGCAGAGAATTGGATTTCATCTCAAAACTCTGGTTTCAAATCACAAATACATCTAGAAAATAATAGTTATGAGGTCTTACATCTTCAATTATGCTCTGCATGTTATACAATGTTTATAAAATAGTAATTAAAGAGTAAGACCAATTTTAAAGAATTTTTATTTATTTATTTTTAAATTTTTGTACTTGTAGATGGACCAGAATGCCTTTATTATTTTGTTTATTTTTATGTGGTGCTAAGGATCAAACCCAGTGCCCCACACATGCTAGGCAAGCGCTCTGCCATTGAGCTACAGCCCCAACCCTGAAATAGCTTTTAAAGCACGTGGCAGATCAAAACATAACGCGAAGACCAACTATATAAAAGCTATGACAGTTGAAATTTAGAACTCTAATATAGCAGCAATATTAGCACTATAGCTAACTATGTGTTTTGTTGGTATACAACAGAATCTGCCAGCCTTGCAACTGAGTTTCCCCCTTCCTATTTTTGTTGGTCTTGAGTTCATAGCAGTATCTACATATTAGAAATTGATATGTAGGATCTGAAAAAGTTCCTTTTTGAGGCCCACACAGGTTCCAATCTGTCTAAGGTTTGCCTAGCAAGATGGAGGGGTTTTTTTTGTCTTCTGGAAACACAGAGTCATCAAGTTCTCTGAAAAATCCTCCTAGGTAATTGAAAGAAAAAAGAAAAAAGAAGAAAAGAAAAAAAGAAAGAAGAAAAAAATCCCCATTCCATTCTCAGTCATTATCTCTTCAAATAGTGCCTCAATCCTATTCTTTTTCCTCTCCTTTTGTATATATAGTAGACATTTCACTGTGTCTCATGCATATTTTACCTTCTTTCTGGTATGTTTCATCTCTTTTCTCTCCACGCATGACTGCCCATCTTTAACATATCAAAGTTGACCTCGAATAATGGATCACTTCATGAATAGAACAAATAAATGGAAATTCTTTCATTTCCTTCTTCCCACACTTAGTGCTACTGTGTTATAGTTGGGCCTAAAAATGTCCCCAAAGAGCTCATGTGCTAGGCCATGTAGCAATGTTCAGAGGTGACAAGTTTTGATTATAAGAGCTATAATCTCATCAGTGGATTAATACATTTGATCAATTAATAATTTGAATGGGGTGGGGAATAGCTCAGTTGGTAGAGTGCTTGCTTTGCATGCACAAGGCCCTGGGTTCAATTCCTGGCACCACAAAAAAAAAAAAAAATAATAATAATAATAATTTGAATGAATTACTGGTGGTAACTATAGGTGGGCGGAGTGTGGCTGGAGGAAATAAGCCCCTGGCTGCCAAGCTCTTCCACCATGATGTTCTGCCTCATCCCAGGACTATAACAATGAAATTGGCTGACCACGGACGGAAAATGTGAGACCGAAATAACTATTCTTCCTCATAAGTTGTTCTTGTCAAGCATTTGGACACAACAATGAAAAGTTGACAAACATATATTGCCAAGACACATTTTGCTTCCACATATTGTAAATCCAACAAAATGTTGCCATTTTTGCATTAGTCAGTTATTTTTTATTTTTTGGGTACTGGGGAATGAATTCAGGAGCATTTGACCACTGAACCACATCCCCAGCCTTATTTTTTTTTTTTTTTTTGTATTTTATTTAGAGACAGGGTCTCACTGAGTTGATTAGTGCCTCACTTTTTCTGAGGCTGACTTTGAACTTGCAATCACTGTAATCCCCTGGGATTACATGCATGCCTGGCAGTTATCTTTTAAAGTGATCAAAAAATAAGAAAAAATATTGTAAAATTTACTCTCGTTTGCACTATTTTTAACAGTCTTCATGTCTTTGTGTAGATCCAGATTTCTATCTGAAAATACCACTTTTGCTTAAAGAACTTTAACATTTCTTTTTTTTTAAATTTCTTTTATTTTTTACAGTCTACATTTTGATTCATTGTACCCAAATGGGGTATATCATTTTGTTTCTATGGTTGTACACAATGTAAATTCATACCATTCGTTTAGTGTAGGAGTGCTGAAAATATCTTCTTTCAGTTTTCATTTGCTTGAATATTTATTTTAAAAGTGTTTTTTGTTGAGTATAAAATTCTGGTGGAGAGCATTTATGTAAGTGGAAATCTTATTAAGTTTCCCAGAAATTATATGAAACCTAAAAATCTGGTATGTCCTGGTATAATGTTATAAATCATAATTTAAGATGTTATATGTCACAGGAATAACAAAATTTCCTTGTTAAATACATTATAATGAACTCTTATCAAATCTTTAAGATTTTTAGTGGCCATTTTAAGTTTTATCGTCCACAGACCATTCTGATGTCCTGAAAGCTGTTTATGCAATTATAATTCTAAAAAGTGTTTTGTCTTCATGGAGTATTCAGTAGATTCATGGAAGGAATCTGAAAAGTGTAGGTTTCTAACTTCAAGATCTTATCATTGCACTAGGTAAGAATTTCCAGAATGCTAATGAAGAAACTGGTTAGTTCACATAACTGCTAACCCAACATCAAGCAGAATGAGAATTAATAACATGGGACTGAATGGACTGCTGAAGAAAAATTAATTTTTATGAACTTTTATTTGAAACATTTCTGATTCTTTAACAAACTTAGGGAAAACATTTTCTTTTTTTTCCCCCTCTTATGTTGTCTAGAGCTTCCAACAATTTGATAAAGTTTACCTCTGTGAACAAAGATAAAATAATTATTTTTCACCCTATTTGCTCCCTCTAGAATTTGAAAACTATTAGTGAGTATTCTTATTGTCATGGCAATATCATTATTTGTGTAAGCTCAATAACAATTTTTCTCCCTATAACAGTACACAATTGGAAACAGTAATTATATTACCAAGACTGACTGAAAGTTAATGATTATGAAAGTTGGTTACTGGTTATGAATTACCTTTTCATGCAATTACTGATAATCTGTCCTGTAATACATTTTTTCACTTTTCAATTTATTTTATTTTTTCTGTTTAAATTGTTAACATTATTTTGATGGCACTTGCCACACCTTGTCTTTCATCTTCACATCATTTCCAATTCTGGAGATATAAATTGTGTTAAGATTTTAGAGAGTTTTAATTCATTTTATGCATTTTTTTTTCAAAATTGACTCTGCAAAAGCACATTACATGTCGACTTTGTGTGTAAATATTGTGTGTGTATGTAGATATCTTGAAATTTTCTCAATAAATGAAGAGATGTCCTTTGAGATCTTGGCTCTTTGAATCACACTGCATATGCAGTGGTAACTGGTAAGCAATAAAGGTTTTTGACCAATCTTATTAAGACTTGGGTTGTCATTATGATATTTCAGATGACAGCAGTTATGAAGTTGAGTGTACACAATTACCAACCATAATGATATTCATTTATATAATTCGCTTTTTTAACTTGTTTATGAATACCATCCATTTGCAAATAATTGTTACACCAGTGCAACTGTCAGTATACCTGAATGTTTATGCTTGCAAAAATGTTGACTATTTTATTCTGTAAAGTGGTCTATGATGTGTTCTGTCCTGTTTTTCTGTTTCTCAAATAAATTCCTTTTAATGTAAATAAATGTTTTAAATAATTTTAATTTTTTTCCAGAATGACATTTTTAGGATTTTGATCTTTTAGGATTTTAAACATTTGGGATTATGGTGTTCAGGATTGTGTCTCTTGGGGTTATGGCCCAAACGCACTTTAGTGACTAAAGAAGTATCAGGATGAAGACAGGTCTTAAAGTAGGAAGCCCAGATACATTGCAGTAATGCAAACAAGAGAGGATCAAGGCTTTACCCTAAGGCTGTGGCATAGGAATGGAGAAATTTTTTTTTTTTTTTGCCGTACTAGGGATTGAACCCAGGGCCTTGTGCTTGCGAGGCAGGCACTCTACCAACTGAGCTACATCCCCAGCCCAGAATGGAGAAATTTTTAAGGTGGGAGAATTATAGGATTTGATGCTTGATTAGATGTGAAGCATGAAGGAAGAAGAAAGCAGGGTGCATAGAGGTGCACTTCCTACACAGGCATTATAGGAGGGCAGTTGGCAGAGGGGTGGGAGAAGATAAGGAGTTTGACTTTAGATATTACTGACTCGGAGAAGGATGTTAGATGTCTAGGTAGAGGTATTTAGTAGGCAATTGGATATTCCTATTCATTCCCCGAGGGCCTTGCAGTTTTGTTTCTCACTCTGTAACCCTAAGCTTAGTCCAAAACCTAGCCCTAAACTTTGATTGAATAAACAAACGAATCTCACCAGGAGTTAGTAATTTGGAAGAAGGGTTCAATTTGGTGGTCATCTTAGAGCTTCTGCAACATCGCAGGAGTTTGATGATGGCTGCAGGATTGAACTCCCGCTTCAAAATCTATCTGGATAATAAACCTTTGGAATGACAGGCACTCTTGGAAATGTGGCCTCGGACAGACGACTACTTTTTATAACATCTACATTTATTTTGAAGACTTTTTTTTATTGTACTCCAGCATACCTAATAGCATTTGTTAACTTTATGGTCATACATTAATACCTGTCAAATTGGTTTTAATTGGGGTGGGGCGGGGTTGACCTCATGTTTCCACCCCTCAGGTGCTGTCGGCATCTTCACCTCCTCGCTTTTCACAACTCCAAGTTCCAAGCGCTTATCAGGGTTGTCCCGGAATGCCCGGGAACCGGTACCTGAGCTAGGCTAGGCGCGGTCCTTCCGCGAGCCCAGGCAGGGGGCGGCGCTCGAACCACTCCGCCTGCTGACGCGACATAGGCTGAGATCACCTCAGGCGCGCGCCGTGCAATCACAGAGCGCGCCGCCGCCGCCACTCGGTAGCCGTACCTCTCGCCCCGAGATCCCTCCGCCGAGCCCCTCCCGCACCGGCTGCCGGCTCGCCGCACCCCAGGCACGCAGCCCTGGGTTGCCAGCGGTTCTCAGGGAGTGGTCGTCTCTTAAGCCTATTTCTCTTTAATCCCTGGGTCCCTTGTGTCACAGACGCAGCCCGCTTCCTCAAATCCTATCTCTGGCGCAAGGAGACCTCGGTCTCGTGGAGCACCTCTGAGGGCGTGGCCAGTTGTAGGCTCCGCCCCTTTGGTGACGCAAGTGGTGGCGCGCGGCGAGCGGTGGGTGTGGGTAGTACTGGGTTTAGTAGGAGTCCTGAGGTCTGGCGCTCTCCTGACGCCCATCTGTTAGCTGCTCTCGCTCCACCTGCTCCGAGGAGCGGCGGCGACCTTGGCCTCCAGTGTCTCCGGTGGAGCGAAGCGGCGTCCAGGATGGTGTTGCTGGGCTTCCTGCAAGCTGGCGGGTCCGTGCTGGGACAGGCAATGGAGCGGGTGACTGGAGGCAACCTCCTGTCCACGCTGCTGATCGCCTGCGCCTTCACACTCAGCCTGGTTTATCTGCTTCGCCTCGCTGTCAGCCACCTGGTCCCACTACCAGCCGGGGCGGTACGTGCAACTTCCAGGATCAGGGCGCGGAGATCAGCCACCTCGACGGCGGAAGGGCTGGCATGTGCTGTGTTCACGGCGCTGACCCGCTCCCTGGCCAGGCAGCGGGTCTCGGGAGGCGGTCGTCTAGTGGTCCTGTCGCTAGTGACAGCATTGCTGCTGGTGGCTGTGGCAGTCGTGATCGCCGTGGCCTTGCTGGCCTCGGTGCTGGGGGCCGTGCTGGCCGTCGTGATTCCAGTGGTGGTCGTGGCGGCTCTGGCCGCGTGACTGGTACTGGCCGGTGTCGTGCTTGCTGCGCTTGTAATCAGAGCGATAACTATGGGCTGCAGCAGTGGTGGCCTTGGCTGTGGTCCTGGCTGTCCTGTGGTTCTGCTGGCCTTTATTGTAGCATTGGGGCTCATAGTGAAGGCCTTGATGGCGATGCTATTGGTAGCTGCCTTCTTCCAGGAGGCTGCTTTGTGTGGTTCAGTGACCTGTGGACCATTTCATTGCCCCTTATGGCAGTCCCTGTCCAGAGGGATGTGTTAAGTTTGCGAATTACGTGGTGACTAGAGTGTGGTAAAAGCTTTCCTTTAGTGTTAAAATGTCAGTTTCTCTGATTTAACAACTTCTTTGACCACCACCTTTAAATCTTACAAATATTTTTGATCCGTGCACCATTAGCAATTGAAAACGACTCTGACAATGCATTGTACATTGGATTTAGCTCAAAGTTCTAAATAGCTTTTAAAATAACTTTCCATGACAGGAAGGAGGCAAAGTTACTTAAATAGTTCCCTTTTTTCTTTTACTTGTTTTTTTAAATATATTTTTTAGTTGTAGGTGGACACAATACCTTTATTTTGTTTTTATGTGGTGCTGAGGATGGAACCCAGGGCCTCATAGGCTTGCACTCTACCACTGAGCCACAACCCCAGCCCCATAGTTCCCTTCTTTCTATACCTGAAGTTACTGTTTGGCTTTTTCTGTTCCTTCCTTAGTCAAGATTCTCCGATTAAAATTGCGAGTGGTTGAAGTGAAGAAATAATGACTTGATTTCCTTGTTTGCTTGCTTGCTTGCCTTTTCTTTTTCTACGAATGGTTAGCAAAGTTGCCTCCAGCCACCAGTAATGTTGTACATTCTTGATAGTGGCCAATCTTTTAAAATTTCAGTATCTTTCTGTTTCTCTAGTCATTTATCTTATATCATGTTTTGAGTTTCTCTTCTTTTTAACTATAGCTACTCACCTAAGATACTGACAGTTTGGCTGTCCTTAAAGTTACTTTGGATGCTTCACTTTTTGATAACTTTTTTTTTTTTTTTTGCAGTATTAATGTATTAATGTATTACTTTAATGTATTAAAGTATTAATGGCAAATTTCATTTAATTGGTCATGGAACTAAAGTGGATTTTTCTCTTAAAATGAGAATTTATTATTTTTTGTTTTCTCTTGCAGAAAAGTCCACCATACATTTTCTCTCCAATTCCATTCCTTGGGCATGCTGTAGCATTTGGGAAAAGTCCAATTGAATTCCTAGAAAATGCATATGAGAAGGTAAGTCTTCCAAATAATTAGAGGAAAAGAAACTAGTTTAGATAAATGCTTTTCAATGTTTTCTTTTATTTTTTTAGTTGTCAGTGGATCTTTATTTTTATTTATTTATATGTGGTACTGAGGATTGAACCCAGTGCTTCACACATGCTAGGCAAGCTCTCTACCACTGAGCCACAACCCCAGCCCTCAAAAGTTTTCTTTTAAATGGCAGCACATTGAAAAAAAAAATTGTGATCTTACACTTACTGACAGTGTAGAAACCATAAAATTGATGCTGCTCTGGTTTAAGACATTGGAGAGGCCTTTAAAACCTACCCTTTTGTGCTTGCTTTGCAAGCACAAGGCCCTGGGTTCGATCCCCAGCACCAAAAAAAAAAAAAAAAAAAAAAAACCTACCCTTTTAGGTTCTCCCCATGTCCTGGGGGTAGTCCTGAGATACAACTAAGAAAACTTGTAGTTCTGGCAACTTAGGGTATAAAAAAACTATTGTTCTAAAGTTCGTTTTTACTGAATATAGTTAAAATTGACCCTCATCTTTCTTAACCATGCATCTGAAGTTTTCTAACTTGCTCTATACATGTTCTGTGATTTCATTCCCACTTGGATGTCCCATATGACACCATGAGCACTCAAATCTTTGCCCTTCTCTTTTCTAAGGAGTTTTCCTATATCAATTTAACTGTTTATTCCAGTCCTACTTTAGATCAATTAACTATTGTACCTGACAATCTTAACTTAGGCCCCTTCTGGTTTACTTGTGCAACTCCTTTGACTATAACCATTCTTTTTTTTAGAGGTGGGGGTATACTGGGGATTGAACTCGGGGGCACTTGACCTCTGAGCCACATCCCCAGCCCTATTTTGTATTTTATTTCGAGATAAGGTCTCACTGAGTTGCTTTTGCTGAGGGTGGCTTTGAACACAAGATCTTCCTGCCTCAGCCTCTTGAGCCTCTGGGATTACAGGTATACACCACCGTGCCTGGCTGACTATAATCATTCTTTAACTTCATTAGATCTTCTACTTCATTTTGTCGTCATTTACTGTTCTCAACTTGTCAGTCTTGTTTCTTCCTTTTTCTACTTTGGTTTTGGGTCCCATTATTTCAGTTACGTTCTTTTTAGTAGTTTCTTTGCCCCTACATCTTATTTCTGGGCTTATCTGGCAGAATTAACTGGGGTGTGTGTGTAGGGGAGGTAATTACTCATTTTATTCTTCCCTGTGCTAGGTTAATTTCTTCCCGATTGCCTACCTTGCATGAAATTTGAATTCTGCTCAATAGTTCTTTGATGTTCCTATGAATGCCTTAGTTTCTCACTTTTCTCAATGAAGAATTCAAACCTTCACTTTACTAAACTTGAATCTTTTTACCTCTCCATCAAAGTAGATAACTTTGTCTCCTATTTAAAGAGTGATTAAAAGCTCTCCAGTGAGAACTCAGTTTTGAACGTACAAATCTACTTGACTCTATTCTCTTTCTTCCTATCACAATAATAATTTGAAACATTTACTTTGTGTCGTGATTTGATGTTTTATATAATTTTTTTCCCTGAAGCACCACAAAGACTTTAGGGTATATCAATTTTATAACAAAACTGTGAAACAGTGATTATATAATTTGTTCTTGGGCTCTTTGCTAGCCAACAGCAGGTTAATATCTGCACAAAGTCTGATTTCTGGGCCTATGGATGCTTTTAATAATGATGATGGTGGTGGTAATAATAATAATAGAAAATAAGTCACATTTACTATAGCTGTGGCACTTCTTTGCCCTCTGTATAATTTATATAAATTATGTATATAACATATAATTTTGGGCTAGGGATATAGCTCAGTAATAGAGCACTGGCCTAGCATGTGTGAGGAATCCCCAGCACTGCAGAAATAAATAAGCAAATAAGTAATCTTAACAATAGCTCTGTTAATTGAGTTCTGTTTTTTTTTTTTTAATTGCCATTTTATAGATGAGGGAAACTGAAGCACAGAGGTTAAGTTTTCTGACTATAGGACCACAGTCACATAGCGAGTAGTAGGTGGAGGAGCTGGGACTTGAATCTAAGCAGTTTGGCTTCAGAATCTGGTGTTCTAGCTTACTATGTCCTATCATCTTAATTTTATAAAATTTTCACCTCCTGTTGGAGGCCAACCTCTCTACCCCTCATTTGTCCCACAACATTATACTATTTCTTCTCTCAATATGTATCTTCTCTCTTATGTGAATCTTTCCCTTTTTCTCTGAAAAATTCTCAGTGTCATGTATTTAAGAAGGTCAAAGCTTCTCTTAACCTCTGTCTTCTTTCCATGACTTGTCTATTCGCTGTTTTCACAACTCCTGTTTACGAACTTATCAGTCCACCCTAGTCTCTTCTCACTCCTTCACCAGTGAGCTTTATGTCACTAATCCAGTGAACTTGGCTTCTTTGACTACTTTTTTTCCAACTCAGTTGTGGGTAGATGGCTGGCTGTTTCCTGTTGGGGTTCTCTGAGGTTTGGTCCTACATTTCTGTTTTCTAGGTGATCTTGTCTACTTGCAGTTTTTAGTTACTGGCCATGTGTAGATGTGTGTAGCCTGGGTTTCTTCTCTTGAGTTATAAACCTGGATGTCCAACTTTCATATGATTCTTTTTCTTAGTTGCCTCCAAGTCATCTGAAATCCAGTATTTCTAATTTTTAACCACTGAGTTTTCGCTCTGTAATCCTAGTTGTCCTATTCTACTCTTTTTTTTTTTTTTTTTTTTTTTTGTAGTTTTATACTAAAAGCATAAAATTCCTTTTTTTCTTGTTTTTTTTTTTTTTGTTTGTTTGTTTTTTGTTTTTGTGGTACTGGGGATTGAACCCAAGGCCTTGTGCGTGCAAGGTAGGCACTCTACCCAACTGAGCTATATCCCCAGCCCTAAAATTCCTTCTTGATAACTTCGCTCTCCATCAGTCTACCACCATGTCTGCAGATTCTGTCTCCAGAATAACTTGTTTATCTGTCTTCTTCTGTTTCCACTATTTCACCATTATCCTTTGCTAAGTACTTGTCATCAGATTTCTGCATGTCTTCTGACTGGTTCTCTGAAATCCCTTCTCCTATCCCCCATTCTTTGCACATAGCAGACAGAGGGCTCTTTTCCAATGTACATAGATCAATGGTCTTCCCCACATAGTTTAAAACTCTTGGCCTGGGGTTGTGGCTTAGTGGTAGAGAGCACTTGCCTCGCATGTGTGAGGCACCGGGTTCGATTCTCAGCATCTCATATAAATAAATAAATAAATATCCATTGACAACTAAAAAATATTTAAAAAAAAAAAAAACTCCTTCAAGTCTATGCTTGTAAAAAAAAAAAAACTTCCTTAATATGATTTATCAGGTTCTTTGTAGTCTATACTTAAACTTGACTGTCATCCCATCCTTTCCCTCTTTTTCTCGCACCTTTAAACCCTTTGTGCATTTTTGACTACCCATCCTTGAAGTTTCAGCCCAGGTGTCTGTTTCTTCTTAGGTGCACCCTTTTTAGGTTCTCTCATCAGAGAGTTGCTTTCCTTTGTGTAATATTTGTCACATTTGCAATTTTATATTTGTTAATGTTGATTATTTGATAAGTTTGTATCTTTTTCCAAGGGTAAAGAGTCTGACAGTATTTTTGTTTGTGATTATATTCCCAAAGCCTAGTCTTTAATAATAATAAAAACATTGCAAGGTAAAACTTTTAATACCTAACAAAATTTAACAACAAGCCCTATAGGATCATGGATCACTCATATCAGGACACTGGAGTCTAAGTATCTCTTCCTTAAGCCCTGCTTCTCCTGAGGGGCCCACCTGAAGTGCTAAGGTGGTAGTCAATGACAGGTAAGGTCCTCACAGGAGGACAACCTAAGACAGGCACACTTTGAGTAAGGTGGAACCCCAAACTGCTAGGGTGATGTTCCATGATGGGTAAGACCCTCCCAGGGGCAACCTAAGACAGATACACCCTTAATATAAAACAAAAAAGGGGAAATGTTGGGACTAATGACACATTAACTAACTCAGGCTGACTCCTTACTCCCTGGCAAGTGAGAAGATCAAGGCCTCAAAGGCGGTTTCAAAGTTAATGACCGGGCTGGGGAGATAGCTCAGCTGGTAGAGTGCTTGCCTCGAAATCACAAGGCCCTGAGTTTGATCCCCAGTACCAAAAAAAAAAAAAAAAAAGTTAATGACGATAAATCGGACCACCACCAGGGATTGGTTAACAACAGTTCTCCGAACGTGATCAGCTCAGGCTTGCCATGTAGTCCTGTGGGACTCTCGCCTGCATGAACCCCCATGCCTTGCTGATCTTTAAGCTGATTGGTTCCCGCCTAGCCTTCACCCTACATAAAAGCTGTGTGACTTCCTCAATAAACGAGTTCCTGCTGTGAAAAAGAAAAAAAAAAAAATTTTAACAACAGTAACAACAAAATGAAACCATTCAGCATTGGTGAGATAGTGTAAAACTGATAACTAAATAAACCTCCAGTGTCTTCACATAGAAAGTACTGTAGAAAATATTTTGAGTACCCCTGGAAGTTTTTTTTTAAGCCAGGGTGGAAATGTATATTTTAGAGGTGTTCCATAAAGATGTTCATTGCCGAATTATCCATGATAAAAACCAACATAAAAACAGAACCCTGATACATTATCCATATGTCCAAAATGATAAAGCAATTTAAGTGTAAGTTAACATTGTGATGTCTAATGATAGAAAAAAGTAGATATTTAATGTTTTAATAATAGAAAATATTTTCAATATAAACAGAAAAGCAGAATAAAAGTTGTATTTATACTACATTTGCAATTGGATGAATATAATTATAAATTGGACAAAGATGGGAAGGAAAAGTATGGCAAGATGAAAATAATTTGTTTTAATGTTTATGAGTGTTTATTTTTTCAATTTTTTGTGATTTAAGAAATTAATATCTTGGTGCTTTGGATCTTTTTGTAATATAATTCTGGATACTCTTCTCTTTCTAGTATGGACCTGTATTTAGTTTTACCATGGTGGGGAAGACATTTACTTACCTTCTGGGGAGTGATGCTGCTGCACTGTTTTTTAATAGTAAAAATGAAGACCTAAATGCTGAGGAGGTCTATAGCCGTCTTACAACACCTGTGTTTGGAAAGGGAGTTGGATATGATGTGCCTAATGCAGTAAGTGACACTTATTTTGAATAAAGACCCCTTACTACATTCTTACTAAAATAATTCTATCTAGTAGTATAATATTATACATTTAAAATGTAGAAATAATTTATTCCTTGGTTCAGAAAATATGAAGAAACATGATACATTTCAAAGAAGAAAAACAAAACCATGTGTAACTTGTAAGGAATTTTGCATTTTGTTTTATATTTGCTGGCATAGGCTAAGTAATTTTAAAGGGCTTCCTACACAAAGAAGTGGAATCAACAATCATTTAACATATTGGGATTTGCTCTGAGAAGGTAACAAGTAAATCCTATTATTTCATCAAAAGGACTTCCTATCAACTCATTCCTGTGTGAAATTGTAGCATAACAGCTTTGAGTTAGAAACTGCTGACTTCACAGGTCCTTTTTTAATGTAGCTATTTCAAGTATAAAATATGTTTGTGTTTTTCCCATCTAAAGTAAAAACTGAAGTGTTATAAGTTGGTATAGAACATGAATTAGATAACTGGCCCAGCTGCTTGGTTGTAGACTCTGACTCTTAATATACATAACTCAGTACCTAAGTAGAGTAGTTAACAATAGACATTAAAATGTTGTTTCTGGGGGTGGGGGAGTTGTGGAGGAATGAATGGTTCTCAAGTTGAAAAGCAAGGGCCTTGGAAAAACCCTAGGATTTATTTACTCATTTTTTCCCCACACATTTTATTAGACTTCTAAAATATAAATGCCCTTGAGGGTTTAGCATTAGTTGTCATATAAATTTATTTTTTAAAACTGTTCTAATTAAACTTCTGGGAAATAGTGTCACTGAGGGATGATGACTTTTTTGGGGGAAATAAAATAGAGTATGCAAGAGGATGAAAATGTCAAAGAATAATGGGCCTTTGGAGATTGTTTTGGCATCTTGGTTGGGTTGGGATACTGGAAGCTAACCAGAATAGGAAAAAAGGAACCCTCAAGTATCAGGCAAAGGGACTGTGGGAAGGTAAGGGATTTCCAGTAGATTTCTCTAGGATCCTGGCAGCAGGCGCCTTTTTTCTACTTGTTACTTCAGATATATGCATAGGCGCTCTAAGTTACCCACATCTGATACAATTTTTAAAAATTCTTGTACTCTTTTTATTTTCAATTTTCTAAAATATAGGTTTGCATGTTAGAATAACCTAATGAATCTTATGATGAAACAAGCATATATTTTAATACTGTATACTCTTAATTTTTTTTTTATTTGAAGATTTTCTTGGAGCAGAAGAAAATGTTAAAGAATGGCCTTAACATAGCCCACTTTAAACAGTATGTTTCTATAATTGAAAAAGAAACAAAGGAATACTTTGAAAGTTGGGGAGAAAGTGGAGAAAAAAGTAAGCAAAATGTTTTACATTTGTCTTTTTATTCTATTTTTCTGAGAATAGAAATGTAGTGTGTGTATGGGTGGATATATATAAAGCAGAATACCATGTATGTAGAACTACCTTGGATTTAATGAGAGGGACATTTTCTGATTACGTGGGGTTGCAACTGTGAATCCAGTCTTTATATTGGTTTACAGTAAGTGTTGCCTTCAGAGGCAGTGGCCATATCTATAGCAGGAAGCAGCATCTATTCACAGGGCAGCAGACCCTCACATTCTGGGTTTGGGCTTCAGCTTCTAGAAAAGGTCTAGAAACTTGGTTTTATTTTTAGGATACCTAAAGTCAGTGTGATACACACAGACACACACACACACACACACACACACACAGACACACACACACATGTCATGGTATATATAATTATATATAGGTTTTATAATTTTGTATATATATACATACACATATAGAACTATGTAACCTATAATAAATATATATTAATGTAAATAATGTATAATATATTAATGTAGGTGATATATTACTAACATATAATACATATATACAAATATAATATATATTATATACAGATGTTTTGATGTGATAATTTTTCTAACTATACAAAAAGCTGATGTATACATTAGAATGCCAATTTAATAAATACACATGAGACATATAATTATAGCATCAAGAAGACCAAAATATTTACTGATCTGTTTTTGGCAGATCTAATTGGGAAGCCAAATGCTATTTGGAAGTTCATTTGGTGGATGTGGAATTAGGGAATAGGGAATTAATTGGATGAACTTTATGACTTGTGTCATCAAATTGTGTATGCTGGATGCATGTCTCCAATGTTGGTATGTGCCAGTTGGTAATTAGTTGTAGTTTTCTTTTATGTGTAGCCAACACTTCAGTTTTTAGTCCTGATCTTCCTACATTTGACTTGGAAGAAATCCAGTCTTGGGTCTTAGACTACCATTCCTTGAGAAAGTACCTCATTATTGTTCTCATATGCTCTAAATGACCTTTTGGCTCTTTTGTTGTGTGGTGACCTGGAAATAAGAGAACCACATTTATTTTAATATCCATTTTGATGAAGAAGAGCTCATGAATGAGGTCTAGAGATGCCTTTGTGGCCTCTATTTTGGAAGTCCAGAGGGACCCGGTATGTCCTATAATTTGGCTTATTACCTTTATTACCTTCAGTGTTCTGCATAGCCACATCATCTGTGAGCAGACTTTTTTTGTTAATGGGATCTTGTTTGTTCTTGAGTTTTTAAAATTCTTAATTCTCCTTAACAATCCCTTTATATCTTCAAGAAAACAATCTTTAAAGTCTTTGGAAATAGTAATGAAAATGCTCTTTTATCCCCTAGATGTGTTTGAAGCTCTTTCTGAGCTCATAATTTTAACAGCCAGCCATTGTTTACATGGAAAGGAAATCAGAAGTCAACTGAATGAGAAGGTGGCACAGCTGTATGCAGATTTGGATGGAGGTTTTAGTCATGCAGCCTGGCTGTTGCCAGGTTGGTTGCCCCTGCCTAGTTTCAGGTATGAATAAAGAAGATAATCACTCTAATTTAGTTTTGTGCAATTACTTTAATGTTGGTATGCTTTCAGATTTGGGAAGAATATGAATTGCCATCTTGGAAAGTATGACTTTATTTTTTATTTTGTTTGTTTGTTTGTTTTTGGTGGTGCTGGGGAGTCAAACCCCTGGCCTTGTGCATGCTAGGCAGGCACTCTACCAACTGAGCTATATCCCCAGCCCCTGACTTTATTTTTTAAAAATATTCTTTTTTTTTTTTTTTGCAGTACTGGGGATTGAACTCAGGGCCTTGTACTTGCAAGGCAAGCACTCTACCAGCTGAGCTATCTCCCCAGCCCCCTAAAAATATTCTTATTTTTAAATACAGACGCAGAGACAGAGCTCATCGAGAGATCAAGAATATTTTCTATAAGGCAATCCAGAAACGCAGGCAGTCAGAGGAAAAAATTGATGACATTCTCCAAACTCTGTTAGATTCTGCATACAAGTAAGAGGTTTTCAGATCACATATTAAGTTGAAATCGGAAACTACACATTAAAACATGGTTAAATAGCATTTCCAGTTAGAAAATAAGGATGTTGGCAAAGTCAGTAGCTGTGACCTTTGGGACTTTTAAAATTGCTAAGACATATAATATTTGGATCTCATGCTTTACTGGCATCCCAGTGACTAGGCCTGGTGAAAATATGCTAATAAATGGTAGTGAAGTCTTTTGTAACCAAAATCATGTTTTCTACTGGTTGACTCTTTGAGGGGGAAAAATACTCTTGAGTTGTAGGCAGATGAAGGAGGGTATTTATATTATACATAAAGTATTTGTTATGACCTTTTATTTAAAGGTTGAGGCATGATACATGTCTGCAGAAATGTTAAGTTTGTGCATGTGGTTCATTCCGTAGGGATGGCCATCCTTTGACAGATGATGAAATAGCAGGGATGCTGATTGGACTCCTCTTGGCAGGGCAGCATACATCCTCAACTACTAGTGCCTGGATGGGCTTCTTTTTGGCCAGAGATAAAACACTTCAAGAAAAATGTTATTCAGAACAGCGTACAGTCTGCGGGGAGGATCTTCCTCCTTTAACTTATGATCAGGTTGGTTGGATTTTTCAGTTCCTTGATGCCTTGAAACTTCCGAGTATCTGTGGCTAATTTGTCCCCATTAAAGGGAGACATTGAGGTTTTCCGTATTTACATTTTAGCTTAAATTGATAAACTGCTTTATTTTAGAAAATTTCCCATTTCCTTGCCTAAAATATCCTGTTACTGCTTCTTTTCATTAAACTTTATCAGATATGTTTTAGATGATTCCTGAGAGATCTCTGGAGTTGTTTCTTTGGTACTTGATTTTTAAAAAAATTTTTATTTTTAGTTATAGATGGACACAATACCTTTATTTTATTTATTTATTTTTATGTGATGCTGAGGATTGAACCCAGTGCCTCACACATGCTAGGCAAGTGCTCTGCCACTGAGCTTCAACCCCAACCTGGTACTTCTTGACTTTAAAGTGTGTGTTGTAGAAGCCTCTGAATTATTGTGTCCAGAAAGGCCTGTGCTTGGGCATAGTAGTAATGGACTCTAGAAATCCACAAATACTGCACATGGCTTGCTGGCAGAATAGAGAGAAGGGACTCACCACACAACCTGAGATTCTACCTTTGAAGCAGACCCTGGTCATACCCTCTTCCTGTTATTTTTTTGTGTTTGGTTCTTTATTAATATGGTATATTACATTGATTTTCAGATATTATTATTTTCCTGGGATAAATCCTACTTTGTCATATAGTCATTTCCATATGTTGCTGGATTTTGTTTGCTAATGTTTTATTGAAGATTTTTCCATGTATATTCACAAGGGATATCTGTAGTTTTATTATGTTGTCTTTGGCTTTGGTATCAGGGTCATACTGTTCTTAAGTTGAGTTTGAAAGTATCTTTCTCCTGTTTTTCTGAAGACTTTGTGAAAGATTGGTATTAATTCTTTTTTACATATCTGATAAAATTCACCATTAAATCCATCTGTCTGTGCTTTTCTTTGTGAGAAGTTTCTTGATTACAAATTTAATCTCTTTACTTGTTATAGCTATATTCAGATGTTCTTTTTTGGGGGGAGGGGTGCCAGATTCTCTAGATTGTGGCTTTTAAGGAACTTGTTCATTTCATCTTGTCATATATTTGTTCATAGTATTATTTTATAATCATTATTTTTGAAAGATCAGTAGTGATATCCTTCTCTTTTTTAATCTCAATTTTAGTAACCTTTTAAATACGATATTTTAATGGATTTAAACTAACGCCATAAAATCGATCCACTTTAAAGTGTAAAATTTTGTGTTTTTTAGTATACTTAGAGTTGGGAAATCATCATCACAATTTAATTTTAGAATGTTTACATCACTCACAAAAGAGGCAGTACCCATAAGCAGTCATGTTCCATTTCCCCTGTGCCTTATCTCTGGCAACCAAGAATCACTAGTCAGTTTACTATTATGAAACACTTGAGATTGGGTACTTGATAAAGAAAAAGGATTTATTTAGCTCACATAAATATATATGAATATATATAAATATAATATTATAAATAAACAAATATATATATATATTTATTTATTTTTATTTTAAATGGGAGGATCAAAGTCCAAATAGCATGCACTGGTTCTGGATAGGGCCTCTTGGCTGTACATATCATGTCAGATGGCATCATGGCAGGAGTGAGAGCGCACATAGCGAGAGAGGAAACCAGAGCAGGAGTAGGGATTATCTTGCTCTTTCTATAATAGCCTTCTTTCAAAAATTAACTCAGGGTCTCTTGAAAATTACCTTAATCCCTTTGAAGGACAATACCTCCACTAGTTCCCACCTCTTAAAGGTCCTGTCACCTCTTACCTTCACACTGGGGATCAACTTTTCAACACATGAAACTCTGGGGGACACACATTAATGTTATCCAAACCATAGCAGCATGTTAAGTTTCATCCATGTTGTAGTGTGTATCAGTACTGCAATCTTTATCACTAATAGTATATGGATAGGCTGTATTTTGTTTATGCATTCATCAGTTTATAGACATTTGGGTTGTTTCCACCTTTTAAGTTTTATGATTAATGTCCCTTTAAATGTTTGGGTACTGATTTTGAGTGGACATTTGTTTTCACTTTTGTGGGGTGCATGCCTAAGAGTAGAATTACTGGGTCATGTGACATATTTTTTATACTTAACATTTTTAAGAACTGCTAGACTGTTTTACAAGTGATTGTACCACTTTTCAATCCCATCAACAGTGTGTGAGGCTTTTGATTTCTGCAAATCCTTGTCGAACTTGTTATTGCCTGACTTTTTGTTTATAATGGTGTGAAGTGGTATTTTGTTTCTGTTTTTTTTATCCTTGATATCCTCTTTTACCTTAGTATATCTTCTTTTGAGAAACATCTGTTCAGATCCTGTTCCCATTTTTAAAACAGGCTTTTTATTGTTGTGTTGTATTAAGGTTATATATTTTTCTTGATGTGCTCTTGGTATCTAAGAAACCATTGCCTAATCAAAGGGTGCAAAGGTTTTGTCCTGTTTTCTTAACATCTTATAGTTTCATCTCTTAACATTTGGGTCTTTGATCCATTTTAAGTTAATTTCTGCATATAGTGTGAGGTAGAGAACCAGCTTACTTTTTGTTGCATATGGAAATCCAGTTGTCCTGGCACTATTGAAAGGACCATTCTTTCTCCATTGAATGGTCTTGTAAAAAATTGATGATCAATTTAGGACTTTATTTCTGGATTCTGAATTTCATTCCATTGATCTCTGTGTTTAGCCTTATGCCATTAGTATAGGTGTGTATTAAGTTTAAATTTGGGAATGTGAGTCCTGTAACTTCATTCTTTCCAAGGTTGTTTTAGCTCCTTTTAATTCCTTTAATTTCCACATGAATTTTAGAGTCAATTTGTCAATTTCTGCAAAGAAGCTAGTGGTAGTGATTGCATTGTATCCACTTATAAATTTGGGAACATTGCCTTAACAATTTTTGTCTTTAGACCCATGAACATGGGGTGTCTTTCATTCTTTTAGGTCTTTTAGTGAACAAGAATTACACTTTCATTAAATATATTCTTATGTATTTTGTTCTTTTTGATGTTATTCTTCTGCCAGTTCAAGTCTGCTATTGAGCCACTCTAGTGAAATTCTTTTTTGTTGTTGTTTTTGACACCAGGGATTAAACCCACATGTGCTCAGCCACTGAGCCACATCCCCAGTTCTTTTTATAGTTTATTTTGAAACAGGGTCTTGCTGAGTTGTTTAGGACCTCACTAAGTTTCTGAGGCTGGCCTCAAACTTATGATCCTCTTGTCTCACCTCCTGAGTCTCTGGGATTACAGGTGTCCACCACCACACCCAGCTATTGAAATTTTCATTTTGAAGTTCTTATACCTTCTAATCCAGAATTCCTGTTTAAAAACAACAAAACAAAACTCTACTGATAATCTCTATTTGTTGAGGTTTTGTTGCATACTTAGACA
Source organism: Sciurus carolinensis (assembly GCF_902686445.1). Lineage (NCBI taxonomy): Eukaryota > Metazoa > Chordata > Mammalia > Rodentia > Sciuridae > Sciurus > Sciurus carolinensis. Next base: position 50,098,263 of record NC_062220.1, read on the forward strand.
TAATTCTTAGACAAGTTTTCTTTTTTCTTTTTTTGGGAGTGGGGTTCCTTTCTTTTTGTTTTGTTTTTTCTTTTTTGGATTTGGGGATCGAACCCAGGGCTTTGAGAATGTGAGGCAAGTACTTTGCTGCTGAGCTTCATCCCAACTCTAGACATATTTTTCTTTATTTCTTTGAACCTATTTATAATAGTTCATTTAAAGTCTTCTTCTAGTCAGTCTAATGTCTGAACTTCTATAGGGACAATTTCTATTAAACTATTTTTGTCCTGTATTTCATGTCCTATATTTTATGTCCTATATTTATATATTATATTCTATGTCCTATATTTTGTCCTATATTTTCCTATTTGTGTGTGTGTTTGTGCGTGAGTTTCTAATATTTTTGTTGCAAACTGTATATTTAAAAAATGATGTGGCAACTCAGGAAATCAGATTCCCTCTTCCCTAGGTTTATTGGTGCTAGTTTTTTGGATAAATGTGTGTATTACTCTTTGTTTAGTGACTTTTCTAGATTAATTATATAAAGTCTGTCTAATGAAGTCATTGAATTCTTTGCTTATTTACTTTAGTGGCCACCTAATTATTAGAGATTTCTAGCAATGTATTATACAGTAAGTCTCCTAACTTTTTACTAAGGGACTGTATGTGTTGGGAAATATTTATTAACACTTCAATAGTCAGTTTAAACTCTGCCTTACCCTTCACTTCCTGTGTATGCAAGTCAGCTATAAGTGAGAGATTAGTGCTCCGACACATCTGAGCATGTGCATTGCTCCATACATGCATATGGCCTTCAGATTACCTTATGTGGAACTTCCCAAAGTTTCCTGTACACATCCCATTCCCTAGTTTTTTCTTTTATGCTTTTTGTTCTTGTTAGCTTCAACTGATATCACCACTTCAGATACATGGCATTGTTAAATAATTTCTACTGGATTTTTTGTGTGTGTGTGTGGTACTGGGGATCGAACTGAGGGCCTTGTGCTTGCGAGGCAAGCACTCTACCAGCTGAACTATCTCCCCAGCCCTTCTACTGGGTTTTTTTGAAATATTCATTCTGGCTCCTCTATAGTTGTTAGGCTGCTGTTGTTGCCATGCTGTTGATTTCTGAAGCTACCATGAATCTGGAAGTAACATTAGTTATACTACCACAAAGCTTATTCATCTCACCAAGATTTAGCTTTTTTGTTCTTGAATTAACTAATTCCTCTTAGATTATTATATGTCTTTGGCTAATCTAGAGTTTTGAAAAAGTTGACTTTGATTTTTGTTAATATTCTCAATTTTTGGTGGAGTGACTTGTAGATTCTGGCAATGCCATTCTTCAGGGTGAATGTCCCTCTTCCTGTTGGCTTGCTCTTCTTTGTTCCCTTGTTGATGGCAGACAGTGGTAGAACATTTTAATCCCGGCTGTCTGTAAACACTTACCTCTGTACTTCTACCCAGAATACAAGCTATCTTGTATTAATCAAGAGGTGAAAATAATTTATGCTGCTAAAGTATGTTAAATATTTGTAAAAAAAAATCAGGAAATATTTTCTGTTTTTTAGCTCAAGGATCTAAATTTACTTGATCGTTGCATAAAAGAAACATTAAGACTTAGACCTCCTATAATGACCTTGATGAGACTGGTCAAAACTCCTCAGGTGAGTCTCTTGACTAGATCTCCCCTTCTGTGTTCCTAGAATTTACTTATCAAAATGAAGAAATTTTAAGTATCAAAGAGAACTTTTTAAATCAAAAAGTAAAATAGTCATCACTTCTACATAATTTTTGACTTTATACTAAGTATGTGAACATTTTTACATAATTGTAGATAGTATGTATGCTAATTTTCAATGCCAATTATAGTTTTCATTTTCATTTAACAGTTGAGGTTTTTAAAAATAGAAGTGTATTTTTTCCTTGGTTTTAAAAATAACATTTTCTTATTAAAAAAAAATTCTAACAGTATAAAGTATATAAATCAGATAGTAAAATGGTCCCTGAAATTGACTCTGCCTCTGAGGCATTATGAATGTGTACATGCTTCCAACTCGATGTTGGCTCACTTGGAAATCATTTGGAGTTAAAATAATTTTTAGCTGGTCTATCATCTAGCAAGTTTTAAAATATATGTATAACCCAAGTATATGAATACTTTTATTATACAATGATTTAATTATTTGGTAGTATTTTAAAATTCTTTAATGAAATGTGTTGCTTTCCTTTGTAGACTGTTGCAGGGTACACCATTCCTCCAGGACATCAGGTGTGTGTTTCTCCCACTGTCAATCAAAGACTTAAAGACTCTTGGGTAGAACGTCTAGACTTCAATCCTGATCGCTACTTACAGGATAACCCAGCATCAGGAGAGAAGTTTGCCTATGTGCCATTTGGAGCAGGTAATATGATTATTTCATGAGCTTGAAATGTTTGTCCTGGTTACATGTTTGTCTCTCATAAAAAATCCATGTGTTTTTTATTTATAAATATCCTTCCCTTCATCAAAGGGACATTCCTGCAGATTATTTTAGGAATAGAATCTTTCTAAGTTGGAAAAATATATTTCATTTGTAGTAAGGGAAACTGATCTCTGAATCCTTGTACAATGCTCCATTACCTTCTAACCGACATAGTTATAGTAGGTCTAATTTTATAGTCCATTCTTGTTTTTCTTTATTATATAAGTGTTTAAAGCTCTTTGCAGATTCTATTTTAAAGAACCATTGGAGTTAGCATACCATTCAGGGAATTATTTCAGGTTAAATATAATAACAGATTACCAGCATTTCAGAAAACAGAACAGTCAGCCTTTAAAATTGAAGCTTTTCGGACTGGGGAGATAGCTCAGTTGGTATAGTGCTTGCCTTGCAAGCACAAGGCCCTGGGTTCAATCCCCAGCACCACAAAAAAAAAAAAAAAAAAAAAAAAAAAAAATTGAAACTTTTCTGGATTGTTCATGAATATTTTTGCCCTCTGTATTCTATGGCTACTTAGTTGGTCTTTCCAGAGAGATCATTTAAGTGTCAGATGACTTTTTTATCACTAAGGAAAATATATAAACTCTGCTGGGAACTTCAAATTTTAGCTTTACTTAATCTATAACTTGAATAATATAGTATATAACATAAAAGGATAATTGATTGTTAATAGTTGGAAGACGCATTAGTTGTGTAGCACAAATTCTGCCCCAGGAGAGGAATCATTTCTAAACTGGCAATTATCTAGCTTCCCCTTCAGGAAATGGGTTGTTCAATTATCTAATATGGCAGCTTATTCCATTTTTGGTCAGCAGTCATTTTTAGAACTTAATATTAAATCAACATTTTATTAATAGTTGGTCTTAATCATGGTCTCTGAAATTATATTGTATATTATCTATGAGATGTTTTGTGATTCAAACCCTTTTGTACATTTAACCAAGATAGATGTTAAACTTCAAAGAAAGTCATTGGAAAAGTCTTATAATTAGCCAAGTGCCATTTTCCTAAAAACATTGAAAATATTCTGTAATTCTAAACTGTTTTTATCCTTAGTTTATGTGAAGGAAGATTCATTTTTGTTTTTAGATGTTGACAGACCTTTATTCATTTATTTACATGTGGTGTTGAGAATCAAACCCAGTGCCTCACAGATGCTAGGCAAGTGCTCTACCACTGAATTACAACTCCAGTCCCAAGATTCATTTTTTAATTGTACTGTTTTTGCATTTGCTGTTCATCTAAAATTATGCAAACAAATATCACTCTAGGCTAAAAGAGGTGAGAAAGAATTTGATTTGATTCTGATGAAAACTTTTATTTTTTAAACAGGGCGACATCGTTGTATTGGGGAAAATTTTGCTTATGTTCAAATTAAGACGATATGGTCTACTATGCTTCGTTTATATGAATTTGATCTCATAAATGGATATTTTCCCACTGTGAATTATACAACAATGATTCATACTCCTGAAAACCCAGTTATTCGTTACAAACGAAGATCAAAATGAAAAAGGCTGCAAGGAACTAACATGATATATTATTGTAAGCTGCAAAAAATTTGAAGAGAATGAAGTTTACGAAACAGCTCTCATAGTATACTGTTTGAGTGTGTAATTCTAAAAGCCAGTTTAATTTATGATTTTAATATTTTATTAACTGAATGATTCTATCAAATCTAATGGCATTTGAAACATTTTATAATAGTTTTGATACTACATGTGCTTTGAGGAAACCAAAGTTTATTATTAAAAATAATTGTTTAGGGGGATCTAGGTAATTAACAGACTCCAAATAGTATGATTTCCAGGTACTAATTTTAAAAACTACATCGCTCTTGGCAAATAAGGTTAGGAATTTTCAAATCTGGCCCTAGTTTTACAAGGTATAAAAAGCCCTGGGAAATACATGGAAGGTCATAGTTACTCATTTATCTGGGGAGTTTTTCCTTGTGTGTGTATATAAGAATGGAAGAGTAGGGAATAAACTCAGTTAAAGCTTTGGATTAAAGAGAATACTATAAATAGTTTTGGTATGATGATATTCAGCAGTGATAGAGTTAAGTTGTAGAAAAATATATCCTTTGAACTTCTAACTGGAAGCACTATTTATTGGAAGTTGAGAGAGATCTAGGACCATGCCTTGATAATCATATTTCCTAAAAGTAATAAATACTAAAAAGACTACCCATGTGTCTTCATATACTAAATATTACATACTTCTCCATCTGATAAAAATCTTGTTCCACAAGGTCACATCTTTGTGCACCAAAATCAAGTCCTTAGGGGATAATTTTGTTTTCTCTGGCTCAGTGTTATTCCCTGCCTCCTTCAAAATCCAATTAGGGATGTTTCTATTAGTAGTTCCATTCATTGAAGTAAATAAACTTTTTTAAAGTATAGGATATGAGATCATGGAACTCTGGCTTTAAGATAAGGTAATATGCAGCAGGTTCTTGGTATTATGGTCATATTCTATAAAGGCTATGTTCAGGAATCAGTTGACTCAAATTATAACTGGGGGCCTAATTATATGTGATACCTGTAATTTGATCACACAATCTGTTTTTACTACATGAAGTCAAATATTTTCCCTTATGTGTATTACAATTCTGTTTAAGAGGCTGGAAGACTTGTTAAATTCTAATTGTGAAGACCAAATCTCTGTTACAGTTTTTCACATTAAAGTTCTCTCTGAGAAAAATATAGTCTGTGTTCATGAATTGTAAAGTGTGTGCTTCAGTGAGTTAGAATTCAGAGAATCGAGGAAACGATGGGGGAAATAACATCTTTATTTGCACTAATTTCTAACTGCAATTTAATATTTTCCATTTGTTAATTTAGGCAACAAGCTATGCTCATATTAGCAGTAACCCAATAAATGTGTTAATAGAAATCAGATATTTTCATATCAAATTACAGATCCTTCAGATCTCTTGAAGTATCTAAGTCTCAACACTATATTGTATATTATCATAATTAGACTCACTGCTAGATTCCATTAATGTTTTATTTTTTTGTACCACGGTTTGACCCCAGGGTTGCTTAACCACTGAACCACATCTCCAGGCTCTTCTTATAGTTTAGAGACAGTCTTGCTGAGTTATTTAGGGCCTCGCCAAGTTGCTGAGGCTGGCTTTGAACTTGTGATCTTTCTGCCTTAGTCTCCCAAGCTGTGGGATTACAGGTGGCTTATAGTATTTTAATATTTTAATATGCACTATATCAAATTTAAAAAGTTTAATAATTATTTGTATATAATTGATTTTCTTTGCAATTCTATATTTTTTTTTCTTCAAAAGCATTTTGAAAAGGATTGATGGCTTCACCAGACTGCTAGAGATCCATGGCAAAAAAAAAAAAGAGTTAAGAACCCAAAGTCAAGCTGATCTTTAGCAAATAGTTTTAGACTTCAACCAAAAAAAAAAAATTTTTTTTTTTTTTTCCTTTGGGTGTGTTGGTGCTGAGGTGAACCTAGGGCCTTGTGTATGCTAGGCAAGTGCCAGACTTCAGATTTAGTTTTTAAATCACAAACTGACTGTTGAGAAGCCTGAGTAAGTGTGGTTAGCAGGAGAGAACTCAGTTGCTAAGTGATTGACCCATCTGCTCTCTTCTGTCCCTACAACAGAATAGTCCTGAATGGCAATCATATTAGCTCACGGTTTTTACCTGTAAGAAAAATGTAGCCCAGCTCAGGTCCCAAGGCAGCTCAGATCCTTAAATCCAGGGGAGCAGGCACTCTGGGTGCCCGTCTGAGCCGCGGTCCAGCGACAGCACCCAGAGAGCCACTCTAGACACGGGAACTCACACCAGGGATTTTATTAGGCGGATGACTAGAGTGTCTGCTCGGGGCTGGAAAGAAAGGAAAAGAGAGAGAATGGCTTAGGAACTTCTCCTAAATATTGGAATTCTGTGGGCTAACAAGGGCCAATAACTGAGGAGGATACTTGCAGGCTGACTGATGAACCAATAGCTGGCTAGGATGTTCACAGACTGAGAAGCTAGGTTATAAGATGGGAGGGGAGAGATGACTGCAGCGCAAAGGGCGGGGGAGCAGCTTTATATTATATTCTCCCGTTTTTGTTTTTATAAGAAGATCTTTTTTCTCCAGTTCTCTCCCCCCTTATCTCTCCTTCCTGCCTACATGACTAGGCCTGGTTTTGCAGGTGAGATGTAAAAAGTGAGAAGTGGATGGGGCGGGGTGTTGGGGGGGAGCCAAAGTAACTCAACCAGGTAAGGGCCCAGTGGGCATTAATTAGCAACTCCTTGCTTGCAGTCCTTGATGAGGGCAGGTAAATGGTAATCAATGGGCTCCGATGATCCTTGACATTCCATTCTCCCAGGGGCAGTCTCCAGCTTCCGGACTTGCAGAGACCAGATGACTTTTACGGCCTCCAGTTCCTTGATTTGACCAATCCTCTATTTCTACACTAACTGCCGGTCCCCAATTCTGGCTTCATTCCCCATTTTGCTTTAGGAACTCCTTACTGCTGTAAGGAAAGGGGGCGATGACTGCTCTGACTGCTTCACGCTGGAAGGGGACAGCATGGGGCAAGCAGTTTGGAGTTCCCTTTTCATGTACCAACCTATGAAAACACCAATAATGTTTAAGTATGTTACCCCATGGAATTTAAGGAGTTAAAGAGTACTTGATGAGGGCTGGGGAGATAGCTCAGCTGGTTGAGTGCTTGCCTCACAAGCATAAGGCCCTGAGTTTGATCCCCAGTACCGCCAAAAAAGAAAAAAAAAAAAAGAGTACTTGATGTTATTTGATAATTAGCATTTTAACTTTGTAAATTAATCCATATGTCTCTAACAAACACATTTGAGTAATCCCATACATGTCAACTCTAATTCACTCATCTTCTTGTAAAAAGACCAAGATATCAGACAAGTGTACTAACAGTATTTGCTGTCTCTTTCCTGTTGAAGAAAAGTCCTAGAAAAAATTGATGTTAAACATTTTATAAATATCAACATTTTATTAGTTTGACCACCTAGAGACTTGCAAGTTAAAGACATTTTACTTTTATTAGTTTACCCAATTTAAATTGAACCTTTTTAAATCACGTGAATTAAAAGTATTTGGATCCATTTTTTTAAATTTTAATTTTATGTGCGCTTATATTTAGTTGCACACAGACACATAACACAAAAGCAAAGGCCTTGTAACATTAATCTCCATTGTAATGTAACAGATGTTCAAAAATAACTCTAGAGTTGGATAAAAAGAACTGATCAAAAAAAGTCACCAGCGCAAAAAATACAGAATTTAAGGAAAAAAAAAAAAGAGTCCTGGAAAAATGATACAGCCGTTAATTGTTTTGGTAAAGCATCATATAATTTCCTTTGCTGGAGTTCAGGTAAAACTTTTGCCTTCTTTTTTTTTCCCCCCTCTGGGTTTGAGACTGGTCTCCCACTGTGCCTTCTGGCCTCCTCCATTTACATTTCAATGTAAGCCTTGACTGAGATCTTTCTGAAAGGAGCTGAGACAACAGGTTTTAGCAGAAACTTGGTGCCTAGGGCATTTTAACCCTTTTTCCTGGTTAGTAATCAACTCAGGTTTGGATACAGAAAATTCTGAAACATTATCTCCCACTACTTGTGAGGAATGGGGCTGCTATATCATACTCCTTACTTCACAGTCCTACTGACTGTTGGGCTGGTTACTCCCTCCACACCAGCCACCTCTCATAGGGGACTAGAATATGTATGTGGGACCTCATGGCAGGAGGACTGGGTGGGCTGAGCAGGGGAACAGAAGCAGAAACAACAGGGCAAAGGAGATGGAGGAACAGGGGCAGGAGAGGCCTCTGTCACAGCTGATCGGTATCAGGGTGGTTTGTTAGCTGAGTTGAAGTTGGAGGGGAGAAGAAGCCAAAAGGAGGCATTTGGGTTTGCAGGAAGAGCAAAGAAGCACAAGAAAGAAAAGACTTGAAGATAAGGACTCCCTTCCATCTGTCTGCTCACTCACAGAAGCTGTGTGCCATTACGTGGCCATTTTGGATTGATTATCTAAAGGTTCTGTGGTCAAATGTCATTACACAAATGAGTAAGTTTTGATGGCTTTAAGCCAGGGGTCAGGCAAAGGGTTCTAAAGTTGTCTAATAGACATCCCAGGGGTGAATCTGCCACAATGGAGGACCTAGATCCCATTGTGGAGACGGATAACAGTCAAGTCTGTGCCCCAGTGTCCTGAGGGTTAGACAAAATGGCTGAAAATGAGAAGGCAACAGCGAAGGGGTCATCACCCAAACATCAGTGTGTGCCAGGCAAAAGCTGAGGAGGTTGAGGACCTAGCACCAGGAATTTCAAGGGGAATGAGAAAAGGAGGCTCAATCTGAGAGGGAATCTCCACCATAAAGACCAGGAACCCACTCGTCAGACCAACTAAGGGGGCCAGCCATAACTGTAAAAGTCATGGCTGGGGGTACCCCCACCCCTCAGCTACCTCGAGAGCCCCATACACTCAACAGTCACTTCTCAGGTTGTCAGAGGAGTGTCTAAGTCAGCCTAGGGGAACCCACCTAGGGAACTCACCAATCTGAAAGCCATGTTGGATGCAGAGCAGAGCGTCCAGGTGAATGGAAGGTGAGGCTCTGTCCGGGGGGCACTGGGGCGTCAGATGGAGTTCCACTTGCTTAAGAGGTAGTGAAAGGGCCCATCTGAGTCATAGCACCAATGTAAGAAAAATGTGGCTCAGCTCGGGTCCCAAGGCAGCTCAGATCCTTAAATCCAGGGGAGCAGGCACTCTGGGTGCCCTTCTGAGTCACGGTCCAGTGACAGCACCCAGAGAGCCACTCTGGACACGGGAACTTACACCAGGGATTTTATTAGGTGGATGACGAGTGTCTGCTCGGGGCTGGAAAGAAAGGAAAAGAGAGAGAATGGCTTAGGAACTTCTCCTAAATATTGGAATTCTGTGGGCTAACAAGGGCCAATAACTGAGGAGGATACTTGCAGGCTGACTGATGAACCAATAGCTGGCTAGGATGTTCACAGACTGAGAAGCTAGGTTATAAGATGGGAGGGGAGAGATGGCTGCAGTGTAAAGGGCGGGGGAGCAGCTTTTTACTATATTACCCACAGCTCTCTCTTTAAACTAGCTGCTATGTTTAGAAATCCTCTCAGTGAAGCCCAGCTGCTAATATGGAAAATTTAAGTGATCCAAAATTTCCAATGTTACCATGCTTATTTGTGTTGACCTAAATCATAGGACAGCAAAATCCTGTAGATATTAGCAACAAATACAATTGCTGTTTTAGTGAGTTGTCATGTTATTGGGGTAGACTAGATACAAAACAACATTGGGACTTGTATTATCTCTGTAAGAGCTTCCCAGTCTGAATTGGTCCTGCACAGCAGAAATACTGTTAGATTCTGCTGCCTTCTAACTAATAAATTTAGATTATTTGAGCTAAATGATATTTGTGTCATAGTGGGCCATGGATTTGTAAAGACACACCTTTAGATGCATGTAACACTAAATGTAATTGAACAAAAATGGGTTACTCATGAAAATATCAATATACTTTTATTAAAAATTTTTTTCATTGTCAATGGATCTTATTTATATGTGGTGCTAAGAATCAAACCCAGTGCCTCACACATGCTTGGCAAGCGCTCTCCCACTGAGCCACAACCCAGTTCCTCCATATCGCTTTTAAGAAACATTATCCTTGGATATAAGTTGATAGAAAGGCACAGGGAAAACTTTCTTCATAGAAAACCCTAACACTGTGCAATTATATGAGGACAACTTTCTCTTTGAATCCAAAAGTCTTGCATATTTGAGATAAACAATGGGGTGATGTGGGAAGCCATCCTTATTTAGCAGAATCAGACTAGGTTGAGCCGTATGATGCCGAGGCCTGGCTTCTAGGAACTGCCAGGAAGCATGTGGCACTGTGTGGGAGTGTTTCCCTGTCTCCTTCTGGAATTTTCCTCCTAAGAGAATGGCTTCCCTAACTCCACACTATCCTGTCCATCATAGAAGAAGCTCCTCCCGGTCCTTGCCCCCTTTTGTTGCTCTCTGTTGAGCAACAAGGTCCGATGTACCTCCTCAGGGCCCGCCTGAGGAGAATACGGGGCCGAGCAGGATGATGAGCATCGGCAGCAATGGAAACCCACCAGAGCCGGGAGGTCTGTCAGCGCACGAAGCACAGCAGGAACTCGTTTATTGAGGGAGTTACACAGCTTTTATGTAGGGTGGGGGCTAGGTGGGAACCAATCAGCTTAAAGGTCAGCAAGGCACGGGGAATTCACGAGGGAGAGAGTCCCATAGGACTGAATGGCAAGCACGAGCTGATCACGTCCACGGAACTGCTGCTAACCAATCCCAGACAGTAGGGGGTGGAGATGAGCAGGCCAATCAGGAAGTTGCTGGGTAAGAACACATTTTTCAGTTTCTAGGGGAGAGTGGCAGTACAAAGAAGTCCAGGTAAACTGTTGGTGGATCAGGCAGTGCCACGTATGAGGAAGAGGTTGTCACAAGGGTGCAGCCACCATTAGGGTGCATCCTCTACACCCTTTACCTGTATATTATAAATGAAGGAGAGTTGGGTGACTCCACATTGTTGTAAGAGGCCTGAGCTGGTATGGCTGAACCTGTCATACCCCCTCTCATAAAAAGAGCATTGGCTCTTGTGTGTGCATTGAGTTAGATGAGTTTTTTGGGTGATACTGCCAACATCCTCCTCCGGCAGTTAACCCTTTTCTCCTCTACGTGGGAGGTGACAGAGAGGACCCCCACATTTGGTGCCTGAACCAGGACTGTTCGAGAGGATTTTAGAAGAAAGAAGAAGGGTAAGGATTCTTGGCCCCTTTGAGGTGAGAAGCACACATATGTGAATAGTAAGATAGGAAAGGGAATTTAATTTTGTGATGTTAACCCTGGGGAATTTACTTTCTATTGAGAGAGAAATAAAAATAAATCTATTCAGCTATATTCAATGCTTAGCCAGACTGAAAATCCAGCAGAAAGAATGCAACTCCTACAGTCCTTGAAATGTAAATGGAGACCTGGGTGCTTTGAAAGGTCTGCCTGCTTCTCTGTGATTGTATGAGACTGAGAACTAACTTGGCTAAGATGGATGCAAAAGTTTAGAATCCTAGGAAGAAAAGATCCTAATCAGGAAATCAGAGTGTAAGGAGCAAAGTTAAATGTGTGACATTCTGTGTGCTGTGTAACTTGCAAAAAACAACTTGTTTACTCTGTGCTGTGTAACTTGCAAAAAAATAACTTGAGTGCTCTGTGCTGTAATGAGGTAAGATAAGATAAGATGTTGCCCCCAAGTTGGAGACACGTGCAACTGACCCCAAGTAAGATAACTAACTTCCCTCAGACCAAGACTGACTGGCAGGGTCTGATAAAAAGGGTTTAAAAGGACTCATGATGAGCCTAGCTCCAGTCCCCATTTTACACCAATGACGCCAGTGTTGCACCAAGCCTGAAGGGGACTCACTGACTTGCTCGTTGCTTGATGGACCATCCATCATCCTGACCGTGACCGAGACGTTCCTGTGGAAGTGACAGCGGAGCTGCCTGTGTGCATCCTGCCTGAGACGTCTCTGCCTGGCCTGCCTGCTGTGACCTCGCTGCCCTCCTTCGCCTTTCAATTGTCCTCGCTGATCAGGACTCCAGCCAGAGGGAGTTCCCCAGCGAGATCTCCTGAGTTGTCTTCCTGACTGACCTCTGGGAGTCTCTGCCCTTCGACTCAAGACACGTCACACAGGAGTGGACCTTAGGAACGGGTCTCAGTAAGGAGTGAGTCTTGTTTATTCGGGGCTTATAATAATTTAGTGATTAAGTTGTGTGTGATATCAGTGTGACTAAAAGTTAGAATAACTATAAATAATTGTGTGATTGGCATCAAATAAAAGCCAATTGATTTTGGACCAAATTTACTTTCATTGACTCCTCCTTGCCGCTCGTGACACAGAGAATATCTGTAACTTAGAAGGGGAAATTCCTCAGCGAGTTTCCTAGTTTAAATATGTGTATTTTGGCCACAGCTGCCAGCCCTTCAGAAACAGCATGGTTTCTGCTCCCTGAGGGGAAGGATGGAAGCCCACAGAACATGGCTGCTCCCTGCTCAGGCTGAGCCCCTCAGGGCCAAGGCTCCTGTTGAGAGGAGAGGTAACATGGGGATTGAAAGCACAATGGCAGGCTATAGGAATTTAGTTTGGACTGTAATGGAAATTTGCTTTTATTTGGACCAAGATTTTGATTTGTGGTTTTTGGAAGATTTCAGCACAAGTCTTAGAAATGCTGTTAAGAGCTTTAGATCTAAGCATCAGAAATGCTTGTCCTCCAGGACCTTTTTGTCCCCTGGGGAATTGTTGGTTGATAAAAAAGAAAAAGATTGAGAAACTAGCCCCAAGCATATTTCTGTGGATAGAATGACAACTGATAGTGGGTGTAATGTATAAAGCTGCCCCCCCATCAGGTACAGCCATTTTGCCCACCTCCCAACCACTTGTCAATCTGCGCTCCGCCCACCTCTTACGTTACAGGAATTTCCGGCCTCCCCATCACCTGTCAAACTGCGTCCTGCCTGCCTCTTACGTTACAGGAGTTTCCGGCTTACACTGTCGCCATTTTCCTGCTTCCCACATTATGTCCTAACATGCTATTGGTTTATCAGTCAGCTTGCAAGAATTCTCCTCCGCTATTGGTTCCTTCCAGCCCACGAGATTCCAATATCTGGGAGAAGCCACACACCATCTTTCTCTTTTGCCCCTTCTTTTTGCCCTGAGCGGACGAGTTAATCATCCACATAAATAAAGTCTCCTGCGTGAGACCTCGTGTCTGCGGAGCATTTTTTTCTGGGAGCTATTGGCGAGCCACAACTGAGACAAGCGAGTGAGAGGCAGTTCAGCAGGATCGCGTAGTGGTGGCTTCCACAGAGGGTCCCAATTTGAGCTGCATTTTTCCCCTTACAGTGAGGCAGAGTTACTATTCAGGGGACTGGAAGGCATTCAGATGTAGAGGAGGATGACCTAATATGGAACTTCTGTAATTTACATTTGAAAGGTCCTGCTTCAGTGCCTTGCCTTACCCCAATCAAGAATTACAACTGCTGTTAATACAGCAAAGAAGGGATTAACAAAATTCAGGTTATACCCTATTTTTGAGCAAAATGTTTCTCAAAGTTCTAAAGGGACAAAAGAACTCATGTGTCTATTCCTTTTACAACATTGAGGGAGTTAAAATCTGCATGCTCTATGTATGGAGCGAACAGGTCATTCATACTCTTAACAATCCATATGTGATGAGGCTTTGTTACCTAAGGGTTGGCTCTTACTAGCTAGCTCCTGCCTTTCTGAAGGCAAATATGCAATTGGATAGAGCATTATTCAGATCAGGCAGAAATTAATAAACTGGAGTTCAAATTACCTTGGATATTCTTACTGGCTCAGGACAATTTGCTGATTTGGGACAATTGACTTATGACTTACAAACTTATGCTCAGTTAAGCGCGTATGCACAAAGAGCATGGGGAGAATTACCTGCCCAGGGAGAAAAAACTCTAAAGCCCAGCCAAATTTGGCAGGGGCCAGAGTAAAATTTTTCAGACTTTGTAACAGCTAACCTGGACAGTGTTGCCTCAAGAATTTGGAGATAGCCCTTACCTGCTTGGACAAACCCTAGCTAAGGAAACAAAAATTCAGAGATAAAACATTTGTAATTATTTTCCAATATGTAGATGACATCCTTTATGTGCCCCCACCCAGGAGTAATATCAAAAGGTCATTAAAGAGCTCCTAAACTTCTTAGATGATAGGGATTGTAAGATCTCAAAAAAGAAAGCTCAATTATACCATCAACAGGTTTAACATTTAGGATTGCAACTGTCTCAAGAGAAGGTTTTTAAAATATCAAAATGGGGCCTTATTTCAAGCCCCTATTCTCAGCTTACCTAAGGAACAATATTGAACCTGTTTGTTACTGAGAAAAATAACCCTAAAAATAATCACCCAAAACTGCTGGACAGACAGCCAAGAATGACTCAGGTCAATAGCCAATGGCATTTCTCAGTAAGGAGCTTAGCATAGTAGCGTCATTCTCAAAAGTAATGGAAAATAAGGTCTCATAATTTTCTTTGACATCCAAACCTGTCCTAAAAATAAGAAATGGTTAAAATGCCAGAATTAAAGACAGGCAGTTAGTGTAGAAATAGGGGATTGGGTCAAATTGAGGAAATAAAGCCATGAAAGCCATCTGCCTCTGGAAGTTGGAGACTGCCCCTGGGAGAATTGAGTGTCAAGGAGCTCCGGAGCCCATTGATAACCAAATTTATCTGCCCTTATCAAGGACTGCAGGCAAGGAGCTGCTAATTCTCTCTGGGTCTTTACCTGCTTGAGTCACCTTGGCCCTTCCCCTGCCCATGGCTTCTCACTTTATGCAAAACCAGGCCTAGTCATGTAGGCAGGAAGGAGAGATAAGGGGGGAAAGAACTGGAGAACAAAGGAGACCTTAACCTATAAAAGTTGTAGGGTGCGCTCACTTCTGGCGATTTTAGAATTCAGCCATGACCCCCTTCTTCCTCCCGGGAGAAGTCTGTATTATTACTACTTTTAAATAAAACCTGCTTGTAAGGAAATCCCATGAAACCACACCGGACACGGGAAATCATATAAGGGAATTTATTAAGCAAACAGAGTGTCTCCCTGCAGGGTAAGAGAGAAAATGAGAGGAAAAGAGAAAGGAAAAAGAAAGGGCACGTGCTAGAGAGATAGTGGAAAGCGAGGAGGAGGAAAAGCAAGTGTGTAGGAGAGAGAAGCAAGAGAGGAAAGATGGTGGTTGAATTCTGCCAGGCTAATAGGGGACCAATATCGGAGAAGGTTACTTGCAAACTGACTGATGAACCAATAGCTAGCTAGGATGTTCACAGATTGACAAGTGGTTGGGAGGTGGTGAAGCCAGAATTAAGGACAGGTAGTTAGTGTAGAAATAGGGAATCGGGTCAATTTGAGGAAATGAAGTCATAAAGCCATCTGCAAAAATGCACACTTTTTACTTTTGTCATTGTTTTCTTCATAATTAGGAGTTTATAGTGGCAGGGAGGAAAGCAGTAATGCCCTTAAGTCTGAATCCTCCCAGGGTCTCTAGCACAGGGCAAACTAGGACCCTAGCACTTTGCCAAAGAAGGCCAGAAATAACTTTGGCAAAGCCAGGTAGTGAGAGATGGGTTTTTCTGGACTGTAAGGAAGCTCAGTTAGGGAGCTGCCCCTAATACTTCTAACTCAGAAGTGAGCTGCTCTCTCTCAACAGTATTGCCAGGTTCACTACTACTAGCCTGCATACTGCTAAATTGTGAGTTATCAAGAAAAGTGCCTTTCATATGTTACCATGCTTGACATCAATAATCTCTACCATGAGAAGAGAAATCCTTGAGGAATTACCTACTAAGGGAGAAAAATCGAGGGGACCGTCCCAACTTAAGACAGACAAAAATAAATTTAGGGAGGTTTTTGGAGTATCCTGATAAATATTGAGATGTTTCAAAACTTGTGCCAGGTATTTGACTTCACCTGGAAAATTATGCTATTAACCATCTAGAGCACAGGCAATTCCCAGAAACCACCCTAACTGGGATTCAAATAATGAGTAGGATGCCTAGAAAACTATTATGAGACCTTGAGGAAAGTCCTGCTATTTTCATGGAGAGACTCAGGAAGGTAATAAGAAAACACACCACCCTGAATCCTGAATCCATAAAGGGCCACCTACTTTCAAGGTACAAATTTATCATTCAGTCAGCCCCAAACATTTAGAGGAAGTTGCAAAAATTGAGATGATCTTCTCCAGCTTGCATCTTCCATTTTTAATAGAGATCAAAAGGAAAGAAAAGGGAGCATAAAGACAAGAAAAAGGGCCTATTAAAGATCATTCAAAATGACAGAAACTTTTAATGTCTTGCAACAGCCCATGCAATTCACCCATTTTAGGAGTTAAAAAGCAAACTGCCTAGTCCAAAACCTTAGAATAATAAAGCAGTAATTCCCCCCCACCCTGTAGTTCTTACTCTGTTATCTGAAATTCCAGCTTCTGCTTGGTTTACTAAGTTAGATTTAAAAGATGGCTTTTCCTGTATGCGCTAGACTCTGAATAGCAATTTCTGTTTGCTTTTGAGGAACCGGATAATGTATCTCAACTAACCTAGACAGTGTTGCCTCAGGATTTAGAGATGGCCCTCACCTGTTCTGAACAAACCTTAGCTAAGGACTTAAGAAAATTCAGAGATAAAACATCTGTGATTGTTCTCCAGTATGTAAATGACATCCTTTATGTGCCTCCTGTAATGTACAAAGCTGCTCTGCCTACCCTTTCCATTGCAGGCATTTCCCCACCTCCCAACTACTGTCAGTCTGTGAACATCCTAGCTAGCTGTTGCTTCATCAGTCAGCTTGAAAGTATCCTTCTCCGTTATTGGTCCCTGTTAGCCCGGTGGGATTCTTAAAGATAGCTTCACCGCCATCTTTTCTCTCTTGCTTTTCCTCTCCTACTCATGTGCTTTCTTTCTCCTCCTTGCTTTCCATTTTCTCTAGCATGTGCCCTTTCTCTTTTCCTTTCTTTTCCTCTCATTTTCTCTCTTACCCTGCAGGGAGACACTTTTTTTTGCTTAATAAACTCCCTTATGTGATCTCCCATGTCTGGCATGGTTTTCATGGGATTCCTTACACCTCCACCCAGGAGGAATATCAAAAGGCCATTGCAGAACTCCTAAACTTCTTTGCTAATAGGAATTATAAGGTCTCAAAAAATAAAGCTTAATTATGCCATCAACAGGTTCAATACTACAGGAAAATAGCCACCACAGGACAATATTGTGCCCCAGGAATATCAAAAAGGGGCCTTACTTCAAGCTCCTGTCCTCAGCTTACCTATGAAGCAAGATTTAACCTGTTTGTCACTGAAGAGAAAATAAATCCTGGATAGGCAGCCATAGGCAGCTCAATAACCAATGGTATAACTCAGTGAGGAGCTTAGCATAGTAGTGTCATTCTCAAAAGTAATGGAAAATAAGGTCTCATAATTTTCTTTGACATCCAAGCCTGTTCTGATAGGGCTAAAATGCCCTAGGGACAAAGTTTCTGCTAAAACCTGGGATCTAAGACTTCCACCCCAGCAAACTCGCCCCTGAGATGTTTATTAAACAATCTCAAACACTTTTACCTGTTCCCTGAATTAGAGCTAAACTGTCCTTTAGATAGTAAGTCAGAATGGTCTATTTATGACACCCTAAATTCTAGCTTTATACTAGGTATAATTATATGCATAATTATACTAGTTATAATTAAGTACATATGTGGGCGACCTGGTGAATGGAAAGAGACTTTTCCCCTTCGTGTTTTTTCCTTTCTTTCGGGCTAAACCTAATCTCTGCTCTCCTCAAAAACCTGAACACGTTCTCTTGGCTTCTCCTCCCCCTTTTAATCCTTCTTTCTCTTCTGAGTTTAATCCAGCTGATGAATCATCTCCTTACAGGCCTCCTACTGCAGAAGCCCCTGTTCAATCTGTTTCTCCTTCCCCTCCTCCACTCAGCCCACCAAGTCCTCCCACCATGCGGTCTCGTGCACATGTCCTAGCTCCTTTACGGGAGGTGGCTGGCGTGGAGGGAGTAATCAGAGTCCATGTCCCCTTTTCACTGTCCGATCTGTCTCAAATAGAGAAGCGGCTAGGTTCCTTCACCTCCAACCCTGCAACCTTCATTAAGGAATTTCAGTACCTTACCCAGTCTTATAACCTTACCTGGCATGACATTTACATGATCATGTCCAACACCCTAACCCCTGAGGAACGCAGGAGAGTTTGGGAACAGGCGTGCAATTATGCAGATGAGATTCATCAATCGACCCCAAACCACCCCATTGGGGCTGAAGCGGTACCGGATAGGGAGCCCCTATGGAACTATAATACCGAGGCTGGGTGTCTACAGCGGGATAGGTTTCAAACCTGCATCCTTGCAGGTCTATGAAAGGCTGCTATTAAACCCATTAACTATGATAAACTTCAGGAAGTAACACAGGACAGAGACGAAAACCTGTCAGCATTTCTAAGCCACCTTACAGAGGCCATGCTCAGGTACACTAACCAGGATCCTGAAACCCCAGAGGGACGGCAGCTACTTATGACTTATTACTTTTCCCAAAGTTACCCTGACATAAAGGTTAAATTGAGGCAGTTGGATAGGGGGCCCTTTACCCCACAGCCACAGGTTCTAGCAGTGGCATTCAAGGTTTATAACGGAAGGGAAGAAAAAAAAAACAAAAATTAAAATACCAAATGCTGGCCAAAGCCTTTCAGCCAGCTAGACCTGCCCAACTGTCCACCGCTAGGGGCGCCCAAGCTCCCAGAAGACCTCCAAGCTCATGCCTCAAGTGCAGGCAAGAGGGCCACTGGGCACGAGCCTGCCCCAACTCCCGGCAGCCCCCAAATCCTTGTCCAAGATGCCACCAACTGGGACATTGGGCAATGGATTGCCCTGGTGCTCAGAGAAGTGCCAGGTCATCCTTGGCCCCTCCCTCTGGCGTCTTGCTGGGATTGGCAATGGATGAATGAAGGGGCCCAGGACTTCTCCACCTGATGACCATCACTACTCAGGAGCCCTGGGTGACCCTTACGGTGGCAGGCAGGCAGATTCCTTTCCTTATAGACACTGGAGCAACCTTCTTAGTGCTGTGTGAGTTTTGGGGACCCACTTACCCTGCCAAATCCTCTATTGTCGGGGTAGAGGGAAAACCATATAAGCCCTTACAAACCCCTCCAATAAGCTGCCATATAGAACAAATTGGCTTTACTCATTCCTTTTTAATAATTCCTTCATGTCCCATTCCCCTTCTGGGAAGGGACATCCTAACCAAATTGGGTGCCTCTATTTCCTTCTCACCCACCATGCGCCTTAGCCAAGACTCCTCTGCTATTCCTCTCCTTATGACTCTACAGGAATATACAGCTCAAACAGAGTCCTCATATCCCCTTCCTCCCTCCCTGGTTGACCCCAAGGTCTGGGACACTCTTACACCCTCTGTAGCTAAATGCTCACCTGTACTCATTCATCCAAAGGACCCAACATCCTACCCAGCCCAGGCCCAATATCCCCTTCCCCGAAGGAGCCTTATAGGACTTCAACCAATCATCCAGGATTTAAGGCAGAAAGACTTCCTGCGCCCTGCCAACTTGCCTTATAACACTCCCATCCTGGCTGTTAGGAAACCTAATGGATCTTACTGTCTAGTGCAAGACCTCTGCATCATTAACTCAGCAGTGGTCCCCATCTTCCCATTGTATCCAATCCTTACACCCTGCTTTCTTCTATCCCTTCTTCCACCACATACTTTTCAGTGCTAGATTTGAAGGATGCATTTTTTACTGTCCCACTTCACCCTGATACACAGGATCTCTTTGCTTTTACTTGGACTGACCCTTTCACTCAAGTTTCTTCTCAGCTGACCTGGACAGTTCTCCCACAGGGTTTCCAAGACAGTCCCCATCTCTTTGGCCAAACATTATCTCAGGATCTTGTCTCTCTCATAATCGTTTCCTCCTTTCTCTTACAGTAGGTTGATGATCTTCTTCTATGTAGTCCCTCTCTTGAGGACTCCCAAAGGGACACAATTAAGCTTTTAAACTTTCTGGCTGACAGGGGTTACAGGGTTTCTCCAGCAAAAGTGCAACTTTCCCAGCCTCAGGTTGTTTACTTAGGTGTCAGCCTCTCACCTGGATTTAAGGCCATCACTGTAGAGAGAAAAGCATTAATACAAGACATGCCCACTCCATCCACCAAGGAAGAAATCCTTTCCTTTTTGGGATTAGCAGGATATTTACGATCCTGGATCCCCAATTTTTCCATCCTGGCAGCTCCCCTATATGAGGCTTCAAAGGGTACTCCCACTGAACCTCTCCTCAACACAGTGAAAGTCCCTTTCCAGACCTTAAGGAAAGCCCTTCTTCAAGCCCCAGCCCTACACCTCCCTGACTTAACCAAACTATTCTACCTGTTTGTCTCTGAGAAAAGTGGGTTCACCCTGGGGGTCTTAGGACACATGTTTGGTCCCACTTTTGAACCAATAGCATACCTGTCAAAGAGGTTAGACCCCACTATAAGGGGCTGGGCGCCATGTCTTAGAGTATTAGCTGCAGCATTTGTCTTAATTCAGGAATCAAAGAAACTCTCTTTTGGGGCTCCCACTGAAGTGCTCTCACCTCATCATCTGTCTAAGCTTCTTACTTATAAAGGTCTGCAAATGCTACCACCCTGTTGGGTGTTAGCCTTAGTCCTTATCGAGGACTCTTCCATTTCCTTTAAAACATCCAGCCACCCTCTTATCCCTACCTTCCAACAAACATGCTTCTGCAACCCATAGCTGCCTTGAGACCCTGGAGGAGTTACTTCCCTGCCCCTCTAACGTCCAGGAAGGGGATCTATGCAAACTTACTTTCATATGATTCACTGATGGAAGCTCTTTTCTCCATAAAGGGATCCAACGAGCTGGATATGCCATTGCCTCTCTTAAAAAGGTAATAGAGTCAGGACCACTACCCAACAACACCACCAACCAACAGGCGGAACTAATTGCCCTTACCCGCGCATTCACCCTCGCAAAGGGACAATCCCTCACAGTCTACACCAACTCCAAATATGCTTTTCACATTATCCTTTCTCATGCTGCTATCTGGAAAGAGAGAGGCCTTCTTACTACAAAAGGAAACTCCATCACCAACTCTAGGTACATTCTAAAACTCCTTGAGGTTGTTCGCCTCCCAGCAACTATAATCCTTGTACATTGCAGAGCTCATCAAACATATCAATCATTCATCTCTTCAGGTAATAACAAGGCAAATGAGGAGGCTAAAAGGGCTGCCCTCTCGTCCATGCCAGCCCCTATTATGGCTCTCCATGATCCTTTGCCTCCACCACCCCCCAACAGGGAAATACTTTACTATCTCCATCGTCTGTTTCACCCCAACCTTTCTTCACTCTTACAATTTGTTAAAACTCATCTGCAACTGTCCTCCTCTGATATCTCATTTCTGAAGGAACTCTCCTCCTCATGTGAAGTCTGCCTGCGAACAAATCCTACAGCTGTCAGGCCCCCCATTTTTCCAACTCACCAAGCCCGTGGCACCATTCCAGGGGTAGACTGGCAACTTGATTTCACTCACATGCCCACAGTAAGAAAATCTAAATACCTATTGGTTATGATAGACACCTTCTCGGGATGGATTGAAGCCATCCCCACCTCCAACAAAAGGGCAATATCTGTCTCTACCTTCATCCTTCATGAAATCATTCCTCGCTTTGGAGTGCCTACTTCCTTCCAGTCAGATAATGGACCTGAATTCATTTCCCAAGCCACCCAACAACTAGCCAAGGCTCTCAGGGTCCCTTGGCATTTCCACATTCCCTTTCACCCAAAGTCATCAGGCAAAGTAGAAAGAGCAAACCGAACTCTTAAAAATGTTTTAACCAAGCTCTCTTTAGAACTTCACCTCGACTGGGTTAAACTCCTGCCCCTTGCTCTTCTGCGTCTTCGTTCACTCCCCAAAGAAACCAACTAATATTTCCCCTTTTGAGTTAATGTACAGTCGTCCCATCCTGCCCCCTGGGATAGTGCTCCTTCCTTCCCTTCTTCCTTCTCAAATATCCATTCCTCTCCTAAATCACATTCAAGCATTTCTATGGGGCTATGCTGACTCCACTCTACCTAAACCTTTATCTGGCCTCCTTACCCAACCTCTTCAAATAGGAGACCAAGTTCTTATTTCTCCTCCTCAGGAAGCTACAATCCCTCTATCTCCCAAGTGGCAGGGACCCCATACAGTGATTCTGGCCATGCCAACAGCTGTCAAGGTACAAGATCTACCAGGATGGCTGCAAATTTCTTGGGTTAAGCTCTATTCTCAGTCCACTAACCCTTCTCCAGCTCCTAATCCACAGGCTTCTTCCAACCGATACTCAGCCACTCCTGTGGGACCCCTTCATCTCAGACTGAAGATCATAAAGCCCCCCACCCTTTCTCCCATTCCAGAAATTGGGAGTCAGACGACTGAAACATCAGACAACCACGCCCAGCCATGAGGACTGGATTCCTGTTTGTAATTTTCCTAACCACTGAATTTTTTTCCAATAGAATGCCAGCTGAAAAGGGGAGCCCCCTGTCTTTTACCCCCATGTCAACTAATCAGCTTGTATTACAGAAAATATCAGGATCTTACAAAAATTGGAGCCCAGCTACAGGTGTGCCCCCAGAGGAACTATCAAGTCCCCAACTCTTCCTGCCACAATGATATCTCTCCCCTGAATCAGCTCTACATCCACACTCAGCAGGAAGTAATTACAGAAGACTGACCTTCATCCATGTACCCAAAAAATATTTTTTTATAAAAAAGGAAATGGGGGAATGTAATGTATAAAGTCACCCGCCTCTCCCGTTACAGGAATTTCCGGCCTCCCCACCACTTGTCAAACTGCGCTCTGCCTGCCTCTCCCGTTACAGGAATTTCCGGCCTCCCCACCACCTGTCAATCTGTGCTCTGCCCGCCTCTTGTGTTACAGGAGTTTCCAGCTTACCCCGCCGCCATTTTCCTCCTTCCCACGTTACGTCCTAACATGCTATTGGTTCATCAGTCAGCTTGCAAGAATTCTCCTCCACTATTGGTTCCTTCCAGCCCGCGAGATTCCAATATCTGGGAGAAGCCACGCGCCATCTTTCTCTTTTGCCCCTTCTTTTTGCCCTGAGTGGATGCGCTGATCATTCGCATAAATAAAGTCTCTTGTGTGAGATCTCGTGTCTGCGGAGCGTTTTTTTCTGGGAGCTATCGGCGAGCCACAACTGAGCCAGCGAGCGGCAGCTGCCTTATGTCTCGGGAGCGTGCAGCGATGGCTACTGCAGCGGCTGCCCAAGTTGAGCTGCATTTCTGCCCCTTACAACTCTTAACTTTGTGTCTATTAAGTTTTATTCTTTAGAACAATTAGTCTTAAAAATTGGGGTTTATACAATTATGGTTAAACAACTGTTAGAGTATTGTACTATGTTACAGAGTCTAAATTTTTCTTTAAAAACTAAATTCGGTAAGATAAAAGTGCCAAGGTAATTGTGAAATGGTCACTCTTTGTATATTAAATGTGTTCATATTTCCCAGGTATACAAGTTTTTAAAGCAGGGAATTTATCAAGCTGCTATTCTCCAGATTAAACTTGTCTGTAATGGTAATTTTAAACTTAAAGAGTAAATTTTATTGGGGATTTATTTCTATCATTTAATGTTTTATTATAGGACCTGTTATCAATAGGGTGTATGTAAAATTTTTACTTTTTACACTGAGATAAAATTTTAAATGTAAATGTATTTCTAAAAGTTAGAGCCTGATTTGTTTAAAGGTTAATATTGTGAAACATGAAAACATTTTGCCACTTTGCCATACAAAAGGGAAGTTAAAAACTCTCTCAGCCTTTCTTTAATTCATGTTTTAGATATAATGTTAAATTGTTAAAGTTCATATAGACCGAGGAATCAATATATATAAACTTAAAATGATATTTAAGAAAGAAGCAAATATAAGCATCAGAATCAGAACACATCACTTAAGATTTGTAAAGAGTCGCGCCTTACCTGAGATAAGGCTCTGCCTCCCACCTTACTGCATGTTGGAGTGACTCCAAAATAAGCCAGACTCCAGCTTCTTTAAAGTTATATTCAAAAGATTGGTTTTTGTTGTAAAATTACTGTGATCTCAAACAGGGGATATAATGTATAGCTCAGACAAAATTTAAGATAGCTATTATACAAGCCAAATATATTTTTACTCTTGCTAATTTCATTTTTTTTTTTTGCTAGTAAACAACCTAGTCTTTTATTTGCTCAAGGCCAGCTGTTGTAGGCACAGAGACTCCAGACTTCAAAACAGACATAGGGAGGAGGGGCAAACCACTCTGTCTACCAAGTGCTGCCTGCCTCCACCTTGCTTTCTGCAGGAGGTGGAAAGGGACATAGACTTTACATCTTCACCATCGAATATCTCCTCGGCTTTCAGATATTATGAATATTCAGTTATTGTAGAGAAGGAAACTGAGGCACACTCAACCCCCCAGGCCTCTTGGCCAATTGGAGGTTGGGCTACTTCCTCTCCTCCACCCCCAGAAGAATGAACTATAGGCAGCCTGGTGAGGGTCTCAGGAGCCCATCTGGTGGCCTGTGTGTGTGGGGGAGGCCAGCCAGGGTCAAGGGCTGGGGGTGGGGGGAGCAGGAGGAGGGGTGTGGCTGGGAGAGCAGCTGCTGGGTGAGCGGGAGGGAGCAGCATTGAATAGGGGACCCCAGCTGGGGTTCCATAATGATATCAGTGGGGGACAGACAGAGCCCTCTGCTCTCCAGATGGGTAAACTGAGGCAGAGACTCCTCCAGTCTTTGGGAAGGGAGGGGTCTCCCATCAGTTATTCAGGTCCATTCATCTCCACAAATGTGGCCCATGAGCTGGAGTGCCTCCTCGGGGCGGTCACTCAGTGCTCAGACTGAGACAGGAGTGGAAGACAGCTGGGTCACCTGGCCACACAGCCCCCCTCTGCTCCTGACACACCAGAGGGGCACCCTCCCCCACCTCAGCTGGGAAGGAGCCTTGGGCTCAGGAGCCTGCCTGCCTGCTTTCCCCTGCTCACGTGCCTGAGAAAGGCTCATTTTTAGCACCTGGCCTCTTTTCCCTGCCTGGAGGGAGCTTGGGGGATAGAGCAGGGAAGAAGGCAGCCACAGGGGACAGGGAGACCTGGAAGCTGGGTCCAAGGGCATGTTTGTCTGTTCCATTCTCCCCCGCAAGGGTGTCGAGGAAGAGAGGGACCCTGAGCCTCCATGCAGCGTGGAGATGAAGAGGACGCTGTCCTGGTCCTGCAGCTGGTAGTCCAGCTCACCCAGCAATTCGCAGTCGGCATCGTTAATCAGCACCAGAATTCCTGGTCGCACACTGTCTCCCTGGATGAACAGCTCTGGCCGCTCTTTTAGCAAATTCTTCTTGATCCAGATGAGGAGGTTCCGGATGTCCCAGGGCTCCTCCTGCCCAGGCAAGGTGACTTGATGTTTTTTTACACCATCAAAAAGGAGCTCTGCACCACCTCCGAATTCCACCTCCACTCGCTAATTTCATTTTGTAAAACTGTTACCTGTTAATGTTTTGCAGAAGTAGATGCTTTAAGAACACACAACCTAGGTAAATTGTGATAAGCCATCACCTATAGAACAGATAGTGGTAACTTCCAGTACTAATACAGACTCCAATTAAATAAAAGGGTAAATAACTGTAAAGTTAGAGACATTGAAGTTAAAGCCCAGTACTCTACTTTATGACTGGTGAGACTGGCTTGCTTGATGGTTAAGATCAAACTTAGAGACTGAGATTAAATACAGAGGCCAAGAAAAAAACCAGTATCTTGCCCTCAAAGTCAGATTGAACCCAGGGAACAAGAGGACTTCTCTAAGGAGCTTTGCAACTCTTAGGTGGGTCACACAACCTTCTGATCAAGGAGATTGATGAGGCCACTAGAGGATGAAAAGTCAATCAGTGCACCTCCTGCAGAGGAGGGTCATGGAAAAAGGGAGACACCTCTAATGCTTCCAAGGGAAGCCACCTCATTGAGGAGACCCTGCCTAACCAAGGGCACCATGGAGCTAAGAAGCTGCTCTTAAGTTCTCTACGAGTGACCCCTGTGGGAACTCAGCTGACTCTTTAACAAGACAGGAACAGGTCAATTTGACCAGCTTGATCTTAGACACCTAGTAAAATAGTTAAAACCAAAATACAGCCATTCTTGGGTATTTAAATGAAACAATAGTTAAATGTAACTTAAGATGTACACTTGTGTTAGCCCACTATAGAATAAAGACTGGAAGCTACAAAAGAGAGATTCTTAAGCAAATGTGCCTGTTAACTATCAAGAGAAACTGCCAGTCAGAAATTTTTAGTCAGTTTACACAGGTAGGCTTAATTCTATGTTTGCTGCTAGTATGATTATCTAGCCCTAAGTAACAGAAGTATAGACATCTCTACTAAACACAGGCTATACCAATAAAGGAATATTTTATAAAAACCAGATGACATTAAGTAGCTTAACTATATTTTCTGGGGACATCAATGACATTGAGAGTTAAGTGTTGTGTTTACATTCCTGATAACCTGGACAATGTTAAAGTCCCCAAATAAAGACCTTGTCTTCTCCAGGCTTTGTTAGGCCAGGTTATGGGAACAATTTCTCAGTTCTTCCACCTCCTGGTGAGAGATTGACTTCTGTCATCTTTGCAATATTCACTGGCATGTTCCAGATGCTGCAACATTTACTTTGTACTAATCTCATTTCAGTACTCATGTCTTTTTGTTCTTCTATCATAGAGGCACCCACACCCAGATGCCTTTCCAACCTGCTCTTCCCCAACCAGACCTATACCTTGGACCCCTTGATTGACCCAATTTTTAAAAGGGAACGCCAAACTGCTTGCCCCTTGCTGTGCCCTTCCAGCTTCAAAGCAGCCAGAATTGTTGGCACCCTTTTCCTTATAGCAGTAAGGAGTTCCTAAAGCAAAAAGGGGGAATGAAGCCAGAATTAAGGACAGGCAGTTAGTGTAGAAATAGGGGATTGGGTCAAATTGAGGAAATAAAGTCATGAAAGCCATCTGCCTCTGGAAGTTGGAGACTGCCCCTGGAAGAATGGAATGTTAAGGATCTCTGGAGCTCATTGATTACCAAATTTACCTGCCCTTATCAAGAACTGCAAGCAAGGAGATGCTAATTAATGTCCCCTTGGCCCTTCCCCTACCCATGGCCTCTCACTTTAAGCAAAACCAGGCCTAGTCACATAGGCAGGAAGCGGGGTGGGGGGGTGAGAGAGAACTGGAGAACAAAAGAGACCTTAACCTATAAAAGATGTAGGGTGCACTCACTTCTGGGGATATTAGAATTCAGCCATGGCCCCCTTCTTCCTCCCGGGAAAGTCTTAATTATTACTTTTAAATAAAACCTGCTTAATATGCTTGCCTTGGTGTGCTTCTCTAGTGTTCAATCTTAAACATTAGAGGGAGCAGAACTCGTCACTGGTCAACGGCAGTATCAATGCCCTTCGCGTCAATTTTTTGCTGGAACCACTATTCTTTCTTTTAGTTCCTTACGGGTCTCAATGAAGGTACACTGAAATGTAAATGGAGAAGCCTGCAAACTTACTAGGAGACCACTCAGACCCAAAGGAAAAAAAGGGGTGGAGGGAGAAAAAAAATTTTTTTTCTGAAGTTAGTAAAAGATGTTTTAATTGTGCTTTTTGCTGGATGAATCTTCTGCTTTTTAGGGATGATTTTATTTTTTTAATTGTAAACAAATGGGGTACACTTGTTTCTCTGGTTGTACATGAAGTAGAGGCATACCATTTGTGTAATCATACATTTACATAGGGTAATGATGTTTGATTCATTCTGTTATTTTTCCTTCCCCCCACCCCTCCCACCCCTCTTTTCCCTCTATAAAGTCCCTCCTTCCTCCATTCATGCAGTGTGAAGCAGTGTGAAGATTCCTTAGAAAACTTGGAATGGAACCACCATTTGACCCATGGAAAGCAGTGGAGATTCCTTAGAAAACTTGAAGTGGAACCACCATTTGACCCAGCTATCCCACTCCTTGGCCTACCCCAAAGGACTTAAAATTCAGCATACTACAGTGATACAGCCACATCAATGTTCATAGTTGCTTAATTCACAATAGCCAGATTGTGGAACCAAACTAGATGCCCTTCAATTGATGAATAGATAAAGAAACTGTGGTATATATATATACAATGGAATATTACTCAGCCATAAAGAATAAAATTATGGCATTTGTAGGCAAACGGATGAAGTTGGAGAATATCATGCTAAATGAGATAAACTAATCCCCAAAAACCAAAGGATGAATGATCTCGCTGATAAGAAGATGATGATAGGGATGATTTTAAAGGTGAATAACAATCATCAGGACAAAAACTGGCAACCCGAGTGATTTTGAAGTTTTTCTTTTTATATCTTAAATGCTTAGACAAATTAAATCAATGTTTAATGCATGTCTGTTCATTGTTATGCAGCTATACTTACATTATAAGAATTTCCTTTTTTTGAGTGATCCATAAATGTGTGCACACAATGACTATTTACATGATTTCAAAATGTACTTACATTTAAAGGAGCATGCTCGAATATTAAAATTAAAATGGATCCATATAATTTTAATTCATGTGAATTAATGAGGTTTAATATATATTGGGTAAACAACTAAAAATAAAAGACTTCTTTATAGTTACTAACTCACATTTTTTTCAGGTGGTCAAGTAAATAGTAAAATTGCTAAATTCTATAATATTTAAGATCTAGATCTCTTATTTCTAATTTTTTTAAACAGGAAAGAAATTGTTAATGTTATTTACCTTTGTTTGATATCTTGACTTTTGCAGTTACAAATAAATTAATTTGAGGTAAATAAAATTAATTATTGAAGCTTTTATTACAAGAGATAATTAATTTACAAGGATGGAATGCTGAAAGATTGTCGATTGGAACATCATCTACTAATATGTAAACATCAGATACTCTTAACTAAAATATATTTAAACATTAGTCATATTTGTAATTTAGTTAATATAAAGATGGTCTAAAATTCCTTTATTCTCTATGTTCTCACTGAGAATCAAGACACTAGCAGTTAAACTATCAGGTGTGATATATAAGTGCTGAAAATTTTTTTTTCACCTGATAAAATAGAAGGCATGTTGAATAACTTAAAATTTGTGCAAAATAATTTTCAAAAGATTTACATGTAATTAAATTGGCTATATATATAATTAAATTGGCTATATATAATTAACAATCAGCTAAGGTTATTAAAAGTTTTTATTCTTTAAATTCTACTGTTTCTATCATAAAACCTATTTCCAAATATAATTGAACCTTCTAACTAAAAGAAGAAAAAGAAAATACTTAAAACATTAATTTCTCATTTTAATAAAATAATTCCTCATGCCTGTTGAATTTCTATTATTATTTTAAAAAAAGGCTAATTTCAAAGACATTATGGTTTCTACAATTTGGTTAAGCAATAGTTGTTATTTTAAAATACTACTGCATTCCAAATTTCAAATTTCTCTTTAAAAACCAAATTTGATTAATATAAAAACATCAATGACTGTATTTTAATTAACCAAGGTAATTAGTACTATGTTAATTATATCCTTGTTTTCCAAATAAAGAAATCTTTAAACTATTAGATTTATAGGGACATGTTATTAAGCTGATACTCCCCAAACTAAAGCTTTTTCAATAATGGTCTCTTGCAAACTTATATATTAATAACAAATTAATTAAGAAATTATATTTAATATTTTTAAATTAAATAAATGTTACACACTTTTTGTATTACTCTCTACACTAAGAAGTAAACTTAGCTATATTTTTAGAGGACATTCAGGAGATACTGCCTTATTTAAAGTCTAACGATATGGAATAAGGAAGTATTGTGACACCCTCCCCAAAGAGGGGATGGAAGCATTTGACTTGTCGGTTTCATGTTTCAGATGTGATATTAGATTATGCTTTCTTAATTTATATTAATCCAAAGAATTATATATGGAGGTTTTATAAAATAATATTCTCATAAAGAGGCTACAGATGGTTTCAAGATTAAGGTAACTTCCCCAGATTTTGTCAAGAGACCTACTTAAGAAAAATTAAGTATACATAAAAAAATTTTTTTTTGAGGTTCTAACAACTATTATTAACATTTATTAACTCTTCTAAACGGCTTCCCATACATAAGTTCAGATCGATGACATAAATTCTAAGATTTTTAACTAAATTATGAAATTGCTATCAATTTAGACAGATGCTATCAATTTTAATACAATATCTTAAGTTAATTTAGAATAATAAGGCCATTACCTATAAAATACACATGTCATAAAACTAATTTTTGTTGTCGTACTGACTGTATTTTATAGCTTTGTAACTCAGTCCACTATTAAGAGACAAAATCAAATCCTATATTTGGTGGAAACTGGGCCTTCGTTTCTGGTAATGCCCTTTTCAACTTAACAAAATTGACTTTAACAATAGGTAACTTTTATTAATCTTCCTGGCCAAAAAGAAATATTGTCACTTCTTATGATTTAAATATTTGTACAATGCTAGGTGATTGTCTACAATTTAAGGTTAATAATGCTCAGTTCATAGCAATCTTTTTCTACAACTTAAAAAAAAAATAAAAAGGGGGAAAGATTTCTATGTAAACTCACTTAATTTCTAAAAATTGATATTAGGAATTTCACCACTGTTGAGTGACACATGGAACAATGAAATATACCAGATTTTACAATAAGGAGATCTTAAAATCTCTAACCAAAATATTTATATGCTAGCTCTATTGAGCTCTCAGCTAAGTGAAATATATGGGAAATCTGTTGGGCCCATTTCTCAGATCCGCCTTTAATACATTCAATGATGTGGACTGGAGAATCAATCCCAATATTTGTTGATGATATTCATATGATGGAAGGTTTTACAGATACATTACACCCATCCATGTGATTGAATTTGACTATACTGGCCCTTGGAACTTAGGATTATATGTATGTTCAAATGGTATTAGAATGGGGCTTTCTCATATAAGGCCAGTCATTTCTATGAAATACCCACCAATATCTTACTGAATTAATTGTTCTGCAATAGAATCCAACAAACTGATATTACACTAGAAGGATGAATAATTCACATTTATATTCTAACAGTTATTTCTTTGATTATTTGGTTCATATATATTTTAATATATTCTTCTGTTTCTATTTATTCCCACATTCATTATATCTAGGGGCATGATTCCTTCTGTTAGAATGCTATAGCCCCTGAAATATAATAATAATAATAATAATAATAATAATAATAATAGAATGATGATAATAATAATAATAGAATGATTGAGATTAATTAAATGCTTTTACAGCTCTTATTGCAAATATCAGTGATGAGCCTT
The DNA here is from genome assembly GCF_902686445.1 of Sciurus carolinensis. NCBI lineage: Eukaryota > Metazoa > Chordata > Mammalia > Rodentia > Sciuridae > Sciurus > Sciurus carolinensis. Next base: position 50,129,747 of record NC_062220.1, read on the forward strand.
TGCTCTCAAATTTAAACAAAGGCTTAATGCCATAATGATTGTAAGCATGTATGTTGTTATAACTAAATATCATACTTCCCCCAAAGGGTCTAAGAGATAAACATGACAGTGATAATAGCCTGGATTTTGTAAAATCATATCACCACATCCAGGATATTCATAAGATAGAATTGATCTCATGGACTCTGCATTCCTGGTTGATCAGATATTTCCTAAATTGAATGGTATTGGAATAATATGTTTGCTACTAATTCTTTTTGTGTCATAATAGGTTACCATACCCTCTGAACCAAGAGCTGGGACCTCAGAGTGGCTCTTAAAACCAAGAGTTGGAGCTTCAATATAACTGCCCAACATTTGTATTTTAAAATATTAAAAGAGGGGAGATGTGGGAAGCCATTCTTACTTAGCAGAATCAGACTAGGTTGAGCCATGTGATGCAGAGGCCTGGTTTCTAGGAACTACCAGGAAGCATGTGGCGCTGTGTGGGAGTGGTTCCCTGTCTCCTTCTGGAATCTTCTCCCTAAGAGGGGGAATCATCCCTAACTCCACCCTATCCTGTCCATCAGAGAAGAAGCTCCTCCCGTTCCTTGCCTCCTTTACCTGTTTGTTATAAATAAAAGAGTTGGGTGACTCCACGTTGTAAGAGGCCAGAGCTCGTATGGCTGGACCTGTCATGCCCCCTCTCTCATAAAAAGAGTATTGGCTATTATATGTGTATTGAGTAGATAAGTTTTTGGGTAATAGAAAAACCACCAACATCCTCCTCTGGCAGTTAACCCTTTTCTCTTCCATGCGGGGATGTGGCAGAGAGGACCCCCACAGGATGATATGCACCAAGAACTATGGCTCAGTTAAAAATGAAGAAAGTTCACATACAGTATGGTGAAAATGGTGAAGTCATTTTTATTTCAGTACTTTGACAAAATATCCCGTAAAATTCAAAACTTCTACCATTATACAAAAATAGGTCTCTACAAGTGATATCTTCTGTCTTCATCACCAGTAGCAAATATATTAGGCAGAAACATGTAATTTCAGTCACCTTTAAGAAAAGTGCAGGGCACCGCAAGCTACACATTCAGTAGTATCATATTGGCAAAAGTTTAATCTTTTCACCCATTTGATAAGTACACAAGGTTTATAATTTAATCAATTAAATTAGCATTCCACAAATATACATGTAATTGTGATAAGTGTGCATGAATACATACACAATGCTTATATATACAAATTCCAGTTTATTTTCATGTGCAAGGGATCTGTATATAATCATAAGCTATATTTATATTGGTCCCATAGAGTATTCACATTACAAAAGCACAAAAGAATAACTGATTTACAAAAGGGAATTTGTTTAAAATCACTTCAACTTTTGATGTTTCATAGGATTATCGTCTCATGCCACTATAAAATGGAGTAGTTGGACCTGTATGAGAAAAACAAGACATTTTGCATGATTTTAAATATGACTGCTATCTATACCAGCTAATTTATGCAGAACAAAGAGATTCCTCTTAATCTTCATTAGAACAAATGCCCTTTTGTCCTTAAAGGTCTTATTCATAGTTCAACTGGCTTTTATAGAGATTTTGACTATATTTAAAGGTCACTGGGCTGGGGTTGTAGCTCAGTGGTAGAACGCTTGACTAGCATGTGTGACACATTGGGTTCAATTCTCAGCACCTCTTATAAATAAAAATAAAGGTCCACTGACAGCTAAGAAAATATTAAAAAGAAAATAAAAGTCACCAAGAGTGGTTCTATAGCCAGGAAGCAAGACTTCTACTAAGCTGCTCTATAAAGTACTCTAAAGGTTGAAGTTCTATGCCTTGTACATCCTGAAAAATATTTTGGTCCTAAAATTCTGGGTCTTGTGAAATTCTGGATGCTCAAAACAAAACAAACCTTTAACCAATAAACAAACCTCAACTATGATAATAAGAGTTTCATAGTACTACAAGTTGCTTGTGTTAAACACATGACTTCTTGAGTGAAGAGAAAACTACTAAACTCAAAATAATCTGATATTAGTCCAGTTTGTGGGAGTAGCAGGAAAAAAAAGAATCATTAGGGGCTGGGGATGTAGCTCAGTTGGTAGAGTGCTTGCCTGGCATGCATAAGGCCCTGGGTTCAATCCCCAGCACCACACACACACACACACACAAAATCATTAATAAAAGTTAAAAAAAAAAAACCTATAAAAGTGGACTGAATATAATCACTTAATGATTCAAAATATTTGGATCAGAAGTAAACTGAAGGGAGATAGGGAAAAGGGGTTTTCTCATAATGAACAGAGAATCTACTTCTGTTATAAAGTATGATATTTGGGTGTACTTTTTCCATAATGTACCAGTGCTGGGGACTCGAACCCCGGCCTCCAGCATGGGAGGCAGGCACTCTTCGTGATGGGCTATATCGCCAGCACTGGGTGTATTTTTGAGGAAAGTAAAATATCATTCTTATAAAGTCTAAAGTCTTTTAAATGGGATTTTTTTTTGATCACTCATAAAAGCACCATGTAGTAGGGATAATGGTTGCATTAAGTGCTTAATCCTCCTCCCCATCTCATATCTGCCTGTCTCACCACTTTCTACCACGTATTACTTAGGCACGTGTTCTCCAGTAGACTGTAGTCTCAGAGCACCTTGCACATTAGTCCTCATCATGTATTTTGTATGAGCAACGTACTGAATGCAGGTTGTAGGGAATTATTTTGAGGTGAGTGGGATCTGAGGTGGTAAATCATGTCTTGAATTCTCTAAAGTCAATCACTCTGCTGGTTACACAGTTTAAGCTTTAGCTAACTTGGTAAGTGCACTAGGTTTTATTACTCTCAACAATAAGGGTTAAGGAGTTTCAAAATGAGGGGAACTGTGAGTCTAGCACCATGGCACTACCAGTAAGTGGTTAAACTTAAAGCACCTGAATATACAGTTCCGAGTCTTCTTTGTAGTGCTTCCAGTCGAGTAATATAATCTGTCAGGGCTCTATCAGGATCATAACTCTGGAGGTGAGAATATACTATAGAACCACGATTTAAATCGGCTGGAATGCCTAGGGACCTAAAGATCAAAAGCAGTATGTACATGAGCCAAATTACCCAGAAACAATGCGACCAAATTACCCACCTGCCTCTTCCCCCATCCACCAAAGGCAGGCCACTTACACACTATCTAATCTATATCCACCATGCTTCTAAGTGTGGGATGAGAAATAAATAGGTCTTCAATAAATTCAAAGAAGCTAAGTCTTCATGAGAATGCCAAGTATAAAACCTGTCAGTTTCTCAGTAAATGTTGGGTATGTAAAAAGGCATGTGTCATGTACTGTAACATTTTCTTTAATGGTCAGTGACTTTTATTGATTTTAGTCCATACTTTCTCCAATGTCTAACCATGGCATATATTAAGTAACATTTGATCAACTCTTTCCTTTAACCTTAGAAACCATTTACAAATTTAAAAACTAGCTTTGATTCTGGGCCACAGGTTACACAAATAGAAACTAAAGATGTTCAGCTATTGCAATGCAAAGAAATCCAAGTCCTATCAGTGTCCATCTTTCTCTGTTAAATATTACTACATTTACTCCAGGCATGGTTGACCAAATTCTTACCTATTTTGAAAAGGTAAAGGAGACCTGGGATAATCCAGATCTGGTCTGGAGCGGTATGCTGTGTGTCTTGGTTCTCCACATAGTTCTGGTCCACCAGAAGGATAAAATGGGTCATTCTTTTCAGTACCTTAATGTAACCCAAGATGTATCATTGTAAAGAAAAGAAAACAAAACCAAAACAAAAAAACAAGCCCTTTAAAGTTTCTACAAAACATGTAAGGGTTCAAAAGACTAGTGTACTATACCATCCTATGTCTTATTTACAATCATTTTCAATTATTCTTGCTAAAGGAGAGAAGAGTACAAATAAAACTTGAGCTTTCAATGTTCTACTTATGTTTGAATGTGAGTATTTCTGATATCTGAATTATGCTTCAAAGAAAAACTACTGAATTAGAGTGTTTTATTTTTAGAAGAGCTCATCTTAGTTATAATTAGATGTGAAGTGTTTCTGAATGTGTGTCATTTGGGGAAAAGAAGATATGGATAAAAATATTAGACTAATGTAACCAAATCTGTTAACACTCCACTCTCCTGACTTATTGCAAAAAGAATTGCAATCAAGATTTGCTAATTTTTAGTATGACACAGAACTCATGATAAAATTTTCAGCTTTTTCAGTGCAAGCATTTATATTTCAAAATACTTTCATGGAAATTTCCCTTTTCTCTGCTGCTCAGTTGCTGGTAAATTATCTACAGGTAAGTTCTCTGTACTTTGTGCTCTCCAGCTTTTGACCTCATCCTTATGTCCAAACTGTTCAAGCCTTAATTTTTTTCTACTTCATTCTAGGTGCAGAAAGAAGGAATTTTAACTGTTATCATTTTTATACAACATAGTAGTAAACTCAAATAAGATTTGAGTATTGTTGGATTGTGAAAACTTCAAACCATGACTTCTGTATGACTAACAGCAATCCTGTCTTAAACCAGAGCCTTAAGTGCAATTATAAGGAGAATGGGCTTGGTGACTAGACAGTCAGTTTGGTTCTGGCTACACTACTGACCCACTGGGTAGTACTGGGTAACCTGGGGCAAATGCCATGTGTTTTCCATTGCTCAATTTTTCATCTGTAAAGGGAGAATAATAGTAATTGTGGCTATATAGAATTGGGAGACTACATTAAAAAAGCAGGGTCAGTTCTCCATAAAAATTAGTAATTGTTACTCTCTTTAAAACAATGAGGTCCCTAGTCTTGTTAGTTATAAGGGCTTTATCTTTGGGAAACTGGCTCCAGAATTTGTTATTTGGAAGATATTACACTTTTAGTAATTTTGGAGGGTTGTAAATGTAAAAAATGTTATTTTGACTTTACCTGGAGTTAGTTCAAAGTCATCCCTGTTAATATTGGTGGAACCAGAATCTGTAACTTGATGCCACCGTCGAATCAAAATTTTCATTCTAAAAAAGATTCCAAGAAAAAAATATCACAGCACATCTATAAAGATCATAAATATACACCTACAAAAATCATTTAAATATGAATAAGGATCAGATTTTCAATATAATCACAATTTCCTAATCCAAATCTATGCAAATACCCCTGGTTGATGGCAAAATCAACTGGCACAGAAGAACAGGGCTGTAAGCTCCCCTTGCCCCATTTCCAAGGGGAAGCAGAGGTCTCTGGTATTGCCAGCATCAGGTTCTAGCTTTAGGGATTAATGGGACATGAGGAGATGAAGGGAAAAAGTAGATAAGAAAAAAATAGCCAAGCAAAGAAAGGGTAAAAAGTAATGAAAAGAGCGAAAAAAAAAAAAAAATAGAGGATGAAAGGCAGGTGAGAGGAATAGGACAAAAGGACCCTTAAGGGGGAACTGGGAAGGCTGGAGGATGGGTGAGGACTTGTGACCAGGAACAAAAAATAATGCTGGCTTAAAATGAATTGGGGGTGTTAGTGTCACCAAATAGCTGCACAGAGTTGCTGCATGGCCCATTCTGGCTCACAGAGCTTTTTGGAGTGCCAGTTTTGATTTCTTAATTCCAATGTGTTTCAAGACTTGATTTTAGGAGAGTCAAAATACAATGAACATTAAAGTGTCTCCCCAAATTCTTCCAATCGAAATTACTAGCTAAGTCCTGTGACCTCCCATTGAGTGTCTCCTAAGTTCTGGGCATATGGCCCTTCCCCAACAGAAAGACCAGCTGTCTTTGGATTTTAGGCAGGAATGATGTCTTTTTCATCAATGTAGCTCCAGTTACTCACCCATGGTTTGCCAGACACAAGGTGATGATGGAAATGAGAAGTGAGAAAGGCAGAACTGAAGTGTGAGACTACAATGAGGAGAAAAGGCAGGCAGGGATGAAGGCAAACAGTAAGGTCACATCTGAGCTCTTTTAGAGAGCCAGCATGGGTGCAATCTGAGAGACAAGACTGACTGTCCTTACTGGGTTTATAACTCTCCCTGTCTCATTTTTCTCATTTGTGAACTGAAATTTGGAACTAGATAAACTCAGTTTCCAGTTAAACAAACAAACAGAACTCCTATTTTTCAGGGAAAATAGAAAAAGCAAAATTCCTTGAAGAAGTATCAGATGTGACTTGACAAACAGAAGTTTAAGAAACAAAATTCCTGAGATAGCTCAGCTGGTAGAGTGCTTGCCTCGCAAGCACAAGGACCTGAGTTCGATCCCCAGTACCGCAGACTGAATCAGAAACAAAATTCCTTTGGGACTCTGTTGAGTTTTAGAGAAATAAAAAGGAGGGGAAGACTAGGTGTCTCATCTACTAGCTAGATCAGAGGACAGCTGTGATCTAGGACTACAAGGTAGTTTTGACCACCTACAGAATGAATGCCAAAATTTCTAGCTTGTAACTACTAGGAAAAGAGTGACAAAAGCACTAGCAGAAGCCAGTGCCCCAAAGGCCAATTGTGGACCTGAATGCAGAGTTAGACCAGGGCTCTCCAGAGTTGGGCACCAAAATAGGTTATTTTAGTAGCAAAGAGGACAGATGTATGCCAGCCTGAGGGGTGATTTTTCAAAACATTTTTTTCCTTTTTATGATCTAAGTAAGTATAAGCTAGTTCATGGGTCTATTCAAATTAAAAAAAAAAGACAACTGCAGTGGATGTGCCAGCTTGAGTCAGCAGCTGCATGTATCTGAGAAGGCCCTTTCCAAAGGGTTGATTTACACAGTACAGAATAAAGAATCCCTGCTAAAAGGATGTAAACCCAGAGAGAAAGTTACGTTTTAGGGATGGCAAAGAAATACTACACAAACTTTTTTTTCTCCTCCCCATGTTACTGGGGATTAAATCCAGACCTGCTCTACCATTAAGCTATATCCCCAGTCCTTTTAATTTTGATGCAGGGTCTCACTAGGTTGCTGAGACTGGCCTCAAACTTCCAATGATCCTGTCTCAGCCTTCTGAATAGCTAGGATTATAGGACAAATATCCCTTTAGAGGGTCTATGAATAAAATCCATTTTCTTTCAAGAACTTTACCGTGAAATTGCAATAGATACTCTGACAACTGAACGAAATCTGAGGTAACCCTTCGGGCGGTTGATCAACTCCTGGTTGGTGAATGCTGGCAGACCCCCCATCTGGGCAAGCAGCGCTATGGTGGCTTCTTCACATTTCTTGAAGCCACCCAACATCAGCAGCAGGTATTTCTTCTGATAAATGAGAGCTTTTCGAAAACTTTCTGCCTTCAAGTATTTGCAATATATTCTCTACATTCAAAGAAGGGAAGAACATAAAGTCATTATTAAGAAGTCATTCAAATTGTTCTCTAGGGGAAGATTATTACCTAGTTTAAAAAAAAAAAGCAGTAGCAGAATGGCAGGTACTATTTTTAGCTTCATCAGCAAAGTTGAAGGTTAATGGAACTTTAACCATTATACTTTGCTACATTTTAGTCAATGACATGTAAATACTAATCTTTAGTTATGCTTTTAGTTTGAGTTTTAGCCCCTGTTCATGATATTATTGTAAATATTTTTGTCATTCTATTATCATTTGAGTTTCCTTATGAATAGAGCTATATTTTTCATCTGAGAATTTTTAAAGTTGCATAGAGCTATTTTATTGTTATGGTCACTCATCTATTTAGTTTTTTAAATAAGCTAATTTTTCTGTCACTGTATGAGCTGTATGAGTCATAAATTTATGTTGACTCCATAATCAGAATAAATATTCCCAATACTTCTCTTTCTTTTTGTTTTGGATTTTACATTAAGTGATCATGGTAGTTCTACTACAATATTCATTCCTAGACATTAGAAAGGCTACTAAGAGTGCTTTGCATCTTAGGACACGATGTTCTTACATTGACAGTAGTAGTATGTTTGTGAGGAGTTGAAAAGAAAACAATTACTATTTGTCTAGAAAGTGTGGGAGAGAGGACAACCAGCTCTGGATGTTGATACTGTAACAGTTAATAGAGCTTAATCTGGTCCCAGTACTGGGCATGCCTCTTCACAAACCTCCTGTGACCTGCTAGAGACCTTGCAATCACAAAAGACTAAATAGGCACAAAGAGACAGCCTGAGTGCCACTACATTTCTTTAGTCTGTTCAAGTAAGGGCAAAGAGATGAAATAAGGCAAAAACAGAGGACCCTCTTTAGAAGGAAGGTGTCACCTACCTTTAGATAGGCAACCTCAGAATCAGGGCTCAGATTCTGTAAAGTGTCGTTTCTTAGTTCAGCTTTTAATTTATATATTTCAGCTTCTGCTCTTTCCAAGGCTTTCTGAAGAATTGACTTTTCTCTGTTCCACGCGTCTTTTTCAGAAGCAATAATGGCTTCAATATTGCCACCAACACAGAACGAAAACCTAGAAGACTGCAGAGACAAAGCTACTTATGTAATTTCTCCCCCTTTTTGGTGGCCCAGAGGCACTCTACCACTCAGTTATATTCCTATTATATTTTGTTTTGATTCAGGGTCTAAGTTGCTGAGGTTGGCCTCAAACTTGCAATCCTCCTCCCTTCAGTCTCTGAGTTACTGGCATTTAGGTGTGTGCCACTGTGCCCAACTCCTTACATAAAGAACACATCTCTGAAGAAAAATCTAATTAACGATAGTAAAGGAAATCCCCATCATGGATACCTAGTCTTAGTTTTCCATCCTCAAAGTCAATCTCAGTTGACATTAAAGATTATTTATCTACTAACTCCAAGTATATGTTTTTTTTTGCCAAGTAGATTATCTTTACCCCTAAAAGTCCTTGGTGAAAGTTTACCAGATCTAACAGAACTTTAACTAAAAATGTTGAGAGACTTAAGAGATGGACATGTGGGTCCAAATGTGGAGCCCATACTAGAGAAGTGGAGATAAAAGAAAAAAGTCAGCCAGTATGAAGAAGTACGTGGTTTCCTATGGAAGCCATACAGAGGTGTTATAATCCATTTCACAGTACACTTGGTCTTACTGTTCTTCCTATCTTTATACTGAGTCATTATAGAAATTAGCAATCTATTTTGTAGGATTTTTTTTAAATGGAAAAATTTAAATTCCAAGTGGTTTATCAAACTAAAATACAAAATTTCAAAGCATCTTCCATGTGAGTCATAAACATAGTAACCGGTAAATAATAAAGAGAATAGTGAGGATTCATATTTGAGCATTTCTCTACATATGTCTGCTGACAGTCGATACATGTATCTGTCTTTGGAGATTCACAGACATAAACTGGATTATGATTTCAGGTCAGTTTTCTCATGTACATGGCTGCATGTAGAGATTCTGTATATATAACCCAGAGCCTGGTACAGAGAAGGCTCCCCCCACAAAATAATAGCTATTACTATTACTGTCATCATATAAAATTTTCCACAGACAATCCTACACATCAGATACCTGACACTTTTACATTCAGGGTTCAGAACCAAAATTGGATAGCAGAAACTGTAACTTGGCACTACTTTTGAAAATGACGTACATAATCTCCACCAGTTCCTGTGTGCTGACAGCGTCTCATTTGCTCTTCTAACTTCATAATCACGTATCTCAAACCATTCTTTTCTTCAGTCAATTGGCTGATGTATCCTGTCAGCTCAGTATTTTGTCTGAGTAATTGTTCGCTCAGTGCACCAGTAAAAGAACCTGGCGATACTAAGCGAGGCTGGAAAAATAAAATGGTAATAAGGTCATGCAAGCACAAATGTACGTGAAAGTGTGACTAGGCACTGAGAATAACAGATTTCATGGACTGTTGCTTGATTAAATCAAAGAAATTTAGCAAGCAAGAAAAAAATCTAGGGAAGAACTTAGTAGAAGGAAAGGCACATATAAAACCTCAAAGGCTTATGCAAGAGTATGTTGCTTTTAGGGAGCTATAAGTTGCTTGGTAAGGTTAGAGGGGCTGCTTCATTTATGAACAATAGATGTAAATGAGCGAGAGTCTTCATGAGTCATGAAAGACTTTAGGCAGGAGCTTGCCATGAACAAAACTGATGTGTTAGGAAAATTCCTTTGGTAGCAGTGTGTAAAGTAAACTAGGGTAGACAAAATATCCTAGTGTCAGGTAAACCCCTCAGGTGAAAAATACTGAAAGCCTGAGTCAAGAGTCAAAAAGCAAAGGGCACATGGGATAGATATTTAGGAGGCAGAAGGCATAGGACTTAGTGACTGCTTAGATGTGTAGGTCAAGGGTGAAGGAAAACAGTATATGGTGACTTTCGGCTTTATAAACTGGGTGATATCATGACCAAGAAGGGGCTCTGGGGCATGAAGGAGAATGGGAAGATGATGTTCAGTTTGGAATGTGCCTGGGAATTTCCTAAGAGGTCACTATGGGCTATATTTCCTAAAGAAAATATGTAAATTGATTAAATGGACCTGTGGTTCAGGTCAAAGTCTATTATGGAACTGCTGTCTACTAGACAATAATCTCCATGAGGGCAAGATTTCCATCAAATTTGTTCATTACTAGTAAAGTACATGGCACACAGTAGGTGTTCAATAGAAAATATGTGATCAATCAGTAAGTCTAGTGTGTGCTTGGGCTATGAGAATGAAGAGACCTTCATAGATAAAAACATGAAAAATAACGGAAGAGGAAAACATGAAAGTAACTGATAAAGAAGTAGATGAAAGAGTACTGACATAAAAGGCAAGGAAAGAGAAGGGTTTAAGAAGACAGAAGAGGCTGAAAATGTAAAATTCTACAAAGTCAAGGAAAGAAAGTGAGGAGATTTACCAGAATACTCACTCGTGAAGACACTGGTGGGATTCTGCAGGTGATTTTATGGATTGGAGAGGGTATACCCCAGACTGCTCTTTCAAGAAGCTTGGTCTCTTAATAAGAGGCCAATGTAAGTAGGCAAACATATTTAAAATTTAATAAAAAATCAATCTGCAATGCTTATAGAATATACTGTCAGTTTCAAATGATTCATCATTTCTATTAAATCTTTGCTCTCTACATTTTATGAAGAGTTTTAATTAAAAGTCTTACCTCTTCACTTAGGCGGCCAGGTAATTTCCGTAGTTTGAAAATAATTCTATCAATAGTTTCCTCAATCCAAATGAAAGCTTCATGATCTGCTGTTTCAAACTGTAGTCTTTAAGGAAAGTACAGAGTCAAAACATACTTCAGGGATGGTTACTAACACAAACATCAAGATTAGGGGATACTTTGCTTCACTATCACTTGTTCCTTGTGCTAAGTGTTCTCTTTTCTTGGGTTAAGTGTTAGATATTTTCAGGTGTATGAGTTACTTATTTATTTTTAAAGAATAACATTTCGTAACGTAAACATGCATGATCTTTAAAACTTTAATTCCCCACTCTTGGCTATCTACTCGTAAGGGACAGAGTCTATCTAGCTTGTCTAAATGCCATTTCTGAAGATTAGGCAGAAGAGTCTAACCTGTTAGAGGTTTTCTGGGCTAGATGCCGCAGTTTAAAGGTCACACATTGAAGTTTTTGTCCGATCATTTGTAATTCATGGTTATAACCAGTTTCTCCTCCATTCATTTCAATGAATTGAGGGTAGTTTGATTCTTTTGTTTCTCCTATTTTTTGTTGAAGAACCCAATTTCTAGTTCGATCGTTGGTTAAACTCCAAATGCTTGGTTGGCAATTCTGGACAGAAAAACAAAATAATAATTATAAACATACATTGTTTCATATTCTTTCTTAAAAGGTAGCACAATTATTGTTTGTATTCTGAATAAAGTTCTATAGAATTCATTTTGAATGATTTGCACTTAAATATTTAAATACTTTAATCAATAGCTAAAGTTTTTGCTCAAAGGGCTGTGGAGCTCCTTAAAATATATTTAAAAAGAAACAAAGTGCCAATTTACCTCGTTAAGGTTCTGATAGAGAATTCGCCTACTTTCTCGATTTTCTTCTCGTGATAGTTCTTGTTTCTGGAATTCCTGCAAGATTCCTTGTAGTCGTTTTCTTTCAAGGTCTAATTTATACACTTGATGCCTCTTCTCCTCCAGCTGCTGCTGAAGGTCTTCTATTTTGGAATGTAGCTCATGAATTTTTTTCTGCCCCTCAGTGTTGGCATTTTGTTCTCTTTCCATCATTTTCCTGTGAACCTGCCTGTCTTTTTCTATTTGCTGTCTTATTTGCAAAGAATCCAGTTTATATTTTTCAGTTTCGTTCAACAATTCTACTATACGATTATGCTTTTTGGCCAGCTGTTTCTGTAGCTCTATAAGTAGGTGGTTAGAGGGCAAGGCTGACCAAGGCTGCTCACTATCACCCTTGATTTGGAGCTGTACACGCAATTCTCGTTCTCTATCTAGAGAACTACTCATTTCTTGAATTCGAACTTTCTCAGAGTCAAGAAGTACTTGAAGCTCTAAGTTTCGGCACTGTTCTTCCGATAACTGGGCATCATACAGCATTTTTTGTGATTCTATTTTCTGCTGTGATTCATTTAATAGTTGTTTCTGCTGTTCCAAAAGCAGGTTTAGTTGAATATTCCTCTGTTTTTGATCCTCAAGTGAAAATTTCAAGTCCTTATGAGAGAAAAATCAAATTTAATAACATTATTAAAAATACTTTGTAAGTACATGACTATGCCTTTATTAATATTTAATTGGTAAAATTTGGTAATAGAAGATGAAACTTTTATTCAGTTTATTAAATTTTCAGTGGTTAGAGAAGAATTATTTGGACAGCCAACTGATTTTCAACATGGTATATAAACAAAAGGTAGGCAAATTAGCCAGCACTATAGAAAATACTTAAATACTACATACAGAAGAACTTAAAAACAAATACCCAGAGTTCCTGAATAGATGAAGCTCATTAGAAGAGCATTTAAGCAAATGAGAATTAAGATCCAATTAAATATATGAAATAAATCAAAATAGCGGGAAACAACCAATCTCTCCATAACAACTCTGAATGCTCCCAACTCATTCTATGAAATCAATATCACCCTGATACCAAAACCAAATAAGGGCACATCAAGGAATGAAAACTACAGACCAATATCCTGATGAACACAGATGCAAAAATCCTTCATAAAATATTAGCAATCCAAATTCAAAAATACATGAAGAAGATTATACACCATAACTAAGTTGGTTTTATCTTGGGGATGCAAGGTTGGCTTACTAAATGTAAATCAATAAGTGTAATTCATCACATAAACAGAATTAAGGACAAAAGCCACATGATCATTTCAATAGATGCAGAAAAAAATTCAGTACCCATTCATATAAAAATACTGAAGAAACTAGGGATTAGAAGGAATTTACCTCAGTCTCGTAAAGGCTATACGTGACAAACCCAAAGCCAACATCATAATGAATGGGGAAACCTGAAAGCATTTCCTTTAAAGTGAGGAGTAAGACAACAATGTCCACTCTTACCATTCCAATTCAATTTGGTGCTTAAAATTGTAGCCAGAGCAATTGGACAAGAGAAGAAAATTAAAGGAACACAAAAAGAAAAAAAAAAAAAAAAGTCAAATTATTTCTGATGACAAGATCCTATACTTAAAAGATCCAAATACTCCACCAGAAGACTTCTAGAACTGACAAATTCAGCAAAGTAGCAGGAAACAAAATTAACATACAAAAATCAATAGCTTTCCTATGCATCAGTAACGAATCTATTGAGAAATAAACCAGGAAAACAATTCCATTCACAATAACTTTGGAAACAAACAAACAACAACACAAAACCTGGGAATAAATCTAACCAAGAAGGTGAAAGAGTCAGACAATGAAAATTATAGAACACTGGGGAAAAAAAGCTGAAGACCTTAGAAAATGGAAAGACCTTCCATGTTTTTGGTTAGGCTGAATTAATATGACCATATTACCAAAAGCACTCTATAGATTCAATATGATCCTCATCAAAATATCAATTACATTCTTAACAGAATAAGACAAAATGGCCTAAAGTTCAAATGGAAGAATAAAAGATCAGAATAGCTAAAGCAATTCTGAGAAATAAGAAAAATGCTAGAAGCATCATTATACCTGATCTCAAATTATACTGTAGAGCAATAGTAACAACGTGGTACTGGCATTGAATACACACAAAGACCAATGGAACAGGATAGAAGACACAGAGATAAATCCACATAGTTAAAGTCATTTGATCCTCAACAAAGATGCCAAAAACATATGCTGGGAGAAAAGTCAGCCTTTTAAACAAACAGTGCTGGGAAAACTGGATATTCAATATGCAAAAGAATGAAACTAGATCCCAATCTTTCTCCTAGCACAAAATCAACTTAAAAGTAGATCAAGGGCCTAAGACTTAGACCAGAAACACTGCCAACTGTTAGAAGAAAACACAGGGTCAACACTCCAACATACTGGCATAGGCACTGGCTTCTTTATGATTACATTCCTAAGGCTCAAGAAATAAAGGCAAGAATCAGTAAGTGGAATGGCATTAAATTAAAAAGGCTCTGCACAGCAAAGGAAATAAGACTGTGAAGAGACAGCCTACAGAATGGAAGAAAAAAATCTTTGCCAGCTACTCTTCTGACAGGTATTAACATCCAAAATATATAAAGAACCCAAATAAACAACACCAGTTTCCTTTGCTGAGAAAAAAAATTTTTAGTTTGAATCTATCCCATTTATTGATTCCTGCTTTTATTTCTTGTGCTTTGGGAGTCATGTTAAAAAGTTTGGTCCTAAGCTGACATGATGAAGATTTGGACCTACTTTTTCTTCTTTTGGGTGCAATGTCTCTGGTCTAATTCTTAGGTCCTTTTTTTTTTTTTTTTTTTTTTGCGGTACTGGGGATCAAACTCAGGGCCTTGTGCTTGCAAGGCAAGCTGAGCTATCTCCCAGCCCTTAATTCCTAGGTCCTTGATTCATTCTGAGTTGAGTTTTGTGCAAGGTAAGAGATAGGGGTTTAGTTTCATTTTGCTGCGTATGGATTTCCAGTTTTCCCAGCACCATTTGTTGAAGAGGCTATCTTTTCTTCATTGTATGTTTTTGGCACCTTTGTTTAGTATGAAATAATTTTATTTATATGGGTTTGTCTCTGTGTCCTCTATTTTATACCATTGGTCTACTGTTATTTTGGTGCCAATACCATGCCATTTTTATTACTATTGCTCTGTAGTATAGTTGAAGGTCTGGTATTGTGATGTCACCTGCTTCACTCTTTCTGCTCAGGATTGCTTTGGCTCTTCTGGGTCTCTTATTCTTCCAAATGAATTTCATGATAGCTTTCTCTATTTCTATGAGGTATGTCATTATAATTTTAATTGGAATTACACTGAATATGTATAAAGCTTTTGGTAAGTATGGCCATTTTGATAACATTAATTCTGCCTATCCAAGAACATGGGAGATCTTTCCATCTTCTAAGGTTTTCTTTGATTTCTTTCTTTAGTGTTCTGTAATTCTCCTTTTGTAGAGGTCTTTCATCTCTTTTGTTACATTGATTCTCAAGTTTTTTTTTTTTTTTTTTTTTTTGCATCTATTGTGAATAGGGTTGTTTTCCTAATTTCTCTTTCAGAGGATTCATCACTTATGAATAAAAATGCATTAGATTTATGAGTGTTGATTTTATATCCTGCTACTTTGCTGAATTCATTTATGAGTTCTGGAAGTTTTCTGATGGAATTTTTTGTGAAGAAAGAGCCTACAGAATGGGAGAAAATCTTTGCTACATGCAATTCAGATAGAGCACTAATCTCTACAACTTATAAAGAACTCAAAAGCTTTACACCAAGAATAAAAATAACCCAATCAATAAATGGGCTAAGGAACTGAGCAGACATTTCACAGAGGCAGATATACAAGCAATCAACAGATATATGAAAAAATGTTCAAAATCTCTAGTAATAAGAGAAATGCAAATCAAAACTACCCTAAGATTTCACCTCACCCCAATTAGAATGTCTATAATCAAGAATATAAGCAACAATAGATGTTGGTGAGGATGTGGGGAAAAAGGTATACTCATAAGTTGCTGGTAGGGTTGCAAATTGGTGCAGACACTCTGGAAAGTAATATGGAGATCCTTAGAAAACCTGGAATGGAACCACCATTTGACCCAGCTACCCTACTCCTCGGTTTATACGCAAAGGACTTCAAATCAGCATATTATAAGTGATGCAGCCACATCAATGTTTATAGCAGCTCAATTCACAATAGCTAGATTGTGGAACCAACCTAGATGCCCTTCAATAAATGAGTGGATAAAGAAACTGTGGTATATATACATAATGGCATATTATTCAGTCATAAAGAAGAATAAAATTATGGCATTTGCAGGTAAATGGATGGAGCTGGAGAATATCATGCTAAGTAAAATAAGCCAATCCCAAAAAACCAAAGGCTGAATGATTTCTCTGATAAGTGGATGATGATATATAATGGAGAGGGGGTAAGGGAAGAATGGAGGAAGGATGGATTGTGTAGAGGGAAATGAGGGGTGGGGAGGAGGTTGGGGGAAGGAAAGATAATGGAATGAGACAGACATCATTACCCTATGTACATGTATGATTACACAAATGGTGGAACTCTACTTCATGTACAACCAGAGAAATGAAAGTTGTACTACATTTGTGTACAATGAATCAAAATATACTTAAAAAAATAAAAAAAACACCAAATAATCCAATTAATAAATGGGAAAATGTTTGGAACAGACATTTAATCTAACGAATAGATGGGAAAATGATCTAATAGATATTTCTTAAAAGAACAAATGCAAACAGCCAGCAAATATATGAAAAAAAAAATGTTCAACATTCTTAGCAATCAGGGAAATACAAAACTACACTGAGATTTATCTCACTCTAGTTACAGCAGCTATCATCAAGAATTCAAATAACAATAATTGTTGTGAGGATATGGGGAAATAGTATACACTGTTGGTGAAACTGAAAATTGGTACAACGACTTTGGAAAGCAGTACAGAGATTCTTCAAAAGACTAAAAATGAAACTATCACATGATACAGCAATCCCACTCCTTGGTATTTATCCAAAGGAACTAAAAGCAGCATTAACTATATGATATATGTATATCAATGTTTATAGTAGTGCAATTTGCAATAGCCAAGTTATAGAACCAGCCTAGATACCCATCAACAAACGAATGGATAAGGAAAATGTGCTATTTACATGTGTAATGAAATTTTACTCAATCATAAAGAAGAATGAAATTATGACATTCGCTGGCAAATGGGTGAAACCAGAGATATCATGCTAAGTGAAATAGGCAAGACTCAGAAAGTCAAGGGTTGAATGTTTTCTCTCATACATGGAAGTCAGAGAGGGAGAGAGAGGAAAAAAAAGGGTAAAAAAGGAATCTCATGAAAATAGATGGAAGATCAGTAGAAGGACATCAAGATGGAGAGAGAAAGGGAGGACACAGAGAAATACTGGGAAATAAAATCTAACAAATTTTGCTGTTCATGTACATATATACCACAACAAATCCCACTTTTACATAAATTATAGTGCACTAATTAAGAAAATAATAGGAGACCAGTAGAGGAAGAGAATCAGGGGAGAGAAGGGGAGAAGAAGGGGAGAAGAAGGGGAGAAAAAGGGGAGAAAAAGGGGAGGTACTTGGGAATGAGACTGATCAAATTATGTTATGCACATGTACAAATGTGGCATAATGAATCCCGCTGTTAATGTGTTACAATGCACTGCCCTCCGCAAAAAAAAAAAAAAAAAAAAAAAAAAGCTTGGTAAGATAATACATTTAATCTTAAAATATTAATCATACATATTTAAATATGAAGCAGGGAACATTTCACCTAATAACAACCTTTAAAAATGTGTTTTTGCATCCCATTTTGACTATATTAATAGTGTCTCATTTTTTTTTATTGTTAAGTACTTACATATGAATAAGTTTCTGAGAGAGCCCAATGTTTACTTTAAATGTTCTTGAAGTATAACAGAAGGGCTCCTGCTACCAGAAAAGTATCCTTGTTCCCCTTAAGGAAGAAACAGGAACTAAAACTACTTCAGTGTTATACTGACATGATTGACCTATTTATCAAAATGTGTGTATACGAATTCATATCCCCAAAATATGGTGCAGTAGAGCAGTCTGTATGTTTCCCTGGGATGTAACAAAACAAAAAATTATCACAACACTAACATTTCCTCATAGTTCAGTTTAGATAACATTACAACAGTACTTAACATAACGAACAACACTATTATACCATATACAAGAATCTAAAGTTGACATTTTAGACAGAGGAAAGTCTCAAGCATTTAGAGTCTCTAAAAACAGAAGGACAAGGACAATACCTCAATTTGTTCCTTTTCCTTTTTTCCAGTGAGGCCCAGTTTGGCTTTCTCTTTCTCTAAAGCCCATTGGAGCTCTCTTGATTTTTTCTGTTCACTTGCTAGTGTATCAGTAAGTAAATGTAGTTCATCGGTCTTTTCTTTAACTTCCGACCTAAATAAGAGACAAATAAACTTTCATAAAACTCTTTTGGATCAAGTATCTATTGAGAGAAACAGGAAATGTTTCCAATGAAAGGTTGAGGAATATTATAAACTACTTAATAGGAAAATACAAACTATTTAGAGATTAAGGATTGACTGTGGTTCATTTTCAAATTAATTGTTTCTAGTAGTACAACTATCATTATTTACCATTGTGACAATTATTCAATTTATTTCTAGAAAAGAATATTAATAAAACATTTTCCTTGTCTTTTACTAATGTGGGAACTGTTATGCATCCATTTTTGACAAATGGAATACCTTAGTATCTATACCAACAAATATATCCTTTTCATAAGCATTATATCTTCAAATACTGTATATTTTATCTAACTAATCTCTGAAACACTTTGAGATAATAAATTTCACTTCAAATTGGTTGGAGGTAAAATAAAGAATATTTTATACAAGTCTCAAATAGAACTTAGGGCCACAATAGAGAATGGGCCAAAACAATTCTGAAAAACTGGGGTTTTTCACCCTCTACTGTAATTTTTTCCTATAAATAACAAAATCACATGCTATTTAAACATCAAGTTTGATATTTTAGTTTTGTAATATCTGTGAAATATGATAGAAGTACTCTAATTCCTTCATTAATACATGTTTTTAATAAGGAAGTGTATCACACCTGAATGCTTCTAAATCCTTTAGATGTTTATGCTGTGCCTTCAGTGTTGTTTCAAGTTCCAATTCTGTTTGTGCAAGTTCACTTTTTAGTTCAGCAATTATCATTTTTTCTGAACTCATCTGTTCCTTTAGTTCACTTGTTTTGTCTTGCACATTGCTGAGCTCCACTTGCATCTCCAGAATTTCAGCCTGCTTCTGCTGCACATTATATTCCAATAGTTCTAAAGGAAAAATGATTAATATTTATAATTTAATCTAGTAACTCCTATTTGATTTATAAATATTTTATTGATAAGAACTGCTTTGTAATATGAGATAACTGCAAAGCAATCATGAAAGGATTACAGACCCCAAAGTTGGTTAATACAAATAAACTTTATGCATGTTTTCCTCAGTGGTAGGAGTCAAGATTTCAGAAGCATATACATAAATGATAAAAGTTTAACAATAGGCTAGAGGATACAAGATTTAAAATAAATAGCTTTATGTTTACAGAATATTATAAGTAGGAACTTGTAATCTGTTCATTCAAAACATCAATTGCTCACACTAAAAATTCCAAGGAGTTTTTGAAAGTCACACATAGTACTTGTAGGAGTTATTCATGTATCTATGACTACAATGGTTGTCACTGTTTGCTTCTTTTGTTCACCTTCTCTTTGAAGACAGTCCCTAGGAACTTTACTGTTATAACTCTTCCAGAAATGGAAGTCTAAACTCCAATTGAGATCTGGTTTTATTTCATTAAAAACTAATCAAACCATCCATACTATGCATACAAGAATTTAAATCTCCAAGTATGTTAAGTAAAAATGGTTACAAAATATGCATCAGGATACTGTTTTTATGAAAAAAATATGTACATATGGACAATGAAGAGGTCTGCAGACATATTTACTTGGGTGTTAAACAGTCATTATTTTAGACTTTAGTTGACTACCTAGGTGATTTGTATTCTATTGTTTTTCTATTCTACCATAAATATGCAACACAACTCTAATAAGAAAATATTTTATTAACTTAAATTCTAGCAAAGTTCATCAATTCACATTACAGTTCATATGAATGATGTTAGGAGAAGGACATAACATTGACTTTAATGATAATCATGTTCAGTTAGCTTTTAAAACTATTTCTTAGGGAGTAGAGGCTAATGATGTACATATACAAACATGAATCTATTGAGATACTCATTAAGCCTTCAATGGAGTTGTATTAAATTTAAACAAACAATATTAATTAACTCTAAAACAATTTCAATTATGCCTCTGTCTAAAAGGATCTGTTTATCTTATTATACCTGCTTTTTCTCAAGAATTTTAATATGATTCAGCTTTTCAATGACAAATGTTGACCCTGTGCTGTGACTTTAAAGTTTGCAAAAGCACAGGTGTTTCTTTCACTACATGAAACAAAGTTACTAAAGACGCAGGCATGTGTCCTCACTAGATATGAAAATTTACTAATGATTTCCATTTATAGTTAAATTAAATAGGTACTTCCATCAGAAGGTGGGAAAAAGATCCAAGCAAGCATATCACAAAACAAAATCTAACTAGCTGATAATCATATATGAAAAGGCACTAAGTCACTTGAGTTATTAAAGATCAATTAAAACCACAATTATCTTCCGCATACCCAACAGATTGGCAACAAACGTCTAACACTGGCAGTTGGCAAAATTTGTGAACTAACACAACTCTCATATATTGCTAGTGAATGTACAAACTAATAAAACCACTCTTTAAATGGTTTGGTGTTATCTAATAAATTTAAAGATACGACTCCTATGACCCAGCAATCTCACTCCTAGGAAGACATATGCACATATACATCAGAAACACTGTACAACAATGTCTACAACAGTATTGACTGTACTAGCTAAAAAACAGAAATAATTCAAATCTGATCAACCACAGAATGAATATATAAGTTGTAGATATCCAAACAAGAGAATTCTATAATGGTAACAAAAATAAACTAGAAATAAATACAGTAAGTTGGGAGAATACAGGAAGGTGACAGAAGCAAGACACAAAATATACAAAGTTCAAAAATAGGAAAACTTTAAATATGTATGATTTGGAATATATAAATTAGTAATAAAACTAAAGAAAAATCAGGATAATGATTACCTCTAAGTTACTAAAGAGAGGGCTTTGAGATATGGGCAATGTTCTACTTCTTAACACAGGTGACGTCTCTTCCACAGACACTCAATTAATAATGTCATACTGCGTTAATTGAATTATTCATTTTTCTGTATGTTGTTATAGTTCCCAATTTTTAAAAAGAGGGATTAAAAAATAAATGGCTACTTTTCATTATAGATTTTCTTCTCCATTAGGTAACTATCATCTGGTATATAAAAGACTTTTCTTAACGTACAGCTTTAAAAGAGACAATGAACTTAATGTGCCCAACTTGGTCATGGTAAGGCCTCTTTATATAAAATTAGATATAGTTGTTAAAAAAAAGTTTGATAATCCTCTAACCACTAAAGTAAGGAAAATAATTAATGTCATGAGAAGTCAATGCCACTAAAAGTAAATATGTTTTAAATGAATAATAATAACGCAAAGTGAAATATTTCACCCATTTGTGTAATCATATGAGTCTGTTTTGTAACATACCTTGGATTGGTTTATCAATTTCCTGTTCTCTTTTCAAGGTCATTTTTCTACCATTCACTTGAGCACGAAGTGCTTCAATTTCAGATAACATACTCCTTCTATCTGCTCTCTGGAGATATTGCATAGCTGCTTGGAATTCCATACCCTTTTTTTTTAAAAAAAAAAAGGAAAAGGAAAAATCAAGTGAAGAGAGTTATAAAGATAATAAAATAAAAAAGTAGGAACTCTGAAGAATCAATAGAACATACATGCTGAAATTTTTTTCTTTTAAAAATTTTATTATTTTTCTTGTCTAAAAATCTAGAAAACAGATGCTCCTTTACCTCTAAATATTGCAGTGTATTTCCTAAAAATAAGAGCATTCCTTTACATAACTGCAGTACAGTGATCAAAAAGGATTAACATCATAATATTATCTACTATGAGAGTTCATTCAAATTTTGCCTAAAGTTCTTTATAGAAAAAAATTGATTCCTAAGTATTCCTTTGTCTTTTATGATCTTACATTTTTTTGAAAAGTACAGGCAGGTTACTTTGTCACGTGTCCTTTTTTTTTTTAAATTTAGTGCTCCTTTATTTGGTTCCCTAATCACAGCATACTTAATACACGAAGAGGTAAATATAATTCTAATATTGTGTTAATGACATTATTAGCTTTTTTTAAAAATTTATTTTTATTGTAAACAAATGGGATACATGTTGTTTCTGTTTGTACATGAAGTAAAGGCATACCATTTGCGTAATTTACACAGGGTAATGGTGTTTGATTCATTCTGTTATTTTTTTCCTCCCCCCCAACCCCTCCAACCCCTCTTTTCCTTCTGTACAGTCCCCTCTTTCCTCCATTCTTGCCCCCCTCCCACCCCCCATTGTGTGTCATCATCCGCTTATCAGTGAGATCATTCGTCCTTTGGTTTTTTGAGATTGGCTTATCTCACTTAGCATGCTATTCTCCAGTTTCATTCATTTGCCTGCAAATGCCATAAAAACTTTTTATTTTGAACTAACGTAAGCCAAAGTTCCTGTGACCCCTTCAATCAGCTTTCCCCCAAAAGTTTATATAATCATGGCACATTATCAAAACTGAGAAACCGACATAGATAAAATACTATTTAAACTACAGGGTTTATTAAAATTTCATTAGTTTACATGCACTCATTTGTTTTCTTGGTGTATGGTACTATGAAATTTCATCACTTGAACAGGTTCATGTATATGTACCACAATAAGGGTACAAAATTATTTCAGTTACCACAGAGACGACTTTGTAGTCATACCCTCTCCCTAATCCTAACCCCTGGCAACAACTGATCTGTTCTCTATCACTATAATTTTGACATTTTTAGATGTTACATAACACACAGCAAGTTTAGGGTATTGATTGATTGTTCCTTTTTTTAATTGCTGGATAGTGTTTCACCATTCATTTCACTTACTGGAGGACATCTGTGTTGTTTCCAGTTTTTGATTATTAAAAAATTAAACTATTAAAAACATTCATAAATAGGTTCTAATAAAGACACAAGTTTTCATTTCTGTTTGATTAAATATCTATGAGTGTGACTGCTAGACTATGTAGTAGATGTATGTTTATCTTTATAAGACACTGCCAAATTTAGTTTTCAGAGTGGCTTTCCTACTTTACACTGCTACCAGCAATGTATGTGACATGCAGTTTCTCTCCATCTTTACCAGTGGGGGTGGGTGTCATTATTTTTGTTTTTCTCATTTTAACAGGTACGTGGTGGCCTTAATTTGTTGTGGTCTCATATTTCCCCAAGTAGATTCTGGTTATGCATTTCATAGAAGTATAACAAATTAATGACAGTGTCCTTCATATGAAGAAGTATCGTGTCTTTTTTTTTTTCTCCCCATTACTGGTAATATTAATTCTGATCACTTGGGTGGTATCTGCAAGGTTTCGTCACTGTGAAGTTACTGTTTTTCCTTTTGTAGTTAAAAAGGATCTTCTGGGAATTTTACTTTTCTTATTAACTTTTTCACATTAGTTTTAGCATTCACTGATGATTATTGCTGAATTGATCATTACTATATTATTGAATAAAGCATGATCTTCTAATTCCTCCATTCTTTCTACATTTAATAGCTAGCATTCAACTGTGATAATTTATATCCTTTGAGCTCATGAATTCTTATTTTACTCTACATTATAATCTGCCACTATCACTTAGTTTGATGTTTCAATTTTGTAACTTTGGCCAGTGAGAGAACCTTCAACCCCATTCTGTGACATTTGGGTACTAAGTGTTATGAGAACATTTTAAATTACTGATTTGATTCTGTTACAGGTCTTTTCTGGCATTCTATTTCTTCTTGTATGAATTCTGATTTTCACTGCATGAAAGCGATTTTTTTAAAGAAAACCTGTTTTACCCTAATTTTTTAATTTGTTGAAATAATTTAAAATATCCTATTATTTTATTATCTGTTGTACATTTAATTATGATCCCATATTCATTTATAACATTTAAAAATCTTAATTAATTCTCCAGAAAAGTTTGTTTTATTAGTATTTTCATGGAACTGATATTTAAAGTTTTATCCTATTGTTCTGGTGTATATATTTTATTAATTTTTTTACTTTATTAGAGTTAATCCTCATTATTAATGGATCCTGTTTTTTTAAGATTTGTCTACTTGATAAAATTTTTTTGTAACTCCCAAATCAATACTTGTGCTGCTTTCATTGTCAGACATATTTAGAATACTAAAAAATTTAAATCCTCATGCACATGTTCCTAGATGAGTTCAACAAAGGGATACTCTACCTTCTTATTTCAGCTCTCATATTGTACACAAATGTCTTTTTCACAGTTTAGTATCTTGTTTTTCCTTTTCTTGTTTTTTATTTATGATTTCATGGTTTAAAATAGCCTACAAGTAAAGGGTTTTGTGTTTCTAAGTGCAAGAAATTTGTGAAGTGCTTTAAGGAGAAAAATTTGTGTTAGATAAGTTTCTGTATGAGTTGCAATTGCTCTTGGTCATGTTAAACATTAATGAAAAATATATAATACAGAAGGTGTCTTTTTTCTTTTTTTAACAGCACTGCGTATTGAACCAAGGGCTAAGAGCATGCTTGGCAAGCATTCTACCATTGCTTTACATCTCTTCCCACATCCCCACAAGACGTCTTTAAACAAAACCACACAGAAACAAGATCAAGTATTGACTAGTTGATGAAAATGTTGTGATCAAGGCTTGCAGGAACCTATTCCTGTATTTCCCACAGGAGCAATGGCTCCTGGCAGCTTTATAAAACATAACTACTGCAAATAACGAGAACTGATTGCATCTTAATCCTTCCATTTTGGTGGCGGGGGGTGGGGGGTAATTCTATTGCTATTTCTAACTTCCTAAGTTTGAGAAGTAGTTCATTAATTTTCGTTTTTTCTTACTAATATAAGATAAAAATCTAAGATAACTTTTTTTCCTCCTAAATATTCTTAGTGGCCCCTGTGAAAAATGTTAATATTTTCTCATTACTATTAGAAATAGTAGTCTTTAAAATAAAATTTGGGGGCTGAGGTTGTAGTTCAGAGCTAGAACTCTTGCTTAGCATATGTGAGGCACTGCGTTCGATTCTCAGCATTGCATATAAATAAAATGAAAAAAAATTTTGTTTTGATACCTGTTGTTGTAGTCTCTGTTCCAAACAGTTTAATAATCCAACTGCATCTCTATTACCTAGAGCTGTCAGTTCAGTCTGAAATATGGCTAATAAAACGTTGTGCTCCTTTAAGAAAATGTTTTGAAGGGCAAGTAGAAATTCTCCTCGCCAGTCTGAGAGGCTCTCATGAGACTGAGAATTATCATAAACCTAGCAGAGCACAAATAAAAAGTTAGGTTTCAAATAAGCATGTTTTTAAAACATTCTAAAAATATTAATCTACTAACCAAAGTAAGTATTAAAAGCCAAAGAACATATGTATTTTTCAGTGTGAAAATACACATGGTAATTCATGAAAATACATATAAAAAAGAATGTAATTTACAAAGTTTATTATTGTCATTAAAAATAACAATGCTACTTAGAAGCATAATATTTTTTGGGTACCTCAGATTCTCTTTGCACTTGCATTTTGGTAATTAAATCCTTAAGAGATGAGATTGTATTGAGGTAAGCTCTTCTCTCTTCTAGACAAGATTTTGAAACTTGATGAGCAGAATGATCTTCTCCATCACCATACGGTGACTCAGTCAGAGAAAGCACCTGCACGCCCTCTTTAAAAACAGCTCTCAGTAAGCCCTAGAAACCAAGATCCAAAAGCTAAAGTTATCACAACTTCTCCAAAGACTGAAAAATTAGAGACACAAAGCCAAATAAATTTTAAGCAAGGTAGCATTATCAAGTAAAATAGATTTATAAAAGCAACTGCAGAAAAGAAACTCCAGGCACTTTTACTGAATGCCTTCTTCCTGTGGAGGGCCACGTCAATTCAAATAGAATTATTGTTCCTTTGATTTAGCTAATGTACTCTTCCTAGATTTAATAAGCAAGCCACTGATTTGACCAAAAGAACTACTGTGGGAAAAACTTCCATTCCTTGAGACTGCTTTTATAATTTTGGCAAACAAAACATTAAGAATAAAAATTATTTAAAAAAAATCTTTATAACATAATCATTAAATGTATTTTATTATCTGTGGAATATGGAAATAAAATAAAATAAAATAGATTCCCAAGGATTTTTTTTTTTTTTTTTGCTTTTAAGTCATTTATTTTAGCCTGTTTTCATTTGAAGCATGAGGAGAGTGCTACCCTTTCCTCCCATTTGATGGGGTGGACTGAGACATTTGATGCTCAGTTGTGCAACCAGGGATGCTATTTCCCAAGATCTTTTCTCCTCAATATCTAGTTAGCAGATATTGGTAAAAAGGTTTCCCTCCCTCCCTTCCTTTGATCTTTCTTGCTATACAATTCTGTCTTCAGAGAGGATCCCAGTATATAATTTTAAATAAACTACTATGTTCAACATAGACATTATACTGGCTGTTTACTAAAAGATATTACGTTTCAATAATATTTTTCTTTTAATACCGTTATTTTCCTAGGAAATGACTCTCTTAAACTTTCTCCTTCTTCTCTCCCTTCTGATATGTGAGATTCTTGATTCCAGTCTGACCTAGAATCTAAAATAAAGAAAACAACCATATGTTATTTAACAAACACACCCCTCTCCCAACAAAAATAACACTTTTTAATCAAATACTATAAACATTTCAGAAATTTATATAACTTACCATTAGTACATATTTCTTTAGACTGGGAAGCATTCAAATATGTCAACTCAGGAACTGAGGATGATCCCTAATTAGAAAAAGAAACAAAACATATAAATACTTTTGTTTTAAATAAAAACAGAACACAATGAACTATTTTGTTATATTATAATGTTCTAAAAAAAAAAAAAAAAACCTCAATCTAATCATCCTTGTTGGAAGACATGAAACTATCCATGATTTATAACTTCTATAATTTTATTCCCCATGAATGTTACCATAGGAAGAAAAGATAATTATTATTTAAGGAATCATAACAGGTTCCAAATCCCAGAGGAACTCTATTATCTAACTCTATACAATGGGAAGACTTAAATTCTAATAGTATCAAGAAGAGATATTTCCCCTATTTCTTTTAAAATTTTTGCTTAAAAACAGATTGTTGAGAACAGTGGAAATTCCCCCCACAGGACAACAACAAAATACATACCTCTTTAGATCTCAAACACTGTACCACTGACTTCAAGGTACTACACTCCTCTGTTAGTAATTGAATACCAATATAATGATCCTTCTTCAAAGTTTCTGTTTCTGTAATATGTCTGGATTCCATATCCAAAATTTCAGCAGCATGCAGCTCTTGCATCTGCTCAATTTTTTCAGTAAACTGACTGATTATTTCAGTAACTTCTTCGGAGGAAGGGTCACTCTGTAAATCAGTTTGAATTCCTGCATTTCTAACAAGAATTTGTGGAGTCTGGTTATAGGTATGAATTTTGAGAATTATGTCAGTTTGTGATGCCACATTATTCCCCACTTCAATAGGAAGTGGCTCCAAGCAAATCTTTTTGTTTGTGGGTACTTCAGACTTATCCTCTTTTTCTAAGAAGTGGGATAATTTATTTCTTGCCTCTGTAAGTTGATTTCTAACTTGGTTTAAATCTTTTTGAAGAGATGCCATATTCATTTCTTTTACCTAAAAAACAGATGGCAGAACAGTATAGAATTCGGTTAAAAATCTTGCACATCAAATGGAGAACTTAGAGTGGAGAGGGAAACAGTATAATTTCATTTATATGTTTATTTGCCTCAGAATAATAGGAAAAACACTTTGGAAATAAGTAAGGAGATGCTGGTGAAGAGATTTATAACAATGGAATTTTTCATTAAGCCTATAAAAGACTTTAGTGTTTAAATTACAGGTCTGGGCTTATTTTTATAGAATATATTTTGAAAGGGAATTATGATGGGTAGAAATAAATGAATTAAAAGCTGTATTACTTGTCTTACCAAAAGCTCTTCTTGAAGTTTTTCTGCTCTTTCTTTGCAATTGGCAAGTTGTTCTTTGGTAACTACCAACTCGGTTCTAAGAGCCTCAATTTCATCGAAAAAATCACTTTCTCTTTTGGCATGTATTGATTTGGTAGTTGTCTGGATGGCAATAGAAAACATAAAAAACACGTTATTTAAAAAAAAAAATGGCTAAGTTCAAAGCACTTACATAGTCTAATGAAGCTTTTCCAGGAATGACTGCCTAGGGGGTTTTAGTGATAAATGCTCTTTCAATAAAGAGTGAAACATTTTCAGATCCATCATTTTGTATTCTTAAGGCAATAAGAAAGATTTTCTGGGAATGAAAGGTAAATCATGACATTAATATATATACTAAACATTTATAAATTATTGATAAAAATATTCTTTGTTGCCATTCAAAAGTTTCATATTTATATTATTTTCCTCAAAAGATATAAGATGTAACTAAGATAATTCTTATAAGTTATACCTGTAAGTTATATTCATATTTTAATAATTAATGCCTACAGTAATAAGTAGTTCCAATGAGCTAGGAAGAAAAAGTCTAGTGAATGGAATTATTATCCTTTGCAGTATAAACTATGTAAGCATAAAATTCCAATATATCAATTAATCTTCTGGTGTTGGATAAGACTACACTTCTGGCACTCGAAATTTTAAGTTTATTAAGTGAGGAAACTTGAAGGAAAAAAGTCCTTGTATTATCTGTTATACAATAAGAAATAACTGTAATTTCAGATCTTTAAGTAAGTAGATTTGGTGAGGTCAGATACAAACCTTTCCTAAGAAGAATAAAATCTATTACGAGGTATAAAATTTGCAAAAGCTAATGACTTGTTACTCACATATTAATTCAGTAGAATATGAATATATTTTGATATTTTCATAACTGTATCTCACAATATAATTGTGAGATTTTATGCCAAAATCTTTTTGATCATTTTGTGAAGCTCCCCCGTAACCAAAAAAATTGTGTTACTTAAAAATCATCTACTACTTAAAAGTCATCTATTACTAAACTGTCTTTGGTGCAAGATTAGGACATACAGAATACTCATGAGTAAAAATGTGGTGAACTATGGTACTTAAAAGCGATGCTGACCGAACATACTTACTAGAGGTACATTAAGGGGGAAAATATCCACACAAGTTCTAGAGCACTATATTTCTTTGAACGGTTCTAATTAATGACAATCCTGATTGAGTAAAGATGTTTAAAGGCAATAAAATACAGTTTGTATACATTATTCTACTGATGATAATATGACCCCATGGTGTTAAATTTAATCTGTCTGGTCTCTATACCTTGAGTTTCTGTGTAAGAAACTGCAATCTAACTTAGTATGAAAACAAAAGAGTATAACAAACTGCCAAGTCTTAGACAATGAAAGGCATCTATATTTGAGCCAATTAAAGGCAACTGACTGATCAAATCACATCCAAATAAATCTAGCTATGATCAATCAAGTTATTTCTGAATTTATTTGTGAGTTCTGTCTCTTAAATACCACCCACTGTTGCAGAGAGGAACTTTTTTGTTTTGGTAGTTGTAGATGGACAGAATGTTCTTATTTTTTTTTTGTTTAATTTTATGTGGTGCTAAGGATTGAACCTGGTACCTCACACATGCTAGGCAAGTGCTCTGCCACTGAGCTACAGCCCCAGTCCCAGCCCTAAAGTAGAACTTTTTGAACCTCTTCTGATTCTGAGTGCTGCACAAAGCATGCATCACTCTTTGCTCAAATGAACTCTTTTAGTTTGTCTAAAGTTCTTCTTAAGAACGGTGTGATTTTTTTCTTTTTTTTTTTTGGAATGGGTGATTAAACTCAGGGGCACTTGACCACTGAGCCATATCCCCAGCCCTATTCTGTATTTTATTTAGAGACAGGGTCTCATTGAGTCACTTAGTGCCTGTTTTTCGCTGAGGTTGGCTTTGAACTTGTGATCCTTCTGCCTCAGTCTCCCAAGTGGCTGGGATTACAGGAGTATGCCACTGCGCCCAGCTTTTAAAGAACAGTATGATATTTTAATAAAATCCCATTATGTATAAATTATAGGTGTCAGCAGAACACCATATTTAACTTAGTAAATTAACAATCAGCTTAATGAGCAAAGGGAAAAAAGAGTTTCTTAGGGTATTTACGTGAAAATGTCAAATACAAAACTAACTTTGAGAACTGCAAAATCTCCTGGAGGGCTTGTTTTCCTTTCTTTTCCTTCCATTCTTTTCTTATTCTCTTCCAGAAGCTTCTGCAGTTCTATTAGCTTCTTTTCTTTTTCGAGAGCATTTTTCTCTGCAGTTACTACTTGTTCTTTTTCTGAAATCAAAGTAGTATGCATTTTAATCATTTGATTTTCTAATTCCGATATTCTCAAAGTTAATGCAGACATATCTAGCTCTATCTTGTTTTCTGCTAGTTGAGTTAAATTTTGCAAATCTCCATATTCAAGTTCAGGAGAAACTGCTCCTTTATCTTGATAGAACTTCATATATTCCTGAACTGCCTCAAGTTGGACTTGGCTCACGAGGGCAGCAGCTACTTTTTCCTCAAGGGTTTTCTGTAGATTTACAATCTTCCTTTGAAGTATTTCTGTTTCGGATTGGCCTTGCTCTTGCATGTCTTTTACTTTTTTATAACACTGGAAAAATTCTAAGTCCTTTGTGCTAACAGAGCTCTCAAGCTTTGTTTCCAAACTTCTCCTGGAAACTTTGGTGTTTTCTTCAAAAGATCCGAGGAACAGTTTATTTCCTAAGGGTTCAGTATGCAATACTTCTACTTCAGGTTGGTCTTTGCTGAGATCATCTACAGTCATGTTAACACTCTTTTCTGGTATTCTTCGGATTTTGTCCTTATTTTCATATTCTTTCTTTAAGCTGAATAATTCTTGTGTGAGCTGATCCATTTTAAAATTGGTTTCTCGAAGTAAATTTTTTGTGAAGGCCATCTCTTCATTAGTGATTTCGACCTGCTGTTCCAAAGCCAGCTTTTCAGCTATGACCTTTTCCAACTGATGTTTTAAACTGTCTGCTTCTTCTGGTAAGGAACAGGTATCCGCCAAAGACTTCTTTTCGATATTTGCCAATTCCTGCTGAAGTTTTTCGATCACTCCATTGAGCTGCTCTATTTCTTCTTCTCTATTTTTCTTCACACGTTCTTGATCACTCATCAAACATTCTATTTGGGTTTCAAGATCCCTTATCAGTTCATTTTTTTCTTCAATAACCTATTAGTTAATGAAAAAGGAAACATACATAATAAGTATGTATTTATATTTTGAAAATTTTGTTTTATTTTAGGGCAGGAACTTAAAAAAGATGATTAGAGGGCTGGGGATATGGCTCAGTTGGTAGAGTGCTTGCCTTGCAAGCACAAGGCCCTGGGTTCCAATCCCCAGTACCGCAAAAAAAAAAAAAAAAAAGATGATCAGACACAAAAGCTATATACTATCTTACTTTCAATACAGACAAACACCTCCCCTATCCTATAAAACAAGGACCTTATTTAGAACTTCATTCTGGAAGTTCTGTTAAATATAAAGTGGCTTCTGATTTTAGTTGATTTTCTATTAGGAAAATAGTCAACATTAGTACATTTTATTGGAAAGGATAAAATATTGAACTGAAGTGTACAACAGATGGTACTCATAGCTAATTATTCTATTTAACTATTTTATATTAGATTTCAGACAATAACCCATTTCCAATGAGTATACCTTGTTATCTGTTGTAAGTTTAAGTTGCTGCTGAAATTTTGTAATTTGCTCATTTAACCGATCGATTTCAACCTCTTTTTCTTGTATCATTTGAGTAAATTTCTCAAATGGCACGTGCTGGTCATGAGTAGAGATAGCATCAGATTCCTTTATGGCAAATTCCAGTTTTTTAATTTCATCCTAGTGACAAAAATAACCATCATAATTGGATGTATTCATGACATGGTATTTTTCACAACATTGTTTCAATTAAGTCTTATAGAGATATAGTACCTACAATGTACAAGTGAAAAAAATCAGATATTGTAGATCAATAATTCTTGAAATATTTTCATAGACAATCTCAAAAATTTACTTATGATGCATTCAAATGTCTAGTTTGAGCAGAAAATAAGTTCTATGCAAATCCATTTGCTTGCTAGTGTTCCTCTATCGAGTATTAATTAGATCTGGATTTAGTAAATGTTTATTATAACTACATAGGATCAAAACTATTATTTATTTATAGACAAAATTTTTCTAAAATAGTTACCTTAATTAATTTGTTTTCTTGGTCAAGTTCCTGCAGACGGGTAGTAGATTCCTTTTTCTGTATTTCCAACTGCATTTGTAATTGTTGAACTTCTTCAATCTTATTCTCTAGCTCTTCTCTAAACTGCTCTAATTGTTCTTCTAAGTTGTTAATCTTTAATTCCAAAATTATGAAAAGTAAAGAGAAAAAAAACTATATACAAATGTTTGTCAAAATAGAATTGAGTGCTGCATCTGCTTTACAAAGTATATATATGCTTAATTCATAAGAATTCACGCTTAATTCATGCTTAATTCATTTTCTTTTCTTTTCTTTCTTTTTTTTTTAGTATTTTTTAACAGATGTTGACAGACCTTTATTTTATTCATTTATTTACATGTGGTGGTGAAAACTGAACCCAGTGTCTCACACATGCTAGGCAAGTGCTCTACCACTGAGCTACAACCCCAGCCCAGAAGGTGGTTTTCTAAGCCAGGCATAGCTGCATGGTTCTGAGAGATTCTCACACTGCACATCCTTGGTTTTTGTTGTTGTTGTTGTTTCTTTGTTTTATTTTTGTTTTGATATGGAGATTAAACCCCAGGGAGCTTTACCATGGAACCACATCCCAAGTCCTTTTTTCCATATTATATTTTTTTAGACAAAGTCTCCCTAAGTTGCTTAGGATTTAACTAAGTTGCTGAGACTGGCCTCAACCTTGCAATCCTCCTGCCTTAGATTTCCGAGTCACTGGGATTACAGGTATATGCTACCACACCTGTCATGCTGCACATTCTTAAACCATCTTGCCAAAGCAGAAATACCTTAAAGAAGTACACCAGGAAATATTTTCTACCCAAAGTATTTTTTTTTTTTGCTGTGCTGGGGATTGAACCCAGGGCCTTGGGCATGTGAGGCAAGCACTCTACCAAACTGAGCTATATCCCTAGCCCTACCCGAAGTATTCTCTAACGAAGCACAAAAGAGTCACAGAAAGGAGGAGTCCACATATTAATTCTTATGTTAAATTCAGGTGCTATTGAAAAGCTTAGAAAAAAATACAAAATTAAATCAGTTATTCTAATATCAAGTAAGACTAACTAAATATAGTCACAAATATCTAATTAATCCACTGAAAGGTCTGGCTGCCTTGTGGTTTACTTAAGCAGAAGGAAGCAGAGGTAAGAAACAAGGTCAAGAGATCCTTAGGTCTGAGTTGCAGACCTTAGAGGAAGTTAACAATATGATTTTAGTAGAAAATTAGAGTGCTCCTACTGGTAGGAAAACAGAAATTTAAATTGATTTTTTGATTTTTTAAGACAGATTATTAGTAATAAAGGTGAAACAATCCTCTTTGAAGATTATACAAAAAAAAAATGGACCTGATGACAAATATTAGGAGCTAGTTATTGCCCTACTTAAAAGAAAAAACTGGGTTTGACTGAGGACATTAATAGTCATTTTAGTTCACTGCTTCACAGCTACTTAATATTTAATGATTGAATTTATAAACATGTATTTACTTGACGATCAAAAATGTAGCATTAACAGCAACCTAAGATGCAGAAGCAGTGTTTAGTGGCAACTGGCTCAGAGCCAACCATAAATCATTAAGTGCCTTAGAGTTGAAAAGGGGCTTACACACGGATACATCACATAATTAGAATTATTCTAGCACCGGCAAAGCAAGGCCTTAAAGATTAGTCTAATATTTCTTAAACAGAAAGGGTACCAATACTAAATTACAGCTATCATTTATAGACAATTTACTGCTTGGCAGAGTACAAAGTGCTTTATATATTGTTATTTTTTAAAAACCCTCTAACAACCTTATGAGATCTATTCTATGATTATCCCCATTTCAGAAGTGAGGAAGGGAGTTATAGCAAGAATCAACTTGTCCTGAGGTCACATGTCTAGTATGTGGTGAAACCACCTTTTGAACCAGGGGAGTTCCACTCCTAAACTATAATTTATTCTGTTTCTAATAACTAATGTCTAAGACTCATATTTAATTTTTTTCTGTTAACACTGATATTAAACTCTGTAGACATTTAAATACATTTAGTGGTGGTACATATATAATTACCAGGTTAGTTTGTTGAAAATTGTGATGACTGTATCTTCTTCAAAGTTATCTGACAGTACTTATACCTATTCTTATCTTCTACAACAACTTTTGATGTCAAGGTATTATAATATCAACACATACATAGTTATTTAAGTTCAAAATTGCTGCCCTACCTCACATGACTTTTTTTTTTTTCTTTTTTTGTTACATCACTCAATAGTCAAATTCTTAGCTCTATGTCTAAAGCCCTGATACTCAAAGTATGGTCTCTGGAGCAGCAAAATAGGCATCATTTGAGTTTAAAGTACAGAATCTTATGCTGCACTCAAGCCCTGGATTTTAACGAGATCCCTAGGTGATTCATATGCAGAGGAGGACTGATCTCAAGTATTAACATTTTACTTTTAAGTAGCTGAATTTGAGATATCACATCAGACTTTATTTAATTCCTCCAAATGACACTACAGAACATTCTTGTTATTCAAGCAGACTCTAGTTTCAGTACTAGGCTGTCTTATTATTGAGTTTATAACCACTCAAACCGTAAGAACATTAGAAAGGTTTAAACTTGTTTTAATCTTGTTTATCTACCAATTGATATCTAGACTATTTGGATTACTCTAATTTGCACCTCTTTTTCTTTTAAGTGTTTTTTCTCTTTTTACAATAGTATATATAGCAGATTCCTTGAAGTCTGGTGTTGGTTTTACAATTGGAAAGAAAGGCTCTACATGCAGTAACAGCTTAATAAATGTTGAATGACAGCCTTTAACACTTCTCACTAACAAGCAAAACATATCCAATGTTCTGGCAGCACAGCATCAGAAGGTTCCAGAACCAGCAAATTCTGGGAGAAATTTTATCTGTACTAAGTACTAACCTCTCTTAAGGATCAGGTTACACATTGGCAAAATAAGATAACAGAGTCTGTTCCCAGGGAGAATGTTAAGGGTTAATGGTGTAAGGCAGTTAATATACTTACAACTTTTATCACTCAGTCCTCAACAAAGTTAAATATATTGCTGTCTGTAAACTAGAGCTCATTAGTTCTACAAAGAGCTAAAATTTACTGAAGGAATCTTTTCCTAAAAATAAAATTTCTATTTTCTCCATATTATTTTCCTTTTCCTATAATCCTGAAGCTCTTTGCTTCCAAAGTTTTCTTCTTTTTATTATCCCACATTTCTAAATAGTCTCACAAACTTTCAAAGAAATGTTTTATGCAATTCTAGGTTGTGAGAGTATTTGAAAGCGTCTCAACTACAATGATATATAAGGATATCTTATGTTTATACTCAATAGGATATCTGAAAATATTTGCCTAGTTTTCATGATAGAATGCTTTAGTTATTTTCATTAAAAGACATGTCTTAATTCTACATTCATACCTCTCATTATTCGGTTATAGGTTAAGGGAGTGGGTTCTGACAGAGTACTCATTATAATTATTTAAAACAAGTAGATGAAGGTCAGCTGTTAATCTGTTATTCACTCAACATCTCTGGCTCTGGGTCTCTGTGAAAACTGAGAGTCAGTTAATAGATGCTCTCTATAGTTTCTTATAGTTCTGAACTACTACTACTATGATTCAGAGTAAAAGGTATATGTTTATTAGAAACTTAATTCAAGAAATTAAGGTATTGGTAGATATATATTATATTCAAAAGGAAATAAAAATGATAGGGCATGATGGCACATGAATGTAGTCCTGGCTACTCAGGAAGCTGATGTGGAAGGATTGCTTGAACCCTGGAGTTTGGAGTTTATAGCCAGCCTAGCACTGTACTGGCTCCCAGTTAAAACAAACAAACAAAGAAACAAAAAATATGTATGTGTATCTATCTATCTATACACACACACATACATATATATGTATGTACAGAATTAGGGCTAAGGAAATAACTCAGTGGTAGAATGCTTGTGTGAGGCCCTTTGTTTGATCCCCTGCGCTGGGAGGGAGGAATTTATATATATATTTATATATATATATATATATATATAAATATATAATGTATATATATATATACACACACACACACGCACACACACACACACATATATATATATATATACACACACACATATATGTATATATATATGGAGATAGAGAGAGAGAGAACACTAATAAGCTAAACCAAGTATCCATAATCAACTACCACTGCTTTTAGATTCCATTGTGAAGCCCCATTTTTTGGGGAGAAAATTATTTAGTATGAAATAAATCATTAAATATTAACTCCTTTCAAATATACAGAGGTAGTTACACATAAAAGTATTTATACTGCCTCCATGAAAACTCCAAACCCAATAAAACAAGAACTTCTAAGATGTTATGTGATAATAGGAAATCGATCCTTCTCAAGGATCATTTCAACGACAGTCATTTCTACAGATTCCTTTTTTCTCCTCTGAACTACGAATTCTCTGAACTGTCAATTTTACCCGATGTCTAAATCATTCTTGTACGTAGATTTCAAAGTACTTGTTAACCAATAGTTCTACAATATTTAAGTAAAATAAGTATTTGTTAAAATACATTTAAATGTCCTGAGAAAATTCTATGGAAAGAGACAAAAACATAATTAAAAACTTTTTAGGGGCTGGGGATAGCTCAGTTGGTAGAGTGCTTGCCTTGCAAGTACAAGGCCCTGGGTTCAATCCCCAGCACTGCCAAAAACAAAACAAAACAACAAAAAAAAACTTTTTAAACATTAAAAATTATATATTGCTGTATAATGTTGAGTATGTTATGTTTTAGGAAGACTATTAGTAGAAAAAGAAAGTTAAAATTACTATGGTTCTAAAGGTGAATTTTCTTTTCTATTCTTTTTTCTTTTTGAGACAGGGTATTATTATGTTGCTCAGGCTGAGCTTAACTCCTAGGTTCAAGTGATTCTCCTGCCTCAGCCTCCTGAGAAGCAGGGCCTATAGGCATGCTCTGCCTAACTGGATTCTCTTCTTTAGGAAGGAGGGAGAAGAGCAACACAAGATAACTTTATAGTTACTTTATTGTTATAATTATTTTGTGGTGCTACAGATTCAAACTCACACTGAGCTACATTCCTAGAGCTACTTCATTATTAATCCTTTAAGCACAAGCTTCATACATTGTAAAACAACACTATAAATTCTCAGGGAAAAGTTTAAAAAGAAGAGCAAGTAAACCCAAATTCACAGAACAGCAATAGCTGTTCACTGAACAGTGGACATCTCTTCACTGTCCTCTTCATGCAGTCCATACCTGCTTAACTAGCCTTTTTTCCTCTCTAAATTTCTTCCTGCTTCAAGGTGTTCACAATGGTTATCCTCTACTGGGAATAGTCTTCCTTTTACAAGTTTATCAGGTCACATGTTTATTGTCTTCTAGATCAACTGATCAATTAGGCGCTGAACTGAGAAAGTCTATACTTTGGTTTTAGACCATAAGTTTCATTTTGTTCAAATGATATTTTCAAAGTAACTGATTTTAAAATAATCCAAACCATATGTCATTTAAAAATAAAGCAATAGAGAGCGCTTGGCTAGTTCGTGTAAGGCACTGGGTTCGATCCTCAGAACCACATAAATAAATAAATAAACGTACTATGTCCATCTACAACAAAAAAAACTTTTTTATACACACACACACACACACACACACACACACACATATATATATATATATATATATATATATATAAAGAAGACCTTACCTCCTTTTCCTTTCTGTCAATAGCATCTCGTTCAGCCTGCAGTTGCACTTCTAGAGATAATTCTACTTCAGTTTCTAAGGATCCAAGTTGTTTTTGGTCCTCTACCTTTAAATATATAAGAATTTTCTCAAATTTTCAGACATTAAATCCTAATTATTCATTGTGTGTGATTGTGTGTGTGTGTGTGTGTGTGTGTGTGTGTGTGTGTGTTTCCTTTTGGAGAAGTATCAATTCTCTCCAATCAGGACAAACTCTACATTAGTGAATAATCAAAGTTTCAGATAGCCTTGAATGCATTCATAATTTCAAACAGGAACTTTTGACACTTAAAATGAATTCCTCAGATAAAAATGAAGGCTCTCTACCATCTGCCCCCATCCCAAGCTTCCTTATTTAGCTCTGATGTTTGTGTATCAAACTATTCGTCATTAAAACACTTGATAAAGTTAACTCAAAAATGTCACACCTTTTGATAGGTGTCTGCATTACTAAGTAAGGCTTGCTCCAGTTCTCTTACTCTGAACTCTAGCTTTTCAATTTCTTCATTTCGCTCCTGTATATCTCTCAGAAGCTGTTCTTTTGATAGCAAGAGCTCACTGCATTTGTCTGTTTTTTCTTTCAGATGATTTGTTAACTGTTCAACCTGAAAATGTAATAAGCAAAATAAATAAAAATTTAAGCAGCTCATAACTTTAAATATATCTACCTTCGTCTCAATAAACATTTTTTCAAAAAACATTTTAAGTTCTATACTAATTTCATTTTTTTATAAGGATAGCAACTGTTGTCTCCAACAAAGGTGACATTTCCCAAGTTGATAAGAACTAGGCAGCATTAGAAAATAAACAAATAATACTGCTTTCACTCAATCCTTTTAAAGAAAATTTCTTTCTTTTGAGACTTTCTCTAGCTAGCAAGAAGGGAAAAACGCATTTTTGAATTATGTTGAATTATCTAATGGTGCAATCATACTAAGACCCTATGACCTCGAAGACAGCAAATTTGCAGAGTATTTACTGATTTACTCTCAGAATGTGAGGTAAGAACCTGAAAAAAATCTTTCATGAATTAGATTTTGATAAGTTATTTGCAAAGAACATACATTCAATCTATACATTCCACCACCCCAGAATAGAGATGAGGATGGGTGGTAAGAGAGATCTATGCACTTAAGGGTCTTAAAAGTTTCTCCTCCATCCAAAAGAAATGATGACATATCCCAGGACTTATCTCTGAAGACTGATACGCAAGTCCCTTCAATTTAACGGCTCTGTGACAGTGAAATACTTGGAGGAAATTGTAGAAAACAATACCTATTATTCAGAACATTAAAAAATGCAAGTTTTATTATAATTACAGGTTTAAAGGTAACAGTAACAAAGTTAATGAGGAGAAACTTTAATGATAATAGGTTGTCTAAGCTTTGGAGAAAGTTCACGAGAAAAGGATATAAATTAGGCACATTAAAATGGCATATTATAATATATATTCACAGTTAGAATTTTTGGGTCTTGAGAAAACCAGAAGCTGGGATTAGTTCTGGCAGGATAAGTAGAGAACAAATGGGTCACATACTCCTAAAGAAAGTCAAACATGCCTTGTTAGTTGCTTAAAGTCTCACCAATGAGATAGGTCAACTTTCAAAAATTGTATAATAGGCATAGCTGCTCAGTTCACAATAGCCAGATTGTGGAACCAACCTAGATGTCCTTCAATTGATGAATGGATAAAGAAACTGTGGTATATATATACAATGGAATATTACTCAGTCATAAAGAATGATAAAATTATGGCATTTGCAGGCAAATGGATGAAACTGGAGAATATCATGCTAAGTGAGATAAGCCAATCTCAAAAAACCAAAGGAAGAATGATATCACTAATAAGTGGATGATGACACATAATGGGGGGTGGGAGGGGTTAGTGTTAGGGTTAGAGTTAGGTTTAGGGAGGGGGGCAAGAATGGAGGAAGGAAGGACTGTATAGAGGGAAAAGAGGGGTGGGAGGGGTGGGGAGGAAGGGAAAAAAATAACAGAATGAGTCAAACAACATTACCCTATGTAAATTTATGATTACACAAATGGTATGCCTTTATGCCATGTACAAATAGAGAAACAACATGTATCCCATTTGTTTACAATAATAAAAAAAAAAGAAAAAAAAATTGTATAATAGGAAATAGCAGTCAAAGTTCTAGAGTGTAAATAATCTTTTGAGTTTCAATGAACAAGCCACTATTTTTCAAAAGCTAAAAATACATTTGTTAGAAATAAGGGCAATGACTACAAACAAGGGAATTGATAACCTCTCTGCTATTCTAGCAGATTTAACATTTTGTTACAATGAACTTCTTAGAAACTATAAATAATTTTCAGCAATAAAATTATTTTCAGAAATAATAGTAGTTGAATTTAAGTGTTACCAATACTGCTGTGCAGTGTGAGCCATTACCACCTTTATTTTAGAAATGAATAAATAAGAGATTTGAAATGTTAAGTAGCATAGTCGCTGTCATACATCTACTAAATAGCAGAGCCGTGATCCATGCTGGGATTGCCTTACCTCATGCACAACCTCTTTATAACCAGGACAAGTAATCATTAGGAATATATACAGTGAATCTCCCCTCATTCATGCAGCATTTGTTTAATAAATATAGAGTGTTCTATATGAGGAAAATGGACAGTGGGAGTGAGAAAGAAGCAGGGAGACTGACTGGTCAGGAGGCCACCTCACCCATCCAGGCAAATAATGACAACCAGGACATAAGGAAATGAAGGTGGAAGGAATAAAAAGATGTAGTACAAATCTGATCCATCAATGGTTTTGGATCAGGGCCAAGGAGAATTGGGATTGAGGAAGAATTCTAGAACTTAGCAATGAGAAGATACAGAAGGTACAGCATTTATTGAGATGAAGAAGGAATAACTTTATGCTTGACTTTTTGATAAAAGGTAATCAGAAATCAAGAATTTTTCTTTGGATGTGTTAATCATGAGACATCTACATGGAGACAGAGTAGGTAGTTGAAAATTCAAATACAAAGTTCAACAGAGATGTTAGGGATAAAGGAATAATTGTGGGGCAATTTATATATAACTGCCTGGGAAGAAAATGTACATATGGAAGAAAAAGACCCCTAAGACTAAGTCATGAGGCACCCCTAATTTATTTTGGGTAGGCAGAAGAGAAACAAAGACTAGAGGAGAAGACCACACTTTACGGCAGGTGTGTCAAGGAAGTC
Organism: Sciurus carolinensis; assembly: GCF_902686445.1. Classification (NCBI taxonomy): domain Eukaryota; kingdom Metazoa; phylum Chordata; class Mammalia; order Rodentia; family Sciuridae; genus Sciurus; species Sciurus carolinensis. Next base: position 50,171,291 of record NC_062220.1, read on the forward strand.
AAGAGAAGGAGGTACTTTCAGAACACTATGAGTGTCTGAAGAGTTGAGTAGAATAAATTCAGAGAGGTGATTATTGGATACAGTCAAGAGGCTTTGGGTAACCTTCACAGGAACAGTTTAAATATACTAGCTGGTATAAAACTCAAAGAAAAAGACGTTGGAAATGAAGAGAATGGGAAATAGATTAGTAGTGACTAAAGATAACTCTTTTGACCAGTTTTGTTGGGAATGGGAGTGCAGAAATAGGCAGAGAAGATTATTTGAGTAATACTGGAAGATATATAAAGATGGAAATAATTCCAAATTTCAATACAATCTTTCTATGACCTCCTCACATTTAAGTAATATTTAATTTTCTGATTTTTAAGATTTACACATGATAGAAAATATTCACTTTTAAAAGTTTTTCATAATATAACTCTTATAACTTGAGATAAAAATTACTATAAAGTAGATAATACCAATAAAGTTCTTACCTCTCTAGTTTGATGTTCACCAACATGCTGGATTCGAGGTACAACCTTAAGTTGTTGTTCAAGTTTCTGTATTTCCTGTTGGAACACATCTCTCTCATGTTCCCTGTCAACGGTCTGTTCCTAAAGTTACACAATAATAGAAACAATAGTAATTCAAGAAACAATATTTATTAAACCTATTATTTCCCTTTAGTTACCAGTTACTTTTGTTTGAAGACAAAGTACTGATGACAATAGAATACCACAAATCACAAAGATTAAAAATTTTTTTCGGTATGATTATGTAGCCTATTTGGGCTCTTCCACAAAAATGTGAGTATTTAAAAATTATTTGAAGTACATTTGTTTTTTGTTTAAGTAATGTTAAACTCAGAATGAAATAACAATTCTCCTTCGATGGATGCACTTGTACAAAGGAATTACACTGCTAAGTCATTAAATAAGCAAACTGGTAATCAATTTTTTAAATCTTAATCCAAGTTTTATACCTAAAATTATAACTAAAATGTATAAGACTTTGATTCTCTGATATATGAAGGGAAAATCTGGCTTATAAGAAATCCTAAAGAAGAAAATACATGTAAAATTAGAGATTTAACATCTTTTTTGGAAGACAGCAATGGAAGCACGACAACTATTCCAGTCCAAGTGCCACACTGTTACCTGTGGTGGCCAATTAGCTCGTAGAATTCTTACCTGCTTTGGTTACTGGTTAAATAAGAGACTAGTAGAAGATTAACTCTGAATTTTGAAAAGTTAACTAGTAGGGCTTATTCACAAGCTAACTGTACTACTTTCTGTTGTTATTAAGGTTTTTTTTTTTTTGGTGCTTGGGATTGAACCAATGGCCTCATGCATGCTAAATAGTGCTCTACAACTAAGCTACATTACATCCCCAGCCCTAGTTTTATTAGTTTGATTGTCAGATAATAAAATTATTGGAATATTTGATCCATTGGTAGAATACACACTTATGCAAAACTATTAATTCAGGAGTCCCTATAATTTAAAATTACAGCCCAGAATAGTATCATGTAGCATTCCACTGAGAAAAATCAATATCAAGTTGCAAATACTTACATCTAAAAATTTTCTCATTTTTTCTAATTGCTTTTCCAGTGCTTGGTTTTGCTGTCTTATATCCATTAATTCATTATTTTTTTCTTGTTCCAACTCTATAAACCTAGTGACTTGTTCTTCGACATCTACTTCTAGTGCTTTCACTTGTTTTTGAAGGTCATCACGTACTTTTTCAGCTTGACACTGTACCTCTAACTTTTCCTTCATTAATTTTTCTGTCTCATGTAGTAGTTCTGTTTATAATATGTAGAATTATAGAGTTAATTACAATTAATGGTGTTTTCAATGAATTTTACCTTCATGAAATAAAGGCTGAGAAATATTTTAAATATACATTAAAAAGTATTCTCTTATGAAAATAACAAAATATCTTACTTCTACATACATAAGCTAGTATTATTAAAATTACGCAGAATTAACAAAAAAGTCCTGTCACAAAAATAGCATTTTTGTAAAAACATAGCAAATGACAAAAAAATCCACTTTTCATTATTCAGAAAAGAACAAAATCAAATTAATTTTAAGTATAGGAAAAAAACATTTTCTTTACCTCATGCAAAAATTAATTCATTCCAAATCCATAAATCACTTTTATATGCATATGCAATATATACACAAATCACTGTAAATATTTACACAAGCAAGAGTTGCAGAAGAAATATGACTATAAACCGAATTTCCTGTTACTCTTATTCCTCATTAGATCCATATTACTAAAAAGTTGTTTTTACATGCTCACATGTATGTGCATCAAGGGAAAACTGATATGTGAGAGACAGTGTGGTTAGCACTTAGAAACAGACTATGGCTTCAAATCCTAGCTTGCCACTTCTGTTCTATATGATATTCAATATGATCTTTAGTTTCCTTATATCTAAAATGGGAATAATATCATTACCAACCTTTTAAAAGCAATTTTGGAATCAAATGAGTTTTAATATGTAAAAACAGTGACTGGAGTATAGTAAGCATTTTTGTATTGGTTAATATTATTATTAATATAATAATAAAGTATATAAAGAAAAAATAAACCAATCCTCTAATAAAGAAAATAGAAAGAACACAACTCTAGAATCTTTATACTAACTGATATGTCAATGCTGTACTCAGGCTTAGGAATCAATAGAAAACATCTTTACACTGATATTAGATGTTAACATAAAGTAAATCAATCAGAAGGCTTCTTATTGAATTTCATTGATCCTTTTGCTACCATCATCTTATAAACTTCCTGACTTAGAAGAGCATTCTGGAAAGTCATAGTACTAGAAGAGCTTAATATATTTGTTAAAAAAAAATAAAGAAAAGTCAAGAAAAAGACCCCAACATTTTCTTTGAAAAATTGAAAATTTTTAAGTTTTGTGCAAAATAGATACAATAAGATGATGGTCATTAGAATCTCAGTTGTTAATTTCAAATGAAAGTGTAAAATTTTATTGTAAGATAAGCTGTTTTGTTAGTAAATAGAACAACTGTAAGTATGAAACACAGCAGCAAAACTTCAAAATTAGAGATGTTAGTTGAAAATCCAAGGATCACTCAAATTTTGAGTCTAAGTCTACCACTCAAAAATAGTCCACCCAATTGTATGCACACACCTGTTCCATGAGCTGCATCGAATGCAGCATCTACTAGTCCTATGAAGACAGAAAACAAGACAAAACACAACGAAAATATTATATATCTTCTATTGCCTAAAATAATGTAAAGTATGTGTCCACATGTATAAGAAACAGATGTTGAAGCCACTGATTATCATCACTGGATATATTTTGAAAAGTTCCAATATTTCTTGAATATTTTACATGTATGGCACGTATTCTTTTCCACATTAAAAATTACAACCCTAAACCTGTGGTAGACTAATCTTCATCTTACAAAAAACGTATGTTGTATTTCTTAATTGATAAAATGAAATTACAAAAACTAGTTTACAATTCCAACTTTTGTTTACTATAAAAAAGTGAGGTATCCTCATGATTGCCATTCTGATAGGACCAAATTACAATCTCAATGTAGATTTGATTTTTCCTAATGGCTAGAGAGGTTGAATATTTTTCATACAATTACTGGTAATTTGTACTTCTTCTTTTGAAAAGTGTCTGGTCAGTTCTTTTACCCATTTATTGTGTAGGTCACTTGGTTTTTGATATTGAGTTTTTTGAGCTATTTATAAAATCTGGATATAAAAAAAAAGTGAGAGGACACAATAAACAGAATTTAAATTTTTACCATTACAAAGATTGACATTTACTGCTAAATAAGCTTTAACTTCAAGATATGACTTAGTTTCTCATTTAAGGAAAAATTAAGGTTACTTGTAAATTTAAATTCTCTTTGAACTCAGACTAAACTAGGTGTCAGCCCACTTCTAGCACCAACTGACCTTTTCAATCTATTTGGCTTGCAAGCCCAAAACCTCCACATCTGCTTATTACTAAAATCAGACCATTGTTCTTAGTTATTTAATCCAACAATATATTTTTGCTATCTCTTTGTTATTAAAAGAACTAAGCCTTACACAATTTGTAAAATATTTTGCCCAGTTATTTGTGGCCTTCTCCTGAGGCAGATTTTTGGGGATAAATAAAGAACTGTTTTTTCCTGTTAACAGTTAACATCTGTCAAAGATTAAAAAAAGAAAGAAAGAAAATCCTGATTCTACATGATTCGCTAATAAGACATTTACCTATAAAGTATGTTTTCTTTTAATCTTTCAAGTTCCTATATGGTATATATGAATAATGGCATTTAAAGAGAGAAAAATTATGTCACCTGAATGTTTAAAGAATATAAACGAAAAGAAAAGTGTTCCAAAGTCTGAAAATACATACGTTGTTCAACTTGTCCTGCTTCAGCTTTCATAGCTTCCTTCTGTCTAGATAATAATTCTCTTTCTTCTTGCATTTGTTGTTGGTCTACTTCCAGTTCGTGCAACCTATTACCTGCACATAACAATTCCTGCTCAAGGCGATTTATTATATCAGTTTTTTCCTGAATTTGCCTTTCAAAAAAAATTTTTTCATCGGCATAGCCATCAATGATACCTGTAAGGCAAAATGAACAGGAAATGAAATTACAACTCATTCCAATTTGAACATTAGGTTTTAGTATGAACAACAAAAGGGCTGTTAGCATAACTTTAAATCATTCTAACCTATTAAAAGACCTGAATGAACTTGCTATCAATAACAGCAAATTAATCTTTAATATGGTACATTTAATGCAGTTGTCTTTTTTTTTTTTTTTTTGGTACCAGAGATTGAACCCAGGGTGCTTTACCACTGAGCCACATCCCCAGCTCTGTTTTTTATATTTTATTTAGAGACAAGGTCTCACTAAGTTGCTTATGGCCTTGCTAAATTGCTGAGGCTGGCTCTGAATTCACCATCCTCCTGCCTCAGTCTCCTGAGCCACTGGGATTACAGGTGTGTGGCAATGTGCTGGGCCTAATGCAGTCTTCCTGTTTACCACTCAACATAAACATGAAATTTCTCTAAACTTTCGAGTACTTTGCTATACTAAAGTTATCATCTCGTATGTGCACAACTCACTTTATTAAACAGAGAGAAATACACAAGTTTCTGGAAAGTTTAATGTAAATCAGATGCTCGTAAATCAAATAACAATTCTAGCAGAGTAGAGCAAAGAGAATGGGAGAGGGGAAGGAAGATGGGAGGGAAAAAGGGAGGATCATGAACTAAAATTGATTTCCATGCATGTATGAGTTTCTTGAGATGACCCCAACTACTATGTATAACTATGAAGCTCCAATAAAAAGGATCTCTTTCTCTCTCTCTCTCCCTCGTTGATATTTTAATTCTAGAAGGTCAATACACATAGCATGGGGGAAGAGACAAAGCCCAGGGCTTTAGAGGCTTAAAACCTATGGTCACCATTTAATGGTTACCTTAAATAATTCAATAACATCTTTGCCTTCAGTTTTCTCATTTTTAAATTATAAGTATTGTCTTAGGATGGTGGGATCATGGTAACAACTCACCACCATTCATTTCTCTGTTTTCTAAAATGTTTTTTATATTTTCCTCTTATAATTGTGTATATGCAGTTTTAAAAACTGCTTGGAACAACTGAAGACAAACACAATTACTTTTCAATGGTTGCTCTAAACTAGAGCAGACTCATTTCTGAACTTGGCTGTACATCAAAATCTCTATTTGAAGAATGAAATTCCACTACTGTGACTTGCCAATGGCAAGGTGCTTACCCTCAGCTTTACTGAGCTCCATGGCCAATTGTTCTCTGGCTCTGATTTCTTGGTGAAGGCGTTCTCGTAGTTCTTCTAGGCACTTCAGAGATTCTGCTGCTTCTTGTTTCTGTTTGAATGACTCCCGCATCAACTCTGTCTGCGTAACTTTTGCATGTTCGAGCTAAACCAGGAGGGAAAGAATACATGAAGGAAGATGAAGTGTTAGGAATACCAGTGTCATTTTCCATTAAAGTAAGGATTTAAAATAAAGGACATGCTACTGAGTTAGAGTCACTTAAAACAGTTCGAGTGAACATTAACATTAGTGGGTAGCATAAGTCATAGTAGACTCTATATTTGGTTTATTCTGAAAACCTTGGAATTCAGAGGCATTAAAAATATAGCCTTGAGGCCAAAGTTCTCAATCAGGAAGTAACTGAATCACCATCACTGAACCATTGTGTGAAATTATAAAAAAGTACCATCTCTACTTTAGTTATCTGGGCTTCTGTATTCATCATCTATTTACCTGTTTTTACTGAAACAACTACATGCAGGAAAAGAGACAAAAACAAAAACAAAAACTGAGCTCAAATGTTTCTAGTACTTAGTCCAAGAATTTAAAAAAATGATTATATGAATTGACAACAGGTTTACAGCAAATCTCATAAAATTTTGTAAATTTATATATACTTTGTATATCAGAAAGATATTACTGTCATGTTTAAGCCTAAAATGATAAGATGCAGTGATTTCTAAGGCTTTTAATTTAAAGTTAGACATCAGTAGTATATTATAAAATTAAGATAATATTTAAAATCTTATTCTTAAAGACTTTTGCTCTTCACACCTGAGTGTTATTTGCCATAGTTCTTTTTTTTTTTTTTTGGTATTGGGGATTGAGCTCAGGGGCACTTGGCCACTGAGTCACACCCCTGGCCTTGTTTTGTATTTTGTTTAGAGACAGGGTTTCAGTGAGTTGCTTAGTGTCTTGCTTTTGCTGAGGTTGGCTCTGAACTGGCAATCCGGCTACCTTAGCCTCCTGAGCCGCTGGGATTACAGGAGTGCGCCACCATGCCCGGCTATTTCTTTTATTTTACATTTGTTTTTAGTTGTAGATGAACACAATACCTTTATTTACTTATTTATTTTAATGTGGTGCTGAGGATTGAATCCAGTGCCTCACATGTGCTAGGCAAGTGCTCTACCACTGAGCTACAACCCCAGCCCCAATTATTATTGTTTTAAAAGGATGTTTAAATTTTATTTATAACCTATTATTTGAAAATGAATATACATATAAGACTCATAATGGAAAATTAAGCATAAATTTTAATTTATGAATTTCCTAAAATATCTGTGAAAATATAGTTACTTTAAAAAGGAAAACAATTTATGAACATCTTTACATCTTTAATTAGCAAGAATATTTTTCCTTTAAATGTGGATAAATACTATATGTTAATTTTTACTATAAAGAAAATGACCATGAACTATAAATTTTGTATACAACTACTCTCCTGAATTTAGTCACATTCCATATTTTTAAAATATATCAATTGCTTCTATATGTACATTATTTTTTATTATATGCTAATGACCTAGCAAATACATGAAATCTACAAGAGTTCAAAGTTATAAATAAAAGAGGTAAACTCAGGAATTCAATATTTGCAATAAAATAAATATTTGCTTTAGGATTAAATAAGCTTTTGCCCCATGCTCCATTTCACAAGACCTACCATAATTTAGATATTTACCATAAAACCACAAGAAATAACTTCAGTTTTAGAAAACAAAACAAAAATCTGAAGCAATCAAATACAGTGAGCTTAATATATTTTATTTATGATAGTAGTTGGGAATCACTTTGTTTGGGATAAGAGACCCCCTTTCAAATTCTCATTTAAATACTTTACATTTTAAAAACTCTTCTATACAGTTAAGGTATGATTTCTTTGTAATATCTATAATAGTATGAAGTTAATAGGAGTTTTATAAAACTTGATATTTTCAAAGTATTTAGTTAGCTCACATTACATTTCACATTACATTTAAAGTACGGATAAGCTTTAGTAAAGATTCTGTCACTTAATAAGTTGTAGGAGAGGGAGCAATACTATTCTGAAAACCATCTGGCTTGTTAAACATTAGCTAGCATGTACGGTTAAAATCACCAAAGTCATAAAAAGTGCTGAATAACTTGTAGTGAATCATTCACAACCTATTTAAGAATCAAATGAACCTGGAATACTGAATATGCAGGTATCTTTATGCTAAACATCCTTAGCAATGTTTAAAAAATAAGTTTCACATTAAAAGCAGAAAAAGATATTTCTCTACAGAATTAACAGACATATAGAAAACTGAAAATAAGTTCCTTTTGGTGTAAGAAAATCTAGAATACAAGTTTGCTTTTCCTTGCCTGGAAATACTGCCAGTATGCCATGGTTGTAAATATTTCCTAATTGGCTCAATGACAATTCACTTAGCCGATCTAGATATCACAATGCCTATCCTCTCAAATATAATCATTCCATTTTTAGTCCCATTTTTATTCAGGAATGATGTCATAAACATACAAAAACAAGAATCTTAAAGACAGCAGAATCTTTTATAAATGGCTTGCCTGGCACTGGAGAAATGTAATATTATCTCTTTATGCTTTCTGGAATTAAGAACACAGCCAAGGTGGGACTTTTAGACCAAACTGAGTCCTTTGATACATTTAGGATGAAGGAGCAGCAGCATATACCAAATAATAACAAAATATGGTTCTATTCCATTTTAACCTTATTAATAATACTTAAAATTCCATTTCTCATTATGCTTATATTTTAAACTAAATTAATTCTTTTATACTTACAGAATAAGGAGGGGTAGGCAGTGAAATTTTAGAAATAAGCTTTAATACATGCTCATTTCTTTTATGAACCAAGTGGAAAATAGAAGTATTAATAATTACTGAGTTATTTTCATCCAAATGATCACACAGAGGAAAAGGATATGGTAAAGGCACTCGAGATTCAACCTCATAAATATCTTCATCTTGTTCTTCCAACCAAGAGCCACTGATTTTGACAGTTGCCAAATAGGTCCTGTAAGAATCCATTCTAGAAGATGAAGCTGCCAAGCTTCTTCACTTTTCAGTTTTCCACTACATTAAAAAGTTCCTTCTAGTTTATTCAAGATATTCCATACTAGTTTCTGTTTAGCACCATCAAATACATAAAAAAAAAAATTCATACAAATGAACAATAAAAAGGATAAGAAAGTCCAGGGGGAAAAAACCCTACAAATCTAAAAACCAAAACCAAAACCAAACCAAAACAAATCCTAAATGTCTATCAGTCTTTATCCAAAGAATCGAAAACAAAACAACAACAAAAAAACTGCACAAAAAAAGCACGCACACAAACCACCACTATTTTACCTAGAATAGGTAAATCCTTGACAAATGAAAGAATGAAAAGATAAATGTATAATAAGCAGAGCAATAAAACTACTTTCAGTATCAAATATGTCTGTGGTAATAAGTAAGCCTTCCAAGCAGAACCTGGCAGGGAAGGTCAGGTTTTAAATATCCACAGCAGCAGTCTTGAGAAATGTAATTGCAACATTATTTCCCTTGGTCTTACAGCTTTGCCCTATTCAAAAGGAAATGCTCTTCCAAACTGAGCCACAGGATTCTAGTCAGTGTCCCCTGAGGGAAAGGTCAGAACAGAGGGTGTGGTTTAATGTCTTTACCTATATGTATACTGACAGGTGGAATGTGAATTAATACGCCCACAAAAAAGCCTGCCTAACAGGATCCAAGTTCCTTGAAAGGGTTATTTAGAGAAGTTTACAATGTGTCTAAGATAAGCTGGTGTTTTTCCACCCCACTAAAAATTGTTTTAATTAAAAATGTGAATAAAATATGAGTTTACATTACTGATCAGTTCTTCAAGTATATCAGACATATAATCATAATTATGTCTGGAAATTAAACTAGAACTTCTTTTTGATAATTCCTTAGATATAATACTTAAAAATTTTTTTTTTAGTTGTAGATGGACACAATACCCTTATTTTATTTATTACTGTGGTGCTGAGGATTGAACCCAGTGCCCCATGTATGCCAGGCAAGCACTCCATCACTGAGCCACAACCCCAGTCCCAGACATAATATCTTTGAGGAGCCACTGACAGTAAATACAGACAGTTCAGTTATAATTTATTTTCACACTGACTTATTTACAGAGTGTTATGTTAAGGGAAAAAAATATTTTTAAAGCCGCCTTGTATAAGTTGATAATTATACCACTTGAGGTAGCCTATGAACTGTGACTGAAATGTAAAAGCCCAAGTTGTATATGATAGTTAGCTTCAGGTAATTCCAGAAGCCCGAGTAATACTGAATGAACCAGTCATTCATAATTATAAAAGATAAATAACTTACTTCTTACTATTAAAAGATTCTCAATAATGAAAACTATTTTAAATAAAAGAAAAGATTCATTTTGGTTACTAGTAACTAAATATCCTAAACCCACAAAGTCTTTATCTAAATGGAAAAATCCATACTAAAGCAAGTGACAGGTTAAAAAATGCCTTATAATTATAGCCACTCTTACTACATAAAGTAGTTTGGAGAAGCTAGTTTGTTTCATAGCAGACTAATAACTGAGACAGAGAAAATAAAATTTTTTACATAAAAGTCCCAAAGCTGCAGGGAGATGGCATGTGGTTGGGGAGGTGCAGTTGCCTTTTAAAGTTCTGAAAAATTTTGTTTATTACTGTTTCTTATATTCTGCAGTTAGTCTGTGAAGATGTCTTAACACCTGTATGAGATGGGAGCCCTGACCTATGACTGGGGCAGCTAAATATGATTTTAATGAGGCTACAGCAGATGCAAAATCATCAATATCCTAGCTATTCAGCTTTATGAACGGGGGTGGGGGGTCCCACACCTTGCCTATGAAATGCCTCTCAAAATACGCTTTCCCTGCTCCCTTTGCAAATTACAGTTATTTTGATAATCATCTAATTTCTCTCATATGGGGTAAAAACAAAACTGTGGGTAAGAAATAATTCTTCATAAATAGCACATTTTAGTCAACGTAAGAATTAACTACAAGGGAAAAATAATTGGGGAGAAAAAAAGACTCAAAGAGTAACAGATAAAGATGACCCAGAAAGGGGCAGTCTTTATTAACTAGTACCATACTACATTAATTGATATTCAGAAAGAAGACCCTGAATTAAAATACCTTTAAATGATGTACTAATATTTTCACCCAGTTTTGGAAGCACATAAAACTTGTTTCTATGCACATAAAACAAAAACCTTTATAAATAAGGTATGTCCGCTTATGACTAGGAACGTGGGTCAAGGTAAGAAACTACAAAGAACAGTAAAAATAGACGAAAAAAGTCTTAAAAAGTAGTAAAGATGATTCTGGATGATGGCATATGGTGATTATGACAATAATTCAAATTACATTCAATTTTGTATTTTCCTCTAGTTTAAAAGCTTATGAACCTTTTTGCAAAAAACTTAAAATACAGTGACTTCAATTTCTAGAAGCACATTTAACTGTCCAGACTAGTTCCTTATCCTCAGGTTTCAGGTCAGGACTTTAACATATGAATGAAGCTATTAATTTACAGTACATAGCTACATTTCCCCAATGAAAAAGGTTTACATTAATCATATAATGTCAAAGTCATTTAACCTTTTTTCCCTTATAAATTATTTCCTTCAAATTATAAAACACTTCTGCTGCTCTTGGACTTTGCTTTGTTTACTTATTTCTCTAAGTTATTTAATAGAGAGACTAAATCCTGAATATATTACCTGACAGAACCCTGACTATTGCTAAGCATACTGAGGGCAACACTTGATGGCAAAATGTGTTTCAGCACTTATAGTTATGATTAAAACAAAAGAATGACTAAACAAAAAGCTTAGTCTGCTCTAAAGAGCAGATTTCCCTTTGAAAAATTATAGAAGCATGTAGCTTTGATTCCATTACTCTCAAAAATGAGAATTAGTAAACTCACAATAATGTTCTGTAATGAAAATCATTCTGGAAAAATGAATTATTCATTAATTTCTTCCATGGGATTTTTAAAATTTTTTTTATTTTTTTTTATTTTTTAGGGTAATGACGTTTATTTTATTTTTTCCCCTCCCCCCAACCCCTCTCACCCCTCTTTTCCCTCTACACAGTCCTTCTTTCCTTCATTCTTACCGCTCTCCTTAGCCTAACTCTAAACCTAACCCTAAACCTAATGCTAGCCCCTCCCACCCCCCATTATATGTCCTCATCCGCTTATCAGCGAGATCATTCGTCCTTTAGTTTTTTGAGATTGGCTTATCTCACTTAGCATGATATTCTCCAATTTCGACCATTTGCCTACAAATGCCATAATTTTATCATTCTTCATTGCGGAGTAATATTCCATTGTATAAATATGCCACAGTTTCTTTATCCATTCATCAACTGAAGGGCATCTAGGTTGGTTCCACAATCTGGCTATGGTGAATTGAGCAGCAATGAACATTGATGTGGCTGTATCTCTGTAGTATGCTGATTTTAAGTCCTTTGGGTATAGGCCAAGGAGTGGGATAGCTGGGTCAAATGGTGTTTCCATTCCAAGCTTTCTGAGGAATCTCCACACTGCTTTCCAGAGTGGCTGCACTAATTTGCAACCCCACCAGCAATGTATGAGTGTTCCTTTTTCACCACATCCTCGCCAACACCTATTGTTGCTTGTATTCTTGATAATCGCCATTCTAATTGGGGTGAGATGAAATCTTAGGGTAGTTTTGATTTGCATTTCCCTTATTACTTAGGGATGGATTTTTAAAATTCTCATTTTTAATTTTATTAAGTTTTATTTTATTGGCAAATAATAATTGAAATATTTTGAGGTAAAAAGTGATGTTTTCTTATGTGCATAGTTTGTGGACCTCAAATATTTATAACTTCTTTGTGGTGAAAATAGTTAAAATTCTCTCCTTTAGCAATTCTGAAATATACACTAACTATTATCACCATGCTGTGTAATAGAACACAGTCTTTCTGTCTGAAACTTTGTAGTCCAAGGAATTCCTAAGGAAATTTTTTGGTAAATAATCCACTGTGGCTCTAAATAATAACCTCTGGATTCCATAAAACTTTAATTATTGAAAGATTAATTCCCATAGAACAGATGTGTTTCTATTTTTACCTAACTGAAAAGTCAAGAATCTTTGAAACCATACTCTCAAAGATAATTTTTCTGCAGAATTGAAGATCACTGAACAAAGACTGTATTAAAGAGATTATCTTTTTAAGGACCTAAGCTGAGTCTCTAAGCACCTTTCATTACTGTATGTTGAAAGCTATTCCAATCAATTGGAAAACTATCAAACTCCACTGAGATAGTTCCTGTTAGGTTACCAATGATCTCTGGATTTCAAAATTTATTACTCAGTTATAGTTATAATTAAAACAAAAGAATAACTAAAGAAAAATCTTAGTCTGCTCTTTAATTCTTAAGATTCCCAGAAGGCAGAAGAAGTAGTGGTTAAGAGCATGGACTCTGAAACCAAAGTACCTGGGTTCACATTCCAACTCTACCACTTAACTTGTAAGCCTGGGCAAGTGACTTCTCTAACTGGTTTCTATGTTTCTGCTCTGCATGTACCCTCAACACCCTCTCTATCTATTCTAGTCTATTTTTAATGAGATAGTCAAAGTGATCATTTTGGAAAATACAAGTTAAATTCTCTAATGATCTAAAGATGGAAACAATCTATATGTCCTTTAAACAGTAAATGAATAAACTGCTACAGCCATATAATGGAATATCTCTCACTTATAAAAAAAAGTACAGGACTGGGGATATAGCTCAGTTGGTAGAGTGCTTGCCTTGTAAACACAAGGCCCTGGGTTCAATACCCACCACCAGAAAAAAAAAAAAAAAAAAAAAAAAAGGAACAAACTATTATTACACAAAACAACATAGATGATTTTTAAATGCACTTTGTTAAGGTAATGAAGCCTGACCCAAAAGACTACATGATATATGCTTTCATTTATGACACTTTGGAAAAAGCAAAACTGTAGGAGAGGAAAGCAAGCCAGTATTTACCACAGGCAGGAGGTGAGAGAGGGGCTGACGATAAAAGAGAAGTGGCTGGGAATGTTGGGTGATGGAACTCTTTGTATAATAACTGTAGTGATAAGATAAATGACTCTACACATCTGTCACAATAGAAAGAACTGTCCACAAGTGATTTTTTTTTTCTTATTCAGAATAAGGAAGAACCCAAAATGGAATAAAAAAATCACAACTTTATTATGATTGTCATAAATATTCATGTACTTATTATATTCATATATAACATGGTCAGGCTCCTACTGCACCACACTACCTAGTCAAGTAAGCAGAGGGCTGTTGTGATTTGGGGACTTGGCCTAGGGAACTGAGTGTTTCAGGAAGATCCCACACACTTGATTGTTGACTGATGGCAGCATTAATGATTAGGGAGAAGTTTTTCTCCCTCGTTGACTGTAAGAACAAAAAGTCTGTAAGAACCGCTGCTCACTTGTCATTTATTTGTCATTTTCCATGGTGATTACCAAAAGATTATAACCATAATGTGCATAATTTATAGTGGCATTAACAGTGGTCAAGTTCCAGGTCAAAAGTATGTAATAACGGTCAAGAAAGAAAAAGAAGGGCCCCTGTTACAGCTCAGTGGTAGAGTGCTTGCAAGCATGTGTGAGGCACTGGGTTCCATCCTCAGTACCACATAAAAAAATAAATAAAATAAAGTTATTAAAAAAGAAAAAAGAGGGGCTGGGGAGATAGCTCAGTCAGTAGAGTGTTTGCCTCACAAGCACAAGGCCCTGGGTTTGATCCCCAGCACCGCAAAACAAAACAAAACAAAACAAAACAAAAAACAAAAAAAAAAAAGAAAAAAGAAAGAAAAAGTATCACTGTTTTCTAGTAGAAAAAGTACAAATCTCAAAATTTAAACACTAATATGACTGAAATAAACACAAACCAAACAAAAAAGAATGATTCAGTATAGAATTATCTATACTATATAACTTTCACAGAATAAAAGGATAATTAAGATGCATATGCATTCAAGCTTTAAAAGTACTGAAAATGAGTAAGCTCAGCTGACTCAGTTGGGTAGCATACTCTAGAAGTGGCTTATGCAAAAGCATTCTAAAAGAGACAGATCCTAGGACTTAGGTTAATTAGAAAAGACTAAAAATGTAGTAAATCTTGGTAAAAAATGTGTATTTTCTTATGTAGACTATGGAATTTCACATTATGGACACAGCATTTACAATGTCAATATTTGAGTTTAAATAAAGTCTGCTGAACTTCAGGCAAAAGGAAAGGTGACTATACAATTCTCTGATCCAAGAGTATAATTTAATGTCTTAATAATACAAATGAAGTTGGATTTTATGGGTACCATTTCTTTACTAGAATTTAGGATGTTGATATTGAAAAATAAAATAACTCTCCAGTATTTTAGTGGAAGATGGAACCATCACTTATGTTTTTACTAACAGTCATTTTTTCTACTCTTGGCAAATAACACAAGTATTTGAGCCTTCAAGATTATTAGATGTCCTCTGGTTCTTTGTGATGCTCAAACAAATTTCCAAGTTACTGAAACAGAAGCTTTTAATCATTCTGTACATGCTATAAAAGAAAGCTCTAGAGAAATAAGAATTGCCCAAGGTTAAAAATTTCTTCTGTTATTTAACTACAGGTCCTCAGAATTAATCTATGGAAACATTTCTGAGACCTACATAAGCCGTATATTTACCTTAGTTTGGCCAGTCAATCAAGGTGCAAACCAGAAGATATATTCTAACTTTTTATTCCCCATTTCTCTCCCCAAGTGCTGGGGACAGAACTCAGCGCCTTGCACATGCTGGGCAGGTGCTCTACCACTGAGTCCCATAACAGGAGATACATTATGATGAATTTCCCTGACCAGTTAGGTGAATTCTCACTACAATGTATGGTATCTCAAGATTTTCTTTAAGGTATAATTCATATTCTATCACAGAAAAAAGGTTTAGTTTGTTTCCAAACAAAAAAGAATATCTGGGGAAATTCTAAGTGTCATGTCTGAAGACTAGTCAAAGAACAAATATTTCAATAGAACCATATGTTATTTTGATAATGCCTTCCTCAGTGAATCCCAGCAGCACGTTACAAGTGTCAGGGGGTGGGGTAATATATTGATAAGAGAAGTTAATAAACTAGTAGGTAGTTAACAAATTATTTTAAATGTCAATAATTGAAGAAATGGCCTAAAATCAATAACTTAACCCTAATATAAATGAATCAGGCATTAATATGCAAAATACATACTATTTGTCACAGTAATTAATAGTCACTGATATTGCAGAAACATGGATATTTAATTATTAGGGAAAAAAGTACCAAGGAAAGTCAGTCATCAGAACAAGAGCTCAAAGACAACCTTTTGACTTCTCAAACTTTATCTTTAAAGAACAATATTTTAATGGAAAAACTGCCCAACTAACTTCCTACCAAGAAATAGCTTGTAGGGTGAATTAATCTAGTCATATTTATAAAAAGAATGTAAAAACCTGGTGAAGGAATTTAAAGTTTGATTTGTAATACTGTAATAGTATGTTATGAAACATATAGTTTTAGAGATTCATTGTAGTATTAAGTTAAATAACATTTTAATGGAGTACTTCACACAATGGTGAGGTTAAAATCTCTTTTAATATAAAAAGAGTAATGTGTAACTATCTAGACAATCTAAATATTAAAACACCAGTGAGTTTTTGACCTGGAAGAGCCCATCATTACATTACCCTCACTACCTAAAAACAAGACTATTAATACCAATATTGGGTGTCACAAACACAATTATTAAAGAGAAGCCTAAAAAACTTCTGTGGGATAACAGAAATATTTACTCATTTATGCCCAAGATATTCAGTAGATATTAATAATTAAGGAGGTTACCTGATCGTTAGTTTCACTTATTGTTTCCAGAAGTTTTTCAACTGCTGTTTGTAGTCTAGAACTAATGTTCAGCATAAGTTCTTCATTCTCAGGATCAACCTCAGTAAGAGTAAAACTACTCCTCACGAGCTGACGTGACAACTCTGTTCCTTCCTCAGAATAAGAGGGTACAGATTCATCTATAACTAGAATAATAGTATGTTAAAGACATAAGTTAAAAACCAATTAATAATTATACTTTCAAATTTTAAAACCAAGTCATATTGAAATAATTTTTGAAATTACATGTCTTTTAATAACAGCACTATAAAAGATTGCAGAAATTACTATTTGGGTTATTTAGTAATTTTTTTAAATATTTTTTTTTGGGGTGCTGCAGATAAAATCCAGGGCCTTGCACATGATAAGCATGTGCTGTACCACTGAGCTATATTCCCAACCTGATAAAAACATTTAAGAAAACTTTTAATAAATATTTACCAAATGTCCAGCATGTAGAGTTTGCTGAGAAATGGGGACACAAAGGAGTCAAAATCTGTTTCCTATCCTAAAAGACTTCACGGTATAATGAAAAAATACACATATATATGTGAGAAAGAAAAAACTTTATTGTGCAGTGGGAGATAGCAAATTATTGAAGAATAGAATAAATGCTCCTATTTGGAGCAAACCTCTGAGTTTTAAGCACTACATTTTTGAGCACCACCTGCTCTGGCTACACAGTAAAAGAAATGAATAATTTAACAGCTTGCTACTTTCATAAAAGGTATACCGGGAAGCATTAGACTGGTGAGAATTTCTAATTTAACTATGAACATTGTTATCTACACTATCATTATCATTACACTTTAGAAAATCAGGCTGATGTGGGCTGATGATAACCTTTGCAACTGCAAAGTGAAATGTTAATAGTGTATGTGGAGATGCATAAACTGTTAGAAATTTGGGTCTGCAGACTGAGGGGTCATTTGCAGAAATATAAGAGCTGAAACACTGAAAGTGGTTACATCTGTTTTAGGAGTGATATTTAGTGAGAGAAGGAAAACAAAGTTGGAGCCTCTGTCTATCTTAAACTAATAAAAGAAGTGCTATAGAAAATATCAGATAGACAAGAGAGGGATGTTCCAGAAGAGAACATTTCAGAAAGAAAAGACTTCAGTGAAGTTATTTGCCTAGAAAGACAAACAAGCAAGGACTATCCTATGAATTTAATGACTGAAAAGTCAGTGTTGTCCTCTGAAAGAACAGTGTTGATACCGTAAGAACAGAAGCTAAAGGCAATGAAAGCAGGAGTCAATCTATTTTTGCCTATTCTCTCATCAAGTATGCTAAAGTCTACCTTGTGTGTGTGTGTATGTGTGTATGTGTGTGTGTGTGTGTGTGTGTGTGTGTGTGTGTGTGTATGTATATGTAAACTAAAAGCAACTGATAGTTATTTTTAACAGTATGAAGACTGTAGCATGTTTTCTGGTCCACAGAAGCAATCAATGGTGAGGAAAAGACTGAAGATACTGTGTACACAAGGGAACAAATCTAAAGCACAAAATACAGAAAACATATGAAACACAGAAACTTATAAATAATCACTGAAAGTTTTTTTTTGGAATAGCAACAAAAAATAGGCATTAAAGTACCTAGAAAAGGTGAAGATGTCAACTAGCTTAATGTATTTTATTAATAACATTTTTCAGGGCTGAAGGTATATAGCTCAGTAGGAAAGAGCTTGTGCTTGCCTGGTCTGAGTGAGGTCCTAGGCTCAATTCCCAGCACACACACACACACAAAAATTGAAGACAGAAATTATCTGAAATAATCTGAATATTTTACACTAAAGAAACAAATTTGTTTATTCCTATGAAACAAACAAATGAGAAAACAGCAAAATTATACTTACTCATAGTAACTAGTTTTGGGGAAAAAAATCTCAGGACAACAAAAAGAAGGGCTATTTCATAACATGTCAATGGAAATCAAGAACAGGCAATTTTGTGAACAGAATTATTTCAGAGTGGTGAAGAACCACTCACATATATGCTGTAAACATAGCAAATAATACTTATTCAAGTCTTTTAGACATGTACTTTATGAATTATAACCATTCATTTCCTGATGGATAACAAAACAGTAAGTTTCTCAGGGTTAAAGGAGGGTGAACAATATGATAGTGTCTTCCCAGCCTCAGTGGCTCACTG
Source organism: Sciurus carolinensis (assembly GCF_902686445.1). Taxonomy (NCBI): domain Eukaryota; kingdom Metazoa; phylum Chordata; class Mammalia; order Rodentia; family Sciuridae; genus Sciurus; species Sciurus carolinensis. The sequence goes on from NC_062220.1 coordinate 50,190,262, forward strand.
AAGATCTCTATGGTTCCAACTGGAAACTATTCACATCTAGCCTGACCCAAGTATCTGACGGATGAGAACTGTACTAAAGATCTGGAGACTTAAGAGATTTGTCCAAAGTCACAGTAAAAAAAAAAAAAAAAAAAAATGAGGTTTTCTTATCACTAACCCAGTATCCTTTCTAGAACATCCCACTGCTCTAAAAACAAGCTGAAACAAATGAACTTCAATCCCTGGACTCCTACAAGAAGGATAAGCATTCTACCCCTAAACTATCACAATGCAGACCTAAAGGAAATTTTCTTTCAACACAACCTGGGGAACTCATTTTTATGAACTGATCTAATATATATACTCAGGTTCAAGTGATTTGACATTTGGCTCAAAATTTCCTTTCAATTTCATAAACTAGTTTGCTTTTATGAGAAAGTGAACATTAGCATAATCATTTATTTTTTCAAGTGTTAACAAGTTCATACGTGTTTAAATCTAAACAAGTTCAGGCTTGAAGGTTGAAACTACATCACAAGTGATACTTTAAACAACAAATGTTACTTCACAATGAGATTAAGACTTAATTCTGTCTGTTATGGTAAATAACATAAACCTTTCAAAAGTGTGTTTTAGTTTTTACAGAAATGTTTCCATTAAAAATATGAAAGAATGTCAGAAGAACTTCTTACACATGGAGCATATTGTCAATATTTTAAAGTCAGTATTTTCATCAATTTTTATAAAAGAAATGTTTTAAATCATAAACTCAATTAATTCAACATATCCCTTAAGAAGCAGAATACGTAAGAATACTCCAATGATACTTAATTTTATTAATAAGAGTAACACAGCCAGGCATGGTGGTATATGCCTATAATCCCAGCAACTTGGGAGGCAGGGACAGGAAGAGAATGGCAAGTTCAAGACCAGACTCAAGAACTTACCAAGGCTCTAAGCAACTTAAAATAAAAAGGATTGGGATATAGCTCAGTGGGTAAGTGTCCTTGGATTCAATATCTGGTACCAAACCAAACCAAACAATGATTGGTAAATATGAAAATATAAGATTGAGTTAATTAAATGGATCAGCAAAATTATCTGTGCAACAATTTTTTTTTACACAATGTATTTTTTAACTTTGGATGAAGTTTTCTTCTTGTAACATTTTTTCAGAATCAGTCAACAGTTAAGTAATTACAAATTTTAAGGATTTAATTAATTCACATGTACAAATGGTTGTAAGTAAAATATTAAGTACTATGAATTAATCTTGCCTTGAATGGGAATCTCAGTGCCTCCTTCACTAGACTATGCACTGCTGTAACGTAGAGACTATAGGGAAACTGCTGAGTAAATGTTTGTAGAATTGAATGGATAAAATTGCTTATAATTAACAAACAATTGCTAAGTATTTTAAACAGAAACAGATTATCTATAGATACAGATAGTGAATAGTAGATCTGCTTTCTTAAAGAAAATGGAACAAAAATGTCATCCTCTGCTTGAGTTCAATTATCAATTTATCCTTTTTTATAACTCAACACACTGCTCTAGAAGTAGTATGCTGTTGTTTGATGAATATTTCAGTAGCCATTTTGAGAAATGTCTATGAGAAATGCTAACAAAAAGGCGAAAATTATTTTTGTAATCTACAGAACATTCCTTAGAGTGTCTTTTGAATATAGAAGTCAATCTAGTCTAGCTCTTACCAATAGAACAGAAAAATTCCTCCCTAGAAGATTAAGTTAAACCAGTTAATTATCTTAAAAATAATTGATAGCTACTTTTATAAGTTTTAGGTATTTTCAAACATTACCTAATTCTTCTCTATACATCAAGGTCCATCTGTAGACATAATAGTCCTTGATTGAGAGTTTAACCACAAGTTAATTTGAAAAATGTATCTACCAAGTTTGAAAACAGTAAATGTGGAAGGAAGGTTTAAAAGACAGTATTATTTCATCTCTTATTTTACTAAAAGCAGCTTTGAAAATTACTTTTGAACTCACCTGAGGTGTCTTTTAAGTCAATTTTATTTTAAATTCCAAATCAAGCTTTTCTCTGCACTTAAAACATACTATTGGCTAACTAGTAAATAGGCAAACCTTGTAATTAGAATACTTTTTCATTTCTCCCCATGAAGCTTAAAAATTAGAATGTTTTCAAAAATTGTAAAAACTGGCATTTCAGAGCATTTCCCTCTACCTGGGAAGAAGTGGTTGGATGTGAAATGGTAGTAAACTCTAGGCTTGATCTTCTTCTAATTTAAGAATTCAGGCCCTATTTTTCTAGAAGCACCTGACAAAACTTTCTTCCCTTTGATTTCCTAATTTCTTCTCTAGCAAGGAATAAGGAACTGAAAATACAAGACAGAATAGAGGTCAGCAATGTGATAGTAAGAAATTAAAAGAAGAGCCCAACTTACACAGCTAGAGGAAGAAGACAAAATTAGGAAGATGGCCATGTCATATCAGGACCTAATTTCTATATCCACACTAATCTGTCAACCACTTTTCCAAAAGGAAGAAAGGACCTAGCAGAGGATAGTCCCAAGATAAGACCAAAGCTTCCGTTTCTTATAATGACATTCTTCTAACCATCTCAATGTAAAACTGGTTCTGAATTCCTACAAGTTCTTTACTCAAAGCTCTTCTTAATTTATAGGGTGGTGATGTGGAATTTTTCCTTTATACGTGGAGAAATGAAAGTCTTCTGGTTTAAAGGTATATATGATGGCAACTCTAAGACATTCACTTGCAAATGCTATACAATAATACATATAGTGCTTTGAAAAGAGTGGTTTTATATATTTGTGTTTGGAGGTGCATTTGTTGAAAAATACTCGAATATTCTCTCTTCTATATTTTCCACACATAGAAAGAGTGCCTTGAACTCAGCAAGACTTGTTGAAGATGATTATTTCAAAAGTATATGTAACTAATATTACCTCCTCTTGTGTGTTCCTCTTGGACATTTGACTTGTGAGATATCTCTGGCTCTGATCTCCAAATCAGGCTGACAGATGATTGGCCTTTACTAGATCTATCTAAAATTCCAAGAACATGGCGGCCAATTGTTTCTTCGACAGCTGCTGTTGTCTTTACAACTTCTAATAGGATCTTTAAAAGTCTGTTATTAGTTTTCTGGAGTGCAAACCTATAAAGAAACATTTATTAAAATATTTAATCTTTTTATAGTAAATCCTTTGCTATTATCTCACAAAAATGCAATGAAAAATATGTGATTGGAAAAATACCATATAGATTTGCTCTATTAAAATAATACATAATGGCACCTACCATGAAGTACCTTCTTTGCTTTTAATTTATTTTAAAACTATATTATAAAGTAATTTGATTTCTCCTAGAAAACAAATGTATAGCTATAACATTTTAAAATGTGTATTTTATTGACCTGAAAGAAATCAAATAATTACATTTAAAGATAGTAATTAAATTAGAAGAAAACGTAAAACTCAAGTTTCAAAAAGTGTGGTAATACCAATATCTAAGTTACTGAATTGGTAATATTGTTCATGTTTATTCAAATATATCGCTTATCTTTTTATGTGTCAAACATATTTTAAGATATAATTAAGAATCCCACTAGAAAAAAAATGGTAGTATTTCCACAACTTCTTGGTGATAAACTAGATGTTTACTGTAACAGGCAAAGACCTACTTTTAAAAAGGTTTTCAGTGAAACTACACTCAGTCAACACCACAGGGAATATTATAGACTGTTTTTTATTACAACCAGACACAAAAATATCTCTAGTTACACATACTACACTCAGCCAGTAGGAAAAGAAACATATCTTCAACTAAGTAGAAATAACAGCTCATCTTTTTAAAGATAAATAATATGTTCTTATCTTAAAATTAGAAAATATTTTTAATCAGCCTCCAAAAGATCTCTGCACTCACTATTAACATTTTAATGCCTATATTTCTAGACTTTTTTTTCTCCTCTGTCTCACTCAAATATATACACATTTTAAAAACAAAAGGGATCATATTGGACAAAGTGTTTTGTAAGCTTTCTTTTTAGCTTAACATGAACATTTTACCACATGAAGAAATGTGCTTCCATAAATGGTGATTCAAAGTACAATGAATTAATTTTATGAATAACTGAATAACACGCTCATCTTAAACAGTTTAATTCAACAGAGATACCACAGTGGCAAACTTCATATTTAATACATGTAGGCAAAATAAGAAACTTTCATAGTAAAGATCCCCTGACCTAAGAGACTTCTCTCACCCTCGCATTGTAGGAGATTACTAACAATCAGGTTTAAAGGGTATCTGTTTCACAGGCACATGACATACCTATTTTAAGATCAGGTAATATATGGAGAAGTTTTCCTTTAGTATTTGTCAAGCCAAAGAAGATAGTTCTATTTTTGTACCTAGATCAAATTCTCTGCTTACATAATCAAGAATATTAAAAATAAAACCCCAAATAATTTAGATAGCAGGAAGTAAAGGGTTTTAATTCCTCAACTTTTATAGAAGTTTTGTGCAAGCCCCAAATCCCAGGAGTTGGATAATGTGAACACACTTCTACTTAAGAGAAATGATTAAAACTGATAAAATGGTGAAAAGAAATAAAGATGAACATTCATTTTATCAAAATTCACTATAAAAATTCCTCAAAATCAAACTTTCAAGTTTATAAAATATGTTAGTGATAATATAAAATAAACAAAGCGTTTATTTTATATTGGCATGGTAACTCTAATTTTCATACACTGTCTTTCTTGTTTGAGTTCCATACTGATTGTGTTCCATACTGATGATCCAATGGGGAAGCCAAAATCTTAGGGGCCAAATTCCTCCATGCAAGCTGAGGAAGGAGGTTAGGAGGACACAAAAGGGTTGACAGTGACAGAAATCGGAAAAGGAGGAAATTAAGTTAGTGGATATTAAGTTTTAATTTAAAATTTAAAAAATTATTTTCATTTGAACAAAATAAATTTTAAACACTGTGCTTAAGGACCTTAATATTAATGTAGGATAATTATTCTCACATAGTATAGTTTTATACATTTTAATACTAACATTTACAAAATGAAAGGGAGGTTTTGTTAACATTGGTCATTAACTTATTACTGCTAATTTATTACTACTGGGATATGGATTAAAAAGGTCTCACCTGTTATGCCATGAAAGCATGAAAGAAACTAAATGTTGAATATTTACATATACAGTAATATTTTTTCTCAACATAAACAAACCAGAGAATAGTTTACACTGAATCCATGCCCATACACTGAAGAAGGAAAAAAGAAATAAGCTCACAGGTAGAACTTTTTTTTTTAGGTTACAAAACAGCATTAAGAAGAATAAAATTAATCAAGAAAGGTCTGATGTCCAAATAATAATAAACATTTAAAGTAAAGTTTATGACCAAGAGCCAATTAAAAATTTTAGTAGATAAAAAGATTTTAAAATTTATAATTTAATGACCAAAAATGGATAATCCTTTTACATACTACACATATATGGACATCTTTCATACATAGTATTTTTAAGATAATATACATGTACAAGATATAAATATGGATGAATAGGGTTTATTACATTTTAACAACCATTTTAATTGACTTTGCACTGAAAAAATACACGTTTCATATACCTTTCATTGGACAGAATATCAGGAGGTACATCTTCAGGTGTTCTGTCCAATTCCTTTTCTGTCAATGTTTGTTCTTCAGCCTCCCTTGGGCTTTCATTTTCATTCTGTTTAAGTTTGTGCAAAGGCAGAGAGGACAAGACAGAAAGAAAACCTGTTATCTTAGAAACAGCATGTCATTCTTCTTTATTGGTATGACGTGAAACAGAAACTTCTGTGCACAAAGTAGATACTGCTTGAAATAATATTTAACTATATTTTATCAAGAGATCAGCGTTATCAATAAAAGGTGAAATATTCTAGTGCAGAGATGAAAAACATTTTAATGGTTCAAACTAATACATGCTATACAGTGTGATAAAAAAACGTTGTTAGGTTGCTCCTTGGTGAAACATCAGTTGCTGCTACAGCAATGCCAGATTCAAATTATCTTAAATAGAAAGCAAGGACTTTGACTCCACCTACCTTACATGTAAGTGCTTACCAACATGTTAAACTTAGTACCTATAAAAATACATCTCACACCAACAATAAAGACAAACAAATCCTATTGCATTGTTGATCCACTGTTCCTAAAGGCACCAAAGTCCATACTACCTGTGTTTGCGTACTGCTGCTGCGCAGCTCACAACACAGCTTCTCTCTTCCAGCTAAAGACAGCTGCTTGAGTGCTTCCAGTTCCTCTAAAAGCACCCTTTCTCTCTCTGAAATCAGGTTTTCATTATCTAGTGAGGACCTCTAAATAAGAAAAAAGGTCATAAGAGAATATTGTTTGCGATAGAGGTAAAAAGCAGAAACATCAAGCAGATTTCTTTTAACCTCCTGGGACCCAAGAGAACTTAATTCTATCTGTGATTCATATTCCATTATTAGGGGTTAAAAGGCATATACGAAGTTCAATGCAAAATTTAAATATCCAGGAATTTGTATAGTTCAAGTACTATTTTTATGTCAATTTTGCATTGAAATTTTAGAAGTCTGAATTCACAAAATGCAATGAAGAAAAGCAAAACTGATTTTTCCAAATGATATATTCTCAAATACCAATTTTCCTATTACTTTATATTTAAAAGAGAAGCATTTATGTTAAGCATTCTCTCTTTTTAGTTTTAGTTTTCAATATTAAATTCAATAAATTTGTTTTCATAAGAACTTTCATGTAAATATTTCTTGCTTTTCTGCAATAATTTTGTGAGTATATTTTATACATTAGTTGACAAGAATACAGATCCCAAATACCATGGAATATTTAAATTTAGACAAAAAAGGGATAAGAATGTTATATAAATTTGAATTTCTCTAATCAACAAGAGATGTTTCCTGGAGATAGTTCCAGAAAGAGACTACTTCAGGAGATTTCCATTCATGATTAAAAAGATGGATTAAAGATAGATAAAGATAAACCATGGAGAAGCTAACTGGTGGACTCAGAACTATAAATGAATATGGATAAAGTGAATGACAGCAGCTATATACTCAAGTACTCCAGTATAATATTTCCCAAACTGTCAAAGACCTTCAGCTATGTATGGTCAGTAAAAAAAAAAAAAAAAAAAAAATTAAATTAATCTTGTAGCCATGCTTCCAGTGCTTGAAAGGCAGTTAAATAAAATGATAATGCACATTATACAGTTGAGTTAGGTATGCCTAACACAATCTAAATTTAGCTGATCCCAGGACCTTCCTGGTGTTACGTATTTATAACTTATTCATATCTTGGTAAAATAATTTTGACTTTTTAAAAAAAAAGTCACATAAAAAATACTGTTATTTCAATTGAGGAGAAAGGGACTCTAAATTCCATACCTGGGCTAACTGTCTATTAAGTCTCTTAATCTCTTCTTGTAGCTGTTCCTGATCCTCTCGCTGTCTCTCCATTTGTTGCATGTGCGCTTGCCTTATTAGTTCTGTGGCCTGTTGATGTTCTTCGTATTGTCGTACAAGTTCCTGCCTCATGTCTTCCAACTGTTCTTCATTTGCTATGAGCTGTCTAGAAGCATCCATGCTTGATACCAACATTTCACTATGAATCTTTAATAGTGAAAAAGCAAGCAAAAAATTCAGCCATAACACATTTTATGGCAATTTGTCAGCAATGATATTTTAATTAAACATGAAAGCAATTCTATTAACACCATATAGCACCTGAATTTTAGTTTTTTTATTAAACAAAAGTAAAAATCACTTTTTTAAAAGAAGTATTTTTCTTAATTAAAAGAAGGATTTATTGTTTTCTGATAAAGGTAGCAATTAGTTGAGGTAACATATCTTCAACTAATAAGAAAAAAAGAATTAGTATGGAGATAGTAAGATGCTTTGAATAGTTTTCTTAAATAGGTAGCAATTTCCTTAAATGCTCTTATATTTAATTAGCAAATCTTTTGGTCACAGATATTGCAGAGTTATAGCATAATTAATCTTTAATTAGTTGAAACAAAATTAATGCAGGTATAACTTACAATGAGATTTTAACATGTACAATGTCCATAAGACAATGAAGAATACTATGACTGACTTGTTTTATACTTAATACTAATATTGTTTCACGTAACCATATACCTTATAATTAGTAAATTACATTAATATATGAATCTAAGTCAAGACTGGAATTGATACTTTCCTTCTCTATTAAGCAGCATTATTGCTACTATTTTTAGACTTAAGAAAAGTCACTACTTTTTAATAAGTTTTTCTTTTTTGTATGCAAAGAACCATACTTACAGATTCTCTAACTATAAATTTTTTGTCTTCGTAGGACATTTCTTCTGAAATAGCCAATTTTTGAACCTCTGACTCTAGTATATCATCAAGATGATTACTGTTTGATAAGAGAACTTCATCTTCTCCTAACTCTTTACTAAATGGTTTAAAGTCTTCTGTAAATTTCACAGCCATTGCCTCAGAAATCTGGTGATCAAACTGACCCTGAGATAATTTACTTTCATTAAAATAATGTTTTTCTTTTTGTGGATAGAAAGTAAGTGATTGTTTTGATGATGTAGTATTTTCTTTTTCCTTTGACAGTCTAGATAGTTCAGATTGTTGAGCAAATGCTATGCTCATTGACACGATGACCTAAAGAAACAAAAAAGGGTTAGAATTTTAAAAGTGGGTTTTTACTCAAAATTATATGAATTAGAAAAAAGCCTGCCCTCATAGGTTTAAACAAAAATAAATTCTCTGATAAAGTGATACAGAGAGAAACTATTTTTCAATGAATTTAACATCAAAGTGTTTTACTGACTGCTTTTTAAAATAAAACACAAGTATATATTTTTCTAACTTCAACAGCAAAAAATGCTCAATACGAAAACAAGAAAATAAGTCTTTATATTTCTTCCTTCCAAGAAAATTCACCATAACACACTAGTAAACAAATGTTTTTCTTCTTCTTTACATATATATATATGAATTGATACGGATAAGCATTTTCCTACAAAAAATGTGACCAGGATAAAATTATAATAGGTTTTTTTATACCTTATTTATAGTAAATATCTTTTTGAATCATATAACACATTTCTATATAATTTATAATGGGTTCAAAGTTTCATATTACACAGATGTATATTTATTCAATCAATTTTCAATTATTGGACATTTACCCCGATTCCATTCTTACGCTATTTAAACACCACTGTGATGAAATCTTATAATTATATAATTGTACATACCTTTGTTATTTCTTCACAATAAATTTCCTGAAGTGGAACACTGGATTTGTATGAACTGGTAAATATGGTTATTCATTTCAATCTCATCTGATTTTCTACTACAATTACAATCCTGAATCCTGTTTATTTTAGTACCTCCTAGGACAGGTATTTAGGAATTCTGACCAGCAGGTTTGGCTATTACAAGTTCCTAAGGCTTTGAGAACCAAAGTATCAATAACTTTATTTCAAGTCCTAACTTCACTGATAATCTGCAATGAGGGAAGACTGGATGCCATAAACACAGGAAGAAGCATGCTTGGAGCCAGAGTACCTACTGATCTTCTCAAACTGTTCTTCCTCATGGTCCAGGTCATTACAGAACTTTTGGCTTTAATTTCCTGCCTTGAACTTGATATATCTATCTGGGGTCCTGATTCCTGGTTCCTGCTAGCCTACTTCTTTTCAGATTTTGTGTTGTCCAGCTGCTGAATAGAATCTGCTTCAACAGAAATAATACTGATGACAGCAAGACCAACAGTAGAGCTGCAGCGGCAATTACTAAGACCTCGTATTATTTAATTTTGTCCTCATTATAAACTACAAGGTAGGTTACTATTCAATTGAACAGAAGAGGAAACAAAGGAAGACAGAGATTAAGCAATCTGACTCCAAAATACAAAGCAAGTAAGAGAGGGAAGCTCCAGTGTAAAAACCTGCAGTCTTACAATTTAACTCACTTTCTAAAAATGTAACATTGTACAATTACCCCCACCATCTGAATAGGTCTGCCTAGAAGCATTTAGGAGTAATTATAATACCAAATCAAATGCTTAGAAAATTGAAGTGCAACAAGCTGAGGAACCATGTCAAAGGTTATATCTAATCAATGGTAGAGCAGAGATTTGAATCAAAGTTTGTCTAACTATAGAATTTGAGCACCTGAAACACTGTATGTTATATTCCATCTGTCTAAACGCTCCCATGACTACATCGTGCCTACCAAACTGAATGTCTTGGATAGCTCTGCAGCTCAGGCAGTGGATTTGGTAATAATGTTCTGACAGTCATCTGGAACACAGGCCCATTACAGCAAAATGTCAAAAGATAAAGATGAAAGAATTAGTTAACTAAATGCCACAACTTAGCAAAACATATCTCTAATCTTTAGCTTTTGCTTTAATTTCCTGTCTTGAATCTAATCTGCCTGTTTGTCTATTTATACTAAGAATACAACGTGGAAAAACAAAAATGATTAAATATATGAAAGAGAAGCAAAGAAGTATGAGGGACAGAGCAAAAATGTTCAACCAATATGTAATCAGTTCCAGGAGGATATAATAGAGAATAATGGAAAGAATATTTCATGAAATAAGGGCATTTTTTTTTTTTAGTTGTCAATGGATCTTTTAAAATTTTATTTATTTATATGCAGGGCTGAGTATTAAACTCAGGGCCTCATAGATGCCAGACAAGCACTCTACCATCGAGCCACAACTCCAGCCCCAGCATTTCTTAACAGAAGATGACACTCTCAAGATTCAAGAACAGCAATTAATTATAAGAAGAACAAATAAGTAAAACACCAAAAACAGAATATCTTAAAGGTTTCCAAAGATATACCTATAAGGGAATAACAAATTGACAAGAAGCTTCTCAAAAGAAACGAGAAATCAAGAAAAAAGTGACATTCTATATTTGAAGTTCTGACATAAAAACAATTGTCAACTCTGATTCAAATGGTCAATAAAATTATTTTTCATGGCAAAAGCGAAAAAAAAAAGACAAATAAAAATAGTTTACTCTCAACAGATCATCAGCAATAGAACTTCTGAAGGATGTCTTTCAAAAATCAAAAAAATTATCCTAAAAGGAAAGCCCTTTTAAAGACGCAAAAAAGGATTAGAGCATAAAAAAACATTTCTATAGGTCTGGGGTATGGTTCAGTGATAGAGCACTATGGTGGGCAAGGCCCAGGGTTTGATTTCTAGCACTGCAAAACTAAGCAACCAAAAAAAAAAAAAAGACAATAAACAAAACTCACAAAACTTTGTACAACACACATACAGACATATACGTGGACAAAATACTGATAATATAAAGCACTAATTATATTTTAGTTGTGAAGTAAAATAACACAAAACACACAAGACATGTTATTCCTTCTGGGCAGCATAAAGGAAGTCTGCTACAGCCACTTTTCTACTGATTACAACCAAATACTCTGAACAAAAAGCAACTACCTGAGAACTCTGAAAAGTAAACAAAGGCAAGACAAATGTCTAAGGGAATCAAAACTTTCAGAGGTGATCGGTATGGGAAAGGCGAATCTGTGTTCTGAACCTAACTGGAAATTATCTGCAAGTCCCAAAGATAGGGATCAAAAAACACCTAAGTACCCCACTAAACAAAGAAGTCATCAAGTGAATATATTTGGATTTAATGAAAATTCGTGGAATGTGCCATTAAGCAATACTTACAGGGAAACATATAGCAGTAAATGTGTAAATCAGAAAAAAAGAAAGGTCTTTAGGAAACTAGAAAAAGAATAAATTAAACTCAAATTTAATAGAAACAAGGAAATAAAAAGGATAAAGAGTAGCAAACTCTTAAACTATCAAAGCTCACTTGAAAAGAAACAGATAACCTAAATGAAACTCAATCTATTAAAGAAAATGGACTCAAGAGTCTAAAAAAAGATCAGCAAAATGACTCTAGACTCAGCTGATACAATGACAAATTCTATAAAATACTTAAATAATATCAATTCTACATAAATTCCTCCAGAAAACAGAGGAGGAAGCAATAATATATTTCAACATTTTATGAGGTCAGCATTATCCTGGTATCGAATTACACTCCAGTTATGTATCATCTATCAAAGTGCATTAATGTATTCTACTGTCATGTACATCTAATTAGAACAAATTTAAAAAATAAAAAAAAAAGACATTACAAGAAAATAAAATGATAGCTGGGCATAATGCTGACTGCCTGTAATTCCAGCTACTCTGAAGGATGAGGCAGGAGGACCACAAGTTCCAGATCAGTCTGGGCAACTCAGCAATAATCCATCTCAAAATTTAAAAAAGGACTGGGGACATAGCTCAGTGCTGGAGTAACCTTGCATTCAATTCCCATTACAGCAAATAAAATAACTACAGATAAAATTTCTCATGGACACAGACATACATATCCTTGACAAAATATGAATAAACAGAATACAGCAATATAGAAATGGAAGGGGTTGTCTCCAAAGGGGAATGAGAAAACTTTGGGGCGTGATTAAAATGAGTCTCTTTATAGCTTGCTGTGGTATAAGGTATTACAACCATTAAACATTCATTAAAACTCATAAAACTTTGCATTTATAATTGGTGAATTTCATATTTTATAAATTATATCTCAATAAAGATAACTATAAACAACAACAAAAACCTAACTATATGCTAGGCCACAAAGGAAGCTGTTGAAATTTTTAAAAGTTGCTATCACTTTCTTTTGCATTTGCATTTAGATTAGAAATGAATGATGGAAATAAATGTAAGAACTCTGTGGTTTGGAAACTAATAATTCAGAGTTGATCCATCTTACTTTTCTCTCCCTTCCCTTCACTATACTAACAAAATACCACTATACCAACTGTGCTTATAGTTAATTCCTTGCCTACTATTATTCCTATTATTGTCCTCTTTTAACCCATAGGGAAACAAGATTCAGAACTTAACTTTCCTAAGGTAACAAATCTAGTAACACAGAATAATAAGAATTTAAAATATGATATACACAATACCAAATCTCATGGTAATTACCATACTATGATAATTTGATAGAACACTGGAGAAATTGACAAGAAGCTAAGTAGAAAACTTGCATTTCTCTAAGACCCAGATAATGGAAGGTATATAAAAATGATGGTGCCTTACTTTTTTCACTCTGATAATCTAGGAACTGGAACTGCACATTTCACTCAGACATAATATATGACTAAGGTCTCATGGTCCAGATGTTTTCCTGGGTCTTGATCTCCTTATCTAATTTATGCTTTCCCTAATTTCTTATGTTTTTCCTTTATATTCTATCAATGCTCCCCCTTTAAAAACACACATTCTCTATACTGCTTTCCAGAGTGGGGCACCAATCTGCAGTGTCACCAGCAATGTATGAGTGTACCTTTTACTACCGTGCTACAGCCACATCAATGTTTATAGCAGTTCAATTCACAGTAGCTAAGCTATGGAACCCACCTAGATGCCCTTCAACAGATGAATGGATAAAGAAAATGTGATATACACATATATATACGTATACACACATACAACGGAACATTACTCAGTCATAAAAAAGGATGACTTTTGCCAGTAAATGGATGGATCTGGAGACAATCATGCTAAGTGAAATAAGCCAATCCCCCAAAACCAATAGCCGAATGTTCTCTCTGACATGCGGATGCTACAACAAGGAGTGGGGTTCGAACTTCAGTGGATCAGACAAAGGGGAATGAAGGGTAGGGTTGGAGATGGGAACAGGAAAGATTGTAGTATGAACGGGACATAAATTTCCTATGTTCAAATATGAATACACCACCATTGAAATGTGACATCATGTATAACCGCAACAATGGAATCCTAATTAGAATATGTTATATTCCATTTTGTATATATGTCAAATTATACTCCACTGTATTGTATATCTAAAAATAACAAATAAGAAAAAAAGAGTATGTTCTCCACTGGGACTGTTATGTTGGAAGAGTTGGAATATTATAAAAAACAAACAGGCAAACAAATTCAAAATTCAACAGCTCCAGTATTAAAATGGAAGTGGTTATGTGTGTTTTGAAAAGAAATACAAAGACAACCAAAATGGAACCGTAAGAGTAGAGTAGGTTATACAGTTGATATTCAAGCGTTGAAAAGAATAACTCTGGGCATAGTAGCTACAATTCACATTTATAAAACTCCTCCACTTAGCCATGAGTTATAATGTTCAGTGGTAATCCTCCATCAGTATCTGTATTTATATCTAATATCATAATAATTTCTCTGGGTGGAGCTAGGCAAAGGTAACACATAGAGGACCAACCACCTTCTCTCTTCCTAACTTTTCCCTAACTTTTAGAAGGCCAAACTCCTTCACGTGGTATCTATCCACAATGTAACACATACATAAAGATTTACGGCATTCTGAAAAATTTCTAATTACTATTCTACATCAAGAAAAAAATGTTCCTCTCAATGAAAAAACCACAGAACATTCTATGAAGCAGTAATTATAGTTTATACTGTTACATGACTATTTGATGGACTATATATGAAATTTACAAATAAAGACAAAGTGCATACCATCAATAAAATCTGGTTTTTTTTTTTTTGACAATTAAAAGAAACAATAAACCAAGAAAGTCTTCCAGATAAACTATAAACTTACCTTAGCCACTTCTTCTTCTAATCGCTCTTGGTATTGTTTTTCCAGCAACTTAACCATATTTGTTTCCTGTGTCACTCCAAATTCATCAGAAAACTAAATTAAAAAGCAAAATATGACAATTCACACTAATCTTATACCATACCATTTATTTTTTATTTTTATTATTTTTATTTGCAATGCTGGGAATTGAACCGAGGGCCTTGTGCTTTTGAGGCAAGCACTCTACCAACTGAGCTATACCCCCAGTCCTATACCATTTATTTTTAAGTTTCTAATCTTAAAAATATTCTCAAAATATCGCTATTTCTGAACACTCCCAGTAAAAATAAATTTTAGTTCTCCTTTAACAAAAAACACTCATTATAATAATTCTACTAAATAATTACACTTATTGTGGACTTAAAGATGCAGAGAAATACATTTATGTATTTATAATTATTACCATAAATTCAAGGGTGGATGAAGGATACTTAAATATAATTACTAAGACATGTGTAAATGTATATTTCATTTTAAGCAAAATGCTAACAAGTGGCTATGTTTGATAATTACAAGCAAATTTTCTTTACTTCTTGGTATTTATTAAAAGAACACAATTTTCCACAAACACAAATTACTTTTATCAATTAAAAAAACCTTTTATTTTAGAAATGTAGACATACTGTCAACATGAAAGTATTTGTTTATTTACCAATTATCTGAATTATAAGGGATGAGTGTGGCTAATATCTCTCCTTCATATCCAGAATGAGGAAGGGCATGATAAATGATCTTTATTTTTACTAGGACTTAGGACTTTATTGGATGAAGATGAAGACACATTTGGAAGTTTGAAAAAATTTATGAATAATACAATGTTGAGGAGAGGCAGAGAGTGGTTTAATGGAAAGCACTGCAAAAGGTAAGAACTTTTTAAAATCATGACCTCTGCTGAAAGAGGGTCTCCACCATTATTCCAGTACTAGTACCTTGGGTTTTAGGGAATCCTAGATACTATTGTGAAGATGCCCTATGCTTCCATAAGGGAAGGAAAAAACTATGTTGGCCAGGGTACTGAAGCTGATTTGTTAGAAGCCAATAAAGAAATGTTACAAAGAAAAAATTCAAACTGTAACATGGGAGGAAAACCCTCAAATTTAACTCTCTCTGTTTTTCTATTCTATGAAAATATATTAGATTTCTATATACATTCTGGATCTTTTATATAAGGTTATTATCCCTATGCTAATATAAGAGCTTGCCTAAATGGTAAACATGGCTTACTATGCCCAGACTCTGCACATACTATGGTTTGTGCTGAATACACACTTTCCTTTTGAAAGTATAGGTTTTGGTATGTGCTAGGCAGAGGGGCCTGTATAACTGATATTTGACAGAAAACTGTAGAATCCTAAGTTTAGGTGAGCTTCCCTGGTAGGCAACACTTCGCACATATCGCCAAACTTGTTGCTGGAGGAATTGAAGTGTGTCCTGTGACTCTACTGGGAGAGAAAGTTTGTGCCTTCTTTCCTCTTGACTTTATCCCATGTACCTTTCCAGATATTGCATTGTACACTTAGCTATTAATAAATCTAAGGATGTTGATTTCTATACATCTTCTTATCAGATTACTGAACCTGGGGTACTCCAAGATCCCCAAAAGACCCATAGTTTGTGCCTTGTTATATCGACATCTAAGGCCTAAGTTTTGTAAATATAGGAATGAAACACACACACACACACACACACACACACACACACACACACACATATATATCTTGGCCTCCTAGCTTTTTTTTCTTCTTACCAACTATAAAATCCTTTAGATTCTTCCCTAAATTATCTTATAAACCATCCCTTCTTACCCAGGAATGCTTAACCACTGAGTCACATTCCTAGTCCTTTTTAATTTTTTAGATAGATACAGGGTATTACTAAGTTGCTTAGGGCCTTACTAAGCTGCTGAGGTTGGCTTTGAACTTGTGATCCTCCTGATTCAGCCTCTGGAGTTGCTGGAATTCCAGGGGTGTACCACTGTGCCTGGCCTCTTCTTCTTTTCTACCTACCCCTGCCATCACATTAATGTCCCTAAAAGTTCAACTTCATAATATGCAGCATTATGATCACAAATGTTCATTAGCTAATGTCTATAAGATAAAAGTTCAGCCTAGCATTCAAAGTTTTTTTTTATAATCTATCCTCTTGAATCTTAGGGTCCATTATTCTTTCAGTCACCAAATCCCAAATAAAGCACCCTTCCATTTTCAAGACTGGTCAAATTATCTCTCTAATCTGGAAGGCCATTTTTCTCCCCCTTCTTTATCCAAACATACACATCATTCATGGTCCAAATCAAGTCTTACTTCTTCTAAGAAATGTTACTTAATTATTTCAGCCTATACTCATCTACGTATTTACTTAATTCCAAAAGAACTCATCTACATTTTTCTTTTAAACATTTAGTAGATGTTGCCTTGGGCAACTATTTTACAAACATATATCACATTATTTAATTAGTTTATAAGTGGCATCAATTTATAAATTTCTTCAGTCTAGTGATTTTGTTTACATTGTACATTGCTTTATTCCTAATACAAAGAAAAAACTGACACATAATTAACAAGTAAAAGTTTTGGCTTGATAACTAATGAGAATTAGGTAGGTGTCTTTCATTTCTTTTGAATTCCAGAGTATAGTTTAGTATTGTGGAATATCAGGGGTCGGGAAGAGGACCCCCGGTTTCTGGTTGAATGTCATTTTTCAAAGTTGAAAAAAGAGAAGTTAGTTTAAGAAATTAATAAACTCAAATTTTAATATGCTGACTGAGACATAAAGGGCTTCTGAGAGGAGATATCCAATTAGAGATAAGACTGTAGCTCAGAAGTAAGGACGGACACTACAGTTTGGATCTTGAATGACCTCCAAAGGCACATACATGAAAGGTTCAGTCCCCAGCTTATGGGGCTACTAGGTGGTGGTAGAATCTTTAGGAAGTGGGACCTAGATCATAGGGGATTTTTATTCCTGAAGGGGATATTGGGGCCCCAGCCCCTTCCTTTCTCTTTACTTCCTGGCTGCCATGAGGTAAAAAGTCCCTTTCCATTATTTACTCCCTAAATGCTGCACTATACCACCACATGCCCAATCAATAGGGCCATGTCACCATGGGCTGAAACCGGGAGACAAGATAAAAAACTCTCTTCCTAAGTTGATTTACTCAAGTATTTCATCACAGCAATGGGATGTGAACACACTGACCTAAACATAGGCATCTGGGAGCTATGAGAGTGGCACACAGAGAAATAAGAGGATCAAACACAGATTCTTGGTAATTAGAAACAGGGTGGGCAAAGGCCATGCTAGAGGCTTAAAAAGTTCCATCAACTAAGAAAAAAAATTGGTCTTAGGAAGCAGCAAATACTATAGTGAAGAAAAGAAATTTGATAACTGAGAATTCAGTGGTGACTGCTAAAGAAAATTCAGTGGAGAATAAGTTAGGATTTCATTTACAGTGAATAGAAGAGAGAGCAAGAAATAAGGAGATGGGAAAATCTGGTTATATTTCATTCTTTTCAAGCATCTAACCACAAAGAAGAATGAGAACCACAGATTAAGGGAGATATCAGACTGAGAGGACTAGTTATATTCTAAACAGAAGAGATTACAAGAATGTGCAAGGGAAAGGGGAAAGAAATTGTTATAGTCTGGATGTGAGGTGTCTCCCAAAAGATCATGTGAGACAATGCAGGAAGGTTCAGAGGAGAAACGATCAGATTGTAAAAGTCATAACCCAATCAGTGAATTAATCCCTGAAGGGGTGTGGCTTTGGGGTATATATTTTGTATTTGGAGAGTGGAGACTCTCTGCTTCCTGATGATGCAAGCTGCTTCCCTCTGCCACACTCTTCCACCATGATGTTCTGCCTCACCTTGAGCCTCGAGGAATAGAGTCAGCCTTCTATGGACTAAGTAAGACCTCTGAAACCATGAGCTCTCAAATAAACTCTTCCTCCTCTATAGTTGTGATGGTCAGGTCATTTAGTTATAGCAGCAAAATAGCTGACTAAAACAGAAATGTAGAAAAACAGAGAAAGACAGGCTAAAAACAGAAAGGAGGGAAGGAACAAAATTATCAACCTCAGAGATGAGATGGAAATGGATATTAAAGCACAGGAAATAAAATACCCCTGGTTATGCAAAGGAATAACTACTTCTGGGACAGAATGAAAATAAGTTAGGGTATTTGAAAAAAAATACATGTGGTCTAAAGGTAGCTAGTTGTGATACAGAGAAATTGGGGAAAAGATCACCTAAGAAGAAAAATAGGAAATAAAAGTGGAATATGTAACTTGGGTAAAATTATAATTCTTATGTTGAGAGGACTATAAGAAGATGAATGAGTATTTTTAAACATTGCTAAGAGACTCTAAGGGTCCATTTGAGGTCAGAAATCAAGATTTTGTACTGTTACCAAACCAAATCACCAACTAATTTTCTTAGCAGCCAGCCCTCAGAAATGCAGAGATAAGCCAAAAAGAAGGATCTCTGGAGGCTGGATAAGGGAAACAGAAAAACAAATCTAATCTGCTAAGGGTATTAGTAAGAAAATGGTGCAATGATTTTGAACAAGTTAAGAAGGGAAGTATAAAATTATAATTGTAAAGAAATGTGGAGTTAAAGTTTTTTTTACCTATCTACTTGCTCACTTAATTATCTATAAGATAGTGGAGGTATGTTTATAGATTCTAGGAAAAGGTGATAAGAGTGTGCTCACCTGTACAGAAAAGGAGGAAAAGGAAGGAAGAAAGGGAGATGGAGAGGGAGACAAAAAGGAGGGGGAGGAGAAGGAAGAGGAGAAAGAAGAGATGATTTTCGCTAAAACATCTCTCATCAGCAATATGTCTTTCAGTTTCTGTCAGTTAATTCTTTCATAGTGGCCTAAATATCTACATAGAACTAAACACCAGAAAGTATTCAAAATAAACAAGCATAAAGATCTTTCTCGATGTTTTCTACAACATGAGATTTTCAACACTTATCCTTGCCAAAATATGTGGCTTTGAATTATTTTTTTCTGATACAGCTAATGAATTATATTGTGCCATATATATTATCTCACCTACTTTTCTATGAACATATTTTCAAATGAACTGCTTGAGAATAAAATTGACAAAACCCTGTGTGTGTGTGTGTGTGTGTGTGTGTGTGTGTGTGTGTGTGGCTATGTGCTAAATCTAGTCTTCCATAAACACAAAGACAGACCCATTGCTTTAAAATGTTATATGTAGGGGACTGGGAATGTAACTCAGGTACAGTGGTTGCCTAGCATGTGTAAGGCCCAATTGCAATTACAATTACCACATTTAAAAACAAATTATACACAAAATTAAATGCAATTGTTTCACATAGTTTACAACTTGATGTCTTATATATATTTTACTTTATCATTATGTCAAAAACTCTCCCAGGGGTTAAATATTTCTCAACTTACAGAAGTTTCCTCAGCTTATTGATAGAAATGCTTTACTATAAATATGAAAATATATATTACTTTTACTAATCTCCTTTTTCATATTCACTTATTTTAGAAATTCTTGGATTATAAAGTAGCTCACAAAACAGCAGGTAATACAATAAATACAAATATTACATGATACATTTTCCATCTCACAGACCTTGCTCAAACGTGTCTGGAGTACTGAAAGTTTGTTGTATTCTTCTGCTACTTTGTTTAGAAGGGTTTGCATGTTTTCTTGAAAGTCTAGATGATAAACAAACAATTATAATAATAATTTCACTCTACTACAAAGGATTACATCTTTGAATAATTATTATTCATCTATTTATAATTTTAAGGAACCCATCTACTAGAAATAAATCTCATATTTTAGTAACCAAGAAAAAATTTCTTTAATGTGAAATTCCTACTACAAAGCTAACCTGAAAATTAATATTAAAATATGCTAATTTCTTTTGTTATTCATTAATTTATAGCTTTTTAAAAATTCATACAAATGGGCAGGGTTAGGAAATATGTTATCTATGAAGGAACATAAAAAAAATTGAGGTTGTAATTTGTTAAGCTAATGCCAGATTTATATTGAGAAATACTTTTATTATTTACCTATTATTTCTTGATTTTCTCCTTATTCTTTTAAAAATAACAAACCACTGACATAAACTTATTAAACAATAATTTTTAAAGAATAGGCTCTATGGTAAAAATGATAAAGGAAAGAATTAGAATGAGGAAAAAGTTGGAAGTAAACAAGATAAACAAGATAAACAAGGAAACTTGTAGACTGTTTCAATTATCATAGCACAATTATTGCACTCATTATAAAAATTAAAAAGTACACATTAGATATAAGATTTCATGAATATGAAAAGAGGACAAGATACTAAGCTAAAATACTCAACTTGGCTGAGTGATTAAATCATAATCAGAGGTAACAGTTTATCATCAATTGATTTAAGAAAATTAAATATTATTTAATAGTGTAGAAAGTTTTCATTACCTTGAACTTCATGTCTATAATCTGGTAATTCTGATACATGATTTTCAGGTGTGTAAAGACCAGAATTTTCCTTCTCCTCTACATTCCCATCACATTTTAAAGTAGGAATATAAAGTTCACCAACTGTATCACTTAAAGTCTGTTTAACAAAATTGAATATTTCAAGAAATTACAATTTTGACTTCTGCCTCTAAATATCATTAAATATTATCCTCCTTGATATAAAAGATGGTCAAAATGTCATGGACAAAAAAGAAACTCACTCCTTTTCCCTACACCACATCAATCTGCAGAAGAAATAATTAAGTCTAAATATTTTTCTGTCTACTTGAAACTCTTCTTAGATCAGGAAAAGATGATAATCTTTAATGCAAAAAATAATTTTTTTTGTTTCTTTCTAATAATAAATCTTATATTTGAATTTACCTCTCCCTAGCTTAGATCCTATTTTGATATTATCTCTGTATCCATAATGTAACACTTATTTTATCAACAACCCTTGAAAATACACAATGGGACAAGGACGGAAGTTTAGAAATTATTAGAAAAAAGTCTGTGACTTCTAGAGAAATTACATAAAGTTGGAGATTACATTCAGACACTTTTCTAAAAAATATCAGAGTAGCTTTCTGTGGTTTGTACCCACACACACAAGACACCTTACACATTTTTCTGATTGTTCTCCTAAGCAATAGACAACTCTGTCATTTAAAACAACTCATGCCCCATAATCATTTGATAAGCCCTCCAAGTAAGTTTTACCTTTGCCCCTAATTCAACTGGAAAGAACAAGCAACAACTCTTAGTTTTAAAAACCAAATTGTTTATTGCTACTATTTCTTGAAATGTGCTTTTTAAAAGTTAAATAATTCTGTCAGTTAGTAATTAAGTTTATTAAATTTTCAGCATAGCCTGTAAGATATGAATTTTATCACATTAGAATTGGTTTGAGAAAACTCGATCACCCAAATACAGGTAAAAAAACTGGGACTTGCAAAGATTAAGTAGCTCCTCCATGGCAACATCAATGACTGAAGTCTATTCTACTGGTGAGATAAATTTATCTGAATTTTTTCTCCTTTTTGAGGTACTGGGGATTAAACTGAGGGCCTCACACATTGCTAGGCCAGTGCTCAACTACTGAGCCATATCCCTAGCCCTGAATTTCTTTTGTTTCAAACTGATCATCAGGAAAAACCTGCAGGTTCATTTTGAGTTTAAAAACTCAGGAATAGGAGCTGGGGATGTAGTTTAGCGGTAGAATGCTCACCTAGCATGTGTGAGTCCCTGGGTTCTATCTCCAGCACCACAAACACAAACAACTCAGGACTATTTTCTAAGTGCAGTTCTAGAGTAAGACAGGTGGGAAAATAGGCTTGATGATTCTGCTCATCAAATTAGTAGCAACTCAGAATTTAGTACCTATTATCCAAAATTGCTTAAGTAATTTCCTACCTTTGAAATATAAGAACATTCTTCAGACACGGCCTTCTGAAGTCTTCCAATAAGCATTTGTAAAGACTTTGCTTCATCACCTAATGAAACGGATACTGTTGAAGACGTTCAATTCACATATATAAGTACTACCATATTTAACCTATGTTTCACCTAAGACTGGTTTTAAATTCCTTATTTCTTTCAAAGTTATTTCCTATTGGTCAATGTTAACTATCTCAGATAATTGGTGAGATTTTCAATTTCATTCTACAAAGTGGTATAAAGTAATGTTTTTCAAACTTTAAAGTTATAACCAATTACAAGAAATATATCTCATATATACATATATATTATATATATACAAATATATATATATATATATAAAATATACATCTATGTAAAACTGAAACAAAAACTTCACAAATCAGTATTTACCCTTTTGGGTTAAGGGTACAGCTCAGTGGTATAAGGACCGCCTAGCATGCACAAGGCACTGGGTTCAATCCGTAGCACAATAGAGAGATAGAAATAAAGAAAGATAAACATCTATCTACCTGTCTATATGTGAAGCACTCCAATGTTTCCAATTTGGCTCTACTCTTTTATTTTTTAAAAATGCTGGTAGTTAGTCACTAAACTAACTTTACTGCCAATTAAAAGAGCCAATAGTTAACTTGCAATATGACAAATGGTGGACAGACTATCTGAGGAGGATATCAATAAAAAAAAAAAAACTTAAAAAATACTATATTCAAACTCAACAAACTCCTGAAATGAAAAAGCCTGATATTCTTACTTGAGATCCTTGAAATTCTACTGTTCAACAAAGCAATTCCAATGGTTAAACTCATTCCTAAGGGCAAAAGTGAAGGCCTAGATATGCCTTGAACACAGGAAGTCTAGTTAACTGGTCAAATAATTATGAAAGAAAGAACAGTAACTGCCACTAATCTGTTTATGGTTTCTCCATCCATTTTATGGTCCCTTAACAGTGTTGCTTCCCACAATGTCATCTTGGTCTTTTAGCTCACTCTCTAGTTTCCTAGGGTATCTCATTCTTGTCCTTGACATTCATGTTCATTCTAAATGTTTATCTCAAGCCTAAATTTTTCTCCTGTTTTAGACTTCTATTTTCAACTTTTTTTTCAAAATCAATAGATAGTCTATTCTTAACTCAATATATTTAAAATTGAATTTATTATTTTTCTCCCAAATTTGCTCCTTTTTATGACTAGAATCACACTCTAGTTACCTAAGCTAGAAATTTAGGGACAGTCATAATTTCTGCTAACATTAACTATCAACTGGAGCCTAACTCTCTAGCTTTTGAACTTAACTTTTCATCATACTCAATTCAGTATCTTATTATTTATTGGAATTACTGCCAAGGTTGGTCTAGTCTGGTCTTCCCATCAATGATTTCTCCCCTCCAACTGATCCCAATGGTATCACCTTAAAATAAAAATTATATTATGTTGCTCCCACTATTTAAAATCCTGCAGTAGGTCTTATCACCAATAGCAGAAAACATAAACATGCTTCATCAGGGTACCTAAAGCTTTTCCTGATCAAGCTCCTTTCCAATCTCTCCAGCTTTATCTATCACTATTTTCTGACATGATCTGAATTCCTAATTCTCCCAAATGGAGAACTTATAGTTCAGGGCTTAAGACTCCAGAATCTTCCTTAAATTTCCTACCCAAACCCTCATCCTACTCATCTTCCCAGGAAACACAAGACTCTTTTCCTTTCTCCCTCCATTCTTACATTTCAGAAATTTTCGGTTTGTTTTAAATATGTTTTCCCAATTGACTGTGACTTCCAATGGGAAAATGATTCAGTAATTTCAGCTTTCTCTAGTACTTGGAATGAACACCCAATGATTACATGAATAAGACTAGGATTTCGATACACAAGTCACCTTCCCCTGTGGGTTCTAAGGACAGAAGTATGGAATGGTGGACTCTGAAGTGATACTTATTTGTTTCATGGTGATTATAAGTCAGAAACTATTTACCTGTTTCTTGTGTTTTTATGTTCTGTAGTTCTAACTGGTACATTTTCTGAAGTTTCCTGATTTTTTCCTCTTGAGCGGAAATAAGCTCCTCTTTGAGGCTGCAAAGAGCTTTATCTTTTTCATTTTCCATATATTCACGAACTTGATCCACATGAGTTGAATAAATTAGAGAAAGACAGAAGTGCTGTGCTTCCATCTGGAGCCGTAAGTCATTCTTAAAGTGAATATATAAACATTAGGAAAATTTTAAATAATTTACTATAAAATAATTTAATTTTCTTTGCATACGCTAACTATAAAAGAAATAAACTATAGTTCAAAAATTCATATAAGAGAACCAAAGACATTCTTTCTTCTCATTCTTCATTTACTTACACTGAGCTACTTCTTTTTCAAGGAAAGCAGCATGTTTTTATTACATCATTTTTATAGCAAATTTTGATATTTGGTATAGCTTATGATTTATCTTTGATTTTTATTTTAAAATAATATTTTGTTTTCAAGGCACTAGGGATTGAACCCAGGGGTGCTCTCTACCACTGATCTACATTTCCAGACCTTTTTGTTTTTATTTTTGAGGCAAGATCTTACCAAGTTGCCAAGGTTGGTCTTGAACTTGGAATCCTCCTGCCTAAGCCTCCCAAACAGCTGGAATTACAGGCATGCACCACCATGCCTGGCTTTAAAATAATATTTTAAATGTAGAAATATGTAAATAATAATAAACTCACAACCCAAATTAACAAGTACTATAACATTTTGTCTATTTCTTTTCATTCCCCTACTCCCCCTATACACTTTATGTTCTCATTACTCCTTTCTCACAGGCCACCATAATCAGAAATATGATATAAATCCAGTCCAATTGTTACATTATCAATTCTCAACACAGTATATTTTGCATCCTCACTGTACGGTATGTTTTCTATTTTTATGGGCTTATACAAACAATATTAAATTTACAAATTTATTTTCTCATTCAATATGCCTCTGGTATCATTCCATGTAAGTAATGGGTTCAATGCCCACAAACAAACAAAACAAATAAGCACCATGTAGGCATCAGATTAATTCATTTCAACTGTGGTATTATGAATATACTAACATCTGTCCATTTTCTTTCAGGAGATAAATTGGTTTATTTCTAACTTTTCGATATTAAATAAAAATACTGCTGTTAAATTCTTATATATGCACTTAGATAAATGGGCTAATTTCTCTCTAACGTAGTGGTTCTCAAATGTAACATGCATCAGAATCACTTGGAACGCTTATTAAAATAGGTTACTTCAGGGGCTGGGGTTGTGGCTTAGAAGTAAAGTGCTTGCCTTGCATATATGAGGCCTAGAGTTTGATCCTCAGCACCACAATAAGGAAATAAGTAATATAAAAGGTATTGTGTCCATCTAGGACAAAAAAATATTTAAAAAAAATAGGTTACTTTAGGAACCTAACCCCATCTCCACGGTTTCTGATGCAGGAGGTCTGAAGTAGGGCTTACAACTTTGAATTCTAACCTGTTCCCAAGTGATGTTGTGCTTCTGGTTAGGGACCACACTTTGAGAGCTACCTAGAAATATAACTTATAGGTCACAGATAGTGTGTTTTTAACTGTACTAGATTTGATCAAATTATTTTTATGATAGTATTAATTTACAATGCTACCAGTAGGTTATGTGAGTACTTGTATTACCACATCCTCACCACACTTTAAGATTCTATTTTCTTCTTATGAGTAGTCTTTAACCAATCTGTTTTTTTCCTAAAGCAATAAGGATCTAATTCCCTAACTTCTAACCTTTGGCATCTAAAGTCAATTTTGCCCAAAACAATTTTGTTTTTTTCTCCCAAAACAATTGTGACTACTCTAAGATTCTCCTGCTAATTTGGTTTGTTCTTTAATTTCATTTTTCTCTGCTTAAATATCACCTCACCAAAGTAATCTTCCTTGACCTACCCTATGCAAAAAAGTACCTACACTTAGGGAGATCTCTTCCTTCTTATTATACTTTTAATTTTATTCATAGCACTTAAGACCACCAGAAATATTTCTCTGTATTTTCTAATGTTTATCTAAACCCTCTAAAATATAAACTTCAATCCTCCTTGATCATTTTATTCACTGTTGTATTATCAGTGACTTGAACAGTTCCTGGAATGTAGTAGAGGTTCAATGAGTATTGTGAAATAAACATCGATTTATAGGGCCTTCCTTGCCACATGCTAAATTTTCACAAGAATATGAATCTGGGGCTTTCCATTGTATTTCACTTATTTATTCATCCCAGCATCAAACCATATTACTTATAATGATTTTGTAATAAGTCTTGATACCAGGTAAATACTTTTTAGGATTGTCTTGAGTATTTTGGGGGTATTTACTTTTCCATATCAATTTGAGAATCAGTATTTCAGGATCCATAAAATATCTTGTTGGAATTTTGACTGGAACTACATTAATTTAGAGAGAACTGATCTTTTTCTATCTTTCCACTACGGATATGATATGTAATACCACACAGTCAGGTCAATGTTTTACAATTTTCTTAACAAAAACTCAAAACTTCTCATCTAGAGTTTTAAGTTTTACCTGATCTCTTCGCATTTTTCTCATTTCTTACTCTTGTCATATTGTAAGAACTGATGAAACATTCACCAAAAACTACAAAAAAGGGACTGGAGTTGTGGCTCAGTGGTAGAACATTTGCCTGGCATAAGTTAGGCCCTGGGTTTGATAGTCAGGCACCACACACAAATAAAATAAAAAGTCTGTTGACAACTAAAATATATAGTATACACACACACACACATATAAAACCTACAAAATAATGTTGCAACAGTAATGTTGACAAAGGGTATCCTAGTCCTAAACCTGATTTTAATTATGAATGTATCTAAATTTCACCATCATAAGTATTATGTGCTAACATTTTGATGAAAATCAGCATAAGTAGAAAATTTCCCTGCTATTCCTGATTTCCTAAAGCTTTTTTAAAATTATAAATGAGTTGTCAAATTTTTTATGGATTTCCAGCATGTACTGAAGTGATCATATGGATTTTGTCCTGCTAAGTGTAGAGATTACATTCATAGATTTTTTTCAAATGTTTAACTATTTGTCTATTCTTGGCATAACTTGCTAATATTTTATTTGGAATTTCTGCAACCACACTCATAAGTTAGAATAGTCTATAATTTTATTTTCTTTACCATCCCTATCAGGTCTTCATATTAATATTGTCCTAAGATGAACTTGGTGGTTTTTCTTTCTTCTGTTTTTCTTCTTTCTTTTCTTCCTCCATTCTCTCTTTAATCCTATTTTTAGTAAGCAATTATACATTTGTTCTTGGAGAGATAATAAGATCCACTTGTAAAATGGTCTTAGTCTGGCATTTTTGGTTTTACATGAGGCAAATTCAAATTTATTGACAGATTACTTAAGGTATTATTTATGAATTTTTAAAATTTCTGTGGTACCTGTACTTAAGTCCTTATTTCATTCTTGATTTTGTGTGATATTTTTTAAGATTTGTCTAATATCTGTAAATAATCTTTTCAAATAATAAACCTCCAAAGTTCTTGAAAACTTTCTCTCATTTACTACAAGTTCTCTTATTTTTGCTCTTTATTTCCTTCTTCCTTTGAATGTATGTATTCTTGATACTTTTCTACATTGTTGAATTAATAGTTCAAGTCATTTCAATATCTCATTAAATTGATATATTTAAACCAAAAAATTGTCCTTCACATATCATGTTATATACATTCTACTTTAAAAAAAAATATTCTCAGCTCTACTTGTACATTTACTCTTCTGGATGAACTGTAAACCAGTTAAAATTTCTGTAACTTTCATTCTAAGTTGTATTAGAGCTACTTTGTGGATAAATCTAGAGATAAACTGACACGTTATAATATTAAAAACTGCCCACTCAGAAATGAGATTTTTCATTTTTCAAGTACTTTTCATTAAAATACTCTGTTAACTATATTGGTTCTACATATTTTTGGTTAATTTTGACATTTTATTTTATATTAGGTTTTTGGTTCATTTACTTAAGAGATTTTTCTTAATTTCTTAATTACACCTGTGAATTAACTATTTCTCTCCATTTATGCCATGTATCTTTATCTTTGGAATAGTTAGGGCTTAGAGAACAATGCTAAATAGCAAGCAACAAAAGCTGTTCCGGGCTAAGGATATAGTTCAGTTGGTAGAGTGCTTGCCTTGCAAGTACAAAGTCCTGGGTTCAATCCCCAGCACTGCAAAAAAAAAAAAAAAAACACTGTTCTGATTTTCATCCTAACATGAAGGCTTATCCTGACTCACTGATGATTCTTGATAAAAGGGCTTTGTTTATTTCCCCTTATTCACTCCTCATTCATCCATTCATAAAAAATCATTAACTGCTGACCATGTAAAAAAACATTATTCTAGGCACTAGGCATATAGTAGATAGGATCCCTGCACTCATAGAACTGATATTGTGGTTCTTGCAGTTTCTAAGCTCCAAAATTTCTTTCAATTGCATTATTTACATCCAGTTTTAAACACCACACTTCACTCTACGGCCTCTCCCAGCATGAATAATTAACCAATATCTATAACATTCTTGCCACTCCTTTCCTGCATCCCAATGCTAAAGACTTCTTTGAAAATCTGAAATTATACTCCAAAATTATTCATTTGTTTCTTCTCAGTTAAAAACTTCTTAACGGCCACATTTCTTTTTGTTTCAGTGAGATATAACTGCTCTAACAACTAAGCTTAATACTGAGAGCAGGAGTATTCTGTTGCCTCTGCAGTATTTGAGGCATAGGTAAACTGTTCTTCAGTGTTAGTCACTGCGCTATTTCTTCTGTTGAGTTTCCCTCCACGTACCCTCCTCCCATCAATAAAGGGGTGTGTCTTGGTAATAATGAATGGAAACAACTTACAGACTTGCTTTTCTTCACTTTGTTTAGTTAATTTCAAGGAGAGAGTATCTAAATGCCATTGCAAGTATCTTTGTGGAGAAAACAAAATTCTTACTAAGAAAAGTTGATTATTTTGACAACAGTGCTTCAAATTCAGGTCCTCTTTGAATAATGCTTTTTAATAAAATTTAAATTATGTCTGACAGGGCTGGGGAGATAGCTCAGTTGGTAGAGTGCTTGCCTTGCAAGCACAAGGCCCTGGGTTCAATCCCCAGCACCGCAAAAAAAAAAAAAAAAAAATTATGTCTGACATTTTTAGGAGTAATCAGCATCAATTATGGTTTTAAAAACAATTTGAAATATTTAACAAAGCAATAGCAGTTAAGCAATTTGAATTTCTTGACTATCAAGTTATTAAAAAAAGTAAAGTATGACCACATTTGATATAAGATCATCAACGTGAATATAAATTATTAGAAATGATTTCAAGAGAAAACTTTCCGATGCCTTCCTATTGTACTTAGGATTAAACCTAAACTTACAACGTCTGTAAAGCTCCCTATGATCGAGTTTCTTCCTTCTTCAAACTCATCTCAAACTCAACTACATAGGCCTTCATTCTGTTCCTCAAACTTACCTATGGTACAACTGCCCTAATTTCCACGAGGCAGGCTTCTCCCTCTCATTCAAATTTCAGTTCAAATGTTAATTCCTCCAAGCTCCTGACCACCACCACCTCCACCCATCATTCTCTATCAAGACACCCTGTTTTATTTCTTCATAGACTATAACACTATTTCTATCTTACTTCCCCATTTATTACCTGCCTCCCTCACTAAAATACATACTCCTTACCTTCTCTCTCTTGTTCACCACTAAACTCTTATATCTGGCAAGAGATATTTGTTAAATATGTTTGGAAACACATAAAAGTTAGCGGGCTGTGGTTGTGGCTCAGTGGTAGAGTGATTGCCTAGGATGTGTGAGGCACTGGGTTCAATCTTTAGCACCACATATAAATAAATGAAATAAAGGTTTTGCGTTCATCTACAACTAAAAAAAATTTTAATTAAAAATTTTAATTAAAAAGTTTTTTTAGCATTATCAGACTTTTCTGTTATTTCTAATATCAATATCTGTCAAAAATAAATAGAAATAACCTATTATTATATGTGTATTTATTTTTTTAGCTGTATTTAGTTAATACTACTTTTTCCCCTTCAGGTATAAGATTCAGAAAACTCTAGGACTTAAGGTGTTTTTCCCCCACAAAGGAAATAGAATTTACAACTGAACAACTGCATAAGGTTCTAAAACACTGAAGAGTTCATTTACAATTGTGGAACATTGAAAAGACCAGAATGAAATGAAAACTCGGGGCTGGGGCTGGGCCTCAGTGGCACAGCACATGTCTAGCACGTGTGAGGCACTGGGTTTGATCCTCAGCACCATATAAAATTAAATAAAATAAAGGTCCATCAACAACTAAAAAATATTAAAAATAAATAAAAACTCTAAAGTCTTTGAAATTGCAACAAAATACTAAGTTATAAAATCAATTACTTTTGTAAAGCTGAGATTCTCAACAAAATTATTTTAACTTGTCTTTACAAAGAAAATATGGAACAATTTGTACGCTTTATTTCCTGAGAAGAATATATAATAGCTTAACTAAATGAAAAGAAACAGTGTTTAAGGAAAAATAGGAAAATTAAATGATAAATGACAGATCCAAATAAGAATTACATGATTTACTTTCATTCTCTTTTAAGGATGCAAATTTGTTTTATGAAGATGAAAATTCTTTTTAGTGTGAAATGTACATTTTCATTGTGCTATACCACAAATAAATAAGTAAACAAACCTGTTCTGTTTTCAGTATGTGAAGTTCCTGCTGGAGTTTATCATTTTCATTTGATTCAGTTGTCCCAGGTGAGGGTTCATGTGTTACTGATGGTGAAAGTAACTCTTCTTGCTTGTTTTCTTTTCTCATAGTCACATTTTCAAAAGAAATTTTATCCTTTGCCACTATTTTTGATTCTTCACCAAAATCTTCACCTACATTAAGAACTGATCCTCCAGAATCCCTGCTTGTTATAGTCACAAATCCATCTTGTAAAGAGCTTAAATGACCATCATACGTGATTATATTTTCTGCTCTATGATGGTTAATTATGATTTCTAGTTCTTTACATCTTAATAAAACTTGCTCTTTCTCTTGCTTTAAAGATTTGATTTCTTCACTGAGACAATTAACCTCACCATGTTTCTGTTTTAATTGCTCAGAAAGATTAGACAGTTTCTCTGATAGCTCTAGCTTTTCTCGATTTGTAACTGCAAGTTTTTCCATAAGTTCCGTTGTATCTTTTTCAACAACTTCAGTGATTTCTACTGTGTGAGCTACAAAAGTTTTGTCAGTATCAAGGATGGAACTTTTCACTTTCACTGTAGCTGGATTTATTTTTTGCAAATGAAGCTCTTCATTAAGTGCTTTAAGCTTACTTTCATACTCTAATTCTTGTTTATTTTTACAGTCTTCTAAATCATCTTTTATTTTGAGAAGACAAGCATATTCCTCTTTTAATTCTTGATAGTTAACTTCAAAATTTTTTTCAGCAAATGAAAATGTATTCCTTTGCTTTTCAATTTCTTCATTTAGCTGAATACACTGTAGTTTGAGGTCCTCATTTTCTTCAGTAAGTATTTCCACTTCCTTTTTCCAGTTAGTGTCTTTGGATATGGACTTTGAGTCTGTGAAAATCAACTTTTCATCTTGGTTATTAGCAGGAACATAATTTTTCAACATGTCCTCAAGATCTCTCTTATCAGCTTTAAGAAGGTTGTTCTCTGTTTTGAGATGGGTAAAAGTTTCTTGAAGTCCATCTTCTTTTTCTTTTATTTGTTTCTCCAAAAATTCAGTTTTAAGTTGTAATTTCTGAACTTCTTTTTCAAGAGTCCCCTTTTCATTTTCAATTTCTTTTTGCAGTTCAGTTATTTGAAGGGTCATTTCTTCTGATTTTGAATTCTGTAAATCTTTTAGGTTTGAAATTTCCAAAATTAACTGATTCTGCTTAGTTACCAAATTATCTTTTTCAAGCTGCATTGTTTCTATCTTTTGACTCATTTCATTTTGTAAGTCATCTATTTGCTGTTTATAGTGAATGTCTAAGCTATCTTTAAGTTTTTCAATATTTATTCGATGTTCGATTTCTAAATCTTCTTTTAGTTTCGAAAGTTCTTCTTCGTGACTAAACAGGAGCTGTGTTCTCAATTTGTCCAATTCGGCTTCTTGAGACTCTGCCATTCTATCCAGAACGGCATTTTTCTCCCGTTCCATCATTTCAAGTTTTATCTTGTAATTTGTAACTTCAGCTTCATGTTTTAATTCTAGCTCCTTCCTGGATTCAGACACAGATGCAATTTCAGCTTTTAAAGCTTCTACTGTACTAAGTGACTTATGTGCTTCATTCAGTTTACTTTCTTGTTCATTTATTGTCTGTTTAGCTATCTGAATCTGGTCCCTTAAAAAGTTGAGCTCTTGAAAAATTTCTTCAAGTTGTCTCTGTAGGGTAGATTTTTCTTCTGCAACCACTCTTAGTTCTTCCTTGAGTTTTTCCTTTTGAGAGTTAGTATATTGTAATTTTATATTCAGTTCATTTATTGCCACATTCATTAATTTTACTTGATCTTCACTAACCGTAATATTGGAATATGCTTTTAAAGCATTCTCAATTTCTTCCTTATGCTGCAGTTTCACCTTTTCAATTTGTGTCATATATTGTTTTAATAATTCTTGTTTCATCTGTATTATCTGTTTCCCATATGTCTCATCTAACTCTGCTCGCAGTTGTTCTAATTTTCTCTGCATTTCTTGTTCCATTCTTTGTACCATCTCAGTTTCAAACTGGTTTTCTTTACGGTTCCTCACTTGCATTTCCTCAACAGTCCCTGCCAACTGTTTAATTTCCTCAGAACATTTTATTTCTTTTTGCTTAGAATTAGTCAGTTCTAATTTCATACTTGCAATCTCTTGGTTCTTTTGTAAAACCTGTTGTTGTAAGTCCTCTAGTAGTTTATCAGTAGTTCTTACTTTATCCTTTAGCTCATTTATTTTTGTATTTAACGCTTCAATGACTGCTTCCTTTTCTTGTACTTCTCTTTTATTTGAGTTTTCTACTTTTTTATCTTGTTCCTTTAGAAAGAAAAGAAAATGAAACATAAGAATGACATTTTTTAGCTTCTGGCAACTTCTATTGCTTAGCTTCATTATCGAAAGACTTAGGTGTGTCTCCTCTTTAAATAATTCTATAAAAAGAACTGTTGGGCCTGACCCTCAATTTTTCCCATGTTGAGACCTAGGACTTATCTACCTGACAGTACTTATGAGCAAACAATATAGCAGTTTTATCCTTCTTGTGAAGAAATTTCTCTTACATAGTGCTGTGATTGAACATTTATATTTAAAAATGTAATCTAATTTGCCTAGCATGTGTGAGTCCTTCGGTTTGATCTCTAGCACCACCGGGGGAAAAAAAAAAAAAAAGCAAAACAAAACAAAACAAAACCAGTCTGACTAAAATATCTATAAACCATCACATTTCCATTTTTCTTATTAACTGGTCAAAATTCTAAATAATTAGTATTTTTGATAGCTAGTTATAGTACTACATACTTTCTAGACTCTCTCAAAAGAAACTAAAACAATAAAT
The DNA here is from genome assembly GCF_902686445.1 of Sciurus carolinensis. NCBI lineage: Eukaryota > Metazoa > Chordata > Mammalia > Rodentia > Sciuridae > Sciurus > Sciurus carolinensis. The sequence goes on from NC_062220.1 coordinate 50,224,543, forward strand.
ATAGGTCCCTCTCATGGATTCTAGTAAGTTGAAGGTATTTCATTAACAAGTGCTATAAAATAAGAAAAAACAACAACAGCAGCAACAAGAACAAAAGCAGATTCTTCTTTTGAGTCTGCCTTAACTCCATTCCTGGGGTCTTAAGTGAATCAGAAATTTAGGGATATGCAATACTTAAGCAATTGAACATCAGGTGACAACTAAGACCACTATAGTATGTACAGCATACCAACTTGGCCTTAGACTAGTTTAAACAGAAATTTAAAAGTACAGCAGATAATTTTACCCAGTTCCTATTTTGGGAATCAATTTTGGAACTGTAGATTAAGCTAAGACCAGACATACACTAACGTATATTCATTATCACAATTATCTAAGAATGACTGTAGTTAAACAGAGGCCTGAGGCCCACGATTTGGCTCAGTTACACAGTTTCATCAGTAAATAGTTAAGAGGTATAGATGCAAAGCCAAATAAATAAATTAAATCCACAGAACTAATGAAAATATAGGTAAGGAAGAAAAATTATCTTAAGGAGACAAAAGCCCTCACCAAACAAGACTTACAGGTGTCTTGAATGAATCTGTAGTAATATATTTAAAGTACTACCATATTTAAAGAAAGAGTGTCATAGCCTAGGAAAAAGAAAACCTCAAAAGAAAATGTAGACAGTGCCCAATTAAGTACAGTTCTTGAAAGAAGACCAATGCACCATCAGCCTTTGACATGAACATTAATACTGTGAGATGGATATAGCAGGTTATCTCAGTCTCATGCCACTTAAGATCTGATTCCTCCAACACCCCTTCATCTGATACTCAATAACAACTTTTTAATTATTATCTAGCTTTTAAAAATTCATTTGTCCATGGAAAGAAAAGAAAATCTAATGAGCTTTAAATCTGAAATTTGTTGATAATTATTTCTCATTGTAAACTCAGTCTTATATTTAGACTTTAAACATTAGCCTCTTGAACTAATTCACCTCTGATACAGCTCAAATATCTTTGACAGAAGAAGATAAAAATCTGACTTCTGAGCTTAAATAAAAGGCCAAATATTGCACTATATAAGCCAAGGTTACCTTGTGCAGCTTCATGATGGTCATTTTCAGTTAAACTGCTAAATAAGTAAAAACTAGTTTTGAAAAATGTTAACACTGATAAAATCAGTTACTCTTTTATTTCCATAAGGGGAAAGGGACACCCCTCATAAAAGGGAATACTTAATTCAGAATTGCCCAACACCTAATATGATTATAAATAACCAACAATAATTCTTCTTTCAACTATTAAACACTAAAAATTCACTGTTTATTTTCTTCATATTGCCTTTTTTCAAAGTATATGATTTTAAATCACTTGCTATGTTATAAAACTGATAGATAGCCCTTAGGTTGAGGACATGATGCCTCTTTTTTTTAGAACTACAACTGAAAGAGTGGGGAATAATACACTTCCTGTTTGTGACTATGATACCACAGAAAGTTTGGAGGATTAGGACAATGAGATTGAGCCTTTGACTATCAATATAATTACTTCTTTAGTTACTTTAATAGAACTACTTCTCAAAGGGATTAAGTTTTTGAAAAATGAGAAATTAAAATATAAATGTAATAAAAAGAGCAATAAAAGTATTCTTGCTAACATTCAAATAAACAGCTTATTCAAATTACTTGAATTTTAGATAATCTGAATTATACTGCCGAGTGAGAAAAAGAGAATAAAATCCTATATCTAGGCAATTTAAACATATTTAAACCTAGATTATCTTTCTACTCTTACCCTCTAGAAAGACACTTCCAAAGGCTACTGCTTTCTAAAAAAACTATTTTTTGCTCCCTGTACATTTTCAACATTTCAGTCTTTTCAACATTTATGCCCACTCCCCACCCTATAGAAAATGTCCTACCTATCTCTAGTAGTTATGAATTCATGAATTATTCATTTGCTTACCAAAACAGTAGTGAATAGCTACTATGTTCCATATATTATACCCATTTCTGGGCAAACAAAATATAAATAAAAATAGATTATTCCTATCTCAAATATTGCCTCTGCTGTTGTCTACCCTGAATCTTTTCTTCATGAAGCAGACCTAGCCAGAACTTTTATAACACTCTGTTAACTAAACTTATTCTTATTTTGTGGTGTCGTGTGTACATGCCACACCTCTCCATGCATTCAGTGAAGAAAGGGGCACATTTTAAGGTTCATCATCTGTCTTGCAAGGGTTGCTACAAAATAGGTGTTCTGTAAATATTTACATAATATTTAAATTACCTTAGTTGAAAAGCATGCCCTTTTCATAATTTTCATTTATACATGTCCTGTTTTTCAAAGAGTAGTCTCTGGAGTCAGACAACTAAGCTTTGAAATCTGCTCTATCAATACATCACTTGTGTACCTGGACAATTCCCTTCATCTTGCATTGTCTTGGTACCATCATTTATAAAATGGAGGTAATGGTATCCTTAACTCATAGGGTTATAGTTATGATTCAATGCATCAATATGTGTAAGATGCTTTGAATACTGCCTGTTATAGAGTGAGTACTTAATTAAGTGCTAGTTAATGCTTTTATTGTTATTCAGATGATATTCTTCTCTTGATAATTTCTCAACTTCTTGCAGAGCCTCCTAAGTTTATAAAATATGCTGTATTACATGTATTCTGTCTTCATTATCCACAAATTCCATATTTGTAAATGTGCCTACTTGCTCAATTTTATTTGAAACTCCAAAATCCATACCAATGGTGCTTTCACAGACATTTGCAGACATGCAGAGTGTCAAAAAATTTGAGTTCTTGTACAACAATGTTCAGCTAAGTTCAAACAAGGTGATCACACTCTGCCTTACTTCAGCTCTCCTAGAGAGAAAACCAGAGGACAGAGATGGCAGAGGCACAGTACAGTGTAGTGCAAGGAGCTCTAGCTCTGGGCCAATTAGACAGGATTAGAATCTCAATTCTGGCATCTCCTAGGGGGGCAGCTTCAGGCAAATCATGTCTGAACTTTGACTTCTCATTCGAAAAACAAAGAAAATGGAATCTACCAGGATAAATTGTTTTTAAGATTGAAGATTACAATCTATATGATACATTTCCCACCAGGAGCACTTATTTACTAAATAATTCCCCCAAACTAGAACATAACAGAAGTGAATAAAAAGAATCATCTGCATTTTTTTCTAATTAAAATTCATAAAATTTCTTTGTCAAGAATTTTATAATCATGGCTAACATAAGCAGAAATATATTTAGCGGGGGGAAAAGAATAGAAATTGTAGTTATTAAAATAGATTCTCAGGCTGGGGATATAGCTCAGTTAGTAGAGTGCTTGCCTTGCATGTTCAAGGCCCTGGGTTCAATCCCCAGCACCACAAAAAAAAAAAAAAAATTCTCCTGAAACTTCAGTTTAACATAGGCTGATCACTTTTAAGGAGTAGAATAATAAGTAGTATCATCTTTAAAACTATTATTATGAAATTCTCAATTGTTTTTGAAATATATTATTTTATACACTCAAAGAGATTATATCAATTATGAAATTTTGTGATGCATATGCATAAAAAAGATAAACACCTGCACTAAAAACTTTAAAGCTAATTACAGAGCGCTACAAGTAGGCTGACATCCTTAAAATATACATACCATTTCATATACTTTAATTTTCTCTTGTAAGAAACTGATTTGCATTTTGAAGTCTTCTTTCTTTTTTTGATAATCTTCTAATAGATGGTCTTGTTCTTCCAGCTGTTGTTGGTGAGTGAGGATCTGCTGTTTGGCTTGTAGTAAATCTGCAGCTGTGCTACTATGAGTATTGTTTCGCAGAGTTTCACTAGCCTGTAACTTGAAAAAAGAAAGAAACCTCAAAATATTAAATTCTGAAGTGACTACTTTGGAGAACAGACACTTTGTGGTACCCTCAGTCCACACTGGCTCTCTGGGAACTCTGCTCATCATAGGCTTAAGATCTCAGTTGACATGCTGCCATAGCTAATAGGTAATGTACACTTTGGGTAATTAGCCTAAGAAATTATCTTTCACATGATAAAACTGAGAAAACTGGGGAAATAAGACAGGTAGACATGCAGAGAGAAATTGGGATAAAAGTTCTTTCTGGATTTCTGATGACTTTTCAGACTCTAGTTCTAATTTCTCTCAAAGGTCTGATTGTATTTCTGCCCTTGAGTTCTATAAAATAAGCCTGTATTCTTATCTTGAACTCCTCCCTTTTGTTTAAGTTATTTCAAATTGTTTTCTATTACTTGCTCTCAAAAACCCTGATTAATGCAATTATATTACAGTTCTAACTAAAAATAAATGGATATATTTAGTTATCAGTCTAGTTACCATTTAGACTGATAATTAACATAAAATCATACCAGAGTTGGAAAAGATAGGATGTAACTACAGGTTAATTTCTGTAAAATTACACCTGATAAAATTCTGTAGAATTTTAAGATAAAGACAGGGGAGAAGTACAAAGAAAATAATGCAAGAAACCATCCAAGAAGTATAAATTAAATTCTTGGTTAACATAACACATACTCTCTAGTTTTTCCAGTATGAATAAGCAAATGGTTTTGTAACAAATTCAGATATGTTCTGCAAAGTGAAAAATTTAAATTCATTATAAAAATCAAAAAAATCTTGTTCTACTAGTAATACTTACGTGTTGTAATTGAATCTGTAACTTTTGACTTTGTTCTGTCAATTCCAAAAATTCTCTCATTGTTTCGTCCTTTTCTTTTCTTGCTTGTTGTAAATTAGTAGTGAGTTTAGTTATAATGCCGTCCCTCTGTTTTATAGCTGCTTCAAATTCTTGCAACTAAAGGAAACCAACGAAAAGAATTAAAATTCTTTAAATTTTTTTTAATATAAATCTGATTACCATTATTATAGGCAACATTTTTAAAAATATGAGATTCAAAACAGTGGAATTCTGACAATTTGAAAGCTATTTATTAGCTTTAAGAAATTTGTTTTACTTCCAAATCAATTTGAAAAAAATTATGTGCACAAAGGAAAAAATATATGTGGTCTGGCTTTTCCATATATCTACTTCTAGAAGCAAAGGCCTTCTTTATATTGGGGAGCTCCCCCAATCTGTTACCAGGCAACACCACCAACTTGTTTCTGAAGAGGACGAATCTGAAATATATTCTGTCATCCTCATTAATGTCTCATTTCATCTTGATTTAATAACTGACTTCTCAGTATAAGAGATGTCATTCTAACCACAGAGGTTATTTACAGGGACTCGTTGACATTCTTAATTGGGTTTAAGTCATTTTTTAAAAAATAAAATGTGATTGATACCATAATTTTCTTTCAGGCTCATTAGAAAAACATCTGTCCTGAAATTACTCAAGTGATTTCACTCTATCTGTGAAGTTAAATAAACAAAGTCCATGTATGTTAACCCTATTAGAGGAATTCTAGTTGTAAATGGGGTTCTTAATGCTATGTACAAGAACCAAAAATCACGATAACCTTAACACTTATTATTCTCATTGTTACAGTGTATACAATATACCATTATTAAAATTTCCTATTTTTGTTTTTGTGAGTAGCAAACCAAAGGCTACAGAAGGTAAATGTACCTGATGTAGTCCTTCTGTTCCATAGGTGGCCCTCATTTCTTCTAGTTCTCTGTTCAGCTCTTCAGTCTCATGTTTCCCAGCCAATTCGTTTTCTATTAACTCTAGGTGGGTCTGACTGTACTGTGCTCCTTGTTCAGAATAGGAATCATCAACACCAAATTCTTCTTCCTAAATAAATCCAAGATTTTAAGTAATTCAGTACTAGCAACACTCCTCAGAGAGAGGAATTTGAATATTGAATTCTATAGCAAAGCCCACTTTAAAACATCACTCATTACTTTGAAGTTTAATTCTTATGGCAACCTAGTTTGCCATTAATGTGATATTACCTTAAAAGCACCTAAATAGAATATCTGCAAATTTTATTTCAACTGTATTTTATGATAAAAACGAGATAACTTTGTTTTGTTAAACAGGAAAGGCATTTAGAAATCATACACAGAAAGAATTACATGCAGGAAAAAGCTCTGTTAGTAAGCCAAATAGTTTTAAATAGTACAAAACATTAGTATCATGAGTAGTTTTATATACTGTACCCTTAATAAATCGGTAGGCTTTTCTGTTTTCATCAGAGAGCTGCAAGTATTTGCCTGTATAAAAACAATTTCCTGATATATTATGATCTTAGACAAAATTTTATTTAACTAACAATATTTCTACTAACTGTGTATCTTTTACATCTAGGGAAAATGTCTTATTAGCAAGCCAAATATGGCAATTATATTTAACTGAAGTATCTAAAAGACACATCAAATGCCAATCATTCCTCAAATATCTGAGTTCTTACAATGCAAAAGACACTTTCATTTAAGTGAACTGAAGTTCTAAGTGCAGCTTCTATTTCGTCTTTGGGATAACTATAAGCCTCAAGTTACTATATCTTTTTTTACAAAATGCTTCCTTAAAATCAGCTAAATATATTTTTAAAAATTAAGCCCTATTTATTTTCAAGCAAAACCATTTACTGGTATAAATTTATTAAAGGCTAGTAAGCAAACCAAGGGAAAGGATGGGAGATAAAGAGGTAAAGAACACTACCCGAAGAACTTTCCTCAGAGAAAAGTACTACTGCTAGTCATGCCAACTCAGACAGACGTAAGGGCTTTCTTTAACATATCACCACCTGTCTGTATCAAAGATATTTTGTAGTAGGAGAAAGGATGATGACAGAATGTATCTAGGGTTTATCTAGTGGGAAATTAATTTCCTATCAATCACTTAGTAATTGCCTTTTTACCAGTAACAATACAAAGAACAACTTCATTCCTGCCCATATCTTAAGCCTTCACAATTCTATGTTAATAGGACCCAAGATAATGAAATTGTTAACGCTGAAATTTGTAGGACAGAGTAGTCAGAATAGTCTAGACTTAGGATTAAATCTATATGAGCCATAACATTTTCTAAAAAGTGAAAATCCTAGGGCTGAAGTTGTAGCTCAGTTGTAGAGCATCTGCCTAGAATGTGCAAGACGCAATCCCCAGAACTGCCAAATAAAAGGGGGGGGGGTTCTAATTAAGAAATTTTTTTTATCAGTTTGATTGCTTTGCTTTTATCCTAAGAATAATTTCTGAGAAATAAAAGGAAGGCAAAAAAAAAAAAACAACTTTCATGTAATGCATTATTGTAATTGGTGAAAAACTGTCAGAATGTAGTAGTTCTAATTCTAGATAGAAAATCATGTGATAATTTTTAAATTACAATACTTCTAAATTTCAATTAGTTTTTCATGACTCAGAAATGATACATTCTGATTTTAATAGACGTTAAAATTTCTATTTTGAAGTAATAGTGTAATAAAATGGATATTTGTAAATATCTTCAAAGATCATGTTAAGCAAAGATCATGTCAAACATGTTAACAGTATTACATAAATTAGTTATTAGTTATAATAATTATATTAATGTCTTCTATAGCCAATGTTCAGTTAGTTCTTCTCTAATTCAGGTAAAACAAATTTATACTGCCCCACAATGGGTTGGTTGGGATTGATCTCCATGTAGTTTTTGGCCATCTTATAGCCCACTGTAGAGTTGTCTTGAAGTGTCTGAACTGTCATGAGCTGCTGTGTTCAATGTCCAGGCATAAGTGCTAGCCATAATGCAGCAGGTTGGAGATACAAGTCTACTGCAGATTGTCACAATCTTCTTAACTAAGATTCTCAACTTCTTAACTAAGATTTCTTTCATAAGCTTGCAGAAAAGTTCTTAAACTTCACCTCACTCTCCTCCATTTTATTCTTCTCAACCTCATCTTCAGTTAATTGCAGGCCTTCCCATCAAATTCCTTGAGCTGCAACGTGCAATACTCAGCAAAACACTACCTCAAAGCCCTATTTGTGCAGTCCACAAAACCAGAATTAGTTATCTGCTCTCTGCTTTCAGCAGTGATAAGACTTGAGTCTCCTTCATGCAAGAAACACTCTGACAGAGAAGTGATCTCACCTCCAGTGAGAGGTGTGATAGCTCAGTAGTTCAGGAACGCATCAGTAACTTCCAAGTCCTCATAGCTTCCAAGTTTTAGAATTTTAGAGGAATGCCTCTTAGAATTTTTTTTTTCTTTTTCTTTTCTTTCTTTTTTTTTTTTTTTTTTTTTTTTTTTTTTTTTGTAGTTCTCTTTATCTTGTGCCAGCTCAGAGAAAAGCTCAAGGCACTTCTTTTTTTTTTTTTTGGGTGCTGGGGATTGAACCCAGGGCCTTGTGCTTACAAGGCAAGCACTCTACCAACTGAGCTATCTCCCCAGCCCCAAGGCACTTCTTAATAATGTCTTTGTGAATGACTTTCAAGGTGTTGCTCTGCTGGAGCATTTTCTTAGGAGATGTTCAGGGGCAGGTCCTCAGAGTCAACCACACCATGCATAAAGCTGAGATAACTCTGGTTTGCAAGGACAAGGCCGGCATGAGCAATTTAGCTATTTAGTTTCAAAATAAAAAGAGCTGGAAATGTAGCTCAGTGGTAGAGCACCCATGGATTTAATCCCCAGTAAACAAACACACACCCACACTCGAACAGCAACAAAAACTGTAATATGTTAATTAAAGAACATAAAGAGTTTTTCTCTTTGTTAGAAGCCTACAATAAATTGAGACTCAAGAAATACACTAAGGTGCTTAAACATTCAAAGTAAAGAATAATTTTCTGTCCTCTAAATTTGGAGCAAAGAAATGAAAATCATATCTAAAAAAAATAAGATAACAAAATGATACTTATTACAAACATATAAAGAAGATAGGTATTTCTTAAAGAGACCAATGCCTTATTTTATAGTTTATCACCTAAAATAAAAATCACCACCGTCAGGCACAGTGATGCACACCTATAATCCCAGCTTCTCAGGAAGCTGGACAGGAGGATCACAAGTTCAAGGACAACTAAGTGAGAACCCATCTCAAAATAAAATTTAAAAAGGGCAGGATATAGCTTGATGGTAGAGTGCTTTCCTAGCATGTACAAGGCCCTGAATTCAATCCCCAGTAACACACACAAACACACACACACACACACACACACACACACACATACACACACACGCATGTCAGTATAGCAACATTAATTCCAATAAACATGTTTATATATATATAACTAGAATTCAAGCATTTGTAAAAAGTATTACTCAAAATTATACTAAATTATGAAATTTTTACAGTACTAAATGGCTATCTTAAAATTGTCATGGATCCTAGAAATGCAGACTCAAAACACTTTCCTAAAAACTAAAATAGGGCCTCCATATAATTAAGGACTATGCAAGTCAAACAGTTAAGACTTTAGCAAACAATTGAAAACAGATATGGCAGTAAAATATAATATTAGGATTTCTATCCATTTATATTATATTACATTAAATTATATTACATATATATAGAAGCATGGAAATTCATAAGAAATAAAGTACCAAATCAATAATTTCAATATATCAATTTTATCTATGACATTTAAAATCGTGATATGTTAGTCTTACCTCTGAGGTATAATCATCGGCTGTTGTTGAAGTGTCACTTTCCATCTAAAATAAAAGTAGAACCTAATTACAATTATGATATTTTCCCCCCTGCTAAATATCATACTGTACCAAAAAAAAAAATCATACTTTACTTATAATAAGACATTCCTGTTAGTAACAATGAAAGAAAATTCACATAAAATACCATTTAAAAACTAGTAAAAATTACCCAAATCTCTAAAACTTTCATTTCATTATGAATTATAATGGCTAATAAGGCATATAAAATTTATCGCAAGGCTTTTTTATATATACAAAAGTACCAAGAACTTTCACACATGTACAGTACATGTCCATTTGTAAGTTAAAAGCATCAAAGAAGACACCATTCCTCTAATTCATGTAACTCTTCTAAATAAAACTAAGCCCTTAAAATGTTATCAGAAAAGTTCGATTTTTTAAAAAGAATCATCAGCTCTTGATGCTAAAAAGTAATACCTTGAAGAGAAAATAACCACTTTCGCTGTCAGAACAACTTTAGAGCTTATAAAGCATTCCAAAAGACATTCTTGCTTCACCCTCATATCCCTGGGACTTGGGTAGGAAGTCAGTGACTTTGCCAAGATTCCCTCAGCTGGGTGCTAATGACTTTTAATTGCAAGTACTTTCCATTTAAGGTAGAATGTTTTAAAATCTGGATGAATACTTACATTAACAGGAAAGACCTGTTCATGCTTAAGTATTTCTCCACTGTTCAGAGTTCTCATTACTGTGGAATCATTAGTCAAAGTGGATTCCATTTCTTGAGAACTATTTTTGTGTATCTCCTCACTCTGTGATTGATCAATATTCAAGCCATGAGCATCCTGTTTACTGGATGAGGTGTTCTTCTTTTTTGGCTTCTTGTGAGGATTTTGTCCATTCAATCGAGCTCTTCTTTGTCGAAACTCAGCGAGCTACAGAAAAAAAGTGTCATTATCATCAAAGATAATTTTTCTTTGGGATCACGTTCTTTAAAAGATCAAACTATCACTAAATAAAAATGATGATAAAGGACAATTTTACGGTTTTAAGAATAACTATTGGATTGAATATTTGGATTGCAAAGAAACTATTAAATATTGAGGGGTAAGAAATGAACATGTCAAGTCTGAAAGAAAAGGAAATTAGCTGAGTTAGGTAGAATAGGGGAATATAGGCATTCTCATTCACAGTATAATCTCTGAATTTAAGATTACATGAAAATACAAACACAAAGAGCTCCAAACACACTTGCTCTGTCCCACTACTTTATACTAACGATAATTAGCCTATTAACTATACAAATGCTCACTGCAGTCATATTTATAATGGGAAAAACTTATAAATAACTTAAATTTTAAACAGCAGTGTTTTGTACCCTTTATCATTTGCCTATCATCATAAGTTTTACCAAACCCTAGTCATTGATACGTTATCACATACTTCATATATTTTAACCAGTGTACTTTCTTTTTTTATTTACATTTTCCTTTCTTTTTTTAAAAATTTTGATTCATTGTACACAAATGGGGTACAACTTTACTCTGGTTGTACATAAAAAAGAGGTGATACTTTTTTTTTTGTGGTGCTGGGGATTGAACTCAGGGCTTTCTGCATGCAAGGCAAGCACTCTACCAACTGAGCTATATCCCTAGCCCCAGTGTACTTTTTTAATTTAAATTTATTTTAAAAGGAGATGTAATCCCTGACATAAATTAAAAGTTAATATCACTTGTTATTTCTTTTACAAGAATAAGTTGAAAATAAAAGTAATGATAAATCTATTACTGAAATTTTAGTTAGGAGCTGAGGTTATGGCTCAGTGGTACGGCATCCATCTTGCACTCATGAGGCCCTGGGTTCGATCCTTAGCATCACAGAAAAATAAAATAAAGGTACTGTGTCTATCTACAACCAAAACCAAAAAATACATATTAAAAAAAAAGAAAGAAATTTTAGTTAGAGGTTGCTAAAGGTTTTGAAAGAAATAGACAAAATAAAGGAGTACTAGGGCTGGGGCTGGGGCTCAGTGGTAGAGAGCTCGCTTAGCACACGTGAGGCCCCAGGTTCGATCTCCAGCACCACATAAAAATAAAATAAAGGTATTATGTCCACCTACACCTAAAACAAAATAAAAAAAGATTTAAAAAAATAAATAAAATAAAGGAGTACTAAAGATAGATAAGTATCAAACAGATTTTTGGTTATTATAATAAGCAGAAAGAAAACTTTGAAAAAGGTAAAAACTTACAATACTATCCAAAGTTTTTTAGTATCTAAAATATTTCCTTACCAACTAAAATCAGAAGTACACATTCCACACTAGATAACACTAGACTAATTATGGTGAATCTATATTAAAAAATACAAATGCAAACAATAATTGCTAGTAAAGACTGTGATACAATAGCATGTATAAAATAGTATTGGAGAACAATCTATTTTTATGAAAGGAAAACTACTCTTAATTTTTAAAAAGATCAGGCAAGTCTTAGACTCACAGCCTTCAATAATTATATCTAGTTTGGAATTAAATATCATTTGTATTCATAGGCATAGGTAAATTCTGGAAAACCATAACCATAACAACTTTGGTTTATCTCTGGAGTTCAGATTACAGGTATTTTTCCTTTTGCTCACTTACATTTTCTTTTTCTAAACATAGTAAGTTTTCCAATTTTTGTATGAAGAAACTACTAAATGAATTTCTAAATTTAATTTGAGCTCTTGAATCACTCTTAAGAGAAGAAAAAAGAAGACCAAGTGTTAAGTTTCTTTCTGCCTTAAAAAGAGGAAGTATATGTTTAGAATTATCATAACTATTAACCAAACCAATCACAAAGACAGCAAATTTCTTATTATCTAAAGTATTAAAGCAATCTTGCTAATGTTACTATCAAAATATGTAGCAAATATGTTATTTATAAATAATATATTTTATACATAAATTATCTGCTATAGATGAAGAAAAGCATATAAACATGTCCTGTTCCCTTAATGAAGACATTTAATTTGTAAGGCAGAAATAGCTAATAACTAGACTTATAGAATGTAAAATATATCACATTTAAAATTTTTCCCAGTTATTAAGTAACTACTCATTATTCTAAACTGTGTGTGCTGGAGGAACAGATGCAAGACCAGTTGCTTCTATTTGCACATTATTAAGCTGCTGGAATGTACTTGAACTATTCAGAGGATAGAAGATCCATTCTTAAAAATAAACTAACTAGAATGCTGGCAAATATTTTATCTACAAATAGAATCAGAAGTCCAGATCCTTCTGAAGGAATGCAATGCCAAAAAATAAATACTAATAATGAAACTTCTTGAAATATCATGTTTCTGCATTAGAATACATTTAGTCAGCAGAATTTATCAAGGCAAAGATAAAGATTTTGCTTAAAATTTCAAGTGTTTGATTATATAAATAATTTATATCATTTATTCAGATGTTGAGTAAAAAAAAATTATTAACTTTGCATTATAAGAATGACTTAGGTCTAGGGATGTGGCTCAGTAGTAGACTGCTTGCCTAGCATGTACACAGGCCCCAGGTTCGACCCTCAGCACAAAATGAAAGAAAAATAAATAATGAAAAGTTTGATTTTTAAAAACAACAAAAAAAGCCCTCAAGACAAGATTATCCATTACTAAATGCAAAAAGTAGTACACATATATGGAATAAAAAGTAGAATGGTTCCATTATAGTATTTAGAATGAATCACTTCTACAGACATAAAATTATAAAGATATTGTTTTAGGCCTATATTACCTATTATATAAAGGTATATTATTTCTTTGGAAAAACTATCCAGAAGGTAAACCCCATGAGGCCAAGGACTAATTTTTTTTAACTTCTATATATTCAAAGTCTAGAACAATATTTGATAAATTGTATGAATTTTTAAAAAGGATAATTTATCTTTAACGGAAAAGTCACCACTAAGCCAGATGATATAAAAGGCATATCTAATCTTACTTTATTAAAAAGTTCCATGGTTTCAAAATTAAAATGAATAATTTTCTAGTTACTTGAATCATTCTTTTTTTTTTATTTTTATTTTATTTTTTTACGTTTACATAGGGTAATGATGTTTATTTTCCCCTCCCCCCAACCCCTCCCACCCCTCTTTTCCCTCTACACAGTCCTTCTTTCCTTCATTCTTACCGCTCTCCTTAGCCTAACTCTAAACCTAACCCTAAACCTAATGCTAGCCCCTCCCACCCCCCATTATATGTCCTCATCCGCTTATCAGCGAGATCATTCGTCCTTTAGTTTTTTGAGATTGGCTTATCTCACTTAGCACGATATTCTCCAATTTCGACCATTTGCCTACAAATGCCATAATGAATCATTCTTAAGAGGGGAAAAATAAAGGAATTAGACTAAATAAATTTCTTTGAGCCTTAAAAAGAGGAAATATATGACTAGAATTACTGTAACTATTGAACAGACCAATTACAAAACTGGCTTATAAATGAATGAGAACATAAAAAGAATTCTCATTAAAACCTCCCTCCCTCCACCAAGAAAAACAAAACAGAACAAAAGTTAATTTCTCAGAAAAATAATGTCCACAATTGCTTTCTGGCAAGACTCCTATGTGATAAAAATGTGAAAGGAATAAGATCATATCACGTATTCAATTTCTTATAGTTACTTAAACTATTTTCATTTTAAATCTGAAAGATGGCAAGCAAGCAGATAAGCAAAAAAATCTGAATCAATTAGGTAACCATCTGATACTGAAATGATGCACTTTAAATTACTAAGAAAACATTTATTCTAAAACATGATGAAAATTCAGACTACAGCCATCTGTGTTTGTCATTTGGAAGCCAATTATAAAAGTGTTAACATATGTAGTCACAGAAATAGTTGCAAGATTTACTGGAAAGATATTATGTTCACATATATTTATCTTTCAAAACTGGACCAGATCCCATGTAAATATCTTATCTTGACCAGAACATGAATAAATAACTGAATATAAATAATAATTATTCCTTAAACTCAAGATTTATAACTTTATAAATGATCATTGTCAATGAAAATGAATTTTCAAAATGTTATATGAAAACATACCAAGTTTTTATAATGTTCTTTCAAAAATAAATGACTAATTGAAGTCTATTCAGGTTTCTGTGTGTCCACTGACTGTTTACTACATGCCAGGCACCATGCTAGATGTGAATATGGTTCCAACAGTTGGACTTTTCAGTGTAGACAGACTATTATTAAATGGATTGTGAGAAATAAGGGTTAGAGCACAATTTCTTTAACCTGACAATCATATTCATATATATAAATAAGTCTATATATATAAATATATATTTTTATATTTATGGAGAGAGACAAACAGAGATGTGTTGCGTTATAGGAAACCGTATTGTCCTGATTTTCTCAAAGGCCTTCCAAAAGAGATGTGGTTGTACAGTTTTATACCTGGAAAGGATATAATTTGGTATATGTCATGTTGTAAGTATATAGTTCATTGATTTAACAAATACTTACTGATCATATGTGCTATGATAGGGCATGTAGTGATAACACATATGAATTCTCAAGAATTGTAATCCAGTAAGAAAGATAATATTAAACCAATAAAGATAAACACAGAAATATGTACCTTCGAGTTATAAAAAGTGCTTTGAAGAAAAAGTAGAGGCATTAAAGAGAGCCTACAACAGAAATTCAGTTTGTGGGGTTGTGGGGAGAGGTCAGAAAACATCTTACTGAGCTAAGAATGTAGAAGCTGAGATATAAAAATCAATGTTATAGGTAAAATAAAAATCAATATAATCAGTGGCAAAACAGGAGTATCTGACTCCAAATCCAGCCTTTCGTCATACTAATTTGCTCTTAGGTATTTTTAGATCCTTTTTCATTATATTTCACAATTCTAGAACATTAATTTTAAAGACATGAATAAATGAAATCACCAAACTGACAAGTGTTTTTTGAACAAGATTTAGAGGGAAAACACAAACATGACAATGCACACACACACACCTCAAAGAGAATGGTACAAAATATTTTTAAATGTGTAACTAGTAATCTCTATAGTGTTCAAAAATAACCATAAAGGGCTGAGGCTGTAGCTCAAAGGCAGAGCACTTGCCTAGCATGTGTGAGGCACTGGGTTCAATACCTAGCACCACATAAAAATAAGCAAATAAAATAAAGGCATTCTGTACAACTATAAATTTTTTTAAAAAATAACTATAAAAAGTGATTTTTATGTTTTTGCTGTATAAAATGTAAGAAATCCTAATTAATTATAATGATGTTGACTGTTCTTTTTAGTGATATCATTAAACCTTTTTAATATTCCTTTATGGATGATAAATAAGAATGCTATATAAACTATAACAGCAAAACTTTGGTGGCCTAACTATGGAAACAAAAACAAGATTATAACAACTGACCTAAAAACCAGCTGAAGAAGGGCAAATGAAAGCAAAGATAAAAGCAACATTTTAAGGATGCTCTGAAGCATATTTTACAAAATAACAGAAAGGTACAAACTAGGCCTGGTACATGCCTGCAGATCCAGCTATCTTGTAGTTCCAGCTATTTGAGAGGTTGAGGCAGGAGGATCACTTGAATGCAGGAGTTTGAGGTCAGGCTCAGAAACATAGCAAGACACTCACCCCTCAAAAACAAAAAACTTGGAAAAAATAGTGCTAAATAAAAATATGGAAATCAAGAATGGAAAAGGCCACAATACATCATTGAGCCACCAAACCTGTTTATATCCTATAATCTCATTTAATGCAATTTTTTTTTTTTTTTTAAATTTAAGGCGTGGATCACCTTCAAGTGTAAAAAGAAAAGAGAGTCTGTTGCTTAGGGAATCATCTTAATTTTGTGTATTTCATTGCCTGTATTTCATACAGTAGACACAAATATTTCTTGAATTTCAAAAGAATATGGATTACACATAATATAGTACTTGGTTGTTGTTATGCAGCAAACTAGGTATGTGACAATGGACAAGTCACTTAACATCAGGAGAACTCAGTTTCTTCAAATGTAAAATGAAGAGACACATTAAGATTACTTCCAGGTCTTAGGGGTTTTTGGAGAAAAAATTTTCAATTATTTCCTTTCCTTTCTCCTTTCTGTACCCTCAATTCTAAGGAAAGTAGCATTTTGCATAATGAAAAATTAGAAATTGTTAATTGAAAATACAAGTCAATAAACAGTATATCCATTACTAAATGATCCCGAAAGAAAAATTGTATAGGATATAGAAAAAGTGGAATGATTCAGAGTATTTAGAATGAATCACGTCTAAGTACACAGAATTACCAAAACATTATTTTATTCCCATGTTACTAAGTGAAGTAGTATTTCAGAATAACTAGAAAATTCCAGAAAGGTAGGAATTTTTAGTAGAAATCAATCATTATATATACTCTAAGCCTAGTACTACATATAGTCTCTCAATAACTGTTGAATTTTTAAAAACTGATTTTTTAGGGAAGAGGCAACACTAGGCAGTAATTACAAGCATTATTTCTCAGAACTTCAGAACACCTATATAGTTTCTTTAACAAAAACAAAACAAAAACAAAAATAAAAAACCAACAACAAAAAACTACTATGATATCATCAGGTCCATGGCCATACATGGCTATATTATTTAACAATCATACAATGTAATATTATGCAGCTGTCAAAAAATGTTTAAAAAAAATTCTAATGTGGGAAAATGTTCTCAACATAAAGCTGGGTAAAATAAGAGCATTACATTGCACAGAATGAATCAAGTGGAGTTTTAAAATATACTTGTGCAGAGAAATAAAGATTAAAAACAAATTATTAAAAGTAATTACTTGTGGATTATGAGACTATAGGTGATTTTCTTTTGAAAGATCTTTGCTGCCTTCTACCCCTACATATCTTTAAGGAATATTCACTGATAATATTATCATGGATTCATGTGTTAATATAACTATTTTTTTATGGTGCTTATGTTTTTCACTTAATCTGCTTATTCTATATATACAGATGCACGCACCGAGGTCTCTGTATCTAGTATGCACATATAGATATAAACATACACCAGAAAATATTTAGGTCATGAAACAATCTTTTCAGTTTCTTCAAGAATCAATACAATGATGTTAGCAGTAGTACATCAAGATAGAGTGAGGAACAAAGTGATAAATGCTAAAGCAGTGGTTCCAGTTTCATATTGGAGACTCATCTCATTTTACCATCACACTGGTTCCTGTTTGTAATGAAACTGTGTTTTCTTTTTAGCCTGAAATCAACTAATCCAGTACTCCTGGCTCTAGACCAATCAAAAATCAATGTGAGAGGTTCATTTCAGATGCTTGACAGAAGGTGTCTAGCAAGAATATCATTTACAATTGCTACTTGGGATAGTCTTCTTAGTCTCTGTATGCTTATGTCTCAGGCCGTTTCCTCCCACCACTGCCACCCCACCCTCAATAGTAACTATTTTTTAAAGGATAATAAAACTACATACCTACTAGAAATCACATTCAAAAGGGCAATATTCAGATACCACCTACTTCTGCTTTATTTCCTTGTCATTACAATCATTACTAACAATGAATAGTGAAAAGAATGGCACTTTGCCCCTGATCTTACCTAGATCTGCATATTATGAAGTTTAATCTCATTAAAAAATAAAAAATAGCCAAGTGGGGTGTGGTGGCACATGCCTGTATTCTCAGCAACTCGGGAGGCTGAGGCAGGAGGATCTTGAGTTCAAAGGCAAACTCAGCAATGGTGAGGCACTAAGCAACTCAGTGAGACACTGCCTCTAAATAAGATACAAAATAGGGCTGGAGATGTGGCTCAGTGGTTGAGTGCCCCTGAGCTCAATCCCAGGTACCAATAAAATTAAATAAATTAATTAATTAAATAAATAAATAAAAAATAACAGGGCACAATTCATAAAATAGACCCTAAAGCAAAGTAGAAATACTCTCAGCAGCATAAATACATATGATTTTATTATCTGAGTTTTTTCATTTTTAAGTCTAGATTATAGATGTTTTTTTCTGAGAAGCATATAGTTTTGGCAAGAAATATCAACTAAAAAATAAAAAAACTGCTGCAACTGGTCAGTTCAGGATTCCATGTTAATGGTCAATGGGTTTCCAAGTGTCCATTGATAGCTCCCAGGGATGTCTGTCTGATAATTTACATAATGAAATCAGGTAGATAATATAAGTTCAGAAATAATAGTTTTGTTTTTTTAAATTTTTATTTTTTGGTTGTAGATGGACACGATACCTTTGTTTTATTTACTTATTTTTATGTAGTGCTGAGGATTAAACCCAGGGCCTCACACCTACTAGCCAAGCGTTCTACCACTGAGCTACAACTCCAGCCCTAATAGTTTTTGATTTCCTCTTTCTTCCCCATTCTCAAAGATACTACTATTAAGGGACTAAAGGAACCACAGGATCATGATTTCTATACATTTCTAAACCCTTGGCACTTGCAGACAGAAACTAACACAGCAGCAGTCTTTGTAACAGTAACAAAATTGGAAATTGCCTAAATGCTCATTGATGAGAATGGATACTGAGACAAATTTCAATAATGGAATACTATGCAAGAGTGAAAACGCCCTACATGATATTAAACAAAAAGAAAATAACTGAAGACTTCACATGATACCATTAAGTTTAAAAATAGAAAACTAAATATAGTTTATGTACATCTATGTGGTATAAAAAAGCATGGTGATGATAAATTCAGAACTGTAGTTACTTCAGGTGATAGGGAATTAGATAGGGAAAGATTTTTAATGCTTTTGTACTTGCATGTTTCTTAATATAGATGATAGGTGTAGAGGTCTTTTTTTTTTCATTTGTCTTTATCTTATATATACATTTAATACACATTCTTTTGTAAGTGACACACTATGTAGAACTTTCTTCCTAGGGATCTGACCAGTACTCACAACTCCTACTATCCATGACATCCCTGCCTGCCCTCTTTAGATGAGAGGAGTGAATCAATTAGATTCTTCTCTTGAAATTAGGGAACAAGGAGGTAGCAGAGTTGTCCAGAAAGGTTACAGAGGAGAGATATCTTGTAAGAAGGATTCTAAAATTAGTGCATAATTTGATCCTCATGTAATTACAGCCATGCCACTAAAATGACCTTTTAAAGTACAGTATACGTGATCACCCTACTAGACAACTTGCAGACCAAAACACTTTTCTCTGATTCTAATAGTCAGTTTTCCTTCTGGCATTAAATCATACCAATAGAAGCACATCAACTAAAGTAACTGGCTCATAAGAAATCAAAATATATAGTTACTCAAGTATTGAAAAATCATGCAAAGTGGCTCTATCAATGGGTTTTTAAACTTTACTGCTCACTGAAAATCCTTTTAAAATAGTGAGACTTGGTTCCCACCAGATTTCTGATTTTGGCATGGGGCGTGGTTTAAACATTAAAAAAATTTTTTTTAAAAAGTTTACAAGGAGCTTCTAATGTACAGTAAAATTTGGGAACCACTGGCTAGAGGTTTATTTTATGAGATTTGCTTCCACCATTTATATAGTTTTTCTTTGCCTTAAAATTTTTTAAAAAATGTATTTAGTCGGAAGCCACTCCATTGTATAGCATAGGTTTGAGAATCTATTCTATAATTTTTGTTCATACACAAACTGATGTGTAGGTAAAGGAAGTTAATATACAAATAAAAGAGTGTAAGATATGGAATGAGACAAGAAATGATGGAAAGAATGGCATCAATTTCCCATGGTTTTTCAGATTCTACTCTTCTCTGTCGTTCTTCTGAAATGTCTGCATTTTTACAATAAGCCTTTCATATCTCATCTCCACTTAACTAATCTTAGTTTTTAGAATTAGACTGTTTACATTTAGCGATCTTACATCAATGCTTCGTATTTTTAAAAAAATAATTTTATTGCTTCATCTGTATAGCAGGAACATATACCTACCACCTGGTGGCAGCATACCTACCTAAACATAATACATTATTTGAAAAGAACCCTCGCTAGGTTACAAACATAACAAATACATTTTTAAAAAATATTTTCTGATATCTTTAGGATAAAATCCATACTACTTTTAAGTGATACATATGGCTTCTCATTATCTGATCCCAGCCTATTTCTCCAATCTAATATTTTCCTATATAGCTTTAATCTTCTCCACTCCAACATGATAATGATGGTTAAGAATGGCTAATAATTCTTTAAGACTTTTTACAACCTGACAATATTCTAAAGTGTTTTATACTTAAAGGCTGTCTTCACAACAACCCCAGTGCCAACACAGGTACTATTATTGTTCTTTTCACAGATGAGTTACTGAGGTAAAGAGAGGTTAAATATAACTTCATAAAGTCATATAGCCAGTATATGGCAGTCACAATTGATTCCAGTCTGGTTTAGTTTAACCTGTTAGCCACAACAGGTTTGACTTTTCTCAACAAAATCTTTGAAAAGTTGCTTTCCTCAACAAAATCTTTGAAATATTCCACTCAGATGTCTCGTAAGGAACTTTTAATACAATATATCCCAAACTGATTTCACAATCTTGCCTGAAGTAAAAAATTAAAACTGTTCCTTTTCCTTTATTTTTCTTAGCGATAACACCAACCTTCTTTCCATGCTCTCTCTAACCAATCACATTCTGATTTTATCCTTTCTACATTAGATTATCCCCACTTTCACTCCTATTTCATTCTAATTTGTACTACTTCAACAACTCCTAAATGGTTTTGCCCTCCTCAGTCTATCCTCCATACAACTGCCAAACAGATCAATCTAAAACTCAAATCTTTTTAAGCATCAGATTAAAATAATTCTTTTAAAATATAAGAATTTAAATAAATGAAATGCAAATCCATATAACTATATTACTCCCCATCATAAAACTCATCAACACATCCCACAACCTTCAGGATAAAGTCTCCCTAACATGAAATTAAAGACCTTCAGGATGGAGTCCTGGTCTACTTCTTTAGCCTCATCTCTTGTCATAACTTGCATACAGCTTTATACTCAAATACCAAGCTCTTGCACACCTTCCCCTAAGGAAGTTAAACTGTTTCATACCTCTGTGCTTTCCTCATCCTGTCTCATTTTCCTGGAAGATTCTACCCACCCCTTCTCTCCCTTTTCACCTAGTTTCTCTACATGCTACAAGGTTTCATTCAGGGTTTATCCATGCAATAAGCCTTCTTTAACTGCCAAAATGGAATCAGATATTCCTCCTCTGTGTTTTTCATAGACTTGGAATTACATTACACTCCTCTATTTATAAGTATCTGTTTATGTTTCTGCCTACTAACTAGATGAAGCTTTTATTTAGCAGATTCCATGTCTTTCACATTCTACAGTCTAGCACAGGAATATAGCAAGCAATAAGTGCACAAATGTATCTACCAAATAAGTAAATAAATGATTCTCTGTACTTAACTTACCGTATTATGGTTGACTTTCTACTCTATTAGAATGTGAAAATACTAGAGGCAGGTCTGTGGCTTTATCTCTAAATCTACACTGTCTTGCATGGAGGTCAAATAAATGTTAAACAGATAAACAAGTCAAGACTGAAAATAACTGAGTAACAAAATGAAAGGGACACTTTAAGATCAAGACAGTGACAATGTACAGAATCAACTGGAGAAAATGAAGACAGGCAAGGAAAAAACATAAACGGTGAGTTAGGCCTGATTTTCTTAGGGTGTGATATGGGAACAGAAAGAAAAAAGTTAAACATGAGGCAAATTTTGAATTAGAAAACAGGTTTGGGATTTGGTTATGAGTATGCAGAATTTAAAAAGTCACATAATGTTCAAAGGGTTTTTCAACCAAGATGCTTCCTGAGATAGATATAAACTACTGTGCCTAAAAAATATGATTGTGCATGAGATAGAGAAAACCTAGAACATTAAAAGAATTTAAGTTCAGATCCTAGAAAAAAGTTAGTATAGACTCTTCTGTCATATTAAAATCCTGAGACCTATTAAAATATTATTTCAAACTTTTAATTTACAAAAAAATCCTTCTAAACAAAAAAGTAAACCCAAATTAAAATTTTCTTGTCAAATTTTATTTTAAAAATTGGTATTGGTTGTTTGAAGCAGAAAAATCAAAGTCATTAGAAGTGCTCAGACATGTAGTTCACTATGAAAGGAATTTATGCAAATTAAAAGTAAACATTAGTCGGACAAATATAAAAGATTTCACACCAAAAATATTTCTAATATCTTTGTCTATTAGTAGAAAGTAGAATTTCTATGACTTTTAGCTAAAACCCATTATTTCATGTATAAACTCCCTTCTAGTGCACATTTGTTAATGCAGTTTTTACACTTTTTTAAACCTTGCTGTTTAGAGCACTACTAATTTATTTGACTCTCAAAGGATCAACATATACATATGCACTCAATAAAATATCAATGATGTGGGAAGTTAACTGAGATCACTGACCACGCCTACAGCAATCCCCCACATTTCTCTCACACACTTTTCACACATTAAATTTGATTCCTGATACATAAAAAGGACTAATACTTTATTTATAATTGATTCCTGTTTCTATCTTCCCTGGGGAAAACAACTAGTAAAG
This sequence comes from Sciurus carolinensis, assembly GCF_902686445.1. NCBI lineage: Eukaryota > Metazoa > Chordata > Mammalia > Rodentia > Sciuridae > Sciurus > Sciurus carolinensis. The sequence goes on from NC_062220.1 coordinate 50,247,727, forward strand.
CAATACCGACTTGAATGAAAGTGAGACCCCCTAACCACTGAGCCCACAATGAACAATACTTAGTCAACAACAAGGATTTTTAGAGTGTGTGTTCAGTGTCAAGAAATAGAAGGCCTAGCATGCATGAGCCCCTGGACTCTAGTGGGCTAGTGGGGGAGGAGGAGGAAGATATCCTAGATTTTACCTTGTTAGCTTTTCAGAAACCTGTAAGTCAGAGAATCTAATCACTCAATACAATTTATAAATTCAAATATTTAAATTAGGACTTTGTATAATGTACTGTGTAGTTCTGAATCATCAAAGTAACTTGAGGCTTTAAGAAATGATCTCTTCAAAAAGGGGAAAAACATGTTTAGCACTTTTGAACAGTGTAAAACTCATGCAATTTAACCAAGTTTTATGAGGTGTACCTCAATGTGCATGAAGTAAGCATCCTAAGTTCTATTTTGGTGAAAACTACCAGAAAAAATCAAAGGGAGTCAATATGACATCAAAAATGCCTTGTACTGGTAGAGCATATACACAGGTCTATTACGTTCACATTAAAAAAATGACAGTGCTTTTTGTTATGGAAGATGAAGTCATTTTCCCCCCATAACTGATATGAATTGGTAATGATCAAGCCAAAAACCAAACAGGTGCCCATTTGACCATTTAGTTGTATTTATGGAACAGCTGGCCAAGGAATGGAATGACACTGCCCCACAAAAAACTCAAAGTTTAACATTACCATCATGATCTAATCAACTCACCAAAACTTATTCAAAGGAAGCACCAGTTTAAATTTTGGTGAGCCCAACAAGCCTAAAAACCAAGATGGAAGATAATTCCTAATTCCACTGGAAATGTGTCTGTCTGCTCCTCTCTTGCACGTGATCATGCATGCTCTCCTTCCCTATGCATATATACATATAATATACATAATATATATACATTAATAATTAATAATATGTAAAACAAGTTGGTAACAACCAAATTACAAAATGGACAAATGATTTGAATAGACATATCTCTGAAGATCTATAAATGGTCAAAAAGCATACAAAAAGATACTCAGTGTCATTAGTCATTAAGAAAACATGAATTAAAAACATAGTAAGATATCCCTTTATGTCCACTAGAATGGCTATGATTTAAAAAAAATGGAAAACCAATTTGATGAGATATAAAGAAATTGGAATCCTCATGCATTGTCGGTGGGTAAGTAAAATGAAATGATTATTCAGTCATAAAAGGGAATGAGGCATGGATGCATACTACCCCATGGGTGAACCTCAAAACATTACACTAAATGAGAGCAGTCAAACATAAGTGTCATGTACTGTATGATTCCATTTTATGAGTCATCTAGAATAAGTAAATTCATAGAAACAGAGAGTGGAGGTTGATAATAGCTGGGGGAGGAGGGAATGAAAAGTATTTGCAAAATAGGATTTTATTCTGGGATGATAACTTGTGATCTTCCTGCCTCAGCTTCATGAACTGCTGGGATTACAGGCATCTATCACCATGGTCGAGCTCCCAATTAAAAGGATGCTAAGCAATTAAATAAAATGCCTAATTTTAATTTTAGAGAAATCTTACTTAAAAATAAAAATAATGTCCCTTATCACTAATGTTTAACAATTTACCAGAACTTTTTTCTAGTTTTCATATTAGAAGAAATTCAGGGGCTAGGGATATAGCTCAGTTGGTCGAGTGCTTGCCAAGCATGCACAAGGCCCTGGGTTCAATCCCCAGCACCACCAAAAACAAAAACAAAAAACAAAAAAAAAAAAAGAAATTCATTCACTTTTCAATAATCAGTAGTCTAAAATAAAATAAATGTTTCATAGTCATAGTTTAGCTCTCACTACAAACTTTTTTATTTACAAAAATAAAAGATGTTTCTGTTTGAAAACAATTTTTGTTCCACTCTTGTCATAGTCCAATCCTTTGGATAAATCCTATCTTTTTTGTGTCCTCTTTGCTGTGTGTTAGCATTCAGTAAGGATGTCTATGGTGTTGTGTCAATGAAACTGAAAAGTGAAAAGAGAAAATAAAATAAAGGACACATCCAAGGGACTGGATTAGAACAGAAGTGGGACAATTTTCTCAAACAAAATTATCTCTGCATTGGATTTTATCAATGCTCTGTGTTCCTGCTACTTTTTAGAGCTGCCTTAGAGAAATTTCTTTAATATACATTTCAAGAAGCCTATCCTTCCCATTCTTTCTTCCATGTTATCTCTCTCAACACCATGTTTTGTTTTGTTTCAGCAAAGTCCAAAAGTCATGAATTAGTTTTAAATCACAGGAATGCACCAGTCTCTGATGAAGCCATCAAATTGCTGCGTCCAGTTTGAGAACTAAGTAAGACCTGTCACAAGTATAAAAAATTAGAAAAGTTTAAAATAAATCAGGGATGGAGAATATCTTTCTTTTTCTAAATTTTGATTCATTGTACACAAATGGGGTACAATTATTGTTTTTCTGGTTGTACATGAAGTAGAGTTGTACCATTTGCTTAATCATACATGTACATAGGGTAATGATGTTTGTCTCATTCTGTTATTTTTCCATCCCTCACCCCCTCCCCACCCCTTATTTTCCTCTATAGAATCCATTCATCCTCCATTTTTGCCTTCCTCCTACCCCCTGTTATGTATCATCATCCACTTATCAGAGAAATCATTCAGCCTTTGGTTTTTTGGGATTGGCTTATCTCACTTAGCATGATATTCTCCAACTCCATCCATTTACCTGCAAAAGGCATAATTTTATTTTTCTTTATGGCTGAATAATATCCCATTGTGTATATACACCACAGTTTCTTTATCCATTCATCCACTGAAGGACATCTAGGTTGGTTCCACAATCTAGCTATTGTTAATTGAGCTGCTATGACTATCGATGTGGCTGCATCACTGTAGTATGCTGACTTTAAGTCCTTTGGGTATAGGCCAAGGAGTGGGATAGCTGGGTCAAATGGTGGTTCCATTCCAAGTTTTCTAAGGAATCTCCATACTGCTTTCCAGAGTGGCTGCACCAATTTGAAACCCCAACAGCAATGTAAAAGTGTACCTCCCCACATCCTTGCCAACACCTATTGTTGCTTGTATTCTTGATAATAGACATTCTAATTGGGGTGAGATGAAATCTTAGGGTAGTTTTGATTTGCATTTCACTTACTACTAGAGATGTTGAACATTTTTTCATATTATCTGTTGATTGCTTGTAGATCTTCTGTGAGAATAGCTTTCTTAACTATGGAGTAGAATATCTAAAATATGCAAGCAACAATTTTATACCATAACTAACCTTGTCTATCACAGTGAAATAGTAACTGAAAAGTTCTGTTATCAATAATGTAATAAGAGAGCTTACAGAGAACACTGCACACCACCGGCACTACTCTTCAAACTGAAAATGCTTGTTAAACAAACAAAACTCATATAATTACAAGTTACTGAATGCAGTAAGAATTTTAATTATTCAATAAATAATGACAATTATATAAAGTGCTATAGAGATATAAAACTTTGGTTTTGTGGAATTCTGCTACATTTGAAGAACTTTAAAGAGTATAGCTAAGGTGATTTATAGGAGTAATTTCATACTAAATACACAATTGCCTTTTATTTAATTTTGTTCTCTAATAATAGAATGCTTTGTTTATATAATCATAAATAATTTTACTTGGAAAAAATGAAGTCATTTAAAATGAAGCTGGAATAGTTTGGTTCAATACAAGGATAGCTGATGTGGTAGCCTACCCCTGTCAGCACCTTGCAAATGAGGTCAAGTTCAGCTCTAAAAATATTTACTTAAAAATGCAGTAACATCTTACATCTCCAAATATCGGACTTCTTGCAACATCTACACTGAGGACATAGCTGAGGATCCAATAGCAAACCAAAGAACTACCAAGTATCAGAAAAACTGAATTGCCATGAAGTCCATTCTACTAGGTTTTATTGACCCATTATTCTTAGAAACCATTCCATTAACCTCAGTTTCTGGGTCCTTTTGTTATAACAATCTAAAACAGCAAGTTAGGGGAAGAGGCAAATGAGAAAACATAGACAAGTATGTCCATGGCAAAGAAAACTGACAGCAAGGAAAAAGGATAAGAATGACAAAAACAAAAAGGAGATTCATAAATGTCCAATAATATAGAATTCCGACTATATAATACAAGCAGAACTGGAGTAAGAATTACAGTTCCAGGACTACGCTAATGTAGGAGACCTAGTTATTTTGCATCTCATGTTCTTGTTTTGTATAACAGTCATACAACATTAACATGTTCTTTATCATACTGTAATGTCTTTTTTTTTTAAATAACATCTGATCTCTTTTGCTTGAGCATAAAAGAAAGATATTGTAGAGAATTTGGAAGATACTAAAAATATAAAGAAAATTAAAATTGCCTATAACCCACTACCCAGAGATAATCACAACTGACATCTTGGTGGATAATTTTTCAAATGTCTTCATATAGGAACACTTACATGTACCTTTTTTTTAAACCTGGAATTATCTGTGGGCATTTTCCCAACTCAAAAAGTGTTTGTAAAATTATCTTAATGGCTACATTATACAATAATTCATTCTCCTACTACTGCAGATTTTGGTTGATATAAAATATTTTACAAAGTACATATACTATACTGTAGGAGCTGGGGTTGTGGCTCAGTGGTAGAGTGCTTGCCTAGTACATGTGGGGCACTGGGCCCAATCCTCAGCACCACATAAAATTAAATGAATAAAATAATGGTATTGTGCCCATCTATAATTTAAAAAATATTTTAAAAGTATACTGTACTGTATACATGACAAGTTATTTTTAAAATGACATTTATAAGGTCTAGAGAAAGGAAATTAAGAGAAATCTAAACTGAGAAAGGAACAGAAAACCAATCAATTACCAAGAAAAAGATTAAAAAGTCATACACTGTAAAACTAAGTTATCAAATATAACATTTTAGTCTTATGAACAAATGAGATACTTGGAGATACTTACTCAAAGACTTGGTTCTTTAAATGTTGGGAAATGATCATTTTAAGTGGTTTCTGATGCCAGCAATAAGTGACTTTTGATTAAGAGAATTCTGGATTACTGTTATTAAATTCCAACCATGCTGGTAATTACACTGATTAAGAACTTAGTCATTCTGCTCATTCAATAAGCAAACATTTACTGAATACCTACTATTTGAAAGGCACTATGCTAGGTTGCATTTATATTGATATTGAGAGTTTTTCTTACAAAATATTCTAGAAAATGAGTCAATAGCATTTTAAATATTTTAACAAAATGTGAAAAAAAAAATCCAAACTTCCACTGCACCTTACCTCTCATGTACTTATTACCCAGGAGCATCTGTCTCTCGCTTTGGAAAGCACAGACTATAGCCATCTCTCTATTTCTACCTCTTGGTATAAAATCAGAATTGATCTAAGTTTGCTGAATAACTATAAATTGTGTTTGGTGTTGAGAACTAAATCTAGGAACTTGTGCTCTACCACTAAACTATACTCCTAGCCCTTGAGTAATTATATTTATAATCCAGAGTTTTTCAATCCCAATCTAAAAGTACTTATGTTTATATAAGTGAAATAATGTATATACTTTGCTTTGTTTTTGCAGTAGTGGAGATTGAAGGCAGGAGTGCTCTACCTTTGAGCTATAATCTAAGCTCCCTTTTTTTCCTGAGAGGATCTTGCTAAATTGCCCAGGCTGATCCTCCTGTCTCCGTCTCCTGAGTGGTTGGGATTGCAGGTGTACACCACTGCAATGCCTATGCTATTTTTGATAAAGTTGTTTTCACTCTATTTACCTTGTCCCTCTTGGTCTTCATCCTTTTAACGACTGCATAATATTCCATTGTACTTACATGGCTTAGGAATCATGTCGTCTTTAAAAGTATTTTATAACAGATAACTAATGTTGCAGCAAACATATGTTACCTTAAAAGTCTCAACAATTTCTCACTGGAAAACTGGGCTCACTTCTAGAAGAAAATAAACTACAATAAAAATTAACTTTAAAAGATTTTTACCCCATAGGTAGAATTTTGAAAGACAAAGAAATATAGACATAAAGAAACCGAAATTCTACTTTGCCAAATCTACTCAGAGCAAGTAATTTTATTATCATGAAATGTGTCTGTTCAAAGAAAACTATGTTTAGCAGAACTGCTTTATATACACTTAAGATAGATACATTTGGTGAAAGGCAGTAAACATTTTTAAGTAACAAATAAGACATCTAATCAGAACTTCAGTGCTTTTGAAAGGGTGAATGCAATACACTTTCAGTTCCTTCCATGCAGACTGCTTGCTTAGTCCCTCAGGTTGCACACTGTAAGCAACTTTGGGTTTCTAAAAATGCCAATTCCTCGTTCCTTCATTTATAGATTCTAGAATTAAAAAAAAAAAAAAAAACCTACCTGGCTACATATAAGCATTTAAGTCATGACCTTAAATAGAGGGAGATTATAAAAAAGTCTAAATTATATTTTAAAAATATGAAGCTGGCTAACATACACATTCCTTCAGCAAACTTCTGCTGAACATCTACTACTGCACAACTGCAGTAAGACCTTTCATTGACTACTGAAATCATTGACCTGGCTTCCTTTGTTTATGTGGGGGAAAGAAGAAAGGAAGGTCGGAAGGAAAACAGTTCATTGTGGGCCAAGGATGATTGTTATCGATTAGTTCTAAAAAGACAATATCACCTATAAAAAGTAACTCATTGTAGGGAGGAAGGGGGCCTTTAAGGCAAGCCCAAAGATCTGCTCAAATATGTAATTTTTCTTTTAAAATGCCATTCAATTTATATTTTGTCAATGTTAAATTTTTCATGACGCCCAAAGAAGGATATCTCTGTATAACACAATTTTATATTGTTTGCGTTACAGGATTTTCCACACATAATAAGATCAAACACACACACATATAAGATCAGAACTCACTACACACACACACACACACACACACGCACACACACACACGTAAAACGAATTATTTAAAGCAGGAATTCTAAAGCTTTGTTATATGGAATCTTTCAATCTCTAGAACTTCCAATCCACACGACCAGAAGCGCGGGCCATGACAACGCCCTCCAAACACAAATGTACAAAGAAACGCTTCTAAAAACGCCCCTAAAGCCAAGTTCATGGCTGGCACTTGTGGCACACACTGGCCACTGCTGAGGCAGCTGTCACAGGCCAATCACACACACACCCTGGAGTGCCAGCGTGCCACCTAAGGAAGACAAGCTGATGATCAGCGCACAAATCCCCCACTGAATAAAAGGAAAGCTCTAAATCCCCCGCCCTGGAAAGCACAAGGCCTGAACCACCCATAAAACTCCCTTAAAAAGTGAAGGGCTTGAGATTTAAAAGTTACCAATTACCAGCTTATAGGGATATAGTAAAAAGAGGGGTTTTATTGGGGCAGTCACGAGAGTCACGCCATTCAATCACCATCCAAGTCTCGTCAGTTAGGTAGCGGCGCCGGGCTTCACACGTCTTGGAAAAAGGAGAGAGCAGGGCGAGGGGGAAACGCAGACCCTGCAGCACCTCCCTCCCAGGGCAGCCAACCCGGGCTGCCGCAAACTCCGTTCCCCAGGCCTCCTGCCACCCCTTCCCGGCCACCGCCTCCCACCTCGGGCCCAGCGGTCTCCGGCTCTCCTACCTACCTTGGCCCTACCAATCGCCAGTTTCCTCTGTCTCTCCTCGTCCTCCATGGTTTCTATGGGGTAGGGTGGGGGGGAAACAGGGAGGGAATCGGGGTAGAAAGGAAAGGTCGGTTCAGACGGGGTGGGACAGCGAGCTCCGAAACCCGGGCAGGAGCGCCGGGTCCGGCGCTGCCCCGCCCGGAGCAGAACCAAATTTCTCTCTGCAATCACTGGCAAACCGTCCTCGTCCACACGAGTACTACTGCCACTCTGGCCGTCTACGTCTCCACGTAAACATACGCCGGGCGGGAGTCAAGGGACGTCACAGCGCGCAGTCGCTCCGAACGCCGCGTTGCCAGGCAGGTGCGCTCGCGGCCCCGCCCCGCCGGCCTCGCGGGGCCCAAAGCTCTGCCCCGCGTCCTCAGCGCCGAAGGGCGCGAGAGACGGGCTGGGCCCAGTCGGACAGTCCCCCGGACCCACAGTCCAGGGAATTCAGTGTTTTTCAGCACATTCGATTTTTCCGAATTACATAAATAACAGATGCTTCCTGGTGAAATTGGTGAAGGCTTCTGGAAAAGCCCATGGGAAAGATGGGAGGGAGGAAGCCCGCGGACGCTTGTCTTCAACCTAGACTGACCCCTCCTGGACTCAAGGGACTGGGAAACAGCTCACGTTACTTCCTTAGCCCGAGAGCCCCGCCCTCTTCCCCACACTGGTTCCCGCCCCATTTCGGGTTCATCCTTCAAGGCCCGCCTCTAGCGCCGCCTCCAGATAGCTCTGATTCCTTTGTTCTTTGCAGGGTGACTGGGACGCGTCCAGTTAAAATTTACTCCCCTCGCAGCCCTCCTTGGGGCGTCCGTTCAGCAATGGTATTCTGAAAGAAGCCTGAACTTGGAAATATACGTGGGAAACAAAGCCCATCTATATTAACTTTTTAGCTTTAATGACTTAAAACAACTTACCTATCCTGTCTGACCTTACCTGGCATTTTTGGAAGGGTTGTTAGTACATTTGACTGCCCCGGTATACTAAAACATCTGAATTAATGTTTTTTTTTTTTTTTTTTTTTTTTTCCCTTCCTGTAGTTTCTTCATTTACTCTGCATATTTTAAAATAATACTCCAGGACTCCCAGTTCCTTGATGGCAGAGACATAATCCTGAGTCTTGCCTATCTTGACATTATTACTGAAATGATGAGCACACTGCTGATCACTCAAGAAAAGAAAGTTCGGTTCAGACCGAGGCGGTTTGAATTGAACCGTGTTTATAAATGGAGCATTACTCTTCACTCGATCCCTTAATCCTTCCTTTTTTTCTTTGTACTCTCCAACCCACAAATCCATTCCTAGGGTGAAATACACATTGCATTGTCTGAGGTTGATAGTTTCTCCATTGTTTGAACCATGAGTTCAAGTAGAAGTAATGTAAAGTGAAAGTTGGTTTTAAAAAAAGAAAAAAAGGAGAATTTAAAGGCCTTAAGTCTATCACAAACCAAGTTAATCTGCACTAGTCCTAATTTTTAAAATTCACAAATTTTAAGATTTTGTTTTCTCAAGTTCTGCATTGCATACATAATTGTGCAACTTGTAACACCCAAGTGTATACTGCCCTGTTATCTCAACCTCAATTGAGAATTGGATGAAATTAGACAATTTATCATAGGGAATCAAAGAACTGAGACAATAAAAAAAGAAGTGATTTACTTAGTACATGTATCAAACTGTGCAGAGATTTAAATACTACTTTGACTAAAGAATTATGTTTGTAGATTCTGATTGCCTAGCAGGAGGAAGCCCCAGGATATTTGATAGATATTCCTATTTGTTAGTGGATACTGCTTTCTCAGTGACTAGGGAGGTCAACTATTTATTGTGTGTGCTGAAAATATCCAAGAACACCTGCTAAAAGCAACAAGTTTATTTCCCTCCTCTAATAGCAGTCAACCATATACATTGTTTTACATGTACTAGGTACTCAATAAATGTTGAAAGTTGTATGTTGACTTCCATTAAAAGAGCAAGCATGTGACATTAGTGCTCTAAGTCTTCATGCTTCGTTATACCATTCACACATTCGTGTCATGTCACATTATTCATTCTCTCAAGTCATTCCCTAAGAAGATATTTCAGCAAGGACTTGGGAAAGATGAGTAAGCCCTGGAGATAAGTGAGGGAATCGCAAATCCAAAGGTCCTCAAGCTGGAGTATGACTGATGTATTAAAGGAAGAGCAGGAGGCCAGGGTGGCTAGAGTAGAGTGAGCAAGGAGGAAAATAGTAGCAGAGAGGAAACGACCAGATCCTGTATAATTCTGGAGGTAACTGTGAGAATTTTGACTTTTACTGAGTGAGATCGGGAGCCACTGGAGAAGTCTTAGCAGATAAGTGACATGATCTGGCTGGTGTTTTTTCGGGGGGAGGCAGGTGGGGTAACTGGACTCAGGGGCACTTGACCACTGAGTCATATCCCCAGCCCTATTTTGTATTTTATTTAGAGATACGGTCTCACGGAATTGTTTAGTCTCACTTTTGCTGAGGCTGACTTTGAACTCATGATCCTCCTGCCTCAGCCTCCTGAGCCACCGGGATTACTGGTGCGTGCCACTGTACCCAGCTAGCTTGTGTTATTAAAGAACATCTGGGGCTGGGGATATAGCTCAGTTGGTAGAGTAAGCACAAGGCCCTGGGTTCAACCCCAGTATCACCAAAAAAAAAAAAAAAAAAAAAAAAAAAATCTGGCTACTAATAGGGTAAAGGACTCAGGGGTCCTTTTGGTTGTTATTGCAATAGTTCAGATAAGAGATAATGGGAGTTTGGACCATAGTATAGTAGTAGTAGAGGCAATGGTGTGGGATCAGATTCTGAATATATTCTGAATGTAGAACTAATAGTGCCATAGAAATTGTAGATTGAATGTGAGGTTTGAGAAAAGAAGAGTCAGGGTTGACTCTGGTGTTTTGGTCTGAGCAACTAAAGTGATACAGTTGCCAGTAACTCGGAACAGGGCAAATTTGAAGATCAAGAATTCAGTTTTGATATGAGAGCTTAGACATACAAATTAGGCATCCAAGAAGTGATGTTACCCTTAGATATCTGAGTTTGAAATTCAGGATGTACACCAGGCATAGTCTCCCTTCTGTGTGTTCAAGTGTACTTATCTTGTATTTTTAACTATTTTTTAAATGCCCTGGATTGGGGTTAAAAACCAACCACCAAATGGTCCCAACACCAATCTGCAGCCCAGGGGTCCAGGAAGCCAGATGCTCACATGTCTAAATCCCTTCTCAGAACTAACAGCGAGTCAATTCTCTTTTTATAATTAAAAAAGATGTACAAAACTGAGTAAGATTGCCTAAGAGTATCAGAAACTGCCTAAGTGGAAATACTATTTACATTTAAAACCTGACTGCAGGCTGTGTCTGCACATGTACAGCACAGTGCAATGCACACTAACCAACCCATGGAGACACTTCTGGCACCCAGGATTACAGAGTCCCACTTTTGCCATGGAGAGCAGAAAAGTGCGAGGGAGGGGGGTTCTGGTTCACTTCTAGTTCATGAGCTGACTGGCCAGCCAATTCAGTCCTCTGTAGAGTCCATCTGGTTAGTAGCACAGTGGCCTAAATGTTTATCAAATGTGGGGTAATGAATGCAGCCCAAGCTTGCCTGTGACTTTGGCCACATCTATGGCACTGGGGAGGTCCTGTTTGTTGGCAAACAGTAGCAGGATGGTGTAGCCTAGCTGGTCTTCAGCCAGCACTCTCATGAGCTCCTAGGGGCCTCATTCACATGCTCTCATTGCAGTCCACCACCAAGATGAAACCTTGCGTGTCCTGGAAGTAGTGGTGTGGTAGTGGGAGAGTCCTGCTGGCTTCCAATGTCCCCCAGGTGAAGCTGGTGTTCTAGTACTCATTTGTTCTCCATGTGGAACCCTAAGTGGGAATGGTGGTCATGATTTCACCAAGCTTCAGTTAGTACATAATCGTCATCTTCCCTCCAGCATCCAGGCCCACCATAAGGATGTACATTTCTTTTTTACCAAAAGGCTCTTGAAGAGACTTGCAAAGATAGTCCCCAAGCTCTGCTCAAGGGGTGTTGGAAGTTACACTGACCAGTGACTAGAGGCAGCTGCTCTGGGCCAGGTGTTGGTTTTATTCCATAAGATGGCAGCACTTCCAAACCATGTTTAAAATGTTACCTTGTACTGCGTCTTATTCCCTCAAATATCTCATCAATAACTCTCTGCAAACAGATACTTATTTTTCTCACTTTCCTTAAGTGTTTATTGTGAAACTGAAATCCCAGGATTTTGCTGATTACTTCCTTAAATTTTTCAAATCTAAATTCATGTGCAGATGATCCATATAAAAGATCCTATGGTAATGAATCTGCTATTTGACTACAACCTAAACCAAACTTATTTAGAAAAAAATCATCTGTTTGTTTTGAAGATCAGAGTAATTATCTACTCAGTTGCTTAACCATTTTGTCCACCTTCATGACCTTGTTTCCGTTTAGAAGACTTTGCCGGCTACCATATCCACTGAACATTTCCAACCATCACTTGCTATGCAAACTACCCCAAACTATGCCCAACATCATCTCTGCAGTGGCAACACCTCCAACCTTCTCTATTTCAGTCAATGATCTTCTTCCATTCTCCTCAACTTCTCATGTCTTGTTTCTCTCTACCTCATCCATCATAGCTTATCAGGCACACTGTCCTGTTGTGCTTTCTTTCCCAATGTCTCTTGACTCTTTCCCATATTGTCCTTTTCCACTGCAACCATAATAAACCAGACCCTTCTTTTCTCATATTTTGAAAATAACTACAAGAATCCAAGCTAGGATATCTGCTTTATTCCTCCCCACTGCATTTCAGTCCTTATAACTCTGTCAGATTAGCTTTCTAAAGCACACATTTTGCTAAATTCTCCCATTATGCCCTGCTGCCCATAAAATGAACCTCAAACTCCTAGATGTCACGCATGTGTCCCAGTTTAACTATGTAATCCTAACTCCAATTCCTCCTATTCACCAACTTCCCATTCTAGTGAGACAGACACTCACTGGGTATTAATAACATTTTACACAATGCCAGAAATCCACACACAATATCACAGTTTTCACAAGACAAAGATTTATGGTACATACAATTAAGCTTCTTTTTTAAATGTGACTGCTATTCTTTGTAACTAAGGCCAACTGAAGGGGAAAAAAAGGAGACATTGACTGCTAAAACCAACCATGGTGATTTTTACTAATTAATGGAAGTGAAAGATATAAATAAAGAAAATAGGAGGGAGTATAATGGCACATCTTCCACAATTGATAGAATAAGAAACTGAAAACTCGAGAAAGCTAAGTGTGACTTGCCAACTTCCATAGTTGGGCAGCAAAAGTCCTGGCAAGTCCTAGTTCCAAACCATCTGATTTGAGTCTTACTTCATTTCGCCAAAATGCATCTCCAAACAAATTAGTAGTAGACTTTTAAAAGAATAAATTCATTTTTACAGAACGTGTTAAATACAACTTAGGACAAATTTATTCACTATTTAGTTTTCAAATGGTAACCCTTTTGAAATAATAACTTAATGAAACTAATACTCCTTCAAAGTGGCCAATAATTGAATGAAATATTATAGAGGTTTAAAGTGTTACTATTACAGAGGATGTTATTATAAGCCTATAATTTAAGACATTACAATTGATTAGTGAATAATGTAATATGTACACAGTAATTTCAGATCTTCTAAGACTTTATACCACTAAACAGTCCCAGAATATAAATGAAATGAGTTCCCAAAGAGTTGTCTCGAAGGCCTACATCGTTTTTTATACTCGAGATACATTTAGTTTAAACGTGAAGGAAAACGTCAGTTGTTAGTCTTTCAGTGTCTCTTTTGCTTCAGCCAAGAGTCTGTGAAATGTTAAAAACCCACTATTTTTTTGTGGTGGTCTTCTCAGGGAAACACTTGGAAGGTGCTATGACTTCTACTGGTTTTGAGTGAAACCAGTCTTATTTATCCAGGGTACAAATGTTTGGAGCACTGTAAGGACTGGACACAAATAAGATTGACTTCTTGTGAGTTTGAGTAGTGCTACATTTGAAACAATTTTAGCACTCCATTTTGAATGGCACTTATGCCTATTCTTTCCATCTTGGGAAATAAGAGGTCTTGTGAACTAAGAGAATTCAGGTCTTTAGAGTTGAGACATGATTCCAGTTTTCCATGAGGCCTGCCCTGCTATACTCCTCAATCTTCAGTGCCTGGAGTAACTCTATAACTAAGAAGATAACGTCCAGGGCCACCTTGCCTCCCACTGTGTGCTTATACAAAACCTCCATTTCCAAAGGTGATCTGGGTGTAATTTTTCTTTGTATCTTTAAGGAGCCTAACAAAGAGCTCTTACATAGGCTCTATGCCATTTTTAAAAATGGTTAAAATAATATAAAATATTTGAACTCTTTCTGTATCTCCAGAATTGATTAATTTTTATTTTCTGCATTTTTCATCCAAGAAACAAAAGAATGAAATTCACCATTGTAAGGATACATAATTCTTTTTTTGTTTCAAAAAATCAATAACAAGAAATTAAATCAAAATAGAAACAAAAAAATCCCTAAAAAAGGAAAAATGAAACAAATGAACCCCACTGTATACCAATGTAGTGGAGAAATAAATGAAGAAGCAATGATAGAATTTAAAAAATAATCATTTTGTAAACCCCCCAAAATAATGGATATGGACAACATTTGTCATTGGGCATTAAAACCATTATTGTAAGATTAATAGGAAACTTTAATAATGAAAGGGTAAGTCTATACCACCTGAACCTATTGATCAAACCCCTCATCAAAGTCAAATAACCAGACAATGCCTTATGGTGTGATGCAACAGAAAGTGCAGTAGCAGTGCCTGTGTAGTGTTCTTGCCTTAACAAAAAGAAAGAGAGAGCTGACAGGTGTGGTGGTGCATACCTGTAATTCTAGCAGCTCAGGGGGCTGAGGCAGGAGGATTGTGAGTTGAAGGCTAACCTCAGCAAATTAGTAAGGACCTAGGAACCTTAGTGAGACCCTGTCTCAAAATAAAAAATAAAAAAGGCTGGGATCTTAGCCCAGTGGTAAAGTACCCCTGGGTTCAATTCCCACTACAAAGAGAGAGAAAGAACAAGAGAGAGAGCAAGAGAAAGAGAGAGAGCTCACTGTCATCTAATTAAGCCTTTATATCCAAATGCCATTATATATGAAATCCAGGCAATAAAAGAATAATTAAACAACACCAGGATACAGCAATCATCCAAATCCAGAATGAAATATTCTGTGTGACTACCTCTATGTTAAGGAATTATTGTTAATTTTGTTATGTGAAGTGGATATGTAAAACAGAATTATCCTTATCAGAGAAAAACTAAAAAAGCGTATTCATAGAATAGATTTTTGTAAATCAAAAGGCATTTATTTTGACTGTTAGAGGAATCACATCCCAATTCTTGTAAAATAGTATAAAAATAGTAATTTTTAGCATGATATTTGTTGGTTGGAAAGCCTTTAGTTGAACATGTTGCCAGCCAGTATTTGATTTTCACTTTATTTACAAAAAAACTCGTTATCTGAATAGTTCTCCAAAAATCCAGTAATATAAAATATGCAATTTTTTGTATAAATGTATCTTTAAGATGTTATACTACATGTTTTGTTACAAGTAACAACTTCACAAAATTTGTTCTTGTTTCTGATATATACATTTGATTAGTTTTGCATTATTAAACAATAGGGAATGTGAATTTGCATATCAATGAAATTCAATCCTGTGGGACTGACCAAGGGATTAGTTTTAAAAAATACCTTAAGCATGATGACATAAAATTAGAAATAGATCGCACACTCTGTTATCAGTATTGCTATACTTTTTCATGATTATTTTTCTTTTTTTACTTATTCAGTTATTGAAAAACATGAATTGGTGCTCAATAAATATTTTGTGATAATTTCCAAATTATTATAGCATTCACTGCAGTCCCTAGGAACTAGAGATAAAAACAAAAAGTAGTGGATACAATGAATCCTCGAAGCCTTTTATTATAGTTTTGATCTCTTTTCTTTAATCTCATGTTTCATCTTGGATAATTGATGAAAGTTATATCTGTACAGTATGAGCTAAGCAGAAGAATTAATAAATCTAGACTTTAGCAGAAAAACTGAATTATTGCTATAGTGTAGATTTGGAATGTCCATTAAAGGCTCCTGTGGTAAAAACTTGGTTCCAGTGTGGCACTATAGGAAGTAGGAGAACCTTTAGGAGGTGGGGCCTAGTGGGAGGTCTTTAGGTCATTGATTGGCTTGCCCTTGAAGGGAATATTGGTACTCTGGCCCCCTCCTCTTCTCTTTCATTCCTGGCCCTTAGGTGAATAGACTTCTCCCACCACATGCTCCTGCCATGATATATTGCCTTGCCATAGGTTCAAAAGCAACAGGGCCAACCAACCATGGACTAAAAGCTCCAAAAATGTGAGCCAAAATACCTCTCCACATACACACACCTCTCTCTGTTTTCCTCTTAGGAGACAGGAACTCTCTCCTTACCCAGGCTGGTCTCCAACTCCTGGGCTCCTGGTATTCTTCTTTAGCCTCCTAAGCAGCTGAGACCACAGATGCACACCATTGCTCCTGACCCTTTCTTCTTTTTAAGTTTATTATCTCAGGTATTTTGTTATAATGACAGAAAGCTGGCTAACATAATCATCTAGCTAATGGCTTCAATTTTCTCCTCCCTGCCTTCCTTCTTTCCCCCAAAAAACTGTAACTTAAGAGAACCTCCCACATGTTGTATAATACAACCCCTATATTTTGCTTCCCCCTTCATTCTCTTTTGTCTTTTGTGTCCTTTAGAACTTGCAAGCATAATCAACAAAACCCCAAATATCTCAAACCTTTTCTCTCCTCTTTCCATTTACTTTTTGATCTGCTAAAACTTGGTTCTCCCCTAGAACATCACTCTTTCTATAGTCTTCTTACATGGGAGCTATCGCTCCCTAAAATGCTTTATGTTACTGGAGATAGAGGTGGATTAAGTGTTCTTTTGTCCTTTTCTGTGTCTCAGACTATGAGCCCAACTAACGTTCATGTCATTAGATGTACTACTTCCTTATTGTAGATCTCAACCCCTCATTTCTTGAAGATTTTAGGCCTGCCCTTAATGACTCTACTGTACTTCCTGTCATTCTTGGTGATTTCAGTATTCTTGTAGCAGTCCTTCTAGTACCCTAACCTCTTGGTTACTTGATCTTCTGTCTTCCATTGTTCTTATCCTCCATCCCCTCTCAGTTATCCATTTATACTGTTACATTGCAGACTTTGTCATTACTAACACCTGCAACCGTTCCTTAATAATCTCAATTAAAAGTATCCCACTTTCTAATATACCTTCTTATTTTTTTTCAGCTGATTTTCTTGGGGGACCCTCCCCCAATTTTCAATCATTCTTTCCATCACAATGTTTAATCCATTAACCACAATATCTTCATGCACCCTATCATGTCCTTACTTCCTGACTTACATAGCTTAGATTTATGGTTTGTCATTATAATAACTTCTTGCATATATCCTAACTCCTTCAATCCTACTTCTCTCCCTCCCTATTCTTGAATAAAATTTGTGCTAACACTTGAACCTGACTGAAAACAAAATACTCAATTATGCTACCCAGTCTTATTTTGAATTTACTACATTTTCATAGTTTGTCTGTTGACTCAATTCATATCTTATCTCTCCTTACTTTTCATACCATTTAC
This sequence comes from Sciurus carolinensis, assembly GCF_902686445.1. Taxonomy (NCBI): domain Eukaryota; kingdom Metazoa; phylum Chordata; class Mammalia; order Rodentia; family Sciuridae; genus Sciurus; species Sciurus carolinensis. Next base: position 50,265,189 of record NC_062220.1, read on the forward strand.
AAGATTCTCACTCTTAGATAATAACTTTTATTTTTAATAGCTTAGAAACCAGATACAACTGTAAGAATAAAATGTCGACATACCTGCACATGTACTCATATTGTACAAGTTCCTTTCCTCTAACAGTGATTATCTCACTCCTATTTAAGGTAAATCCTTCCATTGGTTCCCTCTTCCTCTTTGTGCTCTAGGGTATTGTTTCAGTAATTATCCCCTTTTACCTGCAATTTACTCTTAGCTGAATCATTACCATTAGCATATAAAAATGACATATCTCCTATCTTAAAAAAAAAAAAACAAAGAACTTCTATTGCCCCTTTAAGTCATCTAATGACCCCATAATTTCTGCACTTTTTTGCATTAAAACATCACATATTCATGGTTTTCAGCTTCTCTACTCTGTTGAACTCACTTGAAGCAGGTTTTTGTTTTGTTTTTGTTTGTACTGAAAATTGAACTCAGAAACACTTAACTGGAGGAGGCGGCTCAGCACAGCGCTTGGACTCGAGCAACCACTGGGGCTCCGGGCAGCTGCCTGAGGAGGAGCTGTGTGGCGAGCTGTTTAGACCCAGAACGACCGCTTCTGAACAACCAGGGGGTTGCCCGGAGGAAGAGGAGAAGCCCGGCGGGTCGCTTGGTCTAGGAGTGACTGCATCAGAGCCATAGGCGGTGGCCAGAGGAGGAGCTGCGTGGCGAGCTGTTTGAACTCAGAGCGAGCGCTCCTGAACACAGGGGGACTGCCCGGAGGAAGAGGAGGAGCGCGGCGGGACGCTTGGTCTAGGAGTGACTGCATCAGAGCCACAGGTGGTTGCCAGAGGAGGAGGCGAGTGGTGAGTTGATTGGACTAAAAGCAACTGCTCCTGAACACCGGTGGCCTGCCTGGAGGAGGAGTGCAGTGGGTCGCTTGGTCTCGGAGCCACCGCTCCTGAACACCTGGGGGGCTACCCCAAGGAGGATGAGGAGGAACAGGGCGGGTCACTTGGACTTGGAGTGACTGCCTAGGGCTACGGGTGGTTGGCGGGAAGAGGAGACCCGAAGTGAGTTGTTTGGACTCCTAGTGACTGCGTCGGAACACCGGGCGGCTGTCCGGAGGAGGAGGTGTGTGGCGGGTCTCTGGGTATCGGAGCTATTGTACGGGGCGCCAGGTGGTGGCTCAGAGGAGGGGCTGCATAGCCAGGCGATGGGTGCAGAGCAGGGTCCCAGGAGCTAGGTGGCTTCTTGCTGGAAGAGCCGCACAGAGACACGCCTAGGGGCGGAGCGAAGTTTCCAGGGTGGCGGGCAGATTCTCTGGGAGAGGCAGCCTAAGGAAACTCGCCTGCGAAGGGTGAGGCTCCCAGGCCCAGGACGTAGGTCCGGGCCCCTGGGATCGTTGCAGAGGAAGACAGCCCAGCCCAGGTGGTAGTTGTAGATTGAGGGGAACCTCTAGGAGGGCAGCTGACCAGTGAGACGTCCCCACCGAGTGAGTCTTCCCGGCCGGGGGAGGTTTTCCCACAGGGATGGTAAAACCAGAGACACAGGCACAAACAGGCCTTGCCTCAGCCCGCAGTCTAGTTCCCCATTGGATGACCATTGGTCAACAAGTGGAGGCACCTCTGCCCACTAGCAGGGAATATACGCCACCTGAGGGTCACCATCCCTAGAGAGGCAGCTTCTTCGTGGAGCTCTGCATTATCAACCTCCTCTAAGACTTCAGGCTACTGAAGGATAAGAGGGGATATATTAGCAATCTTCAGGGACATTATAAGTTGATAGAGGAAATCTGCAATATCTTAATGACCCACTGATTCCTGAACAATATGAGAAAACAAGGGAAGAAAATGCCCCAAACAAATCTAGATGTTACATCAATAAAATCCAACGACAGCATGGCAGAAGAAATGACAGAAAGGGAGTTCAGAATGTACATAATTAAAATGATTAGGGAAGCAAACGATGAGATGAAAGAGCAAATGCAGGCATTGAACGATCGCACCAATCGACAGTTAACAGAGCAAATTCAGGAAGCAAAAGATCATTTCAATAAAGAGTTAGAGATATTGAAAAAAAACCAAACAGAAATCCTTGAAATGAAGGAAACAATAAACCAAATTAAGAACTCCATAGAAAGCATAACCAATAGGATAGAACAGCTGAAAGACAGAATTTCAGATATTGAAGACAAAATATTTAACCTCGAAAACAAAGTTGAACAAACAGAGAAGATGGTGAGAAATCATGAACAGAATCTGCAAGAACTATGGGATATCATGAAAAGGCCAAATTTGAGAATTATTGGGATTGAGGAAGGCTTAGAGAAACAAACCAAAGGAATGAACAATCTATTTGAAGAAATAATATCAGAAAATTTCCCAAATCTGAAGAATGAAATGGAAAATCAAGTCCAAGAGGCTTATAGGACTCCAAACACACAAAATTACAACAGACCCACACCAAGGCACATTTTTATGAAAATACCTAACATACAAAATAAAGACAGAATTTTAAAGGCCGTGAGAGAAAAGAATCAAATTACATTCAGGGGGAAGCCAATACGGATATCAGTAGATTTTTCAATCCAGACCCTAAAAGCTAGAAGGGCCTGGAACAACATTTTTCAAGCTCTGAAAGAAAATGGATGCCAACCAAGAATCTTATACCCAGCAAAACTTACCTTCAAATTTGACGATGAAATAAAATCATTCCATGATAAACAAAAGCTAAAAGAATTTACAAAAAGAAAGCCAGCATTACAGAACATTCTCAGCAAAATTTTTCATGAGGAAGAGATAAAAAACAAAGAAGCAAATCAGCTAAGGGAGGAATTATCCTAAAGGAACTGTCAAATAAAGGAGGAACCAAGATGTGTCAAAAATTTTAAATATGAACCAAATGACTGGGAATACAAATCATATCTCAATAATAACCCTGAATGTTAATGGCCTGAATTCATCAATCAAAAGACATAGACTGGCAGATTGGATTAAAAAGAAAGATCCAACAATATGTTGCCTGCAAGAGACTCACCTCATGGAAAGAGATACCCATAGACTAAAGGTGAAAGGATGGGGAAAAACATACCATGCACATGGACTCAGCAAAAAAGCTGGAGTATCCATCCTCATTTCAGATAATGTGGACTTCAAGCCAATGTTAGTCAGAAGGGATAAAGAAGGACATTTCATACTGCTTAAGGGAAGCATAAAGCAGCAAGATATAACAATCATAAACATCTATGCCCCAAACAGTGGCTCATCCATGTATGTTAAACAAATCCTTCTCAATTTTAGAAACCAAATAGACCATAACACAATAATTTTAACACGCCTCTTTCACCACTGGACAGATCTTCCAAACAAAAATTGAACAAAGAAACCATAGATCTCAATAACACAATCAATAATTTAGACTTAACAGACATTTATAGAATATACCATCCAACCAAGAGCGAATACACTTTCTTCTCAGCAGCACATGGATCCTTCTCTAAAATAGACCATATATTATGCCACAAAGCTAATGTCAGCAAATACAAGAAGATAGAGACACTACCTTGTATTCTATCAGATCATAATGGATTGAAGTTACAAATTAATGAAAGAGTAAAAAACAGAAACTACTCCAACACCTGGAGATTAAACGATATGCTATTATATGATGAATGGAAAACAGAAGATATTAGGAAGGAAATTAAAAAATTCTTAGAGGTAAACGAGAACAAAGAAACATCATATCAAAATCTCTGGGACACTATGAAAGCAGTACTTAGAGGAAGATTTATTTCATGGAGCGCATTTAATAAAAGAAGTAAAACTCAAAAAATAAATGACCTAACACTACAGCTCAAAGCCCTAGAAAAAGAAGAACAGACCAACACCAAAAGTAGTAGAAGACAGGAAATAGTTAAACTGAGAGCTGAAATCAACGAAATTGAAACGAAAGAAACAATACAAAAAATTGACAAAATAAATAGTTGGTTCTTCGAAAAAATAAACAAAATTGATAAACCTTTAGCCACACTAACAAAGAGAAGACGAGAGAAAACCCAAATCACTAAAATTCGGAATGAACAAGGAAATATCACAACAGACACGACTGAAATACAAAACATAATTAGAAGCTATTTTGAAAATCTATACTCCAACAAAATAGAAAATTTCGAAGACATCAACAGGTTTCTAGAGACATATGAATTGCCTAAACTGAACGAGGAGGACATACACAATTTAAATAGACCAATTTCAAGTAATGAAATAGAAGAAGTCATCAAAAGCCTTCCAACAAAGAAAAGTCCAGGACCAGATGGGTTCTCAGCCGAGTTCTACAAAACTTTTAAAGAAGAGCTCATTCCAATACTTCTCAAAGTATTCCATAAAATAGAAGAGGAGGGAACTCTCCCAAACTCATTCTATGAAGCCAATATTACCCTGATTCCTAAACCAGACAGAGACACATCAAGGAAAGAAAATTTCAGACCAATATCCTTAATGAACATCGATGCAAAAATTCTCAACAAAATTTTAGCAAATCGCATACAAAAACATATTAAAAAGATAGTGCACCATGATCAAGTGGGTTTCATCCCAGGGATGCAAGGTTGGTTCAACATCAGGAAATCAATAAATGTAATTCACCATATCAATAGTCTTAAAGTCAAGAATCACATGATTATTTCGATAGATGCAGAAAAAGCATTTGATAAAATACAGCACCCCTTCATGCTCAAAACACTAGAAAAAATAGGGATAGTGGGAACATTCCTTAACATTGTAAAGGCCATCTACGCTAAACCCATGGCTAATATCATTCTAAATGGTGAAAAACTGAAAGCATTCCCTCTAAAAACTGGAACAAGGCAGGGATGCCCTCTTTCACCACTTCTATTCAATATCGTCCTTGAAACTCTAGCCAGAGCAATTAGACAGACCAAAGAAATTAAAGGGATACGAATAGGAAAAGAAGAACTCAAACTATCCCTATTTGCTGATGATATGATTGTATACTTAGAGGAACCAGGAAATTCCACCAGAAAACTTTTAGATGTCATAAGTGACTTCAGTAAAGTAGCGGGATATAAGATCAATGCACATAAATCTAAGGCATTTTTATACATAAGCGATGAATCTTCAGAAAGAGAAATTAGGAAAACTACCCCATTCACAATAGCTTCGAAAAAATAAAGTATTTGGGAATCAATCTCACAAAAGAGGTGAAAGACCTCTACAATGAGAACTACAGAACACTAAAGAAAGAAATTCAAGGAAACCTTAGAAGATGGAAAGATCTCCCATGTTCTTGGATAGGAAGAATTAATATTGTCAAAATGGCCATACTACCAAAAGTGCTATACAGATTCAATGCAATTCCAATTAAAATCCCAATGATGTACCTTACAGAAATAGAGCAAGCAATTTTGAAATTCATCTGGAAGAATAAAAACCCAGAATAGCTAAAGCAGTCCTTGGCAGAAAGAGTGAAGCAGGGGGTATCGCAATACCAGATCTTCAACTCTACTACAAAGCAATAGTAACAAAAACGGCATGGTATTGGTACCAAAATAGAAAGGTGGATCAATGGTACAGAATAGAGGACACGGACACAAACCCAAATAAATACAATTTTCTCATACTAGACAAAGGGGCCAAAAATATGCAATGGAGAAAAGATAGCCTCTTCAACAAATGGTGCTGGGAGAATTGGAAATCCATATGCAACAGAATGAAACTAAACCCATATCTCTCACCATGCACGAAACTAAACTCAAAATGGATTAAGGATCTCGGAATCAGACCAGAGACCTTGCATCTTATAGAAGAAAAAGTAGGTCCAGAGCTTCAACATGTCGGCTTAGGACCAGACTTCCTCAACAGGACTCCCATAGCACAAGAAATAAAAGCAAGAATTAATAACTGGGATAGATTCAAACTAAAAAGCTTTCTCTCAGCAAAGGAAAATATCAGCAATGCGAAGAAAGAGCCTACAGAGTGGGAGAAAATCTTTGCCAATCATACTTCAGATAGAGCGCTAATCTCCAGAATCTATAAAGAACTCAAAAAACTCTACACCAAGAATGTAAATAATCCAATTGACAAATGGGCTAAAGAAATGAATAGACACTTCACAGAAGAAGATATACAAGCAATCAACAAACATATGGAAAAATGTTCAACATCTCTAGTAATAAGAGAAATGCAAATCAAAACCACCCTAAGATTCCATCTCACCCCAATTAGAATGGCAATTATCAAGAATACAAGCAACAACAGGTGTTGGCGAGGATGTGGGGAGAAAGGTACACTCATACATTGATGGTGGGGCTGCAAATTAGTGCAGTCACTCTGGAAAGCAGTGTGGAGACTCCCTAGAAAACTTGGACTGGAACCACCATTTGACCCAGCTATCCCACTCCTTGGCCTATACCCAAAGGACTTAAAATCAGCATACTACAGAGATACAGCCACATCAATGTTCATAGCTGCTCAGTTCACAATAGCCAGATTGTGGAACCAACCTAGATGTCCTTCAATTGATGAATGGATAAAGAAAATGTGGTATATATATACAATGGAATATTACTCAGCCATAAAGAATGATAAAATTATGGCATTTGCAGGCAAATGGATGAAACTGGAGAATATCATGCTAAGTGAGATAAGCCAATCTCAAAAAACCAAAGGAAGAATGATATTGCTAATAAGTGGATGATGACACATAATGGGGGGTGGGAAGGGTTAGTGTTGGGGTTGGAGTTGGGTTTAGGGAGGGGGCAGGAATGGAGGAAGGAAGGACTTTATAGATGGAGGGGAGGGGTGGGAGGGGTGGGGGGGACGGGAAAAAATGGCAGAATGAATCAAACAACATTACCCTATGTAAATTTATGATTACACAAATGGTATGCCTTTACGCCATGTACAGACAGAGAAACAACATGTATCCCATTTGTTTACAATAAAAAAAAAAAAAAAAGAAACACTTAACCACTGAGACACATCCCCAGTCCTTTTTAATTTTTTATTTAGAGACAGGGTCTTCTGAGTTGCTTAAGGCCTTGGGAAGTTTACTGAGTTGGCTTTGAACTCACAATCTTCCTGCCTCAATCTCTGAAGCCACTGGGACTATAGGCTTGTCTGGGATTACAGACTTGTGCCATCAAGCCTGGTTTGAAGCAGGTTTGATCTTCATTGCTCTACCCAACCTGTTCTTGTCAAGGTCAACTGTGGCCAACATTTTGCCAAATTCAATGCTAAGCATTGATTCTTATTTTCCTTACCTCTACATGTTGCAGGGACTAAAATCAATCCTCAGATATTTTCTCCATCTCCACTCACTACCTTGGTGATTTCATCTAGTGTCATTTTTTAAATACCACTTATATGCTATTTATATCTCCAACTTGGGTCTTCCCTTGAACTCCTTATTCATTATCTAATTACTTACTAGACAACTGTATTTGAATGAGTAATATATATAAATGTAAAATTTCCTCTAAAACCAAACTTTGTTTTTTTTCCCCCTAAACCTCTTCTTCCTTATTCCAGTGAATGGTGGTCCTCTTTTAGGAGTTCCTCAGTAGGAACCTTGGAGTTATCCTTGTCTCTTCTCTTTCTTTCCAAACCCATATTCAATCCAATATAAACTATGTTCAAATATATCCCCTGGTTCAAACCACCATTGTCTCTTACTTTGATTTTTACTAAGGTTTTAAATAATATTTCTGCTTCTACCCTTGTGGCTCACTTCATAGTATTTTCTCCACACAATAACCAGACAGATCCTCATAAAACGTAAGTCATGTTATGTCATTCTTATATTCCAAACCTTTTTATGGCATTTTTTTTATTACTCAGAGTAAAATCCAAAAACCTTATAAGGCCTTCTAAATCTGGTCTCTGACCTCATCTGTTCTTTTATCTTATTTACTCTGATTCAGCCACTTTGGCCTTCTTGGGTTTTATCCAGAAAGACAAGCATATTCCTATCTTAGGGTCTTTGCACTTATTCCCACTGACTGGATTGTTCTTTCTCCAGATAGCCATTCCCAACTTGATTCATATCATCCTATGTTAGGATCTAGAAAGGCAAATACTTTTCTAGTCTCCTTTGCAGCAAGGATTGACCTGTGATTATATATAATCATGAGATGCAAACAGACATTTCCTATCTGGCAAGTATCTGGGAAATATTTGGGCACCCTGATAAAAAGGAACAGAGAATGGGATACCACTCAGCAATAAAAAGGTACAATCTATTGATATGCATTACCTGATATAATAAAAATTATTATGTTAAGTGAAAAATCCAGACAAGTGTACATATCATATGATTTCACATTTATAAAATTTAATTATAAGACAATGAGAACTATAGCTGCTTCTGGGATGGTGAGGAAACTGTCTCTAAAAGAGCACAGGGAACTTTAAGCAGTGAGGAAATATTTTTATGTTGATTTGTGTGATGCTCACATTAATGTATATTCATGATTAGCATATTTAAGATATATTAACTTTACTTCATTTAAATTATACAATTAAAATTTTTTTAAAAGTAAAGAAAGAAAAAAGACACAGAGATGGCTTAGTACCATTCAGCTACCCCCTTTGCTGGAGTTGCTACAGTCATTTGGGTCTAAGCAGAAAGACCAAGAAACTTGCAGAGACATTTGCTATAACCTTACTAAGTCACTGAACCACTACTGTAATTGCCCACCTCCAGACTTCTTGCTGTGTCAGAGAAATAAATTCTTATTTATTCTAGCTACCATAGTTGGGTTAATGAAGGAAATAAAAAATACATTTTACTCCAAAAAATTGAGACTAGTGATTTAAAGATTTACTATTGTGTGATTTGTTTTCATTTCACATCTCACCCAGTGAGATTCTATGATGATTCAAAGTGGTTTATTGTCCTGGAAGCATTATTATGGGAAAACAGGCAGATTAAGGAAATTTACCTCATTCTTGATTAAATATTAATAATGATAAAGTAGAATGCGCACTTATAAAACTTAAGAATTGGATTTAAAATAAACAAGCGGTCAAATAAAGAACAAGATGTTACATAACTTTTGTTTTATAAATTTGGTCCCTAAAAGGGAAAAAAACTGCAGTTGCTAAAAAAGAAATTATGCAGGCTGAAAAAGTTAAAATTGTCTACCATAAAAATAATTGTAAGAACTAATATTTGTTGAACTTGTCGAAGTACCTATCAATCATGCAATAAAAGCTTTATAGACATTATCTCAGCATATTCTTAACAATTCTATGAGGAATGTACTATCTCCATTTTTGTCATGAGGAGTTTTAGTTTCAGAGAAGTTAAGCAACTTTTTCAAGGTCATGGGTTAATAAAAGAAGAAAGCAGGCCTTTATGATGGGACAATCAAGAACCCTTAACCATGGACTAGGGTTGTAGCTCAGTGGCAAAGCGCTTGCCTAACATGTGTGAGGCACTGGGTTGGATTCTCAGCACCACATAAAAATAAATAAAATAAAAGTCCAGTGACAACTAAAAAAATATTTTTTTAAAAAAAGAATGCTTAACCATGACTATGTTTAATTTCTTTGTGATACCATAGGACAATGCATCACAATTTTACTGTGTTAAAGCAGTTTGTTTTTGTTTTGTTTTTTTGCCTAAAAATATATATGAAAAGGACCTTGTTTCTGACCCCCATGGGGGTCTAATACCTGCAAATCAGATTGTGGATTTCCTCATAAAAACTGAAAGACTGGGACTGGGACTGTGGCTCAGTGGCAGAGCGCTTGCCTAGCACCTGTGAGGCACTAGGTTTGATCCACATAAAAATAAATAAATAAAAAACAAAGGTATTTTGTCCATCTACAACCAAAAAATTTTTTTAAATTGAAAGACTATCTTATTTTTAACTGAAAAAAGATTCTGTGGCTAGTAATCATAGTTTGTATAGTCCACATTGCATTTCTGTAGCTTGTAGTCCATAAGCTATCCTCACTTTGGCACTTTGTCCACATTGCATTTCTGTAGCTTGTAGTCCATAAGCTATCCTCACTTAGGCACTTTGCAGAAGAAATTAGAATGATACTTATTTATTAATTATACTTTAATAAAACTGAAAAAGGGTAGAATAATGATCAGTTATAAATTGTTAGTAATTGCAAAATTTGAACTCTCAGAGAACTCAAAATATACTGATGTATAATATCTTCAAGTGAAATGAAATTTTCTAAAGACAATTGAAATAATTTCAATTTTGCAATTTTGTCTTGGTAAATTTTTTAAAGTATTTACTGCATTTATTGCCATGAGCCCATAATTTTTAAAGACAGTCATAGTACTGTAATAGTAATTGCAAAATTGCATAGTAATTGCAAAATTAAAACTAGTCAGTAAGATTAAATAACTTTTCCTGCTCATAAGAAAAGTTTAGAGGCCCTTTGAGAAAATAGTGAGGACACAGAAATGAAAACTATACTCATCCTCCTCCCCACTCAGTTGCTTAAAACATCTGGAAAATTCTCATTAAAATGTTTTAACAAAATCTGCTTTTTGGTCAGGTCATGAAGCTTCACTATTACACTGTTACAGTTTAGATATGAGGTGTCCCCCAAAAACTCTTGTGTGAGATAATGCAAGGAAGTTTAGAGATGAAATGATTGGGTTAGGAGAGCCTTAACCTAATCAGTAGATTAATCCACTGATGGGGATTAACTTGGTAGTAATTATTGGCAGATCCCTAGGGTGTGACTGAAGGAGGTGGGTCACTGGGGGTGTGCCTTTGGGGTTTATATTTTGTTCTTGGCAAGTGAAGCTCTTTACTTCCAGTTTGCCTTGTCCTGAGCTTCTTTCCTCTACTACACACTTGTGCCATGATGTACTGGTTCACCTTAGGCCCAGAGTCATGGAGTTTGCCATCTATTGACTGAGACTTCTCAAATTGTGAACCAAATAAACTTTGCCTCCTCTAAAATTGTTCTCATCATGCCTTTTGGTCACAGCAATGAAAAAAACAGATTAAAACATATACTAAACTCCTTCCTTCATTCTCAAAATAGAAACAACACAAAATTACTATTCATTTTCTGTAGGGCTAGGGAATGGGAAGAGTCAAGAATAGAATTGTTCTATTGAATTATTTTTAATTCTCATATAGATCATTTATTTATTTATTTATTTATTTATTTATTTATTTTTTTTAGTGGTCAGTTCTCAACTATCCAGCTTATACAAACATTCAAGAATGCAACAAAACAGGCACTAATTGCTAATTATCAACAGGAACATAAGATGTATTTAAATGCTTAATTATTGAAAAAGTATTCTTGCTTTGATGATTTCTCAATGTATAAAAGATAGTAATGATTGCCCAAGAGCCAAATAAGATAAATTTTTTAAAAAGTGGGTTAAAGTAACAAGGAAGTTGTGGCTATGAATGTTGAACCATTTGAATGTTTTGAATGGTTCTAAAGAGTAAGAAAACATATTAAAGGATTTATTAAAGAGAAAATAACTTAGAAAACTTTTTTATTTTAATGTGCTTGTTCAGCAAATAATACAGCTACATATAAATTCTCTGTCTTTATAAGAAAACCATGAAGGAAAAGAAATCAAACTGATCTCTAATGTTTATTCAAGATTAAGTATATCATGGGGAGATAGTCTGGAGTGAGGGGGGCGTGTTATTTATGTCTATGACACAGGTGTTTGTTATGAAGATTCCCATTTGTCAAGGACACAGTATTGGTCAAGTAGAATGCCCTCTATTCAGAAAGAGGATGTCGTCTTTATTCAGAAAGATCCCAATTGGAGTTTATCTACCTCCACAGTGCCCTGGCTCAACACACGATCTTTCTCTAAGCTAAGACCCCTTATAGAGTTTCTCTTGCAGAGACATGAAAATAGTAAAGAATGGTGGGAGACAGTCTGCTGTGGCAGGGCTCAATCAATAACCCCTTCCTCTGGGTCAAATTGGGGAAGAGAAACCAAGAAAGCGATGGGAGCTAACATTCATTTTATGTTTGTATAGCACTGGGTACTGTGAGTTCCATTTATATTATTTCAGTTAATCCTCACAATACCCTTGTAAAATAAACATTACTAGCAATTAAATCTTGCAAATAAAGAAATGGAGACTGAGAGAGTTGACAATTTTTCCATTATCACATGAATAAGAAGTGACAGAAATGGGATTCAAACGAAGATCTGAGTCACTAGCACTTGACTACAACTGTTTTAGGTGAGGGAAAAGGAATAAGTGAAGAATACTGAATACTGAAGCACTTTGAAACTAACGAGTATCTCTTCTTCAAATTCCATCAGTTGGACATTCAAACCTAAAACAGAACCAGATACAGTACAACTGCTTGTTAAATACTTGTGAATGAATGTTATATAAAAGCTCTAAAAGAAAGGGTGTGGGAGAGAGAAACAGATTCAGAGATCATAATGGCATGACCTTTCTCAACACTGAAAGCTGCAAGACAAAAGATCAATGCCACAAAAATGTGGGGGAAAATGATTTCCTCCTGCATTCTTTATCAAGCCAAACTTAATCAAGTATGGGGTAAATTAAATATACTCTACGATTTGCAAGATTTCAAAAATAAGCTATTGGATGATATATTCAAATAAAATGAGGAAGGAAATGTTTAAAAAATAGGGAAGCATAAATTAAACAAACAAACAAAACCAAGAGATTCAGCACTGGGAGAGGCAAAGAGAAAACGTATAATGATAGTTAGGGAAAATTTTAGCCTGTCATCATACAGAAGGCCTGGAGTATAATCAATCTAGACAGGGACTGGAGGCCCTGGACTCCAGGTATAAGGGGAAGAAGGACGAGAAGGAGACAGAAAAGGAGAACAAGAAGAGGAAGACAGAACCAAGAGTTTGCTTTATATATTTGTTCATTAAGAGGAGGATTTCTGTTTTTTTTTAAAATCTTGATTTATTGTACACAAATGGGGTACAACTATTGTTTCTCTGGTTGTACACAAAGTAGAGTCACACCATTTGCGTAATCACACATGTACATAGGGTAATGATGTTTGCCTCATTCAAAAGAAGGATTTCTATAGGCCTGTTGGAGAGTTCATGAAGAATGAGTTAGAAGTAAACAGAAACCAAAGAATATTATATGACTCAGTTATTAATATTTTCATGTTCATAATAATAAAACATAAAACATAAATCATTTGACAAAAATAACACTGGATAGAAAGAATGTGTGGAAGTGATGTACAGGAGTCAAATTCAGCTGGTAATTATCAAAAAATAACAAAAATAGCACTATAAGCATAGTATTTGGAATTATGAATGTAAATAACTATAGAGAAAGACATAGAAGAATGGAAAAAAATTGCCACTAAAGAACAGGCATAAAAGATTGAGAGGAACAGGATACTCAGAAGCTCTCATTCTTCATTATAAGTATGATAGTACTATTTGACTATACACTTAAGTGAATTTATTTTATTATATGTAAATTGTAACTCAATACCTGATTAAAATAGCAAAAAAGGTGATACTGATATAATTTCATTAGACATAAAATTTTAAATTTAAAAGTTCCTCTGAATTTAACAAAATTATGCTATATATAAATATACCACAGTGAATTTCACCATTATGTATATTTATAAAGCACCAATCAAAAATAAATGAATAAATGAGCAAAAGGAAAACCAGTGGAGTAGAGGAAAGAGATTAGGGAGAGGGCGGAGGGGAGGGAAGTGGTTGGGGTGGGACCAGGGAATTAAATGAAGTAAATCAAATCCCATGCATATATGATTTTGTTAAAATGGACCCAATTATTATGTATAACTATAATGCACAAAAAAGAAAAAAATCAAGCAATAATGTTGTAGCAATAACCTTTACAGTCATGGAAGTGATAAAAGGAACTAAACGCAGTTGGTAAAAGCCAGTGATTACCTCTGAAAAGTGGGATTAGGGTCTGATATTTTATGATCATAGGTATGATTGCTTTAATAATAAAAATAAATTAATGATACCAAGAAAATATAGGTTGGCTTATCAGATACCTGTGGGACAGGACTGAAAAATAGTTTAACTGTGGACTAGCTCTCATTGGAGTCACTTTGACAGAATACATATATTAACAGGAAGAAACTACTATTTTGATAAAGTGGACATATTCATGCTTTAAAATGATGATGTCACTATAGTTTGCCTTTCTAACAAATCAATCTAGTGTTTTCATATCAAGGAGTGTTGCCTGTTGGCTTAATAGGGGTTACCCAAATGCTGAAATCACATTCAAATTTGTATACTTGAGTTGAAATGACCTTGAAGAATTAATCTTCTTGGGCTTTTGTCCTAAACTTATTGTAAGAGCAGATTTTATATAATACACAGTGGAGTTATTTGAGTTCTGACACAGAAATAGCAAAGAAATGATATCAACAATTAAATGAACAGCCAGAACTTCTGTGTATACCATGGCAGCAACCAATCGTCATGAATTGCATTGAAGTTATCGAGGGTGAAATCCTGTTGGCTTTTATTTTTTAAGAAACTTAGGCGATCCAAGATGGCGGACTAGAGGGTGACTGCATCTCCAGTCGCTCCAGAACCCAGGATTCAAGAAGGGGAGGCATTGAGAGACTCGGACTAAAATAGAGCCACGATTGAGACTCCCCCACTGGGTAAAGCTCGGCCTGGGCGGCAGGCCCGAATAGAGGTGGCTTATCGGAGCCGGGCAGGGAAGCTAGAGTCTTTCCCAGGCAGCACTGTGCACTCCGGCAGTGGGCCCCTCCCACACGGCTAGCTTCTCCAGTTTCTCGGAGCAGGCCCCCCAGTGACAGCCTTTCTGATCAGAACTAGCTCCAAGTCTCAGAGCCAGCGCGGTGTGCTCCGGCCCGCAAGCAGCTTCAGGGACCAGGACAGGGCAGCCAGGGACTTCCCCAAGCAGCCCGGCCCCCTGCGGTGGGAGGCGCTTTTCAAGGCTAGCTTCTCGGAGTAGACCGCCCAGTGAGAGGCTTTCTACACAGAGCCGGCCACAAGTCCCCGAGCCAACGGAGAGCTTTGACCCGCAAGCAGCCTCTGGGATCAGGGCAGGGCAGCCAGAGACTTCTCCGGGCGGCCCTGCCCCTTCTGACTGCAGGCTCTTTCCATGGGGTAATCCAAGATGGCGGACTAGAAGGTGACTGCATCTCCAGTCGCTACAGAACCCAGGACTCAAGAAGAGGAGTCATTGAGAGACAGGGACTAAAAAAGAGCCACGGGGTGAGTCTCCCCCACTGGGTGAAGCTAGGCCCGGGTGGCAGGCACGGATAGGGGCAGCTTATCAGAGCAGGGCAGGGCAGCTAGAGTCTTCCCCAGGTAGCCTTGCATGTTCCAGCGGTGGGTTCCTCCCACACGGCCAGCTGCGCAGTGCAGGCCCCCCAGTGAGAGCCTTTCTGCACAGAGCCAGCTCCAAGCCCTGGAACCAGTAGGGGGCTAGGGGCAGCTTTCTTCGGAAACACTGCATTATCAAGTTCCTCTAAGACTTCAGGCTACTGAAGGCTGGGAGGTGATACACTGGAAATCTACAGGAACACTATAAGCTAATAGAGGAAATCTGCAATATCTCAGGGTCCAACTGACATCTGACCAATATGAGAAAACAAGGGAAGAAAATGTCCCAAACAAACCTAGATACTATATCAATAAAACCCAATGTCAGCACAGCAGAAGAAATGTCAGAAAGGGAGTTCAGAATGTACGTAATTAAAACAATCAGGGAAGCAAATGAGGAGATGAAAGAGCAAATGCAGGCATTGAAGGAGGAGATGAAAGAGCAAATGCAGGCATTAAATGATCACACCAATCAACAGTTAAAAGAGAAAATACGGGAAGCAAGAGATCATTTCAATAAAGAGTTAGAGATAATGAAAAACAAAAAACAAAAAACAGAAATCCTTGAAATGAAGGAAACAATAAACCAAGTTAAAAACTCCATAGAAAGCATAACCAACAGGATAGAACACCTGGAAGACAGAACCTCAGACACTGAAGACAAAATATTTAATCTTGAAAACAAAGTTGACCAAACAGAGAAGATGGTAAGAAATCATGAAGAGAATCTACAAGAATTATGGGATATCATGAAAAGGGCAAATTTGAGAATTATTGGGATTAAGGAAGGCTTAGAGAAACAAACCAAAGGAATGAACAATCTATTCAATGAAATAATATCAGAAAATTCTCAAATCTGAAGAACAAACTGGAAGACCAAGTACAAGAGACATATAGGACTCCAAATACACAAAATTACAACAGACCCACACCAAGGCACATTATTATGAAAATACCTAACATACAAAATAAAGACAGAATTTTAAAGGCCATGAGAGAAAAGAATCAAATTACATTCAGGGGGAAACTAATAAGAATATCAGCAGATTTTTCAATCCAGATCCTAAAAGCTAGAAGGGCCTGGAACAACATTTACCAAGCCCTAAAGAAAATGGATGCCAACCAAGAATTTTATACCCAACAAAACTTACTTTCAGATTTGATGATGAAATAAGATCCTTCCATGATAAACAAAAGCTAAAGTAATTTACAAAAATAAAGCCAGCATTGCAGAATATTCTCAGCAAAATATTCCATGAGGAAGAGATGAAAAACAATGATGCAAATCAGCAACGGGAGGAACTAGCCTAAAGGAATAGCCAAATAAAGGAGAAACCAAATCATGCCAAAAAACAAAATGAGTGAAATGACTGGGAATACAAATCATATCACAATAATTACCCTGAATTTTAATGGCCTGAACTCATCAATCAAAAGACATAGACTGGCAGATTGGATTAAAAAGAAAAATCCTACAATATGCTGCCTGCAAGAGAGTCATCTCATAGAAAGAGATACCCATAGACTAAAGGTGAAAGGATGGGAAAAAACATACCATGCACATGGACACAGCAAAAAAGCTGGAGCATCCATCCTCATTTCAGATAATGTGAACTTCAAGTCAAACTAGTCAGAAGGGATAAAGAAGGACCTTACATGCTGCTTAAGGGAAGCATAAATCAGCAAGACATAACAATCATAAATATCTATGCCCCGAACATTGGCTCATCCACGTACGTCAAACAAATCCTTCTCAATTCCAGAAATCAAACAGACCACAACACAATAATACTAAGCGATTTTAACACACCTCTCTCACCACTGGATAGATCGTCCAAACAAAAATTGAATAAAGAAACCATAGATCTCAATAACACAATCAACAATTTAGAATTAACTGACATATATAGAATATACCATCCAACAAAGAACAAATACACTTCTTCTCAGCAGCACATGGATCCTTCTCTAAAATAGACCATATTTTATGCCACAAAGTTACTGTTAGCAAATACAAGAAGATAGAGATACTACCTTGTACTCTATCAGATCATAATGGATTGAAATTAGAAATAAATGACAGAATAAAAAACAGAAACTTCTCCAATACCTGGAGATTAAATAATACACTATTATATGATGAATGGATAACAGAAGACATCAGGAGGGAAATAAAAAAATTCTTAGAAGTAAACGAGAATAAAGACACATCATATCAAAATCTCTGGGACACTATGAAAGCAGTACTTAGAGGAAGATTTATTTCATGGGGCGCATTCAACAAAAGAAGTACAAATCAACAAATAAACGACTTAACACTACAGCTCAAAGCCCTAGAAAAAGAAGAGCAGACCAACACCAAAAGTAGTAGAAGACAGGAAATAGTTAAAATCAGAGCTGAAATCAATGAAATTGAAACAAAAGAAACAATCAGAAAAATTAACAAAATAAATAGTTGGTTCTGTGAAAAAATAAACAAAATTGATAAACCCTTAGCCACACTAACAAAGAGAAAGAGGGAGAAAACAAATTACTAAAATTCGGAATGAACAAGGAAACATCAAAACAGACACGAGTGAAATACAAAACATAATTAGAAGCTATTTTGAAAATCTATACTCCAACAAAATAGAAAACCTCGAAGACATCAACAAGTTTCTAGAGACATATGAATTACCTAAACTGAACGAGGAGGACATACACAACTTAAATGAATCAATTTCAAGCAATGAAATAGAAGAGGTCATCAAAAGACTACCAACAAAGAAAAGTCCAGGACCAGATGGGTTCTCAGCCGAGTTCTACAAAACCTTTAAAGAAGAGCTCATTCCAATACTCCTCAAAGTATTCCATGAAATAGAAGAGGAGAGAACCCTCCCAAACTCATTCTATGAAGCCAATATCACCCTGATACCCAAACCAGACAGAGACACATCGAGGAAAGAAAATTTCAGACCAATATCCTTAATGAACATTGAGGCAAAAATTCTCAACAAAATTTTAGCAAATCGCATACAAAAATATATTAAAAAGATATTGCACCACGATCAAGTGGGTTTCATCCCAGGGATGCAAGGTTGGTTCAACATTCGGAAATCAATAAATGTCATTCACCATACCAATAGTCTTAAAGTTAAGAATCACATGATTATTTCAATAGATGCAAAAAAAAGCATTCGATAAAATACAGCACCCCTTCATGCTCAAAACACTAGAAAAAATTGGGGTACTGGGAACATTCCTTAACATTATAAATGCCATCAACGCTAAGCCCATGGCCAATATCATTCTAAATGGTGAAAAACTGAAAAGTGTTCCCCCTAAAAACTGGAACAAGGCAGGGATGCCCTCTTTCACCACTTCTATTCAACATCATCCTTGAGACTCTAGCCAGAGCAATCAGACAAACCAAAGAAATTAAAGGCATACGAATTGGAAAAGAAGAACTCAAACTATCCCTGTTCGCTGATGACATGATTATATATTTAGAGGAACCTGGAAATTCCACCAGAAAACTTTTAGAACTCATAAGTCAATTCAGTAAAGTAGCAGGTTACAAGATCAACGCTCATAAATCTAATGCATTTTTATACATAAGTGATGAATCTTCAGAAAGAGAAATTAGGAAAACTACCCCATTCACAATAGCATCGAAAAAAATAAAATACTTGGGAATCAATCTCACAACAGAGGTGAAAGACCTCTACAATGAGAACTACAGAACACTAAAGAAAGAAATTCAAGAAAACCTTAGAAGATGGAAAGATCTCCCATGTTCTTGGATAGGAAGAATTAATATTGTCAAAATGACCATACTACCAAAAGTGCTATACAGATTCAATGCAATTCCAATTAAAACCCCAATGATGTACCTTGCAGAAATAGAGCAAGCATCATGAAATTCATCTGGAAGAATAAAAAAAACCCAGAATAGCTAAAGCAATCCTTAGCAGGAAGAGTGAATCAGGGGGTATCGCAATACCAGATCTTCAACTCTACTACAAAGCAATAGTAACAAAAACTGCATGTTATTGGTACCAAAATAGACAGGTAGATCAATGGTACAGAATGGAGGACATGGACACAAACCCAAATAAATATAATTTTCTCATACTAGACAAAGGGGCCAAAAATATGCAATGAAGAAATGATAGCCTCTTCAACAAATGGTGCTGGGAAAACTGGAAACCATATGCAACAGAATGAAATTAAACCCCTATCTCTCACCCTACACAAAAGTCAACTCAAAATGGATCAAGGACCTTGGAATCAGACCAGAGACCCTGCATCTTATACAAGAAGAAGTAGGTCCAAACCTTCAGCTTGTTGGCTTAGGATCAGACTTCCTTAACAGGATTCCCATCGCACAAGAAATAAAAGCAAGAATAAACAACTGGGATAGATTCAAACTAAAAAGTTTTCTCTCAGCAAAGGAAACTATCAGTAATGTGAAGAGAGAGCCTACAGAGTGGGAGAATATCTTTGCCACTCATAGTTCAGATACAGCGCTAATTTCCAGAATCTATAAAGAACTCAAAAACTCTAGACCAAGAATACAAATAACCCAATCAACAAATGGGCTAAGGAAATGAACAGACACTTCACAGAAGAAGTTGTACAAGCAATCAACACATATATGAAAAAATGTTCAACATCTCTAGTAATAAGAGAAATGCAAATCAAAACTACCCTAAGATTTCATCTCACCCCAATTAGAATGGCGATTATCAAGAACACAAGCAACAATAGGTGTTGGAGAGGATGTGCGGAGAAAGGTACACTCATACATTGCTGGTGGGGTTGCAAATTAGTGCAGCCACTCTGGAAAGCAGCGTGGAGATTCCTCAGAAAGCTTGGAATGGAACCACCATTTGACCCAGCTATGCCACTCCTTGGCCTATACCCAAAGGACTTAAAATCAGCATACTACAGAGATACAGACACATCAATGTTCATAGCCGCTCAATTCACCATAGCCAGATTGTGGAACCAACCTAGATGCCCTTCAGTTGATGAATGGATAAAGAAAATGTGTCATATATATACAATGGAATATTACTCTGCAATGAAGAATGATAAAATTATGGCATTTGCAGGCAAATGGATGAAATTGGAGAATATCATGCTAAGTGAGATAAGCCAATCTCAAAAAACTAAAGGACGAATGATCTCGCTGATAAGTGGATGAGGACATATAATGGGGGGTGGGAGGGGTTAGCGTTAGGGTTAGGGTTAGGTTAGGGTTAGGGATAAGGAGGATGGTAAGAATGGAGGAAAGAAGGACTGTATAGAGGGAATAGAGGGGTGGGAGGGGTGGGGGGGGAGGGAAAAAATAATGAATCAAACATCATTGCCCTATGTAAATTTATGATTACACAAATGGTATGCCTTGACTCCATGTACAAATAGAGAAACAACATATACCCATTTGTATACAATAAAAAAAAAGACACTTAGACAAAGATTTCACAATATCTCTTAAAAATTCATTTGAATTTTCTTTTAAAATGTTTATATATGGGCTGGGGATATAGCTCAGTTGGTAGAATGCTTGCCTCGCAAGAACAAGACCATGGGTTCAATCCCCAGTACCGCAAAAAAAAAAAAAAAAGTTTACATAATATTTTAATAGTGAAAATTCAACATACACATAAGGGATATGCTTAAGGAGATATAATAAAATGAACCCACTACCTAATTTAAGAATGGGAGTGTTATCACAACTTGTAACTCCCTGAGTACCCTACATCCCATTCTCATTGACAAAATAACAATCTCTATAGCTATCTTCAATACTTGCTGCTGTGTTCAAAATTAATATTCTCTTGTTTCGTTCTCTGGAGATGAATATTTATGAAACATTTTGGCTTACACTCACTAATAAGTAAGCATAGTATTTTGGAGTTGATAGATCTAGTTGCAAGTTCAACTCTGATAAAATCTTACTAATGGTATAACTGTAGAGATATTATTTAACTCTTCTGACCTATAATTTCCTCATTTGTAAAATTTAATAATTTCTAATTTCTAGGGTTATTATAAGACTTAAGTGAACTCATGCATATACAACATGTATATTTTACAGAAAATTAATAATTATGATCTTAGAATCTTTTTGAAAAGTGTGAAGGAAAGATAATTAGAAGTTTGGCTCATTTCTTCTTTTGCTAATATTTGCTTCAAAAATAATGGAATATAATCTGGAAAAGACATATTTTACCTTATTTTTTTTCTGGATATCTTAGTAACTGAATTCAGTCATGTACATTAATGATTTTTATTGATCGTAGATATTGGTTGTCAGGACAGCTAAATGTCCCGTTAGTTAATAAATTCAGTAACTTTTAAAGTTCTACTGAAGGGTGACATGAACCATAGAAATTTGCACATGAGAAATGTATGTGGAATATTAATTTAGTCTAGATCTATGTTTAGCTGAGACAGCATCATAGGTACACAAAAAGAGGGGCAATGACTTGGGAAACATTTCATTTTAGTCTTTTAAACCATTTTTTCTGCTTAAAGAAATAACAGAATCAGCAGTGCAGAATGTTGCCAGTTAGTCCATCACCATGGTAGCAGCAGCATCTGGGGAACATTCAAGATGCACTATTCCAGCAATCCAGAGGTTGACTCCTACATTTATAGAGGGAGACTTGTTTATCTAAAGAGATATAAAATCATTTCTTTGGTACTTTTGAATTGTATATAAGTTTTACTTTTTTAAACACTAAGGTATATAAAATTCTGGAACAAATTAAAGATGGCCACGTTAAGTAGCTACAGAAATGAAATCTGTGTTGAAAAGACAATAGTGTGGAGAATTGACAGTTTAAGCTTTAAAGTACTTAATGGTTTGTTATTACATATAATGCTGCTGTTAGAAACTATAACAATAACAATGATGATGATGATACCATGCTACTGTGAGTGAATTAGGACAGGATACTTGATGTTAAACTTAAGTGTTCATTTTGGTGCATTTCTTGCTCACTGTTCTTAAAAAGCTGTTACTTCATTTTCATGTAACGCACATTCTGTGTTGTAGTCATGCTTTTTGACTTGCATGTTGTAGTGAAATGTGCCATGGAGTTATATAATTAAGTTAATTTTAAAAGACACTGTTAAAAAAAAGGGTTTTTTTTTGCCACCTTTTGTTCTATCATTAGAGATCAGGGCTAAACTTACAGCATGATAAATATTTTTGTGAAGTATGAAAAATTCATTCAAATGATACATTAGTACAGGATGTTAAAAGACTGGTTTGACTGATTTTACATTTAGCCTATTCAACCAATAGTTGCTTTCTTTGGAATGTTTTAGACAGAATTTAAATTCAATAAGTAGTTATGTGGAACTTTGTCTCAAAGCTATTTGTTCAGCTACTTTTAAATCAGAGTGTCAATAATGAGGTTAATCACTGAACTATCTAGTCCAATCCCTGTAATGTGATCAGAAAAATCCATACAGTGATATGTCAGTACATTTTGGATGAAAAAAGATGGTTGAGAATTATTCAAGAATTCTTCAATAAAGGGGATTTGATTTCTTTCCAATTTTTAAAATCATAATTCACACTGTTGTTATGAAAATCTACAGAACAGGTCACTCTGATAGTCACCAATTCTTTATAAAATACATTTTATCTAGTTTTTTTTTGGGGGGGTATCAGGGATTGAACTCGGGCACTCAATCAGTGAGCCAACATCCCCAGCCATATTTTGTATTTTTATTTATTTATTTATTTATTTATTTATTATTTATTTATTTTCACCTTTGTAGATTTATTTATTCTTCTTTTTTTAAATTTATTTTTATTGTAAACAAATGGGATACATGTTGTTTCTGTTTGTACATGAAGTAAGGCATACCATTCGTATAATCATACATCTACACCAGGTAATGGTGTTTGATTCATTCTGT
The DNA here is from genome assembly GCF_902686445.1 of Sciurus carolinensis. NCBI lineage: Eukaryota > Metazoa > Chordata > Mammalia > Rodentia > Sciuridae > Sciurus > Sciurus carolinensis. The sequence goes on from NC_062220.1 coordinate 50,288,421, forward strand.
TATTTTTCCTTCCCCCCCACCCCTCCCACCCCTCTTTTCCTTCTATACAGTCCCTCCTTCCTCCATTCTTGCCCTCCTCCCACCCTCCATTATGTGTCATCATCCGTTTATCAGCGAGATCATTCGTCCTTTGGTTTTTTGAGATTGGTTTATCTCACTTAGCATGATATTCTCCAATTTCATCCATTTGCCTGCAAATGCCATATTTTATTATTCTTTATAGCTGAGTAATATTCCATGGTGTATATTATATATACCATGGTTTCTTTATCCATTCATCCAGTGAAGGACATCTAGGTTGGTTCCACAATGTGGCTATTGTGAATTGAGCAGCAGTGAACATTGATGTGGCTGTATCTCTGTAGTATGCTGATTTTAAGTCCTTTGGGTATAGGCCAAGGAGTGGGATAGCTGAGTCAAATGGTGGTTCCATTCCAAGCTTTCTGAGGAATCTCCACACTGCTTTCCAGAGTGGCTGCAATAATTTGCAGCCCCACCAGCAATGTATGAGTGTACCTTTCTCCCCACATCCTCTCCAACACCTATTGTTGCTTGCGTTCTTGATAATTGCCATTCTAATTGGGGTGAGATGAAATCTTAGGGTAGTTTTGATTTGCATTTCTCTTATTACTAGAGATGGTGAACATTTTTCACATATCTGTTGATTGCTTGTAGATCTTCTGTGAAGTGTCTGTTCATTTCCTTAGCCCATTTGTTGATTGGATTATTGTATTCTTGGTGTAGAGTTTTTTGAGTTCTTTTTTTTTTTTCTTTTTTTTTTTCTTTCTTTTATTTTTTTTTATTATTGTACACAATGGGATACATGTTGTTTCTCTGTTTGTACATGGCATAAAGGCATACCATTTGTGTAATCATAAATTTACATAGGGTAATGTTTGATTCATTCTGTTATTTTTTTCCCTTCCCCCCACCCTCCCACCCCTCTTTTCCCTCTATACAGTCCTTCCTTCCTCCATTCTTGCCCCCCTCCCTAAACCTAAACCTAACCCTAACACTAACTCTTCCCACCGCCCATTATGTGTCCTCATCCACTTATTAGCGATATCCTTCTTCCTTTGGTTTTTTGAGATTGGCTTATCTCACTTAGCATGATATTCTCCGGTTTCATCCATTTGCCTGCAAATGCCATAATTTTATCATTCTTTATGGCTGAGTAATATTCCATTGTATATATATACCACATTTTCTTTATCCATTCATCAATTGAAGGACATCTAGGTTGGTTCCACAATCTGGCTATTGTGAACTGAGCAGCTATGAACATTGATGTGGCTGTATCTCTGTAATATGCTGATTTTAAGTCCTTTGGGTATAGGCCAAGGAGTGGGATAGCTGGGTCAAATGGTGGTTCCAGTCCAAGTTTTCTAGGAGTCTCCACACTGCTTTCCAGAGTGGCTGCACTAATTTGCAGCCCCACCAGCAATGTATGAGTGTACCTTTCTCCGCACATCCTCGCCAACACCTGTTGTTGCTTGTATTCTTGATAATCGCCATTCTAATTGGGGTGAGATGGAATCTTAGGGTGGTTTTGATTTGCATTTCTCTTATTATTAGAGATGTTGAACATTTTTCCATATGTTTGTTGATTGCTTGTAGATCTTCTGTGGAGTGTCTGTTCATTTCCTTAGCCCATTTGTCGATTGGATTATTTGCATTCTTGGTGTAGAGTTTTTTGAGTTCTTTATAGATTCTGGAGATTAGCGCTCTATCTGAAGTATGATTGGCAAAGATTTTCTCCCACTCTGTAGGCTCTTTCTTTGCATTGCTGATAGTTTCTTTTGCTGAGAGAAAGTTTTTTAGTTTGAATCTATCCCAGTTGTTGATTCTTGCTTTATTTCTTGTGCTATGGGAGTCCTGTTGAGGAAGTCTGGTCCTAAGCCGACATGTTGAAGCTCTGGACCTACTTTTTCTTCTATAAGATGCAAGGTCTCTGGTCTGATTCCGAGATCCTTAATCCATTTTGAGTTTAGTTTCGTGCATGGTGAGAGATATGGGTTTAGTTTCATTCTGTTGCATATGGATTTCCAATTCTCCAGCACCATTTGTTGAAGAGGCTATCTTTTCTCCATTGCATATTTTGGCCCCTTTGTCTAGTATGAGAAAATTGTATTTATTTGGGTTTGTGTCCGTGTCCTCTATTCTGTACCATTGATCCACCTTTCTATTTTGGTACCAATACCATGCCGTTTTGTTACTATTGCTTTGTAGTAGAGTTGAAGATCTGGTATTGCGATATCCCCTGCTTCACTCTTTCTGCCAAGGACTGCTTTAGCTATTCTGGGTTTTTTATTCTTCCAGATGAATTTCATAATTGCTTGCTGTATTTCTGTAAGGTACATCATTGGGATTTTAATTGAAATTGCATTGAATCTGTATAGCACTTTTGGTAGTATGGCCATTTTGACAATATTAATTCTTCCTATCCAAGAACATGGGAGATCTTTCCATCTTCTAAGGTTTTCTTGAATTTCTTTCTTTAGTGTTCTGTAGTTCTCATTGTAGAGGTCTTTCACCTCTTTTGTGAGATTGATTCCCAAATACTTTATTTTTTTCGAAGCTATTGTGAATGGGGTAGTTTTCCTAATTTCTCTTTCTGAAGATTCATCGCTCATGTATAGAAATGCCTTAGATTTATGTGCATTGATCTATATCCCGCTACTTTACTGAAGTCACTTATGACATCTAAAAGTTTTCTGGTGGAATTTCCTGGTTCCTCTAAGTATACAATCATATCATCAGCAAATAGGGATAGTTGAGTTCTTCTTTTCATTTCGTATCCCTTTAATTTCTTGGTCTGTCTAATTGCTCTGGCTAGAGTTTCAAGGACGATATTGAATAGAAGTGGTGAAAGAGGCATCCCTGCCTTGTTCCAGTTTTAGAGGGAATGCTTTCAGTTTTAACCATTTAGAATAGTATTAGCCATGGGCTTAGCGTTGATGGCCTTACAATGTTAAGGAATGTTCCCACTATCCCTATTTTTTCTAGTGTTTGAGCATGAAGGGGGTGCTGTATTTTATCAAATGCTTTTACTGCATCTATCGAAATAATCATGTGATTCTTGAGTTTAAGACTATTGATATGGTGAATGACATTTATTGATTTCCTGATGTTGAACCAACCTTGCATCCCTGGGATGAAACCCACTTGATCATGGTGCACTATCTTTTTAATATGTTTTTGTATGTGATTTGCTAAAATTTTGTTGAGAATTTTGCATCGATGTTCATTAAGGATATTGGTCTGAAATTTTCTTTCCTCGGTGTGTTTCTGTCTGGTTTAGGTATCAGGGTAATATTGGCTTCATAGAATGAGTTTGGGAGGGTTCCCTCCTCTTCTATTTTATGGAATACTTTGAGAAGTATTGGAATGAGCTCTTCTTTAAAAGTTTTGTAGAACTCGGCTGAGAACCCATCTGGTCCTGGACTTTTCTTTGTTGGTAGGCTTTTGATGACTTCTTCTATTTCATTACTTGAAATTGGTCTATTTAAATTGTGTATGTCCTCCTCGTTCAGTTTAGGTAATTCATATGTCTCTAGAAACTTGTTGATGTCTTCGAGGTTTTCTATTTTGTTGGAGTATAGATTTTCAAAATAGCTTCTAATTATGTTTTGTATTTCAGTCGTGTCTGTTGTGATATTTCCTTGTTCATTCCGAATTTTAGTGATTTGGGTTTTCTCTCGTCTTCTCTTTGTTAGTGTGGCTAAAGGTTTATCAATTTTGTTTATTTTTTCGAAGAACCAACTATTTATTTTGTCAATTTTTTGTATTGTTTCTTTCGTTTCAATTTCGTTGATTTCAGCTCTCAGTTTAACTATTTCCTGTCTTCTACTACTTTTGGTGTTGGTCTGTTCTTTTCTAGGGCTTTGAGCTGTAGTGTTAGGTCATTTATTTTTTAGTTTTACTTCTTTTATTAAATGTGCACCATGAAATAAATCTTCCTCTAAGTACTGCTTTCATAGTGTCCCAGAGATTTTGATATGATGTTTCTTGTTCTCGCTTACCTCTAAGAATTTTTTAATTTCCTTCCTAATATTCTGTTTTCCATTCATCATATAATAGCATATTGTTTAATCTCCAGGTGTTGGAGTAGTTTCTGTTTTTTACTCTTTCATTAATTTGTAACTTCAATCCATTATGATCTGATAGAATACAAGGTAGTGTCTCTATCTTCTTGTATTTGCTGACATTAGCTTTGTGGCATAATATATGGTCTATTTTAGAGAAGGATCCATGTGCTGCTGAGAAGAAAGTGTATTCGCTCTTGGTTGGATGGTATATTCTATAAATGTCTGTTAAGTCTAAATTATTGATTGTGTTATTGAGATCTATGTTTTCTTTGTTCAATTTTTGTTTGGAAGATATGTCCAGTGGTGAGAGAGGCGTGTTAAAATCACCAAGTATTATTGTGTTATGGTCTATTTGGTTTCTAAAATTGAGAAGGATTTGTTTAACATACATGGATGAGCCACTGTTGGGGCATAGATGTTTATGATTGTTATATCTTGCTGATTTATGCTTCACTTAAGCAGTATGAAATGTCCTTCCTTATCCCTTCTGACTAACATTGGCTTGAAGTCCGCATTATCTGAAATGAGGATGGATACTCAGCTTTTTGCTGAGTCCATGTGCATGGTATGTTTTTCCCCATCCTTTCACCTTTAGTCCTATGGGTATCTCTTCCATGAGGTGAGTCTCTTGCAGGCAACATATTGTTGGATCTTTCTTTTTAATCCAATCTGTCAGTCTATGTCTTTTTGATTGATGAATTCAGGCCATTAACATTCAGGGTTATTATTGAGATATGATTTGTATTCCGGTCATTTGGTTCATATTTAAAATTTTATTATTTATTTATTTATTTTTTGACACATCTTGGTTCCTCCTTTGACAGTTCCTTTAGGATAATTCCTCCCTTTGCTGATTTGCTTCTTTGTTTTTTATTTCTTCCTCATGAAATGTTTTGCTGAGAATGTTCTGTAATGCTGGCTTTCTTTTTGTAAATTCTTTTAGCTTTTGTTTATCATGGAAAGATTTTATTCATCGTCAAATTTGAAGGTAAGTTTTGCTGGGTATAAGATTCTTGGTTGGCATCCATTTTCTTTCAGAGCTTGAAAAATGTTGTTCCAGGCCCTTCTAGCTTTTAGGGTCTGGATTGAAAAATCTGCTGATATCCGTATTGGCTTCCCCTGAATGTAATTTGGTTCTTTTCTCTCACAGCCTTTAAATTCTGTCTTTATTTTGTATGTTAGGTATTTTCATAAAAATGTGCCTTGGTGTGGGTCTGTTGTAATTTTGTGTGTTTGGAGTCCTATAAGCCTCTTGGACTTGATTTTCCATTTCATTCTTCAGATTTGGGAAATTTTCTGATATTATTTCTTCAAATAGATTGTTCATTCCTTTGGTTTGTTTCTCTAAGCCTTCCTCAATCCCAATAATTCTCAAATTTGGCCTTTTCATGATATCCCATAGTTCTTGCAGATTCTGTTCATGATTTCTTACCATCTTCTCTGTTTGGTCAACTTTGTTTTCGAGGTTAATATTTTGTCTTCAATATCTGAAGTTCTGTCTTCCAGGTTTTCTATCCTATTGGTTATGCTTTCTATGGAGTTCTTAATTTGGTTTATTGTTTCCTTCATTTCAAGGATTTCTGTTTGGTTTTTTTCAATATCTCTAACTCTTTATTGAAATGATCTTTTGCTTCCTGAATTTGCTCTGTTAACTGTCGATTGGTGCGATCATTCAATGCCTGCATTTGCTCTTTCGTCTCATCATTGAATGCCTGCATTTGCTCTTTCATCTCATCGTTTGCTTCCCTGATCATTTTAATTATGTACATTCTGAACTCCCTTTCTGTTATTTCTTCTGCCATGCTTTGGTTGGATTCTATTGATGTAACATCTAGATTTGTTTAGGGGCATTTTCTTCCCTTGTTTTCTCATATTGTTCATTAATCAGTGGGTCATTAAGATATTGCAGATTTCCTCTATCGACTTATAATGTCCCTGAAGATTGCTAGTATATCCCCTCTTATCCTTCCGTAGCCTGAAGTCTTGGAGGAAGTTGATAATGCAGAGCTCCACGAAGAAGCTGCCTCTCTAGGGGTGGTGACCTCAGGTGGGGTATATTCCCTGCTAGTGGGCAGAGGTGCCTCCACTTGTTGACCAATGGTCATCCAACGGGGAACTAGGCTGTGGGCTGAGGCAAGGCCTGTTTGTGCCTGTGTCTCTGGTTTTACCGTCCCTGTGAGAAAACCTCTCCCGGCAGGGAAGACTCACTCGGTGGGGACGTCTTGCTGGTCAGTTCCCGTCCTAGAGGTTCCCCTCAATCTACAACTACCGCCTGGGCTGGGCTGTCTTCCTCTGCAACGTTCCCAGGGGCCCAGACCTACCTCCTCGGCCTGGGAGCCTCACCCTCTGCAGGCGAGTCTCCTTAGGCTGCCTCTCCCAGAGAATCCGCCCGAAGTCCTGGAAACTTCGCTCCGCCCCTAGGCATGACTCTGTGTGGCGGCTCTTCCAGCAAGAAGCCACCTAGCTCCTGGGACCCTGCTCTGCACCTAATCGCCTGGTTATGCGGCCCCTCCTCTGAGCCGCCACTTGGAGCCCCGTACAATAGCTCCGATACCCAGAGACCCGCCACACACCTCCTCCTCCGGACAGCCGCCCAGTGTTCCGACGCAGTCACTAGGAGTCCAAGCAACTCACTTCGCGTCTCCTTCTCCCACCAACCGCCCGTAGCCCTAGGCAGTCACTCCAAGCCCAAGTGACCCGCCCTGTTACTCCTCCTCCTACTCGGGGTAGCCCCCCGGGTGTTCAGGAGCGGTGGCTCCGAGACCAAGCGACCACTGCACTCCTCCTCCAGGCAGGCCACCGGTGTTCAGGAGCGGTCGCTTTGAGTGCAGTCAACTCACCACTCGCCTCCTCCTCTGGCAACCGCCTGTGGCTCTGATGCAGACACTCCTAGACCAAGCGACCCACCACGCTTTCTCCTCTTCCTCCGGGGCAACCCCCCGGGTGTTCAGAAGCGGTTGTTCTGAGTCCAAACAGCTCGTGATGCAGTTCCTCCTCTGGCAACCGCCTGTGGCTCTGATGCAGTCACTCCTAGACCAAGCGACCCGCTGCGCTTCTCCTCTTCCTCCCGGTAACCCCCCAGTGTTCAGAAGCGGTCGTTCTGCGTCCAAACAGCTCGCCACACAGCTCCTCCTCAGGCAGCCGCCCAGAGTCCCAGTGGTTGCTCCGAGACCAAGTGCTGTGCTGAGCCGCCTCCTCTACGATGATCCCAGTTGTCCGTGTTTACCGCTCCTGTGGGGGGAGGGGCATCTCGCCGAGCAACTCTACTTCACAAAGTTCCCTGCGTTCTGGGGCTACCGCCCCATCCGGGACGCCTCCCCAACGGGAGAGACTCAGCCGGCGGCCTTGAGCTGGTCCCAAGTCTCTCACTATCTCCTCTTTTGAATCCTGCGTCCTGGAGCAACATGAAATGCAGCCACCCTCTAGGCCTCCATCTTGAAACTCCTCTTGAGTTCTTTATATCCTGGAAATTAGTGCTCTATCTGAAGTATGATTGGCAAAGATTTTCTCCCACTCTGTAGGTTCTCTCTTCACATTGCTGATACTTTCCTTTGCTGAGAGAAAGCTTTTAGTTTTGAATCTATCCCAGTTATTGATTCTTGCTTTATTTCTTGTGCTATGGGAGTCCTGTTAAGGAAGTCTGATCCTAAGCCGACATGTTGAAGATTTGGACATACTTTTTCTTCTATAAGATGAAGGATCTTTGGTCTGATTCCAAGGTCCTTGATCCATTTTGAGTTGATTTTTGTGCAAGGTGAGAGATATGGGTTTAGTTTCATTCTGTTGCATATGGATTTCCAGTTTTCCCAGCATCATTTGTTGAAGAGGCAATCTTTTCTCCATTGCATATTTTTGGCACCTTTGTCTAGTATGAAAAAATTATATTTATTTGGGTTTGTGTCCATGTCCTCTATTCTGTACATTGATCTACCTGTCTATTTTGGTACCAATACCATGCTGTTTTGTTACTATTGCTTTGTAGTAGGGTTGAAGATCTGGTATTGCGATACCCCCTGATTCACTCTTCCTGCTAAGGATTGCTTTAGCTATTTTGGGTTTCTTATTCTTCCAGATGAATTTCATGATGCTTGCTCTATTTCTGTAAGGTACATCATTGGGATTTTAATTGGAATTGCATTTAATCTGTATAGCACTTTTGGTAGTATGGCCATTTTGACAATATTAGTTCTGCCTATCCAAGAACATGGGAGATCTTTCCATCTTCTGAGGTCTTCCTCAATTTCTTTCTTCAATGTTTTGTAGTTCTCATTGTAGAGATCTTTTACCTCTTGATTAGATTGATTCCCAAGTACTTTATTTATTTATTTATTTATTTATTTTGAAGCTATTGTAAATGGAGTTGTTTTCCTCATTTCCCTTTCAGATGTTTCATCGCTTGTGTACAAAAATGCTTTAGATTTATGAGTGTTGATTTTACAGCCTGCTATTTTGCTGAATTCATTGATGAGGTCTAGAAGTTTTCTGGAGGAGTTTTTTGGGTCCTCCTAAATATAGAATCATGTCATCAGCAAATAGTGACAGCTTGAGTTCCTCTTTTCCTATTCGTATCCCTTTAATTTCTTTAGTCTGTCTAATTGCTTTGGCTACAGATTCAAGGACAATGTTGAATAGAAGTAATGAAAGAGGACATCCCTGTCTTGTTCCCGTTTTAAAGGGAATGCTTTCAGTTTTCTCCATTAAGAATGATGTTGGCCAAGGGCTTAGCACAAATAGCCTTTACAATGTTCAGGCATGTTCCTACTATACCTATTTTTTCTAGTGTTTTGAGCATGAAGGGGTGTTGTATTTTGTCAAACGCTTTTTCTGCATCAATGGAAATAACATATGATTCTTATCCTTAAGTCTATTGACATGATGGATTATGTTTATTGATTTACGGATATTAAACCATCCTTGCATTCCTGGTATGAACCCCACTTGATTGTGGTGCACGATTTTCTTAATATGTTTTTGGATACGGTTTGCCAATATTTTGTTAAGGATCTTTGCATCTATATTCATCAAGGATATTGGTCTAAAATTTTCTTTCCTTGATGTGTCTTTGCCTGGTTTGGGTATGAGTGTGATATTAGCTTCATAGAATGAGTTTGGTAGGGTACCCTCCTTTTCTATTTCCTGGAATAATTTGAGAAGTATTGGAATGAGTTCTTTGAAGGGCTTGTAGAACTCGGCTGAGAATCTGTCTGATCCTGGACTTTTCTTGGATGGTAGGTTTTTAATGGCTTCTTCTATTTCATTGCTTGATATTGATCTGTTTAAATTGTGTATGTCCTCCTGGTTCAGCTTGGGAGGAGCATATGTCTCTAGAAATTGTCAATGTGTTTGGTAGTTTCTATTTTGTTGGAATACAGATTTCAAAGTAACTTCTCATTATGTTCTGTATCTCAGTGGTGTCTGTTGTGATATTTCCTTTTTAATCACGAATTTTAGTAATTTGAGTTTTCTCTCTCCTTCTCTTTGTTAGTGTGGCTAAGGGTTTGTCTATTTGTTACTTTCTCAAAGACCAACTTTTTGTTTTGTCAATTTTTTGAATTGTTTCTTTTGTTTCAATTTCATTGATTTCAGCTCTGATTTTAATTATTTTCTGTCTTCTACTACTTTTGCTGTATTCGTTCTTCTTTTTCTAGGGCTTTGAGCTGTAATGTTAGGCATTTAGTTGTTGACTTTTCATTCTTTTCTGGAATGTGCCTCCATGCAATGAATTTTCCTCTAGTACTGCTTTCATAGTATCCCAGATATTTTGATATGTTGTATCATTGTTTCTCATTGACCTCTAAGAATATTTTTATCTCCTCCTTGATGTCTTTTGTTATCCATGTTTCATTCAATAGCATATTATTTAGTCTCCAGGTTTTGGAGTAATTTCTGTTTTTAATTTGGGTCATTGATTTCTAATTTCCTTCCATTATGCTCTGATAGAACACAAAGCAGTATTTCTATTTTTTTGCATTTCCTAAGGGCTGCTTTGTGGCATATCATATGGTCTATTTTTGAGAAGGTTCCATGTGCTGCTGAGAAGAAAGTGAATTTGCTTGTTGATGGATGGAATATTCTATATGTCTATTGATTCTAGGTTATTGATTGTGTTATTGAGTTCTATGGTTTCTTTGTTTGGTTTTTGATTGGAAGATTTATCTAGTTGTGACAGCAGTGTGTTGAGTCACCCAGAATTATTGTGTTGTGGTCTATTTGATTCCTGAAATTGAGAAGGATTGTTTGATGTACAGGGATGCACCATTGTTTGGGGCATAAATATTTACTATTGTTATGTGTTTCTGATTTATGCTTACCCTAAGCACTATGAAATGTCCTTCTTTATCCCTTCTGACTAACTTTGGCTTTAAGTTCACTTTATGTGATATAAGGATGGAAACCCCCGCTCTTTTACTGGGTCCATGTGCATGCTAGGTTTTTTCCCATCCTTTCACCTTTAGTCTGTGGATGTCTTTTTCTATGAGATGAGTCTCTTGTAGGCAGCATACTGTTGGGTCTTTCTTTTAATCCATTCTGCCAGTCTATGTCTTTTGATTGATGAGTTTAGGCCATTAACATTCAGGGTTATTACTGAGATACGATTTGTATTCACAGTCATTTGGGCTTATTTTTGGTTTTTAACTTGGCTTGGTTTCTCCTTTGAATGGGTTTTTCTCTAAGGTAGTTCCTCCCTTTGCTGACCTACATTGTTGTTTTTCATTTCCTCCTCATGGAATAGTTTGTTGAGAACATTCTGTTGTGAAGGCTTTCTATTTGTAAATTCTTTTAACTTTTGTTTATCACGGAAGGATTTTATTTCATCTTCAAATCTGAAGATTAGTTTTGCTGGGTATAGGATTCTTGGTTGGCAACCATGTTCTTTCAGAGCTTGAAATATGTTGTTCCAGGCCCTTCTAACTTTTAGAGTCTGGGTTGAGAAGTCTGCTGCTATCCGTATTGGTTTCCCCCTATATGTAATCTGATTCTTTTCTCTCATGGCCTTCAAAATCCCATCTTTATTTTGAATATTAGGCATTTTCATTATAAGTGCCTTGGTGTGGATCTGTTGGTGATTTTGTGCATTTGGTGTTCTGTAAGCCTCTTGTATTTGATTTTCCATTTCATTCTTCAGGTTTGGGAAATTTTCTGATATATTTCATTGAATAGGTTCTTCATTCCTTTTGTTTATATCTCTGTGCCTTCCTCAATCCCAATAATTCTTAAATTTGGTCTTTTCATGATGTCCCATAGTTCTTGGAGATTCTGTTCATGATTTCTTACCATCTTCTCTGTTTGGGCAACTTTATTTTCAAGATTAAATATTTTGTCTTCATTGTCTGAGGTTCTGCCTTCCAAGTGGTCTAGTCTTTTGGTGATGCTTTCCATTGAGTTTTTTATTTGGTTTATTGTTTCCTTCATTTCAAGGATTTCCATTTGTTTTTTTTTTTGACAATCTCTCTCTTTGTTGAAATGAACTTTTGCTTCCTGCAGTTGCTCTTTCAACTGCCTTATTGGTATTATCATTCATTGTCTGCATTTGCTCACTTATCTCATCCTTTGCTTTGTGAATCATCTTAGTCATGTATAATATGAAGTCCTTTTCTGACATTTCTTCTACCATACTGTCATTGGATTCTATTAATATAGATCTAGATTTTTTTGGATCATTTTCTTCCCTTGTTTTTTCAAGTTCATGTATCTTCCTCTCTAGCAGTGCAGATCTGGGGTATTGCAGATTCCCCCCTATAGGCTTATAGTGGCCCTATAGGTTTCCAAAACCTTTTCTTTAAGGGGAGATCAATATTAGCAGTGCCCAATGCAGACACTATGCAATCCTAGACCAAATAACCCCTATGAGGACATTAAAAATATTGTCATAATAAACAGAATGCATTCAAATATTATCTTCAGTATAACAAACAGATTTGCAATAAGGTCTGCAGTTTCTAATGGAGGACAAAGAGGATGCAGTGGATGTAGGATGTAGCTGTTAATGGGATAAGAAAAGAATATACAGAAGTTCTAGATAATAGAAAGGGTGAAAGTATAATAAAAGAAATTGGATGTTGGCATGCAAAAAGGGAGAAACAGACTCTGAGGGAACAGGTATACAAAAGGAAAAGAGAACAAGAAAAGTAAAGAAATAACAACTTAAAATTGTTCAATACAGAGAAAAAAGAAAATCTACACTATAACAGTCATATAGTATTCAAACCTCCCAGTCTTCAGTAGCCTGATGCATGAGAAGTACCTGACAATGAGCTTCAGGTCTCCAACAGGCATCTCAGGATGGGATTTGCCCCACCTAAAGATCAGAGTTACAGCTTCCAGGATTATCCAGGATGGCCTCTCTGGCTTCCAAATGTGTTAGCAAATGGGGCGCTGTAGCTGGAGGTATGGACGTGGTCGGCTGGAGGTCCTGGAGGTGGGGTGCGGTTGGGTCAGGCAGGGGTCCTGGAGGTCAGTTGTGTTTGGTGTGGTTGCAGGATCCTGGAGGATGGGTGCAATCAGTCAGTCTGGGGTCCCGGTGATAGGGCACAAGCAGTTGGTCTGGGGTTCCTGGCGGCAGGGAGCAGTCAGTCGATGTGAGGGCCCTGGAGGCAGGGAGTGATCAATTGGGCTGAGGGATCCTGGAGACGGGGCTTAGTCAGTCTGGCCAGGGGTCCTACGGGACCTGACTGTTGTCTCAAAATGGTGGCAGCCACATGTAATCAAACCTGTAGTTACTGTCACAGTGAATTTCCAGGCAATAGCAGGCAGCTGGTGCTCCATTTGCTGGTGGTTGGCGATCAGTTTGCTGACTGTCCTCGGACGATTGGGAGGTGAACCTCGGGCGGTGGGTGATGGATAGGTGTAAGGCAGGTGATGGACAGGCAAGGGGCAGGCAAATGGCAGATGATAGGTGCCTGCAGTGAGCAAGCTGCACTCAAAAAGGGCAATGATATGCTGGTAGACTGCAGGTGATCACAGTAGACAAATGAAGTAAATAGCAGGGGATCTATAAGCAGCAAAAACTGCCTCACCAAGAAACAGATATCCTCTGCTTGAAACCAGGGTTATGGAGTGACAAGGAACGCAGCCTCCCTCTAGTCCGCCATCTTGGATCTCCCTCTGTATTTTTATTTACAGACAGGGTCTCACTGAGTTGCTTAGTGCCTCGCCATTGCTGAGGCTGGCTTTGAACTCGAGATCCTTCTGTCTCAGCCTCTGGAGTCACTGAGATTACAGGCATGCGATTCCTGGCCCAGCCATTTTATCTATTAACATCACAAATATCCATAAATGCCAATCTTCTATTCAATGCATACCTTAATTTTCCTTTTAATTGAATAGTATCAGGTACCCTTAGAACCTTACCAAGGAAGGAACCTTTTTTTAAAAAAACATTCATTTTACTCAAGGCTCTAACTTCTAAAACAAAGTACTTAGTCTTTTCTGTATCATTTCTACAAGCTTATAAAACTTCTTTCATTCTAAAAAGTAACAGTATTTGATCATCTGGTCAAAATTTTTATATCCTTATTAAAATTATTATTATTTTCCTTTTTTTGAGATGTTTACCCAGAATACCTACTTATCAATTTGAAGGCTAGTTGTAGTATTATATGACTATTATCATAAAAGATAAAATATATACTTGTTTATTTTTGGTATCAAAATTTTGTATGTACACAACCACCAAGTTATGGAACTAACTCAGCTGTCCAATAAAAGATTAATGGATTAAGAAAGTGTGATAGATATATACAATAGGGTTTTACTCAGTCATAAAGAAGAATGAAATTATGGGCATTTGCCCTAAATGAATGGAAGTGGAAAACAGCATGTTAAGTGAAATAAGCCCAACTCTGAAAATCAAGGGTTGAATGTTTTCTCTCATATGGAGAAACTAGAGCAAAGTAAGGGGAAACAAGGTGTGCATGAGGGAACCAGATACCAGAAGAACAGAGGGAAGATTAGTGTAGTAGAAGAAGGAGCTTGAGAGGGAGAGAGGAGGGATAGGAAAGAGAAGGAAATGCAGGATGAATTTGACAAAATTACACTATGTACATGTATAAATATACCACAGTGAGTTCTACCTTTATGCATAGCTATAAAGCAAAATTAAAAATAAATAAATAAATAGAAGGAAGATCAGTAGAAAAAGGGGAATAGGGTGAGGGAGGAGGGGAAGGAAAGAGGAGGCACCAAGGACTGAAATGGAGCAATTAAATTTCAAACATGTATGATTATGTTGAAATGAACCTATTATACATAACTATAATGCACTACTAAAAGCATAAAAAATCACAGCAAGATATTACTACATACCTATTAGAATGACTAAAATGAAACACTAGCAATACTAAGTGTTACTGCAGATATGGAGCAAGTGAAATTCTCATAAACTTCAGGTAGAGATCTAAAATGGTACAATCTAGAAAGAGAAAATAGTTATACAGTTTTTTAAATAGACATTAATCATTAGACCTTGCCCTCGTACCACCAGGTAGTTATGCAAAAGAAATAGAATCTTATGTCTATCAAAAAACTGTAAATGAGGGCTGTGGTTGTGGCTCAGTGGTGAAGTGCTTGCCTAGCATGTGGGGGGTCCTGGGTTCCATCCTCAGCAACACATAAAATTAAATAAAATAAAGGTATTGTGTCTATCTACAACTAAAAAAAAATTAAGAAAAAGCTGTACATGAATGTCCATCACATCTTTATTTGTGACAGCCCTAAACTGAAAACAATCCAATGTTCATGAGCAGGAATGTGAATAAAATATGTTGTGGTATCCATATACTAAAAAGCAATGAGTTATTGATACATGCAACAACTTGGAGGAATTTCAAAATAATTATACTACATAAAAGAAACCAGATCAAAATTTCTAACAAATGCAAACTCTAATGACAGAGAGAAGACTTGGTTACTGTCTAGAGGCAGAAAGGTGGGGAGGGAGGAATTACAAAAGGGCATGCAGAAAGTTTTAGGGACAATGAATATGTCCAGTATTTTAATTTTGATAATTTCATTGGTGTGTACATATACCTAAATATATCAAATTTTACATTTTAAATATGAACAGTTAATTGATGCTAATTCTAATGAAATGAAGATGCTAAGATAGAAAAAATTTAGTGTGTACAATGTTTTTTATCATTATTGAGAGTACCTATTTATTAATTTTAGTAATATCACTACCAAAAGAAACCAAAGATTTAACTATTTTCATGATTTTACAAAATATAATTTAAAAAAAATTCTTGTGACATGACAATTCTTTGCTTTTTAGTGAACTGAAATGATCATTTTCTTACTGTCAACTTACTTTCTCTTATTTTATATTTTTATATTTCAAATACCAGGTCTTTCTGACACTTATAAAATAATATTTTGTTCTTTATTTCTTTTGTATATAAAGTGGTTCTACTAAAAAACACTGATTCTCTCATATATTATGGTTAGGAATATATTGCCTCCTATGGAGGGTGATTTGATTCCATAAGTCAAAATTAAAATGCTCTTGTTCTTTGACTTAATTTCAACTCCTATGCATTTATTCTATAATCTTTCATATATAAAATGTATGAACATGAAATATTTGTTGCAGCCTACATCTAATAGTATAAGATCGAAACTATCTAAATGCTTATCATTAAGAAACTCTTTAATTGTGGTATACTCCCACAGTAGATCACTATGCAGACAACAGCTTGAATGATGTCCTTTATATATACTAATTTATAACAATCTTTGAGTGAAAAGTCAAGAATAGAGCAAAGAATATGTTCAAACTAAATCTTCCTATGAAAAGTGGGGGGGATATTTTATGTGTATATGATGGCAAATGCATAGATTGTCTTTGGGAGAATCTTCAGGAAACTGGGTAGTGTTTCCTCCAAAGTGGGGAACTGGGTAATTGAGGAAAGGTGGAGAGATTTCTTTTATATGATTTTGTATCTTTTTTATCAAGTATATGTATACACATAATTTTAAAAACTAAAAGAAATAGGGCTGGGGATAGCTCAGTTGGCAGAACACTTGCCTCGCATGCACAAGGCCCTGGGTTCAATCCCCAATACTATACACACACACACACACACACAAAATATCCTAAAAGAAATATAGGCTCATGATGTACAGCATACTGTTATTATTTATTATTCATTTTCTCCCACCCACTCTATCACTTGAAGAGGACTGAAGTTCTTTTGTTAGTTGACAAAGAACAGACATTTCTATCATTACAGTTAGCCTGCACAATCATTGCCAAGTAATCAGAGAAAACCGAGACCTTTCAACTTTAACATTTTAAAAGTGTTTGGCTTTGCAAATACCTCAATGTAGTTGGGTCCCTCCAACCTAAAGAGAAGTAGTGACTTGATGGTTGCAACAGCAGAAGAGAATCCCCTTTGGGGGTTGGAATTGCTTATTGTTCAAACTGGGTAACTGCTACATTGCATCAATGTACTAGGATACAGAGTCTCAGAATGATTATCTAGTGTAATACTGTAATTACATCTCTTAAGATGGTTGAGTGTGTACCATATAAAATACGTAATGTATTTATAAAATGTGAACTATATATGTAAAACATATTTAGTGATTAATGGCAAACAGTTTGAAAACTTATTTAAAAGTTAACAATGAAGTAGTATGTTCATTGGAAAAGAAGGTTCAAACTTTAAAACAGAAAAAAGAATTATCTTTTTTAAAATATATTTTAGTTGTCAATGGACCTTTATTTTATTTATTTATTTATATACTGTCCTGAGACTCAAACCCAGGACCTCACACATGCCAGGCAAGTGCTCTACTACTGAGTCACAACCCAGCCCCAAATTAAAAGATCTTATGTTTTGTAAAATGCTATCTTGATTATAGGTGAGGATTCTCAAATCCTGTATTTTTAGCCATTCCATTTATTTCCAATGAAAACAAGATAACTAAATAAGATCAAAAGAAATCTTAAACAGACTAGAAAAAGTTCACATTCTCATATTCATTCTTCAACACAGGCACAAATGCATGTAGATCAGAGTCAGTCTGTGATGTTTTCCTTTTCCTATCTCCAGGAATTCATATCTGTTTTTCTTTTACAGATAGCTACAGATACTTACACAACTCTATAGTCATACAAACAAACTTAACACTTAATCCCTTGGAAGGATTGTTATAATACATACCCGCAGGAGAATGATGTCTTTGTTTTCTCGATCATACAATATATGGTCTGACAGATTTTAAGCTCCAAGTATCTATTTTTAGACATGATGGATCTTTATCCTTATCTTTTAATAAAAGACAAAGTATTTGTTGAGCTGATACTTGCTTTCACAATAGCACTCTAGGCTAGAAAGCAAGAGGCTTTGTCAGTTTAGAAAGTTTGGTGAGATGAATAATTTAGTCTGTAGGAGTAATGTATCTAGGGAAGAAATTTAAGCAGGGATTTAGATAATGCAGGCAATTAATTAAATGATCTTAGGATTCTTGATTCACAATGGCTTATTTAAATATGTACTAAAATTACATACAGATCACAATCCTGAGTTTTGCAATACTACAAAAAAAAAACAACGAAAAGCTTATGTTATTATGTTGTTATTAAATACTGAAGAAAAGCTTTCAACAAAGAATATAGACTTTCAAAAATACTTTTATTAATTAGCTACATATATGATATTGGGGACCATTCTGATGTATTCATAAATGCATAGAATACAATTTGCTCCATTTCAATCCCTAGTACTTTCACTTTCCCTCCCTCTCTCCTTCCCCTAGTTTCCCTTTCTCTACTCTGTTGGTCTTCCTTCTAGTTATTTATTGTTTTTTTAAATTGTTGTTTTATAGACATACATAAAGGTGGAATTCACTATGGTTTATTAATATATGTACATAGCATAACTGGGTCAATTTCATCTGACAGCTTCTCCCTTGTCCAATCCATCCTCCCTCCCCCTCAATTTCCTTCCTCTATACCACTTATTATTCTTATATATTAAAGAATATAGATTTTTATGGGAAATTTGAAGAGTGTTTATTAGTACTTTTACAGACTCTAAAGGTTGTTCTTCATTTTCATGCCCCAAATTCCACTCTTGAAAATATGTAGCTTTATTTTCCTTGGTTTAAATACACACTGATAATAGTCTTACACTTCAGCATGATTACAATCATGGGATGGAAGAGATTTGTAAAAAGGGATCAAAGGAGAGATGATTCTGGAATTGACTAGGTGCAATTAAAAGAGGGAGAAAATAGAGGATTAAAGATAAGGTATCTCAGAGAGAGATTATTAAGTTATCACTAATAGAGGAATATGTAGTGAAATAAACAGATTTATCAGGCAGCTTGACATAAGACATAACTGAAGAGATATCAGGACAGATTTTCTATCCATAAAGGTTGCTAAGTGATCCTGTTTACACAGGAGAACTTTGTTAAAATGAGATGAGCAGAGTGGATAAGAGACAGAAAGAAGTGGGAGAACATTAGAGTAAACACCTGCTGTTTTGCTTGCTCAGCAACTGTTAACCCTTTTACCCTTCCCATTCCTTTGGGGCAAGGGCTTAATCATGATGAATAACAACAACCTGTAATTACTGGAACTGGGAGTCTAGGCCACAGTGGGATTAAGTCCTGAGTATTGAGCTGCTGAGCTGCTAGTCTAAGAATCCTTGAATTCTCTCTGGACAGGAACAGAATTGGGTACAGAATCCAGGGCTGAGACTTAACCAGGAGATGAAAATTAAGCAACTTCTGTTTCAAGGGTGTAGCTGTTCTCAGTTCTGGCTATACAACAGAGTCATCTGTTGGGGATTTAGAAAACAAAAACAAAAACCTGAACTAAAACTAAAAGCAGACCAATGCCAGGGCCTCATGTTAAACCAATTAGATCAGAATCCCTGGGGTTAGAGAAATGGGCTGGGCTTCAGCATTTTAAAAAAGCTCCCTTGGTGATGCTAATATGCATTTAGGATTAACTTCTGCAGGATATGAGGTGCACAGAGGTGAAAAAGTCAAGCATCCAACTCATGGGTGAAAGTTAAGAGGGAAGTTCTTAAAGGCAGCTCTGGAATAGGCAACATTTCATGTTTGGTTGGTGTGGCTAGTGCCAAAGTAGAATTTGGAGGACATGAGTTGCCTAGTAGATATTATAATTAGTAATGTAGAAAGGAAGTTAGAGGGAAGTTACCCAAAGCTTCCTATTCCTTGTTAGTTGGATGCTGTGGAGCAGCCCTATATTCTCTCCTTTGGTTATTTGGCAAGAATGCTTGCCTTCTCTCTCTAGCACCTAGCAAGGATAGTAGTTACTTAAAATTATCTGTATCTACTTTTTTTTTTTTTTTTTTTTTGGCATTGATTTGAACCTTTAGGATAGGGAGAAGAATGAATCCTTTAGGATAGGAACAATCTTCTTGATAAATACTTCTACCACTAAGGTACAAAGAGAGCAAAACTCCCACTCAATTTAATCTCAGAATTTTAGAGCTAGAAGGAACTTTTAGACTGTAACTCCACTAGACTTGTAAAAGAATTAAGAGTGGCGAGGCGAGGTCATAATTAACTATGCCAACTGCCGTAATATCACCCCATACAGATGGGGACGAAAGATCGATATCCACCTAGTAGTTGATGAAAATGGCTTTTGGGTCATTTATGCCACTGAACAGAACAATGGAATGATAGTTATTAACCATCTGAATCCATACACTCTTTGATTTGAAGCAATGTGGAAGACTGCATATGACAAATGTGTTGCATCAAATGCTTTTATGATATGTAGAATCCTTTACATGGTCAGGTCAGTTTATCAAGACGATGAAAATTAAACAGGCAAAAATGCAATCAATTATATTTATAAAACCCAATTAAACTGAGGATAATATGTAGATGTTCCCTTCCCCAATCAATATATTTCTGCAGTGGATTCCACTTCAAGAGATAACCAACTCTATGTGTGGAACAATAATTTTATTTTATGATACTCTCTGGAGTTAAGTCCACCTGATCCTGCCTAAGAGAGATTCTGTGAAACATCAGATCGGAGAGCAGGAGAATGGCCTCAGACACAAAGGGGAATGATGGTTGGACAATTGTGTCACAAGTGAACAAGAGGAACTGCCTTGCCTGTCTGCATGGTTTCCACTGGAAACATGGAACTCTAAGGGTCCCTATCTTAGCAACTGTACTTCTCACTGGGTAAATTAGCTGACTTGGAAGTTGAGAAGCAGAGAAAATTCTGCTAGTCTTGTCAATGAACTGGCTAAATATACCAAAGGACCTGTGTTTTCAGGGGATATGAGTTCTTCAGTGAGATTGATGGAGCAATTGGTGGACATCATTGATACACAGCTGAAAGAATTGAAACTTAGAGAAAAGGATTCAGCTGGATGGAGTTATAACAAGGCAATTTTTGACACAGGGACAATTTTCTGAGACCTGAAGTTTTGGAATCATGGAAACACATGAACTCTTCTGAACAAGCAAATACTGACATTGGAAGAAGGAGCTTTTGTATAACTGACAATCTTTTAGAACCAAAAAAGGTCTCAGTGCCCACAGAAAATATTGTTTTGGAAGTTGCAGTACTCAGTAAAGAAGGCCAGGTCCTGGACTTTAGGTTTCCTCTGGGAATCAAGGGAGCAGACAGATCAGTCCAACTCTGCAAACATTGTCAAACAGAATAGCAGGTATAGGCTTTGCAAAGTTTGTGTTAATCATTTACGGGAGTCTGAGACTGTTCCATAGTACAGAGAGTGCAACCATAAAACTAGGTGCTGACTTTATTGGTCTTAATAACACCATCACAGTGATTTCTCACAGTCATTTCAGTTTCAATCAATAACAAGTTCAGCTGAGTATACCTGTCTGATCTTATGCTTTTTAACCTACCACACATTGATCCTGATAATTATTTCAATATAAACTGCTTCTTCTAGAACTACTCAGAACTATGATGGGATATTGGTCTACTCATGAAAGTTGGCTGACACTAATAAAACTCATATAACATGTGCATGAAGCCACCTGACCAATTTGTCATTCTCATGGCCCACCAGGAAACTGGATGTAAAGATGGAGTCCATGAATGTCTTCTCACAGTCATCACCAGGGTGGAAATTGTCATTTCTCTTGTATGCCTGGCTATCTGCATCTTCACCTTCTGCTTTTCTATGGTCTACAGACTGGCCATAATACCATTCACAAGGACCTTTGTATCAATCTTTTCATTGCTGAATTAATTTTTCTAATAGGCACTGATAAGACAAAACATACGATTACATACCTACTATTTGTAGGACTTCTACATTTTCTCTTTTTGGTGGCTTTTGCTTGGATGTGTCTAGAAGGTGTACAACTCTATTCAATAATAGCTGAAGTTTTTGAAAGAAATATTACTATGTTGCTGGTTACTTGTTTCCTGCCACATGGTTGGAGTTTCATCTGTTATTGACTACAAGAGTCATGGAACAGAAAAAGTTTACTGGATTGATGTTGACAACCATTTTATATGGAGTTTCACTGGAACTACTGCCTTCAAAATTCTGCTACATATTATCCCCCTGGTGACCACATTGTGAAAAATGGTGAAGCACTCAAACCCTTTGAAACCAGATTCTAGCAGGTTGGAAAATGTTGTCTTGGGTACTTGATGCTTTACAAGGTCTTCTTGGCCTCAGATGGTCATATGAGTGCTTTTTATTAATGAGGAAGCTGTTTGATAGCATATATCTTCACCACCTTTAATGCTTTCCAGGGAGAATTCATTTTTATCTTTCACTGTGCTCTCCAGAAGAAAGTATGAAAAAAAAAACCATGGCAAATACTTCTGTACTCATATCTCTGTGACAGTTTCCCAACTGGGAGCCCCTACAGTTCTGTGAAGGCATCAACCAACACAACAAGTATCCAATATTCCTCTGGCACAAAGAGTTGTATAAGGATATGGAATGACACTGTGAAAAAAAAAATCTGATTCCTCAAAACTAGGAATGGTCACCATATGACCCAGCTATCCCACTCCTCAGTATATATCCGAAAGATTTAAAATCAGCACGCCACATCACTGCTTACAACAGCACAACTCACAAGAGCCAAACTATCGAACAACCTAGGTGCCTTTCAATAGATGAATGAACAAAGAACATGTGGTATATATACAAAATAGAGTATTACTCAGTCATAAAGATGAATGACATTATGGCATTTGCCAGTAAATGGATGGAACTGGAGACTATCATGAAATGAGCCAGTCCCCAAGGGTCAAAGTTTGAATCTTTTCTCTGAATGTTTCTTTTCCTTATTTATATTTTTAATGCAAAATAATGGAGTGGGAATAAGTAAACAAAGATAGGGAGGAAAAAAAGGGAGAGGGAATTTTATCAAAATAGAGGAAAGATCAGTAGAATAGATGAAGGAGACTGAGGAAGAGGAAGAAGAAATAGGAAAAGGGAAGGACAGTGGAGTGAATCTGACTGAACTTCCATATGTGCATGCATGGATGTGGCACAGTGGATCCTGGCATGGGGTGTATCCATAGGATGCTAATTTAAGAAAAAGTAAACTGTTAAGTGTATTGAAGAAGAATTTGTGGAGTGGTTGTAGGGGGCAGGGGAGAAGTGCTGGGGACTGAATTAGAGAGGTTATGTTCCATGCTTTTGTGATTGTACATAATTTAAAAGAATTTTAAAAAGAAAACAGTCTGAATCTTCTTTTTAAATATGAGGTGTCCCCCAGAAGTTCATGTGTGAAACAATGCAAGAAAGTTTAGAGGTTGAGTGGTGACTGTAGGCACCGTAGGGTGTGGCTGGAGGAGGTGGGTCACTGAGGGTGTTGCCTTTGAGGTATATATTTTGTGAGCTGAGCGTAGTCTTTCTCTGCTTCCTGGTGCCATGTCCCCAACTGCTTTTCTCTGCCACACACTTCTGCCATGGTGATCTACCATGATGTTCTGCCTCATGTCAGACCCAGAGAAATGGAGTCAGTCATCTATGGACTAAGACCTCTGAAAGTGTGAGTTCCCAAAAGACCTCATCAGGTCTTTTAGTCACAGTAGTGAAAAAGCAGATTAAAATATTTACTAACAAATCATATTCAACTCCTGGACATTGACAACACCTGTAACACTTACTTAAACAGTTGTATGTAATGCCCCTTCAGTTCCTATATTTAACTTATCATGACATTCACTGAACAATGCCAGGGGTACGAGTGCCATGTAGACTCTACTGCTAAATGGTAATTAGCTATTCACTGTGCAAGGGGGACTATAACAGCACTGTCTTGCTCACATCCTACATGGGTGAGGGAAAGGGTTCCCAGAGGAATGGGCTGGCTGTGAAATAAAGTTAGGAAATATATATATCAGAAATAAAGACAAAAAGGCAAGAATATTTTTGAAGCAGGGGTATGATTGGTTGAGCTGGCCAGAAGGGTCTGGTTCTAACAAAGGAAGAGGGCCTGCTTGCTTTATTTATAGCGATATGGATCAAAGGAGACTGATAGGAGCTTATTCACAAAAAACAGAATGGGTGGTAGAGGTAAGCAGGCCATTTGGTTCTAGTGGGTCACTCCCATCTTTGGTGCCTGTACTCGAACCTGAGCAGTGAGCTAATGCAGGATACCACATGACTCAGGTGTTCTTGTATCTGATGGTGAGTTCCTGAGGCCAGGCATTCCTGGTTAATGGCTCGAACTTTGGCCGGTGTTCATACCAGTCATGTATGGCTCCCTGCAGCACTGTGCAAGTTGTGGACTGTATAATAAGGTTGAATGATGCCGCTTTTGAGAAAATGATCATTTCGAAATTAGTACACACCAATCTCTGGACAGCAGCAAGACTCAAACCTCAAACTCACACTCCCAGTCAAGCCTGTGATGGAAGGCAGCAGTGATGAAGATGATGCTATTGTGGTCGATGCTTCATCTTTAATGCACGGCGACAACCCAGGGAATAAAGCTCCTTCACAAAGAACTCAAGGCCCAGCTCATTCCTCAGTAGACTCACTCCCTTCTCTACCAACCCCCAAAGAAAGTGAAGCCAAAGGGAACTGATAGCTATGTCTCCTAGTTGACTGTGGAGGTGGAAGATACACCTGTTGACCTCCTACAGAGACTCCCTTTATACAAGCATGCCCAATCTTAGGGACTCTCCCTATCAGGAGAGCAGCCCTGACAAGGAAGAAGCTCTCTCTCTTCTCCAAGAGGAGTGGAAGAGGACATTTAAATAAAAACATATCTTGGAACTGGACAGCAGCTTTAGATGTGCTACCAGGTCAGCAGAGGCAGTGTGATGGTTATATAATCCCATTAACAAAGAAGGGTGTATCCTGGAAGGGAATGTTAGAGAAGGACAGATGCAGCTGGTAACAAGCCTTAATAGTACAGCTTAGGAATTTCAAGGGCTACATGAAAACATTAATAAGTAAATAAAGACTCCATTGGTCTGATGAAGCTCTCCCTCAAACTCTTGGAAGAGATGGCTCTGTTAACCTGTGGCTTGTCAGTGTAAAAAAGATGACCAACTCTTGCAATTCTGTGAATTTTTATAAAATGTACAAAAACTTTGTATGTACAAAAAGTATATACTAAAATGAATTATTTTTTATAAAGAAAAGAGATGCCAACCAGGTGTTTTAAGATTCTGTTGCTGTACAGAGCAAATTTGAAAGAAGCAAAACAAAATTTCCAGCTATTTTACTTCAGTAGTGTGTGTACTAAATTTGTAAATATGACTGCATCATTTTGTAGACCTAAATTACATTACATACAAGACTTAGGCTTTAAAATTCTGTGGGACAAATTTACTGTACCTTATTGTTCTTGACAAGACTTGGAAAGTAGGAGAGATATTCTTCATCAGTTTGCAGTTCACTGAAAATGTTTTACATTAAGGCAAAGATTGAAAACATGTTTATCCATTTGCAATCAAGCCATAGGCCTTATTTTGTACATTTCCTCAACTGTACAATGAACTATTTTCATGAAAAATGATTAAAGTATATTTTCTTCTTTTGCTAGGGTAAAAATAAATACATTTGTGTCCAGCTGAAATATAATTGTCACTGAAATAATTTTAAAATAATTTGAAGAAGATATTGAGAAAAGCTCCTGGTTGCACATGTTACAAAGTGTTTTTTCTTACACTTTATCATGTTAAATTCTACACATTTTTGCTTATTTTCCACAGTATTCTCCTTTGACCAGTTAGTCTTTAGCTTTACATTTAAATTTCTTATTGTCAAAAGAAAGTATTTTGTGGTGAGAAAACTCTTCAAGGTCAGTTATGCCATCCCTCACACAAGTGTGCTGAAATCTAGTAAAAGACTGTGTCATCCCTCTGTTTACTCAAAGAGGGCACTAAGCACTCTCACAAACTTTCTAGTGAACAAAAGGTGCCTATTCTTTTTCAAAAAAATAAAAAATAAAACAAATATTACTCTTCCTTCTGCCTATATTTAGTAATTAATTTACTTTATGATAAATTTCTAATGAAATGTAAATTGTTTCAACAAAATTCTCCTTTTTGTTTCATCCCTTTGTGTAAACCCATTAATAATGGCACATCCCTAAAATCCAGTGAAAAATGTAACATGGTTTGACAGTAAACAAATGTGATTTTTTTCAAGTAAAAATAATTAAAAACTAAATACATGATAAATGTGATATTTCAAGGCAGTGGGCAAAGAAAGCATTATTCATTAAATGATTTTTAGGACAATTAACTAGCTATTTGGAAAAGAAACAAAATAAAACCTCTACTTTATTTCTTACCTCAAAATAAAGTCCAGATGATTTAAAGATTTAAAGAAAAACAAACAAAAATAATAATGAACCCACATATGACAGTCATCTGATCCTTGACAAAGGTGCCAGAAATGTATATTGGAGAAAAGATAGCCTTTTCAACAAGTGGTACTGCGAAAACTGGCTATGGCTGTGTAGAAGAATGAAACCAGACCCTTATCTTTCAACCTGCACAAAAGTCAACTCAAAATGGATCAAAGACCTAGGAATCAGACCAGAAACCATGTAACTCCTAGAAAAAAATGTAGGGTAACATTCCAGCATATAGGCACAGGCAACAATTTTCTCAAAAGAACCCCCCAAACTCAGGAAGTAACACTGAGAGTTAATAAATGGAATGGCATCAAATTAAAAACCTGCCCAACAAACCAAACAATTAGGAATATGAAGTGAGGACCCAAAGAATGAGAGAAAATCTTTGCTAGCTACTCTTTTGACAGAGGATTAATATCTAGAATATACAAAGAACTGGAAAATCACAAAAAATCCCAATTAATACAGGGGCAAATGAATTAAACACACACTTCTCAAAAGAAGAAATACAAATGGCTAACAAATACAGTAAAAAATGCTCAACGTCATTAGCAATTAAGAAAATGCAAATCAAAACTACACTGAGATTTCACCTCACACCAGTCAGAAGGGCAGTCATCAAGAATACAAATAATAAACCCTGGAGAGGGTTTGGAGAAAAAGGAACACTTTTATGTTATTGGTGGGATTCTACATTAGTACAACAACTATGGAGCTAAATATAGAAGTTTTTCAAAAGACTAGACGTGGAACCACCATATTATCTGCTATACCACTCTTTGTTATTTGTCCTAAAATCAACATATTATAGTAAAACATACATACCCATAGTTGTAGTGGCACAATTCATAATAGCCAAAGTATGGAACCAGTCTAGGTGTCCATCAACAGATGAATGGATAAAAAAAATGTGGTATATATCCACAGAATGGAGTTTTACTCAGCTGTAAAGAAATACGAAATTATGTCATTTGCAGGAAAATGGATGGAACTTGAGATCACTATGTTAAATGAAATATGCTAAATTCATGTCAAGGGTCGTATGTTTTCTCTCATAGGTGGAAGCTACAGAAGAAAAAGAAAAAGAAGGGTGAGGGGGGCAAGGATCTAACGAAAATCAAAGGGAGCTCAGTAGAGGAAAAGGATCAGGGGTGGGGGGAAAGGGGGAAGTGTTGACCAGTGATATTGACCAAATTCTATTGTTAAATTGTGTGCATATAGGAATATGTAACAACAAATCCCAACATTATGTACAACTGTAATGCACCGATTTTAAAATGTGGAAAGAAAAAAAAGTAATGAAAGTGCTGGTAGAAAATAGGGGTAACTGCTCTTTACAAACCCAGGGGAAGGACTGGGTATGCAGCTCAGTGGTAGGGCACTTGTCTTGCATGTGTGAGGCCCTGGGTTTGATGCCAAGCATCACAAATAAATAAAATAAACAGTAGGTTAAAAAGATTGCAGCAAGTAAGTATAAATTCAAATGCAGCAGAAGCCAGGGGGTAAGAGCACAGGTTCTAGAAGCAACAACTTGGTTTCAAATCCTAGTTCCACATACATATCAGCTTTATGATCTTGACAAAGTCACTTAATCCATGTAGGCTTCAGTTTTCCCCTTTGCAAAACTATGATATATACCTCATACAGTTGACCAAGGAAAATAATTATACTCAGGAATATTCTGGAAGACTATAATCCAAAAAATATTAAAAATGTAAATAGTGATTATTTTAAGGTGATGGAACTGTGGGTGAATATTTTTGTCCCTTTTTCCTTTATTTGTATTTTAAAAAGTGAATTAAAGTGTTATTTCTCCCTGAAGTAGGCATAGAGTTGCAATTATAATCATAGACTCTGGAGCCCAATTTGTGAGGTTCCATTGCTAGATCTATTAAATGTGTGAACTTAGGCACTTAGTCTTTTTATTTCAATTTCTTCATCTGTAAAATGAAGATATTACTTTCATCATAGAACTAAATAGTTATTAATATAAGTGAAGTAAAGGGAATAGTACCTGAAAGATAGTATTGGATGAATGTTTTCAAATATAATTAAATATTTTCCTCTAGTATGTCCTTTCTCTTAAGATTTCTATTCTTTGGATGCCTATAATACAGTGGTCAACATACTAAGCTAGTTATATGAGAGTAGCTCATTATAGTTTAGTGCAGATGTTGGCAGACTATGGTTCATGGTCAGGTCACCCTCAAGCTAAGAATGGTGTTTACATTTTGAAAGCATTGTTTAAAAAGAAAGAAAGAAAGAGAGAGAGGAAGGAAGGAAGGAAGGA
Organism: Sciurus carolinensis; assembly: GCF_902686445.1. Classification (NCBI taxonomy): domain Eukaryota; kingdom Metazoa; phylum Chordata; class Mammalia; order Rodentia; family Sciuridae; genus Sciurus; species Sciurus carolinensis. The sequence goes on from NC_062220.1 coordinate 50,316,621, forward strand.
AGGAAGGAAGGAAGGAAGGAAGAATATGCAACATAGACCTGTAAATCTTAAAATATTTACTATCTGGCCCTTTGTATAAAAATTTTGCCCAACATTGGCTTAATACATTTCCCCTTTCAAATACATTTGAAATTTAAAATCACCATGGTATAGATAACAAGGAATAAATCTTTAAGGTATAATTTCAAAACACTGAAAACAGGAAGAGGGATAATTTTGGACAAGGAAGATTTTATTTCATTTTTTGAATATTTGGGGAATTCCCAGTTCTGTGGTGAGACAAATTTTTCTACCAATGATTAGAATCACTTCAGGGTAATTAACAGCATGGTAGAATAAAACAATTTCAAAGTTATTTAAACTTGAGACCGGGACCACAAAAATTATCTGTTTATTCTGGTCAATTCTGTCCTGCTGATGTTGGCAATCCAACTTCCAGAGGACTTCAGGATCACATCAGGTCTGGAATCAGCAAGTTTGTCAGGCAAAGTGTCTAGTTCTTTGCCACAGACGCTTGTGGTAATGAATGTGAGAGTAGGAAAGCTGACCCAGGAAGTGTTTTAAGACCCTGGTTAGGTGCATTTCAGAGAAAGAAATCTGCCAGAAGTAATATCTTTAGAAATGTAAGGTTGTTAAAAAGCAATTGTTTTGAAAAGGAAGGCAATTTTTGAGCTATGTTTTTTGTTTGCAAACAAATAGTGTTAACTACTTGAAAAAAATCTCTGGGTAACTTTTACCTACTGCTTTAATCAGACTTGATCACCTTGCAGATCTTTCCTTAGTTTTCCTATGCAAATGAAACAGCCACAGGCAAGAGAAGAGAGTAGGCCGGGTCTTGGGTAGAGACATGACCCTCCTCTGACAGCCCTCAAGTGATACTGTAGGAAGTTGACAGATCTATGAAGTTGATGAGGGGGTCGGAGATACATTTGTTTATTGAATCCAGGAGTCTCAGGAGTGGTGCAATATCAACAGCAAGGGCAGTGGAAGGCCACTTCCTTTCTGACCTTAATTATCTGCTGAGATGCAAACATGAGTGCTCAAATGAGGGTCTGTGAACCTTTGTGACAGAGCAAGGCAGCAGACACGGTAGGCACAGCGGGAAGTCTTTAGTTGTAGATGGCAGGAGGCAATTCAAACTATAGCACAGATGCTGTATGTGAACTTGACTTTCGGCTCAGCTCCTGAGCTTTAAATCCATTTTACAGATGGTGGACTCCAGAGTTTGTGCTTGTCCTCTGTGACAGTCTTTTGTATTAAAAAAGGTGGTTGGTGGTGGTATTGATGATACTGACTTTTCTTTCCCAAGAAAGGTCATTTAAAAACAAATACCCAACCAGCATGATTCTATATCATGTACAGAAGAATGAGACATTATACTCCATTTATTTTATGATGTGTCAAAGTGCATTCTACTGTCATGTAAAACTAATTAAAACAAATAAATAAAGAAAAAAGAAAAAAAAAAACAAAAAAATAAATACCAGGTAATAACACCATTGTTTCAGAAAAGAAAAAGATTTGTAAGGGAGATGTAAGATGATAATATAAATTTGAAATAAAAATAGAGTTGATTTAGCCTTCATAAAACATCCAGAAAGATGAAGACTTTAGGAAAAACTCTTCTCCATGTTGCTACTAGTCTATTTCATCTCCTTTTCCTCTTTGTTCCTTCATCTTTTACTTCTTGCCTTTGGTCTTCTCCCCAGTCCTCAAATGTTGCACTATTTCAACCACACTTTCTTCTCTTAATTTCATCAGTTTATGAGGGATATGGGTCAGCTATCGGGAAGGCAGATGGGAGAAGCAAGTAGAGGAACAAGACACTCAATCTGAGAAACTAAGGTCCAGGAGGGTAGGAACTTTGTCCTGTTTTCCACTATATACACAAGCCTGAAAATAGGGCCTTACAATGCAGTGTTCAATAAATGCTCATTAAATAAATGAATAAAACACAGGCAAAATATATACATTTCTACTGTAATGCATCATACATTACAGGAAGGTACTAGTCACTTCTCTTATTAGAAGTAATGAGAACATTTCAAAAATCATTGCAGAAATAGAAGAAAAAACTCAATAACATACCATCTTAACTAGTCATTACTCACTTTTATTGTTATTTCAGTATTTTATAATATGCACTTACAATCTATCTGAAATCAGAAAATTTTGGATAGAATATGAAACTTATTTTCAGAAGAACCAATTTCCTTTACGTACAAGAGAGACAAAAACAAATTTAGGTAATGTTACCTAATCTGAAGTAACCTTTGATAATCTGTCAGTGCAAGAAAGCGTGTGGTATAAGAAACACAGAAGACACGCCCTCTCTTTTTCTATGTGATGCAGGGGAATTGAACCCAAGGCTTCAAGCATGCTAAATAAGCCCTTTACCACTGAGCTACAGCCCCCATCCCCAAGGAATACATTCTCTTGCTGGCTCCTACTTTTAAGGGTTTCAATATTTTCATCTATGAAGCAAGAGGGCTGTGGTTCCATAATCTCAAAGACCTTCTTTAATGATTCCTAAAATAGACTTTGTTTTACATTCTGGTGGTAAAGCAGTTTGTAGACATAAATTTATATATTTTTATGTAATAGTGGGCTTGGGAGATAGCTCAGTCGGTAGCGTGCTTGCCTTGCAAGCACAAGGCCCTGGGTTCGATCCCCAGCACCACAAGAAAAAAAAAAAAAAAAAAAAAAAAGAAGAAGTCATGTAATAGTAAACGTTAATGCAGACACTGGAGTTACTTCCATGCAGAAGCAGATTTTAGAAATGCACTTAGGAATCTTTTCGAGTTTTTCAGTGTCATCTTTTTTTAAACCTGGAGGAACCGCAGTAAGTAATTTCACTTACCGGACCAACTGATTATTAGGGACTCAATTTGCAAAGATAACTCTTCATCCTACAAACCAACAAAACAAATTCAAAGTGACAACAAATAAGAGTAATCTAAGAGGAAGACTAAGGATAAAACAGATTTGGTTCATTGACAAAAACAAGCCCCTTATCCCGGAGAGGGGGTTATTCTGTCACGCCCTCAAAACCGGCCTACTCACGCACTCACAGCGGTCTCGTGCCGCCCCCTGCTGGGTTTTTTACGTCGGGCTACGGAGGACCTACGGGACGCAGGCAGATGACGTCACATATGCGCGCGGCCCGAAGCAGGAAGTTCGTCTTCTTCATTTCCGCTCTTCTGCCCAGTTAGGATACCTGAGGCGGAAGTAAAAGGTATCTATCGTGAGCATTGCTACTGTGTACTATTCAGGTGAGATGGGGGCAAGCTGTCGCTGTACCGTTTTATTTATTTATTTTTGAAAGCGTGCCTGGGTGTCTCTGACTTAAACTCAATCCCTTGCAGAGCTTCCCTTGGGGGAAAAAGAGGGATGAGAAGAGCCAATGATGAACCATTACTGTGGTTTTTGAGTTAAGAAAGATCTAGCAGGATTCAAACTCTACACAAACTAGTAAGGGGACTCAGTGCTGTTTTAGATTTTGAAATTTTAGAAGCAACGCTTACTTTCTAGGTTGTTGTACGTAGGGTTAAGACAATGTGTATTATGCATTTAGCTCTGGTTTTACCAAACATTCGTGATTCCACTACACTTCCCCATCACATTAAGTCGTATACTATCCGTTTTCTTCTCAGTATGACTTAAGTTTACAAGAGGTTTGATATTCAGTTTACAAGAGGTAATGCATCTCACAAAAATGTCATGCATTGTTAGCTGCAATTGATCTCTTTATTCTCTATCATGAATCTTGGTAGTGTTTTGCCATTTCTATTTTGGGGGTGCCATTTATAGAAACAGTGATTTCTGCTTTTCTGGAGGGATGCAAAGTCCTCTTAAGACCAGTAGGAGGAGAACTGCATTGTTCTAAAGGTCTCCATACTTACCTTGCTGTGTCTAAAGATCAGCTGGAATGTAGTGCCCTAGGGCCTGTGATTAGCCATTTCAGTTAGAAGCCCTTAAATAGGCCAGTTGTAGAGAAGAAGGAAACAAATCCTCTTATTTTATTCCTTAGACCTCATAAGTTACAAGTACAGAGATTTTCAGTGTGTTAACATTAGTCCTTAATATATGGTTTTGAGAAATTGAATCAGTTTGAGAGACAAATTAAAGACAGTTGTGAAATATTATTTTTGTAATTTGTTGATTGAGGAAGTTAATTACTTCTCGTAGGCTGTTTGTGAGTCACTAAGACAAAATACCTGAGACAATCAATTTAAAGGAGGAAAGATTTGTTTTGGTTCCTTGTTTCAGAGGTAAACATGGTCATTTGGCTCCCATCACTGTGGGCTTGGGGTGAGGCAGAACATCATGACTGGGAGCACCTAGTGGAGAAAAACTGCTCCTTAGAGCAGAGGAGGGTCCTGGAACAAACTATGTCCTTCAAAAACACCCTTCCCCCACACTGACTTATGTCTTCTAGCTAGGTCGCACCTCCTAAAGTTTCCACTACTTTCCAGAAAGTGCCACCAGCTGGGGACCAACCCTTCAGCACATTTGCCTTTGGGGAACATTCCAGATCCAAATTATAACAGGCTCTTCATTCACATTGCTAGATGTTGTATGAGTATTGTATTTTGAATGATAATCGGTTGCTAATGTATTTTTGAAGTCATCCATTTTTTGTGTTATAAATCAAAAAATAAAGGTAACATTTCCATTGCATATTTCACCCCTAGGCCAATTTAATTTGTTTATTTTTTTTGTCTGATTGCAAAATAACACATACTCAAATAAAATCATAGCATTTCAGAAATAGTAGAGCCCCCATTAAACTTTCAGAAATGTTATTTCACTTTTTCTTTTCTCTGTATGCATTAATGCTCCTTCTCTTTAAAAATTGTAATCCATACTATTGTGCAGTTTAACTACTTAGAATACCTTGGACATCTTTTAATTGCATTAGATATGGTACAATTTTTTTTAGCAACTGTCTAGTATTATGGTATTATATTACATAGCATACCCCAATTTGTTAATTATTTTACTATTAGTGGGCATTTGGGCTTCTTTTTGCTATAGCAAATAACGTTATGATGGGCATACTTTTTTATAACAATATTGTTATATTTGTTGTCCTTTTATTTCCTTTGTGTAATTCCAAAGAAGTAGAAATGTTGGGTTAAAAGACATGAATGATTTCTAGATGCAATGTTGCATGCTTATAATCCCAGCAGCTTGGGAGAGGCAGTAGGATCACCAACCTCAGCAAAAGTGAGGCACTAAGCAACTTAGTGAGACCCTGTCTCTAAATAAAATACACAGTAGGGCTGGGGATATGCTTTAGTGGTTGAGTGCCCCTGAGTTGAATCCCACTAGTTTTTCTTCACTAGAAAAACTCCCAGTCATGATGTCCTGCCTCATCCCAAGCCCACAGTGATGGAGCCAAATGACCATGGTTTACCTCTGAAACAAGAAACCAAAAAACAAAACAAAACAAACAAACAGATAAAGAAAAAAGATATGAATACTTAAAATTGTGACAGGGGGGCTAAATTATCTTCCAATAACAGTATCTGAGACTTGCCTGTTTTCTCATATGTTCACTAATGGTCAGTATTGTTAATTATCATTGATTTTCAGTTTAGCAGAGACAGCTCATTTCAGTTTTTGAGGTCACTATTTCATGTTAGTGTTATAATCAAGATCAGATCTCAGTTGCTAGTTCTAAGTCCATTTCAGTGCTTTTTTTCCCTATATAAGCAGAACACTTAGCTTCAGATTCTTTAGTCCTAAATTATTATCAAGTGATTTGATTTAACAGTAAGTTTTTTAAGTTAAAGATTTGAGGGAAAAGTGTATTTATGATGGGTAGGCATCAGGAGTATGGGCCTTCCTGAAAGAATGGATGGCATAAGCAAAGGTAGGGGGACTGGAATGGGTTCAGAGGTTTGAGAGGTGATGATGCTAGGCAGTGAGTTTAATTGAAGATAACGGAAGAGATAGCTGGAAAGGTAGTTTGAACTAAGTGGTGAGGGCTTTGAAAGTTGAGTCTAATGGTTTTTCTGGGAGAGAGCTAAAAAGGTCTTTCATCACAGGATAAGGGACACAATCAGATATTTCACAGATATCAGTATTGTGGCAGTTTTGAGTGACTGGAGTAGAAAGCAAGTTAGGCAGCTGGTATGGCTTGGGAAAGATAATATGAAGACTTTTAAGAGCAATAAGAACAGAAAAGAGTGGAGAGATTGGAGTTCAGAGATGCTGAAGAAGCTGAATCTACATGATTTGATGACTGTGGGGTTGAGGAAGAGGAAGAAAGCAAAGTTTACTTAGATTTTTATCATGGGCTACTCTGAATTACACTCAAAGAGATAAAATCTACTTGTGAAAGATTTAGGAAAATTCTTAATAGATTTGTTACTTTTTAAAGACTCAGCATATATTTTCTTTTATTTTTGGATTGCTGTTAGAATTTCTGCTGAATGTTCTGTGCTTTGTTCAACTCTGTTTATTATGGTGCTAAAAGTCTAAAGATAATACCTTGTTTAGGTAGTAGCACTTCAAACTTGTATACACTGTCAATAAAAAAAAGTTCAAAAATAGTGATTGATTAGTTATATGCCATACAGTGTCTTTATGTTGTATACATTATACAACACGTAGAAGTATATATTTTCGAAGGCTAAAACAAGTATACGTTAGAGTTTTACTGATTTTTTCCTCTTTGTTGCACTGGATCACCTTGCATTCTTCTGTAGATATTGATCTGATTTCCAGCTGACAGTGTTTTGTCCCATTCTCCAGTAGAGGTCACCTGTGAGCACATGGAAGAAAGAACAGGCCGTTGAGCTATAAAAGGTAGTCTTCATTTGTGATTTAGAAGAAGGATCTTATTTCTGAATTTCTTAATTAATGCACTTTTGGAATAGATGTTTTTATAGAACAGTATGTGGAATTATGGAGAACTAAAGAATGTAAACTCAGTAGAGTTTTGCTCAATCTAAAATGTGCTTTTGTTTTTGTTTGATGTTTGCTTTGTGAGTGCTTTGCCTTTGAGTTTGAATGTTACTTGATTCTATAGTTTTAGAATCTTTTCCTAGTTCATTTGAGAATCTGTAGACTATGTGAGCCACAGGAATGTTTCTAGTATGTAGGCACAATCCAAGTTTTTGTTCAAATTGAAGTAATTGAAAAGACACAGTACATACAAAGAGATATTCATTGAAATTGCTCCTAAAAACAGTATATTAAACCCAAGATAGTGGGTGGATAGTGGTGGATTGGAATTATCTATCTTTATTTTTCTGTTTTATGCATAATTAAGAGAAGGGGCAGAGAGACTTGCCTCCTCTAAGTAAGATCTCATTGTAAGTAATTAGAAATCACGAACTAAATTTGTTGCGGCCATATATTCTAAAAAAGAGAAAGTAATTTTTAAAAAAATTCATATGTTGTATGATTCAGAGCATAAGTAGCCTAGGAACAAATCCTCTGATAGATTAAGAAACAGAAGAACACTTTTTTTGTTACCTTCATTTTAAAATATTTCCTATGAACAAAGATGCTCATTTAATAGTGACCTATGATTATAATCATATATAAGTTCATATGTTTAATGTCCCATAAATGATCAGGAAAATTAGTTATTAAGATTTTAATCCCTTGAAAGTGTTGTGCAACAGTTGTAGACAGTCCTGGGTTAGTCTTTAATATGGTGATGGGGTAGAGGAAAATGGCAAAAATTACATTTGAATATTTATATAAAGCTGGGTACATTGGCTTATGCCTGCAGTCCCAGCTATTTGAGAAGCTGAGGCATGAGAATCACTTGAACCTAGAAATTTGAGACCAGCTTGAGCAACATAGAGATCTCATCATGGACTAATGGATTAATTATCCCAATTATTGTGTGTGTGTGTGTGTGTGTGTGTGTGTGTGTGTGTCTGTGTCTGTACACTAGGGATTGAAAACTCAGGGCCTCATACATGCTGAACATATACTCTGTCACTGAGATACATACCCAGTTCCCAAACTGCATAGTTTTGGAAATGAAAATTGGTTTAAAATTGTTGCATTACAACCAAGGGGGCAATCAGGTAAACTGAGTGAGATGGACATTAGAATCAGGAGCTGTTGACCAGAGATCTATATAAGCTAAGAATTAAAGCTATAAAGCCAGCATGGATTTAAAGGATACCATAAATCTAGTAAAATATTAAATCTAGTAAAATATATTTAGTTAGAAATCAGATAGTCTGAGGTATTGGTTTTCAGGACTGGATTTAGCGGTTGAAAAGCAGGAGATCAGAGGCAAAGAAGCCTAGTATCTAAGGGTAGGGAAAGATCAGACACCTGGGAAGTTGGAAGACAAGGCAGAAATGAAAATGTCATTTATTAGGAATAAACCAAAGGTTGGAAACCAGGAGGACAAAGCAGAGATGGAGAAGGACTATTGGTTTTGGGTAGAGAAGCAGGTAAGGTCAAATAGAGCAAGATGAAAACAAGAATAATTCTAGGGCAGCGATAGTGCCATCCAGCTCTTCTTTATGTTAAGAATGATAGCAGCCTTGGGTTCACAGATAACCAACAGAAGCAGTGAGCTAGGGAGTGAAGAGTGTCATGGCTGAATTGTTACCATTAGCATCAGGAGAGCCAGAAGTATAGCTATTTTCTTACAAAAAGGACTGTGATACTTGTAGGATTGTAAAATGGTCCTTTAGTTATTTAATGCAGGCTTCTGTATAATACTATTGTGTTGTTTTGTGCAGCTTTCCAAAAGGTTTGGGATACCTGAGATTATGGCATCAAGAAACCTCTGGTACATGAGAAGTAATTTTCTCTTTGGTTCAAGATGTTGGATGATCCGATATTCAGCAGAAATCCTCCTCAAATCAGTTTCATTTAGGCTTTTTGGTGTGAAATGTGTTAACGGAGACAGTGAACCATTGGAGAATGAGGACCTACTAAACAACTTACTTACTATGGGAGTTGATATTGACATGGCAAAGAAACGACAGCCTGGGGTTTTTCATAGGATGGTTACTAATGAGCAGGACCTGAAGATGTTTCTACTGTCCAAAGGAGCCAGTAAAGAAGTAATTGCTAGCATCATATCAAGATATCCACGAGCTATAACACGCACAGCTGAAAGTCTTTCAAAACGGTGGGATCTGTGGAGGAGGATTATGACATCAGACCTTGAAATTGTAAATATTTTGGAACGTTCTCCTGAGTCCTTTTTTCGGTCCGATAACAATATAAACTTAGAAAATAATATAAAGTTCCTCTACTCAATTGGATTGTCCCGTAAATGCCTTTGTAGATTGTTAGCCAATGCCCCTCGTACCTTCTCCAATAGTCTTGATTTGAATAAACAGATGGTTGAAGTTTTGCAGGAAGTCTGTCTATCCTTGGGTCACAATGATCCCACAGATTTTGTCAGGAAGATAATTTCTAAAAATCCTTTCATCTTAATTCAGAGCACCAAGCGGGTGAAAGCTAACATTGAATTTTTGCAGTCAACTTTCAACTTGAACAAGGGAGAACTGCTGCATCTGCTCTGTGGTCCAGGAGCTGGAATTCTAGACCTTTCCACTGACTATGCCAAAAGAAACTATGCAAATATTAAAGAGAAGCTGTTTTCTCTTGGATGTACTGAAGAAGAGGTACAGAAATTTGTCTTCAGCTATCCGGATATGATCTTCTTGGCAGATAAAAAGTTTAATGATAAAATAGACTGCCTCATAGAAGAAAAAATAAGTATTTTGCAAATAATTGAAAGTCCTCGGGTTCTGGATACAAGCATAAGTACTTTGAAAAGTCGAATCAAAGAATTGGTACATGCTGGCTATAACTTGAGTGTATCTAAGATCACACTTCTGTCTTGGAGTCAGAAAAGATATCAAGCTAAATTGAAAAAATTAAGCAGCTAAAACAGTGCCTGGGGAGTTTTTAAAAAAATCTTACATTGTAGTTATATATTTTAATTTTGAATTTGGGCCTTTCAGAAAGGAGGGTTTTGATTTCTTAACCACAAACATACGTATAATAATCCTTTGGGTATTTTGTCTTAAAGGTTCGTAAGAACCCAAAGTTGGCATTCTTAAGTGTAGTCTTCCTACCTACTACTGTAGTTTGAATTAATGTAGTTTGAATTAATGGCTGCTGTATAGTAGTGGTAGTTCCTGAGAACCACGCAGAACAAATGTAGAAAGATATATAGAATAAACTTTTGTGGTTTCTGTTTAGATTAAAAAAATCAACAGATTCAGGCTGGAGATACTGCTCAGTGGTAGAGGTCTTGCCTAGATCCCTCATGGTTTTGATTGGCAAGCAGTTTCTTCTGTTATTCCAAAGTATCAAATTATGGTTCATCACTAAAAGTCTGACAACATAGACAGGAGGGATTTTTCAGTTCCAAATTCCATATTCTCCATTTAAACCATTAGTGTGCCCCACAACTTAGAATTTACTATGAGTGTGCCCTGACAAGGGCAACTATGGTAGGAAGAGGCATAATGGCTACCTAAAGTTATCAGTCTTAGTTCCCAGAACCCATGAATAGGTCATGTTATAGTGCAACAGGTTTTGTATATGTGATTAAGTTCAAATATGATTAAGTCAAGGGTCTTGAGATGGGCAGGTTATCCTGAATTATCGGGGTTGGCTCACTGGAATCACAGGATCCTGAAAAGTGGGGAAAAAGGCAAAAGAGGAGGTTGAAGTGACGGAGTGATGAAACACTTGACCACTTTTGCTGGCTTTGAAGGAGGAAGAAGCCGTGAGGCAAGGCCTGTAAAAAATGGAAAAGGCAAGGAAACTGGTTCTGCCTGGAGCCCCTAGAAGGAAGTGCAGTGCTGCTGGCACTTTGTTAGCCCAGTGAGAACAGAATTGAACTTCTGATGTACAGAACCTTCAGAGTAAATCATAGTTTTGAACCAGTGAGTTTTTGATAACTTGTTACAGCAACTAGATTGATAAGTTGTATTAAAGGAGGATGTCACAAAATGTGGTCTTTTATCATTTCTAGTTTTTCCTCTTATAAGAGTAAATTATATTAAGATTTATTTTTCTGGAATTACTATTGTTAGTGTTTATGAAGTCTATGTGGATAAAAAGCTAAGTGTAAATAATATGATCTAAATAAAGGAATATTTTTGCCTAATGAATGTAGCTTAAGGAAATGGTGGTCATTTATGTACTTTTATATTTTGCTGGCATTTCATCTAATTTAAACAGGAATTTCTGGATGCATTGACTTAAAATTGATAAATTAGATCATGTCTATATTTTGAAAATATTCATAATCTAGCTCTGATAGAAACTGAGAGAAGAAACAAGTTTTATGATCTTAATTAGATTTTTTTCTAAAGTCATTTATTTTCTAGATGTGGGTTTTGAATTGAGTCACATAACCATTTAAACTATATTTGCAATCATTAATGTCTCAAAAAAAATCCCCACTAATTTATACCATTGGTAGAAATAAAGTGCCTGCTTTCTGAAAGCCATTTATATTTATTCTTGTAATTATCTCCAGTAAGCTATTTGATGGCAAATTTGACATAGTTTAGAAAACACAATATTTGTAGACACGTTTCTTCAGAGTGATAAATAATTTAAATTCACTGAAATTGTTTTCTCATAAAATTAAAAATCAACCTTGCAGATTTGGTACAAATCAAATTATATAGGGTCTGTAGGGTTTCTTGTTCATAATAGCTATTCAGTCAAGAAAAAAGTTACAGTAGTATTTTTTAAAAAATAACTTTATTGATATCTAATTCATATACCATATAATTTATTCATTTAAATTAAAAAACATCTATTTATTTAAATTATACAATTTAAGGCAACATATGTGACCATCACTACAATCTAATTTTAGAATTCGTGTCCTCTAAAAGAAACCTGTACCCATGGGCAGCCAATCCTGTTATCGCCCTCCCACACTCAGAGCACTAAGCAAAACCTAATCTTGCTGTCTTTATACATTGGCTTTTCTGGACATTTCATATAAATGAAATCATACATATGTAGTTTTGTGACTACTTTCACTTAGCATAATCTTTTTAAGGTTCATCCATGTAGCTTATATCAGCATTCCTTTTTTTTTGCCAAATAGTATTCTATTGTGTAGACACAGTAGTGTTGCTGGTAATAAATTTTATTGTTATGGCTTGAAAAACAAAGAATTAAATCCTGTCTTCTGAATTGTATGGGAGAATTTCCCAAGGTATCTCTTGGGAATCTAATAAATTTATATGGAACCTGAGGGAGATAGAGAAGGTAAAGTTTTTTTGGCATTAACAGGTCGTGAGGATTATACCTGGATTGAGATAATTGTATAGCAACAATAGTTGGAAGTGCCCAAGGAGAATATAGGATTAACAGGAATGTAATACAATACTTGATAATTTTTTAAGTAACCTATTTTTTTGTCAGATGTGAAAGGAAAATCCATGTTTTTAATGGGAAAATAAATCACAAAAAGAAGAAAAACTCCCAGAGATAGTATTTTGGTGACTTTCTGTTGTTTTTCTTTGCAGAATATATCTATACCTAGATGTAATATGAGTAGTTATGTGGTATATATATTTAAATAGAGATTGAACTATACATTTTATAATTTTTTCTTATCCTAATAGATCTTAAACATATTACATATTCAGTATTTAAAGAATCAAGTAAGTATTCACCTATTACTATGGTTTTTAATGGTTGCATGATGAAATTCTGTTGTTGGATAAACCGTAATTTCTGTACTCAATCTTTCACCACTGTGCAGAGCAAATGAATTTTAGTAATATTTTGAGTATCTTGTCTGGATTATTTTAGCATTCTACATAGTGACTGTTTTTTAACCATTGGTATTCTTTAGAAATTATGTCTGCTGTAGAAAATGTAAAGATTGAGAGAATTGCATTGTACTGTTTTCTAAATGTCAGATCCACAAAACTAATTTTTTTAAAAAGGGGAAACCATCTGTGCATTCTGAATTCCTGGCGTATATTTAAGGACTTTCATATAACTGCAGGAATTAGGATAATATTAAAGATTAAAGAGAAAAAAGTGAGTTTATTCATAGTCAACTAAGCAGGAAAACAAAGGAGGGATATATATGGTAAAAGGTTTGTTGAGTTACTGAACTAGTCCTTTCTCAGCTTTCACCTAAAATGCTTGACTATTGGCTTCTTCCTTTAGAATGTAATGCCCCATGTTTCATACCCAAAAGTATGATCTAGTGGAGATCTAGGGGAGAATTTGTTGATGTAGAACCCTAACTACAAACTTTGATAATAGCCCATTGTTACACAATACAGGAAAAGCTTGGCACATGTAGGATAGCAGGACTATATAATTATTAGATTTTGGGAAGATATTATAGCAGAAGCCTAGTTACTCAGCATTGAGGGGGAAGCGGATATGCTACGATTCACAGTTATGTTCTTCCAGAGATCATCTCTGGGCTACAAGGTCCTGGTTCTGATTGCCTACCATGTGACTTAGAATAGTTATTCTACAATGGCCAGCATGTCCCTGGATTGAGGTTCTTCACAGTAGTGTCTCCGTTTATGCCCTCTTGCCTCAGGAACTGGGTGTAGGATTGAGCTGTAATAGGATCATTTTGAGGAGTTGAGTTGGGGAAGGCATTCCTCAACTGACTGTCATAACCAGGTGAATGTCATAACTGGGTCTTACCTGTCTTCTTGCTCATTTCCATTTTTCTGTTACCCCCCAAATGATGCTTTCGCCATTACTTTCTTCTGTTCTTCCCAGAAGAATGACATCTACTATTTTGCTTTCGTACTTTTCCCCCCTTTTCAATTCACAGAGATTAGTTAAGTAAAAGGAAGAAGTCAAAATGCATGTAGATTTTTTTGTTATGATTTAAACCTATTCTTGGTGGGGTTTTTAAGCCTTTTGATTAATTTCTGAGTGGAATTTGGTACAGAGCTAAACAACATATCGATGGAATCTCATTCTCTTAGTTTCATAATTAATCAGACCAGTATTTGGAATTTGTTTTTCCTTAACAGCAATATTGTGTAAAGATTTGATGAATTTATGTACATTCATTGCTTTGTGTTAATTGTGAAACATTTTTGTGGGTGGTGCTAGGGATCAAACCCAGGGCCCCATGCATGCTAAGCATGCACTGTACCACTAATCTAAATCCCCAGCCCCTAATTATGAAGAAATTTAATATGGTGTTTTGAGAATTTTTCCACATCCATTTTGAATATCTAGTGCCACTTTCACCAGCTATCATGGTACCTTCAATTTATGCCCACCATGATTTTCTTTTTTAAATTTCACAATGGAAATGAATTTATTCTCTGATAATACACAATCATCATAAAAGCCTTTGAACAAAACATAGAAATTTATCATGAGGTTGAGGAAATATCCTTTTATTCTTAATTCACAGAGTGGTTTGCTTATTTAAATCAGAGATAAATGGACAGTTGGTGATTTTTAAGAAAGCCCTTTAAAAGTCATCTTTTAAAATCATTTAATGAATGATTATCAGTGAATTTCTTCATATCATCCTTTATTTTACTGAAATGAAACCTATGCAGTGTTTAATTTACTAATATTTAACTTAGGATTTTTCATTAGTGTTCATAAGATAAATTGGTGGTAACCTCTCTACACATTTCCTCCTTTACTTATGAATGTTTGGGTGGGTAGGTTCTTTGTATTTTAAGGTTAAGGAGGTTACCACTTTGTCAGGTTTTTAGATAAGAGCTGTGTTAGCCTCAAACAATAAATTTGAAAACGTACTATTTTTACCCTATACCTTCTAACTGTTTGAAAACTAAATATTATCCATTTCTTTAAAGTTTGGCAGAACTTGTATATAAAATCATCTGAGTCTGGTGTATTGTTCAGATACATCATTGACAACAATACAAAGTTGTAAATGCTTATATAAAAGCTTTTGACCTGTATCTTTTTGGTAAAAATCAGTATGAAGGTTTCTCTTAGTTAATGCATTTTGATGTATGTAACTGCATGGGTGAATCTCAAAATATCGTACTGAATGAAAGGAACCAGAGTACAATCTATATAATGTCATTTATAAGGAATTCTAGAAAATGCTCTCTAATCTGTAGTGACAGAAAGCAGATAATTGTTAGAGGGATCAGGGTGTTTGGATGGGGAAGGATATGAAGGAGGGACTACAAAGAAGCACAAGGACACTTTTGGAAATGATGTATATCGTCATTGTCTTGATTGTGGTGATGGTTTTGTGAGTGTATACATATGTCAAAACGTATCAAATTATATGTTTGAAATGTGTTTGGCTTAGTATACTTCATTTATAACTCAGTGAAGTTGAACAATTCATTCACTTAACACTGATTTAAAGTTCCATCATGATGCTGGGTATGGTAGCACATGCCTGTAATCCCAGTGACTAGTGAGGCTGAGGAAGGAGGATCACAAGTTTGAGGCCAGCCTTGGAGACCCTGTCTCAAAATAAAAAAATTAAAGAATAAACTAAAAAGGGGTAAAGATGTGACTTAGTGGTAGATTGCCATTGGGTTCAGTCCTCAGTTCCACACAAAAAATATTTTAAAAGTTCCATCATTATCTGATAATAAATTACATGTATGTATGTGCATATTTCTAGACCTTCTTCAACTCTCTTAAGTGAGTGGATTTGAATTTATATTTCTATATCCATATCAAGAATTAAACAGTATCAATAAAGGTATTGGGAGACCATGGAAGCCATCTGGAAAAAAATATTGATGGATTCCTACTTATTTACCAGGATAAACTCCCCCAAAAAGCAGCTATAAGTCTAGAAGGCTTCTTGGACCTTGGCCTTACCCTTACTGACCTATACTCAAGTTGAGCCTTGGTATGAATTGTGCCTAAGGCTTCTTTTCATTCTAGGGGACTTCCTGGACCTTGACTAAGACCAGTGGGATGGAATTTCTATGGAAAGCAAGTGCAGTTTTGCTCTCACTATACCTGAATTTCAGATAAAGTTAGACTTTGATCTTTCTGTCACATGAAAGCAAGAGTTCTTTTTTAAATGTGGATGATTTATCTTTTATTTGAAAAATAATTTTTCTGAACTACATTTTGATATTAGTTTTCATTGCAAAGTAAAGCATGCTTGCTACCACACATTCAAACAATACAGAAATGAATAAATTAAAAAGTGAAAGCAGGTCCCTGTCATTCTCCAACCTTTTAAAACTATCACAAAATTACATATATTCATTATAGAAAGTTTGGAAGAAACAAAAGTATAATGAAGAAAATTGATCCCCAGTGCCACCTCACAAAGACAACTATCATTAACATTTTGGTGTATTTTCAGTTCTTAGGGATTTAAGAAAATTTTTGTCATTACAATTTGCTTAGAGACTCTCACACACAAATAGCATAGAACATCTGAGGAAAAATTGGAAAATAAAGTTATATTAACAGAAAAAAATTTAAGCCACCCAAACTTTCACCACCCCACGATAATCACCATTGATATTCTGGTGTGTGTCCTTATAGATTTACATCTTTGCATTTATACATAGAAATGCATATGTATGAACACAGGATAATCCTAGACATATTGTTTTATAATTTTCTTTTTTCAGTCTATAATACTTTGTGACATCTTTCCATTTAAATAAATATATAAGTTTATACTTCATATGTGAGGCCTCTTCCACCCAGTGGGCATATCACAGTTTGTCAGTGTACTTTTGCTGAACACTATATATTTTCAAGTTTTCACCATTATGAACAATGCTTCAAGAAATAGCCTGTATGTCTTTAAGTATTTGTCCAAAATATGAGGTCAGAGAATATGGGCATTGGAAAGCTATTAAATGGAAAATACATACATATGTACATACATATAAAGGTTGACCAAGATTCAAATCACACAAAAATATACACAGTGAAAAATAAATCTCCCTCTTAGCCCATACCTTCCAAGTCACTCTTTATTTAACACATAAATTATAGCATAATATGCATATGTTTATTATTTGTTGAGAAACAAAATTGACTTCTCTTATTTTTATTGGTTCTTTTTAGTTATATATGACAGTAAAATCCATTTTTTTTTTTTTTTTTTTTTTTTTTTTTGGTGCTGGGGATTGAACCCAGGGCCTTGTGCTTGCGAGGCAAGCACTCTACCAACTGAGCTACATCCCCAGCCCGTAAAATCCATTTTGACACAGTTACACAAACATGGAATGTACCTTGTCCTAATTCAGACCCCAGTACCTCTCCTTCTTCTCTGTTCCCAGGTCCTGCTCCCTTCCCTCTACTGATCTTTTTGTCATTTACCCATAGTGGCTACTCTTAATCTTGGTTGATTATCTAAGAGAGGAAAAAAAAAATGAACAAAAGCCTAACTAGGGCTGGGGTTGTGGCTCTGAAAGAGCACTTGCCTAGCACACATGAGGTACCAGGTTCGATCCTCAGCACCACATACAAAAATAACTAAAAGTTATGTGCATCTACAACTGAAAATATTTTTTAAAAAAGCCTAACTAGTCAGGTCATTCTCTATTCTTGTGCTTTTCCCAAAAGAAGAGAGCTATATCTCAGTGAAATGGTTATGTGTGAAGACTTCTTCCTTTGAAAAACTGTCTCTCTCAATCTCTCTTTACTTATGTATAGCCATTATATATTATATGTATAATATACATTTTATAATTCTATTATATATACATTTATGTAGAATTCAATTATTCAACAAGTATGAACTTTCAGAAGTAATTGTATGTGAAGCTTTTTAAAAAATTTGTTCCAATTAGTTATACATGACAGTAGAATACATTTTGACACATCATACATAGAGTATAACTTCTCATTCTTCAGATTCTACATGATGTAGAGTCACACCATTCATGCAATCATACATGTACATAGGGTAATGATGTCTGTCTCATTCTACCATTTTTCCCATCCCTCCCCTCTCCCCTCATTAACCTCTGCCCAATCTAAATTTCCTCCAATTTTCCCTTTCCCCACTCCCCTATTTATGGATTAGCTTCCACTTATCAGAGAAAACATTTGGACTTTGGATTTTTGGGATTGGTTTATCTTGCTTATTAGCATGATATTCTTCAATTCCATCCATTTACTTGCAAATGCCATAATTTTATTCTTCTTTATGGCTGAGTAATATTCCCTTGTGTATATATACCACAATTTCTTTACCTGTTCATCTGTTGAAGGGCAGCTAGGTTGGTTCCACAGTTTAGCTATTGTGAATTGAGCTGCTATAAACATAGGTGGCTGTGTCACTGTAGTATGCTGATTTTAAGTCCTTTGAATATAGACTGAGGAGTGGGATAACTGGGTCAAATGGTGGTTCCATTCCATTCCAAGTTTTCTAGGGAATCTCCATACTGCTTTCCAGAGTGGTTGTACCAATCTGCAGTCCCACCAACAATGTATAAGTGAACCTTTTCCCCCACATTCTCACCAATATTTATTGTTGCTTGTATTCTTGATAATTGCCATTCTGATTAGATGAGATGAAATCTTAGTTTTGATTTGTATTTCTACATTAGAGATGTTGAACATTTTCCCATATATTTGTTGATCTATTGTATATCTTTTTCTGTGAAGTGCTGCTCAGTTCCTTAGTCCATTTATTGATTGAGTTATTTGTATTTTTGGTATTAAGTTTTTTGAGTTCTTTATAAATCCTGGAGATTAGTGCTCTATTTGAAGTGAGTGTGGTAAATATTTCCTCCCATTCTCTAGGTTCTCTCTTCATATTATTGATTGCTGAGAAGAAGCTTTTTAATTTGAATCCCTCTAATTTATTGATTCTTGATTTTATTTCTTGTGCTTTAGGAGTCTTGTTAAGGAAGTCAGATCCTAAGCCAACATGATAAAGATTTGGGCTTGCTTTTTCTTCCTAGGTTTTTGATCCACTTTGAGTTGAGTTTCCTGCAGGGTGAGAGATAGGGGTTTAGTTTCATTTTGCTGCATGTGGATTTCCAGTTTTCCCAGCACCATTTGTTGAGAGGCTATATTTTCTCCATTGTATGTTTTTGGCACCCTTGTGTAGTATGAGATCACTTTATGGGGGTTTGTCTCCATGTCTTCTATTCTCTACCATTGGTCTACCTGTCTATTTTGGTGTTAATACCATTCTGTTTTTGTTACTGTAGTTCTGTAGTGTAGTTTAAGGTCTGCTATAGTGATACCTCTTGCACCACTCTTTTTGCTAAGGATTTCCTTGGTTATTCTGGGTCTCTTATTTTTCCAAATGAATTTCATGACTGCTTTCTCTATTTCTGTGAGGAAAGACATTGGAATTTTATTTGGAATTATATTGAATCTGCATAATGCTTTTGGTAGTATGGCCATTTTGACAATGTTAATCCTGCCTATTCAAGAATATAAGAAATCTTTCCATCTTCCAAGGTCTTCTTTAATTTCTGTATCCAGTGTTCTGTAATTTTCATTGTAGGGATCTTTCACCTCTTTTGTTAGATTGATTCCTAAGTATTTTATTTTTTAAGGCTATTGTGAATGGGGTAGTTTTTCTAATTTCTCTTTCAGAGGATTTCTAATGTATAGAAATGCATTAGATTTATGGATATTGATCTTATATCCTGCTATTTTGCTGAATTCATTTATTAGGTCTAGAAGTTTTCTGGTGGAATTTTTGGGATCTTCTAATATAGAATCATGTCCTTGGCAGATAGTGATAGTTTGAGTTCTTCTTTTCCTATTTGTATCCCTTCAATTTCTCTCATTTGTCTAATGATCTGGCTAGAGTTTCAAGGACTATGTTGAATAGAAGTGGTGAGAGAGGGCATCCCTGTCTTGTTCCAATTTTTAGAGGGAATGTTTTCAAATTTTCTCCAATAAAATGATGTTAGCCTTGGACTTAGCATAGATAGCTTTTCAATGTTGAGGTATGTTCCTACTATCCCTGTTTTTTCTGGTGATTTGAACCTGAGGGGTGCTGTTATTTTATCAAATACTTTTTCTGTATCTATTGATATGAGCATATGATTCCTTAAGTCTATTGATGTGATTAATTACATTTATTGATTTCCATATGTTGAACCAATCTTGCATCCCTGGGATGAACCTCACTTGATTATGGTGCACTATCTTTTTAGTATGTTCTTGAATGTGATTTGCCAGAATTTTATTAAGAATTTTTGCATGTTCATCAGGGATATTGGTTTGAAATTTTCTTTTCTTGATGTGTCTTTGTTCGATTTTGGTATCAGGGTCATACTAACTTCATAGAATGAATTTGAAAGGGTTTCCTCCTTTTCTATTTCATGGAATACTTTGAGGAGTATTGGTATTAGTTCTTCTTTGGAAGTCTTATAGAACTTGGCTGAGAATCTATCTGGTCCTGGACTTTTCTTGGTTGTTAGGCTTTTGATGGCATCTTTTATTTCATTGCTTATAATTGATCTGTTTGAATTGTATATGTCCTCCTGATTCAATTTGGGTAGATCATATGTCTCTACAAATTTGTTGATGACTTCAAGATTTTCTATTTTGTTGGAGTACAAATTTTCAGAATAGTTTCTAATTATCTTCTGTATTTCAGTAGTATCCATCATGATATTCCCTTTCTCATTGTTAATTTTAGTAATTTGAGTTTTCTCTCTCCTCTTTTTTAGTGTGACTAAAGGTTTATAAATTTTAATTATTTTTTCAAAGAACCAACTTTTTGTTTTGTCAATTTTTTCAATTGTTTCTTTTGTTTTAATTTCGATTTCAGCTCTGATTTTAATTTTTTACTGTCTTCTGCTACTTTTGGTGTTGATCTATTTTTCTTTTTCTAGGGCTTTGAGATGTAATGTTCGGTCATTTATTTATTGAGTTTTTATTCTTTTAAATGAAAGAGCTCAATGCAATGAACTTTCCTCTTAGTACTGCTTTCATAGTCATAGTGTCCCAGAGATTTTTTTAAATTCATTTTTATTGTAAACAAATGGGATACATCTTTTTTCTCTGTTTGTATATGAACTAGAGGCATACCATTTGTGTAATCATACATTTACCTAGAGTAATAGTTTTTGATTCATTCTGTTTTTTTTCTCCCCCCACCCCTCCCACTCCTCTTATCCCTCTAAAGAGTCCCTCCTTCCTCCATTCTTGCCCCCTTCCCATCCCATATATATGTTATCAGCCGCTTATCAGTGAGATCATTCGTCCTTTGTTTTTTTGAGATTGGCTTATCTCTCTTAGCATGATATTCTCCAATTTCATCCATTTGCCTGCAAATGCCATAATTTTATTATTCTTTATGGTTGAGTAATATTCCATGGTATATATATACCACAGTTTCTTTATCCATTCATCAATTGAGGGGCATCTAGGTTGGTTCCACAATCTGGCTATTGTGAATTGAGCAGCTATGAACATTGTTGTGGCTGTATCTCTGTAGTATGCTGATTTTAAGTCCTTTGGGTATAGGCCAAGGAGTGGGATAGCTGGGTCAAATGGTGGTTCCATTCCAAGTTTTCTAAGGAATCTCCACACTGCTTTCCAGAGTGGCTGCACTAATTTGCAGCCCCACCATCAATGTATGAGTGTACCTTTTTTCCCACATCCTCTCCAACACCTATTGTTGCTTGTATTCTTGATAATCGCCATTCTACTTCGGGTGAGATGGAATCTTAGGGTGGTTTTGATTTGCATTTCTCTTATTACTAAAGATGTTGAACATTTTTTTCATATGTTTGTTGATTGCTTGTAGATCTTCTGTGAAGTGTCTGTTGATATCCTTAGCCCATTTGTTGATTGGGTTATTTGTATTCTTCGTGTAGACTTTTTTTTTTTTTTTTTTTTAACTTGCACAATTTTTTTTTTTATTTTTTTATTTTTTTTACGTTTACATAGGGTAATGATGTTTATTATATTTTTCCCCTCCCCCCCACCCCTCCCCACCCCTCCCACCCCTCCCACCCCTCTTTTCCCTCTACACAGTCCTTCTTTCCTTCATTCTTACTGCTCTCCTTAGCCTAACTCTAAACCTAACCCTAAACCTAATGCTAGCCCCTCCCACCCCCCATTATATGTCCTCATCCGCTTATCAGTGAGATCATTCGTCCTTTAGTTTTTTGAGATTGGCTTATCTCACTTAGCATGATATTCTCCAATTTCGACCATTTGCCTACAAATGCCATAATTTTATCATTCTTTATGGCTGAATAATATTCCATTGTATAAATATGCCACAGTTTCTTTATCCATTCATCAACTGAAGGGCATCTAGGTTGGTTCCACAATCTGGCTATGGTGAATTGAGCAGCAATGAACATTGATGTGGCTGTATCTCTGTAGTATGCTGATTTTAAGTCCTTTGGGTATAGGCCAAGGAGTGGGATAGCTGGGTCAAATGGTGTTTCCATTCCAAGCTTTCTGAGGAATCTCCACACTGCTTTCCAGAGTGGTTGCACTAATTTGCAACCCCACCAGCAATGTATGAGTATTCCTTTTTCCCCACATCCTCGCCAACACCTATTGTTGCTTGTATTCTTGATAATCGCCATTCTAATTGGGGTGAGATGAAATCTTAGGGTAGTTTTGATTTGCATTTCCCTTATTACTAGGGATGTTGAACATTTTTTCATATATCTGGTGATTACTTGTACATCTTCTTCTGTGAAGTGTCTGTTCATTTCTTTAGCCCATTTGTTGATTGGATTATTTGTATTCTTCGTGTAGAGTTTTTTGAGTTCTTTATAGATTCTGGAAATTAGCGCTCTATCTGAGGTATGGTTGGCAAAGATATTCTCCTACTCTGTAGGCTCTCTCTTCACATTTCTGATAGTTTCCTTTGCTGAGAGAAAGCTTTTTAGTTCGAATCTATCCCAGTTGTTGATTCTTGCTTTTATTTCTTGTGCTATGGGAGTCCTGTTAAGGAAATCTGATCCTGAGCCAACAAGTTGAAGATTTGGACCTACTTTTTCTTCTATAAGATGCAGGGTCTCTGGTCTGATTCCGAGGTCCTTGATCCATTTTGAGTTGAGTTTTGTGTAGGGTGAGAGATAGGGGTTTAGTTTCATTCTATTGCATATAGTTTTCCAGTTTTCCCAGCACCATTTGTTGAAGAGGCTATCTTTTCTCCATTGCATATTGTTGGAACCTTTGTCTAGTATGAGAAAATTGTATTTATTTGGGTTTGTGTCCATGTCCTCTATTCTGTACCATTGATCTACCTGTCTATTTTGGTACCAATACCATGCCGTTTTTGTTACTATTGCTTTGTAGTAGAGTTGAAGATCTGGTATTGCAATACCCCCTGCTTCGCTCTTGCTACTGAGGATTGCTTTAGCTATTCTAGGTTTTTTATTCTTCCAGATGAATTTCATAATTGCTTGCTCTATTTCTGCGAGGTACATCATTGGGATTTTAATTGGAATTGCATTGAATCTGTATAGAACTTTAGGTAGTATAGCCATTTTGACGATATTAATTCTGCCTATCCAGGAACATGGGAGATCTTTCCATCTTCTAAGGTTTTCTTGAATTTCTTTCTTTAGTGTTCTGTAGTTCTCATTGTAGAGGTCTTTCACCTCTTTTGTGAGATTGATTCCCAAGTATTTTATTTTTTTCGATGCTATTGTGAATGGAGTAGTTTTCCTAATTTCTCTTTCTGAAGATTCATCACTTATGTATAAAAATGCATTGGATTTATGAGCATTGATCTTGTAACCTGCTACTTTACTGAATTCACTTATGAGTTCTAAAAGTTTTCTGGTAGAATTTCCAGGTTCCTCTAAATATATAATCATGTCATCAGCGAACAGGGATAGTTTGAGTTCTTCTTTTCCTATTCGTATCCCTTTAATTTCTTTGGTTTGTCTAATTGCTCTGGCTAGAGTCTCAAGGACGATGTTGAATAGAAGCGGTGAAAGAGGGCATCCCTGCCTTGTTCCAGTTTTTAGGGGGAACGCTTTCAGTTTTTCACCATTTAGAATGATATTAGCCATGGGCTTAGCGTAGATGGCCTTTATAATGTTTAGGAATGTTCCCATTACCCCAATTTTTTCTAGTGTTTTGAGCATGAAGGGATGCTGTATTTTATCAAATGCTTTTTCTGCATCTATTGAAATAATCATGTGATTCTTAACTTTAAGTCTGTTGATATGGTGAATGACATTTATTGATTTCCGAATGTTGAACCAACCTTGCATCCCTGGGATAAAACCCACTTGATCGTGGTGCACTATCTTTTTAATATATATTTGTATGCGATTTGCTAAAATTTTGTTGAGAATTTTTGCATCGATGTTCATTAAGGATATTGGTCTGAAATTTTCTTTCCTTGATGTGTCTCTGTCTGGTTTAGGTATCAGGGTGATATTGGCTTCATAGAACGAGTTTGGTAGGGTTCCCTCCTCTTCTGTTTCATGGAATAGTTTGAGGAGTATTGGAATGAGCTCTTCTTTAAAGGTTTTATAGAACTCGGCTGAGAACCCATCTGGTCCTGGACTTTTCTTTGTTGGTAGGCTTTTGATGACCTCTTCTATTTCATTGCTTGAAATTGGTTTATTTAAGTTGTGTATGTCCTCCTCGTTCAGTTTAGGTAGTTCATATGTCTCTAGAAATTTGTTGATGTCTTCAAGGTTTTCTGTTTTGTTGGAGTATAGATCTTCGAAATAGCTTCTAATTATGTTTTGTATTTCACTCGTGTCTGTTGTGATGTTTCCTTGTTCATTCCGAATTTTAGTAATTTGAGTTTTCTCCCTCTTTCTCTTTGTTAGTGTGGCTAAGGGTTTATCAATTTTATTTATTTTTTCAAAGAACCAACTATTTATTTTATTAATTTTTCCGATTGTTTCTTTTGTTTCGATTTCGTTGATTTCGGCTCTGATTTTAACTATTTCCTGTCTTCTACTACTTTTGGTATTGGTCTGCTCTTCTTTTTCTAGTGCTTTGAGCTGTAGTGTTAACTCGTTTATTTGTTGATTTCTACTTCTTTTTTTGAATGCACCCCATGAAATAAATCTTCCTCTAAGTACTGCTTTCATAGTGTCCCAGAGATTTTGATATGATGTGTCTTTGTTCTCGTTTACTTCTAAGAATTTTTTTATTTCCCTCCTGATGTCTTCTGTTATCCATTCATCATATAATAGTGTATTATTTAGTCTCCAGGTATTGGAGAAGTTTCTGTTTTTTATTCTGTCATTTATTTCTAATTTCAATCCATTATGATCTGAGAGAGTACAAGGTAGTATCTCTATCTTCTTGTATTTACTAACAGTAGCTTTGTGGCATAAAATATGGTCTATTTTAGAGAAGGATCCATGTGCTGCTGAGAAGAAAGTGTATTCATTCTTTGTTGGATGGTATATTCTATATATGTCCGTTAAGTCTAAATTGCTGATTGTGTTGTTGAGATCTATAGTTTCTTTATTCAATTTTTGTTTGGACGATCTATCCAGTGGTGAGAGAGGTGTGTTAAAATCGCCTAGTATTATTGTGTTGTGGTCTATTTGATTTCTGGAATTGAGAAGGATTTGTTTGACGTACGTGGATGAGCCAATGTTCGGGGCATAGATATTTATGATTGTTATGTCTTGCTGATTTATGCTTCCCTTAAGCATCATGTAATGTCCTTCTTTATCCCTTCTGACTAGTTTTGGTTTGCAGTCCACATTATCTGAGATGAGGATGGATACTCCAGCTTTTTTGCTGTGTCCGTGTGCATGGTATGTTTTTCCCCATCCTTTCACCTTTAGTCTATGGGTGTCTCTTTCTATGAGATGTGTCTCTTGCAGGCAGCATATTGTTGGATTTTTCTTTTTAATCCAATCTGCCAGTCTGTGTCTTTTGATTGATGAATTCAGGCCATTAACATTCAGGGTTATTATTGTGATATGATTTGTATTCCCAGTCAATTGACTCATATTTGTTTTTGACATGATTTGGTTTCTCCTTTATTTGGCTATTCCTTTAGGCTAGCGCCTCCTGTTGCTGATTTGCATCGTTGTTTTTCATCTCTTCCTCATGGAATATTTTGCTGAGAATGTTCTGTAATGCTGGCTTTCTTTTTGTAAATTCCTTTAGCTTTTGTTTATCATGGAAGGATCTTATTTCATCGTCAAATTTGAAGGTAAGTTTTGCTGGGTATAAGATTCTTGGTTGGCATCCATTTTCTTTCAGGGCTTGGTATATGTTGTTCCAGGCCCTTCTAGCTTTTAGGGTCTGGATTGAAAAATCTGCTGATATTCTTATTGGTTTCCCTCTGAATGTAATTTGATTCTTTTCTCTCGTGGCCTTTAAAATTCTGTCTTTATTTTGTATGTTAGGTATTTTCATAATAATGTGCCTTGGTGTGGGTCTGTTGTAATTTTGTATGTTTGGAGTTCTATAAGCCTCTTGTACTTGGTTTTCCATTTCGTTCTTCAGATTTGGGAAATTTTCTGTTATTATTTCATTGAATAGATTGTTCATTCCTTTGGTTTGTTTCTCTAAGCCTTCCTCAATCCCAATAATTCTCAAATTTGGCCTTTTCATGATATCCCATAGTTCTTGGAGATTCTGTTCATGATTTCTTACCATCTTCTCTGTTTGTTCCACTTTGTTTTCAAGGTTAAATATTTTGTCTTCAATATCTGAGGTTCTGTCTTCCAGGTGTTCTATCCTATTGGTTATGCTTTCTATGGAGTTTTTAACTTGGTTTATTGTTTCCTTCATTTCAAGGATTTCAGTTTGGTTTTTTTTCAGTATCTCTAACTCTTTATTGAAATGATCTCTTGCTTCCCGTATTTGGTCTTTTAACTGTTGATTGGTGCGATCATTTAATGCCTGCATTTGCTCTTTCATCTCCTCCTTCAATGCCTGCATTTGCTCTTTCATCTCCTCATTAGCTTCCCTGATCGTTTTAATTACGTACATTCTGAACTCCCTTTCTGACATTTCTTCTGCTGTGCTGTCATTGGGTTTTATTGATGTAGTATCTAGGTTTGTTTGGGACATTTTCTTACCTTGTTTTCTCATAATGGTCAGTTGTCAGTGGGACCCTGAGATATTGCAGTTTTCCACTATTGGCTTATAGTGTCCCAGTAGATTTCCAGTGTATCACCTCCCAGCCTTCAGTAGCCTGATGTCTTGGAGGAATCTGATAAAGCAGCTCATTCGAAGAATACTGCCCCTAGCCCCCTACTGGTTCCACGTTTTGGAACTGGCTCTGTGGGGAAATGCTCTCACTGTGGGCCTGCACCGTGCAGCTGGCCGTGTGGGAAGAGCCCACTGCCGGAGTGTGGAAGACTACCTTGGGAAGACTCAAGCCGGAGTGGGCAGAGCCGCCTGAAGAGGTCTCCGGCTGCCCTGCCCTTATCCCTGAGGCTGACTGCAGATCGAGGCTCTCCGCTGGTTCTTTGCAGGAGTACACTGCACTGCAGGGGCTCCGGGACTCGGAGCGTGCTCTGTTCAGACAGGCTCTCACTAGCGGGCCAGTTCCGTTCCGAGAACCTGGAGAAGCTGGCTGTGTGGGCGGGGCCCACCGCCGGAGTGCGCAGGACTGCCTGTGGATGACTCTAGCTGCCCTGCCCGGCTCCGATAAGCCACCTCTATCTGGGCCTGCCACCCGGGCCGAGCTTTACCCAGTGGGCAGACTCACCCGTGGCTCCACTTCAGTCCGAGTCTCTCAATGCCTCCCCTTCTTAACTCCTGGGTTGTGGAGCGACCGGAGGTGCAGTCTCCCTCTAGGCCGCCATCTTGGATCCAACTTGCCTCGTGTAGACTTTTTTGAGTTCTTTATATATTCTAGAAATTAGTGCTCTATCTGAAGTATGAGTGGCAAAGATTTTCTCCCACTCTGTAGGCTCTTTCTTTGCATTGCTGATAGTTTCCTTTGCTGAGAGAAAGCTATTTAGTTTGAATCTGTCCCAGTTATTGATTCTTGATTTTATTTCTTGTGCTATGGGAGTCCTGTTAAGGAAGTCTGATCCTAAGCCAACAAGTTAAAGATTTGGACCTACTTTTTCTTCTATAAGATGCAGGGTCTCTAGTCTGATTTCAAGGTCCTTGATCCATTTTGAGTTGATTTTTGTGCAGGGTGAGAGATAGGAGTTTAGTTTCATTCTGTTGCATATGGATTTTCAGTTTTCCCAGCACCATTTGTTGAAGAGGCTCTATTTTCTCCATTGCATATTTTTGGCACCTTTGTCTAGTATAAGAAAATTGTATTTATTTGGGTTTATGTCCATGTCCTCTATTCTGTACCATTGGTCCTGTCTGTTTTGGTGCCAATACCATGCCATTTTTGTCACTATTGCTTTGTAGTATAGTTGAAGGTCTGGTATGATACCCCCTGATTCACTCTTCCTGCTAAGGATTGCTTTAGCTATTCTGGGTTTCTTATTCTTCCAGATGAATTTCATAATTGCTTGCTCTATTTCTGCGAGGTACATCATTGGGATTTTAATTGGAATTACATTGAATCTGTATAGCACTTTTGGAAGCATGACCATTTTGACAATATTAGTTCTGCCTATCCAAGAACATGGGAAATCTTTCCATCTTCTAAGGTTTTCTTTAATTTCTTTCTTTAGTGTTCTGTAGTTCTCATTGTAGAGATCTTTCACCTCTTTTGTTAGATTGATTCCCAAGCATTTTATTTTTTTCGAAGCTATTGTGAATGGGGTAATTTTCCTAACTTCTCTTTCTGAAGATTCATCACTTAAGTATAAAAATGCATTGAATTTATGAGCATTAATTTTATATCCTGCTACTTTACTGAATTGACTTATGAGTTCTAAAAGTTTTTGGGCGGAATTTCCTGGTTCCTCTAAATATATAATCATGCATTCAGCAAATAGGGCTAGTTTGAGTTCTTCTTTTCCTATTCATATCCCTTTAATTTCTTTGGTCTGTCTAATTGCTCTAGCTAGAGTTTTGAGGACAATGTTGAATAGAAGTGGTGAAAGAGGGCATCCCTGCCTTGTTCCAGTTTTTAGGTGGAATGCTTTCAGTTTTTTACCATTTAGAATGTTGTTGGCCATGGGCTTAGCATAGATGGCCTTTACAATATTAAGGAATATTCCCACTATCCGTATTTTTTCTAGTGTTTTGAGCATGAAGGGATGCTATATTTTATCAAATGCTTTTTCAGCATCTATCAAAATAATTATGTGACTCTTGACTTTAAGTCTATTGATATGGTGAATTACATTTATTGATTTCCGGATGTTGAACCAACCTTGCATCCCTGGGATAAAATCCACTTGATGGTGGTGCACTATCTTTTTAATGTATTTTGTATGCAATTTGCTAAGAATTTGTTGAGAATTTTTGCGTCGATGTTCATTAAGGATATTGGTCTGAAATTTTCTTTCCTAGATGTGTCTCTGTCTGGTTTAGGTATCAGGGTGATACTGGCTTCACAGAATGAATTTGGGAGGGTTCCCTCCTTTTCTATTTCATGAACTACTTTGAGAAATATTGGAAGGAGCTCTTCTTTAAAGGTTTTGTAGAACTTGGCTGAGAACCCATCTGGTCCCCGACTTTCCTTTGTTGGTAGGCTTTTGATAACTTCTTCTATTTCATTACTTGAAATTGGTCTATTTAAATTCTGTATGTCTTCCTCGTTCAGTTTAGGCAATTCATATGTCTCTAGAAACCTGTTGATGTCTTTGAAATTTTCTGTTTTGTTGGAGTGTAGATTTTAAAAATAGCTTGAAATTATGTTTTGTATTTCAATCGTGTCTGTTGTGATATTTCCTTGTTCATTCCAAATTTTAATAATTTGGGTTTTCTCTCTCCTTCTGTTTGTTAGTGTGGCTAAGGGTTTATCAATTTTGTTTATTTTTTTAAAGAACCAACTATTTATTGTGTCATTTTTTCGATTATTTCTTTTGTTTCAATTTCGTTGATTTTGGCTCTGATTTTAACTATTTCCTGTCTTCTACTACTTTTGGTGTTGCTCTGTTCTTTTTGTAGGGCTTTGAGTGTTAGGTCGTTTATTTGTTGATTTTTTCTCCTTTTTTTGAATGCACTCCATGAAATAAATTTTCTTCTAAGTACTGCTTTCATAGTGTCCCAGAGATTTTGATATGATGTTTCTTTTTTTTTATTGTAAACAAATGGGATACATGTTGATTCTCTGTTTGTACATGGTGTAAAGGCATACCATTTGTGTAATCATAAATTTACATAGGGTAATGTTTGATTCATTCTGTTATTTTTCCCTTCTCCCCACGCGTCCTACCCCTCTTTTCCCTCTATACAGTCCTTCCTTCCTCCATTCTTGCCCCCCTCCCTAACCCTAACTCTAACCCTAACACTAACCCCTCCCACCCCCCATTATGTGTCATCATCCACTTATTAGCGATATCATTTGTCCTTTGGTTTTTTGAGATTGGCTTATCTCACTTAGCATGATATTCTCCAATTTCATCCATTTGCCTGCAAATGCCATAATTTTATCATTCTTTATGGCTGAGTAATATTCCATTGTATATATATATGTGTGTGTGTGTGTGTGTGTATATATATATATATATCACAGTTTCTTTATCCATTCATCAATTGAAGGACATCTAGGTTGGTTCCTCAATCTGGCTATTGTAAATTGAGCAGCTATGAACATTGATGTAGCTGTATCTCTGTAGTATGCTGATTTTAAGTCTTTTGGGTATAGGCCAAGGAGTGGCATAGCTGGGTCAAATGGTGGTTCCATTCCAAGTTTTCTAAGGAATCTCCACACTGCTTTCCAGAGTGGCTGCACTAATTTGCAGCCTCACCATCAATGTATGAGTGTACCTTTCTCCCCACATCCTCTCCAACACCTATTGTTGCTTGTATTCTTGATAATCGCCATTCTACTTCGGGTGAGATGGAATCTTAGGGTGGTTTTGATTTGCATTTCTCTTATTATTAGAGATGTTGAACATTTTTCCATATGTTTGTTGATTGCTTGTAGATCTTCCTCTGTGAAGTGTCTATTCATTTTTGTCGATTGGATTATTTGCCTTCTTGGTATAGAGTTTTTTGAGTTCTTTATAGATTCTGGAGATTAGTGCTCTATCTGAAGTATGATTGGCAAAGATTTTCTCTCACTCTGTAGGCTCTTTCTTCGCATTGCTGATAGTTTCCTTTGCTGAGAGAAAGCTATTTAGTTTGAATCTATCCCAGTTATTAATTCTTGCTTTTATTTCTTGTGCTATGGGAGTCCTGTTGAGGAAGTCTGGTCCTAAGCCGACATGTTGAAGATCTGGATCTACTTTTTCTTCTATAATTTGCAGGGTCTCTGATTTGATTCTGAGGTCCTTAATCCATTTTGAATTTAGTTTTGTACATGGTGAGAGATATGGGTTTAGTTTCATTCTGTTGCATATGGATTTCCAGTTTTCCCAGCACCATTTGTTGAAGAGGCTATCTTTTCTCCATTGCATATTTTTGGCACCTTTGTCTAGTATGAGAAAATCGTATTTATTTGGGTTTGTGTCCATGTCCTCTATTCTGTACAATTGATCTACCTGTCTATTTTGGTACCAATACCATGCCGTTTTTGTTACTATTGCCTTGTAGTAGAGTTGAAGATCTGGTATTGCGATACCCCCTGCTTCGCTCTTGCTACTGAGGATTACTTTAGCTATTCTAGGTTTTTTATTCTTCCAGATGAATTTCATAATTGCTTGCTCTATTTCTGCAAGGTACATCATTGGGATTTTAATTGGAATTGCATTGAATCTGTATAGCACTTTTGGTAGCATGGCCATTTTGACAATATTAGTTCTGCCTATCCAAGAACATGGGAAATCTTTCCATCTTCTAAGGTTTTCTTTAATTTCTTTCTTTAGTGTTCTGTAGTTCTCATTGTAGAGGTCTTTCACCTCTTTTGTGAGATTGATTCCCAAGTATTTTATTTTTTTCGAAGCTATTGTGAATGGGGTAGTTTCCTAAGTTCTCTTTCTGAAGATTCATCACTTATGTATAAAAATGCATTAGATTTATGTGCATTGATCTTATATCCTGCTACTTTAATGAATTCACTTATGAGTTCTAAAAGTTTTCTGGTGGAATTTCCAGGTTCCTCTAAGTATATAATCATATCATCAGCAAATAGGGCTAGTTTGAGTTCTTCTTTTCCTATTCATATCCCTTTAATTTCTTTGGTCTGTCTAATTGCTCTGGCTAGAGTTTCAAGGACAATATTGAATAGAAGTGGTGAAAGAGGGCATCCCTGCCTTTTTCCAGTTTTGGGGGGGAATGCTTTCAGTTTTCACCATTTAGAATGATATTGGCCATGGGCTTAGTATAGATGGCCTTTACAATGTTAAAGAGTATTTATTCCCACTATCCCTATTTTTTCTAGTGTTTTGAGCATGAAGGGGTGCTGTATTTTATTAAATGCTTTTTCTGCATCTATTGAAATAATCATATGACTCTTGACTTTATGTCTATTGATATGGTGAATTACATTTATTGATTTCCTGATGTTGAACCAACCTTGCATCCCTGGGATAAAACCCACTTGATGGTGGTGCACTATCTTTTTAATATGTTTTTGTATGCGATTTGCTAAAATTTTGTTGAGAATTTTTGCGTCGATGTTCATTAAGGATATTGGTCTAAAATTTTCTTTCCTAGATGTGTCTCTGTCTGGTTTAGGTATCAGGGTAATATTGGCTTCATAGAATGAGTTTGGGAGGGTTCCCTCCTCTTCTATTTTATGGAATACTTTGAGAAGTATTGGAATGAGCTCTTCTTTAAAGGTTTTGTAGAACTCGGCTGAGAACCCTTCTGGTCCTGGACTTTGTTGGTAGGCTTTTGATGACTTCTTCTATTTCATTACTTGAAATTGGTCTATTTAAGTTGTGTATGTCCTCCTCGTTCAGTTTAGGCAATTCATATGTCTCTAGAAACTTGTTGATGTCTTTGAGGTTTTCTATTTTGTTGGAGTATAGATTTTAAAAATAGCTTGAAATTATGTTTTGTATTTCAGTCGTGTCTGTTGTGATATTTCCTTGTTCATTCTGAATTTTAGTGATTTTGATTTTCTCTCGTCTTCTCTTTGTTAGTGTGGCTAAAGGTTTATCAATTTTGTTTATTTTTTTGAAGAACCACTATTTATTTTGTCAATTTTTTGTATTGTTTCTTTTGTTTCAATTTCGTTGATTTCAGCTCTGAATTTAACTATTTCCTGTCTTCTACTACTTTCGGTGTTGGTCTGCTCTTCTTTTTCTAGGGTTTTGAGCTGTAGTGTTAGGTTGTTTATTTTTTGAGTTTTACTTCTTTTATTAAATGCGCTCCATGAAATAAATTTTCCTCTAAGTACTGCTTTCATAGTGTCCCAGAGATTTTGATATGATGTTTCTTTGTTCTCATTTACCTCTAAGAATTTTTTAATTTCCTTCCTAATATCTTCGGTTATCCATTCATCATATAATAGCATATTGTTTAATCTCCAGGTTTTGGAATAGCTTCTGTTTTTTACTCTTTCATTAATTTGTAACTTCAATCCATTATGATCTGATAGAATACAAGGTAGTGTCTCTATCTTCTTGTATTTGCTAACATTAGCTTTGTGGCATAATATATGGTCTATTTTAGAGAAGGATCCATGTGCTGCTAAGAAGAAAGTGTATTCACTCTTTGTTGGATGGTATATTCTATAAATGTCTGTTAAGTCTAAATTATTGATTGTGTTATTGAGATCTATGGTTTCTTTATTCAATTTTTGTTTGGAAGATCTATCCAGTGGTGAGAGAGGTGTGTTAAAATCGCTTAGTATTATTGTGTTGTGGTCTATTTGATTTCTGGAATTGAGAAGGATTTGTTTGACGTACGTGGATGAGCCAATGTTCGGGGCATAGATATTTATGATTGTTATGTCTTGCTGATTTATGCTTCCCTTAAGCAGCATGTAATGTCCTTCTTTATCCCTTCTGACTAGTTTTGGCTTGAAGTTCACATTATCTGAAATGAGGATGAATACTCCAGCTTTTTTGCTGTGTCCGTGTGCATGATATGTTTTTCCCCATCCTTTCACCTTTAGTCTAGGATATCTCTTTCTATGAGATGAGTCTCTTGCAGGCAGCATATTGTTGGATTTTTCTTTTTAATCCAGTCTGCCAGTCTATGTCTTTTGATTGATGAATTCAGGCCATTAAAATTCAGGGTTATTATTGTGATATGATTTGTATTCCCAGTCATTTGACTCATATTTGTTTTTTGACATGATTTGGTTTCTCCTTTATTTGGCTATTCCTTTAGGCTAGCGCCTCCTATTGCTGATTTGCATCGTTGTTTTTCATCTCTTCCTCATGGAACATTTTGCTGAGAATGTTCTGTAATGCTGGCTTTCTTTTTGTAAAACCTTTAGCTTTTGTTTATCATGGAATGATCTTATTTCATCGTCAAATTTGAAGGTAAGTTTTGCTGGGTATAAGATTCTTGGTTGGCATCCGTTTTCTTTCAGGGCTTGGTAAATGTTGTTCCAAGCCCTTCTAGCTTTTAGGGTCTGGTTTGAAAAATCTGCTGATATCCGTATTGGCTTCCCCCTGAATGTAATTTTGTTCTTTTCTCTCACAGCCTTTAAAATTCTGTCTTTATTTTGTATGTTAGGTATTTTCATAAAAATGTGCCTTGGTGTGGGTCTGTTGTAATTTTGTATATTTGGAGTCCTATAAGCCTCTGGTACTTGGTTTTCCATTTCATTCTTCAGATTTGGGAAATTTTCTGATATTATTTCATTGAATAGATTGTTCATTCCTTTGGTTTGTTTCTCTAAGCCTTCCTCAATCCCAATAATTCTCAAATTTGGCCTTTTCATGATATCCCATAATTCTTGAAGGTTCTGTTCATGATTTCTTACTATCTTCTCTGTTTGGCCAACTTTGTTTTCAAGATTAAATATTTTGTCTTCAGTGTCTGTGGTTCTGTCTTCCAGGTGTTCTATCCTATTGGTTATACTTTCTATGGAGTTTTTAACTTGGTTTATTGTTTCCTTCATTTCAAGGATTTCAGTTTGTTTTTTTATTCAGTATCTCTAACTCTTTATTGAAATGATCTCTTGCTTCCCGTATTTGGTCTTTTAACTGTTGATTGGTGTGATCATTTAATGCCTGCATTTGCTCTTTCATCTCCTCATTTGCTTCCCTGATTGTTTTAATTATGTACATTCTGAACTCCCTTTCTGACATTTCTTCTGCTGTGCTGACATTGGGTTTTATTGATGTAGTATCTAGGTTTGTTTGGGACATTTTCTTCCCTTGGTTTCTCATATTGGTCAGCTGTCAGTGGGACCCTGAGATATTGCAGATTTCCTCTACTGGCTTATAGTGTCCCGATAGATTTCCAGTGTATCACCTCCCAGACTTCACTAGCCTGAAGTCTTGGAGGAACTTGATAAGGCAGTGCTTCCGAAGAAAGCTGCCCGTAGTCCCCTACTGGTTCCAGGACTTGGAGCTGGCTCTGCGCGGAAAGGCTCTCACTGGGGGCCTGCACCGTGCAGCTGGCTGTGTGGGAGGAGCCCACCGCCAGAGTGTGGAAGGCTACCTGGGGAAGACTGTAGCTGCCCTGCCCTGCTCTGATAAGCCACCCCTATCTGTGCCTGCCGCCCAGGCCAAGTATCGCCCAGTGGGGGAGACTCACCTCGTGACTCTATTTTTGTCCAATTCTCTCAATGCCTCCCCTTCTTGAGTTTTGGGTTCTGCAGCGACTGGAGATGCAGTCACCCTCTTGGCCGCCATCTTGGATCACCCCGTGGAAAGAGCCTGTGGCCGGAGTGGGCGGAGCTGCCTGGAGAAGTCTCTGGCTGCCCTGCCTGGTTCCCAGAGGCTCCTTGCGGATCAAAGCTCTCCGTTGGCTTGGGGACTTGTGGCTGGCTCTATGTAGAAAGGCTCTCACTGGGCGGTCTGCTCTGAGAAGCTAGCCTTGAAAGGTGCCTCCCACCGCAGGGGTCGGGCTGCTTGGGGAAGTCTCTGGCTGCCCTGTCCTGGTCCCTGAAGCTGCTTGTAGGCCAGAGCATGCCGTGCTGGCTCCGGGACTTGGAGCTTGTTCTGATCAGAAAGGCTCTAACTAGGGAGCCTGCTGCGAGAACCTAGAGAAGCTGGCTGTGTGGGAGGGGCCCACTACTGGAGTGCACAGGGCTGCCTGTGGCAGACTCTAGCTGCCCTGCCCTGCTCCGATAAGCCACCTCTATCTAGGCCTGCCACCCGGGCCGAGCTTTACCCAGTGGGCGGACTCACCCGTAGCTCTATTTTAGTCCGAGTCTCTCAATGCCTCCCCTTCTTAACTTCTAGGTTCTGGAGTGACTGGAGATGCAGTCACCCTCTAGTCCACCATCTTGGATCGCCCTGTGGAATCGGCATCCATTTTCTTTCAGGGTTTGAAAAATGTTGTTCTAGGCCGTTCTATCTTTTAGGGTCTGGATTGAAAAATTTGCTGATATCCGTGTTGGTTTTCCCCTGAATGTAATTTGGTTCTTTTCTCTCACAGCCTTTAAAATTCTGTCTTTATTTTGTATGTTAGGTATTTTCATAATAATGTGCCTTGGTGTGGGTCTGTTGTAATTTTGTGTATTTGGAGTCCTATAAGCCTCTTGGACTTGATTTTCCATTTCATTCTTCAGATTTGGGAAATTTTCTGATATTATTTCATTGAATAGATTGTTCATTCCTTTGGTTTGTTTCTCTAAGCCTTCCTCAATCCCAATAATTCTCAAATTTGGCCTTTTCATGATATCCCATAGTTCTTGTAGATTCTGTTCATGATTTCTTACCGTCTTCTCTGTTTGTTCAACTTTGTTTTCAAGGTTAAATATTTTTTCTTCAATATCTGAGGTTCTGTCTTCCAGGTGTTCTATCCTATTGGTTATGCTTTCTATGGAGTTTTTAATTTGGTTTATTGTTTCCTTCATTTCAAGGATTTCTGTTTGGTTTTTTTTCAATATCTCTAACTCTTTATTGAAATGGTCTTTTGCTTCCTGTATTTGCTCTTTTACCTGTCGATTGGTGTGATCATTTCAATGCCTGCATTTACTCTTTCATCTCATCATTCAATGCCTGCATTTGCTCTTTCATCTCATCATTTGCTTCCCTGATCATTTTGATTAAGTACATTCTGAACTCCCTTTCTGTCATTTCTTCTGCCATGCTGTCATTGGATTTTATTGATGTAACGTCTAGATTTGTTCAGGGCATTTTCTTCCCTTGTTTTCTCATATTGTTCAGGAATCAGTGGACAGCTAAGATATTACAGATTTCCTCTATTGACTTATGATGTCCCTGAAGATTTCTAGTATATCCCCTCTAAGCCTTCAGTAGCCTGAAGTCTTGGAGGAAGTTGATAATGCAGTGCTCCACAAGGAAGCTGCCTCTCTAGGGGTGGTGGCCTTCAGGTGGGTTATATTCCCTGCTAGTGGACAGAGGTGCCTCCACTTGTTGACCAATGGCCATCCAAAGGGGAACTAGTCTGCGGGCTGAGGCGAGGACTGTTTGAGCCTGTGTCTCTGGTTTTACCATCCTTGTGGGAAAACCTCACCTGGCAGGGAAGACTCACCTGGTGGGAGGTCTCGCTGGTCAGTTCCCCTCCTAGAGGTTCCCTTCAATCCCCAACTACCACCTAGGCTGTGCTGTCTTCCTCTGCAACATTCCCAGGGGCCCGGAACTACATCCTTGGCCTGGGAGCCTCACCCTTTGCAGACGAGTCTCCTTAGGCTGCCTCTCCTCAGAGAATCTGCCCGTAGTCCTGAAACTTCACTCTGCCCCTAAGTGTGTCTCTGTGCGGTTCTTACACCAAGAAGCCTCCTAGGTCCTGGGATCCTGCTCAGCTCCTAATCACCTGGCTATGCGGCCCCTCCACTGAGCAGCCACCTGGAGCCCCGTACAGTTGCTCTGAGTCCCAGTGACTCGCCTCACACCTCTTCCTCCGGGCAGCCACCTGGTATTCCAGTGCGGTCACTAGGAGTCCAAGCAACTCACTGTGCACCTCCTCCTCCCGCCAACCACTCGTAGCCCTGGGCAGTCACTCCAAGTCCAAGTGACCCGCCCCGTTCCTCCTCCTCCTCCGGACAGCCCCCCGGATGTTCAGGAGCAGTTGCTCTGAGTCCAAGCGACCAGCTGCATGCTCGCAGTGCTGCAGAGCTCGGAGCTCTGGTGCGGCCGCTCCAAGACCAAGTGACCCACTGCGCTCCTCCTCCGGGCAGCCCCCGGTGTTCAGGAGTGGTCGCTTTGAATCCAAACAACTCACCACTCGCCTCCTTCTGTGAGCAGCCGCCTGGAGCTCTGATGCAGTCACTCCGAGTCCAAGCGACCCTCCGCCCTCCTCCTCCTCCTCCTCCGGGTTGGCCCCGGTGTTCAGGAGCGGTCGCTCTGAGTCCAAGCAGCTCGCTGCACAGCTCCTCCTGTGGCAACAGCTTGTAGCTCTGATGCAGTCACTCCGAGACCAAGCGACCCACTGCGCTCCTCCTCCTCCTCCTCTGGGCAGGCCCCAGTGTTCAGGGGCGGTCGCTCTGAGTCCAAGCAGCTCGCTGCACAGCTCCTCCTGTGGCAACCGCCTGTAGCTCTGGTGCAGTCACTCCGAGTCCAAGCGACCCGCTGCGCTCCTCCTCCTCCTCCTCCGGGCAGCTCCCTGGTGTTCAGGAGCAGTTGCTCTGAGTCCAAACAGCTCGCTGTGCAGCTCCTCCCCTGGGCAGCCGTCCGGAGCCCCAGTGGTTGCTCTGAGTCCAAGCGCTGTGCTGAGCGGCCTCCTCTACAATGCTCCCAGTTGTCCATGTTCACCACTCCAGCATGGGGAGGGGTGTCTCGTTGGGCAACTCTACCTCACAAAGTTCCCTGCGTTCTGGGACTACTGCCCCATCCGGGACGCCTCCCCAACAGGAGAGACTCACCCGGTGGCTTTGAGTTGGTCCCAAGTCTCTCAATATCTCCTCTTTTGAATCCTGAGTCCTGGAGCAACATGAAATGCAGCCACCCTCTAGTCCGCCATCTTGAAAACCCCTCGAAATGATGTTTCTTTGTTCTCATTTACCTCTAAGAATTTTTTAATTTCCTTCCTAATATCTTCTGTTATCCATTCATCATATAATAGCATATTGTTTAATCTCCAGGTTTTGGAGTAGTTTCTGTTTTTTACTCTTTCATTTATTTCTAACTTTAATCCATTATGATCTGATAGAATACAAGGTAGTGTCTCTATCTTCTTGTATTTGCTAACATTAGCTTTGTGGCATAAAATATGGTCTATTTTAGTGATGGATTCTTGTGCTGCTGAGAAG
This sequence comes from Sciurus carolinensis, assembly GCF_902686445.1. Classification (NCBI taxonomy): domain Eukaryota; kingdom Metazoa; phylum Chordata; class Mammalia; order Rodentia; family Sciuridae; genus Sciurus; species Sciurus carolinensis. Next base: position 50,355,781 of record NC_062220.1, read on the forward strand.
AAACTATATTCGCTCTTTGTTGGATGGTATATTCTATAAATGTCTGTTAAGTCTAAATTATTGATTGTGTTATTGAGATCTATGGTTTCTTTCTTCAATTTTTGTTTGAGGGATCTGTCCAGTGGTGAGAGAGGTGTGTTAAAATCACCTAGCATTATTGTGTTGTGGTCTATTTGATTTCTGGCATTGAGAATGATTTGTTTGATGTATATGCATGAGTCACTGTTTGGGGCATAGATATTTATGATTGTTATGTCTTGCTGATTTATGCTTTCCTTAAGCAGTATGAAATGTTCTTCTTTATCCCTTCTGACTAACTTTGGCTTGAAGTCCACATTATCTGATATGAGGATGGATACTCCGGCTTTTTTGCTGAGTCCATGTGCATGGTGTGTTTTTCCCCATCCTTTCACCTTTAGTCTGTGGGTATCTCTTTCTATGAGATGAGTCCCTTGCAGGCAGCAAATTGTTGGATCTTTCTTTTTAATCCAATCTGCCAGTCTATGTCTTTTGATTGATGAGTTCAGGCCACTAACATTCAGGGTTATTATTGAGATATGATTTGTATTCCCGGTCATTTGGCTCATTTCTTTTTTTGACATGACTCTATTTCTCCTTTATTTGGCTTTTCCTTTAGGATAGTTCCTCCATTTGCTGATATACATCATTGTTTTTCATCTCTTCCTCATGGAATATTTTGCTGAGAATGTTCTGTAATTCTGGTTTTCTTTTTGTAAATTCTTTTAGCTTTTGTTTATCAGGAAGGATTTTATTTCATCGTCAAATCTGAAGGTAAGTTTTGCTGGGTATAAGATTCTTGGTTGGCATCCATTTCCTTTCAGAGCTTGAAAAATGTTGTTCTAGGACCTTCTATCTTTTAAGGTCTGGATTGAAAAATCTGCTGATATCCGTGTTGGTTTCCCCCAAATGTAATTTGGTTCTTTTCTCTCACAGCCTTTAAAATTCTGTCTTTATTTTGTATGTTAGGTATTTTCATAATAATGTGCCTTGGTGTGGGTCTGTTGTAATTTTGTGTATTTGGAGTCCTATAAGCCTCTTGGACTTGATTTTCCATTTCATTCTTCAGATTTGGGAAGTTTTCTGATATTATTTCATTGAATAGATTGTTCATTCCTTTGGTTTGTTTCTCTAAGCCTCCCCCAATCCCGATGATTCTTAAATTCGGCCTTTTCATGATATCCCATAGTTCTTGTAGATTCTGTTCATGATTTCTTACCATCTTCTCTGTTTGTTCAACTTTGTTTTCAAGATTAAATATTTTTTCTTTGATATCTGAGGTTCTGTCTTCCAGGTGTTCTATCCTATTGGTTATGCTTTCTATGGAGTTTTTTTTATTTGGTTTATTGTTTCCTACATTTTAAGGATTTCTGTTTGGTGTTTTTTCGATATCTCTAAATCCTTATTGAAATGATCTTTTGCTTCCTGTATTTTCTCTTTTAACTGTTGATTGGTGTGATCATTCAATGCCTGCATTTGCTCTTTCATCTCCTCCTTCAATGCCTGCATTTGCTCTTTCATCTCCTCGTTTGCTTCCCTGATCATTTTAATTATGTACATTCTGAACTCCCTTTCTGACATTTCTTTTGCCATGCTGTCATTGGGTTTTATTGATGTAGTATCTAGGTTTGTTTGGGACATTTTCTTCCCTTGTTTTCTCATATTGCTCAGGTATCTACTCCTCTAGTAGTGAAACTCTGGGATATTGCGATTTCCTCTATCGACTAATATTGTCTCTGTAGATTTCCAATAACTCACCTCTTAGCATTCAGTAGCCTGAAGTCTTGGAGGAACTTGATAATGCCATGCTCCACTAGGAAGCTGACCTTCTAGGGGTGGTGGGCTTCAGGTGGGGTATATTCCCTGGTGGCTCTGAGTTGTTCCTGAGTCTCTCAATACCTCCTCTTCTTGGCTCCTGGGTCTTGTCAAAGGTCCTCTAGCCTCCTGTAGGTGTTTCAGGAAGGGAGTTGCCCTTCCAATGATGATGGTCACGCCTTTAGGAATAACTCAAAATGCCTGTACCAGTGTATAAAGAAGCCTCTGGCTAACTCTGTGATGGCGACAAACCTTGGCGTGGTGGTCGGGAGGAGTTGTTCAGTGATGGTGTCTGTCTTTGGCCTGGTGGTTTGGCAGGTTGGCTACCTGCCGCCCAACTCTGCAAGTCAGGCAGGTTGGATGCCTGCCTGCTATCTCCACGATGCAAGCGGCCTGACTTGCCCACCAGCTGCTCCACGACTGCAACCAACCAGTGATGGCACCAACCTAGGTGCAGAGGTCAGGCAGGGTCGCTCAGTTATGACCTCTGTCCTTGGCCTGCTGGCTGGGTGGGATAGCTGCCCGCCGCCTACCTCTGTGTTGTAGGCAGCCTGGCTCACCTGCCAGCTTGCTTTGCGACTGCCGAGATTTTGATATGTTGTATCATTGTTCTCATTTACCGCTAAGAATTTGTAAATATTTTTAGTTGTAATGGATGCAATACCTTTATTTTGTTTATTTAGTTTTTTATGTTGTGCTGGGGTTCAAACTCAGTGCCTCACATGTGCAAGGCAAATCCTCTACCACTGAGCCACAACCTTAGCCCCTAAGAATTTTTTAAATCTTTTCCCTGATGTCTTCTGCTATGTTTGTATCATTCAATAGCATATTATTTAGTTTCCAGGTGTTGGAGTAGCTTCTATTTTTTATTTTATCATTGATTTCTAATTTCATTCCATTATGACCTGATAGAATGCAGGATAGTATCTCTATTTTCTTGTATTTGCTGAGTTGCTTTGTGGCATAACATATGGTCTATTTTAGAGGAGGATCCATGTGCTGCTGAGAAAAAAATGTATTCACTCATCGATGGATGGAATATTCTATATATGTCTTTAATTCTAAATTATTGATTGTATCACTTATTTCTATAGTTTATTTTAGTTTTTGTTTGGAGGATCTATCCAGTAGTGAGAGAGGTGTGTTAAAGTCACCCAGTATTACTATGTTTGATTTATGTAGATGCTCCATTGTTTGGGGCATAAAAATTTATGATTGTTAAGTTTTGTAAGATGTATATTTCCCTTAAGCTGTATGAAATATCCTTCTTTGTCCTTTCTAATTAATTTTGGCTTGAAGTATACTTTATCTGATATGAGGATAGAAATACTTGCATGTTTACATGATCCACGTGAGTGATATGTTTTATCCCATCCTTTCACCGTCAGTCTGTGGATGTCTTTGCCTAGGAAGCGAGTGTCTTGGAGACAGCATATTTTTGGTTCTTGTTATTAAATCCAATCTGCCAGTCTATGTCTTTTTTGTGGGGGTGAGTACCAGGGATTCAACTCAGGGCACTCAACCACTGAGTCATATCCTCTGCCCTATTTTGTATTTTATTTAGAGACAAGGTCTCGTCTCACTGAGTTGCTTAGCATCTTGCTTTTGATGAGGTTGACTTTGAACTTGCAATCCTCCTGCCCCATACTCCTGAGCTTCTGGGATTACAGGCACATGCCACTGTGCCTGGCCATTCTATGTCTTTAGATTGATGAATTAGACCATTAATGTTAAAGATTATTATTGAGATATGATTTGTATTCCTGGTAATTTCAGTTTATTTCTAGTTTTTAATTTGAATTAGTTTCTCCTTTGCTTGACTATTCCTTTATTGTGGTTCCTCCCTTTGCAGGTTTTCACTTTTTTGTTTTTCATTTCATCTTCATGGAATATTTTGTTGTGAATGTTCTGTAGCATAGTCTTTCTAGTTGTGAATACTTTTAACTTTTATTTCATGGAAGGTTTTTATTTCATCTTCAAATCTGAAGCTTAATTTTGCTGGATATAGAATTCTTGGGATGGCATCCATTTTCTTTCAGAGCTTGAAATGTAGTGTTCCAGTACCTCCTAGCTTTGAGTGTCTGGGTTGAGAAATGAACTGAGATCTGAATTGGTTTCTCCCTATACATAATCTGATAGTTTTCTCTCCCAGTCTTTAAAATTCTGTATGTTTGGCATTTTCATTACAATGTGCCCTGGTGTGGGTCTTTTGTAATTGTGTACATTTGGGTTCCTGTGAGCCTCTCATATTGATTTTTCATTTCATTTTTTAGATTTGGGAAATTTTCTGATATTATTTCACTGAGAAGATTGTGCATCCTTTGGTTTGTATCTCTGTGCCTTCACTTATCCTGATAAATCTTAAATTTGGTCTTTTCATGTTATTTCATAATTCTTGGAAGTTCTCTTCATGGTTTCTTATTATCTTCTCTCCATGGTTAACTTTATTTTCAAGATTATATATTTTGTCTTCATTGCCTGAAATTCCATTTTCCAAGTGGTCTAGTCTGTTGGTGATACTTTCCATTGAATTTTTAATTTGGTTTATTGATTCCTTCATTCTGAGGATTTCTGCTTGATTTCTTTTCAGAATCTCTATCTCTTTATTGAAGTGATTTTCACCTCCTTAAATTTATCTCCGATTTCATTTGATACATCATTCTTTATGTCACTGATCAGTTTAACAATTTACATTCTAAACTACCTCTCTGAAATTTCTTTACCGTGTTGACAATGATTTCTATTATTGAAGCATCTTGATTTGTTTGGGGTGCTTTGTTCCCTTGTTTTTTCATGTTGTTTGTGTGTCTGCCCATCTAGCAATGTGGAGCTGAGGCAGTACAGTTTATACCCTGTAGATTTAGAGTGTTCCTGAAAGTTTCTAGTACCTTGCCTTCAAGGGGGAGACAAATAATAAAAGTACCCAATGCAAACAATGTACAACCTTATACCAAATTGTTCCTATTAGGATATTACAGTTCTGTTGCATTAATCAGAAATGATATGTTCAGTTGTTGTTCCCAGTTATACAGTAAGTTTGTAAAAGGGTTTACAATTTAAAATGGTGGGCATAGCAAATGGAAGTGTATAGGATGTAATGTTTATGAGGAAGGAAGAGGGAGGCTAGAAGTAAAAATTTAGAGGGAGAGTGAAAAAGGAATTAATAGAGGTTGACTGTTAGCAGGAGAAAATAGAAAATCCATGGAAACAGATAAGTGAGAGGACAAATATGTATAAGATAAAAATTTTAAAAAGAAAAAAGATAATAAAAAGAAAAAGTAAAAATAAAATAATACACAAAAAACCTGTAATATACTATTCAGACATCCCAGTCCTCAATAAAGTGATGCATGAAAAATAGTTGGTTTCAAAAATGGTGCACATATGAGAGAATAAAAAAAGAAAAAAGGGATCTGGATGAAAAATTTAACAACTGTTTCTGCTAGAGTTCAGAAGTTTCTCAGCTTTCCTTCTTACCAGTTAGGTGATATCTGGAATCTGATGCTAGCTCCACCCTCAGTGTGGTTGGTGTTGCTAGGGTGAGAGTCTTAGTCTTAGAAGTGGAACTCCTGGAGGCAGTGTGTAGGCTTAGGTATGCTCCTGACTCTTCTCTGGGAGTCTATTGGTCTAGAGATTTTAAATTGGCACATCTCCAAGACCCAGCAATTGTTTGTCCATGCTGGAAGACTGCACCTCAGGAATCTCCTTTGGGTTCTACTGGTGTGGTATAGGAGAGCCTGTTCTTAGCTCACTACCTAGCCTGTGGACCCCATGATTCCTGGTCTCTGATTTGGTCTTGGAACTCCATCTTTCCTGTCCCTGCCCTTTTGGATTCCTGGTCAGGTGCTTCTCTCCCAGCTGGTCCTGCAGGCAGCTGGATTGGAGGAGGAGGGGGAAACCAGGTGGGTTTCCTTGACCAGTATTTTCCTGTGTAAACCTCTCTGCATGCTTGATTTTCTCCTGGTCAGGTGGGCACACTCTTCTGTCACACAGCATGGGTTTGCCTGACTCTTTTTTCAGGTCAGACTTGGGTCTGCCAGTAATCAGCTCCCCCAGCTGCTGGCCCCCATGCCATGGCTGCATGGTTCCTTCCACTGTCCTTTGTGCACACCACTAAGAGAGATGGTGCCCTCCCTCCTGTACATGAATACTGTGCAGCATGACTTACTTTTTTTTTTTCAAACAGTGTCTCTGATCTTTAAGTTCTCCGTTCCCTGACACATCTCAGTCTTCCCAAGAATGGGGATTCCTTTAATTCCTTTATTGCTTTGTTGTGTTTACATAGGGATTCTTCTGGTTTGTACTTCCTGCCACTGTTGTAGCTGTGGGACTGGGGATCTTTTCCCCCTTATTTTATTATACAAGATCTCCTGAGTTCCCAATATGTTTTGAGTGTCCAGTATTAAATTCCAGTAAAGTTCCCCCAATTCTTGATCATTTACCCATCTTGTTGAAATGCTGCCTGTCTGCTTTTCTAGGTTAATGCCAGGGATCCACCTGGAAAGTGACCCCTCTATTCCACCATCTTCCCAGTATCTCCACAAGAGCTATTATGAAGCCCCATGCCTTGTGGAGAACTGGTGTGTTTCTTTAATTTGGAAACTGTCTGGATTTTCTCTTTTATCAGCACACATGTGCCTTTTCTAAGAAAAGTGGGATGCAAGAACTGAAATTGGAGGCAGCCCTTTGTTTTTGCTTTCCTGAAGTTAGGGAACACTGCTCATCATGCCCTGAGTATTAACTAAAGTGTCCATAACAAATTAAATGCACTTACGTCTACATTATCCCACTCTGCTTACTATATGTGGCTGTATCTCTCAGACCTGCTCAACTTCTGCACAATGCCTGTTTTTCCTGAATGAGGCTACATGACTGCATTTTATGTAAGCAGAATACATATGACTACAGGTTACCGCTTTAGCTTAGTATAATAAACTATTAAAGAATTAAAGTTTAATTTAGTGTGATGAATAACTAATAACAAGATTTAAAAAGTTATACTGATCACTGACAGAAAGATTAAAATTAGGCCGCAATCATGCTGTGTTTATTTGTGCAAAGAACTTCATGAACTGCAGGGGGAACTGTAGACAGCATTTTGGCTAAACAGTTTTCTAAAGTCAGCTAGCTATAAGTCTGGCTGATGATTCATACTAAGAAACATGTCTTAAATACCAAGAGAGTTGGTAGCGGACTATTTTATCTGTAGGTTCTGTCAGCCTCAAACTGAAAGAAAATTCAATGATATTCTCATATTTTCCCCTTTTAGTTCAATGCCTGTTTAAAGGAATGCAAAAACTGTTGTCTTTTAATGATTGTTACTTATTTAAAACAACACTTTTTAATTGGAGAGTTCTGAAATGATGTATGTAAGGGTATTTTTCACATTTTTATGTAGGCTTAAAACTCTTTTTGTTTGTTACATGATCTTAATGATTAAAAATATATAGCTGTGTGTTTGCACTTTGCACTTTCAGATTATTTGCCCATAACTCTCACCTTAAAACCTCTGTGGTAGTTGTTGTCTGTGCACAAACCCCAACATAAGGTGGTACATTCTCTATTCATTGAAAGTTATTTTAACTTTTTCACTTTTTTAAGGGATTGAGGAGGAGGAGTTTTTTAAAAATAAAGATCCTAATTGTGATATCTGAAGTGTGGGAATCAGATTTTGTTGTGAGAATAAATGTTATAGATCAAATAGACACATTACAAGATATCCTTGATTTCTCCACTGCTTAGAAAACACTGAAAATACAAATGTATGTAATCTTGGGTCTCTCTTAGCATCTAGTACAGCTGCTTTAATGACCTTGGCCCACTTAACTATGATTGAATGAATAATTCTAGATATGAGGAATGATACAGAGGGAGAACGATCAAATTGGAAATAAAAGTAAAATATCTGTATTGTAAAGCCCCAAATGTACAAAGTATGCACTACAAGCTTAGTGGCTTTAAAGAGGTTGAAACCTCAGCAGCTAAGTAATATCGTGTCTTAATGTCTGCATTAGGCCCTCATCAAATTGAATTTTGGTCACACTATATTTGAAGACCTGACAGTAGACTCTGGAATGGAATAGTTATCAGATAGACAAGGTCCCTGCCCCTCATACTCCTGTCCCCCAGGCTGAAGTCAGTACTTTCTTAGGTAAATTTTACCTTCTGCTCCTTTATTTTCTTCCCTAGAGGTAGCAAGCAAGGGAGACATTGTGGTGTGACTTGATCAACTAGGACCTTCAAATAACTTAGGTATATTTTCTTCCCCTTTCTATTTCCAGTTAAACTTATATAGATGTTTCTCAACTTACAGTGGAGTTAATTAACTCCCAATAAACTAATATAGTAAGTAAAAGTTCATTTGATATATCTCATCTACAGAACATCAGAAATTTGCAACACCGTACACTGTTGAGTATCTTGAGTCTCAGGAGGTAATCACATGTCTAACTGGGAGCTGTGACTTGCTGCTCCTGCTCAGCATTGCAAGAGAGTATTAGAATGCACATTGTTAGTCTGGAAAAAAATCAAAATTCAAAATTCAAAATCTGCTTTCTGCTGAATATGTATCATTTTCATACCATTGTAAAGTAGAAAAATGATGTGTCAAACAATCATAATTTGGTTATCATTTTTATTTATATAACTGCCACAGTATTAAGTCATTGTTATAGTTGAGGACTTTTGGTAGAGCTCATTAGTAACTTGGATAGTTTATTGGTTTATTTATAAAAACATTTTTTCCTGATTGTAAATTGATTATGTGGTTATACAGCACTGGAAAATACAGAAAAGCAAACACACAAAAAGTACTTATGATTCCAATACCTCAGAAATAGCACTTGTTAACATGGTGGTATATAACTTTCTTTCTGTTTTTCTTATGTATATATGTTACATGTAGAAAATATGTTTAATCTCTTCTTTCTTTGTTTTGGGAGTTGGGGGTACTGGGAATTGAACCTAGGATCAATTTAATTTTATTTTAAATTTTGAGACAGAATCTTGCTAAACTTCTGAGGTTCTTTCCAAGTTGCTGAGGTTGACTTGAACTTGTGATCCTCTTGCCTCAGCCTCCAAAGTTACTGGGCTTATAGGCATGAGTCACTATGCCCAGCCCGTAATCTCTTTTCTAACTAAAATTAATTAATTGAACACATATTTGTAAATTGTGCACTACTGCATTTAACAATGAATTGCTATGTGTGTTTTAAACCTATTTTTGTAAATACATGATGCGCATTCTTCCACATCACACACTATTTATAACCTGTTTTTAGATATATTGGAGACTTGACAATCGTGGTTCACAGTGGTTAAGGGAATGTGTCATTTGAAAACAACAGGGAAAAGAATTGGGCTCCTAGGAGACCTGGTGTGAGCTTGAATGGTCACCATATGTTATTGTGCTCTGGGCTTGTTCAGCAGATCCCATCTTGTTTCTATTAAGTATGATGGAAGCTCCTGGAAAGACTATCAAACAATAGTAGAAAGCAAGAGGAGCACATGGGAGGTGTAACTGAAAATTTATCTCCAAATCATACAATGAATTAATACTGTGATGAAAAGAATGATTGGATCCTTTGGCTAATCTTGGAATATTTATAAAGAAAATATATTAGAATGTTGAATTGCATATTCAAATCTAATTTTGCCAATAATTTTCCAGAAATGAAGTTTCTAATAATTTAATATTTTAAAAATTTAGTAGAAAAGTAAAAATTGTATATATGATAGGTAACCTGATGTTTTCATATAACTATACATTGTAGAATGGATAAATTAAGTGAATTAACATGCATTACCTCACATTTATTTTTTTGTTTGGTAAGAACACTTAAAGTATACTTTCTTGGCAATTTTAAAGTATACACATTGTTATTAATTATAATTACATGTTATACAATGGATCTTGAATTTACTCCTATATAAATGAAATTTTGAATCTTTTGACCAACATGTCCACAATTCCCACCCCTACCTGCCCCAATCACCATTCTATTCTCTGTTTCTATAAGTTTGTATTACTTTTAAGATACCACTTATCAGTGAGATCATGCATTATTTGTCTTTCTCTTCCTGGTTTAGTTCACTTAACATAATGACCAGCAGGTTTATTCACCTTTTCACAAATGACAGGCTTTCCTTCTTTTTAAAGACTAAACAATATTCCATTGCATATGTACACCATATTTTCTTTATCCATTCATCTGTTGATGGACACTTAGGTTGACTTCATATCTTGGCTATTGTGAATAATGCTGCAATGAATATGGGAATACAAATATCTCCTTGACATACTGATTCCATTACCTTTGGAAACAGACTCAGTAGTGGGATTGCTGGATCACCAATTAATTCTAATTCTTATATATTTTTCTCTAAGCATTTCTTGCTTTTTTTTTTTGCCCCCAGTCTCTAATCTTTTTATCTCTAACTGATCCCTGCTGTTATGGTAGGGATATGAGGTGCCCCCCAAAAACTCACATGTGAGACAATGCAAGAGGGTTCAGAGGGGAAATGATTGGTTTGTAGCCTTAACCTAATCAGTTAATTAATCCCTGATGGATTTAACTGAAGGCAGGTGGGGTATGACTGGAGGAAGTGGTTCACTAGGGGCATGGCTATGGGGTGTATATTTTATATTTGGAGAGTGGAGTCTCCTTCTCTGCTCTCTGATCATCATGTGAGCTGCTTCCCTCTGCCACACTCTTCCACCATCTTAAGCCTCACCTCTAACCTTGAGGAATTGAGTCTGCTGTCTCTGGATTGAGACCTTGGAAACTGTGAGCCCCCAAATAAACTATTCCTCCTCTACAATTGTGCTGGTCAGGTCTTTTAGTTGCAGCAGTGAAAAAGCAGACTAAAACACCTTTTATGCATCCGTTACAGTGCCCTTCATTACTACACTTGGAATGCATTTCTGAAGATACAAATGGATTTAGAATGCAAAGTAAGTCTCCCTCATCTCTGTCTTCATATAATTCCTCTTTCCATAGGTAATTCTGTGTAGTTTATTGTGAAGCCTTTCAGAGATATTCTATCTTTACACAAGACATATGTATCTGTCTTAGTTAAATCCACATCATAGTATAAAATATACGCTGTTGTTTAATCCACATTGTAATATAAAATATACTGTTGTTTTAACTTGCTTTATCATATTTTAGGGATTATTCTGTACTAGTGTAGTCCTCATTTTTAATAGAAGCATAGTAGTTTGTATGGATGTACCAAATTTGCTTAACTTGTCCGAATTTATTGTTCTATTATCAAATTTCTATTAAAAGTACCCCTGTAAGAATATCTTTTGTATGACACTTTAAAACATGTAGGGTATAGTCTTAAATAATACCATTAACATTTTACATATTTTCTCTATCATCTGTCTTATCTATTCATCCATCCATCATTTAGCCATTCACATGATGGTTATTTTAAAGTCCAGATCTGATATTAGGATCTCCTCCTCCTTCCCCCACTTTTGGTCAGTATTTCCTGTTGTTTTGGTTTTTACTCATAGTGTCTTTCTTTCTTATGTGCCTGGTTATTTTTTATCATATGCCTGACATCATATTTGTCTAGTTCCAGAAATAATTTGAGACATAGAATGATGCTAACTTCTTCCATAGAAGATTTATTTATGCCAAATGCCAGTGGGTACTAGTGACTTATGGTTTACCACAATCTAATTTTAGGGATTGAATCAATTTGAAACTGTGAAGGTTTATTTAGTTTAGGTTTACCTTTACATCTAGAATATCTTCCTTGGTCTGAAAAAACAAAAATTAAGAGTATTCATCAGTCCTCCTTTCCCTCCAGGCTCTGTAGTTTAGCTTCTCTCCCTAGAATAGTACTGTCAAAGCTTTGCTTGGCTTCTCAGCTGCCCCTTTCAGAATAATTAAATACTTCTAGAAGGCAACCACTCTCAAAACAGGAAAAGCTCAACTCTGAGTGAGGTTGCCAGCTCCTAGACAACTTTATTGAAAATAGAACTCTTTTTTAAAATTTATTTTTATTTTTATTGGTTCTTTTAAATTATACATGACAATAGAATTCACTTTGACATAATTACAAAAGCATGGAATATAATTTGTTCTAATTCAGTCTCCAATATTTCCCCTTCCCCTCTCCTTCTCCCTTCCCTGTTCACTTCCTTCTACTCTACTGATCTTTCTTCTATTTATTTACATTTTTTTAAAATTAGTGTCTTGTGGATATTCATGATGGTGAGATTCACTGTGGTATATTCATATATGTACATGGGAAAGTTAGGTCAGAATCATTTCACTCTCTTTGCCTATCCCATCCCTGCTTCCCTTGTTTTCCCTTCATTCCCCTTTGTCTACTCCACTAATCTTTCTTCTATTATTTTTTATCCCCCCACCCTTATTTTGGATTAGCTTCTGCATATCAGAGAAAATATTAACCCTTTGACTTTTTGGGATTGGCTTATTTCACTTAGCATTATAGTCTGTAGTTCTATCTGAATGACATAATTTCATTCTTCTTTATGACTGAGTAATACTCCATTGTGTATATATACAACAATTTCTTTATTCATTCATCTGTTAAAGGGCACCTAGGTTGGTTCCATATTTTGGCTATTGTGAATTGTGTTGCTATAAACATTGATGTGACTGCATCTTGTTGAATGCTGATTTTAAGTCCTTTGGGTATAAACCAAGGTGTGGGATAACTGGGTCAAATGGTGGTTCCATTCCAAGTTTTTTAAGGAGTCTCCATACTGCTTTCTATAGGGGTTTCACCAATTTGCAGTCCCACCAGCAATGTATGAGTGTTCCTTTTCTCCCAAATCCTCATCAACAGTTTTTTTTTGCTTGTTTCTTAATCATTGCCATTCTGACTGGAGTGAGATGAAATCTCAATGTAATTTTAATTTGCATCTCTCTAATTGCTAGAGATTTGAACATTTTTTCATATATTTGTTGACTGTATTTCTTCTTTTGAGAAGTGTCTAATTCCTTTGCCCATTTATTAATTGGTTATTTATTAGTGTTATGGTTTTTGTATATCCTGGATATTAATGCCCTATCTGAGAAGCAGATGGCCAAGATTTTCTCCTATTTTCTTCACTCTCTTGATTGTTTCCTTTGCTGTGAAGAAGATTTTTAATTGGGTGCCATCCCATTTATTGTTTTTGATTTTGCTTCTTGTGCTTTAGGAGTTAAGGAAGTCAGGTCCTGAGCCAATATGTTGGAGTATTGGGCCTACATTTTCTTCTAGTAGATGCAGGGTCTCTGTTCTAATGCCTAGGTTCTTGATCCACTTTGAGTTGAGTTTTGTGCAGGGTGAGAGATAGGGGTTAAATTTCTTTTTTTTTTTTTATTGTAAACAAATGGGATACATGTTGTTTCTCTGTCTGTACATGGCGTAAAGGCATACCATTTGTGTAATCATAAATTTACATAGGGTAATGTTGTTTGATTCATTCTGCCATTTTTTCCCTTCCCCCCCTCCCCTCCCACCCTTCCCCTCCATCTATACAGTCCTTCCTTCCTCCAAGGGGTTAAATTTCATTTCATTCATTTCCAGTTTTCCTAGCACCGTTTGTTAAAAAGTCTATCTTTTCTCCATCATGTGTTTTTGACACCTTTGACTAGTATCAGATAACTTTAAGTAGAGCTTAATACATTTAGTCATATGACAGATATTTTTGGTCTTTGCTTTAACTTTGTATTTTAGGTGCTAATATCTGTGTTTATTGCTTTAATTTTTTTTGCCATATGGTTGGTATGTTTCCTTTGGTTTATTTTTATTTTTGTTTTTTTTTTTACATAATCTCTTTTTAGCTATAAATTTATATATATATATTTTTTACCTGAGACTTAAGAGATAGTTTCTTTATCTGTAAATACTATATTTCACTGGGTTCTTGTAAGAATTGATTAAAATAATCTGTTAATCATTTATTATACTGCCTGGCATATGGTAAGCCTATTATAAATATTGGCTCTAGGGCTTCTGGATGAATGAGTGATGAAGCCATAAAGCAGAAAGAAAAGCAGATTTAAAGGAGAAGGAAGATTAAAGCTTTTCTTCATCTCCTGTGGTTGGTAGGGTCTTTCCAACCTGGTGTGTTCTTTTTGTCTGTAGCACTCTCAGCCCCTGCCATTTTCTCAATGCTCACGTCCCAGGTCTTGACTTGATCCTCCCAGCAAACACACATCATGATATAACTGGAAAACCTGAGGCTAAGGTATTCCTCTGAAATATATTTGGCAAGATAATTAATTGACATAAGTTTTTGTTCTTTCTACTATCCCCAGAAGCTATTATGTTCTGATTCTGGGCTTCCTAATTTCAGAGTGTTGTAAATAGTCTTTGTATGGTAGGCCTGAAAAAGAATAGGGATAAAATGAGAGTTTCTTGGTCCATGGAATAAAATTCCACCACCTAGGTTTTTATTTTGAATATTAGGGATATTGGGAAAAGGGTAGTAATGGCACCATGAAGGGGTGGGATTTTGGGGGGGGGGAAGTAGAAGAAACAGCAGAAGTGGGATTAACTTTCAGAAATGGGGCCAATGTAGGTGACTGCTTTATGAGTGGTTGAAACCTGCCCCTTGCCTTTGTAGTGAAATCTTAAGATGGTGAATTGAGTTGGCTGTGTTGATGCTATGGACAGTGAGCATTTACAAATGTCATAGAAACTAACTTAAAGGATTCTTGTCACAGAATGGTGTGTCCCATTTTTGAATGTACTAGTGAGCTCAGGCAATGAACCACTCATATATGAGCATGATGGCCTGAGGATTGGAAGAAGAGATTTACCCTGTTTTCATTGTAACACCCTGTCCCCCAGTTTGGGGATGCCATTGAGTGGGAGAAAGTAGTCTCCTAGTTGCGAATTAAAATAACTCGATACCTCTAGCTGGTAGGGGAAGAGCCATATATTTTTTTCCAAATATCCACTCAGCATGACTTCTTTTACTCTTGAAAGTTGTAAAACCAATTCGTATCTCTTTTTGTTCCTCAAAACTTATTGTTATCATCCAGGTGTACTTTTGTCTCCCTCAAATTAATCTAAATAATAATACTAAAAAAAAAAAAGACTTGGACAGTGAATTTAGGATAGCTCTTTTATCCCCTGACTTCCTTTGTTAGCAACTGTAACAGTTTAGGGAACTTCAAAAGAATACACAGGAACAAAGGAGAAAACTGACAGTGATGTTCTGAGGTGGAGTAGACCAGGAGGAAGAGTGAAACTTTGGTGGAGGCAACAGGTAGTAGCAATTGAAGGGGAATCAGAACAATCCCAGAGCTGGTGGAAGAAAAGAAAGATGGTGCACAGGCTAGATCAAGGAGTATGGCCGAAGTGTATGCTGGCAGGAGACTTCTGACCTAACCTCATAGATGCTGTTCCACACCTTTACACCTCAGACCCACTCTCCATCTTCACCAGTTGAGAGAATACTATGCTGGCACCCTATGTGTTTGTTAGCCTTCCATTGTTGTGAAAAAATATCTGAGAAAATCAACTTATAAAGAGAAAATGTTTATTTTGGCTTGTAGTTTCAGTCCAGGTTTGCTTGGCCCTGTTGCTTTGGGCCTGTGGCAGCACAGTGTATCATGATAGGAGCACATGGTGGAGGAAGCCTGTTCACCTCATGGCAGCAGGGAAGCAAAGAGAGAGAAGAGACTAACATCTCCAAACCCCCTCAAGGGCACACCCCTGGTGATTCAACTTCCTTCCACTAGGCTTGATCTCCCAAAGTTTCCACCACCTCTCAATAGTACCACAGGCTGGCGACCAAGTCTTATCACCAGCTTGTGGGAATTTGCAAGACAAAGTGAGGAAAATAATACAGTTGGAATTTTTAAGGAATTTTCTCATGGAAGCATTATCATACATTGTTCTACAATATTATTTAGCACAGATGTATTTTGTTCCTATTAAACTATTAGCACAATTATGTAAAGTGGGTTAATTAAACTTTTATGACCTTTCCTAAAAATCTAACCAATGTGTATAACATTGTTTCCATGGTAAAATGCTTTTAAAATCCCACAATAGGCCGGCTAAAGAAACTTTGAGAATGCAATCTGTTTGTAAGTTGGATTGGCCTGGTTGAGTTAAAGAGGCCCACCCTGTTCTTTAACTTTAATATCTGCCCCTATACAAAAAAGGCAGT
The DNA here is from genome assembly GCF_902686445.1 of Sciurus carolinensis. Classification (NCBI taxonomy): domain Eukaryota; kingdom Metazoa; phylum Chordata; class Mammalia; order Rodentia; family Sciuridae; genus Sciurus; species Sciurus carolinensis. The sequence goes on from NC_062220.1 coordinate 50,371,769, forward strand.
CTTTTATAGTGACAGACAGGATGAACCACACACTCTGAGTTTAAATAAAGTAAAGATTAGCTTCTTGAAGGAGCGCCTGACTGATTTAAGACAGGCCATATTTAATGAAATAAGGCACTAAATGGACCTACTTTAAATGAGGCAGTTTGTATAAAGTTCTCTACTATTATCAAACCATCTGTGTTTACTTTTGTGTGAAAGCAAAAGTTTCAGTCTTATTTTGAATAAAAAATGGCATTGCTCAGTGTGATAAGGGGTGTGTGAAAAGTAAAGAATAAATAAAAATGTGGGTTATTTTTTACTGGTTGCCATTTTCAGTGGAGAATAAATGAAAGGTAAAGAGGAGGTGGTTGACAGGTTAGTCATGTTTTATGTAATACTTGTTTTTCTTCTACATGAACACATTATACCATCCATCAGGATAAATTAATATGTCTTGGGCCTTTAAAAACTGTAAAAAAATAATTTTAATGGTTCCAATAACAGCTCCAGATGAATGCTGGAAAACAGATATTCCAAACTGTCAAATAGCATATGTATTGCTTGGCTCTGTTGTAACTGCAAGTAAATGCTGCTTTTGTATGAAGTTTCCTTGACTGCCAATGGAAGAACTGTAACACATTTATTGCGAACAGAATTGGAATGGGAATGAGACATGTTACAACAGAATGGCAACCAACTCCTTCTTGCCAGTTGGACTGAATTAAAATAATAAATCATTAGGACAATAAAAGGTCTTGGTTAAAAGGAAGAATCATTTAAAAGAATTTACAAAAATGGCAGGATCATACATATGTTGCTTATGATACAGAAATTAAAAAAATGTTTTTCTTATCATGAGATACTGTTAGATTCCAGTGTAAGTGTGTATATTAAATGGGAAAAATATCACATAAGCTTCAAAGGTGAATTTAACTGTGGTATGGAAGGTAACTGAAAATCAGTGTTTATAACAAAGGCCAGTTCCAAGTGCTGTTTTTTGCAGGTAAGGGGCTTCAGGGTGCTGTCCCATGTTTGAAAGGTGACTCATGCCATTATTTATTGCAGTTAATTGCTAATGTTTGTGAAGAGCACAGTATGTTGCACAACAGGACTGAGTAATCCTTGATGACCTTTTGTGCTATCAAAGCTTTATCAATTAGAAGCTCCTGATTGTAAATTCAGAGGACGCCCAGTGAGTGCCATCAAAAAGAAAGATTATACTTGACTTCTTATGCAATCTGATTTTTTTTTTTTTTTTTTTTGGCTCTTCTTCATTTAAATTGAGTCCTCTCTAGGGCACTGCTTCCAGATCCACAAAATTAAGCACATTCAAATGTTTTTAAATTTCAAGGAGTGGTTTTTACAAGCAATACCAGGGAGTTTGGAAAAACGGTAGTTATATTTTCCTGATAAACTCCTTTTTTCCTTTAGGTCCTCATGCTGGCTTGTTAAATTCCTGGTCACTTTTTTCCCATCCACTTTGTTCTGTTGATATTGGGCCTGCATGGCATTTTGAAAACTTTGCTAAATGTTTCAAAATAATACCTAAATGTTTCAAAATTAAATACCTTATTTATTACCTTATTTAATTGTTAAATTAAATACCTTATTTCTCACTGAGTTGGTCTTAAAATATTTGTTCATTTTTATTCACTGATCCTCAGAAAGGATTTTTCAGTTTTCTTTTTCATTTTGCTTCTTCTATGACAATGTCTAATATATCCTTTTTAAAATTCTTTATTCTCATGTCTTCCATGACACTATAATGTCCTGAATTTTTTTATTTTGTCCTTTTTTTCAAACTGATTTTTTACATATTCTTTTTTATATTATCTAATTTGGTCCATTACCCAGGACTAAGAACTCAGCTTTCTTTACTTCCTCTAATCTCTTGGCAAACTAACCTACTCCTAAGTGTTTTCCAAGCCCCAGGTCCACATTTCAAACTGTTGTCAAACATCCTTACTATCTTCATCAAGTACATCAAAATCATACTTATGATTTTCCCCAAGCAATATATAGGATCTCAAATTAGTATCTGAATTATTCCCCTAAATCTTCTTGCCACTTTCATTCTAGGGATTACTGCTACTGAGTTCTCATGATAGCACTAAATTGTAGTTCTGCTTCCTCCCACCTCCTGCCATCATGGTCTAGTCTACAAGACAGCAGTGTTGCTATGGTTGCTACTTATAATCAGGTCAGGGTCAGTTGAGGTATATGGACCAATGGGGTAGTCATGGAATCTGTGGATCAGTGAGGTAGTTATTCTGTTCTTAAGTGGACTCATGCATTTGTGGTTAGCAATGGGTTGGCTCGTTGGTTCTGCTGACCTTGACTGGCTTTGCTCATGTTTTTATGTCTGCCGGATATAGGTTGGTCTTTAATCCTCAAAAGGTAGCTCAGGTTTGTTCTCTTGGCAGAGACAGGGCTTTGAGGTTTTAAGCCTCTTGTAACTCACCTGAACTGTAGTAGAAGGCCTGCTGGTCCATTAAAGGCATTAGAAAACTTTGTGTGGGAATGAACCCATAATAAGAGTTGGTAAAGGATGGCAGGACAGATCTTTAGAAGAGAGATCCAGCTGCAGAGAACAACTCCAGAATGGCAGCTTCCAGTGGAGGAAGCAGAGCAAGTTAGGAGTCTGTATGCAGAAGTGGTAGCCAAGGTGGATTTTGTGTATCAGTATCACAATTAATGGTCTTTTTTACCCACAGCCATCAGTGAGTGTGGCTTTAAAGTTTTTTTCCATTTGAAATGGAGCCTATTTCCCTACTCCTTGAATCTAGGCATGCTTTCTGACTTTCTTTGGCCAATAGAATGTAGGAAAAACTGCAGAATTTTGGCACTCAATCTTCAAAGTCTCTGTGGTTGTCCTTTTCTCTATTACTGTAGATGGGTAAATTGATTTTGCTGAATATTAAGTGGTCAATTATGATGGAATGCTCACCCATTTGAGCATTCCTGAATTAACAATGTTCTGGGGAAAAAAAAGTAGTTATCCTGAACTCATTATCGGAAACCATTTTTCTTAAAAAAAAAAAAAAAAACAAAAAAAACCCACCCCAGATTGAATTGTTTGGTCATATTGGTGCCACCTTAACTCCTTACAATTTGGATCTCTTTCATTTCTTCAATTAAGTCATGGTTTTCCTACCTTAGGGCCTATAAATGTCCTACTCCTTGCCTGGTTTCTTATCATCCTTTATATTTCCTACTTAATAGGAAAGTGCTATCTCTTCAGTAATGTCCCCACCTCTATCTAGAGTTGGTTTCATTGTTTTCTTTTTATTTTTCTACTTTCAGTTCATTTTAAAGGACTTTTTATTACCATAATTAAAAATTATTTTGTTTACTTTCCCCTTATTTTTTTCTGTCTAGTTAAAGAGAATCTTGAGGCTTTTATTGTCCTAATGACTATCATTGTGTCTGGCATATATTAGGGACTCAAGAAATATTTGTTGAATTAATCAATAACTTGGAGGAAATTATGTTGGGAGACAGGGTAGGGGATCAAACTGGGTCTGGGCATGGTCAGAGCTCACATGGCCAGGCTGCCTGAAAACCTCAGGACTAGTGGCCAATAGTCAAACCAAAGTGGCCAGACAGGAATGACAGATGGGATGCTCATATGCAGATGTCTTAAGTATCCTACTTGGTGCTTCTCTAAGTTGTTATTGGTCCTTAATCAGCGTCTTGGGGAATAGGCTAGAAAGCCTGGAAAGGTCTAGGCATGTTCTTACACATTTCCCTTTCATCTAGGGAAAGAAGGGATATGAGTTTAGGACATGGGTTTAGTTCATTTATTTTAGTTCTAAGGAACAGAAACTTTCAAATTACCTCAAATAATGAGGTAGAAGGTAAATAAATCAGGAATCTCCAGCAAGTGGGCAGTCCTCACAGAAGTCTGGGAGAAGTTAAGACTCATGGGAAAGCAGTCTTACCAAAGTTGAACAAAATCCCAGGTGGTTCTTTGGACTTCAGCACCAGGAGTTCATAGATCTTTAGACTATATCTCTGCCTTTAATGAAACTTAGCAACCTTTGGTGACCATTGCTTTGCTATATCCCTTTTTCCACTTCCAGCTATCTTCTCACTCAAAAGTTCTTTAATCTGAGTAGGAATCATCCATGGAGCTTTAAAAAGTACATATGCTTAGTTCCATCTCTTAAATTCTCACTTAGAATATATACTCAATGAAGTTAAGGATTTTTTTTAAAGTTCCCACTGTTTTGCTAACCTCTGTTTCTACCACTCTTCCTGTCTTGCACTTCATTCAAGCCAGAGGAACCACCTTGCTAATCTTTCACCACACTAAACATCACATGGACTTTGTAGCTGCTGTTCTTTGCTGGGATGCCCACTTCCCGAAGACCTGCCTGGTTGTTATTCACACGATCTAGTTCTCCTTACAGATGTCATCAGAGTGTCCTTTTTGACAATCCTACTTAATAAATAGTATCTCCTTCTTGTATCCTGCCTTTTTTTCCCTGTATACAGAAACATGTATTTTATTTTTTAAACTCTGTATGCCCTCATTAGGTTATAAGTCTCATTAAATTTGATGTGGTTTTCCCCAAAAGTTTATGTACTGTAGATTGATGACTAGAATAGGCCAGGGCCCAGTTGACTGAGTTTTTAAGAACCTTCTCAAATTATGCAGGTGTATGGTCAGGTTGATAACCCTCATAGTACATCTGGTTTCTTTTACATACCTCATAGATTCATCTTTAGAACATCATGTTCCTAATGGCTTCTGCTCTATTTTATGGTCATTTTCTCTGTATTGTTTTAATTTTATATCTCTGTTATCTACCTATTATTTGTATTTTACAATTCAAGTCCCCAGTAACTTGGCTCTGAGAGGCCTAGCTTGCCTCTGTTTGAACAGAGTTTTCATCAGAGTTCTATATAGTTAGATGGTCAGATTGGGTTTTGGATGGCCTTGCTTCTTTCTAGCCCAATAATATTTAGCCAAGAAGGAGAGGAACAGAAAGGATATAACCACATGATACAAAATATGGTGGCTAAACAGATTGTGAGTATGGTAGATAATGTGATTGGTTTGTCAAGAACAGAAGACTTAGATGTGCCTCCATCTTTTTACTAATTATAATCAAGTGATTAAATATTTTTGAAGTGCCTTACATGTCAGGCATGGGAAACAAAATAGCAAGCAAAAGAAACATGTAACCTTTATTATTTGATCTTATTCTGTAGTAGAATGGCAATTACTAAAGTAATTAGAATGCAGTGTGATATTTAAAAAGTGAATAAATTGAACCCCATCAAAAATTTTTGTTCTTTAAAAGACAAGAAAATGAAAAGGTAAGCCTTGGACTTTGATAAAATATTTTAAAATACATTTAATAACGACTTGTGTCAGAATGTATAGAGAAACTTATAACTCAATAATAAAAAGTCAAAGAATCCTGTATAAAAGTTGGGAAAAAGATTTGAGCAGGTACTTCACTAAAGAAGATATATGAGTGGCAAATCAATATGAAAAGATGTTAAACATCATTAGGCATTATGGAAATGCAAATTAAAGGTACAGCGTGATATCATTTCACATATACTTGAATGGCTAAAATTAAAATGATTCACCACACTGAGGATAATCAAGGAAGGTAGAGCAACTAGAACTCTCATATATTGGTGGAAATGCAAAATGAAACAGCCACTTTGGAAAACAACTTGGCAGTTTCTTATAAAGGTAAGCACAGTTAACATATAAAACTTACCATGTGACCCAGCAATATACTTAGAGGTCTTTACCCTAGGAAAATGAAAATAAAAGTCCTTATAAAGATTCATAAGCAAATGGTCATAGCAAGTTTGTTCCTCAGAGTTCCAAACTGAAAATAGTTTAGAAACAACAGGTGAATGCATAAATAAACTATTACATTCATACAATGGAGTACTAGACAACAGTTTTACAAGAAGGAATGAATTACTGTTAAATGCAATATCATGGATGAATTTCAAAAGCATTATGTTGTATGAAAGAAACTACACACAAATGACTATCTGTGTATTGTATGATTCCATTTATATAATGTTCTGGAAAAGTCAAAACTATAGTGATAGAAGATCAGTGATTAATCTGAAACCAGAGGTGTGGGGTGAAGATAGATTTGAAAGAAGCACAATAGAAACTTGTGGACTGATAGAAATAATCTATATATTGATTGCGTTGGTTGTTAAACAACTTATACATTTGTCAAAATATATTAAATTATACACTTAAGTCAGAGAATTCTGTTGTATATAAATTATATCTAAAATCTGATTTTAAAAAATGAAGAAAAATTAAATGAGATACATGCTTAGATTGGAAGAAGTTTTGTACTCAAACACTACAATATAGGGTCACCTCACAAATCAGGGGATCTGAGGAGACTTTTCATGGAATGTACCATTTAATCTTAGCATGAGTAGAAATAGGCCAAGTGTACATGGCTAGGTGGAAGGGAAGAGGATTTTTTCAGAGTCAGCAGCATTATACAGAGTCTCAGAGGCAAGAGAGAAAAAGAAACTTTGGAGGTGCTGGGGAAGGAAGATGAAGGAAAAATGGGAGTGGAGAGGTAGAACAAGATAAAGGGCTTTCTATGTTAAGTTTGACTTTATCAATGAGTAACTGAAAGGTTTTAAGCTCATCGTGGAGTTACATGATGATACTTCTGATTTATAAGAATGTATCTGGCTGCTGTGTGGAGAATGGTTGCATGTAAACACCCTTCCAAAGAGGGCATCATGTGATAGTGCCAATCATTAGGGGTCTTTCAGGATGGATGGAGAGAGCTGGGTGGATTTCAGAAGTGTTTAGGGGGTGGAATTTCCCATAAGAGTTGAGGGGAAAGGAGGAATCAAGAATGACTTTAGGTTTCTAGCTTGATAACTGGGTGAATAATGGTGCCATTCCCTGAAATAAAGAATGAAGTAGCAAGAAAAGGCTTGGGGCAAAGCAGTGACTTTAGTTTTGTACATACTGGTTTTAAGGTGCCTGAGAAGCACTCGTATTGTGTTCATCTTCACTCACATGTTGCTTAGAAGACAGGTATAGGTTGCAGAAACAGATTTGCATCATCAGCACATAGGTGGTAATTGAAACCATGGAATTGATAACTGAGGAGGTGGATGAGTAGGGTGCAGAGAGTACAGGTCTACCATAGAGCTCTGAGAAATTCCAATGTTCAAGGGTGAGGTAGGAGGAAAATTAGGAGAGAGATTATGGAATCCACTAGAAGAAATGTGTGGTCAACCAAATCAAAAGGAATTGCTTCATTGAAAAATAGGATTATGTTTAAGATTCTTGATTTTATGTGTTGTGAAATTTTGGGAAGTACTTTTACTGTAAAAGATGAATCACCTTAAAAGGAAAAGAAAGTTAATAGTTTGATAGCTTGTGGAAAAGACAGTGCATTTCCTACCTACATGGAAGGACTCACAATTTTGTATCATTTCATCTTATTATTCCCCCTTTAGATTTATTTTTCTTCCTCATTAGAGACTTTCAGAACACTAAACATTAAAGAGCGTCTAAAAATCCACTTATAAACGTTCTGGGTGGAGAAACTTAACACTAGATAGTCTCTTATTTACCAAGCTATGAGCAAGAACATGCTTTTTGCAATGCTTGCTTAGTAAGGACTATCCACCCTAATTCCCCTTTCCCTTTGGTCTCTTTCATTCTCTAAATGAGTGTGACTAAACTTGAAGAGATCAATGGGAAAAGGTTTTTGATCCCCCTTCTTCAAGCAAAAAGGGTTTGTCAAACAGGTAAGGATCAGTCACTGCTATACAGAGAATTTTCTTAAAACTTAAGTCTCGGTTGCTTTCAGTGATCATACTACCATGGGCATCTTTAGTGGTCTAGGACAGTATTCTGGAACAAAAGTCTCCATTTCTCCAGACGCTCTCTCTCCCTTTCCTTCCTACTCTTTCCTCTTCCTATTTGCCTTCTTTCCAAAAAAGGAAGATTTAGAGAACTTTCGAAGAGTCAGAGACTTACATTAGAATTATGAAGGATGTAATAGGATAATATTTTTAAGGAACCTATTGAAGGTCATGGTTACATGGACTCAGATATAGGCCTTAGAAATGACTGTGGGACCCTTACTACATCATGGTTCTAATCAGTTGCAATTTATATTGTAACTTCTCTGGCTCAGGTGAGAGGGAAGGGAGAACTCTATCTGAGCCACTTATCAATTGTCTCTCAGCTCCAGCTGTACTTTTTAATATCTGCTCTGGAATTATGGATTAGACTCACTAGGTGTTTCTCTGTCACAGGGAGAACAATGTTAAGCTTTGTCTGCAGAGATGGTGGAGAGAAGGAATTCCAGGAGGACAGGGTCTTCTCTTCCTAGTTCTATGTGCTACATTTTGCTTTTCCTTGTTCCTGCTGTAGAGTCTGTCATTGGTGTTTGTGCAGGGCCATTCACTGGTGCTCTGCCTCAGATATGCTCCAGAATGCACAGTTCCTTGGTGACTGCACACCTGTCCTGGACCTGGTGGTTGCCTTGCTACAATCCTCTCAATGTGGATACGGGAATGTTCCAGATCTCATGCTGGCACAGTGGTGCCTGAATTTCTTCTGTGAATCTGTCCTTTAGCCTTGTCTTAAATGTACTCCAGAAGTTGTTTCCTGTAACTTTGCTGCTGTGGATACCCTATGTTTCAGGCCTCATACTAGGCCTGAAAGAGGAAGTGCCCCAACTCTGTGTGTGCCCACCTACCAGCTTTGGTTTTCCTGCTCCCTAGAGTTTTATCTCTTGGTAGAGATTTCTTTTCTTTTCCTTCTTTTTATTTTTCTGTCTTGCTCTCTGGTCACTTTAGACCAACTCTGGCCTAGGCAACCCAACAAATGTCTCCACTCACCAGTTTGCTGCAACCGTACCTTTTCCAATGAGGTCTTTATTCTATCCTGTCTTGGGGAGGAGGCCCTTCTAGGTTGCTTCTTTTTGATTCGCCATCAAACATACAGTTTCCGTTAGACTACTTTTACATGTTTATATTTACTACTTTATCATAGAAGATTTTATACTAATCTTCCCCTATTGAAATTACTGTCTGCTTTCTGGATTCCCTATAAACCCAAACAGATATATTGCCCTTTCCTTAATCTATTATATATAACCTCTGCTGGATTAATCTAATTAGCTCTGATTTAAAACACCAACAAAAAATCTCACCCCAAACAAACTATTACCACCCTAGAATGATTATACATTCCCTGACATTTAAGACTCTCCATGATCTGGCCCCTGCCTGCCTTTCTAATCTTATTTTGTACTTTTCCTAAAATAACTAAGGAAGGCAGCAGTGTACAGTTCAGAAAGCTCAGACTTGGGTTTGACTTTTAGCTCTACCATTTGTTACTAGACAGGCAAGAACATGTCTTTAGACTTGTGAGTGTCTGTTTACCCATCTGAAAAACAGAGATAGTAATAACAGTTTTGCCTACCTACAAGGTTGTTGTGAGATTAAATAATGTATGTGAATGTTCTCCAGGAATTTTAAGTTTGTCTCACTGTCATGTATTGACATAGGGTTTGTCTAGTGTTTTCTTTTTTCACTTTTTTTCTAAGTACTCACATATGAAAAATTATGAAAATTACTGTCAAGCTTTCATTTGTTATTTCTGGATTGGTTAAAAAGAATTAAGGCAATACTTTTCTTTCAAACTTGAAATTTTATCCTATTTTTGTGTTTTATGTTTTTAGTTTGCCTCAGACTGGGTAAAATTAGACATTACAAGTATCTTGGCTTGAATCTTTCTCTTCTCCTTGCCATCACAATACAAATAGATTGACTAAAATTTGAGGGCAGGGAAGAACAATTGTCTTTTTCATCACCTGGTCCTATGGGCATCCATTCATTACTTGGGTAGATAGAGAAATTCATACATATGTGTGAGTGTATTCTTTCCCATTTACATTGGTTGTGCTTGTGCTAAAGAACACCAAAGTGATTTGTAAAATAGAGGAAATGAACTTTTCTCAGGAAGTAAATCAGAGAAGAAAAAGCTTCCAAGATGACAAGGTATTCAACCAATTTCCAATTCAAATCCCTTGGGAAAGGTATTCCTATTCTATGAGAATTTGTTAAAGGCTGAGGCCTTACATATGTGATAAAACATGAAGGACCCAATTTCCTGTGTAAAAAGAGGCAGATTTCTCCAGTTGCCTATGTCCAGAGTCATCTTTGTTGCATGTAGGGCCAGTTCATGAATATTTTCATTAGCAAGTGGTTCTTCTGAGTTTCTTATTATCTTGCATTTACAATGTTGCACTAAAGCCAATTCCAGAAGAACTTGAAACATGAATGTAAAAGGCATTTAGAATTTTGCTTTAAAAAATCTTCCTTAGGGAATCAAACACTATTATTCTATGTAAAAGTATGACTCCACAAATTGTATGCCTTTACTTCATGTACAAACAGAGAAACAGTATATATCCCATTTGTGTACAATAAAAATAACTTTAAAAAAATCTTCCTTAGGGAAGAAATACAGGGTTCCTTTTTTTTTTTTTTTGATAACCTGAATAGGAAGGTGGTTCAACAGAAGATGAAAATGAAGAGAAGTAGCCATTTGTCTCACTTAGACAAAGTATCTATTAACATTTCTATAGCTCTTTGTATTTTCCAAAAACCTTTACAAATGTGTTTCCCCCATATAACAAGTTTCTGATCAAAGCATTTTACTATTCATCTTTCCCTTTTCTAGATGAGAGAAAAGAGTTCCAGAGAAGTGAAGTCACCTTCCTAAGTCCCAGGGTGAATCGAAGGTAGAATGAGGTTTTGAGCCTTTGACATAGAGTTCTTGGCATAATTGCTTGGTAACATGTTATTTCTTGTCTTGACTAAATCTCTACAAATTGGTGAAAAGAATTCTTAATCTAAGAAGCCAAATCTAGAATTGTAAACAGAGGATACTCAGTGGGGAGGCTTGAGGTTTTAGAAAAACTGAGATTTCTTTGGGCTACAAGGTTTAGAGGATTGTGGTGAAGAGCTGATGTGGTTCACAGAGAAGGAAGCCCTAGACTTCAAGGAGATGTTTGTTCAGGTCCCCTGGGAATTATGGCTGCATCACTTTATAGGAGAAGTCTGAAAGTGTTGCTGGTAGGATTGACTGAAGTGGTTCAGCTCAGCCATTGAGATTTGTGTCCAGTTCTCAAGTAGCCAGTCAGTCTTCATGTGCTTGAATTCTTTTTTCCCAGAGGAGAATGTGGCCAGTCTCCAGTTTTGAACCCTCTAATTTAGGTTATTTCTTTGCCACGTGAATCTATTTCAATATTGATGTAAGACTCTGACTGGTGTATTGCCAAATACCCAATAGGCACCTCAATAAATATTTATTAATGTTAATGATAAGAACAAGCCTTTTCAATATTTATATTTGAAATATGTACTCTGCCAATTCTGCAACAGGGAAAACTTGCAGAATAATTATATTTTGCAGATATATCTAGTGATTTATTTCCTAGAGTCTCAAATTTTGTTAGAAACATGATTATGTTAATTTTTTTAAATCTTAAGGTTATTGGCAAATATTAGTCTTATTTGATAGATGGGGACTATAAAAGGAAAGGGAAATTGATTTACAAAAATTGTTACAGTGGATCAAAGTAAAGTCAGGAATAAAAGTTAAGGTCTCTGTTTCCAAGTTTCACTAGCTTTGGAACTAAACCAGTGGTCAAGAAGTTGTAATATGGCATGGATAGCTCACATGTATAGAATTGTCCTCTGGACCAAACTTTAATTTTGGAAAGTGAATTTTTCTTTTGAAAAAACATGTGAGTTCTGGCAGGTAGAGGCTGCTTTTTCTCCCCATTGAATTTTACCTGTGGTTGTTCATTCCTGATGAGTCAGAGGGTAATATTATCCCTTTATATTGCTGCTATCTACTTTTTTAAAATCAGCTTAATTTTATAGAAACTGACCCAGTATTTTGTTTCTTAATATATAGATTCATATTTTTTTAAGTTAGACTAGTTGTTAGTATTTACAGTAGGAAATGACTTCAGTAGTCCTTTTGGAAATAATTCATAGATATTTTAGAAATGTACCACCTATTTATTCTTATAGTTTCAAGCATGAATAAAATGAGAAAATTGTCTATTATATTTAAAATATAGAAAGAATGAAATTTGTATCCTTTCCTTGTTAAAATTCTGTCATGTAAAATATCTCCAGGGCTGAGGGGTGTAGCTCAGTTGTAGAGCATTTGCCTAGCATGTGCAAGGCTCTGGGTTCAGTAACCTAGAACTGAGAAAAACAAAAAGCTAAAATACCTTGAAGATTTAGATATTTTTATCACTCCTATGAAACTATTAAACTGCAATTCACCTGCATTAGAGGCACTGAAGATGTTTATTGCAATTCAGAGACCAGAGTCTCACCCCAAATCTACTGAACAAGATTCTTAACACTGGGGCCCAGAAATCTATATTCTAATTAAGATTTTGGGTGATTTCAAGGTGAGGAGACTAGGAAGTTGCAAGGATACATTTTAATTTTTATATGAATCATAATTATATAGTTATATTGTGTGCATGCATGAATATGTAACAAAACCCCCATCATTATGTACTATAGTACACCAATAATGAATATGGAAAAATAAAATAAAAAATATATAAAATAATGGAAACAATATCAAAGGTGCATTTAATGACCAAGGTCAGAGTTAATGAAGTTATTCTGTCAAAGATCACAGTCTATTATTAAAGCTACAGAAATAAGACAGCAAGGTATTAAACAGACACAAATAGGATCAATCTGGAATATAGGTTTAGAATCACAGTGCTATATGCAATGGCATTTAAGTAGCATTTTATAGCAAGTTGAGATAATTTTGTTGGTAAAATCTAACAAACACTTAAAGAAAAAAAAATATCAGAATTCTCTACAAACACTTCTAGAAAATTAAAGAGGTATGAAAACGTCTATATCTGAAGTCAGAATTACCATGATTATCAAAACATTTGTAAATTAATGCAAGAAATGTACAGATCAACACCCAAATGAAAATGGATGCAAAAATTCTTAACAAATTTTTAGAATTTTAGGGGCTGGGTTGTAGCTCAGTGGTAGAGCACTTGCCTAGATTGTGTGAGGCACTGGGTTCGATCCTCAGCACCACATAAAATAAACAAGTAGAATAGAAGCATGTTGTCCATCTACAACTACAAAATATTAAAAACAAAGAAAGATAGTGAGGTTAAATACCTCTAGAATTGTATTTTTGTGTAAGGTTATTTTGAAGATTGTTAGATATATATAATTTATTCTTCACTATTCTGGCATGGATGGTTTCATTTCTGTGTGTGTGTGTGTGTGTGTGTGTGTGTGTGTGTGTGTGTGAATGATAACCAATATAGACTGCCTTTATTTTCCTATTATGATTCATATAAAAATTGAAGTGTGGAAAAAGAAATTCAGGAACAAACTGGTAATATTATTAATATACATTCACAATTATAGAATAACAGGTAATGAGTAACTGTCAATGAAGTCATTATGCTAATGAAATGACAAACAGTATTGCTGCAACTTGTTCAAAGCTTTTGTACATTTACAGAATCCATTCAGGTAACAAGCTATACTGACTTGAGTATAATTGCAATTGTGTTATCTGCCTTCTGTATAAATAAAAAATTGTGGTAGTCAAGTTAGATGTTGAAATGAACAACTCTAAATGTGACTCAACCCAATAAAAGATGGTTTCTCATTTATATCACAGACAATACAGGTTTTTGGAAGCAGGTTGGAACTATACTCTAGGCACGGATCCAGACCTTTTGCAATAAATCATTCCACTATTCTCTATAGCCTTAACATTTAGCTTGAATGTAACCGTTGGACAAGGTGGAGAGAGAGCATGAAGTTACCCGTTCTCTTAACCATCTCACTGCAGGTGACATACGTCACCCCTCCTCTACATTACACTGGTGAGAACCAGTGACATGATCCCACTGAGCTGCAGGGCATCTGGTAGCTAATAATTTGTCAGGAAAGAATAGAGCCAGTCTCTGTCACAGTAGATGATTCTTCAAGATCACTTATGTCAAAGATATGTACTAGGGAGTAGAAACTGCTCAAGTAGTTCCTGTAGATATTTCCCAACTCACATAGGTCCCTTACAGTCAGGCACTGAGGACAGCCACCTTTGCAAGGTGGCCCACAGAAAACTTTATCAACCTTTAAATAAAAAATAAAAAATACAATTTATGGGGTGGTTCAATACCAGTACTTATTACAAACACAAAAATTTCAAACCTGTTGTTAAGGAAACAATAATTACCTCTACTACATATGGTACACTCTGGTATTTTCTCTATTCTCTGTTCCCCTCCCCTCTCCTCTTCTCTCATTTCCTCCTCTGCTCTCCCTTCTAGACTGCCTCAAAACTGGTCTCATCTGTAGTTTTGGGAGGCTCTATTCCATCTCTAGCAGAACCTATGCTCCTGCAGTGAGATGTCCTGAGGAATTTGAGTCTGGGTGTTCTGACATGTAGATGGTCCTCACTGCAGTCCCACAGGTACCTAAAGACTTGCCATTGTCACCTGATCACTTACTTCTCTGTGTTTTCTTCCTCCCCTGCAGCTAGAGTTGTCAGATTTCATTATGAAAATATAAACTGTACAGTTAAATTTGAATTTCAGACAAATAATTAACAAGTTTTGGTATAACTATGTCCTTTGCAGTATTTGAGACATTTTATACTGAAACATTTGTTGAAATCAACTGAGTGTCCTGTATTTTATTTGGTAATCCTACCTATAGCAAATGAGGCAATATGGAGGGAAGATTCTGTTAGGGTTTGGATGTGAGGTATCCCCCAAAACTCGTGTGAGACAATGCAAGAAGGTGAAATGATTGGGTTATGGGAGCCTTAACCCAATCAGTGAACTAATCCCCTGATAGGGATTAACAGAGTGGTAATTGTAGGCAAGTAAGATGTGGTTGAGGAGGTGGGTCAATTGGGGTATGACTTTGGGGTTTATATTTTGTCCTTGTTGAGCAGAGATCTCTCTCTGCTTCCTGGTGTGATGTCTTGAGCTGCTTCCCTCCACCGTACTCTTCTACCATGGTATTCTGCTTCACCTGAAGCCCTAGGGAATGGAGTCGGCCATCTATGAACTGAGACCTCTGAAACTGTGAGCCCCCAAAGAAACTTTTCCTCCTTTAATTGTTCTTATGAGGTCTTTTGGTCACAGCAACAAAAAAGCTGCCTGTGAAAAAATGCTAATGTATTTTTAGTTTTTAGTTGCTCTTTGTTTCTCTTGGCAGCTGATAATAAAGAAATCAGATAGACATTAGATACTGTGTTCAGGGACAGTAGTGGAGAGGCTGTGAGATTGGGGTCTGTTTGATAGTGAGGAAGGCAGAGGAAATTGTACTCCAGGTCAGTGGGAGGTGATGAAGAAATAGGTGGCTAGGGGAGAGATGGTTCTGGCCTGAGAGAGAGAAGGGGTGATTGGGAAATGGGCATATACAGCAACAAGAGGTCTTGGCCCACTGTTTTAGTCAGCTTTTGCATCACTGTCACCAAAATACTAGACAAAAACAACTTAAAGAAGGAGAAGTTTATATGGGGCTCATGGTTTCACAGGTCTCAGTCCATTGATGGTTAACTTCAGTGCTCTGGGCTTGAGATGAGGTGGAATATTATGGCAAAAGGGTCCAGTGGAGGAAAGCACTTCATTTCATGATGATGAGAAAGCAGAGAGAACTCCTCTCACTAGGGATAAAATATAAACCCCAAAGGCACACCCAATGAACTACTTCCTCCAGCCACATCCTGTTTGCCTACAGGTACCACCCAGTAAATTCATATCAGTGGATTAATCCACTGATTAGGTTATAGTCTCATAATCTGATCATTGTGATCTCTGAAAATTCTTGCATTTTCTCACATATGAGCTTTGGGGGGATACCTCCTATCTAAACCATAATATCCACCAATGCCTGTTATTCCTTCATTTCTACCTCTAGAGATCCCACTGCTCTTCTTTATGTCTCTCATTGCTACCTGAGCTCTGTTGGAGACCATCAGGTGGCAAACCATCACTGTGAACTTGGACTGTATGTAGGGATGGGAAATCTTTAATGTAATAGGAAGGTGTTTTGTGGTAAGGAATGTATATAGTATGTAGTACATTCTAATCTATAGTTTAATATTGTATAAGTTAATATTCTATTAGCGAATTACAGTAATATAGGCATAATATAAATTTAACTAGCATAAGTTTTCTGGGGAGTGTCTTTTACTTTTATTCGTTTTAAATTGATGGTTTCAAAGTTTCATACTAAAGACTTTTGGACTCTCGTCCCTTCCCAAATTGAGGAAACAACAAATACAAGTGCCATCTAGTGGCCAATGGAATTTTTGCTAAAAATGCAGTCATGACTATGCCAGAGAATCTGATCTTCCATTTTACCAGCTGGAGGTATACTAACACTAGGGCATGGATATCATACTTCATTGTAAGTTTTGCCATGAATGGCTCCATTCCCGAGGTTGCTGCAGCATAGATAGCCCTGATTTCCCCCTCTTTAAAGGAGGCAATGTGAATAGGAGGGCTTGGACCACAAAGTTGCTCTGCTCTATCAAGAGTATTCTCTGAGTCTGATATCAAGAGGTTGTGGAGTATTTGATATTCATTCATTTGTTATTCATTCATTCATTTCAACATTGAATTAAACAATTTATTCAGTGCCAACTAGATCAATTAAATTTTGTAGTGTGCTAAGGGACAAAGATTGATTTAGACCAAATTTTCTGTCCTTCAAAGAGTTTATTGTTTAATAGGGTACATACACATCCATGTTTTTAATGAAAATGTGATGTTTTTAAAGGTGACTCAGTCATGGTTTTAATCTTAGGGACTTGGAGCCTATTAGAGGATACAGGAAACTAGCACTGCTCTAGGTACAATCTTGGGGGAGATAAGACGCGCATTCACAAAACGAAATAATGGCAGATGGTAGCTGAGTTGCCCAGCTCCATCTGCAAATGCTGCAGGAGTTAGCACTCCTTAAATTGGCACTCTCTGTCATCCCACATTACTCCGTACATTCTGAAATCAACAGATAATGGCTAGTGTAGAAGGCATGATAAAATTTGCTGTTTTCACATCCAGGGTTATCAACTGCAACACAGCATCTTTACAAAAAACAAACTGGTCTTGTCATGGTAGTTCACATTCAAATCAGCTATTTTTCTTAAAAATGTATGTAGATTTTAGCTAGTTTATGCAACTAATAAGTAAAAAATTCTAGTGACTATTTCTTGACTAATTTGATAATGAAAAAAGGGACACCCCAAGTTGAACAAAGAAAAGCTTGTATTTGAATTTAGCTGTGGTGAGTTAATAGCAATTCCCCAAATCCCTTTTCTTATAGCAGCTTTAAATTTTGTAGAGTTTTTCAATCCCACCCCTCCCCATTTTCTTCCCTCAGGGTCATGAATGATTAATTTTATTGACTTAATATTAAACTTTAATATATTAAATATTATTACTGTAAATCTTTTCAAACATTCAGAAGTAGATTTCATTTTAATGGTTTGAATTTGTGGAGTTTTTTTTTTTCAGTGCTTTCCTGAGTTTTTCTAAGTACTGATGGAATAGGGAACTTAAAACATGATTTATAAAGCAAGTAATATATGTGACAGTCATATTACCCAATAAAGTCTGCAAGGGGAAAGTTGGTCTTACCTTTTTTCCTTCAAAAAAAAAAAATCCCTGAACCACTCTGCAATTAAAATCTTTCCCAATGCCCCAGATTATAATATATTTGAAAAAACTAAAAAAATCAGTGTATTATAATTAGACAAAATAGTGGGCTTCTTGTTACATGCTCACACATTGATATAACATAGCAGATTGTTATTTATTAAGGATATAGGTCTATATAACTTGATGATATCTTTAAAAATGAATCTAAGAAAGCTTTTGGGTGATTTTATGGCAAAATAATTTTGGTTATGTTTATGTATTGGTAACATATTTTAACTTTTTTTTTTACATTGTCTAGAGATTCCATTAACTTTTGTAACAAGGTAAGGAATGTTGAGAGTAGAACTTATAAAATTTTCATGACTCTAATGTATGTTTTGTAAGTCTTATGATTTTCTAAAAAGAGAAAACACAGACATGAGTTGTCAGCCATTACTTCTGAGCTGTGGACTGAGAGTGGGTTATAGCAGCTCCTCTTTTCTGGGTCAAAGACACTCAGTGTCCACAGATTATCCTGCTAGGTACAGCATTGGCCACAGCTACTCTACCCTGGCAAAGTAAGATTATCTTTTTGTGATTTTTATTAGCTTCTTCTGTTTGCTGATCAAATATAAGTTTATATTATATGTATTTAGTGTTTGTTTTTAATGTATGTAGGAATAAACTGATATCAACTAACAAGTCAATAGACAGGGCTTTGACCCACCTTCTTTGATGAAGATGCTCCACTCACTTATTTGGCCATTTTTTCCTTCAACAAATACTTATTAAATACCTTCCAGGTATCAGGTATTTTTCTAGGTTCCAGGGTTTCAACAAACCCTAAAATAGGGACATAAAATGACCCATAAAATTGTGGACAAAATAGACCACTGTTCTGGCCCATAGGCTCACATTCTAGTAGGTGAACATAGACAGTAAACAAAGCAAATGAGTAAAACATATAGTACTCAGATGGTGGTAACTGTTATAGAGAAAAAGTAAACAGAAAATGGGGAGAGGAAGTTCCAGGGAGAATGAAGGGGTTCAAATTTAAATAAAATGGTCAGAGAGGTGATATTTGAACAAAGAAAAGAAGGTAAAGGAGTGAGCCATGTAAATATTTCAGGGGGAAGAGTGTTCTAGGCAGAGGAAACAGCAAGTACAAAGGCCAAGAGGTAGGACAGTGCCTTGTGTTTTTAACTGAACCACAGAGGGGTCAGTAAAGCAGGGGCAGTAGTGGAGGGAATAGTCCAGGAGATGAGGTCAGAGTCATAATGGGACCAGATCATGTAGATTATTGTAAGGACTTTGACATTTAGTTTTAGAGAGAAGGAGAACCACTGGAGAGTCTTAAGAAGTTTAAGTTTTTATCTGATTTATGTTTTGAAATAATCATTATGGTTCTTTCATTGAAATGGGAACCAAGGTCATTGGCTAAGAGTGAGCATGAGGAATAAGGTGCTGGAAGATTGAAGAGAGATTATGATGCAGTTGTTTAGAAGAGTAGAACAATGATTTGATTAGGAAATATATTTATGATTGGCAGGTAGCATAGAGAATCCACTGGGGGCTAGTGGTCATGAATTTAAAATGAAGTCTGCCTCAGGTGACTAAAAGAGAAGAGAAGATGAGGCAAATGTAATGGTTAATTTTAATTGTCAACTTGATTGGATTGAGAGATGCCCATGATTAAGAGGCTTCTGGGTGTGTCAATGAGGGCGTGTCTAGGAATGAATGGAATGTGGGATAGTGAACGGAAGTGGAGACCCTCCCTAAGTGTTGGCAGCACTGCCCAATAGGATGGTGGCTTGGATAGAATAAAAGTTGGAAGAATGAAGGAAGCAGATGCAGATGCAAGCTGAACTCTTCTTGAATGGGTTCTTGATTGCTGCTTCGATCATCTGAGGATATCGCACTCTCACTCATTCACTCTTCCAAAGTGGACTCTGCCAGTGATTCTCCAGGGAGTTTCCAGAAGCCTTGGTCTTGAAGTAGGGTAGCACTGTTGATCCCTCTTGTTCTGGGCTTCTGCCTCTTGGGCTGTGCAGCTACTGGTTCTTCCAACTCTCCAACCTGCAGAGAGCCATCGAGGACTATCCAGCTTCTGGTTGTGTAAGTCAATCTAATAAATCTCCTTTTTATAATCATATTTCCTGTTGATTCTGTTCCTTTATAGAACTCTAATACAGGCAAGGGAGCTAGTCGTACAGGAAAGTGATTTAGTGATTGGCTCAGGAGTTTAGACTGGGTAGGGAGAGAAATGAGCACATGAATGGCCAAGGTCAGTGAGAAGGAGTTAGGACCAATGACTTGAAGTGTCTCACTGCAGGATTGTTGGTCATATGACAGAGTAAGCTAATTAGAGAATGGCCTTGAAATTGAGATGGTAGTACAAAAACTGGTTTCATTTAGGGCATGATGAGGAAATTCTCTTTCTTAAATGAAGTATGAAAATACCCAGGTAAAAGATTGATTATAATAGAATCTTTTTGAATCATGCCATTCATTTTAGATATTTTTCTTCTAAATATTTTAGCTCTAAGAATGCCAACAGAAGATATCTACAATAACTGATTAAGAAGTTCAGGGCTCAATTTGTAGATTGCACTAAGGAAAAAACCCCTATACAATAGCAAATCCATCTTTACAAGATAATTTACCTTAGCTCAAATGACAACAAACAAACAAACAAATCTAAATATGACCAAGATCATGGAGAAAAATCTCCCCTGTTAAGTTGGAAATACTCAGTGAACAGCGAACAAATGAAAGGGACATTTATGCTTTCCACTGTACCAGGAACTGACTGTACAGGAGGAAAACACTTGTGAATGTTAGCACAGTAATGGTTTTAAAACCTAAACACAAGATTACCCAGTAAGTCTGTACCTTAGATGCATTCATCTCATTTACAAAATCATACTCTTTTGCTTTTAAAAGGAGACTATTAGACCTGACATACAATTTGAAAGAAGTTAAATGTAAATTATTAGTGTTCTTAAAAAATAAAGAATAAAATGCCAACATTTGGAATTTTATAACATATAGATAGTAGTTGGACTGCTTAAAAAAAATTGTATCAGAATGTGTAAGGATCCCTTGAGTAAAGTTGGAAGGAGGATTTGAAAACATCTGTGTTTGTTATTGTTTTCCATTAATCTTTCTAGGAATAGATAAAAATATTGATACTTCAATCTCTGTGGGTGGTTACACATCAAAGATAATTATACAGTTATTTTGAAGAAAGAAATTAAAAGTAGCTTTCCCTTTTTAAGGAGGGAGAGCCCACAATAAATACAGATTTTTTTTGCTCTGTAGTGTCCAGAATTCAAAAACTTTTAAAAGTTTTGTTCTATCATGAATGCATATAACAGATTTATATTTGTGTTCTCATCAACATTTCTTCCTGGGAGAAAGCTTTTATTTAGGAAGGACAAAATTTCTCAGAACCTTAATTATCCTTAAATATTTGATGGGTTTTTAGGCAGAAATGGAATTACATTTCTTTATGTTGCTTCAGGAGCTACAACTGGGTTTAAGTGATATAAGTAATTGAAAAGCAAATTTTGATTAACAGTGGGAGAGAAAAGAGTCCTCCTATGAACTAGGCACCACATTGAACAGCTTTTCATATATTGTTACTTTGTCTAATGATCAATTTAATTAGGAACTATTTTTTTAAGGACTACTTATGTTCCAGGCACTATGTTTGAAGTCTAGGTATATAACTGAAAAAGCAGATAAATTTCTTGCCATTTGTGGTATTGATGCAGTAGAGTCATCTTCCTCTTATGGAAAAGAAGACTGAAGTTTCAAGAGGACAGCTTATAAATATTGCCATTGAGGAAGCTTTTGAATTTGAACCCAAGCACTTCTAATACTAAGTCATAAAGGGTGATACAGCCTCTGCTTGGGGACACTTGATTTTGGATCCACATTATTATCTGTAAGGAAGACAAGGAGTCATAAGGAGAGATGCCAGCTGAGGTCAAGCCAACAGCCAGTATCATGCGCCTAGATTTTGGGTCTCCTCAGTTGATGTCTCATGGTGTAGAGATAAGTTTTCCCCACTGAGCTCCTAACCAAATTGCAGACTTATGAGCAAAATAAATGATTGTTATTTTCAGTCACTGAGTTTGGGGTGACTAGTTACACACAGAAGGTAAATGGATCTTTTTTTTTTTTTTTTTTTTGTGGTTCTAGGGCTTGAACCCAGGGCCTTGTGCATGCAGGGCAAGCATTCTAGCAACTGAGCTATATCCCCAACTTCTGGATCTTGGTATTCTTATGTCCATCTTACAGATGAGAAACATGCTCCAAAAGTGAAATTATTTATTCAAGGTCAAGTAACTTTAATCTTCCATATTGTTGCTTCTTTAAAAATTAGACCATGCAGGAGAGTAAGGAACCATTACAGCAACTTGATAAGGGTAATGTAATGATGACCTTGATTTAGGAACATTAGTCCAATAGAGACTTTCAAAGAAGATTGGAAAGGAGATGGTGCATTCAGAATAGCATATTGCAGCCAAAAGAAGTTACCACTATTTGGAATACTACATTATCATATGTATTATTAAAAAAGAAAAAGTATCCATGTTAGGATTTCTAGCGTGAGACCCCTACATACAACTGAGACACTAGAAAGCTAAGCTTTCAGTTTAATAGAAAATGAGAAACAAATTTGTCCTGCATGGACAGCAAGGAAATGTTATATATACATAATTATATAGTACATATAATTAATTATACATTATACAAATAATTATAATTATTTATTTAAATTTATAAACTTGGCATATGTGAAGGGAATAAAATCCCTTCAGAATTTGAATGATTAACCAGTACTCACTCAGATTTCTGATCTTAAGTTTTCCTACCAGTGAGGAACATATAGACGTATATCCACACATGAGACACAAATAAACCACTACCACCAAGAACAACAACACAAACCTCAAACAGAGAATTTAATTTAAAGAAGTTTCAGGGTTGTAGTGCTGCTAATGACTGACAGATGCAAAAGCAAATCCTCTCTGGAAGATTTGGAAGACCTAGAAGAATTTGACTTCAATATAGACCAATAGCAATTATAAAACATCACTGAGGGTTAAATGTTATAGAATGTAAGATATTTGCCTATTTCAGAAATATTAAAGTGTATGCAAAATTTTCATCTTAGAATAGTCAAATTAGAGCAGTTTTGACATGAGGAACTGTAAGTGGAAATTAATAATTATTGACCAATATGCTAGCAAGGTGCTAATTATTATGCAAGGTGCCAGAATGGGGCATAAAAATGGGTGTGAATGTACATTTCACGTCTTTTACACTCTATTTGTCTCCTAGGGCTGCTGTAACCAAGTACCATAAATTTAGTGTCTTAAAACAATAGAAATTTACTCTCTCACATATCTGGAGGCCAGAATCCTGAAATCAAGGTGATGGCAGTGCAGTGCTCCCTCTGAAGCCTCTAGGGGAGTATCCTTTCTGTCCTCTTCTAGATTCAGGTTACTCCGGAGTTCCTTGACTTGCAGCTTGAATGCTTCTGTCTTTGATTCCTTTGTCATGTAGTGCTGTCCCTGTATGTCTGTCTTCACATGGTATTTTCCTCTTCTTATAAGGATGTCAGTCATATTGGATTAGAGCTCACTCTAATGACTTCAACTTGATTACATCTAAAAAACCTATTTCCAAGTAAGGTTACAGGGTACTGGGGATAAGAACTTCAACATATCTTTTCGGAGGACACGATCAAACCTGCAATACATTGTTTTAGCCACTTGTTGCTGCTTAAACAGAACCACAGACTGGGCAAGTTTTTTACTATAGAAGTTTATTTGGATCACAGTTCTGGAGATGGAGAAGTCCAGGAGCATGGTGCTGGTATCTGGCGAGGGCCTTCTTGCCGTGACATAACATTATGGAAGGGCAATGAGCATGCATAAGACAGAAGGAAAAGGGGTTGAATACCCTGTTTAGTAACTAAACTTTCTCTAATAATGACATTATCCATTCATGAATCCACTTTGCTGTCATGAACTAATCACCTCTTTAATAACAGTTTTAATACTGTTAAGATGGCCATTACATTTTAACATGAGTTTTGGAGGGGACATTAAAACCATAGCATACACCGTGATTCTCATATTTGAGGTGCCCATTTCTACTGTCCCAGTTTCCATTCCTCACTTCTCATTCTCTGTGCTCATATTTCAGCTCTACTGAATGATTTGCTCTTGTCCATTCTAGAGTGCTGCAGTCTCAGACTAACATCACACAGCACGATACAGCTCAACTCAAGAGTCCTTTTCCTTGTGAGCCTGCCTTGAGTCAGCCAAGTCTGGTTAGGGCCTCTCTCTTGGTGTATAACGATACTCATCCTTCTGCTTTATCATTCTTAGTCCACCTGTGTGTTTTTTTAAAATATTGTTTTAGATGTTGATAGGCCTTTATTTTTATTCATTTATTTATATGTGGTGCTGAGAATGGAACCCAGGGCCTCACACATGCTGGGCAAGCGCTCTACCACTGAGCCCCAACCCCAGCCCCAACCTGTGTCTTTCTTACACAGGCTCTGAAGTTGTTGAAGGTAGAGCCTTTGTGTTTTATTTTTCTTGTTCTTGCTCAGCACGTGCTTAGCGTTTGATAAATGTTTAATATTGAATGTGACTTAATAATATAAAAGAGATTTGATAAAACCTAGAGACCAAGAGACCAATGAAAGAAGTGAAGTATTACTTTGAATAGGTAGGAGACCAGGAAAGGTGAGCGTGCATGTGTGTGTGTGTGTGTGTGTGTGCGTGTTTATACATGCAGAAAGTGCAAAAGTCAAAGGGAAAATGGTTGGGGAAAATATGAGTTCAATTTAAAGGGATCATGTGGTAGAGAAAGTAGGGGGAAACCTTTTAAGGATAAGGACTGCATCTTACCTTTGTGTTCCTAGTTCTTAGTATTGTTCCTGTCATTAAAAAGGCAATAAATCCATCTTCACTAAAGAGGAAATGAATGTTTCCAGGTCTCTAGTGTGGTGTTTCTACTGACCAAGTAGAGAAGATTTAGAGAGTAACTAGTTTCAGGACTGGGAAGATAAAGCCTTCAACTCTAGATATGTTGATTTGAAAAATTCACAAGAGAATATTTAATGGGAGAAGTTTTCAGAAGCTAAGTCTGAGCCATGAGAGTTCCGAGCTATAGACTTGAAAATTACGGGTACCTCTTTGGAAATTATCAATATAGAGATGATAATTGAAGACATGGAAAGAGATACGTTTTTAAAGGAATTGAGTATAAAAATATTGGATAATCAAAGAGGTAAAAGTTAAGCCAGTGAAGAAAATGGACAAGGAGCAGTCTCAGAAAAGAACATCTGGATAGTAGTGTCACAGAATTAGAGAGGGGAAATAATTAAAAAAATAGGAGATCATTAACTGTGCCAAATGCTGAAAAAAGATTAAGAATAATGAGAACTGAGAAAAATTCATTAGTTTTAGCTTCAGAGTTAGTCATTTGTGACCTTCAAGATAGATATTTCGGTGGAGTGTGGGCAGAGAAAATCTAATCTGAGGTGTTTAAGTAGAGATTTGGTGACAGTTTAGTGACAGTAAGAGAGGTGATATGTAGACAGTATTAAATTTGGCAAGAAAAGGAAGGAAATTCAAAAGTGGCATAGAAAATCAGTAGGATCAACAAAGACTTATTACTGTGCTTTTAAAATGCGACCTTTTTAATGGATTTAGTATTCTATAGCTTGAGTATTTAGCTTACAATTCAGTCTAGAGCTGTAACAAAGGAGGCAGTTGAGTTACAAAGGCAGAGAAATTATGTGACATTTGGTTTAATAAATCAGAGGTGTGTCCTATTGAGTGCTAGAGAATGGCTCTATGGCTAGCATTGGAAAAGAGAAATGGAGGAGAAGGGATGAAGAAAAAATGTGTATGGTGAAACAAAAATTGTTAGGTCAGGGAGTAGAATCACAGCATGTTGGGTCAGGAAGGGTCTGAGCAAACCTCTCAATGTACAGATGAGGCAACCAAAGTTCAGAAAGGAAACTTGGGAGTTCTACCTATTAATGAAAACAATCTGAACTGTTTGATAAGGGGGTGAAAGATTTGTTTTCCCTTTTCCTCAACTCGAGGGGAATTCTATGGCATTATTATTGTTCCCCATGGGGATATTGGATTATAGACAAAGAGTTACTGTCTGCCCCTCACCTGAGGATGTTGCTGACCTGAGTGGAGTATTGTCCACATTTGGAAAAGAGTCTCCTTCTCAGACAACTGCTAGAACCAATTTGGTTGTGTTTTGCAAATAGGGTAGAGAAATGTAGACCCATATTGTTGCCTCCCCAGGGTTATCATTAGTCAGACCAGCTGTCTAACAAGCTAACAAGCCTTTGGCTATAGAAGCCAACCTTACTGAAGAAAGACTGATTATAAAAATAAGCCTCTTTCCTTTTCAAGTTGGTTTGCTGGAATGATACCTTGGCCCTTTGAATTAGCTCTTGTAGAAATATCAGGCTGGATCATTTAATCTTCTCAGTCAATACCTTATCACACGTTTTTAAAATGTCCTCCCCTGTGTGATCAATTTGGTTCTGTTGAAGACAATGATAAACACTGCATTTCCCTACACATGAAGGTCTTTTATGTTCTGGACTCATAATATACTTCACTTTCTACATATGGAATAAACTGGAATTCCTGAGATGGAGAAAAGATGGTCTGTAATGCTGGTCATACCTTGGCTGCAGGCATTCAGGGTGATGAAAGGAATAGTAAGCTGGGAATTTGATGTCTGGGTGTCTATCTCTATGCAAACATCAGTTTCCTTCTCCAGAAATATTTTTCTTTTTCATTGAGGTTTGGAAATATGATATGTCTCATGTGCTAGCAGCTCATATATATGTTACATATATGTATATGTTATATCCACACACACATCAGAATTCATTAACCACACTTGGAAATTTCATATGCAGAGATAATAGACAATAGAGTTGAAGGACAGAGGGAAAACTGTGTGACAGAAGCATAGAGTGTTTATTAAATTTTTTGAGGAGGTTATTTGAACTGTTTCTTCTGACCTTATCTTTTGTCTCCCACACTGTTATATAGTTTTTACATTATCATTCTAGACAGCACTGTAAAACCTGAGGCAGCCCATTTAGAAATCTCTCTTAACATATTAAACTGAATAGCAAGTAGATAATTTCAATCATAATTTGCAGCCAATAAAAACCTTCCAGAAACAGGCAGATTCTCAGAACCTTTGAAGGCTTCCTCTTTAACTACAGAATTCTATAGGATATTAAAATCAAGTTCAGACTGTAGAAGGAAATTCTCTGGGTGGCACAGATGAGAAAACATCTCAAGGTCTTTCAAAATCATAAATACAGGCATAGTGCTGTGTTTTAGTTATGGACTGAGAGTTTGTCTTCAGTCCTTGTCTAAACAGTAGTCAAAAGTTGACTACCAGTAATACTGCCTCCTAGAAACAGCTTGCATAAGATGTTGAAACAGGAGGTGTATATGGGATAAAAGAAAGAAGACTGGAGTAAGGACACTAATAAGAGCAAACAACTAGAGTAAAAAAAATCAGCAACAGTTTTACAGTCAAAAAGTTCACAGTGTATTAAAGAGCTCACTTCCCTGTTTTAGAACAAGACTTTGTTAAGCTACTTCTAGGAGAAGCTCTTCTGTTTTAAAATATAACTCTAAAGAAGGAACCATGACCTCCATATATAACCCATTAAAATATTGAGTAAGTCTTCCTGCCAAGATTCAAGTTCATCCATTTTGTCATAACCAAGTCAAACTTATTCTGATTTAGATAAACTAGCCCGACACTATCCCTTCGGGTGTAGTCATTCTTATGTGTGTAGACTACAGTTAGGTATTAACTTTTAAGAGATAATAATTCTTTTATCCTTAATTTTTATATACCTTAATCATCTTGTTTGCTTTCCTCTAAACCCTTCAAAGTTCCTTGTATATAAAAATATGAGCTTGGTTCTTACCTATGATTATCCTAGGGTCATGTTTCTTATTTTTTATTTGTTATTAGAGATTGAACACAGGAGTGCTTGACCTCTGAGCTACACCCCAACCCTTTTAAATTTTTTATTTGTTCTTTTTAGTTATACATGACAGCAGAATGTATTTTGACATATCATACATATGTGGAGTATAACTTACCATTTTTGTGTACCCCCAACCCTTTTTAAAAATTTTATTTGAGATAGGGTCTCCCTGAATCACCCAGGCTGGGTTTGAACTTGAAATCCTCCTGCCTCAGTCCCTCAAGTAGTTAGGATTACAGGTGTGCATGCCTGGCTCATGTTTCTTATTTTGAACTCTAGAATAAACGTTGGAGCAGTTTTCAATTTTATTCCCTGGCAAAATATGTGATGGATGTGTACACATGTGTAACAATGTTGAAGTTTCTTCCAAGACCCAAAGACATGATTAGTGTTGCATATTAGAGGAAGTAGTTCTTCTGCAGAATGTCCAAAGAAGTAAACTGGATTACAGGATTCTAGAAGAGAGGGTGGGGATGATTTCAAGATTACAAGGATTTTTTTTTTTTTTTTTTGCAGTTTTGCTGAGTCCTTATCTTCTTCTGCAAGGAGGGGGTTGAGAGAGTGCATCTTTCTTCATCTCAAATGAAGAGAAAGGAGATTTAACAGATGGCAAAGATAACTTGATATATGTCTTCTGTGGTTAAGGGAATGTAGTTAACTGTGTCTGATGATTACATGGAAAATCTAAGAGGCAGAGACCAGCCTGCTACCTTCTTTGACCACTCCATGATGTTATGGGACACGTGTAGATAATAAAATGGTTACTTGAGTGAAGCAGATTAACATAGCTATCATTTTACATGGTTACTTTTTTGTAACAAGGTAGCTAAAATCTATTTATTTAACAAAAATCCCTAACAATCTTTTTTTTTTTTTTTAAATACATGATCTGAGTTTATTGTAGAGAAAGAGGTGGAGACAAATGATGTGGGCCTCCAATCCACGTCTCAGCAGCCCTGCCATGGATTTGCCTGATTCTTTCGCATCAGAAAGTTGATCTTTCGAGCCATTTCCATGTTGTAGATTTGCTGGCAGTTTTCATAGTTCTCCCGCTGTCATTTGCAGCAAGGTTTCTCATAGTATCTTTGTCGTTTAATGTCCTCTATGAGCCCATTCATGCTGAGGATTCTGTTCAGGGTCCTGTATGCACCTTCCACGTTTCCTTCCTGTACCATTACAGTCCTGGCAATGAACTTCAGGTGTTTTGCCATGACCTTGGATTTAAGTCTTCCCTTTGCAGGACCACCAAAAGGAAGGTTTGGGCTGCGATTCGGAAAAGGAATCTGTGGGTCTTCGGGAAAGGGGCAAGAGTGCAAACATGCCCCCTCGCCAGGGCCTCCATTACTTCCCAACCACCGTGTGAACTCTCACCCGTCGCCCTCTGCACTCTCCCTAACACAATCTAATTAAGCATAGTCCTCATATTGTACACCAGATCTCTAGACTTTTTCATTGTGCATATCTGCTACTTTGTATCTATTGACCTACATATCCCCATTTATCCCACCTCCACCCATGATAACCACTGTTTTATTACTTATCTCTATGTATTTGAGTTTTTTAAAATTCCACATATAAGTGACATTTTGCAATATTTTTTCTTTCTGTTTGATGTATTTCACTTAGTATAAAGTTCTACAAGTCCATCAATGTGGTGGCAAATGGCAGGAGCTTCTTTAGGCTGAAATTATATGTATTTATATACACACATATATATATATATACACATACATATATATTATGAAAAAAGTGATATTCATATCACATTTATTTTTTCTAGCTCTTTTTAGTTACTATATCATATTTTCTGTATCCATTTGTCTGTTAATGGACACTAGGTCATTTCCATATCTTAGCTATTGTGACTAATGCTGCAGTGAACTTCAGAGTGAATATCTTTTTTTTTTTATTTTTTTTTTTTTTTTTATTTTTTTTTATTTTATTTTTTTTACGTTTACATAGGGTAATGATGTTTATTATATTTTTCCCCTCCCCCCCACCCCTCCCACCCCTCCCACCCCTCCCACCCCTCTTTTCCCTCTACACAGTCCTTCTTTCCTTCATTCTTACTGCTCTCCTTAGCCTAACTCTAAACCTAACCCTAAACCTAATGCTAGCCCCTCCCACCCCCCATTATATGTCCTCATCCGCTTATCAGCGAGATCATTCGTCCTTTAGTTTTTTGAGATTGGCTTATCTCACTTAGCATGATATTCTCCAATTTCGACCATTTGCCTACAAATGCCATAATTTTATCATTCTTCATTGCGGAGTAATATTCCATTGTATAAATATGCCACAGTTTCTTTATCCATTCATCAACTGAAGGGCATCTAGGTTGGTTCCACAATCTGGCTATGGTGAATTGAGCAGCAATGAACATTGATGTGGCTGTATCTCTGTAGTATGCTGATTTTAAGTCCTTTGGGTATAGGCCAAGGAGTGGGATAGCTGGGTCAAATGGTGTTTCCATTCCAAGCTTTCTGAGGAATCTCCACACTGCTTTCCAGAGTGGTTGCACTAATTTGCAACCCCACCAGCAATGTATGAGTGTTCCTTTTTCACCACATCCTCGCCAACACCTATTGTTGCTTGTATTCTTGATAATCGCCATTCTAATTGGGGTGAGATGAAATCTTAGGGTAGTTTTGATTTGCATTTCCCTTATTACTAGGGATGTTGAACATTTTTTCATATATCTGGTGATTACTTGTACATCTTCTTCTGTGAAGTGTCTGTTCATTTCCTTAGCCCATTTGTTGATTGGATTATTTGTATTCTTCGTGTAGAGTTTTTTGAGTTCTTTATAGATTCTGGAAATTAGCGCTCTATCTGAGGTATGGTTGGCAAAGATATTCTCCCACTCTGTAGGCTCTCTCTTCACATTTCTGATAGTTTCCTTTGCTGAGAGAAAGCTTTTTAGTTTGAATCTATCCCAGTTGTTTATTCTTGCTTTTATTTCTTGTGCTATGGGAGTCCTGTTAAGGAAATCTGATCCTGAGCCAACAAGTTGAAGATTTGGACCTACTTTTTCTTCTATAAGATGCAGGGTCTCTGGTCTGATTCCGAGGTCCTTGATCCATTTTGAGTTGAGTTTTGTGTAGGGTGAGAGATAGGGGTTTAGTTTCATTCTATTGCATATAGTTTTCCAGTTTTCCCAGCACCATTTGTTGAAGAGGCTATCTTTTCTCCATTGCATATTGTTGGAACCTTTGTCTAGTATGAGAAAATTGTATTTATTTGGGTTTGTGTCCATGTCCTCTATTCTGTACCATTGATCTACCTGTCTATTTTGGTACCAATACCATGCCGTTTTTGTTACTATTGCTTTGTAGTAGAGTTGAAGATCTGGTATTGCAATACCCCCTGCTTCGCTCTTGCTACTGAGGATTGCTTTAGCTATTCTAGGTTTTTTATTCTTCCAGATGAATTTCATAATTGCTTGCTCTATTTCTGCGAGGTACATCATTGGGATTTTAATTGGAATTGCATTGAATCTGTATAGAACTTTAGGTAGTATAGCCATTTTGACGATATTAATTCTGCCTATCCAGGAACATGGGAGATCTTTCCATCTTCTAAGGTTTTCTTGAATTTCTTTCTTTAGTGTTCTGTAGTTCTCATTGTAGAGGTCTTTCACCTCTTTTGTGAGATTGATTCCCAAGTATTTTATTTTTTTCGATGCTATTGTGAATGGAGTAGTTTTCCTAATTTCTCTTTCTGAAGATTCATCACTTATGTATAAAAATGCGTTGGATTTATGAGCATTGATCTTGTAACCTGCTACTTTACTGAATTCACTTATGAGTTCTAAAAGTTTTCTGGTGGAATTTCCAGGTTCCTCTAAATATATAATCATGTCATCAGCGAACAGGGATAGTTTGAGTTCTTCTTTTCCTATTCGTATCCCTTTAATTTCTTTGGTTTGTCTAATTGCTCTGGCTAGAGTCTCAAGGACGATGTTGAATAGAAGCGGTGAAAGAGGGCATCCCTGCCTTGTTCTAGTTTTTAGGGGGAACGCTTTCAGTTTTTCACCATTTAGAATGATATTAGCCATGGGCTTAGCGTAGATGGCCTTTATAATGTTTAGGAATGTTCCCATTACCCCAATTTTTTCTAGTGTTTTGAGCATGAAGGGATGCTGTATTTTATCAAATGCTTTTTCTGCATCTATTGAAATAATCATGTGATTCTTAACTTTAAGTCTGTTGATATGGTGAATGACATTTATTGATTTCCGAATGTTGAACCAACCTTGCATCCCTGGGATAAAACCCACTTGATCGTGGTGCACTATCTTTTTAATATATATTTGTATGCGATTTGCTAAAATTTTGTTGAGAATTTTTGCATCGATGTTCATTAAGGATATTGGTCTGAAATTTTCTTTCCTTGATGTGTCTCTGTCTGGTTTAGGTATCAGGGTGATATTGGCTTCATAGAACGAGTTTGGTAGGGTTCCCTCCTCTTCTATCTCATGGAATAGTTTGAGGAGTATTGGAATGAGCTCTTCTTTAAAGGTTTTATAGAACTCGGCTGAGAACCCATCTGGTCCTGGACTTTTCTTTGTTGGTAGGCTTTTGATGACCTCTTCTATTTCATTGCTTGAAATTGGTTTATTTAAGTTGTGTATGTCCTCCTCGTTCAGTTTAGGTAGTTCATATGTCTCTAGAAATTTGTTGATGTCTTCAAGGTTTTCTGTTTTGTTGGAGTATAGATTTTCGAAATAGCTTCTAATTATGTTTTGTATTTCACTCGTGTCTGTTGTGATGTTTCCTTGTTCATTCCGAATTTTAGTAATTTGAGTTTTCTCCCTCTTTCTCTTTGTTAGTGTGGCTAAGGGTTTATCAATTTTATTTATTTTTTCAAAGAACCAACTATTTATTTTATTAATTTTTCCGATTGTTTCTTTTGTTTCGATTTCGTTGATTTCGGCTCTGATTTTAACTATTTCCTGTCTTCTACTACTTTTGGTATTGGTCTGCTCTTCTTTTTCTAGCGCTTTGAGCTGTAGTGTTAACTCGTTTATTTGTTGATTTCTACTTCTTTTTTTGAATGCACCCCATGAAATAAATCTTCCTCTAAGTACTGCTTTCATAGTGTCCCAGAGATTTTGATATGATGTGTCTTTGTTCTCGTTTACTTCTAAGAATTTTTTTATTTCCCTCCTGATGTCTTCTGTTATCCATTCATCATATAATAGTGTATTATTTAGTCTCCAGGTATTGGAGAAGTTTCTGTTTTTTATTCTGTCATTTATTTCTAATTTCAATCCATTATGATCTGAGAGAGTACAAGGTAGTATCTCTATCTTCTTGTATTTACTAACAGTAGCTTTGTGGCATAAAATATGGTCTATTTTAGAGAAGGATCCATGTGCTGCTGAGAAGAAAGTGTATTCATTCTTTGTTGGATGGTATATTCTATATATGTCCGTTAAGTCTAAATTGCTGATTGTGTTGTTGAGATCTATAGTTTCTTTATTCAATTTTTGTTTGGACGATCTATCCAGTGATGAGAGAGGTGTGTTAAAATCGCCTAGTATTATTGTGTTGTGGTCTATTTGATTTCTGGAATTGAGAAGGATTTGTTTGACATACATGGATGAGCCAATGTTCGGGGCATAGATATTTATGATTGTTATGTCTTGCTGATTTATGCTTCCCTTAAGCAGCATGTAATGTCCTTCTTTATCCCTTCTGACTAGTTTTGGTTTGAAGTCCACATTATCTGAGATGAGGATGGATACTCCAGCTTTTTTGCTGTGTCCGTGTGCATGGTATGTTTTTCCCCATCCTTTCACCTTTAGTCTATGGGTGTCTTTTTCTATGAGATGTGTCTCTTGCAGGCAGCATATTGTTGGATTTTTCTTTTTAATCCAATCTGCCAGTCTGTGTCTTTTGATTGATGAATTCAGGCCATTAACATTCAGGGTTATTATTGTGATATGATTTGTATTCCCAGTCAATTGACTCATATTTGTTTTTGACATGATTTGGTTTCTCCTTTATTTGGCTATTCCTTTAGGCTAGCGCCTCCTGTTGCTGATTTGCATCGTTGTTTTTCATCTCTTCCTCATGGAATATTTTGCTGAGAATGTTCTGTAATGCTGGCTTTCTTTTTGTAAATTCCTTTAGCTTTTGTTTATCATGGAAGGATCTTATTTCATCGTCAAATTTGAAGGTAAGTTTTGCTGGGTATAAGATTCTTGGTTGGCATCCATTTTCTTTCAGGGCTTGGTATATGTTGTTCCAGGCCCTTCTAGCTTTTAGGGTCTGGATTGAAAAATCTGCTGATATCCGTATTGGTTTCCCTCTGAATGTAATTTGATTCTTTTCTCTCGCGGCCTTTAAAATTCTGTCTTTATTTTGTATGTTAGGTATTTTCATAATAATGTGCCTTGGTGTGGGTCTGTTGTAATTTTGTATGTTTGGAGTTCTATAAGCCTCTTGTACTTGGTTTTCCATTTCGTTCTTCAGATTTGGGAAATTTTCTGTTATTATTTCATTGAATAGATTGTTCATTCCTTTGGTTTGTTTCTCTAAGCCTTCCTCAATCCCAATAATTCTCAAATTTGGCCTTTTCATGATATCCCATAGTTCTTGGAGATTCTGTTCATGATTTCTTACCATCTTCTCTGTTTGTTCCACTTTGTTTTCAAGGTTAAATATTTTGTCTTCAATGTCTGAGGTTCTGTCTTCCAGGTGTTCTATCCTATTGGTTATGCTTTCTATGGAGTTTTTAACTTGGTTTATTGTTTCCTTCATTTCAAGGATTTCAGTTTGGTTTTTTTTCAGTATCTCTAACTCTTTATTGAAATGATCTCTTGCTTCCCGTATTTGGTCTTTTAACTGTTGATTGGTGCGATCATTTAATGCCTGCATTTGCTCTTTCATCTCCTCCTTCAATGCCTGCATTTGCTCTTTCATCTCCTCATTAGCTTCCCTGATCGTTTTAATTACGTACATTCTGAACTCCCTTTCTGACATTTCTTCTGCTGTGCTGTCATTGGGTTTTATTGATGTAGTATCTAGGTTTGTTTGGGACATTTTCTTCCCTTGTTTTCTCATAATGGTCAGTTGTCAGTGGGACCCTGAGATGTTGCAGTTTTCCACTATTGGCTTATAGTGTCCCAGTAGATTTCCAGTGTATCACCTCCCAGCCTTCAGTAGCCTGATGTCTTGGAGGAATCTGATAAAGCAGCTCATTCGAAGAATACTGCCCCTAGCCCCCTACTGGTTCCACGTTTTGGAACTGGCTCTGTGCGGAAATGCTCTCACTGTGGGCCTGCACCGTGTAGCTGGCCGTGTGGGAAGAGCCCACTGCCGGAGTGTGGAAGACTACCTTGGGAAGACTCAAGCTGCCCTGCCCGGCTCTGCTAAGCCACCTCTATCTGGGCCTGCCACCCGGGCTGAGCTTTACCCAGTGGGCAGACTCACCCGTGGCTCCACTTCAGTCCGAGTCTCTCAATGCCTCCCCTTCTTAACTCCTGGGTTGTGGAGCGACCGGAGGTGCAGTCTCCCTCTAGGCCGCCATCTTGGATCGCCCCGTGAAGAGAGCCCGCAGCCGGAGTGGGCAGAGCCGCCTGAAGAGGTCTCCGGCTGCCCTGCCCTTATCCCTGAGGCTGACTGCAGATCGAGGCTCTCCGCTGGTTCTTTGCAGGAGTACACTGCACTGCAGGGGCTCCGGGACTCGGAGCGTGCTCTGTTCAGACAGGCTCTCACTAGCGGGCCAGTTCCGTTCCGAGAACCTGGAGAAGCTGGCTGTGTGGGCGGGGCCCACCGCCGGAGTGCGCAGGACTGCCTGTGGATGACTCTAGCTGCCCTGCCCGGCTCCGATAAGCCACCTCTATCTGGGCCTGCCACCCGGGCCGAGCTTTACCCAGTGGGCAGACTCACCCGTGGCTCCACTTCAGTCCGAGTCTCTCAATGCCTCCCCTTCTTAACTCCTGGGTTGTGGAGCGACCGGAGGTGCGGTCTCCCTCTAGGCCGCCATCTTGGATCGCCCCCGAATATCTTTTTTTAATAACTTTATTTTATTTATTTATTTTTATGTGGTGCTGAGGATCAAACCCAGTGCCTCACACATGCTAGGCAAGTGCTCTACCATTGAGCTACAATCCCAGTCCTCTGAATATATCTTTTTGAGGTGGGCATTTCATCCGCTTTGGACATGTACCCAGACGGTCATAGGGTAGTTCTATTTTTGATTTCTGTATGAACCTCCATACTGTTTTCATAGTGTCGTACCAATCTACATTCCTACCAATAGTGTGCTAGGGTTCCCTTTTCTCCCCACCCTTGCCAACATTTTGTTGTCTCTTATCTTTTTGATGATAGCCATCTTAACAGCTGTGAGGTGCTGTTTCACAGTCATTTTAATTTGCATTTTCCTGATGATAATGGTGTTGAACATCTTTTCATACATCTGTAAGTCTTTTTTGGAGAAATGTCTGTTAAGGTCCTTTTCCCATTTTAACATCCAGTTATATGTTTTCCTACTCTTGAGTTATAAGAGTTCTTTATAAATTTTGGATGCCAATCTTTTATCAAATATATGGTTTGCAAATCTTTTTTCCTAGTCTGTAGTTGCATATTTTTATATTTGATTGTTTCCTTAGCTGTGTAGGTTTTTAGTTTTATGTGGTATCATCTCATTTATTGATTCTTGATTTTACTTCTTGCACTTTAGGAGTCTTATTGAGGAAGTCAGTTCTGAAGTGGACATGGTAGAGATTTTGGCCTACTTTTTCTTCTAGTAGGTACAGGGTCTCTGGTCTACTGTCTACGTTCTTGATCCATTTTGAATTGAGTTTTGTACAGGGTGAGAGATAGAGTTTCAATTTTATTCTACTACATATGGATTTCCAATTTTCCCAGCACCATTTGTTAAAGAGGCTATCTTTTCTCCAACGTATGTTTATGGTGCCTTTGTCTAGTATGAGATAACTGTGTTTATGTTGGTATGACTATGTGTTTTCTATTCTGTTCCATTGGTCTTCATGTCTGTTTTTGTGCCAATACCATGCCCTTTTTGGTTAGGTCGGTAGTATAATTTAAGATCTGGTATTGTGATGCCTCCGATTGCTTTGGCTATTCTGGCCTCTTATTTTTCCAAATGAATTTCATGACTGCTTTTTCTATTCCCATGAATAATGTCATTGTAATTTTTGTAGGAATTACATTAAAGCTGTATAGAACTTTTAGTGGTATGGCCATTTTTTTGTGGGGGGTGGGTACCAGGGATTGAACTCAGGGGCACTCAACCACTGAGCTACATCCCCAGCCCTATTTTATTTAGAGTCAGGGTCTCACTGAGTTGCTTAGCGCCTTGCTTTTGCTGAGGCTGGCTTTGAACTCTCGTTCCTTCTGCCTCAGCCTCCTGAGCTGCTGGGGTTACAGTTGGGGTTACAGGCGTGTGCCACCACACCTGACGGTATGGCAGTTTTGACAATATTAATTCTGCCTATCCAAGAACATGGGAGGTCTTTCCATCTTCTAAAGTCTTCTTTTTTTTTTTTTTTTGGGTGCTGGGGATCGATCCCAGGGCATTGTGCTTACAAGGCAAGCACTCTACCAACTGAGCTATCTCCCCAGCCCCCTAAAGTCTTCTTTGATTTCTTTAGTCGTCTGTAGTTTTCATTGTTGAGGCAGGTCTTTCACCTCTTTTGTTAGATTGATTTCCAAATATTTTATTTTTTTGAGGCTATTGTGAATGGAATAGTTTTCCTGATTTCTCTCACAGTTGATTCATCAATAGTGTATAGGAATACACTTATGTATAGGATTTATGGGTGTTAATTTTATATCCTGCTACTTTGCTAAATTCATTTAGGAATTCTAGAAGCTTCTTGGTGGAGTTTTTCGGGTCTTCTAAATATAGAATCATGTCATGGGCAAATAGGGCTGATTTGAACTCTTCTTTTCCTATTCATATCCCTAATAAAGCATTTTTGAAGTT
This sequence comes from Sciurus carolinensis, assembly GCF_902686445.1. NCBI lineage: Eukaryota > Metazoa > Chordata > Mammalia > Rodentia > Sciuridae > Sciurus > Sciurus carolinensis. Next base: position 50,409,521 of record NC_062220.1, read on the forward strand.
TTAAGTGTGTTATTCAAAATATCATTGTCAAGGCCATTATTAAGGAATTTCCCCCTATGTTTTCTCCTAGGAGGCTTATGGTTTTGGGTCTTACATTTAAGCCTTTTATTTATTTTGTGTGATGTAAGATAAAGGTCCAGTTTCTTTATTTTGCGTGGAGATCCAGTTTGCCCAGGACTGTTTATTGAACAGACTATCCTTTCCCCATTGTGTCTGCTTGGAGCTTTTGTTGAAAATTAGTTGATTATCTATGTTTGGTTTTACTTCTGTGCTCTCCATTCTGTCCCATTGGTCTGTTCCCTTTTTTTAAAATAATAGGACCATACAGTTTGTTTACTGTAACTTTGTAATCTAATTTTAAATCAGGAAGTGTGATGCTACCAGATAATATTGCTTTGTCTATTTGGGTTTTCTTGTAGTTTCATATAAATTTTTGGATTTTTTTCTATTTTTTTGAAAAATGTCATTGGATTTTGATACAGATTATGTTAGATCTATATGTTGGTTTGGGTAGTATGGGCATTTTAATAATATTAATTCTTCCTATTCATGAGCATTGGATTTCTTTACATTTACTTAAAGTTCTTTCATCAATGTTTTATAGTTTTCAGTGTACAAATCTTTCACCTTCTTAGTTAAGCTTACTGCTAGGGTTTTTTTTTTTTTAAAGGTTATTGTTAATGGGATTATTTTCTTGAGTTCTTTTTCAACAGGGTTTTTATTTCTGTATAGAAATACTACAGATAGTTTTCTTTTTCTTTTGGGAGCATGGATTGAGACCAGGGATGCTTAACCACTGAGCCACATCCTCAACCCTTTTTATTTTTTATTTTGATAAAGGGTCTTGCTAAGTTGCTGAGGCCAGTCTTGGATTTGTAATCCTCCTTCCTCAGCCTCTTGAATTGCTGGGATGACAGGTACATGTATCACGATACCTGTCTGCAATGCTCCTGATTTTTATACATTGATTTTGTAACCTGAAACTACTGCATTTATGTTAGTTCTAACAGATTTTTTGCGTGAAAACTTAGGGGGATTTTGACAAATAGATAATGCATATGGAGATAATTTTACTTCTTCCTTTATGATTTGGATGCCTTTTATTTCTTAGGGCAAAAGTCTTCAGTTGCTTTTCATTGATTATGATGTTAGCTGTGAGTTTTCATAAATGACCCTCATTATGTTGAGAAGCTTTTCTTCTATACCTAAATTGTTAAAAGAGTTTTTATCAGGAAGGAATACTGAAATTTGTTAAATGTGTTTTCAGCAACAATTGAAATAGTCATGTGGTTTTCATCTTTCTGTCCATGTGATGTATCACAATGATTGATAAGCATATGTTAAACTAAGCTTGCATGCCAAGGAGAAAGCCCACTTGATCATAATATATAATCTTTTGATGTGTTAATTCATTTTTAAAAATATATATAAGTATTATTTTTAGGATAGTTTTTGAAAAATTATGAAGATACCACAGAAATTTCCATATACTCTGTACTGTTTGCCCTTTTATTAGCATATTAGCATGGTACATTTTTTACAACCGATGGAACTGATATTGATTTGTTATTATTATTAGTGTCAACTTTTATTTATTTTTCAAAATTGAAATGATAAGACTTTTAGTCCAATAAAGTAATATTCAAGTTATCCTAATGTTTTCTTTTTTTATTGTAAACAAATGGGATACATGTTGTTCCTCTGTCTGTACATGGCGTAAAGGCATACCATTTGTGTAATCATAAATTTACATAGGGTAATGTTTGATTCATTCTGCCATTTTTTCCCTTCCCCCCCACCACTCCCACCCCTCCCCTCCATCTATACAGTCCTCCCTTCCTCCATTCCTGCCCCCCTCCCTAAACCCAACTCCAACCCCAACACTAACCCTTCCCACCCCCCATTATGGGTCATCATCCACTTATTAGCGATATCATTCTTCCTTTGGTTTTTTGAGATTGGCTTATCTCACTTAGCATGATATTCTCCAGTTTCATCCATTTGCCTGCAAATGCCATAATTTTATCATTCTTTATGGCTGAGTAATATTCCATTGTATATATATACCACAGTTTCTTTATCCATTCATCAATTGAAGGACATCTAGGTTGGTTCCACAATCTGGCTATTGTGAACTGAGCAGCTATGAACATTGATGTGGCTGTATCTCTGTAATATGCTGATTTTAAGTCCTTTGGGTGTAGGCCAAGGAGTGGGATAGCTGGGTCAAATGGTGGTTCCATTCCAAGTTTTCTAAGGAATCTCCACACTGCTTTCCAGAGTGGCTGCACTAATTTGCAGCCCCACCAGCAACGTAAGAGTGTACCTTTCTCCCCACATCCTCAACAACACCTGTTGTTGCTTGTATTCTTGATAATCGCCATTCTAATTGGGGTGAGATGGAATCTTAGGGTGGTTTTGATTTGCATTTCTCTTATTACTAGAGATGTTGAACATTTTTCCATGTTTGTTGATTGCTTGTAGATCTTCTTCTGTGAAGTGTCTATTCATTTCTTTAGCCCATTTGTCAATTGGATTATTCACATTCTTGGTGTAGAGTTTTTTGAGTTCTTTATAGATTCTGGAGATTAGTGCTCTATCTGAAGTATGATTGGCAAAGATTTTCTCCCACTCTGTAGGCTCTTTCTTCGCATTGCTGATAGTTTCCTTTGCTGAGAGAAAGCTTTTTAGTTTGAATCTATCCCAGTTATTAATTCTTGCTTTTATTTCTTGTGCTATGGGAGTCCTGTTGAGGAAGTCTGGTCCTAAGCCGACACGTTGAAGCTCTGGACCTACTTTTTCTTCTATAAGATGCAAGGTCTCTGGTCTGATTCCGAGATCCTTAATCCATTTTGAGTTTAGTTTCGTGCATGGTGAGAGATATGGGTTTAGTTTCATTCTGTTGCATATGGATTTCCAATTCTCTCAGCACCATTTGTTGAAGAGGCTATCTTTTCTCCATTGCATATTTTTGGCCCCTTTGTCTAGTATGAGAAAATTGTATTTATTTGGGTTTGTGTCCGTGTCCTCTATTCTGTACCATTGATCCACCTTTCTATTTTGGTACCAATACCATGCCGTTTTTGTTACTATTGCTTTGTAGTAGAGTTGAAGATCTGGTATTGCGATACCCCCTGCTTCACTCTTTCTGCCAAGGATTGCTTTAGCTATTCTGGGTTTCTTATTCTTCCAGATGAATTTCATGATTGCTTGCTCTATTTCTGTAAGGTACATCATTGGGATTTTAATTGGAATTGCATTGAATCTGTATAGCACTTTTGGTAGTATGGCCATTTTGACAATATTAATTCTTCCAATCCAAGAACATGGGAGATCTTTCCATCTTCTAATGTTTTCTTGAATTTCTTTCTTTAGTGTTCTGTAGTTCTCATTGTAGAGGTCTTTCACCTCTTTTGTGAGATTGATTCCCAAATACTTTATTTTTTTGAAGCTATTGTGAATGGGGTAGTTTTCCTAATTTCTCTTTCTGAAGATTCATCGCTTATGTATAAAAATGCCTTAGATTTATGTGCATTGATCTTATATCCCGCTACTTTACTGAATTCACTTATGAGATCTAAAAGTTTTCTGGTGGAATTTCCTGGTTCCTCTAAGTATACAATCATATCATCAGCAAATAGGGATAGTTTGAGTTCTTCTTTTCCTATTCGTATCCCTTTAATTTCCTTGGTCTGTCTAATTGCTCTGGCTAGAGTTTCAAGGACGATATTGAATAGAAGTGGTGAAAGAGGGCATCCCTGCCTTGTTCCAGGTTTTAGAGGGAATGCTTTCAGTTTTTCACCATTTAGAATGATATTAGCCATGAGTTTAGTGTAGATGGCCTTTACAATGTTAAGGAATGTTCCCTCTATCCCTATTTTTTCTAGTGTTTTGAGCATGAAGGGGTGCTGTATTTTATCAAATGCTTTTTCTGCATCTATTGAAATAATCATGTGATTCTTGAGTTTAAGACTATTGATATGGTGAATGACATTTATTGATTTCCGGATGTTGAACCAACCTTGCATCCCTGGGATGAAACCCACTTGATCATGGTGCACTATCTTTTTAATATGTTTTTGTATGCGATTTGCTAAAATTTTGTTGAGAATTTTTGCGTCGATGTTCATTAAGGATATTGGTCTGAAATTTTCTTTCCTTGATGTGTCTCTGTCTGGCTTAGGAATCAGGGTAATATTGGCTTCATAGAATGAGTTTGGGAGAGTTCCCTCCTCTTCTATTTTATGGAATACTTTGAGAAGTATTGGAATGAGCTCTTCTTTAAAAGTTTTGTAGAACTCGGCTGAGAACCCATCTGGTCCTGGACTTTTCTTTGTTGGAAGGCTTTTGATGACTTCTTCTATTTCATTACTTGAAATTGGTCTATTTAAGTTGTGTATGTCCTCCTCATTCAATTTAGGCAATTCATATGTCTCTAGAAACCTGTTGATGTCTTTGAAATTTTCTATTTTGTTGGAGTATAGATTTTCAAAATAGCTTCTAATTATGTTTTGTATTTCAGTCGTGTCTGTTGTGATATTTCCTTGTTCATTCCGAATTTTAGTGATTTGGGTTTTCTCTCGTCTTCTCTTTGTTAGTGTGGCTAAAGGTTTATCAATTTTGTTTATTTTTTCGAAGAACCAACTATTTATTTTGTCAATTTTTTGTATTGTTTCTTTCGTTTCAATTTCGTTGATTTCAGCTCTCAGTTTAACTATTTCCTGTCTTCTACTACTTTTGGTGTTGGTCTGTTCTTCTTTTTCTAGGGCTTTGAGCTGTAGTGTTAGGTCGTTTATTTTTTGAGTTTTACTTCTTTTATTAAATGCGCTCCATGAAATAAATCTTCCTCTAAGTACTGCTTTCATAGTGTCCCAGAGATTTTGATATGATGTTTCTTTTGTTCTCGTTTACCTCTAAGAATTTTTAATTTCCTTCCTAATATTTTCTGTTATCCATTCATCATATAGTAGCATATTGTTTAATCTCCAGGTGTTGGAGTAGTTTCTGTTTTTTACTCTTTCATTAATTTGTAACTTCAATCCATTATGATCTGATAGAATACAAGGTAGTGTCTCTATCTTCTTGTATTTGCTGACATTAGCTTTGTGGCATAATATATGGTCTATTTTAGAGAAGGATTCATGTGCTGCTGAGAAGAAAGTGTATTAGCTCTTGGTTGGATGGTATATTCTATAAATGTCTGTTAAGTCTAAATTATTGATTGTGTTATTGAGATCTATGGTTTCCTTGTTCAATTTTTGTTTGGAAGATCTGTCCAGTGGTGAAAGAGGCGTGTTAAAATCACCTAGTATTATTGTGTTATGGTCTATTTGGTTTCTAAAATTGAGAAGGATTTGTTTAACATACATGGATGAGGCACTGTTTGGGGCATAGATGTTTATGATTGTTATATCTTGCTGATTTATGCTTCCCTTAAGCAGTATGAAATGTCCTTCTTTATCCCTTCTGACTAACATTGGCTTGAAGTTCACATTATCTGAAATGAATATGGATACTCCAGCTTTTTTGCTGAGTCCATGTGCATGGTATGTTTTTCCCCATCCTTTCACCTTTAGTCTATGGGTATCTCTTTCCATGAGGTGAGTCTCTTGCAGGCAACATATTGTTGGATCTTTCTTTTTAATCCAATCTGCCAGTCTATGTCTTTTGATTGATGAATTCAGGCCATTAACATTCAGGGTTATTATTGAGATATGATTTGTATTCCCGGTCATTTGGTTCATATTTAAAATTTTTGACACATCTTGGTTCCTCCTTTATTTGACAGTTCCTTTAGGGTGATTCCTCCCTTTGCTGATTTGCTTCTTTGTTTTTTATCTCTTCCTCATGAAATGTTTTGCTGAGAATGTTCTGTAATGCTGGCTTTCTTTTTGTAAATTCTTTTAGCTTTTGTTTATCATGGAATGATTTTATTTCATCGTCAAATTTGAAGGTAAGTTTTGCTGGGTATAAGATTCTTGGTTGGCATCCATTTTCTTTCAGAGCTTGAAAAATGTTGTTCCAGGCCCTTCTAGCTTTTAGGGTCTGGATTGAAAAATCTGCTGATATCCGTATTGGCTTCCCCCTGAATGTAATTTGGTTCTTTTCTCTCACAGCCTTTAAAATTCTGTCTTTATTTTGTATGTTAGGTATTTTCATAAAAATGTGCCTTGGTGTGGGTCTGTTGTAATTTTGTGTGTTTGGAGTCCTATAAGCCTCTTGGACTTGATTTTCCATTTCATTCTTCAGATTTGGGAAATTTTCTGATATTATTTCATTGAATAGATTGTTCATTCCTTTGGTTTGTTTCTCTAAGCCTTCCTCAATCCCAATAATTCTCAAATTTGGCCTTTTCATGATATCCCATAGTTCTTGCAGATTCTGTTCATGATTTCTCACCATCTTCTCTGTTTGTTCAACTTTGTTTTCGAGGTTAAATATTTTGTCTTCAATATCTGAAGTTCTGTCTTCCAGGTTTTCTATCCTATTGGTTATGCTTTCTATGGAGTTCTTAATTTGGTTTATTGTTTCCTTCATTTCAAGGATTTCTGTTTGGTTTTTTTTCAATATCTCTAACTCTTTATTGAAATGATCTTTTGCTTCCTGAATTTGCTCTGTTAACTGTCGATTGGTGCGATCGTTCAATGCCTGCATTTGCTCTTTCATCTCATCGTTTGCTTCCCTAATCATTTTAATTATGTACATTCTGAACTCCCTTTCTGTCATTTCTTCTGCCATGCTGTTGTTGGATTCTATTGATGTAACATCTAGATTTGTTTGGGGCATTTTTTTCCCTTGTTTTCTCATATTGTTCAGGAATCAGTGGGTCATTAAGATATTGCAGATTTCCTCTATCAACTTTAATGTCCCTGAAGATTGCTAGTATATCCCCTCTTATCCTTCTGTAGCCTGAAGTCTTGGAGGAGATTGATAATGCAGAGCTCCACGAAGAAGCTGCCTCTCTAGGGGTGGTGACTCTCAGGTGGGGTATATTCCCTGCTAGTGGGCAGAGGTGCCTCCACTTGTTGACCAATGGTCATCCAACGGGGAACTAGACTGCAGGCTGAGGCAAGGCCTGTTTGTGCCTGTGTTTCTGGTTTTACCGTCCCTGTGGGAAGACCTCCCCCGGCCGGGAAGACTCACTCGGTGGGGACGTCTCGCTGGTCAGTTGCCCTCCTAGAGGTTCCCCTCCATCTACAACTACCGCCTGGGCTGGACTGTCTTCCTCTGCAATGATCCCAGGGGCCCGGACCTACGTCCTGGGCCTGGGAGCCTCACCCTTCATAGGCGAGTCTCCTTAGGCTGCCTCTCCCAGAGAATCTGCCCGCAGCCGTGGAAACTTCGCTCCGCCCCTAGGCGTGTCTCTGTGCGGCTCTTCCAGCAAGAAGCCACCTAGCTCCTGGGGCCCTGCTCTGCACCAATCACATGGCTATGCAGCCCCTCCTCTGAGCCACCACCTGGAGCCCCGTACAATAGCTCCAAGACCCAGAGACCCGCTACACACCTCCTCCTCCGGACAGCGGCCGGGTTTCCGACGCAGTCACTAGGAATCCAACCAACTCACTTTGGGTCTCCTCCTCCCACCAACCACCTGTAGCCCTAGGCAGTCACTCCAAGTCCAAGTGACCCGCCCTGTTCCTCCTCCTCCTCCTTGGGGTAGCCCCCCGGGTGTTCAGGAGCGGTGGCTCCGAGACCAAGTGACTCACCACGCTCCTCCTCCAGGCAGGCCACCGGTGTTCAGGAGCGGTCGCTTTTAGTCCAATCAACTCACCACTCGGCTCCTCCTCTGGCAACTGCCTGTGGCTCTGATGCAGTCACTCCTAGGTCAAGAAACCCGCTGCGCTCCTCCTCTTCCTCCGGGCAACCTCCCTGTGTTCAGGAGCGCTGGTTCTGAGTTCAAACAGTTCACCACGCAGCTCCTCCTCTGGCAACTGCCTGTGGCTCTGATGCAGTCACTCCTAGACCAAGCGTCCCGCCGCGCTCCTCCTCTTCCTCAGGGCAGTCCCCCGGTGTTCAGGAGCGCTCGCTCTGAGTTCAAACAGCTCACCGCGCAGCTCCTCCTCAGTCAGCTGCCCGGAGCCCCAGTGGTTGCTCGAGTCCAAGCGCTGTGCTGAGCCGCCTCCTCTACGATGATCCCAGTTGTCCGTGTTTACCGCTCCAGCGGGGGGAGGGGCGTCTCGCCGAGCAACTCCACTTCACAAATTCCCTGCATTCCGGAGCTACCGCCCCATCCGGGACACCTCCCCAACGGGAGAGACTCACCCTGCGGCTTTGAGTTGGTCCCAAGTCTCTCACTATCTCCTCTTTAGAATCTTGCGTCCTGGAGCAACGTGAAATGCAACCGCCCTCTAGGCCGCCATCTTGGCCCCCCCCCCCAAGTTATCCTAATGTTGAACAAATGAAAAGAGAACAGAGAAAAGGAAGAATGTAGTCATGGTCACAAATACTTCTTGAGAAGACCAGAAGATTGCTTCCTGTCTTTATTCATACTTTTTATTTTTTATTCAATGTGTAAAAAAATATACAAGATTATGGAATTTAAAAACATTTTTTAAGGGACTTCCATCAGCAATTGCTTGTTATAATTTTTCATTATTATTGCTGAAAACTGAGTATGTTTTCCAAAATTATTGTTCTTTTTTAATCTAATATTTTGTTCCAATTCTACTAGAAAAGTTTCTTAATTTGGATTAAAGCTATTTAAAATAACTTGTCCTAATCTTTTCTTTTCTGCTATGAACTTTACAAGTTATTTCCAAATTGGCTTGCAATCTTTCTCAAGTCATTTTTTTATTATTATTTTTAACCTCATAATCAGTTTCCTAATCACCTTTCCTGAGAGCACTCGATAGCTGCCCCAAAAAGGTTGAGAAGGTGAAGGTCACTTCCTCCTCCTCCGTTCCTTCTTCCTCCTTCCTTCGTCCTCCTTCTTCCTCTTCTTCAATCCCCAAGTGTGTTTGGTAGCCTTTATGGTGGCTCCCAGTGATCCCTGCCTCCTATTATCTATAATCCTTGTGTAATTTCCTCTGCTAAATAACTTGCTTCTCACCCATAGAACATGGCGATGCTAAGAGGATGTCATTTCCACTAATAAGTCATAATAGATTATGACTTCCTGGTAGACTTTCTCTCTCTTGCTAGCTTTGATGACATAAACTGCCTTGGTGTGGAGTCCAAATGGCAAAGAGTAATGGCCTTTGGGTAACTGAGGCCCTCAGTACACCAATACACCAGGAATTAAATCCTTCCAGTAACTGTATAAATGAGTTTGGGATTGAATTCTTCCCCAGTTAAGCCTTTAGTTGAGGGTCCTGGCCAACATTTTCATTATAACTTTATAAAAGATCATGAAGCAGAGGACCCAGAATCTGGATCCATATCCAGATTCTGATCTATAGAAACTTGGATTTTCTTTTTAAGATGCTAAACTTTGGGGTAATTTTTTTAACCTAGTAATAGATAACATACCAACCTTCCCTCTACCCTATGGGATGTGATGAGTCACTAACAAGTTACCCTTGAACAGATACTATATTTCTGAAGACAATATCAATGGATACTTAATTATAAAAGTTTAGACTCTATGACCTCTGAAAAGATGAGATTTTAAAAAATTTAATTTTCATTAAAAATTTTTTTTTAGCTGTAGATGAACACAATACCTTTATTTATTTATTTATGTGGTGCTGAGGATCGAACCCAGTGCCTCACACATGCTAGGCAAGCACTCTCCCACTGAGAAACAACCCAACCCTAGCCCAAGACAAGAAGTTCTTTTGGACTTCTTGGAATGTTTAAGTGATCTCAGAGGTGATTTGATTTCTTCCTCTTGTACCTATCCCTCCACCCATACAATTGATCGTCACCCATCCTCTTAGTTTTATCCTCAAAAAAATGTCTGAATCTATCTATGTTTCTTTATTGTTACATGCTAGTCTGATTTTCCTTGTTTCTCATTTGGAACTATAACAGCTTTTGTGATAGACAGGATAGTGCTTCTTCCCCCACTTCCTCAAAGAAGTCCATACTTAATCCTTGGAATCTATGTATATGTTGTTTTACATGGTAACAGGGACTGTGCAAATGTGACCTTCAGTTGGTGATATTATCTTGGACTCACTTGGTGGGTCTGATTCAATCACATACTTCCTAGAAAGCAAAGAGCATTTCTTGGTTGAGTCACATTGATGAAATGGAAGAAGCGATTTGAAGCATGAGAAAGAATCAACACGCCACTGCTGACTTTGAAGACCGAGGAAGAAGGCCATGAGCCAAGGAAGGTGAGTGATTGCTCAAAGAGAATAGTTTCAGTTTTATAGCAAGTGCTATAGTTTAAATGTGTCCTCCAAAGTTCTCGTGTTGAAAACTGAGTGCAAGAGTATTTAAGAGGGGATTAGGTCATGTGGGTTCTGACTCCATGAACAGATTAATGCTGTTATATTGGGAGCAGCTTAGTTATTGAGAAAGTGGGTTCCTGCCGAATGTTTGCATTTGGGCTCCTTTCCTCTATCACACAAGCACTCTCTTACCTTGCCTTCTGCCATCTGTTTATGGAGTAAGAAGACCCTTGACCTTTTACTTCCCATCCTTCAGAACTGTAAGAACTTGATTTCTGTTCATTATAAATTATCCAGTCTCAGGTTTTCAGTTATAGCAGCACAAAATGGACCAAGATAGGACTGGGACCTTACTGCCACAACCACAAGGAACTGAATTCTGCCAACAACCAGATGGAAAAGATATTGATTCTCCCCTAGAGACTCCAGAAAGGAAACTCTGTTAATACCTTGATTTTAGCCCAATGAGATGCATGGCAGATATTCAACCTACTGGACTGTATGATTAGAAATTGGTGTTGTTTAGGTCACTAAATCTGTGGTCTTTTATTATAGCAGCAATCAAAAACTAATACAGCTTCTTGCTCTTCTCTGGCCCCTTCAAAGTGTTCCTCATAGGATCCAGAATGACCTTGAAAAAGACAAACCCAATTAAATTAAAAAAAAAAAAAAAGACAAACCCTATCAGGTCACTTTCTAGTATAAGCTCCTTTCCACTGTACTCAGAGTACAACCCATGCTCTTTTTTCTGAGGTCGAGAATCCTTGCATTGTTTGACTGCTTTCTCCAGTGCCTGCTGGAGTCACTCTTCCTCTTCTGCCTCACTGGTCTTTCAATTCTCTGCACATGTTAAGCAGTTTTATATCCTGTGGTTTCCACAGATGCTGGTGATTTTCCTGGAATACCTTGCTCTTCACGTTCAGACCCCTTCTTGTTCCTCAAATATCTTAAATGATACTAATTATACTAGTATTTCCAAGCACTATTCTTGACTCAGAATCATATTTGACACTTTTATTGTCTGTCTTCCCAAGTAAACTATAGGCTCTGAGAGAACAGGGACAATATTTATTCTGTGTATCATTCTATCTCCAATACACAGTGCAATGTCTGATACATAGATGATCAATAAATAGTTTTTTAGTGAATGAACAGGGACTGTTTTCATGGGATGTTCATAGATTGATTTTTTTCAGGGGTATGGTTTCATGGTCATTGAGTTTGGAAAACTTGAGATTAAACAAAATTAAAGAGGTTTCTTAAATGGGGAATATTGCTTATAGCTTTCTTTCTACTTATTTGACCCTGAACAACTTCTCTTCTTTCTCCTTCTCTTTCTTCTTCTCCCTGTGCTGGGATGGAACCCACAGTCTTGCATGTTGCTGGGCAAGCACTCTACTTCTGAGATACACCCCCAGCCCTTGGAACTTCTTTTTTGACGGGAATATCCCTTAGGACTGGTGTTCTGTGGTTCCTAATTCAGAAAATGCCAAATGTATTTCAAGGTTTTATAGATAAGGAAACTGAGGCCCAGAGAGAGTAAAGTTACACTGTGAACTTTTGTAGAAATCAGGTCTTTCATGAAAGCCTAAACATTTATGAATGTGTATAGCATCTTTAAATGATTAACCAAACCAATAGGGAAAGTTATGTATAGAATAAATTAGAGATGAGTGCTTTGAGCAGACTGTATCAAAGAATTTGGCCTCTTTTGGAAATTTCCATTTTTTGATAAAAATACCACAATAGAGTTTTTCAGATCCCATACTTTAAAAGTGCTACCGTACCTCTACCCATGCCCAGATCAGAACAAAAATGCATACAATTTATTTTGTCCTAGCAGCCTGGGATGTGGAGGAATCAGTCAAAAAGCATAAGGAAAGTCTGGCATTTATTTACTTACCTGATTGCTGTGTGTGTGTGGGAATAAATTCTGAGAGCATATGAGGGTGGACTCCATATGTTTAATCTCCATGTGGGAAAGGGTTGAGTGTTATGATTGAGTGCCTGGCTTTGTATCCTACAGCTGAGGGTTAGAAAGCTTTCTTCATCCTTTAGATTCTGTGTGGCATTTAGCACATTATATTGAATTTCTATTTTCTCATCTGAAAATAGGAGTACTATTAAACCCACCCTCATAGGATTGTTGAGATGAGATGGTGCATGCAAACAGCTCAGCACATTGCCACTCACCAATAAACACCCTAAATGTTAAGTATTATTAGGAAAAAATTTAGGAGGGCCATTTGTGAGTGCTTGAGGGATTGATGAAAATACTGAGATAAGTTTCAAGGTTGCTTAATGAGGTCCATTAATTGATTCAGGATCTCCTTGTAAGACTGTGCTGAATTTAGAAACCGTGCCTTCTGATTTGGTTTTAAAAAATACCAAATAAGAAGAAGCAGAGTTCACATATATTTTCCAACCCACTTCTTGATCACTTAGGAGTTTTACCTGTAGATCTGGAGTAAGACTTCTGATCTGTGCAGCATCAACACACACTGGCTATGACTTAATGATAATCAGAATGGTTAACACCTTGAATTAGGGGGTTTATATGGTATGTTAGGCAAAAAAGCCATTAGTTTGATCCATATGAGGTTTGTTTTTCAGCTTTGTTGGGGTAAGTGTAGAGTAAATTGACTTGGTCTAGGGCATTCTTCCTCCTCGGATCTGGTCTTTCTAGGATTTGTCGAACGCTTAGGGTGTTTGGTGAGGTTTCTCATGCAAGTTGAAACTTGTGGGATTTGTGGTAGTTTTTCCCCTGGCTTGTGGAGTCTTATTTTACCTACTTACTGCACATTGTTCATTCAAAGATTCAGACTCTGATGCAGGTTTCTGGAACTCCTATTCATCCACTTATAGAATTTTCTCAATTGGAATTATGTATTGTACAAGTAGATCACACATCCCATTTCTCTCTAGCATGCCCCATGAATTCCAGCTGCCTTGGTGACCCAGAATTCTGATCTGTTTCCTCAGCACCCAACACCAAAGTATGGCAAGTATTTCTGGGCTCACTTCATTTGTTTCCCTCTTCTCAGGGATTACCTGTTGCCCAACATCTGAGAAGAGTTATTCCATATGTCTTGTCAAGTTTTATAGTTGTTTAAGAGAAAAGGTTTCTATGTTGTGGCCAGAAGTGGAAGTCCTTTCCCACATTCAGTCCCTACTACTTTACCGTAAGGCCTCTACTTTGAAGAATGCCCCCTTCAATACTGTAGTGGCAAGAGATTTGCTTTCACTACACAGTCTTGCCCAAGTTTCTCTTGTGACTAAGGGTTTGAGTAGGATGATGGGCATGGATCAGAGAACCAGTCTATCATTAGAGAAAAGAACAAAATGAACTTGCCCATTACTGAAACAGTAACTTTGCACTTGGTCTGTTTGATTCTTGACCATACAAACGATTACATGTTAGTCTCTGTGATGGGTTCATTTTAAAAACTCATTTCTAATCAACTTTGATTTAAAACAGCTTATTAGTTATTTAGATTGGTTATAAATGGAATAACTAGAATCTGTGTTAGCTTTTTGTCACTGTGACAAACAATTTAAAGGAGGAAAGTTAGTTTTTGGCTCATTGTTTCAGAGGTATTAGTCCATGGACAGCTGATTCCAAGGCAGAAATACCGTGGTGAAAGGGCTTGGTGGAGGAAAGTGCTCATCTCATGAGAGACAAGAAGAGGGTATGGACAGAGAAAGAGACTGGGAGAGGAGAAGATAAAATCTTCTAGGACATGCTCCCAGTGACCTACTTCCTCCAACTAGGTCCCAGCTACCAGTTGTTCATTTATTTATCAATGAATTAGCCCATTTAATTATCAATATCAATGACTCATATTGATTATCAAATGGGTTAATCTACTGATGAGGCCAACACCCTCATGATCCAATCATTGTCTGAAAGGCCCACCTCTGAACCTTGCTTTATTGGGGACCATGCTTTCAACATGAGCTTTTTGAGAACATTTCAGGTTTGAACTATAACAGAACCTATGCTTAGTCCCATGTTCTTAGGCTAGGAAGACCTGGATATATCAGAAAACCCACGGCTTTCCCTCCAGGTACGGGATCATGTAGGACCCTTATTTTCTTAACATTAATTATGATGAAATAAGCTAACACCTGCTCCTATGCCATTTTTTTCGATGTAATTTGAGTTGAAAAGTAATCATATACTGGCATATTTCATAAACTACCAACAAGAATGGTTTCTTTCTTCCAATAATAGAACTAGGTGAAAAGAAATGCAATAAAATATGATTTAAAAGACTCATAGACTTTCAGTCATCTTTTTGCCTAATATATAAAAGATAATATAAAAATAGAAAAAACTCAAGAAAAATAATTAGTTGGTTTTTCTTCTTGGTAGGAGGTATGGGCCCACTGGTGAGAAGATGTTCATTAGTAAGTTTTTGCTACAAAGAATGTTTGCTGGCATCAGTAAAGAATATTTATCTTTGCTTGCAAATGATATTGCTTGTATCATGAATAACTATGAGGCATACACAAAGGAAAATTCCCAAATTTAAATTTGCACATTTATTGCAGTTCCATGTTTCAAATGTCTAATGCCTATTAATTCAGATGCCATTATGTTCTTTTCTTCTCCATAATCATTTTGCTTGGATAACTTTGGAAAGGCATTTTAAAGAAGATAAATGTCTTTGTTTTGTGACTGGTCTGTACATTTACTGGCTCTAACCTTTTTAGGGCCTTGAACTTTGAGAATTCCTATCCACTTGTAACTTCAAATAATCTTTAGAAAACAAACTGCTTTGATGTTCCCTTTTTATTCTTTCGAGTTTGCATTTTATTATGCTAATATAATGATATTGCACAATCATCTTATGAAGACAATGGGATAGTTGATACTCTCCTACTTTTACAGAGGAAGAGTCAGAGTTATGGAAGGATTTTGTGTGCTATTCACAGACAATTATCATGACCAAAACTAGGATAGATGAATAGGGAGGATGAACACTGGCTGAATAGGAGGAAGGAACCTGACTGTGTTTCCAACTCCATTCTCAGTTTTGGTCAATTCCTTATCTGGGTCTCATTTTTCTCATTTGTAAAATGCTAGGGTAGAATAGGTAAGCTCTTAGATCCTTCCACCTCTGGAATTCTATGGTTATTTGCTTTCCTTTGGCTTTTCTTCCACAGTACATTGCTTCCTTTAGCTTTCGTCTAGCTATACCTGGGTTATATTTGATTTTTATGTCTCACCTTCTCCTTGTGCCTTTAAGTAATTTTGTTGAAGAGGTGAAAAAAAAAAAAGCATTTAGCCACCTAGCAATACAATCATGATATGATTTAGAAACAGTCTGACTGATTTTCTCATTGTTCTCTTAAAGTTTTATTATTGTGTTATATAGTATATTTATTACAAGTTTACCTATGCCTTTGTAGTTCAACTGAAGTATGACTACATCATTATTATCTTTTTAAATAAATTAGACTTCAAGTTCCCAGATGTTTGCCACTGTTTGGCTTCATTATTAATCCCTTGTGTGATCTTGAGTCTTCTACAAACCTTATTATAATATAATGAGGGAGAGTTATTAATAAATCTATCTTCTTCATAAAGATATGGTGACTGAACAGAAAATTAAGTAATAGATATACCTCTGAACTTAAGGACACTAAGAACGAAGCATTTTAAGATAAAATATATGCTTCAAAGTCTTCAAAATAGTATAAAAATAAAATTTTAAAATAGTGAAGAAATGAAAAGGTTATTGGATCTTTCAACTGGGTTATGAAATGTGTACCAAAGTTTGGAGCCCACTTCCGGACTTTTCCGTGACTGATAAGTCTATAATTTGCCACTAAAATGTGACGATTTCAGTTTTAGACAATGAAGTTATAAATTGCTAAGATCTGGCATAAATGGCCAATTATATAAGAACAGATGTCTATTGTTTTATTTGTGAGGGGAGAAGAGTTCACTGTACTATTTACTTACAGTGATTCTTTCAAATTTTCCTCCAGAAGAAAAAGTCCATGCCACATTAGTGGAAATGGTTAAGTGACCACAGTAACAAAGAATTCAGGGATGATTTAGTGCAGATCTTCATGCAGGCTTCTTGGCATGTGCATTTTAAACAGTATTGTGTTGTCTCCAAGTTTGCCAGAGTCTAATCTGTGAGCAATTGAGGCAAAATCAAAATCAGAAACCTAGCAGAGTAATATTGTTTTGAAATCGTCAAGCAAAAGTCTTTGGTTTGGGTTTGTTACGTCTGGAACCAAAATGTCACATGTGGCATACATCATTTAAAGTTTATTATTTTAACCTTAGACCTCCTTGTTTAAAATTCAGTGCTTTGCATCCCAGCATAAGCATTTTTATTCTATTATACACTAGTCTGCGCCAGCTCCATGGTGAGTCTGGTGAAACCATAGCTTGGATGACTGGAAGGCCCCTCCATGGTTCCATTCTTTTGCTGGAACTGCCAAACCCAGTAGGTTCGTGGGGGTGCTCAAAAATTAAAGCATGGCACCAGGTAATTGAAACCAGTCCCTGAACATCTAATCGTACTCTCTGCTGAAAAAGAAATCATCCCATGCTATTGGGAAAGTAAAAGTGGTGTCATTTTACGTTTACAGAAGCATTCAGTATTTTCATGGACAGACTCAAAAGCTTGTGGTTACAAAGTGTGAAATTCTTATTAAAATTCCTCATGAAATCAACAGAACACATATCTAGCAATTGTTCCAAAGATTCCCTTCCTCCCATTTGGAGAGCATAGCAACAATCCCACCAATCCATTCTCTTCTCCATATCAAATAGGCTATTTCTCCTTCATTGGATGACTTATCCAGCAAAGGAATTTTTAATTATTTGTCATTCAATATAAGTTCACCCTTGATGTTATGACCTTGTTCACACTGGCATGAGGCAAATTGTCTTCTGGGATTAAGACATAGTGAACTTGGGCTGGCTGCAGTAGAAGAGATAGTGGTGCTGACAGAGAGTACGTATTTTTGGTTTTAAATCTAAGCGAAGATTTACAGATTGAGAATTTGATTACGTTCTTTGTGCAGAACTTAAGCCTTCTACCTGCAGTTCAAGATTTTCATGGCTGCAGTAGATTTACACATCTTAAAAAGTTTCAGTTATAATAAGAGTTTGAACACTATACTATTTCTGAGATGCTTTCCATTTCTTGTTCATCTTTACAGTATTTCTTTACAAAGCATATGGGGTAGGGATTGTTTAATCCACTTTGACAATGAGGATCCTAAGGCTCAGAGAAGTTAAGTGGCTTGCCCAAAATCACACAGCTAGTAAGGACAGACTAAACTGATCTTCTGACTCTGAATCTTATGCTCTTTCCATTAGCATGTGGTGCGTCTTATGTTTCTTATGTCTTCTTCTTACCAAAGCAAATTTTTTTTGGACCAGTTTTCAAAGCAGTTTTAATGGAACACATCCAAATGCTGTTTCTGTGGAAGCTGACAGCATGGAAAAGTGCAGTTTTTCAATCAGGACAGTGCTCATTATCTTGGAATCCTGAGACTGCCAAAGATCAGTGTGGAATAGTTGCATACATCTCTACTTGTGTGAGCACAGTAATTTGCTTGCTCCTCCACCACAATACGTATTTCTGTCTTATAGATATTTACACATCTATTTCTAAATCTCAAATATAAACTCCTGATGGTCAATTACAGTCATATTCATTCTTGAATACGCCTTTGCATTTTGTACAAAGTCTTACATGAAGTTGATGCTCAATGTTTACTAAAATGAATTAAAGATGATAAATGAGGGTTCGAAGAGTCCAAAGATACCTTCCCGTACTATCTGTATGAGTTCTGTCTAGTATAACTTTCTGTAGTGATGGATATGATCCATTTTGGGGCCATTCAATGCAAAAGCCACAAGTGGCTAGTGTGCTAGGTAATTATTTTTAAAATTTATTTTAATTCAAGTTAGTTTAAATAGTTGCATGTAGTGAGTAGTTACTGATTAGACATTGCAACTCTAAATTCCCATAAGTTCTGATTGTGTTTGGGTCCTTCCACATGCTGATGGTCCTCACTATGCCTTTTTAAATGTTTTTAAATTTAAACAATTTAAACATCATTTTTATTAACATGAATCAATTGTACCAATTGATGGGGTTCAGTGTGTTATTTCCATTCATGTATATAGTATGCATGGCTCACTGTATATTTGATGAAGAGGTTTTTCAGCCAACTGTGGACAAGGAGATGTAGTGGGTTCAGACTTCTCCTTACATCCAGGTAGCTGTCTCTTTTTGCTCTTGGGTTCTCTGAAGAGGGCCTAGCGTCTTCCCTGAGAATTTTCTGGAAAGCAGGAGTAATTTGCCTCTTGGAGTTGCAAAGTGTCAGGAGGGAATCTGGTGATGCAGTGGGCATGTCTCAGTTTCTTGAGGCTCAGTGACATATGTCTGGGCCTATAGGAAAGAAAGGTCCATCATTTCCTAAGAAAGGCAAATCTTCAATCAGGGAAAGAGGTGGGCAGGAAGCTAGCATTTGTTAAACAGATTTCTTTACGCACAGTCCCGGTGGTGGTGTTTCATTTGCCATAAGAATCTCTAGGCACGGTCTCCTTCATGTAGAAGGGTGTATCCCTCACCAGCAACCATTAAGTTATACATACTTTCTAGTTGTGAAAGTTCTAAATTCCTCCTCTGAAGTTGTCAGCTTGGGATTAATAAAAAAAAAAAAAAAAAAAAAAAAAATCTCTCTCCTCCTCTCCCCACCAGATAGCGGTAGCAAAAACTACCCAGGAAGAGAGAAATGCTGTTCATGCAGGGTGGACCCTTTGATCTCAGCGACTTCTAAGAACCTCCATTCCTCATGCTGTGGCTTCTGCTACTTCTCTCAAGGAGCCAAAAGGTTAAACAGAGAGAGCGGCAGGAGTGAAATGGCAGCCAAATGGGAGAGTCCAAGAGGCCCCTTGAACAGATATCTATGTGTTATTATGTGATTCGGGGCACAAGTCCTTTCTCAGAATGTAAACAGTGTTCAAAAGGTAGATTGTTAGATCTTTGTGCTCTATGAGAAGTAAAATAGATATTCAGGAAAGGAAAATGGGTATATTGTTAATATTGATGTACTCATGGGTGACTGCAAAAACTGAAATGAATGAATCCTTAATTTCAGAATTAAAACTTTAACTCAAGATTGGTATTCTTATTTGTGAAGGGATACCAGATTGTCTATTGTGATTCAAAGAGTAGAATCTTCCCTGAGGAGCCTACTCTCTAAAACTGACAAAAGGAGTTAAGATTAATAGTGTGTATTGTGTATGAAATGGGCACTTAAAAACAATGTTCAGATAACTGCTTTAGTTGTCCTTCCTTTTCTCGTGAAGGTAGAGTTATGGATTATCTGTCCCTTTGGGTGTGAAAGGAAAGCAAAGCACAGAGAGGGAATTGATCTGGCCAAGCTCACAGAGCAATCTTATTTATTTTTATATTGGTATTTGAATAGGGAACTTTGAAATAGGAGCCATAAAACTGACCTTTCTCCTCAGCAGTAATTGAAAGTGCCAATACCTTATTAGATATACAGGAGCCCATTTGTATGGAATATATACATAAATGTGCAAATGAGTGAAAGAAGAATCCAATGTGGTAAAGCTGTTGGAGAGAAGACAAATTGACATCTGCAATTACAGTTCTAATTCCCTGTATTGATTTTTCTTTAAATAAACTTTTTTATCTGGGAGTAATTTTAGATATATAGAAAATTCCAAAGACAATCTAGAGAGTTCCCATATATCCCTCTCAGGGTCTTCTTCTTCTTTTTTTTGTGGTGCTGGGGATTGAACCCAGGGCCTTGTGCTTGCAAGGCAAGCACTCTACCAACTGAGCTATATCCCCAACTCTCAGTGTCTTCTAATATTAACATTTTATATTTGATTTCCTGAATTTTACAATAATTTTATGCGTTTAAATAGCCTTGTTTACAAATGAGTTTGTTTCTATGCCTTCCCAGTAACATTTTTCACACATAATAGAAAAGACAGAATAGCCTTCCTATATGATAAGGATTCAACGGTTGAGCACTGAAAATTTCCATTATAAAATCACTGGGGAGGCTTAACCACAGTTACCATTGCTGGAGAAGGCAGAAGGAAGAGGAATATTTGATAGTGTGATAAGACAACTTTAGAATAAGGGAAAACCTTTTTAGTTTACTTTATCCTCTCAAGAACCATTGAGGCTTTATAGCAATACTAAGATGATAAAAATTTTTGAAAACAGCATTTTATACAATATGCATTAAATGAGATCTACAAGCCCCCAAGTTCCTGGATTTATTTGGTAGTAAATAGAAACAGGATTAACCTGGTCTACACAAATTGGTTGATAATGATGCTTGATTTGAAAGTTGGAACTTAGAGCAATTGCAGACTGAGTGGGAAATCTTCAAAGTGCTTACAAGGAAGCAAATGGTAGACCAGTGGAGCATATAGGGGCACAATGGTGCCAAGGAGAGATTCAGTTTGCCATAGAGAAGTGCCATTGAAGAATGGCCTTGGGAAGAATCAGGTATCCCAAATAAAAGGGTCTCACTAGTTGTTTAGTGAGGAAGGATTTACATTTAATACTGGGCAAACACTACCATTATATTAGTTATATTGTCTGAGTTTATTAAATTGGCATTTATGCTTAAGGTAAGTATTGAAGGAACCATATGGAATTTCCAATATTTGACAATTTTTTGATCCACCAAAATGGCACTTTCATGTGATTCAACTTATTAGTAAGCTATATGTGGTTAATGCCAAAAATTTCCATTTGGTTGCATTTTATATTTTTGTTGCTAGTATGAACCTGGAAGTAAAGAACAATAAGAATTGAACTAGAAAAACCCAGCTGACCCTGGTTATGAAAATACCTTGAGTGGGCAGACAGGAGAGCAGCCCCCTGACAGAATGCCACCCAACGAGGCTTTCTTCCTGTAAGCCAGACGTTACACCCTTGTATATCACTGTTTTGTGTTTTCTCCCCAAGATTAAGTTGATTCGGGTATTTAGATTTGTGACTTTTATAGGTTTAGTTGTACTTGGCACCTTTTCCTCCAGGGATCTGAAAACATACAACTGAAAATGATTGTTTATTATCCTAAACCATAAGGTTGTATTTTCAACCATAAGGTGGCATCATATCACATTTTATGCTGAAGAGGCAGGTCGCTTAAGCTCACTGAAATGACTAATGCCCTGCTCATGTCTTTAAGTCATGGGTGTAGCACATTGAATTTTGAAGTTTATAAGCAAATATTGGAAGCTGGCATCTCTATATAGGCTTTTAACTTTTTTTCTTATATTTGATCTTTCTATATTATGACTGAGAAATTAGTAATAGAACAAATTACTATATTAACTAACACTATGTTTTACCTCATTAAAGTATGTAAGGCAGTTTCTTGTATATAGAAGCTACTCAAAAATATTCATTGCATTATTAAATTGAAATATTCCTTTAATAGGCCTTACCCTCAGGAATTCATTTTCTCATTTGTCAAGTTGAATTTACAGCATACTTTTATTGCTGTGACCCATTTCTTACCAGGATAAGAAGCTTATTTCATGAAGAAGTTAAACTCAACACATTTAATTTCTCTACTACTCTTTAAAAATACATTACTTTTTTTTATATATACCACTTTTCTTTGCTTAATTAGGAGTGTCCAGGACTTGCAAATCGTATAAATGCACTAGTTTACTCTATCTAGTTGCCTGATTGAAAACTCTGGCTTAGTTTGAAAAGCTGAGTAAAACTTGCTTCGTTTTTCTTTGTAGAAACATTTTGTACTTTGTAGAAAACATTGTAAACGCTTTCCATATAAAAACTCCCTTTCTGCAGATGAAGTGATTTTGTTCTTGGAACTCTTTATAGTTTTGTGGGAAGTCTGTGCCACTTTCCTGCAGGGGAAACACTCCCATGAGGCATGTTGCAGGGCACCTTAGAAGTCTAGTCAGGAATCTGGAGATGGAATCGGAAGATTTTGGTCTCTGAGTTTCTTTAGTTGTGGACATCTTGGAACCTTTAATTCTGTAAGGACTGTCTATGATGCCACAGCAACATTAAAAAGTAGTTAACCATTTAAAAAACAATAACTCTGTCTTGTATAAACCAGCTTGAATGATATTGCTATTAAATTGAACTGATTTCATGAATCGAAGTTTGATACCCTAGATGTTAAACCCACTCTCCCATTTTTTCCCCTGGGTGGAGCTCTTCTTTATAAAGAACCGAATTACAGTTCTCTCTACTATCAGTAATGTTGGCATTTTATACTAAATATTTTCCTCTCAGAGCCAAAGTGAAAAGTCCTAATAAAAGAAGGAGGATGGTGTGAAATTGTGGGCAGTGCTATTCTAGGGAAGGTGGTCAACGAAGGCATCTCTGAGAAAGCAATCTTAGCGTTTTGTTTTTTGGTTTTTTTTTGTTTTTTTTTTTTTGGTGCTGGGGATCGAACCAAGGACCTTGTGCTTGACAGGCAAGCACCCTGTGAGCTGAGTTATATCTCCAGCTCAGCTATCTTAGTTTAAGAGGAAGAATGAGACAAAGCCAGCCGTGCATCTTTGGCTTTGAATTGAGTGGGTAGAGGATGGGATGATAGTGACCATGAAGAACCTTTCAGGAATGGAAAAGAGCTTAGCATGTAACAGAGGCAACAAAAAGAAGGCAATGTGGTAGAACATGGGGCCGGGAGGGCTAGGGCGAGGCGCAGAGGTGGCACAGCACCATGGTAAGGATTTTGGATCTTTTAAATGCAAGTTGAAGCAAGTGAAGAGTTTTAAGTAGGGAAGCTACCTGGTCTCACATTTTAAAAAAGATGACTTTGGATGAATGGAATGAATAAATTGTGATACAATGGAATGTTACATGGCAATGAGGATGAACGATTTGTTGCTATACATAACAGTATTATTGATTGTTTATACATGAAAGTACTGTTGTAAAACTTAGGCGTTAAGTCATCATATGTGAGGACAAATTGTTTTTAAGGGTATGGATGTTAAATACTAGGTTTATCAGTTTCCTTCTTCCCCAAAACTAAGGTAGTATTATGTCCATTTAGGTAGCCTTATGTGAGTTGTCATATTTCTGAGAGAAGGCATCACAAATACAATATCTAGTAAAAAAGGTCAAATGCAAAAAAAGACACATAGCATGAGTCCATTTGTATGAATATTCTATTTTTTGATGTGTTCAGTTTGTGAAAATTCATCAGGTTGAAACTCATGGTTTTCAAGTTTTGTTTATGTACACTATTCTTAAAAGGTTAAAAGGATCACTAGGGCTGCAGAAGAGAGAATAAATTATAGAGGAGAATGGAAGCAAGGGGATTAGTTAAGAGACTATTGAAATTTTCCAAGATGATGGGTTCAACTAGGGTGATGGTACAAATGGAGAAAAGTGACTTCATTCTAGATCTACTTTGAATTAAGTGCAGTATTAGCATTAGGTGAAAATGTGAAATTTCTGATATTTTACCTCTAAAAATGACAATTATATGGTTCAACCAACTAGAAATAAACTATAAGGGCATCCTTGATTTATTCTAGTTATTATTTTTCTATACAGTGTGATAATTCTTGGATTTGTATATTTTTTCTTTGTGATGTTAAGAATAAAAACTTCGTGTTTTCCTTGGGAACATATGTGGAGTTTAGTGACTTTCTTCCATTTCAATAACTATATTCCTTTCACTAAGATGAGATATTTTGTAGTTTATTTCCCATATTTTACCAATACTAGGATTCATGCATCAAAATTAGGAGTAGTTCTTTTTTAAAAAATATTTTTAGTTGTAGATGGACAATGATATCTTTATTTATTTTCTTATGGGATGCTGAGACTCAAACCCAGGGCCTCACACTTGCTAGGCAAGTGCTCTACTACTGAGCCACAACCCAGCCCAGGAGTAGTTCTTAATGTGACTATTTAACCAACATACTAATATTCTACAGCTTTCTTGGCTATGAAAATGGTGATAATAGTGCCTATTGAAAGCCTGTATTATTTTAAAACTTAGGAGTTAGTTGTTAGCATCATCATATGTGACTATAAATTGTATTTGAGGATATGGATGTTAAATGCCAGGTTTATCAGTTTCCTTCCTCCCCAGAACTAAGGTAGTTTTCATGTCCACTTAGGTAGCTTTGTGTGGGTTGTCAGATTTCTGAAGAGGAGTGTGGGATCAAGAGGCCCCTGACTGGTACAGTAGGGGTTCTTTAAGTTGTGAGCACTGAGGTGTCTTAGCTGGGTGGCTGAGAGGTACAAAGAAGACTGCACAGTGAATTCTGACCCTGTAGCCCTTTCCATTGTAACTGAATCTTCAGATTCATATCCACCAAATTGACATGTGATAGTCCAAGGAGAAAACAACCTTGGAAATGGTCTATTGAAAGTAATTTACTTCCTTATCTATCACATTCTCAAATGGCCTACATTTGAGCAAAGCAGAGGGAGTATAACACTCATTCTGAAAGTTGAGAGGGTCTAGGGAAAAGTATTTTAATTTTATTCTTTTTTCTCAACATATTTTTTTCACACAAACATATAAAAAGTAAAAGTGGAAGAGGCAGATGATATTTTATATATATATGTATATATATATTTTTTTTTTTTAAACCAGCTTTGAATTAATTTCCTCATATCAGAAAAGCATGCCTCCTGGTTAGTATTAGATTTTCAGAATGCACAGATGGAAAATAGTTATTGGAAATCCCCAACGGGATTTATTTTGCATTGTGCTTCACTGAATACAAAAGTCATTTAGAAGGTTCTAATTTTTTCCCCAAGGACCATCACAAAACAGTCCCAAAAGGAGGGGTGGGATGGATGGGGGAACAATCTGAAAATGTTTCCTTGAAAGATGCCCTTTCCTGCCTAGTTATAGAATGAAATCAATACCGACCTCTAGATTTGTTGACCTGTTCGTGAGACAGAAACTAAAATGTGAAAAATTGAAAGTTTTCCCTGATGATAGATTTTTTTTTCTTTCAGATGCAGCTAGTGTGAACAATCTAATGACTAGAAAGATCTTCAGACCTCTATATAGTGCTGAAGAATGTCATGTTGAGAAAGGGCATGCTTTCCCTATATCATTGTGCCTTAATCTTCTTAGATTTTTCTACAAAGAAATCACATTAATCAAATCTCCTTTCTGCTATATGAAAGGTGCAGGCTGACTAATGCTCGACTTTGGGTGAAATTGGATATGGAAGAAAATCCTGACTTGAAATAATACCAGGACTTTCTATAATCCTGTGTTGCTGGAGTCTTAGTTCAGGACTATAATTTCCAGCTTGGATTTTGTGAAATCCCAGAGTGCTACTCGTGAACTCAAGGGATACCGTGTACTCTAACGGGGCACCACCCCCAATTTATATGTACCTAAAAATAAAATATTTGCTGTAAAAACATTTAGGAATAGGATTTTTATGTTTCAATCAAATACATAGCTGAAACTATGTGTTCCAAGTACAAAAAGGCAGAAACTGCTGTTTATCTGGTTCATATGATTTTCTGGTTATAACAAAGACAAAATTTGTCTAAAATGTAATCTACCTTTTAAAAATTTGAGTCCAGAATCTATATATCTGACATGTGAAGCTTTTTCAACATGCTTTTCTTAAAAAATTATTTACTTATTTCAAAAATCCATCTATTAATCAAATTAGTTTTAGAACCTTTTGAAAAGTGTTTTTATTTTATTTTATTATTTTTCTTTTGTTGAGTCTGAAGCACATCTCTTTGAAAATATTTTGGGATGAGGCTGAATTTTTGAAAAAGTCTGCAGTTGTTAAGAACCTGTGTAGAGAGTGGGATATGTAGTCAATGTGGGTACTGTTGACTTTTGAAAAACAGAACACTTGTATTCATAAATCAAAACATCACTTTGTACCCATTAATATATAACTATAATTTGTCAATTTACAATTAAAAATAAAAATTAAAAAACACCAAACAAAAAACTAAGTCTCACTCATTTGCTGCCAAATGACATTTTGAGACACTATAAATTTCCTGTTTTTCATCATAGGTTTGCACTGAAATTTAGCATTTATTAATGATACTTGCATGAGACAGTTGTTAACAGTGGTATCTACCATTTTGTGAGTTTTTATTCATTCCTTTTATATTTATTAGTTGCAATTCTATTATAAGGAAGAGCCATCATTTTTTTTTTTTGTCAGTGGGGACTGCATGGATTGCTATTTTATGAGTTATAATCTATTATTATTATTATTATTATTATTATTATTATTATTGTTTTTGTTGTTTGAACATTCCCCAATTTGGCCATTTGAAGACTTTACATTTGAAATTTGCATTCTTAACCATAATCTAAACTGCTTCTCCTTAGCTGTACCCATTTATTCCCATGCAGTTTAATTTTTAATAGACTCTCAGTCATATGGAGAATAGGAGGCCCGTCTTGGTTTCTGAATATGATCCTGTGTACTTCTTTTAAAAAAGAAGCTCCTATGGAATGGACCATACCTCAGGTCCATTCACCACTCTCCCATAGTTTTTACTACATACCTTACACAGGGACAATTTCCAGTCTTAAGCCTATTCATGGTAAATATCCTATCCATAGAGTAGAGATTTACCTATTTTCAATTGTCTTTGATTTGATTTAACAAACATTTATTGCAAGGCACACTGGAGAGAAAAAAAGTGGTATGAGACCTATTCTATTTGAACCAAATGTTATGGGAACATGAGAAGAATGAGTTTCATTCCAACTTGTGAATGGGGTTAGGATGATGGAAAGGGACAAGGCAGAGAGGAGGGAGGCATGTGAGATCTGGGAGGTTTACCAAATAAGGGCAAAGATATGAATGTGAGTCTGAAGAAAATGTCTGCCAAACGACTTTGTTTCTTTTATCATTTGGCCTTTATTTTCAGTTCTTTGAAACCTAAGGTTTTTTTTTTTTTTTTTTTTTTTTTTGCTTTCAAAAATCCTGAAAATGAAATAAAAGAGAAGTTTCTTTCTTTCTTTTCTTTTTTCTTACTAATTGTGAAGACTGGAGCTAATGCTGACCTAGAGGTGATAACCTATGAGTGTGATGGTAACTGGTTAAGTTTTTATCATTTCCCCTTGTAACGAAGTTGAGTCTTTGGAATAGAGAGTCAGCATAAGCCTGGGGTGGCAGTATCTTTTATCATCATGGTTCCTCCTTTGCTTTTCATTTCACTTGGCAAAAGTGGAACCAACATGATATCTAACTGGGTTCACCAAGAACTGTCATGATGTCCTGTTAGGAGCTATCTTAGTGGGGAAGAGGATGATGAAATCCAGCACAGTGATTGCATTTTTGAGCAAGAGACAAAGGTGGTGGTGATGGTAGGGAGTTTCTTACTGTGCTTCATGTAAGTCATTGCCCTTTATTGAAGTGGTTCTCCTTTTTTAGCATGCAATGCAACAAAGCAGCTTTCCCTGCTGCTTTTGATTCTCAAGGCCAATGGGTACCAAAATGTGTAACTCCTGAACACCAGGGCTGTGGCTAGCTGGCTTACTAAATTTTTTGATGCCTGAAACTCTGGCCTAAGTTCTGCCAGAAAGCAGGGCAGAAAACAGCTGTCTACATGTGAATAAGCATGTGAGAAGAAAATGTAAAGAGAAAGCTGCCTCTCATAGACTGGCGAAAAGGCTGTGAAAATGCCACGTGTTTTGGGTAGAAAATAGAGAACTTTGGATAAAAGTTTTTCAATTTTTTTAAAAAAATGTTTTCTAATTTTTTCTTTACTTTTTTTGTTTTGTTTTGTTTTTGGTACTGGGGATTGAACCCAGGGGCACTTAACCACTGAGCCCTTTTTTGTATTTTATTTAGAGACAGGGTCTCGCTGAGTTGCTTAGGGCCTCACCAAATTACTGAGGCTGGCTTTGAACTTGCAATCCTCCTACCTCAGCCTCCCAAGTCGCTGGGATTCTAGACATGCACCACCATGCCCAGGAAAAGTTTTCTAATTTTTAACTCCAAATGAAAGGTAAAATTAATGAACATAAAATGTATGAAAAAAGATTGGTTCTGAAAAGTTCCTGAAAATTATTTATTGCTAAATGATTTCAATATTCTGGCACTCTGTATAGGTAATTGTACCATCTATAGTCTTTTAATTAAGAACATAAATACCCAGAAATGCACATATATTTATACAATGATTTTTTCTAGGTATAATTCATACATATACAATATCATGTATAATTGATATTCCAACTGAGACTGTTATGGGGCGCAACTTAAGAGCAGACCGATCACCACTGAGAAGTCCAAATTTGAGAGTCTTTATTAAGCCGGCCAGCTGACTGTCTCACACAATGCCCCAAAAAATGGCTATTGGGAGAACAGCCCTGACCAGAGGGTTATAGGGATTCTTATACCAAAGATCACTTCAATCATAAGTGTCTGTTACTATGATTCAAAATTACAAACTAACATCATGAAATCATCAACAGAGGGGGAAGTGGCCCTTACCTAGGTACAAACTGAAGAATAGTTACTAACATCCACACAATTACTGTTCACATGGTACACTGTTTAGGAGCAATAGGAATCAAAAGAGAGCAATTTTTCATTACATAAGAATTGTCATTTTGTATTGCTAAACATGTCACACCAAGTAACTGTTGATGGGGACAGAGGCGGGGTGTTCCCATGGGAGAAACTTATTTCCTACATAACATGGAGTCTCAGAGCATTATGATGATACATAATGGGGGGTGGGAGGGAGGCAAGAATGTAGGAAGGAGGGACTGTATAGAGGGAAAAGAGGAGTGGAAGGGGTGGGAGGAAGGAAAAAACAACAAAATGAATCAAACACCATTAACCTTTGTAAATATATGATTACACATATGGTATGCCTCTACTTCATGTACAAACTGAGAAACAAGATGTACCCCATTTGTTTATAATAAAATAAATAAAAAAAAATAAAAACAGTCTTATCTGGTTGGCTTATTTGTGATTTGATGTGTGAAAAATATTTTTTAAGAGACTTTTTTTGTCTCTGTTTGCCCATTTCCATCCAAGGGTAGTTCAATAACACAGAAAATTAAATATATACTTGATTCATAGAAAATAAATCAAGGAAAAATTTTCTTAAACCTTCTGTTATGTGGTTTAAACATGTCATTGATTTTATGTTCTCTAATGAAGTTCTTTTTTTTTTTTTTTTTGGGTGCTGGGGATCAAACCCAGGACCTTGTGTTTAGAAGGCAAGCACTCTACAGACTGAGTTATCTCCCCAGCCCCTAATGAAGTTCTTTTGACATACTATTAGGTATATGTACACACACACATACACACACACACACACACACACATACACACAAATCCTAAAGAAGAGATAGGAATGAGTCTATAGGAAAATAACTAAAAAATGATAGAAATATGACTATCACAAATAATGCTGAATCTGTGGAGTAGTATTGTATTATGTTTGTATTAGAATTAATCACCCTTGAAAGTCCTTATACTTGGGGTGGGGTATATCAAGAGGAAGAGGCTGCTTGATTCTTAGTTCCTTAGAGAGTTGGACTATTTGGCCACAGTTATGGAAAAGGGATTGTGTCACAAGTAAAGTTATGGGTCAGGACTGTTTCCAGATATTCCTGCTTTGGTTTTAGGGGTAAAGAGCTGAGGCTTCTTGAAGTATTCTTTTTGGTCAAATAATTTAACAGGCAGTGGATCTGGTGCCAGTGATTCCATTTCTAAAAGATTTTCCTTTGAAGTGTGTGTTCCCCAATATGTTTTTTTCCAGCCAAACATATGCCTGTGATTTGAAATCAACTTAAGAATTTTTGTTCACACTTAGTGTTCATGTTTAGTGTACTGGCATTATAAGGTGCAGAATAAATTTGTCTGGTTCCTAAATCCTTATAGTGATATTGCCACTCAGGGTGATTCTCATGGGTAGAGTTTAGTTATCTGTGATTATAGATACTCACTTGGAAGTTATTTTTTCAAAGAACCTATTTCTGGGTAATATGTGTTCCAGCCTGTGTATATTTTGCATCTTCTCTTCTAGAATTTTTTTTGAAAAGTATTTCCTATTTGTTAGCATTATCTTAGTAGTTCGAAATTTTTATTTGGCCAAGAATACAGGAGTTATTCTTGGACAGCTTTGTGTCTAGATAGTGACCTGAAACTTTACTGATTGGATTACTTTCACTTGAGAATCCATTGAGTGTGGCAGCAAAAGATTGAAGACATTGAGATATTTCTGTGTTCTTCCTTGTTCTGGAACTGTGAGGCGTATGTTTGATAAGGCATGGCATACTGAATCTGCTAGTTTTGTGAATGGTCATTTGGATTCAAATGGTGAATGCTGGAGAAAGAGGCCAAAGTGAGAGCATCAGCTCATTAGAATGACGGATGGCATTTCCTGGAAGGAACCAAGGAGAGGTGTATGTTCTGTACTCTTGACTTTAAAAGTAAGCCTTAGATTTTCTTTTCTGGGGAACTAGTTTTCAGATCCTGAGGGACCAATTTTGACAGTAGAGACCTTCCTAAAACCCTTCTTTCTTTCTTACTTTTTTTTTTTGGTGGTACTAGTAATTGAACCAAGGGGAAGTCTACTACTGAGCCAGGGGTGGGGTGGGTTTTTTTTTTTTCCATCCTCCTGCCTCATCCTTCCAGATATCTGGGACAGACATGTACCACTGTGACAGGCCTGAAGCTCTTCTTTCCTGAAAACCAGTATAAAAAAATCTTTTAATTTAGTTGCTCACAAATTTATAGAGTAAGTGAAAAATTCAGATCTGGTATTTTTAGTGGACACCCTTTCTTGGATTTAGGTGACTTCTTGGAATAACCCCTTGTCTAGGTCATTTTCCTACACTCACCTAACTGAGGTGATTCTGATGCCTCGTGCACGGCTCCCATGTAAGGTGCCACTTCATTTCTTTCCTTCCATGAAAACACCATTGACTCATGAGTAGTTATTTGGATTCAAATGTTGGAGGCTGAAGAGGTCAAAGTGGGAATAGGTACTTTTCACTGAGAGACTGACTTCTCTTGAGAACGCCACAAGGCTCTCATTTCCTCTCAGTGGAGCCTCAGCATGCCCATTGTCAAATGAAACCCGGATGACAAAGGCTACTGTGGATTCCTCTCATTCATTACATTTGTTGACTCAGTTTGTAGCTCTCTCTACTTTTGTAGACTTAAGGCTTGGAAGGCAAGGTGCTTCCAGAGATAGACTTTTTATCTATCTACTTCCAGAGATAGACTATTTATCACATTCACAAAGAATACTTTGAAAATGTATGTCTTCACACATACTAGTCTAATTAGGTCCTAAAACTGATATTTCATAGAGATTTTGGAAAAAAATGACTTCTTTTTTATTTAATATTGTCCCAAGTTTTGAGTTAAATTAGATCTCTACCCCATCTACTCTTCTTCAAAAGATAACCAGTTGTTATCTAAGAAGTTGTTATCTTCTCTAAGAAGCTATCTTAATTTAATTTATTCATTCACTAAACACACATTTTTGGTAACTTCTGTTTGATAAGCTTTGTGTGAAGAAGTGATCACACAATGATAAATATGTACAGGTTTTGCCCTCAGGTAGTTCATGATCTAGACAGGGCATGGCTTATTAGTAATTAACTCTAATGGAACATACAAAATAATACCACAATGGCGCAAGTACATAGGAACACAGCTTCATTCTTCCAGAGACTAGGCAAGCCTACCCACAGGTGACAACATTTGAAGCACATTGCAACAGTTCTGGTGTCAGCCTGGGAAGACGGGGGTTTGTACAGTTGATATTCATTTTGGTAAGTGCATTCTTGTTCTCCTCTACTAATTTCAACCTCAGAGTCGTGATGTGGAATTATATTAGTAACAATAATGGAAATATTGCATTGCATTTTTCTCTGTAGAACAAATCCTAAGGAAGAAAGGAAGGAAAGAAGATGATGATTGAAGTTTAGTGAGAGGGTCATTAAAATTATTAAACTATTTTTTTTCTTTTCTCTACTAATGCCTACCTCTTGACAGCAGAGAATTTATTGTGAATTGAGCTGCTATAAACTTTGATGTGGCTGTGTCACTGTAGTATGCTGATTTTAAGTCCTTTGATTATAGACTGAGGAGTGGGATAACTGGGTCAAATGGTGGTTTTATTCCAAGTTTTCTAAGGAATCTCCGTACTGCTTTCCAGAATGGTTGTACCAATTTGTAGTCCCACCAGCAATGTATAAATGAACATTTTCCCCCACATCCTTGTCAACATTTTTTAAAAAATTATTTATTTATTTTTAAATTTTTTATAGACTGCATTTTGATTCATTGTACACAAAGGGGTACATCATTTTGTTTCTATGTTTGTACATGATGTAGATTCATACCATTCATGTAAACATACATGTACATAGCTTGTATTCTTGATAATTGCCATTCTGACTAGAGTGAGATGGAATCTCAGTGTAGTTTTGATTTGCATATCTCTAATTGCTAGAGATGTTGAATATTTTTTCATATATTTTTTGACCACTGGTATTTCTTCTTCTGTGAGGTGTCTGTTTAGTTCCTTAGCCCATTTGTTGATTGGGTTATTTGTGTGTGTGTGTGTGTGTGTGTGTGTGTGTGTGTGTGTGTGTGTTTTAAATTTTTTGTGTTCTTTATATATCCTGAAGAGTAATGCTCTGAGATGCAGGTGGCAAAGAGATTTTCTCCCATTCTCTAGGCTCTCTCTTCACGTTCTTGATTGTTTCCTTTGCTGTGAAGAAGCTTTTTAGCTTAATACTGTCCCATTTATTGATTCCTGATTTTATTTCTGGTGCCTTAGGAGTCTTGTTGAGGAATTCGGTTCTTAAGCCAACATGATGGAGATTTGGGCCTACTTTTTCTTCTGGTAGGCACAGGGTCTCTGGTCTAATGCTTAAATCCTTGATCCACTTTGAGTTGAATTTTGTGCAGGGTGAGAGATAGGGGTCAAATTTTTTTTAAAAAATATTTTTTAGTTGTAGATGGACATGATACCTCTATTTTATTTATTTTTATGTGATGCTGAGGATTGAACCCAGTGCTTCACTTGTGCTAGGCAAGCACTCTACTACTGAGTTATAATCCTAGACCCTATAATTTCATTTTATTATAAATGGATTTCAAGTTTTCCTAGCACCATTTGTTGAAGAGGTTATCTTTTCCCAATGCATGTTTATGGCATCTTCGTCTAGTATGAGATGACTGCACTTAGTGGATTTGTCTCAACAGCAGAGAATTTGAAGGGAATCAGAGTTTTCTATTTGGAATGAGATGTTTTTAGGAAATATTGAGATACAGAGATAAGGGAATGAAGATAAAGAGAGAAGGCATTATGTTTCCAGAATTTCCATGTAGGACATACTTGGGATGGCCATCTGACAGAAGGTTATTTCAGTAACCAGTCTAGTGGTTTTACTTAGGCTTGTATATTTATTGGAGTGGACTGGAAGGAGCTACTGGATACTGTGGGGTGAGAGAGAGAGAGAGAGAGAGAGGGAGAGAGAGAGAGAGAGAGAGAGGAAGAGAGAAAAAGACACACACACACACACACACACACACACACGTCATTCCTTGGTGCTTCCATTGCTGATAAAGTAGTCTGGAAAAAAAAAGAGCAAATATTTTTACTGGATGGTAATTCATTAAAAAGCATTTTCATACAAGGGCCTTTTTCCAATTTTAGAATGAAGCCCTGGGATGGAATTTAGAAAGTTCTGTCATGAAGATTTGTTGAAAGGAGTTTCAGTTGATTCCAAAAAAATGCAGTGTCTTATCCATGATATAATTTTAAGAGATGAACTTATGCAGTTCAAGTTAACAATTTCTCTAACCTCAAGGGGAGAGAATAAGGTAGTGCCCAAATATCACTGCAGCTATCCTTTTACTTGTCCACTCCCTGATCCATGCTTTCTGTTTCAGTGCCTGCAGAGCTAGGGAAAACAAAACAAAACACAACCCTCTTCAAGTATGCCCGGGGCCGGTGCCTTTCCATCCCTCCTGAAAACCAACTGGTTAGATGAATCACTAAATGCCTCTTCACTCTGTCTGCTTAGCTCTGCATTGCCCTGGATCATATCCACATTCCTACCTTTGACTCTAAACCAAAGTTAGGACTTGCTTGTTCCTTTTGGCACGTTTTCAGATTGTGAGCACATTTTATGATATGTCCATCTGCACAGCTATCTAAATAAGAGCAGTCTTTTGGGGAGTGTGGCTGAGAGTTCACTTAAGATCCTTCACAGGCTCCTGCCTGCCTCTTCCAGATTGGCAGCCACAAATGAGGTTAATCATGACTGTTCAGTATAGTAGAATGGTCTGGTCATGCGTTACACCTGGGAGTGTTGAGTACTGCTCTGAATCGAATGCCTGGTACTGTTTTGGTGATTTGAACTTTGAGCTGTGTTGATTTGTCAGGGGGCCAGTTAACAAATCTTCACTAAATAGTCTGTGGTATATTATTAGGAATGTTAGATAAGGCAGTTCCATGTAACACCTATCATTATACATTCTTGGAATCAAAATAAGCCAGTCTCTCAACAGTGTGGAG
Source organism: Sciurus carolinensis (assembly GCF_902686445.1). Classification (NCBI taxonomy): domain Eukaryota; kingdom Metazoa; phylum Chordata; class Mammalia; order Rodentia; family Sciuridae; genus Sciurus; species Sciurus carolinensis. The sequence goes on from NC_062220.1 coordinate 50,444,418, forward strand.
AGAAAGCCTTAGAACTAACTCTTTGAACACCATGAAAAATGATAATGATATGTGGAGATGCTCAGAAGGGCATCTCTGTGTCCTCCAACTTGTTAATGTAAAAAATAGATTCTTGCTAAGAGAATACAAATATGGACTAAACCACCATTTTTAATAACTGAAGATCTTTCTACTTTTTCCCAAAGGGTTATTGAAGTAATGCCATCATAGCTGCTTTAATTTAGTGTTAAAGCATTCTTGGTAAAGATTATGGAATCTGTGACATTCCTAGTCTGTAATCAATAATGATATTAAGAAAAGAAAAAATAATTGTTAGCAGTGATAAACATTTAATTAATGCCCATAAAAAGGCAAATGCTTGTGAGGACATGATTCATCATTGGAATTTTGGAGGGCAAATTTCCAAAGAACCACATGTTTATTACAAACTAAACATAGAAAGTTTTCCAAGGATCAATCATATATTTAATATCTTGCATAAAAGCAATGTAATTTCATCAGAACTGCTGGGTAACAGAAAATGATGTCATAAGCAAACTTAATCCTTAATTAAGAATGAAAGAGTAACAGTCAAATGACTTTGCTCCTATTCAACTATCATAATATAGTCAGTTAATTGCAATTTATAGGCAGGTAAATTTTCCAGCTTTAAATTATGAATGACACTGAAATGTGGCATTATTATTTAATGGTGGATCATCTTTGCCAGCAACAGTAGCAGCTCAACTTTGAGTTCTCAAGTAAGAGCAAGCATATCCATTATTCAGCGCTACTTTGGATGCAGGTTTTGAAAATTCTGAAGTTTTCAAGTGTTGCCTGATCTGCTCATGCACATGGTAAGGATTAGTTATTTGGCTTTATTCTATGGGAATGGGAAATTGGCAATCAAGTGCATCCTTACAGTTTATAATTTTGTTCCACAATAGAAAGTGATGGTTAGTGCTTATGTATTTCATTTGATGATGTCTGTTTGCCCTTTGAAGGTAGATCTGTTCATAGGAGAATAACTTCAGTTTAGTTGTAAAAAGCAAATGGCCTTCCCTCCAGTTGACAGTAGCTAGCTAATTGACAATAATTGGATACCTAAAAGAATGTTAATTTTTATATTTTACCTCCTTTTGAGAATTGGAACACCTCCAGGTAGGATCTTGTAAGAAATTTCCTTTCAACCATGCTTCTAAGTTCAGCTTTCTTAGAATTTAGTACACGGATATTATTTGGACTTGATTTTGCTTTCTCAGCGAAACAACCACTGGGACTTATATAGGACTTTGTACTTTAAGTGTCTTTCCTCTCCTTGCCTGTATAATATCTATTTTGCAACCAAGTATATGATATGAAATTCATCACTATCATAACCTCAGACTATTGGAATGTATTGTCAAGGAAGGTTGGAGAGAATTCCAAGAACTCAGACAACTTTTCATATTGGATGACTAGATATTTAATTGCATAAAAGCAGAAAATCTCTACAGGTTCTTGTGCTCTAATGTTAACATTACATATGAAGCTTTTATCGGAGATAAGAAAAATTAAGATAATTAGCTAAAATACTATCTTATTTCTTGATAACACTCAGGTTCTCCATAGCCCTGAAGCATTTTATCCACTTTCCTGATCATGTCTGTTTCTGGGTTGTGTTAAACAAATTTGCTATTCTCATTACTGAATTCTCTACTGATACCTTGGTTTTAGGTTATGACATACACCAGAGCTTTCTAATATCATAAAAAATGTTTTGAAGAGTAGTTTAAAGTGAGAAGGAAAGTGAACATGAAAATGTATAGATCTGTACAATTGAAGTAGTGCATATTGATTATATAAAATTTGAAAGATGACTAAGTATAAATAAGAAAACTCTTACTTAGAAGACAGTAGATTTCTATTAGACAAAAATATTTGAAATATATGGACAATCTCTCACCTAATTCAAATTATGAATATTTATTACATGTACATCTTAAACTGGATATGACCACCTCAGTTGTGGCTACCTGGAGGCATAGAATACATTCTTCCCTCTCCTGCTACAGGGGATGCCCTTCAATCCCTTCTTCCTTCATTTTCTTCTCGAAGTCACAGGCTTTAATTGTTGCCTTTGTAGCTACTGCTTCCAAGTCTGCTCCTGTGTGACATGGCAGGTAGGGACTATTACATTGGGGCAGAGTGTGGAAGAAGAATTGGTAGGGTGGAGAGGCCAGTGGAATGAGATGAGAGGGATATAACCCCCTTTGGACTCCTTCCGTTCAAATCCATTTTCAATTAGTATCTCTGATGACTATCTCTCAGACATCTATAACTGTGTATTTGTCGCTGACTTCTCTGAAACTTCTAGCTATCTCCTAGGCATTTCCTTATCAACATCTATTTAATTTGCTCCCTTATTTTATTTCCAATTGCAATCCCCCCGCCAAAGTTTGAATCCTTACTATATCTTTCAATTGCCAATGAATTGGTCTCCCTAATTATGGTTTCTTTTCCTTCTAATTCGTTGTATGACTTAACTTAATAACTTTATCTGTTCAATAAAGTACTTACTCTTCATCTCCTAGCATTTAAGATTATCTACTATTTGACCCAAACTCACAATATCAGTGTAATTTTTGTATGCCAGAGACTAGTAGTTTTCATCCCACACTGTGTATCAGGATTTTGTGGAGATTTAAATGCTGGAGCCCCATTTCTAGAAATTCTGGTTGCTCAGGGTAAGAAGAGCAGGTACAGAAGTCAGTATGTTTTCAAAGCTTCCCAGATGGTCCTGATGTTTCTCTGTGCAACCAGGATAAAAAATTGCTGTATAGCCTATCATGGTAGCACACTCCTATAATCCCAGCTGCTAGGGAGACTGAGGCAGGAGGATCAGGAATTCAAAGCCAGCCTCAGCAATAGCGAGGTGCTAAGCAACTCACTGAAATACTGTCTCTAAATAAAATAGAACAACAATACCAACAAAATAGGGCTGGGGATGTGGCTAAGTAAATACCACAGCAACAACAAAAAATAGGACTGGAGATGTGGCTCAGTAGTTGAGTGCCCCCTGAATTCTATCCCCAGTATCTAAATAAATAAATAAATAAATTGCTGTTTTAGCTCATGTGAAATCCTAACTGTTCTTGAAATGTTTTGCCATTTTTAGTCATTGAGACTTTGTGAGTTTTTTCCCTAAAGATTTAGAATATCTTTTCCATTAAAATTCTGCCCTTTCTTCTGCCTCCAATTCATGGAGTCTACATAATCACTCATCTGGAAGCCTACTGAACTCCTTTAGCACTTCCCAACACACAGGAATGAATGAGGTTCATCTAAATGAATGTGGCATCCATCACTTACTGTGTTTGAGTTGTTGGTATAGCTGTGTTATATTTTCTAGTGGGAGTCAGAAGGATAGAGATAGGGACTATATTATGCTACTTTTTGTTCTCTATCTCCTTCTAGTTGCCAATATAGTACTTTGCACATAATAGGCTTTGAATAAATATATTTTGAATAAAAATTCTACAGCATTTAACTGTTATTTTGCATGTTGTAGTTTGAGACATCAATTTCCAATATGCTTTATTCTGAATTTTATGAGATGGGTTTGAGACCTTGATTTGCTATATGATATTTTCAGAATCTCCTTCTAAGAGAGGCTTTTCTAACTTATGATATTTGCACCCGCCTATTATAAACTTGTGAGAATTTCTGAACATAAAACTTTCATTTTTAGATAGAATGTATTGGTTTCTCTTACTGTGATAGCTAATCAAGATTGTGGATAAAAAATAGAAAAATGCGAATAAATAACAAAAAAATCATACTTTTTAAAAAATTAGAGATTTTTGTAAGCAAAGAGGACTAGGTGAACTAAAATTGTATACTGGAAAGAGTGTCTCTGAGGGTGACTGAAATCAATGGTTATATTCTTCCATGAAGATATTTTTTCAGTTTTAGGGTATAGGTTGTAGCTATGCACTAAGGATCAGATAACCAAGGCAGAGGGTCTTTAGTGGGAGAGAGAATTCCATGGAGTTTTGTTTTTGGTACTAGGGATTAAATCCAGGGGCACTTAACCACTGAGCCACATCTCGGCGCTTTTTTAATTTAATATTTTTATTTTGAGACTGCTCTTACTAAGTTGCTTAGGGCCTTGCTGAGTTGCTGAGATTGGCTTTGAACTTGCAGTCATCCCGTCTCAGCCCCCTGAGGCACTGGGATTACAGAAGTGTGCCACGCTCCTGGCCCCGTGGAGTGTTGATGATAAACACAGGTGTGATGCATTTAAGTTCAAAGGAGTGGACTGAGGTTGTGGCTCAGTGGTGGAGTGCTTGCTTAACATGCATGAGGTTCTGGGTTTGATCCTCAGCACCACATAAGAATAAAGATATTGTGTTCACCTAGAACAAGAAAAATAAATCCAAAGGAGTAAAAAAGCACAATGTCCCTCTATGAAACATCTACTGAGTACTGTGTGCTGGGGAAGTTGTCTGTGAAAGACATAGACTTCAAAATAACTATTGTAGTATGCTACTGAAAAATACTGGAAAAAATGGACATGGAGAAAATGAATTAAAAAAAAGAGATTTAAACAGAGATTTGGCATCAACACACAATAAAATGGCCACTCTAGTGCTTAAAAAATAAAAATACAGTATCTGAAATTAAGAGATCATTGGATGAATTCTACATCATACTTGATATAGCAAAGAGCAGAAAAAATGACATCAAATACACTAAAATATTTAAATAAACCACCCAAACAAAATAGAGTAAAATGGAATAGAAAGAAAAGAGGGTTAAGAGATAGATGTGACATGGTCAAATAGGTTATCACACCCGCAAGTGGAATTCTAGAAGGAAAGAAGAGAGAAAGGATAGAAGCAATATATGAAAAGTTAATGACTGAGATAATGACCAAAATTGATGAAAAACTTGTTATAGGGTCAAGATGCTCATTTGACCCATGTAGGAAAAAAACAAAAGGAAATTACCAATACACATTAGCAGTCAAGTTACTTAAAATGAAGATTAAAAAAAAATCTCAAAAGAAACCAGAGGATAAAGGACCTATTCCCATCAAAAAAGTAATAACACTAATGGCTAACTTTCTACAGAAACCATGAAAGTCAGAAGACAATGGAATGACATCTTTAAAGGGCTAACAGGAAAAAACTGCCATGTTAGTATGCTCTACTCAGTAAAAAGTCCTCCAAAAGTGATAGTGAAAAAAAAGTGATTTTTGAAAAAAATCACTTACATATTTTGTAATTTGTATCTGACTAGAAGAAATACAAGAAGAAAAATGACTGTTGATGAAAGCACAAAGTTACAGGAAGGAATGAAGATCATTAGAGAATTAAATAAAAAGAATACTATTTAAAGTAATAATGATAAAAATATCTTATGGGTTTTAGAACATGTAGATGTGAAGTATATACAAATAGCACAAAGGACAAGAGAGGAAAGGAGTTAAACTATTTTAAGGTTGATGCATTATTGAAGAAATGGCAGAAGTATAGAATTTAAAATAATTTGTTATAAATCAAGAGTACATATTACATACAATCTCCAAAGCAATCATCAAAAGAATAATATATAATTCTGATAGAGGAGCTAAAAATTAAATAATAAAAATACTTGATTAATCCAAAGGAATGCATAAAAGACAGAATAAAGGGATAAAACTCAGATGAGAAAGATTAAAAAATATCAAAAGAAAGGCTAGATCCAGTATATCAGTAATCATATTAAATGTAATTTAATATGGAGTGTAACACACTCCAACTAAAAGGCAAATATGGTCAGATTGGACCCAACTATGTCTTGTTTATTGGAGTAATTCATTAAATGAAAGATCATAGATAGTTTGAAAGTAAAGTGATGTAAATACCAAGCTAGTCAGTGTAGCTATAATGATCAAAGTAGAGTTTATGGTAAAAATATTACTAGGAATAAAGAGGGACATTTGTTAATGCTGAAAGGATCAATTCAATAAAAAATCATAATAGTTATATTTAGGATAAATTCAAAATACATAAAGCAAACTTTGACAAGATAAAATAGGCAAATAGATTTTAATATCCTCTCCCAGGAACTGATAGATATACTCACAGAATAGGAGTACTGAAGAATTGAAGACCACTGGTAAATAACTTGTCATAATTGACATTCATAAAGTACTTCATACAATAACTGCAGAATGACCTTTGTTCTCCCTGCAAATTCCCATGAGTTATTTTACAAAAGCAGACTATATCCTGGGACATAAAGGAAATCTCAACAAATTTCAAAAGGTTGAAATCTTACATGATGTTCTTTCACTATAGTGGAGTTCAACCAGAACTCACTAAGAGAAAAGTAACTAAAAAATCCTCAAATGTTTGGACATTAAGCAGCAGACTTCTAAATAAATCTTGGATCAAGGAAGAAAGTTCAGCAAGTATCAGAAAACATTTTTAGATTAATTAAAGCAAAACATAAAAGCAGAAACCTTCTAAATTACTTATTGGTCAAGTAGCTTCAGTTTCTCCCTGTGTAAAAGAGGGATAATAATTGAATCTATGTTATTGGGTTACTATGAGGATTAGATAAGCAGATAGTAAAATCTTTAAAATGGTGGTTGTTGTATAGTAAGAGCAAATATTAGCAGCTTCTGCAACTACACATACTACCAATACTACTGTTTTTACAGGGGGAACTGTAGGCACACATTCTTACTTTTAAAAATATGATAATTGCATGGTTTCTGAGGAATCTAGAGTTCCAAAGCAACTGGAACCTAACTTACCAGTTTACAGAGGACTATACCTATGCCAAGGGGTGTAGTATATGGTGGAGCTCCCTTTTCAGTATAAATCATGTCCTGTCATTCCCCTGCTGAAAGTTTTTCTTTGCATTTAAGGTTAAGTCCAAACTTGTTATTGTGATCAACAGAGATATATTATCTATGTTATCTGACCTTTGCCCACTTTTATTTTTGGTACTAGGGATTGAATCCAGGGATGCTTAACCACTGAGTCACACCCCTAGCCCCTTTTTTGTATTTTATTGAGATATAGAGTCTCTCTGAATTGCTTAGGGCCTTGCTACATTACTGAGGCTGACTTTGAACTCGTGATCCTTCTGCCTCAGCCTCCTGAGCTACTTAGATTACAGGTGTATACCACCATGCATGACTTCTTTACACTCACCTCATTTCCTTTCCTCACTGTGCTCCTGATACTTATTCTTACAAAGCTTTCACTCTGGCTTTTTCCTGTACCAGGAATGCTGTTTCCTTAGCTCCTTGCATGGCAAGTTTCTTCTTTTTCAGGAGTTAGCTTTAATGTCACTTTTCCAGAGAGGATTTCCTGACCACTCTATCATTGGTTGGATTACCTTTCCCTTTGCACCTATATCCATATGGTTTGGATGTGAGGTGGTCCCCAGAAGCTCCTGCATTAATTCAGGAATATTTGGAGATGAAATGATTGGATTGTGAGGGATACACCCTGATCAGACCACATCCTTCTTCTCTATCCAAGCATTTGTTTTCCCAATTATAGGTAGTTGTTTCAAAACTGTAATTATTTCAAATGTTTACTTGCATTTTATCTCACCCAGTCGACTATTATCTTCATGTGGTTTGAGCCTTGAATGACTGAATCTGTTAGGCTTGCTGTCCTGGGTAGAAAGTCATACTAAGTGGCATCTGCTATCTTGTTTCTACTCTAAGACCCTGGGTTTATGCTGTGACTACTCTAAGTACTAGTTTGTCCTTGGGAGAAAAGTGGTAAACCTCAGTAAGAATTAAGCAAATTCCTCTATGTGGATGAATTTGTGATGCTACAGGTCCCTTTCTTGGTGGAGCAGTGATAACACGTGATCATCTTGCCTGAATACTGACTGTGAGTCTTTGCTGTTTAAGAATTGATCTCTCTTCCTCAATCCCTGATTTTAATCTACCTAATGCAACATCAAGGAACTTTTAGAAGGTCCAAGGGAAAAAAAAAAAAAGGTAATAATTAAAAGGATACTTTCTCTCTCTTATAAAATTTAAATTTGATATGTAACAGTCTTCCCATTGTTACTAAGCAACTCAGTAGCACCAAATTTGACATCTTTTGGTTGTTCAGGAAAAGTGTTTCATTGATTATAGCATTGGTTCTCTTGCTCTGGAATATATAAGTCATCACTGAGAAAGATGGAATTTCTTTTATGAGTCTTCCTATTAAACTCAGGCTGTGTGATGAATGGATAAAGAAAATGTGGTACATATACAATGGACTATTACTCAACCATAAAGAAGAATGAAATTATGGTATTTGCTGGTAAATGGATGGAACTGGAGACTATCATGCTAAGTGAAATAAGCAATCCCCAAAAACCAAAGCCTGAATGTTCTTTCTGATATTTGGATGCTGACTCACAATAGGTACAGGGAGAGAGAAGGGGAGGTTCAGCAGATTGGACAGGGGGAATGGCAGGAAGGGAGGGGAGATGAGACTGGGAAAGGGTAGAATGAATGGGACATAATCTTTTCTATGTTCATGTATGACTACATGACCAATGTAACTCCATATCATGTTCAACCACAAAATGGGAAGTTACACTCCATGCACATATGATGTGTCAAAATACATTCTACTGCCATATGTATCTAAAAAGAACATAAAATATAAAAAAAAATAAACTCAGGCTGTGAGATATGGACAGAGAAGTGTGCCCTTCTTGCAGAAAGAGTTCTTCCTCATTTTGTGCCTGAGTTTTTCACACAATGCCAGTCATGTCATCCTCATAGAGCATAGACCCTTCTGGTTAACCTCCTACTAAGTAAAGTGTGATACCTGACTTATTTCATTGGCTAATCTTCTTTCCTTTTTATAACTGAAGACTTCACATAACTGATTACAATTGGGTAGTTGCTTTAAAATCTGTCATGGTTTGGATATGAGAAGTTCCCACAAAGCTCTGGTGTTAATGCAGCTATGTTAGAGATAAAATAATTGCACTATGAGAATTGCACCCTAATCAGTCTATCCTACTTTGAAAGGGCTGGGTAGTAACTATGAGCAGGTGGGGCATGACTGTAAGAGCTGGGTCACTGGTGCAGTGCCCTGGAAGGGTTCATTTTCCCTGCTGCCCTTTCCTTTCCTGCTTCCTGGCTTCCATGAGGAGAGCAGCTTCCCTCAGCCATGTCCTTCTGCCACGATGTTCTGCCTCAGCTCAGGACCAGAGCAATGGACTCAGCTGGTCATGGACTAAACCTCTGAAACTGTGAGCCAAAATAAACTTTCCCTCCTCTAAGTTGTTCTTGTCAGGTATTTTGGTCACAGCGATGCAAAACTGACTAACACAATCTCTATGGGAACATGTATTTTGCTAATGTCAGGGCATTCCTTTTTAGAGCAACATTACCTGTGGGAGTCACATTTCTGAAGACTGATTTGAAACAGACACTTGTTTACCCAGGAGAGGTTTAGAAACTTTTGAAATCTGGTCTGTATCAGGTATGATACTTGTTAGTTTGAGTAGGTAAAGGAAAACAAAGGGATTTTTTTTTTTTTTTTGGCAGTTAAGAGAGTGTGCTTATGCATTTAAATAAATGGAGGTCAACACTGGTTTAAAATTAGTGCAAGTTACTTAACATATTTTTGGATTCCAGGCTCTCCCAGTAGCTTTGTTGATCTGGTATTTGAAGGTAAGCAATTCTGACACTTGTGGAAAATGTCCTGCTTACATTGTGCAGTGCTGTCCCCAGGCCTTTCCACGTTGTTTTAGCAAGGCCAGCCATTCCTTTGGTTCCTTCCTCCCACAGAGAGTAGCTTTAGACTAAAGAAGTTGAACATATGATCAACTCAGTCTGGGTAGCTCTATGAGTTTTAGATTACCCTTATTTATTAAATAAGCATGAAACTCAATTCCATACTTGAAGAAATTCATTTTATCTCATAACACTTAGCTCCAAATGTAGGAGAATCAAACTTGAAAAGAAAGCATAACTTTTTATGAATCTTTAACTATGAACCTCATTTCTGAAAGACCATCTATTTCACATCTCTTTCAGGATGCGATCTATGAGTTTTTAGATGTGCATTTGCTCTTGTTTCTGATTATGTTAATTGCAATTCCAATTCATCAAAGACCTGTAAAAAAGCATTAATGATGACTTCCACATTTAAGAGATGATATGTTTGAGGAAAGCTTTATTATTCTATCGTGGAGGATTAGTGTAGAGAATAAACTGTCTGAATCCATTTTCTGTTGTTGTCACAAAACATCTTAGACCAGGTAATTTATAAAGGGAAGAAATTTTTTTCGACTCAAGTTTCTAGAGGCTAGAAGTCCAAGATCATGACACTTACATCTGCTTGGTTTCTGAAAAAGGTCTATTAGCTGCTTTATAACATGATGTGGAACATCACCTGGCAAGACAGCTAACAGCTTAGAAGAGGAAGCTTGCTTCTTCTTTGTATAAATTCACTAATACCATCATTAGGATCCTACCCTCAAGACCTCATTTAATCCTTATTACCTCCCAAAGGCCCCACTTCAAAATACCTTTAACATGACTTTGGAAATCAATTTTCCATCACATGAACTTTTAGGGGACTTTTAATACCCTCCCAACCATGTGATATATTGAACGAAGATCATAAAACCTTGTGCTGGGAAGAGAAAGGGTGATAGACTTATACCTTGGTTCTATTACCAGAGTGCATTGCTAGCCAGGAATTATAGAAAGGCAGCTAGGTTTGTAGCCAGGACTCATGAATTCAAGTCCTGAATATACTACTGACTAGTTCTGTGATTTGGATCAATTCACCAAATTGCCCAAAGTTTTAACGTCAGTACTGTCAAATTTTATTGCTATTAACCATCTTAGAGGTTCTTGTGAGGATTAGATGAGTCATAAGAGGATGAAAAAGGTGATACAAATGGAAGCTATCATTAGCACAAGATCTTCACAGTTGTACTTGATTTTCTACCTTAAGTTTAATATTGTTGGATATTAGTTGTTTTTTCCTTATTTTGCTGTGGTAGAAGAAATAATCAATGTATAAGTGAACCTTCCATTGTAGTATTTTTTGGGGACTAACCCAAATATTAAATCTCTATATTACAGGCATTAGAAAAGTACAAAAAAAAATGCATTCACAGCATCTCCTGGTATGTGTAACCCAATTCACCAAATCTGAATTTAGGACTCTGAATAGCATTTCTTTTAGATTTAAAGAAAAGACAAGTCTAAAAGAAAACTTAGGTTCCTGCCAGTTGGAGCATATGATGCATCAGGTCTTTATCTTATAATTTTCTTTTTCAAGTTATTTCTGAAGTAGGCAATGATGTTTAATAAAGCTACCTGCTCTTGCTCAGTAACTTAGCTACAGGCCCGAGTCTGTGACTGTAATCTTTTATGATGGATGTTTGGTTTCTATCTACCAATAACTTGTCTGCAGGAAATTATATTTAGGAACAATTATCTAAGAGGCATGATCCCTACCTACCCATTTGGATGTTTTATCTTTGAATTTAGTTAGATGACTAAAGGCATATGCTACTTTAGCTTCTAAAGAATTAATGCCCTTCCTGAACCATGCTAAGATGTTGTATCCTCAACTTTTCAATAAAGTGTTTGTAAGGAAAAGCACCTGAAATAAACTTTTGATTTTAGTAAAATGCTCTTGAGGACAATGTCCATGCCAGTATTTCCAATATAAAATCATACATGACAGCTTTCTTTGAGGATTTAATAGGAAAAACTTTGTCTTTCTCAAGATACTCTTTATAATAGTGAAAGCTATGTAATTGTTTGACTGCGTTTGCTTGTCATCCAAGCTTCAAGGAGCTTGGAGCAAAATTCGAAACTCAATTATAGCATTAATTGACTTTAATAGCTAGCTTATTTGTCTCTTACTTTTTAAAAGACGTTGTGAGATTATTATTTATATCTTTTTATAAGCCATATCAAATTATTTTTTGGAAAGAATCAGGATATAAAGAGAAATAAAATAGCAGATTTAATAACAAGAGGGAAAAGAATCATCATTGTCTTTATCATTATTGTCATTATCATGGAAGGAAGCTATTATTAATTACTTATTAGTACAGAAAAAAACTAAGAGTTATTTTTACCTATATTAAAATGCTTTTTAAAAATTATGAAACATTTTAAACACTAGAAAAATGCAGAGAAACATAACATTTAAGAAACATTATGTTTTGCCATATTTTCTTCAGGAAAAAAATTTAAAGTAATAATATTGACAGATATTCTTTTAGCCTTCATATCCTTCCTATTTCCTCCCTCTGCCCAGGCTATCCTCACTCTGAGGTGACCTCTTCTATTCAGGTGTTTATACATTGCTGTATGTAATATGCTTTTTTCTCCCAGCCAAAGTTTTTGATTTTTATCTATGTCAATCAATTTAATTCATGTTAAATGCTAGGTTCCCTTGTATAAACACACACAATGTATTTATTCATTCCTTTACTGAGGACATTTTGGGTTTTCCCAATTTTCCTTCTACTGCAAATGATACTTCCTTGTACATGGATCTGTGTGTACATGTGAGAGAGTTTCTCTAATGTTTGTGCTTAGAAGGGGAATTGTTGGATCAGAGGTCTCCATTCATTCAGTGAATGATCTAATACCAATGTGCCAGGAATCATTCTAGGCAACCAAAGATGCTGAGGTGAACAAGACAATCAAAATTCCTATTTTCATGAAATTTACATTCTGAGAGAATATGCAGTGGGGGGAAGAGTAGGCCATAAATGTGGTAAACAAAATATAATTATGTTAGTGACAAGTGCTATGTAGAGATAAAATCAGGACAAGTGACTGGAAGTGCACTTGTGAAGATGTTTGTAAGTATTTGTAAAGTGATAGAGGCTATCTCATTGTGGTTTTAATTTTGAAATCTTATGAGTGATTGGATCATCTTTTCATATGATTAAAATGGTTTGTTTTTAATGGATCCCTTAAAAATTCTTGTACTATCCATTGTTGATTTAAATCCTTTCAATTCAAATGTTCCTTACATATGTACAGACTAGAACTAGACATAAACTTGTTTTCAGGTCTTATCAAAACAAAGGTGTCAATTACAAGCAACCATCTCCTCTGCAAAACTGACATACTTTAAATCAACATAAGTGATTTAAATTAAGTGACTATCACTAAGTGATACATAGTGTGGGTGACTGTGGCCCAGGTTCCCTTAATTTGGTCTGCTTTTCCCAATGGCTGCCATGAGATGATACAAATTTCTCACCACTCATCTATCATAACAGTGAAACACCTTTGTTCTTCTGGTGCACTGTGAAATCGTCTGGCCTGTTTGATGCATAAGTCTTACTTACCTCTGAAGCCTATTTCTGATTAGTTAGAGTCAATTAAAGTGGGACTTCCTGGCACCAATTTGATTGCAAACACAAAGGCAAATGGGGCCTATGAAGTGGCATTTCATTACCAGACATGTATGTATCTATATACATTTCTCCCAGATCACCCAAATTGTGCTTAGATTATCAATGAAATAAATCACCCCAAATTTATATTTTTTTTCATAGCTCTATTGAGGTAAAATTGAAGTACAATAAAATGCACATATATGAAGCATGCAATTTGATCAGTCTGACACATATGTAACCAATACTATCAATATAAAAAGCATTTCCAGTACTTTTTAAAAATTTGAAATCATGCAGACTGTGTACCCTGCATGGTTTATTACATTAGAAATCAATCACTTTAAGATATATAGAACCACCCCCACATCAGACTACTTCAAAATTAAATGACACATTTATAAATATCTCACAGAACAAAGAAGAAAGCACAGGGAAAGTAAATAAAAAGTGCTGTGAGCTAAGTGATAATAAAAACTTAAAATATCAGAATCTCTGGAATGAAATAGTGCTTAGATGAACATTTGTAACTAAAAGTACTTGTACTGGAAAGAAGCTAAATTAACAAGTTATTTTCAAGTTAGATAGTAGGAAGGAAAAAATAAGAGTAGGAGTAGAAATATATGGAATAGAAAAGAAATAATACAGTTAAAACTTGATTAAAAAAATCAAACAAGTATAATCAAGAAACAAAGCAAGAACACAAAAATTATTATCAATAGAAAGGGAGCTATCAAAACAACCCTACAGATGCTAAAAATATATTCAGGTAATATTACAATTGTATGCCAACATATGTGATAGCTTACATAACATGTTCTCTTTAGAGAAGGATCCATGTCCTGCTGAGAAGAAAGTGTAGTCAGTCATTGATGGATGAAATATTCTATATGTGTCTGGTAAGTCTAAATTATCAATTGTGTTTTTTAGTTCTGTAGCTTCTTTATTTAGTTTTTGTTTGGAGGATCTATCCAGTGATGACAGATGCATGTTAAAGTTATCCAGTATTACTGTGTTGTGGTCGTGGTTTCTTTGACTCTTGAAACTGAGAGGGTTTGTTTGATGCATGTAGATGCTCCATTGTTTGGGACATAAATATTTATGATTGTCATGTCTTGTTGGTGTATAAATTCCCATAAGTAGTATGAAATGTCCTTCTTTGTCCCTTGATTAACTTTGGCTTGAAGTCCACTTTATCTGATATGAGGATAGAAACCCCTGCTTGTTTATGTGATCCAGGTGAATGATATATCTTTTGTCCATCCTTTTACCTTCAGTCTGTGGATGTCTTTACCTATGAGGTGAGTCTCTTGGAGACAGCATTTTGTTGGGTCTTATTTTTGAATCCAATCTGCCAGTCTATGTGTTTTGATTGATGAGTTTAGACTATTTATATTCAATGTTGTTGTTGAGATATTATTTTTATTCCTTGTAATTTTGAATTATATCTGGTTTTTACTTTGCATTAGTTTCTCCTTTGATTGACTATTCTTCTAGTGTATTTCCTCCCTTTACTAGTTTTCACTTTTAGTTTTCATTTCTTCTTTATGAAATGTTGTATTGAGTATGTTTTATAGTGCAGGCTTTCTAGTTGTGAAATCTTTTAATTTTTGTTTATCATGGAAGTTTTTCATTCCATCATCAATTCTGAAGCTAATTTTGTTGGGTACAGTATTCTTGGCTGGTATCCATTTTTTTTTCAGAGCTTGGTATGCATTATTCCAAGACCTCCTAACTTGGCGGGTCTGGGTTGAGAAATCAGCTGATATCCAGGTTGGTTTCCTTCTAAATGTTACCTGATATTTTTCTCTGTCAACCCTTAAAATTCTATCCTGTATTCTATATGTTAAGTATTTTCATAATAATGTGTCTTGGTGTGAGTCTGTTGTAATTTTGTATATTTGGGGTCCTGTAAACCTCCCATATTTGATTTTCCATTTAATTCCTTAGGTCTGGGAACTTTTCTGATATTATTTCATTGTAAAGATTGTGCATTCCTTTGGTTTGTATCTCCAAGCCTTCATCTATCCCAATAAATCTTAAATATCATCTTTTCATGTGATCCCATAATTCTTGGAAGTTCTGTTCATGGTCTTTTAACATCTTTTCTCCAGGGTCTATTTGTTTTCAAGATTATATATTTTGTCTTCATTGCCTGGAACTCTGTCTTCCAAGTGATCTAGTCTGTTGGTGATGCTTCCAATGAATTCTTAATTTGGCTTATTGATTTCTTCATTTTGAGGATTTCTGCCTGATTTTTGTTTATAATCTCTGTCTCTTTCTTGAAGTGATCTTTTATTTCCTTTGTTTTCTTTCTGATTTTACTCCCTACATTGTCCTTTATTTCACAGATCAGTTTGACTATGTATATTCTAAATTCCTTCTCTGACATTTCTTCCACCATGGTGTCATTAGATTCTGTTATTGAACTATCTTGGTTTGTTTGGGGAAATTTGTTTCCTTGCTTTTTCATGTTTTTTGTATATCTACACATTTAGCAGTATAGATCTGAATAGCTGAGTTTCTACCCTGTGGACTTGTACTGTCCCTGAAGGTTTCTAGTATCTCATAGCTAAGGGGGAGACAAGTAATAACAACAACCAATGCAAGCAATATACAGCATTAAACCAAATAGTTTTTAATATGACATCTATAATGCTAACTGTCACAATAAACAGAAATGATATGATCAGTTATTGCCCACAGTAAAAACTGTTACGTTTGCAAAAGGGTTTACAAAGAACAGGGAGAACAGAAATGATGTTATTAGATGTGATGATTATGAGGGAGGAGGAGAGAAGATAGAAGTAAAAAATTAAAGGAAGAGTGAAAGAACAACAGAGATTGGTTGTTGTCAGACAAAAAGAGAAAAAGAGAATCAAGGGAAACAAATAAGTGAGAGAAAAAAATATATAAAGTAAAAATTTAAAAAAGAATACAAAAGAAAATTGAAATATACTAATAAAATATTCTACTCCTTAAAATATTGATCCATGAAAAATACTTGGTTCAAAAATACTAGAAATGAGAAAAAAGCAAATATGAATATGTATAAATGTCCCACAAACCATTAAGGTCACAATTAAACAGAGAAAAGAAAGAAGAAGAAGAAAAAAGATCTTGATGAAAAGTTAAAGAATTATATCCTTTGGAGTTCAGAAGATTCTATTTCCCTTCTCATCAGTGTTGGTTGGGGTTGCTAGGGTGAGAGAGGTAACCTGTAGGCAGAATTCCTGGAGGCAAGGTGTAGGCTTAGGTGGGCTCCAGGCTCTTTGCTGGATGCCAGTTGGTCTAAAGACTTTAAATCAGTGACCACCATGGCCAGCAATTGCCAGTCTGCCCTGAAAAGACTGTACCCAGGGATCTCCCCTGGGTTCACTCATGAGGTTGAGGAACCAATTAGTCAACTACATCTCCTACAGTCCCCTCACTTCCTGGTCTTGGGTTCAGTCTTCCAACTCAATCTCTCCTGTCCCTTCTCTTTCAAATTCCCAGCCAGGTGAGTCTCTCCCAGCTGGTCCTGCAAGTAGCAGGGTTGGAAGGGGATGGGTAGAGCCTCGTGAATTTCCACAACCAGTATTGCCCTGTGTAAGCCTTTCTCCATGTTTGATTTTCTTGTGGTCACTTAGGTACACTCTTTGTCATGCAATGTGAGTTTGCCAGGCCTGTATTTTGGCCCAAACTTGGGTTTGCCAGGAATCAGCTCCCTCAGCTGCCAGTCCCCATGCTGCAGCTGCAAAATGGTTCCTTCCTCTGTTTTGTGCACACATCTTGGAGAGATGGCAGCTTCTTTCCTGTCTGAGGATATTGTTCAGCACATCTTTCAGTTTAGTTGGGCAATGTCCTCGATTTCTAAACTCTCTGTAACCAGACATGCTTCAGGCCTCTTAAAAATGTGGGTTCCTTTAATTCGTTTATCACTCAACTTGCTCATGGAGAGACTACTCTGACTGGTGACTCTGGCCAAGGCAGTGACTGTGGCACTGGGAATTTTTTCCTTGTTATATCCAACCTCATAAGTCCCTGATCTGCTTTGAATGTCCAGTATTAAAGTCTAGTAAAGTCTCTCCCCTCCCCCCTTTTTTTTGTTCACCCATCTTGCTGACAAGTTGCCTGTCTGCTTTCTTGGTTTTATATCATGGAGCAGCTAGAAAAGTGACCTTCTATACCACCATCTTGAAACTCCCTATAAATTCTTTTTTTAAAAAAATAGTTTTTAGATGTTGATAGACTTTTATTTTATTCATTTATTTATATGTGATGCTGACAACTGAATCTAGTGCCTCACACATGCTAGGCAAGCACTCTACCTCTGAGCCACAACCCCAGCCCATAACTTCTTAATAATATATTCCAAACAGAGAATATGTAAATCTTCTGAAATGTGTCAGCAAACTCCAGTTTGAGAGATCTCTTTTTAAATCTATAGATTAAGAGGACAAGAACAGTCAGTCATGAACTGTAATACAATTTCTGGGAAAGCCTTTATTTATTTATTTATTTATTTATTTATTTTTTAGGGAAACAGTTTCAATATGGCTACCACATTAAAAAAGAAATCTTTGGAGTCTTTTTTCTTTGACTAGGTTGAATTGTACCCTGTGTGGGAATCAGAATGGGGTTCTCTTGGTTATAGAGAAGACCAGACAAAATTCTCTGTGCTCTCCATTGCTCTGTGACATTTTCACTTCTCTACCAGGCTTCCCTGTGCTTCTCTTCCTTCTTGGGTCCAGATACCCATAGTGATATTTTTTTTAAATTGAATTGGAATCATTTTTAATATTTAAATGCAAAAAGCAAGCACTGACTTTTTACTACACACAGGTCTAACAGCCAAAATGTGCAAAGGAAATGCGCCTCTGCTCTGTCCTCCACACTCATTGTTCCCATTTTGTGGCTGAAGCTGCAACCAGCTTCCCTTCTCTACAGTATACATGGGGCTTCCTGGTGCTTTACCAGACAGGTGCAGTATACTTTGTCAGTTTTAGAATACGTGCATGTCCTTCCCCAACATCTCCATTCTTTAAAAAAAAAGTCATTAATTGTCAGGGATCCTTTCCTCCTATTGTGGGGTATCAGTTTCTAATCCACAATAGGATAGTGAAGAGATCTTCCATTTAGGAGCAATTTACTAAAAGGGGTAAGGTGGCCAGAGCTGGAATAACCGTCTGCATAGCACTCTGGTGTCAGAGTGAGGACAGAAGAAACATTGAGGACAGCATGGAGCGCACAGGTAAAGTTGGGAGTCTCTCCGGAGACAGTGAGGGGAGAATTCTTTCTACCAGGTTTGGATCAGTATGCCACAGTTAAAAAAAAAAAAAAAAAAAAATTCCCCCCCAAGGAGCAGTTCAAACACAATTGAATTTCAAATTTCTCCCATAAAGACAGCTCAAATATAGCAGCAACAAATAGATCTTTCCAGGAAGTGAAGGCAGAGCCCCTGGCGTTCCTCCTGAAAGGCCTGTGTTGGGCCCTAGTAGTATCTGCCGCTGCTGCAGCTGCTGCAGTTGCTGCATTTGTAACTTCTCAGTCTATAAGACAACGGGAAGAACTAGTATCATAAAGGAAGTGGTCCCGCTCCAGAGGCTGCCCTGGAAAACCTGCACATTTTTTGAGCCACGAGGATGGAGAGATCAAAACCCTCGGACCAAACCCTCTCTGGGAACATCTCCGTCAGACCCCAGAGTCTAGCTCCTCCTTGGCGTCCTCTTCCAGCTCTTCCTCCGTTTTCTCTGCGTTGCCTTCGGGAGCAATTCATCCGGGGACAGAGGCTCCCCAGTGCCAGCAGCGGCAGCGGCAGCAGCAGCCGTGGTTGCAGGGGACACCGGTAGCGGAAGGGAACTCCTTCGTGATCTTTTAAGTTTAATTTAATTTTTGGCTCGTTTGCTAGTATCTCATGTCCTTTCACTTGGGCTTTCAGTAGGGATCTGACTCAAGACCCTCAATTTTGGTCATTCCTGATTTCTGGTAGATTTGAGTGTGCCTTCCTAGATGTAAAAGGCTGTGCAACTGCCTATTGAATGTGAATCTTTGTTTCGTTATTCACAACTTGAATCATCAAATGATGTTTTTGGCAAGTCAGGATCATTACATAGATACTGAGAACAGACTTTATAGTTAATCTGTACTAATAGTGTTGATAAAAATGACTTTTTAAATTGTAAACAAATGGGATACATGTTGTTTCTCTATTTGTACATGGAGTCAAGGCACCATTTGTGTAATCATAAATTTACATAGGGTAACGTTGTTTGATTCATTCTGTTATTTTTCCCTTCCCCCCACCACTCCCACCCCTCTTTTCCCTCTATACAGTACATCATTCCTTCATTCTTACCACCCTCCTTATCCCTAACCCTAAACCTAACCCTAACCCTAATGCTAACCCCTCCCACCCCCCATTATATGTCCTCATCTGCTTATCAGCGAGATCATTCATCCTTTAGTTTTTTGAGATTGGCTTATCTCACTTAGCATGATATTCTCCAATTTCATCCATTTGCCAGCAAATGCCATAATTTTATCATTCTTCAGTGCAGAGTAATATTCCATTGTATATATATATGCCACAGTTTCTTTATCCATTCATCAACTGAAGGGCATCTAGGTTGGTTCCACAATCTGGCTATGGTGAATTGAGCAGCAATGAACATTGATGTGGCTGTATCTCTGTAGTATGCTGATTTTAAGTCCTTTGGGTATAGGCCAAGGAGTGGGATAGCTGGGTCAAATGGTGGTTCCATTCCAAGCTTTCTGAGGAATCTCCATACTGCTTTCCAGAGTGGCTGCACTAATTTGCAGCCCCACCAGCAATGTATGAGTGTACCTTTTTCCCCACATCCTCGCCAACACCTATTGTTGCTTGTGTTCTTGATAATCATCATTCTAATTGGGGTGAGATGGAATCTTAGGGTAGTTTTGATTTGCATTTCTCTTATTACTAGAGATATTGAACATTTTTTCATATATCTGCTGATTGCTTGTAGATCTTCTGTGAAGTGTCTGTTCATTTCCTTAGCCCATTTGTTTGATTGGATTATTTGCATTCTTGGTGTAGAGTTTTTTGAGTTCTTTATATATTCTAGAAATTAGTGCTCTATCTGAAGTATGAGTGGCAAAGATATTCTCCCACTCTGTAGGCTCTCTCTTCACATTACTGATAGTTTCCTTTGCTGAGAGAAAGCTTTTTAGTTTGAATCTATCCCAGTTGTTGATTCTTGCTTTTATTTCTTATGCTATGGGAGTCCTGTTAAGGAAGTCTGATCGTAAGCCAACAAGTTGAAGATTTGGACCTACTTTTTCTTCTATAAGATGCAGGGTCTCTGGTCTGATTCCAAGGTCCTTGATCCATTTTGAGTTTAGTTTTTGTGCAGGGTGAGAGATAGGGGTTTAGTTTCATTCTATTACATATGGTTTTCCAGTTTTCCCAGCACCATTTGTTGAAGAGGCTATCTTTTCTCCATTGCATATTTTTGGCCCCTTTGTCTAGTATGAGAAAATTGTATTTATTTGGGTTTGTGTCCATGTCCTCTATTCTGTACCATTGATCTACCTGTCTATTTTGGTGCTAATACCATGCTGTTTTTGTTACTATTGCTTTGTAATAGAGTTGAAGATCTGGTATTGCGATACCCCCTGCTTCGCTCTTTCTACTGAGGATTGCTTTAGCTATTCTGGGTTTTTTATTCTTCCAGATGAATTTCATAATTGCTTGCTCTATTTCTGTAAAGTACATCTTTGGGATTTTAATTGGAATTGCATTGAATCTGTATAGCACTTTAGGTAGTATGGCCATTTTGACAATATTAATTCTGCCTATCCAAGAACATGGGAGATCTTTCCATCTTCTAAGGTTTTCTTTAATTTCTTTCTTTAGTGTTCTGTAGTTCTCATTGTAGAGGTCTTTCACCTCTTTTGTGAGATTGATTCCCAAGTATTTTATTTTTTTCAATGCTATTGTGAATGGGGTAGTTTCCCTAATTACTCTTTCTGAAGATTCATCTATTATGTATAAAAATGCATTGGATTTATGAGCATTGATCTTGTAACCTGCTACTTTACTGAATTGACTTATGAGTTCTAAAAGTTTTCTGGTGGAATTTCCAGGTTCCTCTAAATATATAATCATGTCATCAGTGAACAGGGATAGTTTGAGTTCTTCTTTTCCAATTCGTATCCCTTTAATTTCTTTGGTTTGTCTAATTGCTCTGCCTAGAGTCTCAAAAACGATGTTGAATAGAAATGGTGAAAGAGGGCATCCCTGCCTTGTTCTAGTTTTTAGGGGAAATGCTTTCAGTTTTTCACCATTTAGAATGATATTGGCCACGGGCTTAGCATAGATGACCTTTACAATGTTAAGGAATGTTCCCACTACCCCAATTTTTCCTAGTGTTTTGAGCATGAAGGGATGCTGTATTTTATCGAATGCTTTTTCTGCATCTATTGAAATAATCATATGATTCTTAACTTTAAGTCTGTTGATATGGTGAATGACATTTATTGATTTCCGGATGTTGAACCAACCTTGCATCCCTGGGATAAAACCTACTTGATCGTGGTGCACTATCTTTTTAATATATTTTTCTATGAGATTTGCTAAAATTTTGTTGAGAATTTTTGTGTCGATGTTCATTAAGGATATTGGTCTGAAATTTTCTTTCCTCAATGTGTCTCTGTCTGGTTTATGTATCAGGGTGATATTTGCTTCATAGAATGAGTTTGGGAGGGTTCCCTCCTCTTCTATTTCATGGAATACTTTGAGGAGTATTGGAATGAGCTCTTCTTTAAAGGTTTTGTAGAACTCGGCTGAGAACCCATCTGGTCCCTGACTTTTCTTTGTTGGTAATCTTTTGATGACCTCTTCTATTTCATTGCTTGAAATTGATTTATTTAAGTTGTGTATGTCCTCCTCGTTCAGTTTAGGTAATTCATATGTCTCTAGAAACTTGTTGATGTCTTCAAGGTTTTCTGTTTTGTTGGAGTATAGATTTTCAAAATAGCTTCTAATTATGTTTTGTATTTCTCTCGTGTCTGTTGTGATATTTCCTTGTTCATTCCGAATTTTAGTAATTTGAGTTTTCTCCCTCTTTCTCTTTGTTAGTGTGGCTAAGGGTTTATCAATTTTGTTTATTTTTTCAAAGAACCAACTATTTATTTTGTTAATTTTTCCGATTGTTTCTTTTGTTTCAATTTCATTGATTTCGGCTCTGATTTTAACTATTTCCTGTCTTCTACTACTTTTGGTGTTGGTCTGCTCTTCTTTTTCTAGGGCTTTGAGCTGTAGTGTTAAGTCGTTTATTTGTTGATTTCTACTTCTTTTGTTGAATGCACCCCATGAAATAAATCTTCCTCTAAGTACTGCTTTCATAGTGTCCCAGAGATTTTGATATGATATGCCTTTGTTCTCGTTTACTTCTAAGAATTTTTTTATTTCCCTCCTGATGTCTTCTGTTATCCATTCATCATATAATAGTGTATTATTTAATCTCCAGGTATTAGAGAAGTTTCTGTTTTTTATTCTGTCATTTATTTCTAATTTCAATCCATTATGATCTGATAGAGTACAAGGTAGTATCTCTATCTTCTTGTATTTGCTAACAGTAGCTTTGTGGCATAAAATATGGTCTATTTTAGAGAAGGATCCATGTGCTGCTGAGAAGAAAGTGTATTCGTTCTTTGTTGAATGGTATATTCTATATATGTCGGTTTAGTCTAAATTGTTGATTGTGTTATTGAGATCTATGGTTTCTTTATTCAATTTTTGTTTGGAAGATCTATCCAGTGATGAGAGAGGTGTGTTAAAATCGCCTAGTATTATTGTGTTGTGGTCTATTTGATTTCTGGCATTGAGAAGGATTTGTTTGACATACATGGATGAGCCAATGTTTGGGGCATAGATATTTATGATTGTTATGTCTTGCTGATTTATGCTTCCCTTAAGCAGTATGTAATGTCCTTCTTTATCCCTTCTGACTAACTTTGGCTTGAAGTCCACATTATCTGAAATGAGGATGGATACTCCAGCTTTTTGCTGTGTCCGTGTGCATGGTATGTTTTTCCCCATCCTTTCACCTTTAGTCTATGGGTATCTCTTTCTATGAGATGAATCTCTTGCAGTCAGCACATTGTTGGATTTTTCTTTTTAATTCAATCTGCCGGTCATTAACGTTCAGCGTTATTATTGTGATATGATTTGTATTCCCAGTCTTTTGACTCATTTTTGTTTTTTGACATGATTTGGTTTCTCCTTTATTTGGCTATTCCTTTAGGTTAGTTCCTCCCGTTGCTGATTTGCATCGTTGTTTTTCATCTCTTTCTCATGGAATATTTTGCTGAGAATGTTCTGTAATGATGGCTTTCTTTTTGTAAATTCCTTTAGCTTTTGTTTATCATGGAAGGATCTTATTTCCTCGTCACATCTGAAAGTAAGTTTTACTGGGTATAAGATTCTTGGTTGGCATCCCCATTTTCTTTCAGGGCTTGGTAAATATTGTTCCAGACCCTTCTAGCTTTTAGGGTCTGGATTGAACAATTTGCAGATATTCTTATTGGTTTCCCCCTGAATGTAATTTGATTTTTTTCTCTCGTGGCCTTTAAAAGTCTGTCTTTATTTTGTATGTTAGGTATTTTCATAATAATGTGCCTTGGTGTGGGTCTGTTGTAATTTTGTATATTTGGAGTTCTATAAGCCTCTTGTACTTGGTTTTCTATTTCATTCTTCAGATTTGGGAAATTTTATGCTATTATTTCATTGAATAGATTGTTCATTCCTTTGGTTTGTTTCTCTAAGCCTTCCTCAATCCCCATAATTCTTAAATTTGACCTTTTCATGATATCCCATAATTCTTGTAGATTCTGTTCATGATTTCTTACCATCTTCTTTTTTGGTAAACTTTGTTTTCAAGATTAAATATTTTTTCTTCAATGTCTGAGGTTCTGTCTTCCAGGTGTTCTATCCTATTGTTTATGCTTTCTATGGAGTTTTTAACTTGGTTTATTGTTTCCTTCATTTCAAGGATTTCTGTTTTTTTTTTCAGTATCTCTAACTCTTTATTGAAATGATCTCTTGCTTCCCATATTTGCTCTTTTAACTGTTGATTGGTGTGATCATTTAATGCCTGCATTTGCTCTTTCATCTCCTCATTTGCTTCCCTGATTGTTTTAATTATGTACATTCTGAACTCCCTTTCTGACATTTCTTCTGCTGTGCTGTCATTGGGTTTTATTGATACAGAATCTAGGTTTGTTTGGGACATTTTCTTCCCTTGTTTTCTCATATTGTTCAGATGTTTGTGGGACTCTGAGATATTGCAGATTTCCTCTATTGACTTATAGTGTCCCTGTAGATTTCCAGTGTATCACCTCCCAGCCTTCAGTAGCCTGAAGTCTTGGACGAACTTGATAATGCAGTGTTTCCGAAGAAAGCTGCCCCTAGCCCACTACTCGTTCCAGGGCTTGGAGCTGGTTCTGTGCGGAAAGGCTCTCACTGGGTGGCCTGCTCCGAGAAGCTGGCCGTGTGGGAGGAGCCCACTGCTGGAGTGAGCAGGGCTACCTGGGGGAGACTCTAGCTGCTCCGCTGGCTCCGGGACTTGTGGCTGGCTCTGTGTAGAAAGGCTCTCACTGGGCGGTCTGCTCCGAGAAGCTAGCCTTGAAAGGCGCCTCCTGCCGGAGGGATCCGGGCTGCTTGGGGAAGTCCCTGACTGCCCTGTCCTGGTCCCTGAAGCTGCCTGTGGGCCAGAGCTCACCACGGTGGCTCTGGGACTTGGAGCTGGCTCTGTGCAGAAAGGCTCTCACTGGGGGGCCTGCTCTGAGAAGCTGGAGAAGCTGGCTGTGTGGGAGGAGCCCACCGCCGGAGTGAACAGGGATACCTGGGGAAGACTCTAGCTGCCCTGCCCTGCTCTGATAAGCTGCCCCTATCCGGGCCTGCTGCCCAGGCCGAGCTTCACCCGGTGGGGGAGACTCACCCCGTGGCTCTATTTTAGTCCAAGTCTCTCAATGCCTCCCCTTCTTGAATCCTGGGTTCTGGAGTGACGGGAGATACAGACACCCTCTAGTCCACCATCTTGGATCGCCAAAAATGACTTTCTTGAGAATTTATAACTTGCCTGTGCAACTGAAAATTAACACAGTTGGGAAATTTTGCTCCAATAAAGGGAGATGTTTTACCTTGACTATGTGTATATATATATATATATATATATACACACATATATATATAGTACATATATACTATTTATGTATATGTGTATATATAGTACATACATATATATAGTATATACATATATATGTATATATAGTACATATATAGTACATATATATATACACACACACATATATATATAGTAGTTGAACTGTGAAATTGCAGTTTTTCCAGAGGTCAAAACCAGACATAAATGTATTTATATACATTTCATATTTTAGCTGCCTCCCCAAAGCAATAACAAAGATAGTGTCTAGTTTTCTTAAAAAATAATCAAGCCAGTCTTAATTTTGTTTTGTGGTGTTGGGGATTGAACCCAAGACCTTATGCACACCTGGCAAGCTTTCTACCACTACCACTGGGTCACATCCCCAGCCATCCCCAGCCCAACAAAAATTTCTTTACATAAAATATTTTAATCTTGAGAGGTTGTGGGCAAAACACTGTAATAGGAATGTCCTTTCTCACAGAAAACCTGAAAATTCTTTCAAGACCCAGGACAAATCCATCCATGAAGGCTGTCATCACTATTTTAGTCCACAGTAAGGGTTCTTTCCACTAAACTCAGTGATTTTTCCTTTGTTACCATTATTTTAGCAAGTTATTCTATATTACTTTCTTCTTTTTTAAAATATTTTTTTAGTTGTAGATGGACACAATACCTTTATTTTTATGTGGTGCTGAGGATTGAACTCAGTACCTCACATGTGAGAGGCAAGTGCTCTACCACTGAGCTACAACCCCAGCCCTGTATTACTTTCTTCTTAAATAAATTATGAATTCTTTGGGAACAGGGACTATACATACATTGACC
Organism: Sciurus carolinensis; assembly: GCF_902686445.1. NCBI lineage: Eukaryota > Metazoa > Chordata > Mammalia > Rodentia > Sciuridae > Sciurus > Sciurus carolinensis. The sequence continues at coordinate 50,470,802 of NC_062220.1, forward strand.
CTCTGTGGCCATACAAGATCTGTTGATTTGTTTGAGCATGTGCTATGTAGAGCATTCTGAACAGAATTTTATTATTTAAACTGGTGGAGTAAAAAGGAAATACTTTCAGAGGAGAAGGGGTGTTGCATCTTGGGAAATCAATCAAGGATCACCCTGCTTTCTGGGAACTTACAGTCTCCACTGGGAGACAATGTGGGAACTCAGGAAAGTCTTGGGAAGGCAAAATCACCTGTGTTTTGTATTTTATTTAGCTTCCTACTCATAGCAAAATGGTCCAAGGAAGCTTAATCAGCCAGACTGGTGTGTGCTGGCTAAATTGAGTGCAGAGATCTTCACTATTTGATTTTACTATGGCAGTGGTATACATTTAGCTGGCAAATAATAGAATTTAGCCAGCTGTCTGTTTTGTGCATTTGTATTGTTATTAAGGTGTCATTTTCCTTGATTGAAGAATTTGAAGACGTGAATAATCTGCAAGCATAAAAATCTCATTTTTAATATGTCCTAATGTTCACCAATACCATCTTCAACAGAAATGCCCCATATCTTAGAAGTCAATGACAATTTTAGTCAGAGCTCAGGAAAGAACTTTAGGTAGTTAATGACAATAGTGCACCTGAAAATTTTTTCCCTTGTGTCCTTTCTATTTTTATAAGAGGACTCAGTCCTCTAAAGAAGAAGAAAGATAATGGTTCACGATTAATGCTGATGGACCAGACATCTAATCCAAACTTAACCCGAAAGTCAATATTTAGCTGTACCTTATCAGTGTGAAAATGTCAAGCATAGGAAGAGAGAAGAACACATTTCCACCTGATTTATCGTTCTTATGTTTTGGTGTTCAAAGCCATGTGGAAACATTTCAACATCAGATAAGACAAAACAACCTTTGGCAGGGGTGGGGGCATGGGGGACAATAAATGACAGTACTTGCATCTTCCGAGAAGGAAAATAGACACAGGAGATGCGCTCTAATCTCTCCTAGCACTTTCCCTTAGTTACCTTCCTGCCTGTGTGATGCTAGCCCTTGATCATGACTCATTGCAGGCAGCCTCTGAGAGACAGCAACAGAAATGTCTCCTTTCTGAGGGAAGTCATAATTTGTTGCCACCCAAGACAAGTGACACAAATTGTTTGCATTCCAAATTTGCCATGGCTGGGAGTAAACACATCAAACATGACTAAAAGGGTTGTTGGTCTGAAAAAGAAGAACTCTGCTGGGGTTTCCCTGGAGCCAGGGACAGCTAATGCATGGAACAGAGATTTTCAATATTTTAAAAACTTCAGAACCCTTTTAGAATTCCATCTAGCTTCAGGACTTCAGCTGACCTCACCCATATAATTGCTGTTGAAAGTTGTATTTTGTTAAAAGACAAGGTTACATCGGAAAAACCTGTAATGGTACTTGCATTTAATGAGATGGTTGGCCTCTCTGTCAGCATTGAACCATTTGGTTATGGAAAAAGGGAAATAGTGTATGAAAGAAAGGTGGTGACTTAAATGGCAAAATATGCATTGTTACTAGCTGACTTTTTAAGCAGTTGTGGGTGGGCTTGGCATTTCAGACAAACATAAACACAGAGATCTGAAAATTGTTCATAAAGAAAACATTTCAGACAGGAATATCACTCGAAAGGACCTGTGTGAACTAGATTCACAGAACAATAAAGCATGAGAGTTCATTAAGGGCAGGGACCAATCATTCCAACTATCAATAAAAGAATTATGTTAGCTATGTGTTAAAGATTCAGATTCCCATGGCCCTCTAATTCAGGGTCTTAAAATAATTGGGAAGCCATTAAGCTGAGGTGGCTGTAGTGCATTGGGCTTCTATGTAAGTACCCCAAACTCAACTCAGTGTAAATAGTAAAACTGCTTAACCAATCAGAAAACCTCAATAACCTATAGGGGGTTTTCACTGGAGTGGTTCAAGGAAGGCTATTGCTCCACTCTAACAATCAAGTAGTTTCTTTGCCTTATTCTGAAGTGCTCATCCTAAAACATTTTCCCCTCATGCCCCCTTGGCAAGATCCCCAAACAGCTTATGTGGTCTGAAGCTGTCTGATGTATAAATTGCTGAATGCTCTACTAACATGTCTCCATTTTTCTTAAAAACAACAACAACAACAACAACAACAACAACAACAAAACAGGAATTAAATCTAGTGGTGCTTAACCACTGAGCCACATCCCCAGCCCTTTTTATTTTTTATTTTGAGACAGGCCCCATTAAGTTACTTAGGACCTTGCTAAATTGCTGAGACTGGCTTTGAACTTGGGATCCTCCTGCTTCAGCCTCTGGAGTCACTGGGATTATGTTTGCCTGACTCCATTTATCTTATAACAAGGGAGGCTGTACTGGTATTTTAAACCAGAAAATATTTTAAATGAGTCCTGGGAGATTTTACTGTTGTGCAGCTCTGAAAACATTGGTCTATGACATCCCAGTAAAATGCAGGTTACGTAGGAGAGAGAGAGAGAGAGAGAGAGAGAGAGAGAGAGAGAGAGAGAGAGAGAGAGAGCACACTAAGGAAAAAGAAAAAAGGAAAGAAAAGAAAAGAAAAGAAAAGGAGCCATAAAGAGGATGCCATAAAGGCAGTCCCAGCCCCTAATTTTACTGCATGCTCAATGCGCCAGGGCTCCCGGTCTTGCACAGCTAACTCCCTGTCATGGCAGGAATGACCTTTGTAAACTGTTAAAAGTTACATTTTTGAAAGTCATATGGAATAATACTCCTTCTCCCTTATCTTGTATTAGAATGTCAGAGTGACATAAAATAAAAGATAACATCTTTAAAAAATAAATGAATGCTAAGTGTAAAAAACACTTATTTAAATCTCCCTTAGAAGAAATCTTTCTTTTTGTGTGTTTTCTGCCATAATAGATCCCATCAGGTGTATACCATCCTTCCTTTTTAACCTCTCCATAAAGGCACAAAGGAGAGGTGGTGTCAGAGTGGTATTCTGATCTCCATGTGAAGAATGTGGTTCATAATTTCTGTATTATTTGGCAATCTAGTTCTTATTCAGTTGCAGATCGTATTTACTTTGTTTTGGTCTCCAGGGGAATCATTTAATCACTCTGGCAAATGAGCTTGTCCCTTCCCATAATTTACAACATTGTGTTACAATAAAATCCTCAGAAATTCAGGAGCTGAGTGGCAAAGACTGAAAAGAAGATGGGACCTGTGCCTTTATACCTCTGCAAGGTCTTCAGAAAGAGGTTGGACATGAAGTGGATTCTGAGACTGCTTGAGAAGACACAACCACCTCTTTTTTTAACCTTTATGGCTGCCATTCATTACCATGGGTCTAATTTAAGACCATCCGATTTCTATCCAGGAGACGATGGAGAATACAGGATAGAAAGAGCTCCAGGGAATTTGTTGAAATTCGTCATGCTCTCTCTTTGTGACTCACTGGAAGATTTCTAGTGAGCATTATTGGGAGGAGACTAAACAAGGTCAGATTAAGGGAGTTTGCAGATTGTTCCATTAGTGTTCTTAAACCTTACTGCATTCCAGAAGTACCCAGAGGAGTCTTAAATATCCAAGTACTCATGCCTTGCTCCATACCAATTAAGCCAAAATATATGTGGGTGTGACCAAGACATCACTTTGTTTTTTTAAGTGTCCAAGTGTTTTAATTTCAGTGTGCATCCAATTTGAGAACCAGTGATTGGCTAGACCACTCATATGCTATGAATTTTTTCTTGTTATATGTCCTTCATCTTTTCTTCTAGTAAGGCCTGCTCAACTTTAAAAATTTTACCAATATACTTTCCATTGACATAGTTCATTCATTTGTTGAATGAATATTTACTGAAAATTGAGTTGTTTCATCTTCATGGCAATAGCACTTAGTAACAATATTTCATACATTTTAATTATTTATTGTTATTACTTTTTCCTTTACAGATTTTAACTTCTTTGAAGTCAGAACATACAAATTATTCATTTTTTAATTTTGGTAATATATTTTCCCATGTTCCAGTTCTGGAATCCTTGTTCCACATATATTCACTGTTGAATAGCAATGCCTTTTTTTTTTTTAAAGATGTGATTACTATATTTAATGAATATAAAATCTCTCTAGTTTGATTTTTGAAAGAAAAATCATGTTCTTAGATTTGTTTATAATGCTTTTCTTAGACAAGCCCATTGTTTTGTGAACCTTTTGTTTATAGTAGCATTGAATGATGACTTCATCTAATAGTATGAGATGACTCCAAAATTCATTTCCTGGGCAACCTCTTCTTTTTTTCTTTCACTCACCCATTCTCAAGTTCATCTGCTCTTTTTAGTTTACTCACTCCTTTGCACATTTAGGATCCCCTAGGCTTAGGACCTGTCTTACCTAGATAACCTTTGTCCTATAAACTTTCCAAGCTTGGGTTGGCCTTCTCAATGTTTCCAGATATGAAAGAGTTATTTTCCTTCCTGCTTACTATTCTCCTGAATTGTTTTCATCCTAAAAGGCCCCACTTCCTCTGTAAGTTTTTTTTTTATCAGTTCTTTAGCTCGTATAAAATTGTTATTGTACACTTTAGCACTTGCTTTATTTAGTCTTGTCTAATTTTTCCCAATGGCCTGTTTCCTCACCTGATTGTAGGAATGCATCATGTACATCTTTTGTAGACCCAGTGGCACCTAACACAATAAAGGCCATGCTCAATTGTTTAATAAATATTTGCTTAATTAGATATTTATTTAACCACATCTACTATACACTTTAAAAGATTTGGAAAGGTTTTCTATGTAATTATTTTCTATGGGCATGATGTAGGAAGAGTCTAATCCCAGACCTGGATCCCTGTTACAGTCTGAATTGTTCCTTATCATATCCATATATTTAAGCTCTGACGTGAGAAGGTGACTGTATTTGGAAATAGAGTCTTTAAAGAGGCAACTAAATTAAAACCCTAATCCAATCTAACTGGTGTCCTTATAAGAAGAGGAAATCTGGACACACAAAGAGATAAAACAATGTACATGCATAAAGGAAAGACCACATGAGTATATATGGCAAGAAGGCAGCCATCTGCAAGTCAAGGTGCAAGGCCTCAGGAGAAGTCAAACCTGCCAATGCCTGATTTTATTTTACTTATTTAATTTTTAATTTGTTCTAATTAGTTATATATGACAGTAGAATGCATTTTGATACATCATATGTAAATGGAGTATAACTTCTTATTTTTCTGGTTCTATATGATATAGAGTTACACAGGTTGTGTAATCATATATGCACATAAGGTAATAATGTCCAGTTCATTCTACTATCATTCCTACCCCCATACCTCCTCCCCTCCCATCGCTCCCCTCTGTCTAATCCAAAGTACCTCTATTTTCCCTAGCTCCCCCACTCTTATTGTGTTTTAGTATCTGCATATCAGAGAAAATGTTCAGCCTTTGATTTTTTGAGATTGGCTTATTTTGCTTAGTATGATATTCTCTGGTTCTATCCATTTACTGGCAAATGCTATAATTTCATTTTTATTTATGACTGAGTAATATTCTATTATGTATATATACCACAATTTCTTTATCCATTCATATGTTGAAGGGCACCTAGGTTGGTTCCATAGTTTAGCTATTGTGAATTAAGCTGCAATAAACACTGATGTGACTGTGTTGCTGTAACATGGTTTTTAAGTCCTTTGGGTATAAACTGAGAAGTGGGATGACTGGATCAAATGTTGGTTTCATTCCAAGATTTCTGAGGAATCTCCTTACTGCTTTCCAGAGTGTTTGCACCAATTTGTATTCATACCAGCAATGTATGAGTGTACCTTTTCCCCCACCTCCTTGCCAACATTAATTGTTGCTTGTACTCTTGATAATTGCCATTCTGACTGGAGCGAGATGGAATCTCAGTGTAGTTTGATTTGCATTTCTTTAATTGCTAGAGATGTTGAACATTTTTTCATATATTTGTTGATCAATTGTATATCTTCTGTGAAGTGTCTGTTCAGTTCCTTAGGTCATTTATTGATTGGGGTGTTTTTTTTTGTGTGTGTGTGTGTGTTAAGTTTTTTGAGTTCTTTAAAGATCCTGGAGATTAATACTTTATCTGAGGTGCAACAACACCAACTTCCAGAATTGTGAGAAGATAAAAGTCAATTGTCTAAGGTCACTCAGTTTGTTATATTTTGTTGTAGCAGCCCTAGTAAACTAGCAGAGGCTGTGTGTACTATCTATCCAGGATTACTGAAACCTCTCTGGGATGAGTTTTCCAGTTTGCTCTTCTTCTTTCCTCTGTTGAAAGATTCTAGATGACACCTCTCTGAAAGAGGATAAAATTGTGAGGCAAGAGTGATTCCTCTTTCTCTCCTTTTACCTGCCCTGATAAGCCCAAACTTTGTGCATGGCCATGAGAACTTGACTGGAAGCTTTCTTTCTCCTTTAGCTTTGGTCTGAAATCACTTCCTCAGTGATGAAGCTTGTTCTTTGGGAGTTAAGTAGTTTATTTTTGAAATAGTCCCAGGAACACCTTGAGTGAGTAGGAATATGGGACAGGGATGGATGAAAGTCAAGGTGCATTTGGGAGTGGCTACCACTGGAGGCACCTGGAACTCCATCCTGCCATGACCCTATAAGAGACTCTCAACAAGGGGCAAAGAACCTGGGGTATCTATTTCTCTGCCCTCAGGAATTAAAGTTTATTTGTGAAGGAACTAACTTCTCACTATTTCTGGCCTACCCTAGGAGTGGGCAGATCATGCCTTACAGGCATAGGAAACCTGCAGGCAAAGACACAGATGTTTGAGGTAGGAACCCATTGCCTTTTGAAGGGAGCTATCTGCCAAAGATACAGGAAACCAAAGTGACAACAGTGGATCAAGGGAATTTGGGTGGGGCATCAACTGTATCGGAAGACCAGTTGTCAAAAATGAGGAAACTGGACTTATGTTCTCTCAAGTTATAACCTGTTCTGTTAGGGATCATAGGAATAGATTTATACTGCTTTGGGCTTTTTGTAGCTGATTTATGCTTATCCTTGAAAACCCCTTTTAGATTCATCCTTCCTGAACTCAATCTATTCTTGTAGTTTTACAGTTCTGTTTTTGGCACTGACCTTGATCAGTGTCTTCTGGTGGTTTAATTACTCAGAGGGTATACCTTGCTCTATTATGTCTGTCTTCTAAATCTTCCAAATAAACCATATCAGAATGCAGGGATAATTTAATTCCATCTTTGGTACTTATCCCTAGCTCTAAGGTAAGAGCTAGTAAGGGCTGAGTAGGGTAGGTGGGGTGTTGAACGTGGCCATACACTCACGCAGTGTCATCTATTGAGGGTCAGCCACAAGCTGGGCATGTTGAAATTCCTGGTTGGAAGGATCCATCAGAAGCCTTTTTGCAAAAGGACTGAGGATCATCCTGGGAGATGCTTATTATAGAGGAAGAGGTATCCAGGGGTGACAGCTTGATCTAGTAACAAGTATTAGTCATCAGAGGACAGTGGCCATTCTGAGAATGGTGTGCTGTCTATGATTCAGATTTGTCTCTAGTCCTGGCCTCCCTTGAGTCTGTGTTTTAATCCTTTACAGAAAGACTTGAGGGGAAAGCAACAAATGAGTGCTAAGAAAGTTGTTTTGTTGAAACTCTGGAGGTAGAAACAAGATTACTTGGAGATCCCTCTGATAGAATGCAGTTAAACCAGAAGAGAGAGGGCCTCTCTTCTAGTTCCAATGCTATCCATGGAGGGGACTGGACAAGGGCAGGAGAATTTGGAAGCCACAGATATCTGACAAGTCTTGTTCATTAGCACAGGTGAGATGCCTCCAGGGATTTCTGAGCTACTTTTGGCAGTGCTTGATTGATGGCTGTGTCCTGATGAGCTGAGGGGGAAAGCCATGAAATCCAGGTTAGTTGGTTCATGCAACCTTATTTGTTGCATGAGTGAGAACTGGGCAAACTCTAGCTGTAGATGGAAAAAAATTCTTTGGTTTCTTTCCACAGTCAAGCTTAGGATATACATAACTACCTAGTCCATAGTAGGTGCTTATTAACTATTCATTGAATAAATTAACTATTCTTACCTTTTTTGCAGGAAGAAAGGTTACTGGAAATTGAATCTGAGGTGCTTAACCAGTGAACGTCCCCAGCACTTTTAATATTACATTTAGAAGCAGGGTCAGGCTAAGTTGCTTAGAGCATTGCTAAGTTGCTGAGCTGGCTTTGAACTCATGATCTTCCTGCCTCAGCCTCCTGAGCTGCTGGGATTACAGGTGAGCACCATGGCACCCAGTTACTTTTCTCACATTTGATAAACATCAAGAGTGAGCAAAAAGTGGAGAAACTGATCGAAGACAAATTCCTAGTCTTGTGGTGAGGAAGCTTTTACTTCTTTCTTTCTTATTTGCTATGTCTTCCAGAAATACATTGATGTGATGACAAGTACACAATAGATATCTAAATGACATTGTCACTGTGAAAACTTCAGAGAAACTAATTTACTGGTGAATACTACTTTAACCAATTACTGTCAGTTTAGTAGCTTTTTCTAATAGTGAGTCTTTGAGCATATTTCATAACACCTCTGCATTTGGGATTCTACTGTGAAATTAAGATAATATTATGCACCTAATGATGCTGTTGAGGATATTAAAGAAGATAATGTGCACTGCACTTGCTTAGTATGGTGTCTGGGACATGGAAAGCATTTAACAAGTAGTTATAATCATGCTACTAATTATCATTTTTATCACCTTTTAGGTAATCTACAACTATACTAAATAAAATTCCATCTGGGGAATCACCTTTTCTTTATTTTTTTAAAAATATTTTTTAGTTGTTGATGGACCTTTATTTTATTTAGTTTTATGTGTGGTGGGGATTGAACCCAGTGCCTCACACATGCTAGGCAAGCACTCTACCACTGAGCCACAACCCCAGCCCTACTTCACTCTTTTTTAGTTGGTTTTCTGCCTAATAAAAAATATTTCATGTAATCCTCATGACTCAACCTTTTACAAATGAGCCATTTGGTGTAGACTTTCATAAAAGTTTCTGATTAGGTATATTTACTATGTCCAGTTATTTTGTTGTATCTAATTTTGACCTCCTCAAGAAATATCAACAAGTCAGAAGCCTCACTTACGCTTATGTCAGTTGGGTTGTCTTTTCTGCTTTTCTATCAGCTATTACTTATTTGCATCTCTCTCAGCTAAACCAGTCCCTAAAACTAGTGTCTTGTGCACTTCTCCTAGTGTCTCCTGTGGAAACTGCTTGAAGCAAAGTTTGCTGGAGCCCGTGAAAGTGCATATTGTGTAGAAGACAGAACTATTTTTAGCTTGAAGGTAGTGCTGTGTTTTTTCTCTTTGGAAAATTCCTTTTCTTTTGATGAAAGCCAAAACTTGAAGCTGGTGGTGATAGATTAGGATCCTAATTGCTGTGTTGTTGGAAATAAGGAGAGAAATGTTTATTGCTATTCACATAAATAGCAAACCAAATTTCATCAGGGTAGTAAGATGGGCCTACTTAGTGGGCTAGTCTTATAGAATACTTTTTTTGAGTGAGCCTGGGAAAACTTGTGAAGTGGCAATAATAAAAACAGCATATGGTCTTTGCAGGAACTTTGTCATACATAAGCAATGTGCTGTGGGTGTGGTAATGAACATCAGGTGTATTTGGCTCAAGACTCTTCTAAACTTGGGGAAGAAGAATTTTGCTTTTATGCACTTTCTGGAATGTGTTTTTGCATTTCTGGTATTTTTTAAAAAATAACTTAAGAACTACGTTATGTTTTTATTCCTTATTTGGAAGCTATATTGGTCAGCATAAGAAAATACTTAAGATCTTCAAAGGCATACTGTAGAGGTTTGGAAAGCATTTGGTTTGGCTTGAAGCAAGTTTGGCTAGTGAAGTGACAGGCACACAAGAAAGAACAACAGGTGAAAAAATGTGAAGTGTCTTTCATCTTTCAAAGGGCTTTTTTGATGAATTGAAACAGCCATGAAAATAAGCACTGGCCTTCGTACCCAGTGGCCTAAAAGGACTTAGAATGGGCCAAATCAGAATCAGGCAGGGGTCTAATGAAAATCAGGCAACAAGCCTAGGCTAATTAAATGTGCTCCACCACTTCTCTTATCCCCTTTGGCTTGATTTTTAAGAAAAAAAAATCTGTTTTTGTGGTATAGAGATATTTCTCTTCTTTGTCTCCAATAGAGTTGGTAAATGACTGACAAAGGCAAATAGTGACATTAGTAACTCAGTAGAACCAGTGAGAATTTTTGTTGGCTAAATAGATTTTCTTGCAGGCCTATTTCTTTTAAAAGCTCCTTATAAAAATTAACAAATGTATTTCTAGACTAAAGTAAATAGTATGACTTGAAGTGGTTGAGTGTGAGTCAGAGACAAAATTATTCATTTTGTTTGGGAAAAATATTGCATTTGATTGTAACTGTTTTAGAATAGCTTTTAAAGCTGTTGATTGAGCTTCAGCAGTTTCCCAAACTTGTTTAAAGAAGTCTTTGGGACCTATGAGTCATGAATAATTTTTTGATTAAGATCACAAGAAAGATGTCTGCACAGAATTCTGCAAAACTTTAAAGCAAAACTGAACAATGTGAATTTGTCATAAGAGTAGAATATTTTCTCTAGAGTTCAAGTTCATAGAGTAGGTACACTGAGGGCTGGGCCTGGACCACAGATTCCTGAGCCTTCGATGGAAGACTGCTTTCTGGCCAGTACCTCCCATGAAGAAGCTGCTGCTTACTTTGGCATTTGAATACAAATAAAACTTTTATGTAACTCAGGGAGATAACATACTTAATTTATTACAGCACATTTATGAAGTCCTAGGAGATGCCTGAATTATAATAATTGGAGAGTCTGTTTTGTGTCTTTTCCAAAGCCTTTGCTCAGGGAGCAACTTTTGAAGTTAGTGATGAGGCCAGATTTGGAAGTGTTCTAGAGGCATATGTTTGGGGAGCAGTGCGGATGAGAATCGGATTGGATCTGCAGACTGCAGGACACTACAAATATGCACTGAGCACATGAATTACATAAATGACAGTGAGACAGTCAAATCCTGTGAGAGATCACTTTTTCTAAGAGAAATATAATACTCAGCCACTGTCAAAGGATAGTCATAAACAACAACCTATATATTTTCGAAACAAGATTGGTAACCTGTTTTCCTTTAGAAATGCTTAATGAAAAGCTACACACACAAAAAAATATTCTGTGGATTTGAGGATTCTGGAGTAAGCAAGAAGCAGGAATAGAAGTCCACGTGCTGTCTTTATTGACTTTAATTGTCTGGTTTCAAGCTTAGCAGCAAAATGTTCCTGCCAAATGAGTGTACATGTGCATGGGATGTTTTCTGCTTTGTTTCACTCAGGCGTTTGAAGAAATGCCCTGGTTTGTATCAGTCATACATCATTTTGGTGTAAGAGAAAACACACCCCTTGAAACAATTAAGGACTTGCAACTTATCATTAGAATGAGTAATAGGCTGCAATGTCAATTTAGGATAGGTTTTTAGAAATTAATTACTGGGATAGGTCACAGAATGCTTTGCTGTTTTGTAATGATTAAAAACTACAATTTGGCAATTAGACAGTGAGAAATTTGTCAGGGCCATATATTTATCATTTATCACTTTAGAATGGGGTCTGCAAACTTTTTTTCTATAATGAGTCAGATAGCAAATATTTTTGACTTTGAGCCTTTCTAGCATGAAAACAGTCATAGACAATAAGTAAACAAATAAGCATGTCTATGTTCCAATAAAACTTTATGTATTTCATGTATTTTGTATTATATTTCATAAAATGTTAACCTGTCTTAATATATCATTCTTCCTCTGGTTCTTTTCTCAACCTTTTAAAAACCTGTTTCATTCTGGGTTGTGTAAAATCAGGCAGCCAGCCAGGTTTGGCCAGAGGGCTACAGTGTGCCGACCTTGCTTTATAGGATGAGACTCTATTTTCGCTTACACTAATATGTCTGTGTGTTATTTGGAGGACCAAAGCTTTTTTTTCAACTCATAATTATTTTATAATTCTGGCCCAATGATTTTTTTAAAAAATGCACTGATCGGGCTCTTTGAGGACTGCAATATGGGGCTAGCAGAGTGGCATGAGGTCTGATAAATTAAACTCTGACTGTGTTCTTCTCATTATGTTCTAATTTCGTTCATCTGTAAAAGGAACTTGTGTCATTGCCTCACTTGTTGCAATGAATAAATCTGTATAATTTTACAAAAGAACAACTGCGTGGATTCTTTTGCTTCCCAAAGACTTGAGTGTTGGGCTCCTCTTCATAAAAGTTTCCATGACAATCTGGCCTGAGAGAATGACAAGTTTGCCCTAATGGGGAATTTCTCATTAAGGATGCCTTTCTTTCACCAGGAAGCTTTATGGAGGTTTAATAGTCGGTCAAAGAGAAAGGACCAAATAGGACCTTTCATAAGCCATACCTTATACCCATCCCAGCCTGAAAGAGTTTGTTTCCTCTTGTGTGTGGCAATGGGGTGATGTTCAGAGGCTGAGAGGTTAGAGAGGACCACCATGCTACCCTGAGGTCCTTGCTTCCTAGTGGTAACCAGGAGACACAGACACAGGCATGTGCCATTAACACATGAGCTAAACCAAGAATTAGACTCCTAGCTCTCTCTATGGAAAGGCAATATATGGAGTAGTGAAGCTAGTGGGCTCTGAGCTCAACCATCTGGGTCTTTACCCTGGTTCTGCCATTTACTAACTGTGTGACATTCACCTCTGTGTATTTTAGTTTCCACATGTGTGCAAGGGGCATGATAATAATGATGTCTCTGTCATAGGGATTGAGGGAATGAATACATTCATGTATGTCATGTATTTTAGGACAGCGTCTGGCACATGCTAGCTATTATAAATGATAGCTATTGTGATGAGTTTCTTGAAGGTAACATAACATTTGAAAACTTGTATTTAAAGGGAGATTCCTTTCCTCAGACATAATCACTGTGACAATATCCTTTCATCTCTTGCTCTTTTTCTCATCCATTATCATCCCTTCATTCTACTGATCTCTATCTTCAGCCACCTCAATCACCCAGTTCTAATTTCCATTTTGGATCTTGGCCTTTAATCTTTTCCCACCCACTACATTTTGTTATAAACTAGTGATCTCCTGGATCTAAATTGAGAAACACTTGGCTGGTACACAAGAGGGGAGCCCAGTTCATTGGGTGTAACCTGATGCGATGTCATGTAGCTATGGTGCATCCCAGCCCCATGTGGCTGGAATTCTATAGGTTGTTCAAGACAGGTTTGTGGTAAGCTGCTGTCTCACCACAACACCTCTCTAAAGCTGAGAAATTGAAGGGATAGACCCCAATGGGGAAAACTGGTTGTGTTCTAAACATAGGCTTTAGGGCTCATCATCCTCTAATAGGGTTTCCCAGGGCATAATGTTCTAAGGACCTTTAATAAATCCTCTATATTTGGCTATGTATATGCTTCCTTTCCTGCCAATGCTTTCTGGGACGGGGGAGAAAAAGTGTTAAATGTTGCTACAGACTATTTTAAATCCATCTTAAGCTTTGTTATCTTTCCTCTTGGGGCTGTTCTGCCTGTGCTCTCAGGAGCAGGGCAGGGTGTGGACAGTTGTTGATGGAAGCATTTACTTTGGTTAATTACTAACCTGGGTGTGTTTATTCCTATTTTTGGGGGATAAAAATGAAATGCTATTTTTGGTCTACTCAATGTAGGATTTTTTTTTTCTAAAGAGGATGTAGTGTGTAAGAGTTACAGACCAAAGAGGTTCTGAGACAGTTTAACATGCTTGCGTCATGAAAGGCCCTATTGAAGGAGACCACCTCAGATAATAGGAAAAGTATAAGATTTGCATGAGGTCTTCTGGTTTTACTCTTTTGAATGATTCTAGAAAAACAAAACAAAGCAAAGCAAACCAAAACAAAACAAGTTTTTGACCCTGTTAAAAATGATATTTGCATTAAATGCCTGCTATTCCTTAAAAAAATAAAAAATACACAGACCTAGAGTTTTCCCTCATATTTCTTCACTCCCTAGGTATCTCATCCATATGAGATGCTCTCCTTGACTTCAAAGGGTACTTTGTATATGCAAGAAATACCCAGAGTGTAGAGGGGAAAGACACTGTGCCCCAAATATATTTTTATTTGATTGAAACAATTCATCTGAATGACACTCACTGTTGTGTTAAGCGCTTGCGCTCTAGGCTCATGCAGAGTTTACACTTGTTTGGTGATGATGCCTCTTTATCCAGCATGCGAGTTTCCTATTGTGTGCAAAGGGCAAAACCAAGCCATATATTGGGACAACAAGGCATGCAAATGCCTGTTTCCACTGTTCATTTCAAAGGTGAAATATTCCCATTTCTGCAGCATATTTGTTGCGGATATTTTGGAATACAACCAGTGGTGCTCATGATGACTCTGTTTATTTTTCTAAGGGCTGGAGAAAGAGGAAAACTAGCATTTCAGTGCTTACTGCCTGCCAGGCATTGTATGGACGTGGTTTCACTTAATCTTCACATTAAGCTTTAAGCATAGATATTATTATTTCCATATTACAGAAAAGAAAACTGAGGTTTGGAATTTAAATTACTTGCCTACAGTCACACAGCTGGTAGGTTGTAGAGAGACAGGATTCATAACCCATTCTGTCTCTTTTCAGTAACCCAAACTGCCTGCCTTCAATCAGAGATTGTCTTTCCTGTCCATGTAGCAGAAATGCTCAGGTGGGATCTAGAAAAATGTTCTCCAAACAGATTTAGCTTTTTTTTTTTTTTTTTTTTGATCATATATCTAGGTGAGAAATGTACGTCGCTTTCAGACTTTAAAAAGCAAAAATGTGAAGCTTAAATTCCTGAAAATTGGGTACAAGTGCATGAGTAAAATGAATTGTGTAAGTGTCTATACTGAGAGAATTAAACTTTTAAAATCACTATTTCACATAAGTACTTAAATTCACAATCTGTCAAAGTGAGATACGTTTTTGATAAACACAATTTAAACTGAAAATTGAACAGCTATCTATTTGGTTACCAGTGTTACAGTAGTCGCAATTTTTTTAGTTTTAAAAAAATTGCCAATAATGAAATAAGAACTCAGAGGTTCTTGCAAAAACTTAAGAGTAACCACGAGTTATTGCTACAAAGCAGACAAAATAGCCTTCATTTTTGTGCCAGAATCTCCTTTTAGCTCAGATGACCTGATCTACTAAAGAGAAAATAGGGAGAGTTTGTTACTGTAAAAGGTTTTCCTGATGTATTGGGGGTGGAGTTGTAAAAGAAATATAAATTCTTCTATAAAAGATTTAAAAAAATTTTTTTTTGGTGGGCTCTCTGTCTTATTACTCCACAAAACTCTTTCATTTTCTCAGCCTTAGCTTCTATTTTTAACCTACGAATGGTAACAAGTTCTTTGGGTTTTTGAGAGGGTCACCTGATATGTAAAAGTGCTTTGGAGTGGCTAAAGTGTTATCCATATGGAATGGTAAGTGCATGCAGGTGTCGGTTTCCAACATTTGTTTTCTCCTTTTAATCTAGTTCCCCTCTCCTCACCCTATTGCCTCCCCTTCATTATTGTTCCAGGGAAGAACAGGGAGAATGCTTTCTAGGGGTGACAGCGGAGCTTAAGAAAGAAAGACAGGTTTTGTCAGTCATAAGGGAGATTTTGAAAGCACTATAGATTCTAGGTGGCAAAGTGGAAGGAGAAAAAGGGAGGAAGACAGAGGCAGCAGGCAGACAGGAAGGAATGGGGAGGGAGAAGGCAAGAATCATATTTAGTGTACTGGTTCCATGCATTGTGGTGAAAATTCCCATGGGCAGTGGGGTTAGAAACATTTGGGAAGGTTTTAGGAAAACCCAGAATTCCCCTCTCTCCTGAGAGGAGTATGAAGTCCTGTAAGAGGAGGGTTTTTTGTTTTCGTTTTTTTCCTGGAAAAAGTTTTATTTTCATTTGGTCCAAGGTTTGGGAAAGGCTCCATGGTGGTTAAAAAGCTGCCTAGGGGTTAGAGGGAGAGGCTCAGGCCAAAGCCCTGATGCCAGGAGATGCAAGGGAGCCCCATCTAAGGCCACTGTGTTCCAGGGCCTCCTAGTCGTGCTTGAGGGTGAGTCTTTCGAAGAGATACTCGCCCAGGCCAGCCTGGGGGCCTGCCAGATGGCGGAGATGAGTCAAGTGGTCTCCCATCTTCTTCATGAGCTTCACCTCCTCATCAAGGAAGTGGGTCTCCAGAAAACACAGAGATGTGGGTCTGTGTAGGTAGAACCCAAGGCATGAAGATCCAAAATGGCTTGGTTCAGGTTCTTCTCCAGGGCCAAGGCAGCTTCCAAGGCATCCTGAGAGTTGCCGCACTCATCTTGAGAAGGTTTCTGCACCTCCTAGAAGAGGGCGCAGCTGCCGCGCTGGTTTTACATCTTCAGAAGGCGCTCGGAGGCCTCGCGCTGTTCCCCGGCCAACAAACGGAAGAAAATGGCCCACGCCCTCCACATCTTCACGGTGGAAATAGTAGCCCCGAGAGAGGTAGGTGTAGGAGGACCGCAGATGTAAATTGACCAGGCGGTTGACGGCAGCCTCCACCTCCGTAGAATGATTCTGGGAGGTCATGGTTGGTCGTCAAAAAGGAGCTGACCACAAAAAACGGAGGGAGCTGGAAGCAGGAGGTGGGCGAGAAGATGGGCCCGGGGATCGCAAACGGAGATCAGATTGGAAGGCAATTTGAAGCTGGAAGAAAAGGGAGTCCCTGGGTCTGTTCTGTCCCAACACCGTAGAAGCAAGAGACAGATCGTAGGACCTCCAGGCGCGATGGTTGGTAAGAGGAGTTTTGAGATCAGCTTGGAGCTACATGATGTAGAAATAGTGGAGCTTGCGTGTGAGGGAATAATCTACGTCCTGACATAACCTTTCCAGTTGCCCAGGACCTGTACAGTTGTGCATAGGATCTAGAAATTTTTAATAACTTCAGGAAAGAGTTTTGAGCATTTGAAAAGAACTGGTGGTCTAGAATAGGCCCACTAAGCCACCCATTACTGAGTATCAGAAAATCAGTTAATATCTACTGTTGGTAAGGGAGTTGGGAAACCTTTTGCACTGTTAGCGGAAATCTAGCCTGGTTACAGGTATTCTAAGGTTATTATCTGGTTGTTCTTAGAGAAATCAGGTCATGTCCAATATATGAACATTATTCCCTCTCTCCTATATACCTTAGAGCCACTCTCACGCAAAACTCTAAGGGACATGTAGGAGTATGTTCCTGGATGCTTTATTTGGAAAGGTAGAAAGTTGAAGGCAGTTGAGGTGTCCAACACTAGGAGAATGGATTAATCAGTTGTGGATTATACACTTGTAATAGAATCTAGGTACTGCTCAGGTTTAATTACCTAGAAGAAAATAGAGCAATATGGCTAGATCTTAAAAACATTATGTATTGTATTTTATTTGTTCTAATTAGGTATATATGACAGAAGAATGCTTTTTGACACATCATACATAAATGAAGTATAACTTCTCATTTTTCTGGTCACATATATGTAGAATCACACTGGTTATGCAGTCATATATACATATAGGGTAATAATGTACAATTCATTCTGCTATCTTTCTACCCCTTCCCTTACTTCACTCCCCTCTGCCTAATCCAGAGTAATTCTGTTCTTCAGTAACCATCCACCTTATTGTGAATTAGCATTCCCATATGGCATTAGTTAGCATGATATTCTCCAGCTCCATTCATTTAGCAACAAATGCCATCATTTCAATCTTCTTTAAGGCTGAGTAATATTCCATTGTGTATATATCACATTTTCTTTATCCTTTCATCTGTTGAGGGGCACCTAGGTTGGTTCCATAGGTTAGCTATTGTGAATTGAGCTGCTATAAATATTGATGTTGCTGTGTCACTGTAGTATGCTGATTTTAAGTCTTTTGGGTATAAATTGAGGAGTGGTATAACAGGGTCAAATTGTAGCTCCATTCCAAGTTTTCTGAGCAATCCCATCCTGCTTTCCATAATGGTTGTACCAATTTGCAGTCCCATCAGCAACGTATGAGTGTACCTTTTCCCCCCATATCCTCACCAACATTATTGTTGCTTGTATTCTTGATATTTACCTTTCTGATTGGAGTGAGATGAAATCTTAGTTTTGATTTGCATTTCTCTAATTGCTAGAGATGTTGAACATTTTTTCATGTATTTGTTGTTTGATTGTATTTCTTCTTCTGTGAAGTATCTGTTCAGTTCCTTAGCCCCATGTATTGAGTGTTTTTTGCTTTTTTTTTTTTTTTTTTGGTGTAAAGTTTTCCGAGTTCTTTAACTATCCTGGAGATTAATGCTGGATCTGAGGTGCAGGTGGTAAAGATTTTCTCCCATTCTCTAGGCGTTCGCTTCATGTTATTGATTGTTTCCTTTGCTGAGAAGCAGCTTTTTAGTTTGAATCCATCCCATTTATTGATTCTTGATTTTACTTCTTGTGTTTTAGGAATCTTGTTAAGGATGTCAGATCCTAAGCTGACATGATGGAGATTTGGGTCTACTCTTTCCTCTGTTAGGCACAGGGTTTCTGTCCTAATGCCTAAGTCTTTGATCCATTTTGAGTTGAGTTTTGTGCAGGGTGAGAGATAGGGGTTTAATTTCATTTTGTTACATATGGATTTCCAGTTTTCCCAGCACCATTTGTTGAATAGGCTCTCTTTTCTCCAGGGAATGTTTTTGGTGCCTTTTTCTAGTATGAGATACCTGTCTTTATGTGAGTTTGTCTCTGTGTCTTCTATTCTGTACCATTGGTCTATGTGTCTGTTTTGGTGCCAATACCATGCTGTTTTTGTTACTATGGCTCTGTAGTATAGTATTGTGATGCTTCCTGCTTCTCTTTTCTTCCTAAGGATTGCTTTGTCTATTCTGGGGCTCTTATTTTTCCAAATGAATTTAATGATTCTTCTAGTTATTTGAAAAATGTCATTGGAATTTCAATGAGAATTGCATTAAATCTGTATAATGCTTTTGGTAGTATAGCCATTTTGACAATTTTCATTCTGCCTATCCAGGAGTGTGGGAGGTCTTTCCTTTTTTAAAGGTCTTCTTCAATTTCTTTTTTTTAGTCTTCTGTAGTTTTCACTGTAGAGATTTTTCACCTCTTTCATTAGATTGATTCCAAATTTTTTTTGAGGCTATTATGAATGGGGTAGTTTTCCTAATTTCTCTTTAGTGGATTCATCACTGATGTATAGAAATGCATTTGATTTATGGGTGTTGATTATACATCCTTCTACTTTGCTGAATTCATTTATTAGTTCTAGAAGTTTTCTGGTGGAGTTTTTTGAATATTCTACATATAGAATCATGTCATAGGCAAATAGTGATAGTTTGAGTTCTTCTTTTCCTATTCGTATCCCTTTAATTTCTTTCTTCTAATTGCTTTGGCTGGAGTTTCAAGGATGAAGTTGAGTAAAAGTGGTGAAAGAGGGCATCCCTGTCTCATTATAGTTCTTAGAGGGAATGCTTTCAATTTTTCTCCATTTAGAATTATGTTGGCCTTGGGTTTAGCATATATGGCATTTACAATGTTGAGGTATGTTTCTACTATTCCTAGTGTTTCTAGTGTTTTGAATATGAAGGGTT
Source organism: Sciurus carolinensis (assembly GCF_902686445.1). Lineage (NCBI taxonomy): Eukaryota > Metazoa > Chordata > Mammalia > Rodentia > Sciuridae > Sciurus > Sciurus carolinensis. The sequence goes on from NC_062220.1 coordinate 50,490,394, forward strand.
GCTGTATTTTTTCAGATACTTTATCTGCACCTATGGAGATGATCATGTGATTCTTGTCTTTAAGTCTATTGATGTGATGAATTACATTTATTGATTTCCATATGTTGAACCAATTTTGCATCCCTGGGATGAAACCCACTTGATTGTGATGCACTATCTTTTAAATAATTTTTGTATGTGATTTGCCAGAATTTTGTTAAGAATTTTTACATCTATTTTCATCAGGGATATTGGTCTGAAATTTTCTTTCCTTGATGTGTCTTTGTCTAGTTTTGGTATCAGGGTGATACTAGCTTTATAGAATGAGTTTGGAAGTGTTCCCTCCTTTTTCTATTTCATGGAATACTTTAAGAAGTATTGGTATTAATACTTCTTTGAAGGTCTTGTAAAACTCACTTGAGAATCCATCTGGTCCTGGGCTTTTCTTGATTGGTAGTCTTTTGTTGGTGTCTTCTATTTCATTGCTTGCAATTTATTTATTTAAATTTTGTATGTCCTCCTGGTTCAGTGTGGGTAGATCATATGTCTCTAGAAATTTGTTGATGTCTTTGAGATTTTCTATTTTATTGGAGCATAAATTTTCAAAATAGTTTCTAAGTATCTTCTGTATTTCACCATTTGTCATGATATTTCCTTTTTCATCACATATTTTACTAATTTGAGTTTTCTCTCTCTCTTTTTGTTTTGTCAGTTTTTTCAATTGTTTCTTTTGTTTTCATTTTCATTGATTTCAGCTCTGATTTTAATTATTTCCTGGCTTCTACTGCTATTGGTGTTAATTTTTTTTCTTTTTCTAAGGCTTTGAGATGTAATGTTAGGTCATTTATTTGTTGACTTTTTATTCTTTTAATGAAGGAGCCCAAAGTTATGAGCTTTCCTCTTAGAACTGCCTTCATAGTGTCCCAAAGATTTTGATGTGTTGTATCAGTGTTCTCATTTACCTCTAAGTACTTTTTAAAAATTTCATCCTTGATTTCTTCTGCTATTCACTCATCATTCAGAAGAGCACTATTGGGCTGGGGAGATAGCTCAGCTGGTAGAGTGCTTGCCTCGCAAGCACAAGGCCCTGAGTTCAATCCCCAGTACCACAAAAAAAAAAAACAAAACAAAAAAAACAAAACAAAAAAAAAAACATAAGAGCACTATTTAGTCTCCAGATGTTGGAGTAGCTTCTATTTTTTATTGCATCATTGATTCCTAATTTCAGTCCAGTATGGTCTGCTAGAATGCATCATCTCTATTTTTTTGTATTTGCTAAGAGTTGCTTTGTGGCACAAGATATGGTCTATTTTAGAGAAGGATCTGTCTGCTGCTGAGAAGAAAGTACATTCACTTGTTGGATGAAATATTCTATATGTCTGTTAAGTCTAAATTATTGATCTTATTATTTAATTCTTTAGTCTCTTTATTCAGTTTTTATTTGGAACATCTGTCCAGAAGTGAGAAAGATGTGTTAAGATCACCTAGTATTATTGTGTTGTGGTCTATTTGATTCTTGAAATTGAGAAGGGTTGGTTTGATGTATATAGATGCTCCATTGTTTTGGGCATAAATATTTGTGATTGTTATGTATTGCTAATGTATAATTCCCTTAAGCAGTATGTCCCTTCTGGTTCACTTTGACTTGAAGTTCACTTTATCTGATATGAGGATGGAAACCCCTGCTTGTTTACATGATTCATGAGTGACATGTTTTTTCTCCATCTTTTCAACTTCAGTCTGTGGATGTCTTTGCCTATGAGGTGAGTCTCTTGGGGAGACAGCATATTTTTGGGTCTTTTTAAAATTCTAATCTGATAGACTATGACTTCTGATTGATGAGTTTAGGCCATTAACATTCATGGTTATTATTGAGATGTGATATGTATTCCCAGTCATTTTGGTTTATTTCTGGTTTAAGTTTGACTTTTGACTTAATTTTTTCTTTAGTGTGCTTCCTATCTTTGCTGGTTTTCACTTTTTATTTTTCATTTCATCCTCTTGGAATATTTTGTTGATAATATTCTGTAGTGCTGGCTTTCTAGTTGTGAATTCTTTTAAGTTTTGTTTATCATGCAAGGTTGTTATTTCATCTTCAAATCTGAAGTTTAATTTTGCTATATATAAACTTCTTGGTTGGCATACATTTTCTTTGTTTTTTTCTTTTTTAAAAATTTGCTCTAATTAGTTATACATGACAGTAGAATGCATTTCAACTTATTGTACACAATTGGAGCACAAATTCTCGTTTTTCTGACCGTATATAATGCAGAGACACACAATTTGTGCAATCATACATGTAATCATAGGGTAATAATGTCCATTTCATTCCACTATCCTTCCCACCCCCACACCCCCCTCCCCTCACCCAATTCAGAGTTCCTCCATTCTGCCCTAGTCACTGCCCCCACCTCCAGGATTATGGATCAGCATCCTCATATCAGAGAAAATGTTTGACCTTTGGTTTTTTTGGGAATTGGCTAATCTTGCTTAGTATGATATTCTCCAACTCCATCCATTTATCTGCAAATGCCATAATTTCATTATTCTTTCAGACTGAGTAATATTCCATTGTGTACATAAACCACATTTTATTTTTCCATTCATCTGTTGAAGGGCATCTAGGTTGGTCCCATAGTTTAGATACTGTGAATTGAGCTGCTATAAACATTGATGTGACTGTGTCACTGTAGTATGCTGATTTTAAGTCTTTTGGGTATAAACTGAGGAGTGAGATATCTGGCCAAATGGGCATCCATTTTCTTTTAGAGCTTGAAATATAGAATTCCAAGACCTCCTAAGTTTGAGGGTCTGGGTTGAGGAATCAGCTCAGATCTGAATTGGTTCCCTCCTATATGTAATTTGATATTTTTCTCTCATGACCTGTAAGATGCTATCTTTATTCTGTGTTAGTCATTTTCATTATAATGTGCTTTGGTGTGGGTCTGCTGTAATTTTGTACATTTGTGCCCCTGTACCCCTTTTGTATTTGATTTTCCATTTCATTCTTAAGATGTAGGGAATTTTCTGATATTATTTCATTGAAAAGATTGTACATTCCTTTTGTTTGTATCTTTGTGTCTTCACCTATCCTGATAAATCTTAAATTTGGTCTTTTCATGTTATTTCATAATTCTTGGAAGTTCAATTCATGGTTTCTTACCATCTTCTCTCTGTGGCTAACTTTATTTTCAAGATTATATATTTTTTCTTCATTGCCTGAGGTTCTGTCTTTCAAGTAGACTAGTCTGTTGGTAATGCTTTCCATTGAATTTTTAATTTGGCTTATTGATTCCTTTATTTTGAGTATTTCTGCTTGATTTCTTTTCAGAATCTTTATCTCTTTATCTCTTTATTGAAGTGATATTTCATCTCCTGAAATTTATCTCTGATTTCACCTCTTACATTGTCCTTTATGTCACAGATCAGTTTAACTATGTACATTCTAAACTCCTTCTCTGACATTTCTTTACTGTGTTGTCAATGGATTCTATTATTGGAGCATCTTGGTTTGTTTGGGGCACTTTGTTCCATTGTTTTTTTCATGTGGTTTGTGTGTTTTCCCATTTAGCAGTGTGGATCTGAGACAGTACAGTTTCTATCCTGTAATTTATAGTGTCCCTGAAGTTTCCTAGTACCTCACCTTAAGTGGGAGACCAATATTTAACAGTGTCTAATGTAGATAATATATAGCCTTAAACCTTATAACTCCTATTAAGATATCTATGGTTTTGTTTCAATAAACAGAAATGATGTGTTCAATTATTGTGTACAATATAAACAGTAAGTTTGCTAAAAGAGTTTACAATTTCAAATGGTGGGCAAAGAGAGTATAGAAGTGGTGTATGCTATGATGTGTATGAGGGAGGAGGAGAGACGATAGAAGTAAAAATTTATAGGAAGAGTGAAAGAGGAATTAATAGAGGAACTAATAGAGGTTGACTGTTAGCAGGAGAAAAGAGAGAAAGAGAATCCGGGGAAACAGATAAGTGAGAGGAAAATATACAAAGTAAAAAAAAAAAAAAAACTTAAAAAGAAAAAAAAGTCACAATATAAGAATACACAATAAAACTGTAAAATACTATTCATATATCCCAGTCCTCAATAAACTATGCATGAAAAATAGTTGGTTTCAAATATGGTAGAGATGTGAGAAAGGGAAAAAAAAAACCTCAATGGAAAATTGAACAATTGTTTCCAGAAGTTTCTCAGCTTCCCTTCTCTGCTGATGCGGGGATTGTCTGGAGTTTGATAGTACCTCCAGTTCCGTGGGTGCCTGGACTGACTGGCTGGGTGACTGGCTGGGCAAGCTGATAGCAAAATGCCCTCACACCCTCTTCTAACCTTCCGACCTGGTGTAGGCAGCCCCACTTCGGGACTCTCAGAGTTGAGGAGAGCCTGGCTCCTGCTGGTTCAAAATGCCCCCATTCTCTGACTTTTCACAGGATTGCCAGGACGACCAGACTGGCCTATAAGACCTAGTCACTCTCTGATGGATCTGGGCTTCATATATCCCAGACTTGGCCATGTTGCAGTCCCCAGATCTCAATGCTGGTCCAGCTTGCAGAGAGACCACCAGGGATGTGCTCACACAAATGAGCAACCCTGTGAAGAAGCAGCAAGATGACATCCAGTAGCACTCCCAGCTGGAAGACCTCAGGTGTAGCCAAATCCTCAGGCACCCCAACACTGGACCTTAAGGCCCTGGCTGGTGTGCTCAGACAGAGGTGGCTGTACCCTGAAATAGCAGTGGTGGCAAACCTGCAGGCACCCTGGACCCCAGGGCCCTGGTTAGTGTCCAAAGATAGAGGTGACCACATGTAACCAAACCTGCAGGCACCCTGGCAGTGGAAAAGGAAATAAAAAAAATAATAATAACAATTTTCTGCAGTACAATTACACATATTAGTTAAACATGGCAGCACAAATGATATTACGTATTTCTCAAAGTACAAACATACCTGTATTAGTGTTCTTCAGAGAGACAGACCAATAGGTTAGAGATACAGACATAGAAATTGATGTATGAGATGAAACTTAACAGGAGAATTATCTTACACTATTATGGAGGCTGAGAAGTCCCACTGTAGGCTGACTGCAACCTGAAGACCAGGGAAGTCAGTAGCACATCTCAGTCCAAGTCTGAAGGCCTCAGAATTAGGGAAGCCAATGGAGTCACTCTTCACCTGAAACTGAAGGCCTGAGAAATTGGAGGTGCAAATCTCTTGATCCAAAGACTGAAGAAACTTTAGTTCTAATGTTCAATGCCAGGAAGAGAAGGATATCCTATTCCAGAAGAGAGGGCAAATTCACCTTTCCTCTGCTTCTTTGTTCTAACCTCAGCCAATTGGATGGTACCTGTCCACAGTGAGTGAGGGTGGATCTTTCCTACTTAGTCCACTGATTCAATTACCAGTCTCTTCTGGAAATACCTTCCCAGGCACACCCAGAAATAAAGTTTTTCCAGCTATCTGGGGATCTTGTAACCTGTTCAAGAGATCCTATCACATGCCTAAATATACTTATGTTTTATAAACATTAGAGTAGATGGCTCTCACAGGGAAGGGAGCAGGGATTAGGATGAGAAGTTAAATTAATAAAACATGATGTGCTGGATGATAGTGTACTGTGAGCAAAGAGATATAATTAACTCTGAATTGTAGGTTAAAAACAAACAGAAGAAAGCTACTGTTTGCACATCTGAATCATGGTAAATGCACATGGTTGTGATGATTACTTTCAGAAGTGCCTCCACCTTATGAGGGTGGCCCTGCAGGAAATGACCAGCCTCTGTGAGTAAGCTACCCATCCATATGACATAAACAGATGATTTCAGGACGAGGATGGAATTTAGTAAATTGCTTGTTATTTAGGTATCTGATGCCCTGGAAGATGAAACATTTACCCCCTGAGATTAATTTTTCACTGACTGATCAAACTCAATGTACTGTTTATGTTCCCTGTAACAGGAATTTTAGAGTACATAAATTTTTAAGCAAGAGTCTGATATCCAAAAAGATATATTACTTTGATCTAAAGTAATTTGAAGTTCAGCTGGGTGAAATACTCCTACTATTTAAGCTACTTATTTATAAAATATGGATCTAGTTAATCAGATTTATACTATGAAGCCGGAACACTCTCTGATGACTGGAGATGGAAGGTTAATGTTCTGAAAATATTATCCTCCATGGTCTTCATTATTCACTAACTGCATGGCCAGTCACTTTACCTTTCTAGATCTGTTTCCTCATATAAAAAATGATCACACTAGTTTATCACTCCCTCCAAGCTCCACAAATGCTGTGACATCACAACAACAAAACAAAAATGGTGATTAGAAGTTCTACTACATAGAAAGTCCTCCCAACAGTATATCAGGGTTGCCTCAGGGCCAGAAATTGATAAGCACAAACTCCAAGGGCAGGGGTGAATCGTTTCTATTTCCACACACTGTTTTATTCCAGTCATCTTGTTCTTTCCAGAATCAGGCTTTTAAAAAAATCCAGTGTACAAAAACGTCTACTTTTAATTATTCTTGAGAATAGGATTTGAGCAGCAGATATATATGTTGGTGATTCAGTGTAATCTGTTCAGAAGCATGCCTGATACTGAAAGGTACTAAAAGTAAAATTAATACAAGTTTATTCAGGTGCTTCCACAAAAATATCTTGGTGTGCAAGATGGTCCTATAATATAATAATAATAGCTAATACTTTACACCACTGGTACAGACCCTGTACTAAGTGCTTTAGAAATATTAACTGAATTACCTTTCACAACAACCCAGTGAAATAGGTACTATTAGAATCCCCTTTTTGTAGATGAGGAAAATGAGGCAGAAAGTTGTTAAGTAACTCACTTAAGGTTTTATAGCTAGAAAATGGGAGGGATCAGATTTGAACCAGTCTGTCTAGTTCAAGAATTTATGCTTTTAACCATCTGGGCCTACTGTTTTCTAACATGTAGTGAAGCTCCTATTTACATCAGGATTTTGATATTAAAGATTTTTTTTGGACTGTATGTTTTGAATAATGTTCCCATTACTCCACTGATGGTCAACTGTTGGAGGAAGATAATCAAAATAAAACTGATTGCTTAGCTCTCTTATCCTGGCTCTTCCTTCAACCCTCCTCTTACAATAACAGTGGTATCTAATATTTATTCAGTTCCTCCTTTATACCACACTGTGTTTTATGTCTATTAACTTGTCATCCCTCATGACTCATAGGAGGTATGCATGGCTATTAGCTCTATCTTACCGATGAGGAGGTTAAGACTTATATTTTGCCCTTGATCATATGTCTAGTGAGCATCCCAAGGAGCAGCATCTGAAACCAGAGCCTGTTTGCCCCTTGAGGATTCCTTCTAGGGTTGCTTAGTAGATCCTTAGTAAGGATGCTTTGTGGATCTGGATTTCTCTATCCCTCAGGTAGCAGAGTTGTTAAGATGTCTTCTAATATATTGTCTGGCTCTAATTCTTAGAGTCTATTATTCATATGAGTCAGGGTTCCTTGCTTATTTCCGGACAATGTGGAATTTCAAATCAGGCTAAAAATGGATGCCTCTGTCGTTCCTTGGTTTTGGCAAATCACAAATCTTGAATATGTTACAAAGCAAAACAAAAATAATAAATAGAAAACTTAATTTTCATCCCTTTTACTGGAACTGTTTTAAATCAAGCATTGTTATTTACATTATGCAGGCTTTTCTTTCATTAGTGAAGTATTTTCGAGCATCTTATTTATTACTTTACACATAATTGAAAGTGATGTTACAGAACATTATTTTCAACTGTGTAGTAATATTCTGCAAACTGAACTGTCTAGAAGACAGCAAAAGTACATTGTGAATGTATGTGAAACTATACATTGTTTATGCTCACACTTTTTATGATTGTTGGTTTCATATGATTGATATGATCATCTATAGTGTGTCAAGATATGTCTTCTCACAAACACTGACCCCTAGGTTGAAGAGGCTATTCTAGCCATGGTTCTCAGATCAGGGCTGGTGACACTGGGGTCACTGATGCCAAGTGAGAGCCGAGCTGTCCCCTGTCTAGCTGCAGAGGGACACAGTCAGGACTTCCCAATAGGGTTTGTGTGTGTGTGTGTGTGTGTGTGTGTGTGTGTGTGTGTGATATACTGGGGGTTGAACCTAGGGCCTCACACAGGTGAGGCAAGCACTCTACCACTGAACTATATCCCCATCCTTTTTACAATTTTGAGATAGGGTCTCACTAAGTTGCCTAGACTGACTTTGAACTTGTATTCCTCCTGCCTCAGCCTCCAGAGCTGGGAATTACTGGCTTGTCCTTTTTACCAATAGCATTTTTACTGGTTTACATATTTTTCTCCTTTAATCTTAAGAATTTTATTTCTCTTCCTGATAATAAAGTATGAGTTTAAACATAAAAATTTCCTTAGTAAAGTATCTTATGTTAGGGGGAGGAATTGCATTAAATCAGTTGAAGTTTTACTGGTATTCAAATCTTAAAAAAGAAAAAAAAAAAACTGTTCCAAAATTTGATCCCGAATTTCCGAAGCCCTTGAAGCAGACTTTCTTTGTAAAAACTATCAGGAGAGGGATTGAGGTAGAAAAGAGGTTGTGAGTATTTGCAGGGAATGGCTTCTCACCCTTGAAAAGAGGTGGAAAGGTGAGCCAGGAAGTGGGAACCTGTGACCGTGTGGCCTAAGATGTCTTGTTTATGTTTTCTTATCATGAATCTTATCACTAAAAGTGTTGGTAAAGTGGTTTTAGTCTGCCAGAGAGACTCTTGGCCTTGGTCCAAACCTAACTGAAGTGTTAATCAGAGGTGCATTCTTTACCATGTATAGCACTGACCAGTTCTAATGAAGTCTGTGCAACGCAGCCAGTTAGGCAGGAGAATCCCATGCTTGGCAGGAAAGAACATGCCCTTTCACTGTCTGTCACGTAGGGGCTGCCCACCAAATGTGACTCTGCAGGGAATGTCCAGGGGACCGATGCCAAAGTGTTGTTTTGTGGAACAGAAATAAACAGCAAGCCTCAAAAAATCATTTTTTGGGGGTGTGTGTGTTCTTATTTGGTAATAAAGATATATAGAGCTTATTTTATTCTGGGGCAGAATTCCAATCTGTTTAAAATTATGTATCTAAATTATTTAAAGATAACTGAGGGTGTTTAAACTTGGCTACAAGGGAAACTTTGATGAAGTATGTCTCTGGAAGGACAGGGCAATTTTAGAAAAGATAAGATAATGGAGAGTTAAAGGACAAGAAGGAAGGGTTGGTAGAGGTTACAGGTTGGAGGAGGTGGCACTCATAACACATAACAAACTCGCAATGTGTGCAAATTCACAGACGTTCCAGAACTGATATGGGAAAATACATAAGGTTCCAAAATATACTTTAAAATGTCAGGTGTTCTGTGCCTTTTATTTATATAGTGCTTATCTCTAAGCAACTCTAAGTTTATTTAGAATTCACATTAGTCTTTACATAAACCAAATTGGTTAGGAAAGCAAAATTTGTTTAGAATGAGGAAGTTAGGATGTGGTGTATGTGCATAATTTGCTCCAAATCACTTTGTTTGAACTCTGTTAAAATAGGAAGAAACTGTTTTTTTTTTTTTCCTTTCTGTACTCTCATCACTCTTGATACTATACTTCTGACACCAGATTGGTGGTTTCTTCTCACACCACTCAATTTTTCAGTAACAGCTGGATATCTTCCCATCAGTTCAGTTCTGACACAGTGCAGTTAGCACACACCCCACAGGTTAGGGCCCAGTGTCACAAGACTGTCCCCTACTTCAGATACCCATCAAAATCCAAGTTGTTAAATTACGCTTCAGTAAGAGATTCCCATAAACTCCTCAAAGTATTTGAATACTTGTTAGAGTTGTCCACAGAACTCAACAAAATGATTTACGTACTATTTTAATTTTTAACAAAAGGATACAATTCGGGAACAGCCTTATGGAAGAGATGCATAGGGCAAGGAATGGGGGGAGGGGCACGGGGCTTCCATGCCCTCTCCAGGCTCATTCCATGGTTTAGCCACTCAGAAGCTCTCCAAACTCTTGTCTCTTTGAGTTTTGATACAGGTTTCACTGCATAGGCATGAAATCATCAACCATTAGTGATGAACTCAACCCATCGCTCCTCTCCCCTGCCCTCAGGTGGGACAAAAAACTCCGAGACTCTAATCACAAGGTTGGTTCTCCTGGCAACCAGTGTCCATCCTGAGCCTATCCAGGAGCCTCCTACTGCCAGACATCTCATTAGCTTGCAAAAAAAAAAAAAAATCTCATATCATATATGTGTATGATTGCATGAATGGTGTGACTGTACATCATGTACCACCAGAGAAATGAGAAGTTGTGTTCCATTTGTGTACAATTAATTGAAACGCATTCTGCTGTCATGTATAACTAATTAGAACAAATTTTTAAAAATCTCTTATCATTGCGGAGATTCCAAGGGTTTTAGAAACTGCAAGCCAAGAAACTAGAAAAGGACCTATGTATGTGTATTTTTTATTAAGTCACAGACTGTGACTCAGGTCTCCTCTCTTCACCCATTGAGGAAGTGATCTGCCTCATCAGAAGTTAACATATCCCAGTTGAGCACCTCCATTTGGCTTGGACTCATAAAAATATTTGAAAAGATGTAATCTCATTGTGACTTTTGCTTGAATTCTCTCTATTTGACTTTTCTCACTATATTTCCCAAATTGAAATACATCCAATGATGACACCACTAGGGAGAGGTAGTAGGCCCAAGGACTACCCCCAAGGTAACTCTGTTAAAGATAATGACAAAACCCTTCCCTCATTTGCCTTGATAAAAAGTTCCACATTAGCCATATTTGCTGTTCAGAGAGTGTGCTTTTCTAAATAATTTTTTTTAGTTGTAGATGGGCACAATACCTTTATTTTATTTATTTATTTTTATGCAGTGATGAGGTTTGAACCCAGTGCCTCACACATACTGGGCGAGAACTCTACCACTGAGCCTCAACCCCAGCCCAGACGATGTGATTTTTGACTAAGTTTAAAACTCTTAGACAATTTTAGTGCCCATTTCCTAACCAGTTCCTATGTAAATTCTGTACTCTCTCATTGGATAAAAGGCAGGATTAGAATGTCCTTGTTTGCCTCCAGCCATCCTTGTGGGTGTCATGATCTTGTACCAGTGGGTACATAGAGATCTATTTTGGTTCTCCTTGGGACTCCAGCAGCTCAGTCTTTAGCAAGATTGACTTGGTGCCCTTGGAGTCTTGAAGAACTTGTGCTCCTTTTAGATAGGCAGTAACTCTTCCCCTTCCTAACACACTCTTGTTAAGAAACCCGGTTCACTTGAAATTTTATGAAGATGGTTTCAATTCATGGCAAAATCAGGTCTTTTCCACAGAATTGAAACAGTGAAATCTGAAAGGCGTGTGGTAGAAACTATTTCTATCCAAAACATTTTGAAATGTAATGGAAAGCCAATGAGCCTGCAAAACTGTAACCCAGGGTAGCCTAAATGTCACTTACTGAGGACAAAGGAGCAGCGCTCCTCAAGGGTATTCTTCCTCTGTTCACTTGATTCCTGATAATCAGTATGGGAAAGCATTGTATGAAAGAAAGGGGCATGCATCTCTTTCCTTGAAAAGAAGACTCTAGCTTACACGTTCAAATAGACCAGGTGGAATATTTCCAGGGGTGAAATCTAGATGAAACTTGCTTCTGGCAGGGATGGAATTGTGTATCCGGGTGATGTCTTCAGAGTTTCTGGAGCTTCTAGGGGAGGAATGAAATATTTATCCTTCTCTCAATCTTGGTCACAGGAAAACCAGTTGAAACTATATCATCAGTATGGAGCTGGCTTGAATGGATTTGCTAGAGATGCACCTAACTGGAATCCTGAAGTCTCGGACATTTGTGGTGAGCATTCTAATTCCTTCTTCATTCTCCAAAGTATAAAAGATGTTGATAAATTAATGTGTGGCATCTTGGAGGCATGTATTTGTACCTTAACAAGGATAAGTATCCTAACCCAAAGGGATAAATCTTATAACGGGAATTTCAGTCACTGTGGAAGACCAGTGAGGAAGAAATTTTGGGGGTAATTGCACTTTGCAGAAATTTTCACATCAATCTAAATGGATGGGTAGTTATAATTTGTGATGTGATATCAATTGCCAAAGTTACTTCTGGGAGCCCCTCTACTGTGGATTCCATAGAATTCTGTGAATCAGAAAGAATCAGTTATGGTATACGATAGGCTGAAATGGAGTTGTTAAAAAACAAGAGGTCTCTATGTACTGATGTGGAATAATTAGCAGTAATATTAAGTGAAAAAAAATCAAAGTACAGAACAATAAGCATGAAATACTACCATTGCATGTGAATGTATTATCTAGTCCAAAGATATGATTTCAATTATGTGAGCTGTACATGTGTACCTGATATTAGTTTACATCCACAAACTTGTGTGAAAATAAATATAAATTTATTTTCAACAATAATAAAAAAGAATCCAGCCAAGACCTCACCTCCACATGTATAGGGTCTAAAACCCAATCCTTGACTACCACGCCTTCTGGTAGTTCTGTCCTTTCAGAAAGAGGAACCCAGACCAAATGAGAACTTTATCCCATGATGTATCACATGGGAGGGAGGATAGTAATTGTGAAAAGGGAGAAGGCCATCCCCTTGGAAGAGTAAGAAAAAGGGGCTCATTTATCCTTGACCTAGGTCTGCCACACCCTGGCTGAGTGGCCTTGCTGAATCTAACAGCTAAATTATCAGGTGATACCTGGAAGTCTGCTCAAATTAGACATTTCTTTGAAGCAAGGTCTTTTCTTAGGGTAGGGACTCCTGTTTTGCAAACAACTTAAACTGAATAATTTGAAGATGATATATGGTGAAGACCATTAAAGCTTTACTCTTTTTTTGTGACTGGTACAGATCTAGATCCACTTTGTGGAAAAACCTTGGCTCTACCTGCAGATGCTTCATGGCCTGTCTCAATGGCTGAGTTATGTTGATTTGGCAAAGAGTTGGGACTGGTATCTTAAATTTCATAATCTGAACCTGTTATTTAAAAAGAATATTTTATAATTATAAAAAGCACATTATATAAAATATAAGATGTTGCTCCCTGTCGGGCAACAAGGTCCGATGTACCTCCTCAGGGCCCACTGAGGAGAATACGGGGCCGAGCAGGATGATGAGTGTCGGTGGCAAGGAAACACACCCAGAGCCAGGAGGTCTGTCAGCCCACGAGGCACAGCAGGAACTGTTTATTGAGGAAATCACACAGCTTTATGTAGGGTGGGGGCTAGGCGGGAACCAATCAGCTTAAAGGTCAGCAAGGCATGGGGGGTTCACGCAGGTGAGAGTCCCATAGGATAATATGCAAGCACGAGCTGATCACGTTCCGGAACTGTTGTTAACCAATCCCTGACGGTGGTCCAATTTATCGTCATTAACTTTTGAAAACTGCCTTTGAGGCCTTGATCTTGCTCACCCCTCATGAGAAGTAAGGAGTCAGCCTGAGTTCATTAACATGTCATTAGTCCCAACAATAAGAAAATAAAAATCAAGTTTTGTGATATAGAGAAAGTGGCTATTTAAATTTTAGAACACTTCCTCCCATTCTTAAAACTATATATTAGTACCTTATTTTATTATGAAGGTATGATGCTACATGTTTTTTTTTTTAGCTTTATTTTATTTGTTTATTTTTCTATGTGGTGTTGAGGATGGAACCAGTGCCTCACATGTGCCAGGCAAGTGTGATCTACCACTAAGCCACAACCCCAACCCCATATGTTTTAAATTCTAATTCTTATTGTTAAACCAGAAATGTTTCTTACATTATTAAACTTATTTGGAATTATATCATTTATGGGTTGGATAGTGCTACATTGCATGGAGGTATTATAATTACTTAAATGAACTTCTTATAGTATGACTGAAATTGCCTTGGTTTCTCATGGAATTGTCTTTTGCTGGGTGTGCCCTCAAATTTTATAAGATGCCATTACAAAAAAAAAAACAGGCTTATTGTGACAGTTAATTTTATGTGTCCATTTGGCTTGGCAGTGGTGCCAGCTGTTTGGTGAAACACTGTCTTGATGTTGCTGTGAGGTATTTGTAAATGGTGATTAGTATTTATGATCAGTTGACTCTAAGTAAAGGAGATGATTGTGGATAATGTTGGGTGGGCCTCCTCCAATTGGTTGAAGGCCTTGCAAGAAAAAACAGAGAAGAGGGAAATCTACCACAACTTCATCAAAATTTCCTCCTCCACTCTTACCTGTAAATGTCTCAATTCTTTGTGAAAAAGGTTTAAGACATGAGGACTTTATTTCACCCTGTATTTTTCTTTCTTTGATTTTAGAGTGAATGTTTTCCTTTCCTCTCAACTGCACATAGAATCCTACCTGAGTTTCCAGTCCCTTAGCCTGCGCTACAAATTTCAGACTCACAACTGTGACAATCAGCTCTTACCCGAGTCTTGAGCCTGCAGTCCTGCACTATAGATTTTGGACTGCCTAATCTCCAAAATGGCCTAAGCCAATTCCTCAGAATAGATCTCCTGCTGAATCTATTTCCCTGGAAAACCATTATTGATACTCTTAAGAACCTACGACAATATTTACTTTGAGAATGTCATCTGACACCCCTTCTCTGTCACATCAGTTAGACTACCCACAAGAGGTATCATAGAGAATTTTCTTAAAACTTAGTGGTGGGAAAACATTGCTTACACTGAAGGTGCTAGTATGTTTCCCATTCTCTGATAGTGAGAATTACTCCATTATCCTCCCCTTCCATGGGAAGAAACATGGAGCTCTGCCAGAATGGCTATGTGGATTGAGTTACAACCTTTCTTCCTGGTCATAATTTATCACTTCATCAAAATTTCCTCCTCCACTCTTATCTGTAAAATGTAATACTTTGTGAAAAGGTTAAGACATAAGGAACTTTGTTTCACCCTGTATTTTTCTTCTTTGATTTAGAGTGAATGTTTCCCTTTCCTCTCCTCTGAACAATAGTCTATTTACTTTTACCATCTTCCTAAAGATTTGTGAAAAAAAATCATTACACAAATCTGTTCTCTCTTCTCCTGCTCAGATGTGAATATACTATGTGCTGCTATAGTAATGGCTTCCTACTGAGCTCTGTCCAGGAGGCCAACTCTTGACTTGCAACCAAGAGGAGGGGCATTGGAACAGCTTTCAGACATTTGAAATTGACTAGACCTGGTCAGTGGATGAATTTAGAGACTAGACAGCAGGATATTGGGTGGGCTTCATTGACTCAATTAATTGTATGTACCAGAAAAATTTTACTCTAGAGTTTTCTTAGCATTATCTTCTTTATCTCAATTTGACATTCTCCTTTAATAAAAGCATTTGTTGTCATTATCAAAATGGTTTTTGCATAAAAAATCTAACCACAGTGGCCATTGGCAGTTTAGTAGATTCATAGGTCATATGAGTCAATGACGTTGGTAAAAATTCTTAGACATGCAATAACAGCTTCCAAACCCACCACAAATATCAGCAACCCTAGGTCCACTTTTTGCTTCTAGTAGATGCTTTTGATTTATAGATACATAACATTACATAGGAAATACAATATCCAAGGTAAAAGGCATGTGGCAGAGACTATTTTTACCTTTCCAGAAATATTTTATACTTTGATGAGAAGATGTGGCAGCCTGGCACATTTGGAATTCCAGAAAGGAAAGCAAAACCAGGCAGCCCTTAAAGAAGATATATCGAATAGAATCATCTCCAGTGACTAATGCATATGGTTAGTACAGTGCATCAGAAAAACAGAATACTCTCATTTTCTTCTTCTGGGAAAGCAAAGCATAAAGAAATATATTTGTAATGTATTTTGCAAAAATATTTCTGTATTTATTGTTCATCCTTCCAAATGGTATTCTCTCAAAAGGCAAATGTAGTTTGAGTCCCAGAATTTGGATTTAGTCTTAGAAATTCTCTAATACACTGTCTGATGTTTCTTTAATATGGAGATTAACACAAATATGAAATTAGCTTCCTTGGAACATTCACTTCAACTCAGCTTTTCTGCTACCAAGGAGATGATCTTTTGAACTGATGCCTTGCCACATCCACAGTATGCTCAGAGCTGGGATGTGGGCCAGCCCTGTTTAGCCCTTTTTCTTTATTTAGCTTGTTCAATATTATTGGCAGGTTGCTTCCACTGAAACGGGTAATGTTCTAAAGGATTTTTGACAACTTCGCAGTAGGTTCAATATCTTTTCATGGGAATTGTGTTAAATGGGTAGAAAGACTGAAGTGCCAATTATAATAGTAGCAGCAGAAGTTGAGTTGCTTTTGTTTTATTGGGTATTTAAGGGATTCCTGTGCATTTCATATATAGAACCTATGATGTAACTTTTGAAGTAAAACACTACGGAGTAACTTCAAATTAAGTAGTGTCTCTTTTATGAATGACCTTGGAGGATCTCTTTAGATCATTTCAAATTTCTCTAATTAGTTTTATTACTTGATGGACAGCACTGTCATGCTTCCCTTAAGGGAGAAATTTAGCATGGTTCTTTCCTTCGTTTTGGCAGAGTATATGAAAGCAATTGAATCTCATCATTCTTTTCTTAATTTTTGGGAACTCAGAATAACTGCTGGCATAACCCTCAATATAGCTATCTATTGACACATTCTCCAAAATGTAAAGACTGAAAAATCCAGGAGTCTTAACTGTCATTTTGGTGCATTCCTGCTGTAGAACAAAGAATATGGGCTAATGAGGAAGATTATTCTTCTACTTTTTTTTTTTCAAAGCAGAAAATTATTTTCTACAGCTGGTTGAACTTAGTTAATGCCACCAATCAGACATAGGGGAATATTGTTTATTTGTAATTCACAAATACATTTTATGATGATTTGGTTGATAAGACTAGCTATATGTTTTCAATAGACCTTATACATTTTTGGATTATATATGTAATATGGTAGTCCTCTCGTTAAACACAGTATCTAATATCTCAGCCTCAAAAGTAGGGAAATATCTATTTTATGTATTCCATCCTCAAAATTAAACTTAAAGGTGTTATTGTTCAGTTTTATTAAGCAGTGGAACAGGGGAGTTACACAGATAGAAGTGATGGGTGTAAAATTTGGGACTATGGAAAATTCCATGGTTCAGGAAGGATGGAAGGAAAATGAGGTAGCTAATAGTAGAGAAGGATTGCTCTGGATGCTGCTACATGAACTCTGAATTATAATCTTCAGTTGGTGTTTGCTTCTTTAATTTTAATAACCAGCCTTTAATGGTCTTAGACAAAACAATTTCAGACTGGCATATAATTTTGCTTACCACTACCATTTATAATAGACAACAGTGGGAAATTAGGTGAGTTAAATTAACTCATTTGTCAGATTTTATTTTGAACGCATGTACTATATTTTCTTGTTTAGAAACTTTTATATTTGATAATTTGTTGATTAAATGCTTGATCATTGCATCAAAATATTCTACTTAATGATTGGGTAGAATGAACAGAACACGAATCATTATTGACAAGGATAGAATTGTAAGGCTTGTAGACAGCTGTCTTTCAAGAATCATTGTTTTTACATTGATCTTCTAGCATTTATGTTTTACTATGTGCTAGGCATACTATAAACATTCCTTTATAGAATCACTGTAACTCACAGAAGTTCCACAGGATTTGGGTAAAATGCCAGAGGGTATGTAGTAATGAGGCAGAGCTTGGGTGGTGTCCAGGTCTCAGGTCCACCTGGTTCCATATTCTGTACTCATTATCACCCATAGTACTCTCCATCTATCAATTTTTATTGCAAACATTTCTTGAAAATTTCTACTACTTTTCATTACAATGTTATAGGCAGGTACTAATGTTGAATAGGCAACACCTTTCCTTCTTTCCTTCCTTGAACATTCTCTTGGCTGTGTCTGATAGGACCATATGTTAGTTCTCTGAGTCCCGAGGAGGCCAGGACCTGAGAAGCTCCGGGGTGTGTTCTCATGTCTGCCTTCTGACCTTAGTGCTAGTGTCTGAAGAAGGGAATGGCAACATCACAGGGTCATCCATACGTGTAGAGAATCGGAAACCTTCTGTCTCATACCTTTTCCCTTGCTGGCTGGCACAGTCTTCTCTGAGCTTTGAAGACCCCAGAACAATCTGCTTTGCTAACTCCTGGAGCATTCCAGATGAGGAAGTGAGTAGGATGCTAAGATTTCACAGTAGGGTTGGGGGAAAGGGAGAAATCCCTCTGTAACCTTGAGTCATGGACTGACACAAAGCATAAAGATTGCCCATAAGGAAAAACAACAGATTAAAAACCACTTTTGGCAGTTCTCCCACTGGGGAGAGACCTACTCCCCACCTTTATTTCCCTTTTTTTCAGGAGGTATAAATTGGGATGGTGCTCTGTAAAAATGAAAAATCCTTAGCAATGTAATTGACATATGCTTTGAAATCTAGAGAAATATTGCATAACAAAAGTTAATTTTTATAGCCTAGTCAATTTGCTATTGGTCTGGATGGAAGCATTCTGACAGTGGAAATCTGCAAATGGGAAATTCTTCGTGCAATGCATTAACACATATGCCCTCCTCTCCTCCTTTCTTTCCTTTCTTCCTCGCTTTCCCCTTCTTTGAAGTACGCACCTAGGATATAGAAGTTCGTTCTGTTAAGTCAGCTTATACAGATAAGTCAGATAGGGTCTCACGATATGTTAATAATCTGTCTCTCTGATTGTTATGGTTGGCTGTGAGGTGTCCCCTAAAAGCTCAGGTGCAAGACAATGCAAGAAGGTTTGGAGGAGAAACATTTGTGTTATAGCCTTAACCTAATCAGGGGACTAATCCCTAATGGGATTAGCTGAGTGATAACTGGAGGCAGGTGGGGTGTGGCTGAAGGAAGTGGTTACTGGGGGTGTAGCTATGGGGTATGTATTTGTATCTGGAGAGTGGAGTCTCTCTCTGCTTCCTGATATCATGGAGCTGCCTTTCTCTCGCCACACTCTTCCATCATGATGTCCTGCCTCATCTTGAGCCCTGAGGAGTTGGAGTCAGCCGTCTGTGGATGGAGACCTCTGAAACTGTGAGACCCTCAAACAAATGTTTCCTCCC
Source organism: Sciurus carolinensis (assembly GCF_902686445.1). NCBI lineage: Eukaryota > Metazoa > Chordata > Mammalia > Rodentia > Sciuridae > Sciurus > Sciurus carolinensis. The sequence goes on from NC_062220.1 coordinate 50,509,504, forward strand.
CTACAGTTGTTCTGGTTGGATCCTTTAATCACAGCAGCAAAAAGCTGACCTAAAACACTGATTATGCTCCTGATAATATGGTATAAGGAAAATTGGACCATAAGATAGGTACATATGTGATCTAGAGGAGTTCAACTTTAATTTTTTATTCTTGTAATGGATCTTTGTTCAGGGATGCTAGGACTAGGCATTGGGCCAGTGCTGAGGATACAGATGTGGTGGCCCTCACTGAGCTTAAAGTTCAGTGTATGACCTGTCTTTAGTTATTTATATGCAGAATGGTCTGTGCTAAATCACATTTGTCAACAAATAATTTTCACTGCCTACTAAAATGCCAAGCATGTCTTAAGACCCTTTAAGATGAATTCACAGGGAAGGTCTCATTTGAGCTGGGTTTTGAAGGGCAAGTTTCAACACAGGATGAGGAAAGAAGAGCATAGACTTCTGAGAGTGAGGGGAGGGTGATTTTAGGAGGGAAACAATAATAAGAATAATAATAAATATTAAATAAATATTATGAAATAATATTTACTGTGTGCCAGGCACTTTTCTAAATGCTTAGCATGTTTTAAAAAATTAACTCAAGTATTCTTTTTCTTTTAATTTTTTTTTAGCTGTAGATGGACATAATATCTCTATTTTTTTTATGTGGTGCAGAGAATTGAACCCAGTGCCTCACACGTGCTAAGCAAGTTTCTACCACTGAGCCATAACCCAGCCCAAGGCAAGTATTCTTAATAACATTCCTGTATGATGTATACTGTTGCCACTTTACGTGTGAGGAGATTGAAGCACAGAGAGGTGAAGTGATTTACCTAAGGCCATGCAGCTAGGAAGGCATCAATCTGGGATTAAAACCTAGGCTGCTCAGCTCCTGAATCTATGCTCTGTATCAACCTGTCTGTAAACAAAGTCAAGAGAGGGAAAAGCGGTGAGGTGGCAAATAGGAAGGAGTTCAGTTTAACTTGAGATAAAAGTCAGTGTGGAGAAACTGTGGGAAATAAATTGGAAAGGCAACTGGGGGTGCAAATAATAAAAGGCTCGGAGAGTCAGAATATGAGTATGAATTTCTTTTGGCAGATAAAGGGGAGCCATTGACGGTGTTTGACTAGGGGAGCACTATGATCTGAGTTAGCTGCAGAAGTTTCAGACTGAAACCCCATAAAATGAAGGGAGACAAGCCAGGTAGAGAAGTTAGGGGCTGGTGGTGACTATGGGAAGGAGGCTCCGTGACAATAATAGAGTTATTTAAAAGGGGAGAAGTGCTACAGAGCCTGGGAACTTATTAGAATGCCGAGAACTTGTGTTAACCTTCGACCTGTGGTAGGTGGTGGTCATAAAGGGTTAAATGAATATGCCTGCTATGGAAATTTCTTGGGCATTAACATTTTCCACTTTTCTTCAGTTGTATCGAATGCCCTTGTGATGGGAGAAAAAGAACAAACATCAAAAGTACCTTTTAACTTCACAATTCTTTCTAAATTTCTTTAAACTTATAGGCTATACTGCTGATTTGCAGACATCAAAGTACACAGAAGGATCAGGGTCAGATTGAAAAATTATTTCTTACAGTGTGATAAAATATGCATGTGAATCCTATGACCTGCCACTGAAATTATTTATGTGCTAATGTTACTTTGTAACATTAATTGCACAGTTAAGTGCATTTCCCCCCTCTTGGTAATTTCTTCACTGTATGTTCTGGTAAATAATTTTTGCTTATTATTTGTGCTATATTTTACAGGTCCCATGTCTTGTTCATGGATTCAAAAATGTCAAGTGGTATTTCGGAGGAATTATGGTGGGAAGATGGACTACGGTATGTTTCTGTGGGCAATGGTTGGCACTTTTATATCTAATTTGCTGTCAGTTTTTAAATGTTTTTGTATTAGTCTTTGTTTCCTAATGAGAATATCTCAGTTTACCATATTTATGATAATTTTTCTCGGAAGCAATGCTGTGGTTTTCAAATTCTTTTCCAAATGTGAGTACTCTTTTATTTCCTCTGATTTGGGAGGAGGAAACAGAATTGAGAATGGAAACTTCTCCCATAAACGCACCAGGTTTTCACATGTTGGTGAGATTCCCACTAATAACAATATCAGAATCTCTATGTTCTTGAGGATGAATGTTTTATTCTTGTTGGAATTGATGGAAATAATACACTTCGAAATCACTGAGCATCATCTATTCTGGGATATTGGCCATCTGTAGTTTTACTCTTAGATTCAAATGCTGGTCTTTTAAAGTTCTTAAGACAATGGGCTGTATTTGATTCTTGGTTTTGTGGTATTACAGAATTATTTTAAATAATCTCCTTGACTTTTCCAGAGGTTTGAGACAGTATAGTGAGAAAGCTAAGAAAACAGTCTGTGTTTTCCCAAGGCTGCTCGCCCTCTAATTGTGTATGAGTTCCAATGGGAGTGTTTTAAAGGACAGATGGTGACCAGTCCGTCTGAGATGGGGCTTGAAATTATGCCTTTCTAATCAGTTCATCTGAATCACACTGTGAGAAATCCTATCTATTTCCCAGTCCTTGTGCTTATTCTTCCTGTGTCCCCTTTATAGTTACTTATTAATTGCTCTTTAGTTCATTTTCCTCAGTTGCTACACGTCATAGGGAGACTTTAATCATTAAGTGAGAAAATATATGCAAAAAGCCTGGTCCATTGAATATAAAGTAAATGATAGCTAGTTTTTTTTTTTTTAAAAACAATTTACCTTTATAGATAAGATATCATTTTAAGAGTTTGTTAAGTCAAAATTGATGCATGGTGAGTAGATCTGACTCTGGAGCAAGAATCCTTGGTTGGAGTTCAATCTCTTCCACATATTGCCATGGTACACAGACAGGTCATATCATTTCCTTTTGATGGATTTTATTTGCAAAGGATTGGGGTAGAGATGTGTGAGTTTTCTTTCAGTTTGAACCTGGGATTCCATAACCATTCAACAGAATAAACTATTCTTTTGAAAAAATGTTGATGTAGGATGAGTCATGTTATCCTGTAGTTGTTTCTTTGGCCTACAAATCCATTTGATTTAAATTTGGCTTAGAAGATACCTAATAATTTGTCTCCTTCCTACCTGTATATTGATTGTTATTTTGTAAAGCATTCTGGACGTCTGTGGGGCTGCGAATTGAAACTCTAGACAGTTTTGATGTATCGAAAGAAAGCTCAATCAGGGTATTAGAGAAACCCCTATGTAGCTGAAGACAAAAATTGCCTTAGGCTGTTTTTGTAAATTGTCATATCTGAACCAATATGATAGCTTATAAAATCATTCAAAATGCTCTCCCAGTTATATGGATAATTGTCTAGAGCTTGCCTCTGGAATTCAATCCTAGAGAAGAAACCATCCCCCAAACGTTCCAATACTAACTACCAACATATTTTGAAAATTAGATTAAATTATTTAGCATGCTAGAGGTATCAAATATAAGTGGTATCAACAAAGGGAAAAGATCTTTATTAAGAAAATAAATTGCTACATAAACTGGCATCTGGGACAGTACTTAAGATGATAGAAGACTTGTTAGTCTTCAAAACTTTTGCACTCCAATTTAAATCAACTTTAGTATATGAACATGATTTCATTGAAAGAATAAATAGAAATTTGAAAATGGAAGATAGGAGAGTTGATTTTTATTAAAATGGAAATATCCTTGTCCATTTCCAAAAAGGTTTTGAAGTTGCTGGAACCTGGAAGCTTTTTTAAAAATGCAGCACTGATAAAGAAATGGTGAAATGGCTGCTGTCACACGCTGCCAAGAGGAATGCGGTTTGTATGGCTATTTTGAGAATCTATTTGGCAATATTTATTTTTTCTCCAGTTGTATTGAGGCATCATCAACAAAATAATGTGTATATTTATGGTGTACAACATGATTATTTGGTAAACATATACTGAGAGAAAGAGAGAAAAAAAATGTACAGCTCAGTTGTTCTAGAGCAGTGGGACAGATTGCCAGGAGACCAAAGAAGACCCAGACATGAGATGTGAGACAGAGGGTTTATTGAGAAGTGCTTACAGGGAATATCCAGCAGTGACAGGCTGAACTAGTACATCTCTGTTTCCCAGGGTGCCCCCAGTGCTTTCAACAGAAAAGAGGGCCTCCATTCTCCAGTGACACTTTGTCCTGTGGTGGCTGACTGGAAAAGCACTTCCCTCTCCACGGTGCTCTGATCCATGCCAGTGACCACAGGGAACAGAAGCAGTGACATCACTAGCTTAGCTTCCCTGCCCCTGTGTGAACAGCATCCCAAGGAGCTTGGCATGCATGCAAGAAAGCAGCTTTCTACAAAAGTTAGTGTTAGTTTTTAACACTAACTTGCCCAAATTCTCAGCATATGTGAGAAATCCAGTGTCTTTCAAGATAATATGCATGGGGACATTCTGGCTCAGATTTGCTCTTATTGTTCCCTTAACTTGGCTAGATTTTTGGGAACAGGAAGAGGCACACTAAGGACATGGTATTTTGCTACCCTCCTTTTCTCTAAGAATGAGGGGGAGTGGTCAGAGATATTACCTAACAATGTTACCACAATCAATTACCTCATCCATCACCTCTCAAAGTTACCATTTTTGAGTATGATGAGAATATTAACATCTTACATTTCATGTCAGTTTTCCTGGTATAATTTATTGGAGAATTATCTTTCCTCTTTGTATATTTAGTGACCTTGTCAAATTTAGTTGTCCATAATGTGTGGATTTATCTCTGGACTCTCTATTCTGTTTAACAGAAGAGACACATTGGATGGTATGTCTATTTTTATGCCAGTATCATGCTGTTTTGATTACTATAGATTTGTAATTTAGTTTTAAATCAGGAAATGTGATGCCCCCAGCTTTGTTATTTTTTTACTCAAGATTGCTTGGGCTATTTGGGATCTTTTTCAGTTTCATAAAAATTTTAGAATTTTTTTCTACTTTTGTGAAAAATGTATTGGACTTTGGATAGAAGCTCTAGATCACTTTGGTTAGTATGAATATCTTATCAATTTTAATTCTTTTGAAGGGAGGGGGAATGGGAATAGGAAAGACAGTAGTATGAATCAGATATAATTTTCCTATGTTTATATGTGAATACACCACTAGTGTAACTCCACATCATGTACAACCACAAAATGGGAAGTTGTATTCCGTGTATGTTTAATATGTCAAAATACATTCTACCGTCATGTAAAAATAAAATAAAATTTAATTCTTTCAATCAAGGAACCCATAATACCTTTTCATTTTTTGGTGTCATCTTCAGTTTTTATTGTCTTTATTTTTGATTACTTATATTTATTTATTAACAGGTATTAACTTTACATATTAATAGGGCTCAGTGCATGCTGTATGCATATGTGGAAATATCAACATCCCTACCCCATCTCCTTCCCAATCTCTGTTCTATATCAGGTTGACGCTTTTAAGCTTCCTCAGTAACCACTTTCAGTAGTAGATAGGTGTGGCTCCTGTCAGGTGCTATTATTGGGTCACTGGGTGTGTCCCTGGGCTGAGATGGACAAGCTGGAGCCACATCACAGGGTCACATTAGGATCCATGGTTGGAATAAGATCAGTGGGCTTATCTCCAGAGGCAAAGATGGCTGTATGTCCTGGCAGTACCCTGGGTGGATAAAATTATGCCCAGACAGTGGCTGGAAGGGGCTAGAACCAAGTCACAGGCTGCTTCAGGATCCTCTAGTACACTGGGATCAGTAGGCATGGATGGGCTGAACTTCTCCCACACCACAGCTGGAAGGAACTAGAGCTGAGTCAGGGTTACTTCAAGGTCCTTTGCAGGGACCAAGGTCGGTGGGCCTGTTATCAGAGACATGGATAGGCATGGCTCCTCCTGGGTCCCTTGGAACGCTGATGCTGGTAGCAGGACAAAGGTCAAATGGAGTTGTCACTGAGGGATGAGGCTGGGTCCAGTGCTGTAGCTGGGATTATGGTTGGTAAGCGTACCACCTGGGTACAGCCCTGCCTTCTCAAAATGGCCCTTGGTCTTGGGCTCCAGGATCTCCTTGGATACCAAAGCTCCCATCAAAATACTTTTATCTCTGGATCACTGTCAAATTATTGTTGTTGTGGGAATATATAAGCAGGGGACTTCCTATTTTGCTATCTTGCCAATTTCCTCAGCAATATTTCTTAAGCCTTAAAAATATTAATGTTCTTTGACCTACTAATTCTAAGATTCTGTCATAAAGAAATATTGTGAGATGAGAATATAGGTTTATTTTTGAGGATTTAAATCATTATTTATAATAATGATAAGTTAGATTACAAGTTACATGAGGGTAGTGACTATGTTTGATTTTCTCACTGTTACAGTATTAGTACCTAATACAATTTCTGATATATCCTAGGTTTTCAATTTGTTCATTGAATAAATGAACCTAAATGACCAGCAACAGGAAAATGATTGACTTAAAGATGTTGTCGAAAACGATGATAGAGTACTATGTAGTAATTTAAAATGTACTTGGAGGAATTTTTCATTATATTCAAATTACTCATTTAAAAAAAAAACAAAACCACTGAACATACAGTATGAGAGAAATTATATAAAATACATATGTATAAAATAAGACTATAGGAAAGTCATTAAATTGTCAATAGTGAGCATGTCTAAATGTTGGGGCAATAGATGATGTATTTCTTTATTTGTCAAACTTTCTCCAGTGTGCACATTTTCTTTCCAGTTTTTAAATTTTGTGGCAAAATTTATGCAGCAATGCATACTCGAGTTGCTTCTAATTTTAGATATTATGAATAAAGCTGCTGTGAACATGGGCATACAAATATCTCTTTGAGAATCTGCTTTCTGTCCTTTTGGGTGTAAACCCAGAAGTGAAATGCCTGAATCACATAGTAATTCTATTTTTAGTTTTCTGAAGACACTGTTTCATTTTATGTGCCCATCAGTAGGCACATAAAAGTTCCAATTTCCCCACATCCTTGCCAAAACTACTTTCCTTTCTTTTTTATATTTTTTAACTATAACTATCCAAGTAGGTATAAGGTGTTATCTTGTAGTTTTGATTTGTATTTCTCCAGTGATTAGTGATGTTGATCATCTTTTCATGTGCTGCTGGCCATGTTGTCTTTGGAAATGTAGCTATTCAAGTTGTTTGCCCATATTTTAAAAACTTTTTTTAGTTGTTGATGGACCTTTATTTTGTTTATATGTGGTGATGAGGATCAAACAAACCCAGTACCTCACATATGCTAGGCAAGTGCTCTACCACTAAGCCACAACCCCAGTCCTTTGCCCATTTTTGAATCAGTGTTTTTTTTTTTTTTTTTTGGTTTCTGTTGAATTTTAAGAGTTCAGATATTAATCCTTTATCAGATATATGATTTGCAAATATTTTCTCTCATTCTGTGAGTTTCCTTTTTACTTTGTTGATAATGTCTGTTAATGAACATGCCTTTGACTTTCATTTCACAAAATTCAATTTATTCACTTATTCTTTTGTTGCCTGCATCTTCAGTATATACCCCAAAATCTTTGCCAAGTCTAGTGTCATGAGACTTTTGCTCTGTGTTCTCTCCTAAGAGTTTTACTGTAATTAGATCTTACATTTATGTTTTTGATCCATTCGAGTTGATTTTTGTGTATGGTGTTAGTTAAGGGTCCAACTTCATTTCTTTACAAGCAAAAATTGAGTTTTCCCACTCCACTTGATGAAAAGATCGTCCTTTCTGTATGAATGGTCTTGACTTTCTTGTAAAAACATCATTTGATTATATATGCAAAAGGTTTATTTCTGGGTTTTTTGATCTATCCATTGTTCTATATATCTATCCCTACTTAAAAAATTTTCCATTCTCCCTTCGTCTTTCTCCCTTCCTCCATAATTGCTCTGGCTATTAGAGGCTAAGCTTAGATATGAGTAAACTTTTAGTCTTTTACCATTGAGTATGATATTTACTCGGGATTTTTATGGATGGCTTTATTATGTTAAAATAGTATGTTTCCTTTCTATTCCTAGATTGTTGAGTGATATTGAAATGAAGGGTTCTAAATTTTGTCCAATGATTTTTCTGCATTAGTTGAGATTCTGTGTCCCCCCACCTCCATTCTGTTAATGTGATATATTACAATGATTGATTTTCTTTTGTTGAACTGTCCTTGCATTCTAAGAATACATACTCCTTAGTGTGTAATCCTTTAAATATACTTTTGAGGTCAGTTTGTTTACATTTTGTTGAGTATCCTTCTTTAATGTTCCTAAGGAATGTTGACCTGTAGATTTTATTTATTTTATTTTTTTAGTGTCTTTGGCTTTGGTATCAGGGTAATACTGGTTTCATAGAATGAGTTAGAAAATGTTTCTTCCTCTCCTGGTCCATTTGGGCTTCTGTAACAAATACTACAAATTGGGTGGCTTATAAAGAACAGTCATTGATTTCTGATAGTTCTGAAGTCTGTGAAATCCAAGATGGAGGTGTTTGGTGGGGGCCCATTTCCAGCATTTTAAAGGGGCACCTTTTTACCCTGTCCTCATATGGTGGAAGGGACTAAAAAGCTTTCTTTTGTCCTTTTAATAAGGGCACTGATTCCATCATGAGGTTTTGCCTTCATGATCCAATTGCCTTCCAAAGGCCCCACCTGTATTATCACCTTGAGGATTAGGATTTCACTACACGAATTTTGGGGTAACATAAATATTCAAATCATAGCACTTCCTCCTTCACTTTTCTGGAATGTTAGAAAAGGGTGGATATTATTTCTTTAAATATTTGGTAGGATTCACCAGTGAAACCATCAGGTCTACACGTTTTTGTTTTGGGGAAAATACATATATATATATTTTCCTGGGGATTGAACTCAGAGGCACTTTACCACCAAGCTACATCCCCAGCCCTTTTCGACTTTAAGACGGGGTCTCACTAAGTTACTTAGGGCCTCACTTAGTTGCAGAGACTGGCCTTGAACTTGAGAACTTCCCTGCCTTAGCCTCCTGAGCTGCTTGGATTTCAGGTGTGCTCTGCTGTTAGGAATTTTTTTTATTACTAACTCAATTTCCTTGCTAGTTATGGATCTATTTGAATTTTCTATTTCTTTGGAATTTCATGGTGGTAGGATTTTGTTTCGTCTTATTTCTAGGAATTTGTGGATTTCATGTAGTTTTAATTTTTTCGGCATGTGAATTCTTTGTAGCTGTCTTCTAATTCCTTTTATTTCTTTTTTCTTTTTTTTCTTTTACTTCTTTTTTAAAAATAATTTATTTATTTTGATTCATTGTAAACAAATGGGGTGCAACTTGTTTCTCTGGTTGTACTTGAAGTAGTCATACCATTTGTGTAATCATACATGTACATAGGGTAATGATGTTTGTCTCATTCTGTTATTTTTCCTTCGCCCTACCCCTCCCCCCCCTCTTTTTTCTCTATACAATCCATCCTTCCTCTATTCTTGCCTCCCTCCCACCCCCCATTATGTATCATCATCCACTTATCAGAGAGATCATTCGTCCTTTGGTTTTTGGGGATTGGCTTATCTCACTTAGCATGATATTCTCCACTTCATCCATTTGCCTGCAAATGCCATAATTTTATTCTTCTTTATGGCTGAATAATATTCCATTGTGTATCTATACCACAGTTTCTTTATCCATTCATCAATTGAAGGGCATCTAGGTTGGTTCCACAATCTGGCTATTGTGAATTGAGCAGCTATGAACATTGATGTGGCTGTATCTCTATAGTAAGCTGCTTTTAAGTCCTTTGGGTATAGGCCAAGGAGTGGGATAGATGTCAGCACTTCCACTTCTGATTTTATTAATTTGAGTTTTCTTTAATTTTTTCTGCAGTTCATCTAGCTATATTCTTATCAATTTTGTTGATATTTTCAGAGAACCAACTTTTGGTTTCATTTTGTAGCTTTTTATATACATATTGCATATATATACACACATATATATATACATATATATATATATATATACTTGGTTTATTAAGTGGTTTAAGTCTTTTATTTCCTTACTGCCTTTGTTCATGCTGCTATAATGGAATATCTAAGACTAGGTAATTTATAAAAAACAGAAATTTATTTTCTTCCAGTTCTAGAGGCTTAATTTGTGATTTTATTCTTTTTATGGAAACATTTATAGCTATAAAGTTTTCCCTTAGCACTTTTTTCACTGCATCCCATAACTTTTGTTTTATTTTCATTTTCATTTATCTCTCATAGTTTTCTAATCTACATTGTGATTTCTTCTCTGATCCATTGGTTGTTTAAGACTGTGTCATTTAATTTTCATAATTTTGTGAATTTTCCAGGCTTCTGTTATTGATTTCTAAGTTCATCCTATTGTAAGATCTCTATCTTTTAAACTCTATTAAGACTTAGTTTGTGGTATGACATAATCTATCTTGGAAAATGTCCCAAGTACAGTTGAAGAGAATGTGCATGTAAGGTAGAGTGCTCTGTATATGTCTTTTAGGTCTAGTTGGTTTATATATGATTTAGATCTTTTATTCCTTACTGCCTTTGTTTGTGCTGCTCTAACAGAATATCCAAGAATGGGAAATTTATAAAGAACAGAGGGCTTATTTTCTCACAGTTCTAGGAGCTTGGAATTTCAGAATCAAAGTGCTGCACTGATGAGGGTCTTATTGCTGTGTTACCACACGGTGCAAGATGAAAGTCAAAAAGATAAAAACAGGATGAATTTGCTCTTTTCTAATGGCATTAATCGACCTAGGAGCACAGAGCCCCCTTGGCCTAATTATCTTTTAAAGCTCCCACCTCTTAATACTGTTAAAATTGCAATTAAATTTCACCATGAGTTTTGGAGGGGACATACATTCACACCAATGGATTTATCTTCTTTTGGGTTGTTAACTCCATTATCCAGAGGAAGTTATTGAAGTGTCCACCTATTGTTATAGAACTGTCTATAGTTTCCTTCAATTCTGGCAGTCTTTGCTTTATATATTTTGATGGCTCATTATTAGATACATAAATGTTTGTGATTGTTTTATCTTCTTGCTTTATTCAACTTTTAAACATTTATCATGTTCATTCTCTTTTCTAGCTCTTTGGATTCTAGGAATATAAGTCTATTTTCATGATTTTAGTATTGCCACCCCTGTTTCCATTTGGTTACTCTTTGTACAAAAGAGTTCCATCATGGATCATGTGTTTTGATCCATTCTACCAATCCCTTTAGATTGGATAGTTTAATCCATGTACATTTAAAGTTGTTTCTGACAAAAAGGAATTTCTTTCATTTTGCCTTTTATTTTCAATATGCCCTATAGATGTTTTGTCACTCATTCCTGCATTCCTGTCTTCTTTTGTGTTGTTGATTTTTTTTTTTTGTTGTTGTTTTTAGTGAAAGTTTCTTTAGTGCATATTCTTAAAACCATTTTCCTTGTGGTTATCTTGGAGATTACATTTAACATCCTGCAAAGGTTTGCATGTTGGAAGTCCCTGCAAAGGTTCTTAGGGTGACTGTGTTGGGAGAGATGTGAACTTTTAAGAGGGGTCAAGTGGGAGTTCCTGTGTCAATTGGGGGCATGCCCTCTAAAAGATTAAGATAGCTGTGTTCTCATGAGGAGGTTGTTATAAAAACCGGAGCCTGATTCCATTTAGCTCTCTAACGTCCTGTTTGGGGATGTGATTGCTCACTCTCACATGTGTTTCTGCCATTGTCATTTGATGTGATGCTGCTAAGATGGCTCTCACTACAACTGAGTCAAGGTAAGTGCCATGTCCGTGAACCTCCAAACTGTTAGCTGCATAAACTCTATTCTTCATAAGTAGTTTGTGTCAGGTGTTTTATTATAGTGACAAAAACTGGTCTATTACACAACCTAAATATAACACTTTTATTTGAATTTATCCTAGCTTATCTTTGATAAATACAAAACTTCTTTACAACTGAACCCTCACCCTTTCAGTGTTGAAAACACAAAATTAAATCTTTATACATTTTTGCCCATAAATATAACTGATGATCATTTTAAATGCGTTGTTCTGTTAAATTGCATAGAAAACAATATGTGAAGTTATCAACCAAATTTTGTTTCAGCTTCTTTTTAGGTTTTCTCTTTATTAATATTTCCATTGTATTAATATATAGGTTTTTTTTATTTTATCTATACCCTCTTTTAGTTCTTTGACCATTTTTAAGACAGTTTGTTTAAAGTTTTTATTTAGTAGATTTGCCTTCAGGTCTTTTTCAGGGTTAGCTTCTGTTGATTCATTTTTACCCCTTTGAATGGTTTCTATTCTCATTTTTCTTTGAATATTTTGTTTTTCGATGAAAGCTAGACATTTGAATCTAATAATGTGGCCACTCCAAAAATTAGATTTTCCTTCTTCTCTAGAGTTTGCTATTTTTTGGTTATTATTTTAGCTTATTGCTTTTATTTTATTTTATTTTGTTGTAGGCTGTCTCTGTGGCAAGAATCATTCTGAGGCATAAACTTGAGGTCTTATTAATTTTTTTTTTTTTTGTAGGCCTGTGCCCTTCCCTGAGTAAGTATGGTCTTTCCAATTTTCCCTATACAAGCAATTGCTTTTTAATGTCCTAGTCTTAATGCTTCATCTCTAAAAGGTCACTCATTCCAAATCTCCACAGCAGTTACTTAAGCTGTGGGGCACGGGGGTGGGGTCAGAAGAGGGGCTTGCAGTAACTTGAGAATGTTCAACGATGACTTCCAGTCTCTTTGTCTGCGTTTGTGTGATCAGCAGCAGCAATCAGTGGTCAGATATCCTCAACATTTGAAGGATATTCTGCTTTTTTGGGCACCCTGGCTACCACAAGTTGCGTGCAAGATGCTACATTAATAGGAGCACATGTAACTGTTATGGAACTTGATGGGAGCTGGGTAGGCAGCGAAATTGACTGAAATTAACTGCAATTTACTTTCCATACCTTCTCTTGGAAATTTTAAGTGTTTAATAGACTCTATGATTCCAAAAGAATTACATTAGACAGATTCTGCCATTGAATTGTTGTCTAGGTGAAGAAACAATCCTGGTACTTTCTATTCTACCATCCTCCTGTAATCCTTTGATGCCCACATTATTTTTTACATAAAATTAAAAAAAAAGTGCAACATTTTCCTGAAGCTATTGAAGAGATTTTGTAAACTTATTCTATGTTGGAACAAAAAGATTCTTTTAACTATATGTCGATTGCTTCATTTTCTCTGTTTAAAAATGAGTTGAAGAGTAATAAGAACATGTGTCCACACAAACACTTGCATGTGAGTATTTATAGTATTATTATTTTCTTTATTTAGTTTTTTTAAGATTTTTTTTTAGTGGTCAATGGATCTTTATTTTTTATTTATTGATATGTGGTGCTGAGAATCAGACCCAGTGCCTCACACATGTAGGAAGGTGTTATATCACTGAGCTACAACCCCAGTCCTATTTATTTATTTTTTTATTGCCAAAAATTAAATTTATTTATGGCATACAACATGATTCTTTGAAACACATGTACATTGTGGAATGTCTAAATCAAGATAATTCATATATGCATTGTCTCCCATACATATCATTTATTTGTGAGAACACTTATAATCTATTTTCTTAGAAAATTTCAGGTTTACAATACTGTAACCTAATAGTTAATTATTATTAACTATCATAGCAGTATTATGTATAAAGACTTCCATATGGGTGCTTATAGCAATATATTCAGAATAGCCAAAAACATAGAAACAATCCAAAATGTATCCACTGGTGAATCAATTTAATAAAATGTAGTATATCCATAGAATGGAAGACTGTTCAGCAACGAAAAGGTATGAGATGGTGACACATGCTACAACCTGGGTGAACTTGAGAGATATTATGCTAACTGATAGAAGACAGGTGAAAAAGACCATGTATCATGATTCCTGGGTTAGTCAGCTTTCTGCCACTGTAGTGAATATCAGATATAATCAAGTCTTAAGGAAGAAAAGTTTATTTTGGCTCATCGTTTCAGAGTTTTAGTCCATGTTGGCTGGGTTCATAGTTATTTGGGGCCTGGAGGTAGGAATGGGATTTAGCTGCAAATGGGCATGAGGGATCTCACTGTGGTTAGCAAAGTTTCCTAAAACTGGATTTTGGTGATGATTGCACAATGAGGTGAACTTACTGAAAAAAGTCCTTTGAGCATACACTTAAAAATTGGTGAACTTTATGATATGTAGTTTAATGCAGTTTGAAAAGACCTAATGGCATTGGATCAGTAAAAAGCCACATAATATGAGAATATAAAAGTAGCACATGAAAAGAATATATATGAAGAGCAGGTGTTTTGTATGTGAGGGGGAGAAGCCATCTGTCTACTTGTTTTGTCAATAGAGAAGAAAACTTTTTGGCTTAGCTATATGAAATAATTCTTTAAGACTAAAATGAATCAATTCAAAAATTACTTTAAGTTGCTTGCTATCAAACAAGTATTTAGGGTTTCATTTAATGTGAAATTCTTGCATTGCCACTCATGTCATAGGAATTTGAGTACTTTTCCCCCTTATTGGATGTTCCTAGTCTGGTTAAGAACATATTTCCGAATTTATGCTAGATAAGGACCTGATTTCTCAACACTTTCCAGCTCATGTGACTCATCCAGTGAAGATTCTCCCTTAGAAAGTACTTTTCTTCAAATCTGGAAAACTTGGCTCAGCAGTTCTTTAGTTCAGTTCACAGTGAAGTTAGTTTTTTTGAAAAAAGCCTACCAGGTTGTTAGTATAGCTTTTGTTGGTGAAACAGAGAGAAGTACCAACAGCTGAGGACCCTGGCAGGGCAGATGGTATGGAAAAACCAGACCAGGCTCCATGTCTCTGAGACAATGTGGGGGGCTTGAGTTACCCAAGGTGGGGATCTGCCCACCCCCAGGCCTTCCTGTTACAATATGCCCCACTGTAGTATTTCCTCTGCTCTGCAGTGTTGGCGTTTTTCCTACATTGCACTGAAAGCTGCACTGCAATGTAATATGAGATCCCAATTTGAACAGCACAGATTGATTTTATTGATGTTGCAAAAGGACGGGAGGTAAGTGATTCCCCTAATGCTTGAGCCCTTTAATGAGGTGGCATCTCAACTTTCTGGAGGGTGTCAGCTGCCACCAGGAAAGCATGGAAATGGAACTACTTTAACAAAAGAAAAAGGGAAAACCTGCTTCTCATTGACCATTTAGCTGTTATTTTAAACCAAAGTTTACTCTTACTGTAGGCTTGTGTTTTTCATTTAAAAGGTCTAATCCCCTTACTTCAAACTCATTTGACAGCAGTGCAGGCCAGGAGAGGACTGGACTTAGACACAGAACAAATGTTGATCAGGTTTGTGAACTTAGGAGACAGGCCTTCAGATTTCTCAATGTAGTTTTTAAGGATTTTTGTTTTTGTTAAATGAGGTCACTTCCCTTTGTCTTAAATGCCATAACTGTAAAGATGGGATACTATGTCCTTTTACCTTTTCCTCAAAGTTGGACATTTCCTAGCTCAGTGTATGCCCAATAACTCCCCAGATGCCGAGTACCTATATCTGTGCCTCATGCTGAGTAGTCTTTTTCCCTAGTAACATGAGTTCATAGACATCCCAACTTCCTGCTCCTTGGGTGGGATTATTCAAAAGCACATTGTAAACTGTAGTTCTAGAGTTTTTCTATGGAATTAAGCTTCAGATAGTTGTCCTTACATGGTAGCTGGTTTAATAGCTCACCCTATATTGACTGCTTTTTCTTTCCTGTATCACTTTCTACTTCTCTACCTATGTTCCCCACACCTCTCAGATAAACCACTTGCACTAAAATCCTTTTCTCAGGGTCTACCAGAAATAGATAAAGATATCCCCAAACTCTGGAGTTTGGGAGATGTTCATTCATGTCAGAGGCAACTGAACCCCACAGAGATAGAAACTTGGATTTGAAGATCTAGGTCACTATTAAGGTCTTGGAAAGTGACCTGTCTAAAGTGATTCAAAAGAGAATAGGAGGAGAGGGCTGGAAGATATGAATATAAATAGTCCATGGAGACAGACCATTTAGAAATTTTCTTTCAAGAAATTTTGCTATGAAGTTAGGGAGTGGTAAGCTTGATTTGAATGGTAGAGTTCAGTGTGGGAAAAATAAGAGCTCAGAGTTCTCAGGAGAATTTCCCTTTGCATGGGGTAGAACCTATAATACCGAAAGATCCTGAATTTAATTACTTATGACTTAAATGGTTTCTTTGTTGACTGCTTGGATTCTCAACCACCATGAATATTTTTATGGAAAATTTGTTCCAAATTTCAAACAACCTACTTCTTTATTAATCTAATGCCCATTCTTTGCTACCTGTGGGTTATCAATATTATTTTTGGAAAAAACACTGCCTTTTCAAAAACATCAGAATTAGTATGGAATATGACAAGACCAGAAACCAAAGTCATATTAAGACTAGTATAAAATAATTACTTTTAAGAAATAACAGCTAATTTCTGATTAACTGCAACAGAGGTCTGTTTAGAATTTTCAGATAATGTTTGATCTTGTGATATTTTATTTCTTTACGCAGTCTTTACTGGGTGCTTAACAGAAATCATGAACTAGTTGGATTCTATGGATATAAAAAGACAAGACACAGTCCCTGTTCTTATGAATGCATGGTCTGGTAGGAAAGATGATAAGTAGACAGACAATTGCAATAAAAAATGGGGTAAGTGGTGGTTGAGGAAGAAACACAGATGTTCTGAGAACAAGGGCTTATGTTTCACAGAAGGTGATGTTGGGATTAAGTCCGAAGGATATAGGATATTATCCAGGCTGGGGACATTCTGAATGAGGGAAGCAGTGTGTACAAAGACACAGGGATGGGAGAAAACACAGACTGTAAACTATCTCTCCACATCTGTTTGCATCCCCTTTATTTTGGAACTAAATGCTCCAGGTTTTTGCTGAGCATATGGATGTTTGACTAGAGACCACATTTCTGAGCCTACTTTTAAGAGTAGTAATAGCTTATGAGATATGAGCAAAAGTGATGTGAGCCACCAATATCTTTCTGTAACTTCAGGTGAAAAACATTGTCTACTATGACTCAAAAAAAAAAAAAAAAAAAAAAAGGACTGGGGAGATAATGGGGAGATAGCTCAGTTGGTAGAGTGCTTGCCTTGGCCCTGGGTTCAATCCCCAGCACCGCCAAAAAAAAAAAAAAAAACAAAAAAAAAAACATGTATACTTGGTCTTGAATCCATTGTACTGAAATTAAAGAAGCATGCTGGATGTTTACAAGTTGTGTGTTAGAAAATTTAAACAGTATTTAATGAGTAAATAGTTACTACTCTCAACTGAAATGTTGAATTTTCTTTAATAGCACCAGTAATGGCTTTTCATCAGGCTTTATGTGTAAAAAATAAAGTTGTTCATTGATTTGAAAAAAAAATGTATATATATGTGTATATACATATACATTTATATATTCTGTTATAGAAATATATGTGCTATACAGGGATGGTTGATCATTATCCTGAAACCTGAGGACCCATTGAAAGATTCAGATGTGTTTACTGTAGCTCATCACTGATTACATTCTTTTCTTTCTGAGAAAGTATTGTATAGGGTTTAAGAATCTTACCTGGGCACAGTAGTGTGCACCTATAGTCCCAGCTACTGGGGAAGTTTATGCAGGAGGATTGTTTGAGCCTGTGAGTTTGAGATCAGATTAAACAACATAGTGATACCCTGTCTAAGAAAATTAATGAAAAGAATCAGTTATTCCTCACCAAAATACTAGCAAACTGAATTCAATAGCACATTAAAAGAATCATTCACCTTGATCAAGTGGGATTTTATCTGAGGGATGTAAGGATAGCTCAACATGTGCCAATCCATAAATGCAATGTACCACATTAATAGAATGAAAGACAAACACCATGTGGTCATCTCATTAGGTACATAAAAATAATTTGACAAAACTCAACAATCTTTCATGATAAAATCAGTAAATTAGGTATAAAAGGAATGTACCTCAACATAATAAAGGCCCATGTGACAAGGTCATAACTCATATCATAATTAATGGTAAAAAGTTGAAAACTTTTCATCTAAGATCAGGAACAAGATCAGGATGCCCATGCTAACCACTTATATTCAACATAGTACTGTACGTCTGTGTTAGTCAGCTTTTCATTACTATGACAAATACTTGATAAAAATAATTTAAAATAGGAAAGGTGTTTTGGCTTAAGGCTTCAAAGATTTCAGTTCATGGCTGGTTGGGTCCATCACCATGGGCCTGTGGTGAGGCAGAACATTATGGTGGAAGAGTGTGGAAGAGGAAGGCTGCTCATCTCATGGCAGTTGGTTGGGTGAGTGTGGGTGGGGAGAGTGAGGTGGGGGGAGAGAGAGAGGGAGGAGGGAAAGAAAGGAAACAAGGGGCTGGACACAAACAAGGATACCTTCAGGGCATGCCCCCAGTGACTTACTTTCTCTAACTAGGTCCTACCTCCTACAGTTTCCATCACCTCCCAACAGCCCATTCATTCAAATGGATGAATCCACTGATGTGGTAAAAAAACACTCATGAGCCAAACATTTCCTAAAATCCCCACCTCTGAACATAGTTTCATTGGTGATCAAGCCTCCAACATGTGAGTCTTTTGGGAATACTTCATATCCAAAGTCCTTGACAGAGCAACTAGGCAAGAGTAATAAATAAAAGCCATTCAGGTAGGAAAGGAAGGAGCGAAATTGTTGCTGTTTGCTAATGACCTGGTCTTAAAAATAGGAAACCCTAAAGACTCTACCAAAAAACTGTTGGAATGAATGAACAAATGCAATAAAGTAAAGGATACAAAAATCAATATACAAAAATAAGTATTGTTCCAATACGTTAACAACAAAGTATTCAAAAAAGAAATCAAGAAAGGAACCCCATTTATGATAGTTATAAAAACTTAAATAAAATAGGAATAAATTTAAGCAAGAAGGTAAAATATTTCTGTAATAAAAACTATGAAACATTGATAACAAAATGAAAAAGGATAGAAATAAATATATTTTATGTCATGGATTAGAATACTTAATACTAGGGGCTGGAGAATATTAGCTCAGTTGGTAGAGTGCTTGCCTTGCAAGCACAAGGCCCTGGGTTCGATCCCAGCACCAAAAAAAAAAAAAAAAAAAAAAAAAAAGAACACTTAATATTAAAATGACCAAAGTGATCTACAGATTCAACTCATTCCCTACCAAAATTCCAATATAATTTTTTTTATTGTAAACAAATGGGATACATGTTGTTTCTCTGTTTGTACATGGCGTAAAGGCATACCATTTGTGTAATCATAAATTTACATAGGGTAATGTTGTTTGATTCATTCTGTTATTTTTTTCCCCTTCCCGCCACCCCTCCCACCCCTCTTTTCCCTCTATACAGTCCTCCCTTCCTCCATTCTTGCCCCCCTCCCTAACCCTAACTCTAACCCTAACACTAACCCCTCCCACCCCCCATTATGTGTCATCATCCACTTATTAGCAATATCATTCTTCCTTTGGTTTTTTGAGATTGGCTTATCTCACTTAGCATGATATTCTCCAGTTTCATCCATTTGCCTGCAAATGCCATAATTTTATCATTCTTTATGGCTGAGTAATATTCCATTGTATATATATACCACATTTTCTTTATCCATTCATCAATTGAAGGACATCTAGGTTGGTTCCACAATCTGGCTATTGTGAACTGAGCAGCTATGAACATTGATGTGGCTGTATCTCTGTAATATGCTGATTTTAAGTCCTTTGGGTGTAGGCCAAGGAGTGGGATAGCTGGGTCAAATGGTGGTTCCATTCTAAGTTTTCTAAGGAATCTCCACACTGCTTTCCAGAGTGGCTGCACTAATTTGCAGCCCCACCAGCAATGTATGAGTGTACCTTTCTCCCCACATCCTCGCCAACACTTGTTGTTGCTTGTAGTCTTGATAATCGCCATTCTAATTGGGGTGAGATGGAATCTTAGGGTGGTTTTGATTTGCATTTCTCTTATTACTAGAGATGTTGAACATTTTTCCATATGTTTGTTGATGCTTGTATATCTTCTTCTGTGAAGTGTCTATTCATTTCCTTAGCCCATTTGTTGATTGGACTATTTGCATTCTTGGTGTAGAGTTTTTTGAGTTCTTTATAGATTCTGGAGATTAGTGCTCTATCTGAAGTATGATTGGCAAAGATTTTCTCCCACTCTGTAGGCTCCCTCTTTGCATAGCTGATAGTTTTCTTTGCCTGAGAGAAAGCTTTTTAGTTTGAATCTATCCCAGTTATTGATTCTTGCTTTTATTTCTTGTGCTATGGGAGTCCTGTAGAGGAAGTCTGGTCCTAAGCCGACACGTTGAAGCTCTGGACCTACTTTTTCTTCTATAAGATGCAAGGTCTCTGGTCTGATTCCGAGGTCCTTAATCCATTTTGAGTTGAGTTTCGTGCATGGTGAGAGATATGGGTTTAGTTTCATTCTGTTGCATATGGATTTCCTTCTCCCAGCACCATTTGTTGAAGAGGCTATCTTTTCTCCATTGCATATTTTTGGCCCCTTTGTCTAGTATGAGAAAATTGTATTTATTTGGGTTTGTGTCCGTGTCCTCTATTCTGTACCATTGATCCGCCTTTCTATTTTGGTACCAATACCATGCCGTTTTTGTTACTATTGCTTTGTAGTAGAGTTGAAGATCTGGTATTGCAATACCCCCTGCTTCACTCTTTCTGCCAAGGATTGCTTTAGCTATTCCGGGTTTTTTATTCTTCCAGATGAATTTCATAATTGCTTGCTCTATTTCTGTAAGGTACATCATTGGGATTTTAATTGGAATTGCATTGAATCTGTATAGCACTTTTGGTAGTATGGCCATTTTGACAATATTGATTCTTCCTATCCAAGAACATGGGAGATCTTTCCATCTTCTAAGGTTTTCTTTAATTTCTTTCTTTAGTGTTCTGTAGTTCTCATTGTAGAGGTCTTTCACCTCTTTTGTGAGATTGATTCCCAAGTATTTTTTTTTTGATGCTATTGTGAATGGGGTAGTTTTCCTAATTTCTCTTTCTGAAGATTCATCACTTATATATAAAAATGCCTTAGATTTATGTGCATTGATCTTATATTCTGCTACTTTACTGAATTCACTTATGAGTTCTAAGAGTTTTCTGGTGGAATTTCCTGGTTCCTCTAAGTATACAATCATATCATCAGCAAATAGGGATAGTTTGAGTTCTTCTTTTCCTATTCGTATCCCTTTAATTTCTTTGGTCTCTCTAATTGCTCTGGCTAGAGTTTCAAGGACGATATTGAAAAGAAGTGGTGAAAGAGGGCATCCCTGCCTTGTTCCAGTTTTTAGGGGGAATGCTTTCAGTTTTTCACCATTTAGAATGATATTAGCCATGGGTTTAGCATAGATGGCCTTTACAATGTTAAGGAATGTTCCCACTATCCCTATTTTTTCTAGTATTTCGAGCATGAAGGGTGCTGTATTTTATCAAATGCTTTTTCTGCATCTATTGAAATAATCATGTGATTCTTGAGTTTAAGTCTATTGATATGGTGAATGACATTTATTGATTTCCTGATGTTGAACCAACCTTGCATCCATGGGATGAAACCCACTTGATCATGGTGCGCTATCTTTTTAATATGTTTTTGTATGTGATTTGCTAAAATTTTGTTGAGAATTTTTGTGTGGATGTTCATTAAGGATATTGGTCTGAAATTTTCTTTCCTCGATGTGTCTCTGTCTGGTTTAGGTATCAGGGTAATATTGGCTTCATAGAATGAGTTAGGGAGGGTTCCCTTCTCTTCTATTTTATGGAATACTTTGAGAAGTATTGGAATGAGCTCTTCTTTAAAAGTTTTGTAGAACTCGGCTGAGAACCCATCTGGTCCTGGACTTTTCTTTGTTGGTAGGCTTTTGATGACTTCTTCTATTTCATTACTTGAAATTGGTCTATTTAAATTGTGTATGTCCACCTCGATCAGTTTAGGCAATTCATATGTCTCTAGAAACCTGTTGATGTCTTCGTAATTTTCTATTTTGTTGGAGTATAGATTTTCAAAATAGCTTCTAATTATGTTTTGTATTTCACTCGTATCTGTTGTGATATTTCCTTGTTCATTACAAATTTTAGTGATTTGGGTTTTCTCTTGTCTTCTCTTTGTTAGTGTGGCTAAAGGTTTTACAATTTTGTTTATTTTTTCAAAGAACCAACTATTTATTTTGTCAATTTTTTGTATTGTTTCTTTCGTTTCAATTTCATTGATTTCAGCTCTGATTTTAACTATTTCCTGTCTTCTACTACTTTTGGTGTTGGTCTGCTCTTCTTTTTCTAGGACTTTGAGCTGTAGTGTTAGGTCTTTTATTTGTTGAGTTTTACTTCTTTTAATAAATGTGCTCCATGAAATAAAATTTCCTCTAAGTACTGCTTTCATAGTGTCCCAGAGATTTTGATATGATGTTTCTTTGTTCTCATTTACCTCTAAGAATTTTTAAATTTCCTTTCTAATATCTTCTGTTATCCATTCATCATATAATAGCATATTGTTTAATCTCCAGGTGTTGAAGTCGTTTCTGTTTTTTACTCTTTCATTTATTTCTAACTTCAATCCATTATGATCTGATAGAATACAAGGTAGTGTCTCTATCTTCTTGTATCTGCTAACATTAGCTTTGTGGCATAATATATGGTCTATTTTAGAGAAGGATCCATGTGCTGCTGAGAAGCAAGTGTATTCGCTCTTGGTTGGATGGTATATTCTATAAATGTCTGTTAAGTCTAAATTATTGATTGTGTTATTGAGATCTATGGTTTCTTTGTTCAGTTTTTGTTTGGAAGATCTGTCCAATGGTGAAAGAGGCGTGTTAAAATCACCTAGTATTATTGTGTTAATGGTCTATTTGGTTGCTAAAATTGAGAAGGATTTGTTTGACATACATGGATGAGCCACTGTTTGGGGGATAGATGTTTATGATTGTTATATCTTGCTGATTTATGCTTCCCTTAAGCAGTATGAAATGTCCTTCTTTATCCCTTCTGACTAACATTGGCTTGAAGTCCACATTATCTGAAATGAGGATGGATACTCCAGCTTTTTTGCTGAGTCCATGTGCATGGTATGTTTTTCCCCATCCTTTCACCTTTAGTCTATGGGTATCTCTTTCCATGAGGTGAGTCTCTTGCAGGCAACATATTGTTGGATCTTTCTTTTTAATCCAATCTGCCAGTCTATGTCTTTTGATTGATGAATTCAGGCCATTAACATTCAGGGTTATTTTTGCGATATGATTTGTATTCCCGGTCATTTGGTTCATTTTTAAAATTTTATTTATTTATTTATTTATTTTGACACAACTTGGTTCCTCCTTTATTTGACAGTTCCTTTAGGATAATTCCTCTCTTTGCTGATTTGCTTCTTTGTTTTTTATCTCTTCCTCATGGAATATTTTGCTGAGAATGTTCTGTAATGCTGGCTTTCTTTTTGTAAATTCTTTTAGCTTTTGTTTATCATGGAAAGATTTTATTTCATCGTCAAATTTGAAGGAAAGCTTTGCTGGGTATAAGATTCTTGGTTGGCATCCATTTTCTTTCAGAGCTTGAAAAATGTTGTTCTAGGCCCTTCTAGCTTCTTTTAGGGTCTGGATTGAAAAATCTGCTGATATCCGTATTGGTTTCCCCCTGAATGTAATTTGGTTCTTTTCTCTCACAGCCTTTAAAATTCTGTCTTTATTTTGTATGTTAGGTATTTTCATTATAATGTGCCTTGGTGTGGGTCTGTTGTAATTTTGTGTACTTGGAATCTTATAAGCCTCTTGAACTTGATTTTCCATTTCATTCTTCAGATTTGGGAAATTTTCTGATATTGTTTCATTGAATAGATTGTTCATTCCTTTGGTTTGTTTCTCTAAGCCTTCCTCAATCCCAACAATTCTCAAGTTTGGCCTTTTCATGATATCCCATAGTTCTTGGAGATTCTGTTCATGCTTTCTAACCATCTTCTCTGTTTGTTCAACTTTGATTTCAAGGTTAAATATTTTGTCTTCAATGTCTGAGGTTCTGTCTTCCAGGTGTTCTATCCTATTGGTTGTGCTTTCTATGGAGTTCTTAATTTGGTTTATTGTTTCCTTCATTTCAAGGATTTCTGTTTAGTTTTTTTTCAATATCTCTGACTCTTTATTGAAATGATCTTTTGTTTCCTGTATTTGCTGTTTTAACTGTCGATTGGTGCGATCATTCAATGTCTGCATTTGCTCTTTCATCTCATCGTTTGCTTCCCTAATCATTTTAATTATGTACATTCTGAACTCCCTTTCTGTCATTTCTTCTGCCATGCTGTCGTTGGATTCTATTGATGTAACATCTAGATTTGTTTGGGGCATTTTCTTCCCTTGTTTTCTCATATTTTTCAGGAATCAGTGGGTCATTAAGATATTGCAGATTTCCTCTATTGACTTATAATGTCCCTGAAGATTGCTAGTATATCCCCTTATCCTTCAGTAGCCTGAAGTCTTGGAGGAAGTTGATAATGTGGTGCTCCCCAAGGAAGCTGCCTCTCCAGGATTGGTGACCCTCAGGTGGGGTATATTCCCTGCTAGTGGGCAGAGGTGCCTCCACTTGTTGACCAATGGTCATCCAATGGGGAACTAGGCTGTGGGCTGAGGCAAGACCTGTTTGTGCTGTTTGTGCCTGTGTCTCTGGTTTTATCATCCTTGTGGGAAGACCTCACCTGGCAGGGAAGACTCACCCGGTGGGGAGGTCTCGCTGGTCAGTTCCCCTCCTACAGGTTCCCCTCAATGTACAACTACCGCCTGGGCTGTGCTGTCTTCCTCTACAACGTTCCTAGGGGCCCGGACCTACCTCCTGGGCCTGGGAGCCTCACCCTTCGCAGACGAGTCTCCTTAGGCTGCCTCTCCTTAGAGAATCTGCCTGCAGTCCTGGAAACTTCGCTCTGCCCTAAGCGTGTCTCTGTGCGGCTCTTCCAGCAAGAAGCCACCTAGATCCTGGGACCCTGCTCTGCACCTAATCGCCTGGCTATGCGGCCCCTCCTCTGAGCCGCCACCTGGAGCCCCTACAATAGCTCCGAGACCCAGAGACCCGACACACACCTCCTCCTCCAGACAGCCGCCCGGTGTTCCGACGCAGTCACTAGGAGTCCAAGCAACTCACTTTGTGTCTCCTCCTCCCATCAACCGCCTGTAACCGTAGGCGGTCACTCAGAATCCAAGTGACCCGCCCTGTTCCTCCTCCTCCTCCTTGGGGTAGCCCCCAGGGTGTTCAGGAGCGGTCGCTCGGAGACCAAGCGACCCACCGCGCTCCTCCTCCAGGCAGGCCACCGGTGTTCAGGAGCGGTCGCTTTGAGTCCAAACAACTCACCACTTGCCTCCTCCTCTGGCAACCACCTGTGGCTCTGATGCAGTCACTCCTGGACCAAGCGACCTGCCACGTTCCTCCTCTTCCTCTGGGCAACCCCCCGGTGTTCAGAAGCGGTCGTTCTGTGTCTAAACAGCTCACCATGCAGCTCCTCCTCTGGCAACCTGTGGCTCTGATGCAGTCACTCCTTGACCAAGCGACCCCAATATAATTTTTTACTGAAAATTTTCTTAATTTCCAAAGCACTCTTGAGCAAAAAGAACAAAACTAGAGGTATCATACTACCTGACTTCCCCAACTATATTACAAAGCTATAGTAATTAAAACAGTATGGCACTGGCACAAAAATAGATGCATCAATGAATGCATCAGAATAAAGAAGCCAAAACTGAACTCATGTCTTTGTGGTCAACTGACTTTCAAAAAAGGTGCAAATAATGTCCAATGGGAAAAGGACAGTGTCTTCCATAAAGGTATAGGAAAACTAGATATCCACATGCAGAAGAATGAATGACCATTATCACATACCATATAAAACTATTAACTCAAAATGGGTTAATGTCTTAAACATAAGTCCTAGAACTATAAAACTACTAGAAGAAAACATAGGGGGAAAATTGTACAGTGTTGGTCTGGGCATTGTTTTTTTTTGATCCCCAACTCAGGCAACAAAAACAATAGACCATTGATGGGATTATATCAAACTAAAAAGCTCCTGCTCAGCAAAGGAAACAACAGAGTTAAGAAGCAAGCTACAGATTAGGAGAAAATATTTTCAAACTATACATTTGATAATATGTAAATATACAAGAAACTCAGTTTTATAGCAAGAAGGCAAATAACCTGCTTTTAAAATGGGCAAAGGACTTGAGTAGACATTTATCAAAAGAAGCAAATGGCCAACAGACATGAAAAAAATCCTCAACATCATTAGTCATTAGGGAAATGCAAATTTAAGCAATAGTGAGATACCACTTCACATCGATCAGGATGTTTATCATCAAGAAGTGAAATTTTGGGGCTGGGAGGTAGCTCAGTGGTGGAGTGCTTGCCTAGCATGCATGGAGCTCCAGTTTCTGACCCCCAGCACCACCAAACAAGTGAAAGTTCAGTGCTTGTGATGAGGTGGAGAAAAGGGTACTTTTGCATACTGTTGGTGGGAATGTAAACCCATGCAGCCATTATGGAAAATGATTAGTTGGTTCCTCAAAATCTAAAAATAGAATTACCATATGACCCATCAATCCCACTTCTGGGTCTATATCCAAAGGATTTGAAATCAGTGTGTTGAGATGTCTACATTCTCGTGTGTATTACAGGACTATTCACTTCAACATAAAAGGAGTATATTCACTATTCACAGTAGCTAAGATATAGAATCAACCTAAGGGTTCATCAGACGAGTGGATAAAACGTGGCATATATACACAATTAAATTCTGTCATTGTGACAACAGGTGAAATCTGAGGACACAATGCTAAGTGAAGTAAGTCAGGTACAGAAAAATAAACACAGCATGTCTTTACTTATGTATATGGAATCTAAATCAATTGAACTCACAAAAGCAAAGAGCAGATGGGTGATTACCAGAGGCTGGGAAGTTAGATAAATGGACAGATGTTGGTCAAAGGATATAATGTTTCAGCTAGTCAGGAGAAATAAATGGTAAGTATTTACGGTGATAGATCACAAAGAAAGAAGCTCAGATAGGTTTTTTAGTGCTGCTCACCTTGCTGTTTCAGGCTTGGTCCATCTCAGAACCCATGTGGTTACTTTGTTTGCTGATCTATGAGGAGTATACAGTTTTCCTGGTGAGTAATTGGAAAATAAAGGGAAGGAAGGAGAGGAGGAGAGACCAGGTGAGATGGCTCTCAGGTAACCCTTTCTTTCCTCCTGTTACTAACATTTTCATCACAATGTTCTCAGCTTCTATAAATGCGAATGCCGGCAGTTCTGCCCAGTGTTCTGGGAAAATGGGACTATGCCTGGTGTGCAGGACAAGTGCAATCGCAGCCGGTGTAGGAAAGGACCAGTAATCACTTTAGGCCCCGGCCCCCTTCCTCACTGCTCCAGCTCTGACAGGGTTTCTTGGTCCTCTAGAAAGATTCCCAGTGCTCCAGAGTGGCTGCCACCATTACAGATCAGAACCGTGTCCCTCTCCATGTGTCAATCCACGTTGGACACACTCAGAAGGAACTTTAGTTAGAATCGAAAATATACATTAACACAACACCCCCATCCTAGGAAAAGGTGAGCTTACAAGCTGTGGATTTATTATTTTAAGATAATTAGTTTTTTTTTCCAGCGGTGATTTGGTTGACAAAATTCACTACACCTGCATCTTCCCTGGGCCTTAGCTTGGCTTCAGCTAAAAGAAGTTTTCTTGTTTATGCTTCAGTGTGGTTGACCTGGACAGGCCTAGAGAAGCTCAGAGCTGTGAAATGGGGGTATGGGGAGGGTTAAACTCTCCAGGAGGCTGACGTTGGGGAAAACTACAAGTAATATTTCTTTCACTTAGGATTGTCTCTTATCAGAGTTGACCAACAGTGGGACTGAAATTTCCCATTTGTAACTGATGTAAAATCAGAAAAAGCTGATTTCTGAGACCACATTTCAGCTCCCAAGGGTTCAGGAATGGTGGCCTGGGATCTGCATTGAATGTGGCTGGTCTTATCCTCCTAGTATGTACATATAGTTTATTTTTAATTGTGGTAAGATACACATAATGGAATTTGTCATCTTGTTCATTTTTAAGTATATAGATCAGTGGTATTTTGTATAGTCCCGTTGTTGTGTGACCAACCTCCAGAACTTTTTACAAAGTTTTTTTTTTTAACTCCAGAACACTCTTGCAGATCTGAAATTCTATATCCATTAAGCAACCCTCTAGTGAAATACATCTGTATACTTTACAGATAAATTTTTACTTTTATATTTATGTTTTTCTTACCTCTTCACTTGTTCATCTTATTTTTCAGGCATTTGTTTAGATTTCTCCTTTTTGGGGGAGGTCTTTCTGATCACTTCTGTTCAGCTACCCACATGTCCTGTTTGTAGGACTTGGTACATCTGACTGCAGTTGCATGTTTGATTTGGACAGTTAGCTCCTTCATGGCTGCCTTGGGGTTGGTCCTGTTTATCCTCAGAGTAAGTCAATGTTGAGTCAAAATCCATCTGTGATACTATCAAAACTAGCTTTAGATTCAAGTAAAGGGAGTTGTGAGGAAGTATGCACTGCATACAAGATATGTGATTGTGGCCTGAATAAATTGCCCAAACCTTTGTTGATCCACTTGTTCTTGGGATGAAGAGGAGGCACTAGGAAAATAAGAATGACCCTGCATTCAGGAAAGGGAATTACAGGCACATACACAGTGTGGGAGAGAGGAACATAGGATTGGGAACTAGCAGATCTGACCTGAAGCCCTGGCTTCTTTACTAATTATCTATGTGATCTTGCACCTTCATGTAATCTTCCTCTTTGAATGAAAGTTTCCTCATCTATAAAATGTAGATAAAACAAAATCTGCCCACCTTTGGTCACAGAGCTCTTGTGAAGATATGAAAATGCTTTATGAACTATAAAATACTGTGGAGGCATTAATTATTAGAACTATAATGCTACATTGAGGGTTGTTTCTTAGGGAAGGGCAAGCAAGATCCCTAGGGGAGACTGGATGCCTCAAGTTCAAGTTCTCAGACAGTCGTTCTTTAGGGATGTAGCTGGGGCCTTGGAACCTCAATGGTTCAGTTTCATTTGCCTAGACTGTATTGGTTGGCCTTCAGTGAGGGAGCACAAAGAGCTAATATTACAACAATAAAAGAATTCCTGTGTAGGCTGGGGAGTTAGGGGAATCATGTTGGACCCCAGGAGAAAAATCATGGTGATAATTGGGGGACATGATAGATTTTCAATGCCAAGTAAACCCAGGGAAGTTTGTTTCTTAGAGATTTTACCAGGTTGGTGTCTTGCTCCAAACGAGACCCTGTTTTAAAATGTAGTTGTTTCCAACTACATTTCAGTTTCCAAAAAGTCTGACGGACAGAATAAACATCTTTTTTAAAAAAAAATCATCCTATTGGCCTGGCTTCTCTGAAGTTTCCAGATTGCTTTCTCCCTTGTTATAAGAGCTATCCACTTAAGGGGTACCATGAAGTCACTCTAACTTTAAATTTAGACTTGGGAATGTTAAAAGCTGTGCAACCTGATCTGAATAGAAATGTGGTCACAAAGCGTAAAGGAAGTCAATGAAAACAGGATTTTAATATTTTAGAAGCCATTTCCTCTGCTGCATTGGAAATTTAAATAGAACAGTGCGGGGGCATGGGAATTAGAAGCAGAACATGAAACCTGCCAGGACAGAAAAGCAAAACACATATGCCTAGATTCATTGTCTGTCATAAATAAAGACTTGTTAATAAACAGCTCTTAGATGGGAAACCCTCCTTGTTCTTTTTAATCTCAAGGAAAAAAAAAGCAAACTTACTTAGGAATGCAGGTGAAGTTTTGAAATCTGGTGATTTGGGCCTCGCTATCGTGCTGTTAATGTTTATATACTGAACCGTATACTTGGAAGATGTCTGCAGCCGTTTGGTTACTTCAAATCACTTTCACGTCCACATCTGTTTCCCATTATAAATCCCCTCAGATTTGATGTTTTCCCCCTATTGTTCACTTTCTTAGTGTAAAACAATTAATATGTTTACTTAATTTTTCTATTCCCATCCTCCCTGCCCCCTCTCAGATGTGTGTAAAACATAGTCACTACCCAGAGACACTCTAGTGGAGAGGAGTGATTCTCAGTGTGCACAGATGGATAAAATCACTTTTCCTTTGATTCAGTAAATAGGCCTGTCAGTTTGGTGGGTGAAAATGTGTATTTGAAGTCTGACAAAATGCCAGTGTAGGACGTCAAATGGCGGGCCAGGAATGCTCCCGTTGGGTGGCTCCTCCAGTGACATGTCAGGTACGTGTGTGCTGGGAAAGCATTCTACCCAGCTCAGATCCCTCCCCGTGATGAACTGCCTGGGGTGTCAGCTTTGTGCTTTGAACTTGAAAAGCCCAATGTAAATACAAAGTATATCATGATGGGATGGAGGTGAGGATGCTCATGACAGGATGATAGATAAGAACCATAGTGAAATGTGACTTTAAGCACTTTAACAGAATTCAATTTATATATATATGTGTAATATTTTTTTTCTTTTTGACACAAGGAAATAGTGTTTGAATCCATGCAGGAATTCACTAGGTTTGCTTCCAATATGGCATATTGCTGTACTCCCATTCATAATGATTTTCAGCTTTTCACATACATGGTACATGAATTATTGGTTCCCAGTTCTCCATCTATTTTCCCATCTCTTGGGCTGCCATTAACAACTGCAGGAAAGAATCTATAAAACTGTATAGCCTATAGTTATCTCTGCACAGATTTAATTGGCCACACCTTAAAAAGAGTTCCTTCTTTTGAATATATTGTGCAACCAAATGCCTTCTCCCCCCTCCTCCTGACTTCCAATCAATTTGGGGCCTTAGGCTGGTGTAATCCATTGTTGACAGATATGTTTAATGAGCCTGCCTTTGAGCATTTGTAGCTGAGGGACTGTGGATTAGGTTTTATCTTATTTCACATCTTGATTAATAATCTGGGAGGAGGCTTCAACATGCTTATGGAATGAAATTTGCACTGTAAATGGAGCTGGGAGACACTGCAAAGAGAGGGCAGCTTAGGCTCCGGTGGGGGCGGGGCAGGTGGGAAGGCTTTGTGCGAACTGGCCCTACAGCACTACTCAGGGGGGTGTGTAAGGAGGGAGCCAGAAGGCTCGACCCTTTCCTGGCATTGTCATGCTAGATCAGAAGGGCCGCAGCTTGCATGGCAACGCAGCACAGAGCTCTTTTGCAATGTGTTACTCACTGCTTGTTCGTGCCAACTTTGGGAAAATAATCAGAAACATAGGTTTTCCACATTAAGGAAGAAACCAGAATGTAGCAGTGCCGAAACAGACCTGGAGGCAGAACTTCCTTATGGGGTGGGCTGTTGGGAAGTGTTTCATGAACAGTCTGCACCATGTGCACATGTGGAAATCCCTTGTTCTGGCCACCTGAATTAATTCCCTTGACCTGTCAAATTGCTTCTAGCACTGCTCCTCAACTGGGGGAGACATGCAACCTAGATCTTCCCCAACTGGAAGTGCTCTCTGAGGATCAAAAGAGCTGGAAAGTTTGTATTGGGAAAAATCTTCTCTTGTTGTTCTCTCTGGTCCACATGCCCATCTTGCTGAGTAGAAGCTGTGTGCTTTGACATCTCTTCCTTTGGTGGTTACGATGGTTTGAACATGTCCCCCAAATTTCATATGCTGGAAACTTAAAGCGTAATGCAACAAGGTTGAAAGGTGGGAACTTTTAGAAGTGATTATGTCACAAGAGCTCTGCCCTCATGAATGGATTAATACCATTATTAGGGAGTAGATTTGTTTCTGGAGGAGTGAGTGCTATATAAAAGGATGAGTTTGGTCTACCTGCTCCCTCTCTTCTACCCTTTTACCTTCTGCCATGGGAGGATGCAGCAGGAAGGCCCTTGCTAGATGTCAGAACCTTGATGTTGGACTTCCCAGTCTCACTGGGAGAAATGAATTTTGTTTCTTTATAAATGACTGAATCTATAGTATTCTCTTATAAGAACAAGAAATGGTTCAAGACATGATATAAATGTTTCCCCCACAAATGTGAGTTCACCCAGCTACCCTACTCTGTGGGAGGAGGACTGGTGGGCCAGTTTTAAGTGAACACTGGCCAGAGACAGACATGGTGGCCTTCCAGCTGCAACTTTCAAGAAATGAATAATCATAATTTTAGAGCAGGAAAGGAAATTAGAGATGGAATTAAGCAAAAGTAGTTTTATGTCATTCCTTCCTGAATTTGAGGCCTAAGGAAGAAACCTGACTTATCCAAAGTTACTAGGATTAAAATGAACGACTGAAATGTGAATGAGCCTTGACTTCTTAGTCTGTCCTGTGTCCTTCCATGGAATCCTGTGTTATTCAATATTTAGATTGTAGAGCAAATGCAGGTCTATTCAGCATATCCTGCAGATATTCATTAAATACCACATAGCTCTTGTCTGATTTATTGTTCATAGGATTGGGAATTTTGAATAGGCAGCAGACTCTTTTTATATGCTTTATGGGATTAAAAAAATGTACCCTGGAAATAAAGAAGTTGTTTCCTTTCGAGCACTTTGCTCATAGGGAATGTTGCTCCTGAAAATTTCAAAGATTTAGGAGACATGAACCTATGAGCATGGGGAAAAGTTCAGGTAAAGAATTTGATTCTTGTAAGCTATTTTGAAATTACCTGCAAATTTCAAAGTCATTTATATCTCCCAGTTCCTTGGCTTCATGAATAAGGAAAACTTCCATAACATCTGGAAAGATGAGAAAGTCAAGCAAATTCTCAATGAATCCAGACTGTTGTAGCTTCCACATCAGTTACACACTGACTAACAATTTTAGTGTATTACTATTGAAATGATTTAAAGGGAGCGTCCTTTCATATCAAAATTAGTCACTTCAGAGAAAACTGGAAGATGAAGAGGAGTCTCCTGGAAGCAGGAGAAGGGATAAACATAATACAAATAGTTCATGAAGATGTTTTCATTTATTTTAGCACAGCTTTTACTGTGTGTCTGGCAGATTAACATATTCTTGCAATTACTTATTTCTCATATTTATCTGTGGAAAAAAAGTGGTTGTACAGTTTAATTTGTTTTGAAGTTTGTTTTTAATGCCTTTGAATGAGTGGTATTAAAAAAGTACAAATGTAAGTGTGATTATTTTTATTATCCTTGGTTTAAACTCCTAGCTTCAAAGGGCAGTGATGAGGGAGGGGTTCCTAACACCTACAAGTTTATGACAGGTCTCAGAAGTATAAATTTTGATAGACCCTAAATAGGAAAAACAGGCCTTTCCCAGGAAAATAGATTTGACCTTTTAAAAAGTTTTATTTTCTAATAAAATGCTAGTACATGGACTTTTTTTCTAAAACAAAATGTAACTTGCATAAATTCTGTGAGCTTTATAAATTTGGGAGCACGTGGCCCATGCTAAGTGGCAAGCATAGAAGTACAGAAAAGCACTACTGGAAGAAAGAAGTAAAATAGTGGAAAGGAAAGAAAAAAGAAAAATAAAATCAACCTGAAATCAAAGGAGGGGTAAAAATGTCAATGGAAAAATAGGAGAGTCCAAATCTTCTTGAATATTTTATAGAGCGCTTTAGAGTAAGCTTGATCACCCAAAGGACACACCACAGGGATTAGTGTTCGAAAATGAACAACAGATGTTGGATGTCAACAGATAATATCCCAGTGGGTGAAGAGCATTTAGGGTGAAAGAAAGTGGTCCCTGGTACTTTAGGTAAATCTTTGATGAGGAATAAGTTTCTTTTGCAACTCTCAGAGGATCATTGGAGTAACACAATGGTTTTTCTAGTTAATGTTTTTAAGTGAATATCAGAGGAAAATTAATTAGACAATGTCACTATATTTTGTTATAAACCCTTCCCTGAAGGAAACTGTAATGGAAGATACTCTTTAATTAACAAATGCCTTTAAGCAGGCTGGGTTGAATGAAGGGGGGAATTATTGTTTTTTTCAATACTGGATTCTCCTCAAAAGTATCTTCCTTGGCCAGTATATTTATAAGGTATCTCTACCTTCCTTCCTTGATGACTATTTATTCCATTTTTCCACTTTATTGTATTCACAGCATTTATCACTGTCTGAAATGTTATGTGCATATTTGTTTCCTTTTTCCTTATCTCTTTCACTAGATTATAAACTCTATGAAATTAGAGATCACTTTTGTTTTCTACATCACAGTATACCCAGTGCCTAGAATAGTTTCTAACACAGTACATGGTGGGACTTCAAAATGCATCCATTGGTATTTCCATCACAATATTTAATTATAGTACTTGAATGAAGAATAAATATATTAATTCACTATGATAAGCAGAAAATGTAGAAGTCAAATAGAAGAAAGATTCAAGTAATAATTTGCATGTCCTTTATGTTTCTTGATTTATGGATTGGAAAAGTAATCAGCTGAGAAAGGACAACTGAGTATAGACAATCTCTGATCAAGGTGGGTATCTGGGAGAAACTTGTATGAAATGGTAAGAAGGCTTGAAATTACTGTCTCTATTTCAGGTGAGACCACTGAGTATCAGAAAAATCTGTCAGCCATCCCCATTTCATTTTTTCTCTCTTCTGCCTACTGCTTCCAAGCAAACGTCCTAAAGATTATTGTTCCATTCTCAGAAACTTGAACACTAGCTGTTCTGACAAAAATAAAATTTACCTATTCCCCCATTTAGTATGTATTCTTTGATTATATACTAAACAGTGAGGTCCCCCAAAGTGAAAAAAGACATAATTTTAATTCTACAGGGACTTTATTATTAATGACTGAAAAATCTACAGATGGTATTGTGATTGATGAGATTCCATGCCTACTGTTCTCAGAGGATGGTAATGGCTCTGTTAGGTACCTCTGATCCTTAGGGTTTTTCCTTTGCTTTGGAACATTAGTGGGAAAGGGAGAGATCCAGAAATTTGTTTACTTACATTCTCTGAAAGTAAAACTCATGAATTTAGTAAGGTGCATCAAAAGTGCTTGCCATCTTCAAATATTAACAGACTTACTCTGCAAAACACTTGGAACTCTGTTCCTCCCATTAATTTACCTAATTCTTCTACGGTAAGGGGTCAGTTTGGTTCAACAGTCAGATTGAGAGCCAACTGTGTGCTAGGCACTGAGGAAGGTAAAATGGAATAGACAAAAACCTTGACCTCAAGGAGCTCAAAGTCCAGTGGAGGAGACAGACGAACCACAGTGACAAAATGGTACAATAAAAACAGAGGTAGGTACACTGTCCAGCAGTAGTAGCTCAGTGTTTAAGTCAGTTTATTTTGCTGCTGTGACCAAAACACTTGACAAGAACAATTTTACAGGAGGAAAAGTTTGTTTAGCACTCATGTTTCAGAGGTCTCAGTTCATAGATGGCTGATCCATTCTTTGTAGCCTGAGGCAAAGCAGAAGAGTGTAGTAGAGGAAAGCAGCTGGGGACATGGCACCAGAAGGCAGAGAGAGAGAGAGAGAGAGAGAGAGAGAGAGACAGACAGACAGACAGACAGGAGAGAGAGAGAGTGCTTTGCTGAACAAGGACAAAATATATACCCTAAAGGCACTGGCCCCTCAGTCACAACCTACCTGCCTACAGTTACCAGCCAGTTAATTCTTATCAGGAGATTGATGCATTGATTAGGTTAAGATTCTTATAACCCAATTATTTCCACCTCAAAACTTTCTTATATTGTCTCACGCATGAAGTTTTGGGGTGTACCTATATTTAAACCATAACACCCAGAAAAGGGTCAATTAACTCTCTGAAGTATGAATGGAATAAAGAGAAAGGAGGTGATCCAAGTCAATGATGTCTACCTTTTTGAAAAGAGTTGCTACTTTAAATCTCTCCTGAGTCTTGAGGTCCAGGAGGTATGGGGTGCAGGCACCACTCTGGCAGGATGGATGACAGGGCACAGTTGGCATTGGAGGTCTTATGAGTTGGTTTCAAGCACTGAGACTGTGAGAGGCCATCTTACTTGAACATTGGGAGTTTTCTGGGATGAATCTAGCCTATATATTTTCAAAAAAGAAGTATATCCTATTCGAAGAAATATCCATTAATTGGAAACTATGCCTTTCCAACGTCAATTTCAGTTAATGTTAAAAATGTTGTTTCTTTTGCAAAATGATGATGATGAAAAGTTGTTCTTTTAATGCCTTTATTTTATACCTGGGGTCAGTAGATGACATGAGAAAATCATCAGAAATAAAAAAGTAGGTAACTAGGATGACAAAGACATATAAATAAAGAA
The DNA here is from genome assembly GCF_902686445.1 of Sciurus carolinensis. NCBI lineage: Eukaryota > Metazoa > Chordata > Mammalia > Rodentia > Sciuridae > Sciurus > Sciurus carolinensis. Next base: position 50,545,786 of record NC_062220.1, read on the forward strand.
AAAAATCAATCTGCACATTTATGCTGCAGGATTATGAACAGAATGTGAGTGGTCAACAATGTTATGGTAGAACTGTGACCTTCCTTTTCAAAGGAAGATATCCTGCCAGTTCTTGAAGGTTCATAATAACTTTGATTAAAATTAAATTATAAATATTTCTCCAATCTTGGAAAACCAGTTTTTAAAGATTTTGAACCAGTGTCTCTGTCTTGCAGCTGTAAAAACAGTAACACAAAAATATTAGGAGTGGCAACAATAATGTGTAATTATCTTGCTGTCTTGATGTGAGAACAGATCTGGTGGAGAAAGTAATAACCTTCTTCTATTAAAGAGAAGAATGGATAAAATGGACTGAGGCTGGATACATGTCCATAACTCCAGATTCTAAAATCCAAATAAATCATTCATTTACTTATCAAATATGCAGTGAGCACAGGGGAATACAGGTAAGAATGACTCTCAAAGCCCTTGCCTGTAAAGAGTTCACAGTCTGGTGAATAATGAGACATATGGAAATAATTATGATACATTGTGGAACATGGTAAGATAGAGTCTCAAATAACATGCTATGAGAACCCAGAAAAAATGCCTGATCTGCCTTGGGTGGTCACTGTAAACGTCCAGAGGAAGAATACAGACTGAATCACCTGAACCAGAATTTTCAGAGTAAAATTAGACACTGAGGGTTGGGGTGTGAGAGGGGATGGGTTTTCAGGGTAAGAAGCTGTCTGTAGAGAGCTTATCACCTTCAAAGAACAAATAGTTCACTGTGGATGGAATATAGGGTACATGAAGGGAAATGTTAGAGGATGTGCTGGTAAGGTGGGCAGGGGCTAGATCACAAGTGGATTTTTATGTCTCAATAAAAAAATTGGGTTTATCCCATAGCTGGGAGAGCACTTTGGCCAGATAGCATTCTAGAATGATGCTATAGTTTTGATATGGAGACTTGATTGGAGTCTGGAGACCTAAGATGGTGACTCAAGTTAGGAGGCCAGGAGGCTATAGCGTTGTGTAGGTGGGAAGTCTTAAATTGAGGTGGTAGTAGTGGAAACGTGGAATAGGACTTGGGTTGTGTGTGGTGGTGATGAGGATGAAGAAGGGAGTCTTGGATTGTGTTCTGAATTCTCCCTTAGGCACTGGGTAGGTGAGGATGCCAATCACCAGTTAGAAGGTACAAGACTGGTAGGGGTGAGGGGCTTTCTTGAAATGAAGATCAATAAAAGGATTTGAGTAATATACTTGTTGCATGCATCACAATTTCTCATGTCCCAGACTTGTGCTGTTTCTTTCACTGGGAATACCCTCTCCCTCAAGCTTCTGCAAATTCAAGAGCTACAGAAAACCTTCTTACAGTCTTTTATTGCCAATAATAATCTGTTTGGTGCTCACTCATGTAACTCTTGTCTTCTGAGAAGCAATATGTGATAGTTTTCAGAATATAGGTTCTGAAGCCAGACTGTAGGTTTAACTTTGACCTAACTACTCTCTGTTTCCACTGTAATTCCTATGTGGCAAGTTTATCTGAGTATTAAATGAGTTCATTCAGGCAAAGCAATTCAAGCAGTACCAGCCACATAGTAAGGACTCAAGAAATACTGGTTGATGTTATCATCCCTTTTTACATGGTGCTCTGTGGTACTTATGTAGATATCTTTCTCCCTGACCAAACTTGTAGCTCCTTGAAGGTAGGAATATTTTGACTTTTTTAAAGTGTGAAGTATAATGCCTTACACAACAAATATTTATTGATCTCTTGATCTATACTGTACTATTGGTTTTGACCATAGAGATTTTTTGTTTAGAGCAAATAACGCATTCCAAACTCTCTTTTCCTCAGGCTTGAAGCATCAGCCTAGTATTTTAAATAATATTAGAATTCGTAGTTGGTTGTAGGACATGCTGGCATTCATATTTATGGTGATATAAAAATGAATGCTGAGTGTTTGGTTGGGAATGCAACTGCGAAGTATTTCATTTTTCTGGTGGGAAATGTAATCCTCTTTATGACTTGGTTTCCAGGAATGGTGAAAATTGAAGACTCTTTGCACTTTTCCAAAGAACATTAATATACATTATCTTGCATTTCATAATTCATTAGTTTTTCTGTCTTTTCCCTGATGCTAAGCCAAGAAATAGACTTACTATCCAATCATCTACCCTCATGATAATAGTGTGGTCTAATAATTCTAAGCCATGTTTTCCCAATTTAATGGTGAGTGTATCTGAGTCAAAGTCTTGTTTGTAGTTAGGCTAGTTAATAACAAATAAAGCATGTTGTCATCTTGATTTAGTCATGTCATGCCTTTTTATATAAGCGAGCTTTCCAGGTAACAGAAGCTTTTCATTCAGGTGCCTAAACTATTTTCAGTTTACTTATATTTATTAGAAAGTCTTTAAAATAACAATTCCTTTTTTGGCCTTCTTAAATTAAGTGTCTTAGACATAAGATCAGTTTCACTGATAATTTATCAGTTCACAACCTTGTTTAATAAACCCTTATTAACCACTATACTGCATGCTAAGTGCTGGAGACCCAAGCTTAATGATGTGCATCCTAATTATTATGCAGTGCTATTGTTGTGCAGGGATGACCTTGGGGGATATTGAGTAATTTAGGACTACTTATCTGTGCATTAAATGTCTCTTAACTGCTTTATACATTTAGGTTTTCAGCTATACTTCTGTTTTTGTTTTTGTTTTTCCTAGCTTTTCCTCCTCTGTCATGCTGTGTCAACCACTGAGTTGTGCCAGCTGAGTACCATTCAGGTCCTTGGTTGTGCAGTGACATGAATCCAGGCCAATGAGCATGACAGTGGAGGCACAGACTTTCTTCCTAGGGTCTCAGAAAGACCACCAAACAGCAGGGGAAACTGAGGGTGAGGACTACGTACAGCAGACTCAGAAGAGCATGAGGACACTTGGAGACCAGCAGAAAGGTATACAATGCTTGCTAAGTGGGCAAACTCAGCTGATCGGAATTCTAGCTGGGTAGCTCCTAGTTCTAGTGGCTGACTCCTCTTCATTTAAGAAACCTTAATTTTCATGTTCTCCAGGAAGCAGCTTTTCTGGAGATGAGTCTCTGAAGGTGGTGCTGAGGCTACAATTTGGGTGTCCTGTGCTGACCACTATTTACTGATGCTCCAAGCATTCTTCCAGAATTTTCTCTTTTAACCTTCTAGTGTTGCAGTAATTACCTCTAGATTAGAAAATACTTTCTATCTATTGTTGAAAATATACACAAAGAGAGGTAAATAGATTCAAATCTTGGGTCTATGTGTAAACTGCATGGGCTTTAGTCTGTTGACTTTATAGCGTATCTTTTGATGACCTTTCTCTGTTGCTTGGTTGGTCCTTGACTATTTGGGGAAAACAGCTGAGGTGACCAAATAAATGACTTACAGACCAATGAGTTATTGCAGTCTTTGAAAGTACTACTAAAATGATTTGTGCCAGTATTTTTCTAGGAGTACGTACCAAGATTTTATGCTTTCATTTTTAAAACTTTGGTTCTTTAAAAATAAATATTAAATATTATTTAATACTATTGGCAACTTCATATTCCTCCACTTCCTTTGGGAGTTTTAAGAAACAGTGGTTAGTGATACTGATACAGTCATTTCAAATGCTCTAAAATGTTGCTCGTCAGGGTGTGTAGCTTAATTGTATTTACGTTAGTAAAATATGCTGTTTAAAGTCCCTCTTCCTTTCCTTTTTTACTTAATCCTTCTCTTTTTATTTCCTCTCTATTAGCACTTAGGCTCATTGGACTCATCTACCTCCTTCCCTCCTGTCCCTTACCTGGTGTTTAGTGAGCACATACTACTATACTGCTAGATGCTCCCTGAAGGAACTTACATTCTAGTGGGAAGGATAAGATGTACACAGATTCCATAACACAACAAAAAAGTGTTTAAATGCTATAAAAGACACAAAATGTGTTAGGCCTTCATGAAGGAAAGATTTCTCCTGGTTGAATGATCATGACAGTGATTAATATCTTACGGAGCAGTTGTTTAAAAACCGGGTGGGAAAAGATAGTAGACTGAGACAGACATCATTACCCTATGTATATGTATGATTACATGAATGGTGTGAATCTACATCGTGCACAACCATAGAAATGAAAAGTCGTACTCCATTTGTGTACAATGAATCAAAATACAGTCTGTAAACATAAAAAAAGATTTTAATAATAAAAAATAAATAAATAAAAAACCGGGTGGGAGACATCAGAATGAGAATAGACAAGGATAGAGAGGCAGGGTGAAGACACACCTGGAGGGCCTTCAAGGGCAGATTAAGGACTCAATACCGTTAGCACCTCTGTGCTGGTCTTTGGATGAGCCTAACATGGTGTAGGAGCACAGCCAGACCTGGGAACCAGGAGTTAACCAGATCTGAGCGGGGAAAGGATAGTATTTGGGCTGAGAGTGGGCACGCAGTAGGTGCTGTCTCTTCCAACTTGTCAGCCCTAACCGCATGACCTCCTGAACTGAGCAGCCTGTGACAAGGCAGACAGTTCATCAAGACCACACCAGTGGTAGAAAGAAGATAGTTACAGGGTGGGAGGTGAGAGCAGAGAGTCAGGTGGGCTGCTGCTTGGTCCATATAAGCCCTAAACCAGACATATCTGCATACCTGTAGACATGGTATATTCCTCTTCTTATTTTGTCGTGTGTTCTTTCTTCTTTGAGTTGCCCTCTGCCCAACATGAAAGACGTTTGTTCTACCCATTGTAAGCCCACCTCTGTCCAGGGTACCTTTCTCTTTCTTCTCCTCTGGCCCCTGGAGTGGGAAGCATTCTTTGCTGTCGGGGGATATGCATATGCAGTTCTGGGGACTTCTTTTGAGGCTACTTTCTTGTCTTCCCAAATTCCACTCTAAAATTTCTGTTGTTGGACTCAGACTCATTCTTGATTCCAGAAGCCCTTATTGACTTTCAGGCCAGGTTGTTGCCTGTGGTATGTTCTCAGACTGTACCTACTGGGTTCTGTGGTTTTCACTGGTTGACTGTCTCTTCACTTAAAGAAAATGAAACTGAAGGCAACACCAGCTTGATGAACTCCAAAGCAATGGTTGTCCACTGGGTGATTTGGGGAAGGTCTGGAGACACTTTTGTGTGCAACTTGGGTTGAGAAGAAGAAATGTCTGGCACATAACAGGTAGAGGTCAAGGGTTCCATGAAAAGTCTTACAAGACACAGGACAGTCCCCACTCCAAAAGATGTCCCTATTACTGAGATTTAGAAGCCCTTATCCAAAGGTATTTGTCTTGTAGCTTATAGCAGGATGAGCATATAAATAATAAAAGGAATAATTAAAACTAAATTAAATTGCAATCAATTAGGGAAAACATTGGAGAAATCTTGAGATGGCATATAGTAAATGTAGCTGCTTAAATAATGACAATAATAATTTATACTATATTGAGTGCTCATTTTCATTTACAAGGATTATATTCATTAGGTCTCCCCACCTCTTCCAACAACTGTGAGTTTGGTAGAAACTGAGGCATGGAGAATAACATGACTCTCTTAAGGACTCCACACAAACACAGATTTAAAGATTTTTATCCAAAGCAAAACCCAACACAACCCAAACCAAACCGAAACCTACCCCCCTAAAAAATAAAAATAAAAAAATAAAAAACAAAACCATAGGGCTATTCACACAGCTTAACTGGAGCTATAATGGCAGAAAATAAGGGCAGGAACCAAAGCTGCTGCCACAAAGAAAGTACTCTCCCGGTTCTCTATTTGGTATTTAAAAATAGGAGAGAGAGCAACATAGCTTGAATCTGAGATAATGCTTGCCGCTTTGTGAATGCTCTTACAGTGCATCGCCTTCGAAACAAATTGGCCCTCGTCTACAAAGGTTTCTTTTTTGTACTCTCGCAAACTCATTTTTAATGGCTTGTGTGGCATCGGTTGTGCCCCTGAGCTGTAATGAAGCGCTCTGCAAGTCACCACATGCAAGTCAGAAATGAATCTCACCGAGAGGAAAGCTCTGGAACGGTAATAGGTTTTAATCCAAGGTAAGCAAGCCTATTGAGCCACTACCACGTGCTTTTAAAAAATCTAAATGTCATGAAAATTTCAGCAGTTTTCCTTTGCCTGCAAATCAGTTTTGGTCCAGAGACAGCTGAGTAGGGATCAGAAGGGAAAAAATCTCAAATGTGCATAACTGCCCAGGAGCACACCTTGAGGAGTTTACAAGCACCATCCAGGCAAAACAAAGAAATAATTGATGGAGCAGGAGGGAAGCTGGTGGCTCTGTCAGGCCAGCATCTGAAAAGCCTGTAAGCGTGGCAGACATCTTGCAGTAGTATTTGATCCTATTTTCAGTATCTGGGGTGCAGAAGGGGGTGTTGAAATCTGAGGGTCTCTGTTACATGGGTTTCCCCCTAGGTTTTCATTGAAGTGGAAAGGCAGTGTATGTATGTTCTGCTTTATTGCACCGATCCTTGAAAATTTACTGAGATTTAATTGGTGAACCCCCAATTTTAAACTTCATGTTACATAGGACCTTGGCAGTTTTTGATAGATTCTTAACCATTCAGAAAAAAAGCGTCTCTGAATATTAAAGCAAAGTCAATTGGTTTTTAAACTGGTGAGACTTTCTGCATGTTTAGAAATCTGGAGGTGAATTTTGAATTTTTCCTCCTCTGGCCAGTGAGTAACAGTCAAGTGTAGAGATAGACTCAGGGCCTCACCTTCAGGGCCTTGGAGGCCAGGTCTACCAGCCCCACTTTCAAGCTTCTTGCAGATGTGTTAATTGCTGTGGTAACTATGGGGATGTTCCTCACATTTGAGATAGGATCTTTTTTCTCTCATGAAATGCAAAAATGGGTCCCTAATCATAGTGCAACAAACTCAATTAAGCTAAGTTATAGGAATGCTGAGGCACTGTAAAGGAAATTCAAAAATTTAACCGTATTTTCAAGTTTGCATTGAGGCATCTTTGCAAAGCTCACTGTGTGCAAGACATGAGTCCAAGGGCTTTATGACTTTGATACTCATAAAATATTATAAAGTAGGATTTGTTATTATACCTATTTTAAATGAGGAGATGGAGGCACGGGTAGGTCAAGTAATTTGTTCAAGGTCTCAGAGTTCATAGGAGGCGTAAGTATAACTTAAAATCAAAGAAATTTCTCCTTGGAGCCTCTGTGTACTCCTAACCAATCTGATATACTTTTCACAACAAATAACATTAGTACATTCCACTCAATACTGAATTGCAGGAGTTTTGAGCTCTTTTGTGGCATTTTCTTATTATCTAAACCTATGAAGAATTTGCAGCTGCTCAGAGAAAAAGAACAATGGATTAGCAGAATTTGGGGTCTTCTTGAGTGCATTCCATATCTCTCTCCCCAGATTTAGCAGTTTCTATGTAAAGAGAATGTTGGTCCTATCAACATTTTATGAATATGGAAGCTACAGATGATTCTTTGATCATAGCCAGAAGTTCTGCTACCCTGGGACATGGGTTGGAGGGTCCGAATAAGCACATAATAACCTTGAATTTGTCTTTCCAAAACTCTGCCAGCTTATAAACTTAGGAGTCATCAGTAGTCCCAATGAAGATCTCCACCTTGTGTTGTGACTTTACAAAGCAGAAGAAATGAAAGGAGGAAGATATTATTTGGAAGGCCCAGGATAATTCTTCCCACACTGAATGTGCCTATGAATCTCCCAGAGTTCTTGTTAAAATGCAAGTTCCTTTTGTGGGTGTGGGATGTGCCCAGAAATTCTAGTATTTCTAACAAACACCTAGTGACTGTTGATGCTGCTGGTCTATAGACCATATTCTGAGAGCAAGGATTTGGACTTGACTGGCAATATCACCATCACCTGAGAGCTTGATAGAAATGCGGATTTTTGGATTCCACTACAGGCCTTCTGAATCAGAATCTAAATTTTAATTACATTAAAATGAAATGCCTAGGTGACTTACAGGCACTTGAATTGTTTGAGAAACACTATTCTAGAGTATTTCTTAACTCACAGAGATGCACATAAGTCATTAAACACATTTGCAAATGAATCGACTGTGGCGGGACCAAAGATAGACATAATGAAAAATTTTTAGTGTAAGTTCCATTCAAGTCTTTCAAATATCTCTTTTCTTTGTGATTCCTTTCATAACTGAAAAATTCCTTGGAACACCCCCATTCAAAACTCATTTGCAAAAGCTTATAGAATCTTCGCATTCTAGGGGAACCATTCAACTCAAGTTGTTCCTCCTTTAGGATCTGACTATAACCCAAACACTTGATGATTTAGAATTTGGAAAAATGACAGGAGTCTTTCCCACCAACATCTTTATCTCCATATGGTGGAGTTCTAAATTCTGAATGGCCTGCAGAAGGCACTGTGGTGTTAGCCCAGATTAGGGATGACTACCACACTGCTCTATCCATGGGGCTTGCCCCCAACTGTGACCCTTCCTGCATCAGAGCCAACGCCCTTCTAAAGGACAAGAGATTTTGAGTCTAACCTTCTCCCTCTAATTGTAGGCTGTAGTCACGGGGCAGGCTTGGGGAGCCTCATTCCAGACTGGATGAAATCTGGGAGGCAGGGAACTGTGGAAACTGAGAACTCATCTCAGGGTGGCAGGACTAAGACTTCAAGATCCCCCAAGAATGCTTCATCGTCTCATTGAGTTTTACTTACAAAACACAAATCTAAAGTTCAAACTATTATAAGAATTTGAAGACAGTGACCGCAGAGCATTAAACCCCAAGTACAGGACCCTTCTGAGCATGGGGCTGTGGATAACTACCCTGGTCACATGCCTGGAAAGCCAGCCTTCACCCTGCAAACTAGAATCTCTGTGTTATGGGCAATCACTCAGACTTGCTTGTGCTGGCCGTATCTGAAAAACTAAACGATTATGCTAATCGGGTAGTCTAACACTGTGGTTCTCCGCATCTGGGCTGGACCAGCAGCATCGGCATTGCCTGAGAACTTGTTAGAAACGTAGATTCCTGGGCTCCACCTCAAAGTATGGGAACAGAATCTCTGGGCCCAGCAGAATAACTCCTGGTGATCTGAAGTATCCCAAAGTTTGTGAACCACTGAAGTTTTCATCCGGCAGAGCGACAGGGAGAGGTTCTTTAAAAAAAAAAAACAAAAATTCTTATAAATCACAAATTGTTGTTTCAGAATTCCCAATGATTATTTGGAGGTGACAGTGCATTGAGTTAATGGACCACATAGTTATTCTCTATGTTTTCATGTTTTCTTCCAGTGGGAAAAATCTGTTGCAGCAGCTGCTGATGGGAAACTGGAGTGGCAGTGCTCCTAATAGCTATTTGGAGATGCTTGGAGACTCGCGTATTGAAGTGAATGAGGGTGTGGGTAAGGGAGAGAGAAACCTTAGCCTGGCAGCTTTGCACTGGGGCCCCATCAGTTCAAATCCCAGCTCTCCTAACTAGTGGTGAGATCTCAGGGGAATTATGCACTGTCTCCGATCCCATCAGGAACAGTGTCTTTGGTCATAAGATGGAAATAATAATAGTGACATCTACTTCACTGGGTTCTTGTGAGATGTGGCTGAGCTAATGAGTGGAAGTCCTTATCCTAGTTACTGGCTCATAGTTGCATTTAACAATTGCTACCTATTATTCAGGGACTAAAATTATTGCACACGGATACAATTATATAATGTAGTTATCTGTGAATTTGATTGGTGCTGATGACTATTTGATACAACTCAAAATGGTCTGTGTCTATCAAAGTCGGTGGAATAGGTATGACTTATAGTAATCCTGTTATGGGACCTTTTCTTAGAGGGTTTCTAGGGATCCCACCTGGCCTCCTGGAGGATTAAGTTTTTGCCTTTCCTGAAGTACTAGAAGCTTAGTTCTTCCCCAGCATCAGCTTTGTTTTTGTGCTGAACATACATTATTGGAATTTCATAGGCTTTTTTCCTCCTAGCACCCATATACTTTCTAAATCAATGATTTGCAAAGTAGAAAGGATTCCCTTCAGTAAATATTTGCTAGACAGATCCATCTTGCCCTCCTTTCTGAACAGGGCAAAGACTCCCTTGAAGCCTGTCGTGGAGGAGGACGGTGGGGTATTGATTTGCTGCTGCTGCGTGCTCCATCACCACATCAGTTATAGGAACAATGGGATTCTCCCTGCTCAGACGTGTGGGCCTTTCTTTGTGTTTGGGCCGCAAAACCAACTCCAGGCTACTTGTATTCTTCTTATTGAATAATAAATGAAGATCAAGGTCTGTTTGGCTCTAAGAACAAGCCAACTTGAGTGCGAGTTAAATATCAAGGCCAACAGGCTTTTTCTGCAAACATGTACTGCTTTTTGGTTAGTTAAAAACCAACTAAACAAAGGCAACAAAAAATAACCCAAACCCCAAATGATTTAACAGTAAAAGAATACTCTCTTCTGAGACTTTGGGTCCCAGGTGGTATGCATCTGGATGCTTTTAGTGTTGCACAACTTTAATGCTAAGGGCTGAAAACACACACACCCCAGCTCTCCTTGGTATCGATTTCCCTCACACTGATTTAGTGTGGGGCCTCTTGGCATTTCTCTACTACTGCTAGCAGCTGAGCTTTGGCCCCAAAGGGCTTTATTTAATGAAAACTTGGGGCTTATACTGTGAAAAAGCTGCCCCAGGAATTGAAGTTGTAGACATCCCAATGGAGAAAACATCAAGACAAGAGTCATGTGCAGGATCTGTCCAGGGGATGGGATGATGATATGAAACCTCCACCAAAGCATTTGTTTTGAAGAGAAGAGGGAGCAGCAATCTTCAAATGACTGTCAAGATTAACAAAAACTCTTATTACGGAAAGATAAAGTGCTTAGATGAAATATGTACAGAAGTTGCACAGGGAGAGGGAATCAGAAGAGGAGGGAGCCACGTATTAGAATGTTGGAGAAGTTTGGCTATGTATTAGAAGAGCCTGGTTACAGACAACTATGGCCTTTGGGGAGAGTTAAATGGGAGTGTGTTTTAAAAATAAACTTTTATTTTAGAACAGGTTTAGATTTACAGAAAAATTGTGAAGATAAGTACAGAGAATTCTCATACACCCTGTACCCGGTTTTCCCTATCAGTAACATCTTACTTGACTGTGGTACATTTGTTCCAACTAATAAATGGATAGTGACAAATTATTATAAACCCCAAGCCCATAATTTATTCACATCTTATTAGTTTTCACCTAATGTTCTTTTTCTGTTTCAGGTTTCCATATATTACATTTAGTTGTCTTTTCTCCTTAAGCTTCTCTGGGTTGTGACGATTTGCCAAACCTTCCTTGTTTTTGATGACCTTAACAGCTTTGAGTAGTGTGGTAAGGTATTTCATCAGATGTCCCTCAGGCGGAGATGCAGGATTTGTCTCATGGTTTTCATTTGGTTAAACTTGGGTTATGAGTTTTTGTGAGGAAAGTCACCATTTCCTCACCATTTACTTTTGTGGTAAAGTGTCATTTTCATCTCATGATGTATAACTGTTGATGGAACAGGAGCATTTTAAATAGAAGATTTTATTTGGGCATTTTAAACAGATATTGAGTGTTGAGAATTAAGACAATCCCCAGTGTGGAATATTTTGGTGTAAAGCAAAAGAGACACATTAATAGGCCACCATCATTAATGATGCACATCAACATAGATTGGGTGGTGATTTTAGCAAGGAAAAACTCCTGGTTTTGCTTCTCACAAAAGAAATGGTTAAAAAAAAAAGTGAAAGCGGGGGAAAATGAGACATATTTGACCCCACTTCCAGTTGCAAATTGAAAGAGTTCCAGCTTTGTAACTGGTTTTCATGATGACAGTTGGCAAAAAGAAAATCTTGAAACTGAAAGTCTGGAACTGAGACTGCATTGACTCTGAAATGAATTGCTAAGTAAAAGAGCTTTTAGAACTTTTCAAATGAGTTGTGATTGTTTCATGGTATGTAGCAGGACAGTAGTCTGGCTTTCCGTGGCTCACCTGTTCTGCAGGATATTGATTTTTATTGCCATTTTTAAGAATGTCAGTACAAGATCAGGATGATCATACATTTTTGCATTTTTTGCTATGCTGCGAGCTCTTCATCACTGTCTAGAACTTTGTGTGCAGCTTGTACAAGTACTATACGTTCAAGCCCCGGTTCCTCAGAAATTGTGTTTCTGGTTACTTTAGCCGGACTTGAAAATGGTTATTGCACTGAGGCTCCCAAGTCACCCAATTGAGTAGCTGGAGTAAAGATAATCACAAAGGAGGGAAATGTATTCCTGAAAATGGTAGCAGACAACCTTCTGGGTTGTTGAAGATCTCAGGCATCTTCTGTTCACTAAAGTCAGAGGACAAACCTGAAAGGAAGTGTATTAGCTTGCTAGGGCAACCATAACATAGTGCCTACAGAATGGGGGCTTAAACAACAGAAATTTATCCTCACATACCTGGAGGTTAGAAGTTTGAGACCAAGAGATTGGCAGGGCTGGTTTCTTCTGAGGCTTCTCTTTGACATGTAGGTGCCGTCTTTTACTGTGGCCTCACATACTTTTCCCTCTGTGTCTTCCTGTGTCCTAATCACCTCTTCTCATAAGGACACCATTCATATTGGATTGGAGCCTCCTCAACTGACCTCATGTAATCTTAATTACCACTTTAAAGTCCCTGTCTCCAAATGCAGTTACATTCTGAGATACTGGGGGGTGGGGGTTTAATATGAAAATTTGGGGGGGGCCCTGTTCAGCCTAAAACAGGAAGGATGAACTATTTCATAAAAAGGGAGCATCCTTCCCTCCAGACTTGGGTTTCCAGGAGTCTGGGATGACTGACATTTGATGCAGACTTTTGGCTAGGCTATTTGAGGGGATTATAACAAGGAGAAAAATGTGAGAGGGACCACTTCACGTGGGGTGAAAACATGCTGTGTAATATGGCTTTGTCAGGAGCCCATTTCTAGAGGTTACCTGTGGTGTTTGCACAGCTGTTCTGTCATTGTCCTCATCGGCAGCCTGAAGGCTGATTTCCTGGTGAATTTTCACCCTCCTTTGCATCTGCCTTATGAGGGACCGCTCCATTCCTAGCTTTGAAAAAATGCATGAGCCAGAATGCTGATTTATTAGTGTATAATGAGAAATATAATCATCCAGTGGACTGGATACTCCAGGTCCTTGACCAGCATGTGCTTTCCCTGCAGGCAAATCTAAGCGGGAAGCCACATTATCATCAGAGGGCAGCTTGGTGAGCATGGAATCAGGCCAGGGAAGTTAGTCAGGAGATTTGGCATTCCTGTGCTTTTTATTCTTTAGGCCGAGCAGCACTGAGCAGCGTGGACTAGCCTCCTGGGGCTGGCTGCCTGGGCCCTTGCTATTCCCTCCAGCCTTCCAATGTTCCCTCTGGCTAATTTCTCATCCAGCAGGTTCCAGTTCAACCTTGCCCTCCTCTGAAAAGCCTTTCTTAATTTCCCTAGTAGTATTTTTGCATTCTGTGTTGTGGTTATTTATGTACCACTCAACTCTGAGATCAACTTGAGTGAAGGGACTTTATTGTGTATAGCACATGGTAAGTGGTCACTGTTCAATAACAAATTGACTGATTGATGGAAATAATAACTATAGTAATTTATATTATGTTTGGGACACATACAAGTTGCTTTGTATTTTTTGAAACTTTTTATTTGTTATTGTTAGTTATACATGACAGTAGAGAATGTATTTTGACATATCATACATACATACATACTTCTATTCTTCCCTTCCTCCCACTTATTTTGAGTTAGCATCTACATATCAGAGAGGATATTCAGCCTTTGGTTTTTTGGGATTGGATGGGGCAAAAAGGTACCTCATACATTGCTAGTGGGACTGCAAATTGGCACAACCACTCTGGAAAGCCGATGGAGATTCCTCAGAAAGCTTGGAAAGGAACCACCATTTGACCCAGCTATCCCTCTGTTATTTTATATAAATTGTTCATTTGAGCAATCTTACATTACACTAAAAGCTGAGATAGGCAGGTGGGTGCACCAGTATCGGAAGAAAATAGCTTAGAGGTTAAACGATCTGTCAGTTCTCAAGTAAAGGCACTTTTCAGCAAATGGGTTTGTCTTTGCGACTGTCTTCTCTCCCACCTGCCCTCCCCATCCTTGCCCCATGGCCTATACTCCCTGCTTGAGTCTTTCCCTTCTGTCTTTAGTTTGCCTCCCTCCCTTCCGTTAGCAGCCCATGGCCTGCTGAATGTGTGGTGTTCTCCATCTGAAGGGCCTTCCTACTTCTGTCTTCCGGAAGAAGCCTATACATGAAAAGTTCCTTCTTTGCCTCTTCTGAGCCCCCTTTCCTTCCTCATCCATCTCCCTACTAATTCCCAGGCCAGACTCTCATCCACTCAGAAATTTAGTCTTAAGAAGAAAACAATATGATTAAATTTAATTTGCATGAAGATGTTAATAACCTCCTAGGGGTATTTTCATTTTAAGAGTGAATTGCTTATAGCACAGTTCTGGAAGCTGGCTACATCTTACCATGTTGGCACTCCCCCCTGCACACATTTAATTTTCTTGACTCTGTATTTGGTGAAACTTTTCTCAGCATTTAGAAGCTATTTAAAAAAAAATTTTTTTTAAAGAAATTTCTGTACCTTGCAGTCCAGATGCTACCATGAATGAGTTCTTCGGATGATGTACAACTAGTCACAATAACCTTTGGGGAGACACAGCACTATATAGATGAGTCATTAGCTTCTGGGCCCAGAGAACAAATCTGAAGGACCTTTTCATATCTTATAATTAAATACATTCTGCAGCTTGCAGATAAACATGCTGATCTGACAGTGAGTTAAGGAGGTTTATCAGCATTTGTGCACCTGCAGCGTTAACACTAAAAGACATGACTTCATTAAAACTCACTGTGCTTGTGAGCACAATGAGGAATGGTCGTAGGTGTAAAAAAGAAAGACACTACTAGACGGCAGCTTTAAGCTCATCTTTGAAGGGATGAACTCATTCTATCCGACACGTCCAGCTGTGCAAACAGCCAGTGCCGAGTGAGCTGCAGTTAGCTGTACTAATACATAGGGTTAGAACAGAGGCTGGGCCACACATAAACGAGGCCAATGCTTAATATACTCGAAGGCTATGCATGCTGCACAGAGAGGGGATGAGAGCCCCAGAAGTGACAGAAGATATTTTGCTAACTGTCATGAAAGGAGATTGTGTTTTGGGGGCCTTCTAGGAACATTTCTTTTGCCAGTGACTTTTTGCCTTTTGAGGCTAGTGCTTCCTAGGATGAAAAAACAATACAAAGCATCAGTCTCTCAAAATTTTCCACAGGGAAATAGCAAGGGTTGCCACAGTTACCATTGTTCTTTCATAAAATCTCTGAATGAGAAAGCTGTGCATGTGTATGTGTATGTATGTATATTTGAGCAGAAGAGGTGAATGGGATGGTCTGGATGGGCATTGGCACTCAGAGACTAAGAGTTTGGGCAACAGAGACCCAGGCCTGGGCTAGAGGACCTAGTCATGATGGTACTAAAAAGTGGGTAAAAGGGAGCAATAGTCAGGTTTGAGAACTTGTGGCACTAGAAAGATTGCTGGGTCTAGGAGTTACACAGATATTCAGGCTGTCCCAAACTTGTCTGAGAATATGTTAGTGTGAATGGATTTTTATATGGTTCTTTCCTTGGTGAGAGCTATGGGTGTTCTGAGGAGAGCTGGACTAAGTCTCTTCATGGGGCAGATGGAAGGACAAATGCTTTGGGAGGGAACCCAACAGATCCTGAATATCCAGAGAACCATTTCCAACCCTCATATCACTGTCACAAAAACTGAAGAATGGGAGATTCACACCTTCTTTCTTATTTCCTTAAAACCTCAAAATGTTAGTTACCTTTGGAATTTTCTGAGTAGAGCAATCTATCTATCTATCTATCTACCTATCTATCTATCTATGCAATTTTTTCCTCTACTAGACTTAGATGCTAAATATTTTAAGTTCCACGTTCCAGGACCTTAACCAATTAAATCTCTTTGAGATGTGACCTGAAACATCAGTCTTCCACATTTGACTTATGCAGTCAGAAAAGCCTTTAATACATTGTACTTAAGTGATCTTAGGAGCACTTCTGAAAATTTCACTGCAGTCTATAATTATATTTTTCCTTATCCTAGTAATGTTTCACAAAACCTCTACCATCTCTTTGCCCTTTTGGCAGAATGTATAGCAAGACCTAGAGCAATCTATTTTTAAATAAAGCTTACTTTGGTGAGATGTGAGCACAAGACAGAGGTGAGGTAAAAGACACAATTCCATCTTATAAATAAGTGTGCTGGTCTTTTCAGAAACACAGGCAAATTCTCTTGAGTTAACGCGTATGCATATTTGGTATCTATAAATAAACCGTAAACTCCTTTAAGGATATTAGTTGCTTCTTTTAAATCCCCTAACAACCCAATGCAATATTCAATCTTGTAAGTGTCTACATTCTGTCACTGACTTGGTAAATACAAACGTGAGACACCCCAAACTGGCGTAATACTTAAATATATTTGTAAATTTCTCTAAATCATATCATATTTCTAGTCAAGTACCCTGGCAGTATATCCTGGCTTGTCTATTTCATGCATTGCAAGTGATATAGCTCAGGATTTATTGGCATGTTGGTCAATAAGTTACTGACGTTAATCTTCATTTAATGAATCATCAGCAAGGGAGATAGACACATGACAAGTATTCAATTTTCAGGAATCTCTGGCCCAATCTGTCTCTCTTCCTTCTGTCTTCCTAATGATTGATTTAATGTAGAAACCCCTCCTCCCAATCCTTCAACCAGCACCCTTGAGAATTCAGTCTTTTAAAGATGTTCTCATTAGAGTCAATAATTCACCATGGCATATTATATAGTGCCCTGATTATCTATAAAGCTGTTCTTTCATGTTGTACATCCTGGGGTGCTCAAATAATTAATTTGACTAGCTATAAAGAACAATACCTTCTATTGTGAGTGGTTAAAAAAAAGTGCTCTCCACAGAGGCAAATGTACAGTTGTGGCTGGGAGACAAGCTCTGTGGGAGAGTTTCTCAAAGAATTTTTATGTCAGAGCCAGGTAGTTCTGTGCTTGGACCTATATGAAGATATAAAATCAAGTGTAACTATGATTTGAAAGTAGTCAATTACCAGTTGATCTGAATACCTTATTTTGGTGTTTTCTTCTTTCATCTCTTTTTTTAAGAGTAATGGAACTCTCAAAATTAGTTAATTTAGTGTTATTAAGAACCCTTGCTTGAAGTGACGAAACAGCTGAAAGGGAAATGAGGAAAACAACTTCATTTGCAATAGTCTCAAAAAAAAAAATAAAATACTTGGGCATCAATCTAACCAAAGAGGTAAAAGATCTCTACAATGAAAACTACAAAACATTGAAGAAAGAAATTGAGGAAGACCTTAGAAGATGGAAAGGTCTTCCATGTTCTTGGATAGGCAGAATTAATATTGTCAAAATGGCCATACTACCAAAAGTGCTATATAGATTCAATGCAATTCCAATTAAAATCCCAATGATGTACCTTACAGAAATAGAGCAAGCAATCACGAAATTCATCTGGAAGAATAAGAAACCCAGAATAGCTAAAACAATCCTTAGCAGGAAGAATGAAGCAGGGGGTATCGCAATACCAGAACTTCAACTATACTACAAAGCAATAGTTAATAGTAACTATTTTGTTAATAGTAACAAAAACGGCATGGTATTGGCACCAAGATAGAAAGGTAGATCAATGGTACAGAATAGAGGACATGGACACGAACCCAAATAAATACAATTTTCTCATACTAGACAAAGGGGCCAAAAATATGCAATGGAGAAAAGATAACCTCTTCAAAAAATGGTGCTGGGAAAACTGGAAATCCATATGCAACAGAATGAAACTAAACCCCTATCTCTCACCCTGCACAAAAATCAACTCACAATGGATCAAGGACCTCGAAATCAGACCAGAGACCTTGCATCTTATAGAAGAAAAAGTAGATCCAAATCTTCACCTTATTGGCTTAGGATCAGACTTCCTCAACAGGACTCCCATAGCACAAGAAATAAAAGCAAGAATCAACAACTGGGATAGATTTAAACTAAAAAGCTTTCTCTCAGCAAAGGAAATTATCAGCAATGCGAAGAGAGAGCCTACAGAGTGGGAGAATATCTTTGCCACTCATACTTCAGATAGAGCACTAATTTCAAGAATATATAAAGAACTCAAAAAACTCTACACCAAGAATACAAATAATCCAATCAACAAATGGGCTAAGGATATCAATAAACACTTCACAGAAGAAGATCTACAAGCAATCAACAAACATATGAAAAAATGTTCACCATCTTTAGTAATAAGAGAAATGCAAATCAAAACTACACTAAGATTCCATCTCGCCCCAATTAGAATGGCGATTATCAAGAATACAAGCAACAATAGGTGTTGGAGAGGATGTGGGGAAAAAGGTACACTCATACATTGCTGGTGGGGCTGCAAATTAGTGCAGCCACTCTGGAAAGCAGTGTGGAGATTCCTTAGAAAACTTGGAATGGAACCACTGTTTGACCCAGGTATCCCACACCTCGGCCTATACCCGAAAGACTTAAAATCAGCATATTACAGAGATACAGCCACATCAATATTCATAGCTGCTCAATTCACAATAGCCAGACTGTGGAGCCAACCTAGATGCCCTTCAATTGATGAATAGATAAAGAAACTGTGATATATATATATATATATATATATATATATATACACACACACAATGGAATATTACTCAGCTAGAAAGAATAATAAAATTATGGCATTTGCAGGCAAATGGATGAAGTTGGAGAATATCATGCTAAGAGAGATAAGCCAATCTCAAAAATCCAAAAAGCAAATGATCTCACTGATAAGCGGATGATGACACATAATGCGGGGTGGGAAGGGGGCAAGAATGGAGGTAGGGGGACTTTATAGAGGGAAAAGAGGGGTGTGGGGGGTGTGGAGGAAGGATACAATAACAGAATGAATCAGACATCATTACCCTATGTAAATGTATGATTACGCAAATGGTATGCTGTTACTCCATGTACAAACAGAAACATATATCCCATTTGTTTACAATAAAAAAAAAATTTAGAAAAAAAAAAGAACCCCTGCTTGAAGGGTGAGCATGTGGTGCATACAAGTAATCTCAACAATTCAGGAGGCTGAGGCAGGAGGATTGCTAGTTCAAGGCCAACCTGGGCAACTTAACATGACCCTGTCCTGGGCAACTTAACATGACCCTGTCTTAAAATAAAATTTAAAAGGGGCTGAAGATGCAGCTCAGTGGTAGAGCACTTGCCTGGGTTCAATTCCCAGTACCACAAACAAACAAAAAGCACCAACAGACCTTGCTTAAAAATAAAGCATTCCAAAGGCTTAGACCCAGGAGAAAATCCCAGCATTAGTCTCACATTAATTCAGAACTGTTAAGGTTTTAAAATAGATATTTGTGTGAAAGTTAAGACTTTTCATTAATTCATATTAATGAAGATCATTCGCATTCCAATTTGACTATCTTAAAAGGAGGGATAATGATATGTACATTAATATTTTGATTATTTCTAAGTAAAAACAGACCCCAGTATGGTTTGTGGCAAATGAGTAACAATTTAGATACATAAAAAAGAACCTTTTAAACTTTCATGGAATAATCAAGAGGTCAGAGTTCAGATTCTAATTCCAACTTTGCCAATAACTAACTAGGTGGCCTTGAATGAGTCACTTAAGTTAACCCAGTCTTAGTTTTTTCAGTTCTTTAAAATAGAGATCAATTCCTTCCAACTCTGATATTCTGTATTTCTTTCTATCATCATTGCTTAAATCTCCAGTGAATGAATTATTCATCAGAAATAGAAAAGTTCAATAAACATTATTTTGTTCCTTGAATAAATTCTAGGCAGAAGATATTTATGGGAACTGAGAAATGGATGAACCATTGTTAAAACATGTATATTCCCTTTGGATAGGAGAGTTCCCAGTTTGAAATTTTTGTTTTATTAGAAGATGACTTAGGATACTCAAGCCAGAACATCTATCTATGAATTTCTAGGTCATAGTATGAAACATCCATTGAAAACTGGGAGCCATTCTCAAGTTAAAAAACTAAAAATATCAATAAACAAACAAAAAACAGACCTTGAGTTGTAGTTCCTTACACATGCAGCTGAAGAACGAAAGGTGTGGCCCTGGAGCTCAAAGGTGCCACAGTAGAGCAGGCCAGAGCACCTGCAGACTGCACTGCCTGGTGACTCCAGTCATGCCCTTTGTCCCATCATTGGGTGCATTTGAATGACAGCAAAGGACTGAAAGCCTGAGAAAACTGAGACTGAGCTTACTTTCTTGGGGAAACCAAGTACCACCTCAACCAGATTGGACATTTACTTTTCTTTCCTATCACCCAGCAGGCAATGAAGACACATCAAGTTATAAACAAAATAAATGAGTTTATATTTCTAAGTGTTTTACACATCCAAGTTGTAGTGTATATAAAATTTGTGTCCTTGTTACAATATGATTTCCTGTTGTAGAAAATATAAAGACTGTATTTTATAGATTGAAACAGTCCCTGAATTCAATCTTGGAGTCTTAGTGAAAAGACAGTTTTTATTGCACATTTTATCCTATTTGTCACTGTAAGTCCTTTGTCTCCAGGCACATCAGTCTGGGTACTACTCCTAAGAACCCAATTGGTACAACTTTTTGGAGTTAATAAAACTGCGTTCCCACTGGTTTCCACTGCTGTTTTGTGCACAATTCCCCACTGAGTATTTGATGAATTTCTACTCCTTGGGGGCACCAATTTTTGTGTGAGTATGCTGAGGATCCACACATCTTGTCACAGGGAGGAAGATGATTTCCTCTGATAGCATTCCCCTGGCACCTGTGGAACTTATCACAGCCCTTTATTTGGCTGTTTCTGTTATGTTGGCATGGGTCCAGAGCACCGGGAAAGAAAAGGTTGTGCTTTTACAGAGAACATTTTATTCCCTCTTGAGAAAAGTGAACATGTCTCCATGTCAGGAAGAGAAATTCTTCGTACAGATAAAGAGAATGAACATCCGCCTACCTCTTTTAATAGTTAAAACACATTTAATGGTCCGTTTGTGTTTTGTTTTCTTGAGGAGTTCAAATTGTTTTAGAAAATCTCTTTTCTTTTCTTTTTTTTTTGGCACCTGTGATTGAACCCAGGGGCGCTTAACCACTGATCCACATTCCCAGTCCTTTTTTATTTTATTGAGACAGGGTCTTACTAAGTGGTTTAGGGCCTTGCTAAGTTGCTGAGGCTGGCTTTGAATTTGGGATCCTCCTGACTCAGCCTCCCAAGTCCCTGGGATTACAGGTATGTGCCACCACACCCAACTAGAAAATCTGATTTCTTGAGATCAGACTGTCCCCATTTTGGGTGAAGAGGGATTATTTTTTCTCTCCCAGAAGATCTGTGTGGTGCAGAGGGCTAAGATGGTGAGGGCCGATTGGAGGCAGGTCGTTGGGGGGAAGGTTTCTGAAGTAAAGGTCCCAGAGTAGGATGCAAACTGGACTTTTTCTTTGCTGAGAAGCTGAAAGAGAGGGATGACAGTTATTGAAGACTGATTAGGTAAAGTATCTAATCCATCAATAGATTTGATCTATTGGATGAGAATCTTGATATTAAGTAGTCACAAAACCCACATCCCAATTAGGAAGATGATGGATACATCATATTTGTCATTCCTCACCTGAAAATCTGAACTTCTTTATAAGGAACTATACATCTCCAAAAATAGGGACTGTTTATTTTATTTTTTTAAAGTTTTTTTTTTTTTTTATTACTCAGAGCACTAGATGGATATGTGCTTAGTTACATTGTTAGATGCTCAATAAATCTTCATAAATTGACTGTTGCTTTGTACTGACTCCAATCTAGCAGTTCATACAAGCTCCAGGAAAACCTTGCCCACCAGATTAGGAGCAATATGATTTTTGCCTTAACATTTCTATGAGAACAAAGACTTATTTATAATCAAGGCAGAGAAACATTTGTTTCTTCCTTGTTTTCTCTAGACTCTGTTAGTCCAGATGCTCATATTGCAGAGACTTGTCCTCCAATATCCATTCTCTATATTTATATTCCTTACTAATTCAACTTCAACTTTTGGTTCATTTGAAGGACTCATGCTATCCCAGAATATGAATCATAATCCCTATTCTCCCTTATCATGTGGACACATGACTCAGTTCTGGCCAATGGCATGTAAGTGGAAATTTTGGGATAATGTTCTGAATGGGAGGGGAAAAGCCTTCCTTCCCTTCTTTCATCTTGTTGCCTGGAATGTGGCTGTATTGGCTGAAGCTCCTACAGCTGTCATGAACCTTTTTTTTTTTTTTTTTTTTGCAATGGAAATCTTGCATGCAGAACCACAAGTTAGAAGATGTGGAACATCCTAACACCATGGAGTTTCCATATTATCTTTGGTCTACCCATCCGCAGACTTCTACATGAGAGAGAAATAACTATTTTGTTAATTCAGTTTTATTTTTGACTTTAATCTACTTGGAATCTATTTTAACTGAGTCTGTCCTCTGAACCAGCAGTCTGTGTTCAGCTATCCACTGTGAATATATTGTATAAAACAAGACATACTTGTTTTTATGCAACCCATAAGTTTCTGAACCTCTTTTTGGTAAGTTTGAAGATATTTTTAATATAATTATAGTGGTTGTATTTTAAAGAAGCTAAACAGAAAATTGTTCTGTAAAGGATTTCCCTTTCTTTGTTATTAGAATGTTTTATTTGCCAAATCTTTGAACTGAAAAAAAAAAAAGAATATTAGTGAAACTGCTAGGAACTGAATGAAATCTATGGTTTGGGTATTAGTTTTGTGCCAATGTTCTTTTCTTCAGTT
Source organism: Sciurus carolinensis (assembly GCF_902686445.1). Taxonomy (NCBI): domain Eukaryota; kingdom Metazoa; phylum Chordata; class Mammalia; order Rodentia; family Sciuridae; genus Sciurus; species Sciurus carolinensis. The sequence goes on from NC_062220.1 coordinate 50,568,704, forward strand.
TAATAATTGCACCATAGTTTTGTGAAATGAAACGTTAGGGGTTGCTAGTTAAAGGGTATATGGAAACTAGGTAGTCTTTTTAAAATTGTGATTAAAAAAATACATGATACATGGTTTGCCATTTAAGCCACTTTTAAGGGTACAGTTCTGTGGTATTAAGTGCATTCACATTGTTCTACAACCATCAGCACCATCCATTTCTTGAAATTTCTCCTTCCCAGATGGAAGCTCTGCACCCCTTGGACCCTAACTTCCCATTCCTTCCCATCCCCCAGACCTTGGCAACTGACATTTGATTTCTGTTTCTATGAGTGGGACTGCTCTAGGCACCCCATTTAAGTGGAATCATGCACTCTTTATCCTTTTGTTTCTGTCTGTTTCACTTAGTATAATGTCTTGAAGTTTCATCCATGTTTGTAGCATGTGTCAGAATTTTCTATTTAAGGCTGAATAATATTCCCTTGAATGTGTATGTTACATTTTGATTATACATTCATCTCTCAATATGAAATTAATTAATTAATTTTTTGTGGTGCTGGTGATAGAACCCAGGGACTCACACAGGCTAGGCAGGCACTATCATCAAATTACATCCCTAGCACTGTTGATATGAATGTTGAAGGACACAGCATCCCTCCAGAAGACATTCACAGCCTCAGCTCTGGAACCTATGAATGTCACCTTATGTATAGCGAAAAAAAAAAAAAAAAAGGATTTTGAAGATATGATTAATTTAAAATTCTTGAGATGGGGAGATCATCCTGGGTTTTCTGGATTGCCTTGCATGCATTCAGATGAATCTTTATGAGAGAGAGGCAGAGGGAGACTGGAGACAGGAGAGGAGGAGAGTAGGGAGACATAGGGATGCCCACAGTTGCCAGAAGCTGAGATGGGAGTGAATTCTCCCCAAGAGTCTCTGGAGGGAGTGTGGCACTTGACGTTGGTCCCAGATTCTGATTTCAGACTTCTGGCTTCTGGAACTGTGAGAGAATAAATAAATGTTGTGTTAAGTCACCAAGTTTTTGAGAATTTGTTATAGCAGCCACAGGAAAATAATATACTATATAAAAATTTGTTGTTTTATTAACATGATGCTAAATGTTCAACTGATAAGATATAATTTAGATAGACAAACTATGCAAATGACCACTTTTTCTTTATCTTATTTAGAGTCATTTAATTAACACTACTCAGAATGTCTGTGCTTGTTACAATATAGTTAACATATATTATTTGTCCTGATTGGAAAAGTGATATATGTTAGTTGCAGAAAACTTAAAAATATGGAAAAGCATGAAGAATTAAGTAAAATGTCACCTACAATTCTAGCACTCAGTGCAGATGACATTTAGATGTATTTCAGTCAAGTCTTCCTTTTTTATATATAAACTACATTTTTGTCTTATGAATATAGTATTTATTTGTCTTTTCTCTGTCAAACCCTGGGCCAACCACTTTCCCCAGACTGCCTGGGGAGGTACAGGAAAAGGAAGGAACAGGGAAGACAAGACAAGGGAGAAAGAATGGGAGGTGGAAACAAACTACGTTTAAATTAACATCTGAAATTCAGTTTGTGTTTAAAATGCATTTATGGAAAAATGATATCTTATATATAAAATTACTGTCCATGAACTTTTGTGGATATGGTTGAATCGATCAGCTGAATTCTATATACTATGACTCAACAAACATGATGGAAAAAAGATTAATGATTCATTGTTTCCTGTCTTTAAAAATTTGCATTTTATGTTTATTTGTGACAGATTGTGATGTAATAATTGTGATATAATAATTACATATTTTTAAGTTTTATTTTTCTACTTTTTGCATATCAGAATCCTTTCTCCATATTATTAATGCTTTTTCCTAAACATGATTTGGAAAGGTCATATAATATTCTAATCTATATTTTAGCTAGTTCTCACATTTTGATTCTTTATTTAGCTCATTTCCCATTTCTCATTGTTATAATCAGCATTCTGGAGAATATCCTTGCACATGATGATTTTGAGTACGTTCTGAATTTTTTTGTGAATTGTTCATTTATGTATTTTATCCATTTTTCTCTTGAGGGGCTTATGGTGTTTTTCCTCTCTCTCTTTTCTTGCAGTGCTGGAGATTGAATCCAGGGCCTTATGCATGCTAGGCAAGTGCTCTGAGCTATGTTCCCACATCTCCAGCCCCATGGTGTTTCTTTTGTTTGGTTTGCTTTACTAATTTGTATAATATACAAATGTTTTAAATGTTATCATAAACAGCTTTTTATCATTAATGCTTGTATAATTGTAGATATACTTGAACAGCATTGTGAACCAAAAGGACAATATATTGTAATAAATCTGATTCCCTGATTACCTTGAAAAATTAACTTTGGCTTCATACTTGCAAGACAAACCCTATTCATAGATGAATTGAGTTTTTTACTTAAGGATGATACAGAAACATTAAATAGTTGGTAATGTTGACTCTCACAACTTTAGTATTTTAGAAAATTTGTATGTAGATCTGCTCACATTATCCATTACCATCTCCTTTCTTAGGCAATACCAATTTCTATTATTGAGGTGAATGTTTAGGGAAAATTAGAAATGGGAGCTTCCCATGCTGGAGGTAGTAATTCTGAAATCTTGTATATTGTTGGTTTTCAAAATGATTCTATTTTCAGTTGAAGAGTGAGGTCTAAAAGAAGAGAAGAAAGCATAAAACCCTATGCTCTTGAGCCCTTTGAACTAACAATATCTATTGAAAAATATTTTTAAAAGATGTGTTACCATGAATAAATAAAACGGGGTTTGCAGAGTGGAGTGGGGGTTTTCAAAGGCAATGAAATGTTCAAGAGTTCAGGCAACTGTTAAATATTTTCCCAAATGGAGGCTAAAGGAGAATAATCGTGGAACTAACAATCTTCATGTGAGGGTAGAAGGGGAACAAGAATTGATCAGATGCTTTGCTGGAAAGCAGATTGCAACTCCAGCTACAGATGGGAGGCGGAGTTTGCTGTAACTCCAGCTGCTGGAGGACACTTAACTCCCATCCTCTTCATGTCAGCATGCTAACTTTTTATTTTGTCTGCATATTCAGGTTCTAATTGTGTAGACTGCTTCAAGAATCTCTTGTTGATATCATTCACATTATTTTTCTTCCTTTTTCAAAGTTAAAAACTTTAGGGAGCACTCCTCCCTGACCCCAGTGTTCAAGCTTCAGTCCCAGGTTCGCCCGGGAATAGTATCAGATTTAAGTATGCCATCTTGGTGCTTCAAAAAGATACTATAAACAGTTTTGAGTATAGTAATAAAGTTGAAAATGTTCAATAAAAATTTGTAAACTTATGACACTAGTAGAATTGAGAAGAGACACATGGAAGTTTTTCTTTAGTGCAAGAAATTTAGCAGAGACTATTTTAAAGCTCCAGAATGGATATCCCCCTAAAGTGATGTCAATAAAGTTATTTTAGAAGCAGATGAATAGACTTAATCTTTATGTGACACAGAGATTTGAAATTCCCAAAAAAATATTGGGATGGTTTTCCCAGAAATATGCCTGCCTTCATCTCTTTTAAAAGTTTGAATAAAATCATTATTTATAAGGCTAATATCAGAAATATGGAATGAAGTCACTTAAAATGATAAAGACTATGTTATTTAAATTTTTTTTTTGACTAAAGAGGTCACAATTGAACAGCCCTTGACCAATTAATCAACATATATTTGTTGGACCTTTTTTAAAAAAATGCATTGCTATGTGACACTGAATGCTTCACACCAGGAACAGCGACTGGTGGGGGAAACCAATGCTCATACAGATAATTAAAAATAATGTGGAAAGTGCAATTCCCTCACTCATTCACCCATCATCCATTCAATATTGAAGAGGGTGGAGGCAAAAGAGCTCAGTCTGATTCTGCTACTTATGGTTAAAGTATAATGGGGGTGGGGAGGAATTAAGCAAATAAACATGTGATTAAGAGTGGTGATCATTTTTATCAATGAACACAGTCGGAGCTATGAGTGAGATTAGGAAGAGTTAAGTGAGACTGGGGACATGAAAGTCTCTCTGAGAAAATATTTCATCTGAGATCTGATGGATGGTAAGTGGTAGACAAAGGGTAAGGGGACAGATGATCTGGGGAAAGGGAGTAGATTGTCCTGAAGGCCCTGGGCAGGAATAAGCTTATCTGGCTAGAGAATCTGAAAGAGGGTCAGTGTGGCTGGAGTTTGGTGAGTGAGGATGAGGTAATGGGACTGAGCTTGGAGAGAGGCAGTCTGAGCATGCTGGGTCTGGAGGCCATGTTACCCTCCGTATGGAGGAGTCTGTGAATAAGTTTCTACAGAGGACTTACAAGATTATGACTGAGAAGTTCCTCTGAATGATAAATAGTCCAGGAAGTGGGGGGCAGGAAGGGAAGTGTGTGTGTGTGTGTGTGTGTGTGTGTGTGTAGTGGTTTCATTGAATTATAAACTGAGAGACAGGGAGTAGTGTCAAATGAGTTGGGAGCGTAGGTCAAAGATCTCAGTGGGCCTCAGGGAACACTTCAGGAGAGAATATACCATGCACAAGTTGTAACCATAATAAAGGAGGTGGTAGTAAACTATTCTTGAACTGGGGTAATGACACTAAAGGTGGCTTGGTGCAGAAGAAATGTAAGGGTAAAATGTAAAAAGTCAGACTTTGATGGGTGATCAGATATGGCAGGTGAGGAAGTCAAAGGAGTCAGGGTTGGAGCTGAGGGTTCTGGGCTGAGTGACAGGGTGGAGAACATGGTCTGGGGTGTGTGTGTGAGGTATGGGGAGCAAAATGAGCTCAGCATCTATGATCCCAGCACAATGGAGAAACCATAGTTGACACAAAACGTGAAGAAGACAACCAAATAGTTATGAAGTATCTAATTATGCAGGTACTCTTTCAGACACCTTACTCATTTGGTCCTCGTAACAACACTGTGGCCAGGAATTTCAAATCTCATTAACATGAAGAAATGAAGTGCATACAGACTTCAGTTCTTTATGTCAAAGGTCATCATACTCACAAAAATGGGGAAGTAAATATCCCTGAGCTGATGAAGGGGCTTACCTTCTGAAAGAGGTGAAGGTGCATGCACAAACACATGGTCTGTTGGATTAAACGCCAAGTTATATGGTTATAAGCAACAGTTGGTGAAGACACCCAAAAGGGTAAGAACAGAATGGATATGGGAAGTCTTGCAGCAGCAGGTGTGGTACCAGGTTTAGAATCCCAGGAGTATGGCAAATGACAAACGTGGAGCCTCTGGTTTACCTATCAGAGCCATATAGGGTTTAACTCTCTTCAGAGATGTTGTGTGACATCAGGTTAAGTAAACAAAATCTGGGCGTGAGTGTTCTTGGCTTTTCTGACTTCCACATGTTCTAGGCAAATAGATTGTCACATATTTTCTAAGAGAAAATTCCATGCCGCCTTTAGCATGACCTTTTATTTTATTTTATTGGTTTGTTTTAGTTATACATGACAGTAGAATCCATTTTGATATAATTATGCAAGCATGGACTATATCTTATTCTAATTAGGACCCCAGTCTTAAGGATATACACAATGGTGAGATTCACTGTGGTGTCTTTACATATTTACATAGGAAAAGTTATGTCCAATTCTTTCCACTGTCTTTCTTTTTCCTATATTCCCTCCCTTTCCTTCATTCCCCTTTATATAATCCACTGAATTTCTATTCTCTCCCACCCCCATTATTGTGTGCTAGCTTCCACATATCAGAGAAAACATTTGACCTTTGGTTTTTTGGGACTGGCTTACTTTACTTAGCATGATAGTCTCCAAATTTACAGCAAATGTCATAAAGTCACTCTTCTTTACGACTGAGTAATATTCCATTGTGTACCTGTACCACATTTTCTTTATCCATTCATCTGTTGAAGGGCACCTAGATTGGCTCCATAACTTAGCTGTTATGAATTGTGCTGCTATAAACATGGATGCGGCTGCATCACTGGTGTAGAGCAGGCCCTCCTTATTCTTTTAAGGGCTCCTATTGCTCTCATCTAACACTTCTTGCAATATAAACTGATCAACAGAGTTGAGCAATGCAGTTCCTTGGACTAAAAAAGTTGATAAAGTAATGTCAAAGCTTAGTAGTAATTTATAAACACTAACCCAAGGCCGCGGACCTTGTGAAAAGTTCCTGCACAACTACTCTTCTGATGGTGTCTGACCCAGAGCTGAGTGTGAGAGGTCACCTATCCAACCAGCATTTATGCCAAATTTCATCAGCAGATCCACTGCAGTGACACTAATGTGAGGACCTTGAGTGACAAAGATGTCATTGAGGTAGAATATTGGCACCATAGAGACACTTGGCATCCAAACTGTGAGTTTCAACAACTATGTTTTATTTTATACATAATTGATAGCTTATCAGGTCTGGAATGACTGTTTGTACAAATAAGAATATTAATGACCTTGGTTTTTAAATGCCAGGGGCTTAAAATTTAGGCCAGGCTCTCTTGTAAGCTTTTAATCCTGACCTTAGATAAGTCTATTTCCATCCTACACATTCTAGAGATAAGTAAAATGAAAGGCTAACATGGAAGAAAAGCTAAGCCCACCTTGCTTCCAGGTATTAGCTTGACCCAGATGAGTTTGCTGTTTTCATAGTAAAAACAGTTTGGTGTCAGCAATGTCATCTGGATCAGCCTAGCAGTACCGAAATCACTGGAGAAGAGCAGCCGCCAACACTTCTTCGCAGTTCCAGCGAAAGCTCTTTCCCAACTTCCTCTGGCAGCCCCTTCTATTGTCTTGGAATTCATTCTTTCAGGAAATTCTTACTATTGACCTAAATCCCTCTTGAATTAATTAAAGCCATTTTACTTCTCCTGTCCGGAATGAACATTGAAGAGGACAGCCTGTCATTGCTTATTTGAACCCCCTTCATCATTTCCAATGTAGTCAAGTGTCCAGTCAGGCTTTTTTTTTTTTTTTTTTTCCTTTTTCTAACTTCAAGTTCCACTAGCTTTCCCACAAGGCCCTGTTTACTTTCAATTTCTGGATGCTGACAGCAAGAAGAGACCAGGTAAGTGATTTCCAGCAGGCACTTAATTTTTCCAGGTCTCAAATTCTCTGTTTGCAGAATGAGGATTTGGAATAAAATCAAATGTTCTGATGCTCTGAAGGTCTTTCTTGGGGGATTTCTGGGATGGGGCACTGTGTGTGTGTGTGTGAGAGTGTGCGTGTGTGTGTGTGTGTGTGTGTGAGAGTGTGTGGAGAGAGATAGAGATAGAGATAGAGAGAGAGAGAGAGAGAGAGAGAGAGAGAGAGAGAGAGAGAGGCTAATTTCTGCTCTACTGTTTTTCTATGCAATACTTAATTTTTCTCCAAAGACACACAGGCATCCCACCCACCCTTCAGCCTTCCTACTGTCCTTCACTTGAATTTACACACACACATGTGCACTCTCAAAAAGGAAAACATATAAACCAATCTATTATCAATAATTTTAAATTTCATATTTCAAGAATAATATACTATGATCAAATTAAATCTAAAAATTAAAAAAATCACCTAATTTTAACTTACTAATAGAGAATGATGCTGAAAGGGAAAGCTCTTATTATTTCAGCTCCAAAGATGCTGAAAGGATTCTTGATTTTAGAAACCTCAAAAAAGACTAGATGGACATTTTTTATGATCTGTATTTATGTATCTCTACCAATAAGTGCCAGATGGCTAATGAGAAACTACTATAAATAGTTCCAATAACATAAAAAGATGGGCAGAAATGTCCAGTTTTAATGCTAATAGTTCTGAAAGTATGAGTTACAATTCTGAAGAATAATTATCAGTCAAGGTACTTGAGCAACCAGATAACAGTTCTTATTATCAAGTTGTTAAAATTAAGGAAGATATAGACATTGGAACAGAACAGAGACTATAGAAGAATATGGAAATCTGAAAAATCACAAAAGTAGGTTTGCAGATCACAAAGAATGGATTACTCAATAAATGGTACCAAGTAGGGTCACCAGATAAACTATGGAATGCCCAGTTAAATTTGATGTTCATATAAGTGAAACATAATTTTAATATAACTATTCAAATTATTGCATGGGATGTACTTACACTAAAATAGCACTCATTTTTCATCTGAAATTTGAATTGAACTTGGCATCTTATATTTTTGTTTCTAAATCTGGCAACCCTAATGTCAGGGCAACATTTGGACAAAAGTAAAAATGGGTGCTTACCTCATTCTCTGTACACAAAAATGTACTTAAATGGATCCAGGTCTTAAATGTAAAATGGAAAAACTTAAAATATAAAGGAAACATTTCATGACCTCAGAATAAGAAAGAAATTCCTAAATAAGACTCAGAATTATAAACTATGTTTTTGGAGGTGAATACTTATAAACATACTGAAAATAACATACTTATTTTTTCTCAAAAAATGCTGTAATAGGAATAAAAAGAACAATAAACAGAATTTTTTGCAGCACTTTGTATTATTCAGTTTTCTGTTACTATAACAAAATACCTAAGATGATCAACTTAAACAGGGGGGTTTATTTTGGCCAATAGTTTTGGAAGTTTCAGTCTACGGCCAGTTGGTTGCATTACTTTTGGGTCTGGGATGATGGGCACTTCATGGTGGGAGGATGTGTGGCTGAAGAGGCTCATTCACCTCATGATTGCAAAGGAAAGCAAGGGACTGAGGTCTTAAGATCCCCTTCAGGGTCACACTCTGAATGACCTAAGATCTCTCCCATCTTAAAGGTTTCACCACCTCCCATAACACCATGGACTGGAGAGCAAGCCTCTAACTACAGCATACTTGTAACTGCAGAGAATACCATTCAGAATATATCAAGAATTCCTAAAATCAGAGAGGTTTAATGATAGACAACATCAAAAACAACCACCACCAACAACAAAAAAAGGAAATAGATATGAAAAGGTTTTTTTTTGGTACTAGGGATTGAACCCAGGGGTACTTTACCCCTGAGCTACATCCCCAGTTCTTTTTGTTTTTTATTTTGAGACAAGGTTTTTCTAAGTTGCTGAGGGCTTCACTAAGTTGCTGAAACTGGCCTCAACCTTGCAATTTTCCTGCCTCATTCTCCAGAGTTGCTGGAATTATAGGTGTGTACCACCATGCCTGGCTCAGAAAAGGCAATTTTTAAAAAGAAGCAGCACAAATGGCCAATAATTGTGAAGGCATGCTCAAGTTCATTACTAATCAGGACAATGCCAATTTGAGATACCATTCCATACCATCAGATGGCATACAGGGGAAAAAAGCAAGAAATTTAATCATTATCATCATTTTACAAGGTACACATGTATCAAATGATCACATTGTACACTTTGAATAAATACTGTCTTTCTTTGTTAATTAAATATTTTAAAGCTAAACAAATTAGACAATACTATATTTTGACAAGGATTTGGCACGATGAGAACATAAATATCTTTCTGATGGCTGCCTAAATCAGCAGTCTCTTTGGGAACATTTAATACAACCTGGAAAAGTTGAAGACACATGTATTCTACATATCAGAAGTCCACTCTCACATGTGTGTATCCTAGAGAAACTCTTGAACATGAACATCAAAGTATGTGGACAAAAATTTTCAATGCAGTTTTACTTGAAATAAAAAATACAAATGTTCAAGAAGATAGATGGAATAAATAAATTGTGGTGTCTTATTACCAAAGAATACTGTACAGCAGGGAAAGTGATCAAAATAGTTGTATTTTGATCAACTTGGATGAATCTTGAAAGCATAATGATGAGAATAAAAAAAACTCCAAGTTTCACAGTTTATCTACAGCATGATTCTACTTTTATAAAAGTCAAAGCCAGAAAAAAAGAAAATTACACATACGTAAACACTGGAATGCAAGAAAATTATTATTACTGCAAAATTCAGGGTAGTAGTTACTTCCAGGAGGGACCCAAGGTGTTTCAAAGGAATTGGTGTTTATTTGCTTGGTAATACATAGGCTTTTGTTTTATATTTAAATTATTATTTAAAATGTACAAGTATGTTATAATATTCTTTTTAATGTATAGCATATTTTAAAATAAGTAAAAAGAGAGACAGATTAAATTATATGCTACCTTACTTTTTAGAAATATGACTATTTTTAGAAGGGTCCAGAGATTTAAAATAAAACTGAGAGCTCAATGAAGCTGGATAAAAGTATACATGCAATATTAATTATTTTAATTTACCAATAACCCATTTAGAAAATATCACTTTAAGAATATTCAGTAGCCAATAGCAATAAAACCCTTAATTTTCCCAGAAACAACCTGACAAAGAATGTGCAACATTTGCATGAAGGACACTGTGAGGTTTGCTGCAGGGTGTGAAGTTCTGAATGTGTGCAGGAAATTGACCTCTAGAAGTCAGCTCTGAAGCTTCTGTCTGGCCTGTACTCCAAACCTAAAGAGGAGGAACGCAGATCCCGTTGGTGCCTGTGCAATTACTCACTTTTTCTGGAGGGCAGGGATTTAAGACTCCATCTTTGTCTGCAAGTGCAATGAGATCATAAAGTGACCCCAAGTCTTTTTCTTCCATTAACCTTCGCCACTTCTTGATCTTTCCTTGGGCTCAAGGTGTGGTATCTCTGTACCTTAGATACCACTTTTACAATGGGGGCAAATGTGTTTTCTCTGTCCATAGATGTCTCTGGGGCTCTCTTCTCTAGTGCTGGTGAGTGTGGCATTCCATCCCACTGAAATGGCGGGTTTTGGTGTTCAGAAATTGTCATGGTGGTGAGGGTGGAGGAGGGTGTTGGGACAGGATGAGGGACTGATGATTTGCCATAGGCAGAGGATGGGAGCCACTCATACTGATGTACCATACAAAAGGAGATCCCCAGTAGGTTCAAATTAGCTTGCTAGAGTCCTGAAGATGAAGTAGGGCAAAAGCTTCAACTAATAATGGATTATGTTTCCTTATTTTGCCTTCTTTGAGAACTTCAAGAAAAAAAAGAGTTAACTCTGCCAATTCTTTTCCATTAACATCTCACCCCTTTTTCTAGTGTTGTTTTGTTCCTGAATAAGAAGATGAAGAATTGTAAAGATGCTCTTCAAATTAATTGAAAATTGAATAAAATTTCAGTAACTGTGTCAACCAGTTATGCCTTTATAATAATAATCTTACCAAATTATTTATCTTGAACAACAAATGTAAAGAAATGTCCAGAAAGTACAGAGGTTAAAAGAAAGACGAGGAAATTTCACTAGAAGTTATCAATATCTACTCTAAATCCACAATAACTAAAACAGTAGTACTGGTCTGGAGATAGCTGAATAGATCAATGAGTGCAATAAAAGTCCTAAAAACTACACATTCATATGTAGCATTTAATATATGATAACAGAGCATTTAAAATTAATGATAAATTTAAACATTTGGGGAAAAAATAGATCACATAACTACCTACAACTATAGTAAAAAAATAAATTCCAAGTAGTCAGCTATATAGATCCTGTCCATTACAGGAGGAAAAAATAAACTGTATTTACTATCTTAAAGCAAGGATGATATTCCTTAGCATGTTGTCAGTGTCTGACTATATGAGAGGATGGATGAACAGATTCGACTTGACACAAATTAAAAACATATGAATGGAAAAAGTGGTCAAAAATATAAAGGTGAAGCTGCAAAAATAAACTGGAAGACATATTTATAAAGGGGGATAATGGCCTTAATATATTCAAGAGATTGAAACCAAACGAAAAAGAAAAAGAAAGAAAAACAACCCAGGAGAAAAAAAAGGGTAAAATTATTTTTCAGGAAAATCATAGTTTGGGATAGAGGGGGAGGATAAGACCACTGGTATATTTATAAACTTCCCCGAGTGTTTCTATGAACTCTCCACTCTCCATTAAGTGAGACTCACAAGGGAAGAAATGCATTATTCCTTTCATCCTCCTGACAAATGCTTCTCATTTATGTTCAAAGTCTTCAGAAACAGTTGACACATTGTCATGATTTTATAATCTTGATGCTGAAGACTTACCATTTTCTTCTCCCTAGGCTTCAGGTCTGTTATTACCAAATATCTTGTCAACATTTTGCTTTGAATATCTTGTAATCATTTAAAATATGCAAAATCCAATTCATTGCCGACAGGATATTTGACATGAGTTTTCTATAAGTAAAATTAGGGTTCCATGTTGTATTAGTTATTTATTGTTACTTAACAAATGACCAGAAAATTCATCAGCTTTAAACAGTTTCTGTGGGTTAGGAATTTGGATATAGCTCAGCGAGGTAATTCAAGATGACTTGCTCACAAGGCTGAGGTCAATGGACTGGTACCCAAGTCTCATTTGAAGGCTAGCCCAGAAGGGAGCACAGAATGGCTTCCAGATTCATAGGTTTGTTGGAGGCATGCAGATCCTCACAGACAATTGGGCTGAGATTTCCCTCAGTTCCTTGCCACGTGGGCTTCTCTATAGGGCAACTTACAGCACCGCAGCTGACTTTCCTCAGAAGGAGTGGGAGCAGGAAAAGTCACATAAGGTAGAAGTTGCAGTGTTTTTGCAGCCTAATATCAGAATTCCTTTCCATCATTTTTGAGTATTCAGTTGGTTAGAAGTGAGTTGACAGGTCTAGCTGACACTCAAGGGAAGATTCCAGGAGGTGGGGGCCATTGGAGACCATTTTGAAGGCTGCCTATCACAGGTGCTGAGGTATTCAGGTGAACTGGTGACACACGCATGGTTTGGAGCTCAAGCAGATGAGTCAAGTTGGGCATTACAACGTTCAAAGGTACCTGCTGGAACAGTGCAGAGACAGAAAGTCATGATCAAGGGTGGCGCAGTGGGCATAAGCTGAAATTTAGGGTTCAGGCAGTTATGAGAAAACAGTTGGGATGTTAAATCCAAATCAACATGAGAATCTGGGCTCAGGCAAGCAGAACCACAGCACAACACAGCTGTGGTTTGACTGATTTCAGAACAGATAAGAAAGGTTTATGGGCAGCAGTTGGATGGTGTGGGCCAAAAGATGCAAATAGTTCTGATGGAAATTGTGCAGGTGTTATTGCTTACCACAGGGATCTTTGTTCCTCACGAAGGGAATTTTTCAGAGCTCCCATATTCATTATCTTTCCTTCTGAACCAAGTCCTTTTGTCTCAGCATCCTTGCTTTTGAGAAGGACATCCTAATTTTCCTTAGGGCTTGGTCAGTCCCAAAATCTTTGGCTCTTTTCTCTCTCTTTCCTTCTCCCTTATCTACTTCATCTCAAATAATTGTTTAGTAGGGAAAGTAGCAGCCATCATTTGTGGAACTCAGGCAGATTATATAATATCATTCCATAAACATTAGTTGTGCACCTATGCAAATGTCATGTTGGATTTGTGCTGTCTAGCAGGGTAGCCATAGGCCACCTCTGGCTACTGAGTACTTGAATTATGATTGGTGTAATTGAAAAACTGATATTTTAGTTATTTTCAAGTTTTAATTATTTTAAGTTACAAAAGATGCAGTGCAATGTATTTTTCTGTTAAAAGCCAAAGCAAATCACTTTGGTAGGGCTATATTTATCATCTTTATTGAGATATGCTGTAGGTGTAAAACACACTGGATTTTAAAGACAGTATGAGAAAATAATTTTTATACTGATTACATGTTGAGATGATTAATAATTTGGGCATGTATTAAATAAACTGTATTATTAAAATTATCTTCATCTAATTCTTTTAATTTTTAAATGTGGATACTGAACATTTAAAATCATACACATGAATTGTATTATATTTCTATTGGACAGCATTAGGTTGAATTATGTTATTTCTTTAGTTATGGTCTTAAAATTTCTGGGTGCTAGAAAGGTCTTATCATTTTTTTTTCCCCTGAAAATATCTTTATAATCTTCCCACCCCCTGTTAGGATGTGTTTCCATAGCAATTGACTTATATGACCTCCATGATGAAGATATTTGCATAACACTGAACAGAACCTGGAAATAAAATCTTTTTTAATTTTAATTTTTTTTTTATCTTTTAGATTTCTGTATACTTCTTTAGAAATTTTCAGTGTATGGCCGAGCATCAACAGGAGTTTCAAATAATACTGAGAAGATGTGATGGCATTTGCTACAGTATAGAAATTGTGTTTGATGCTTTCTTCTTAAAATTGTTAATGGATTTCAAGAATCATATGCTTGAGATTTGAACAAATTACCAGTAGATGGTGGCCTTGTAACTTTTCCACAGTTAGGACTTTTAGACTGGCTTCACTTTTCTAAGACCATAAAGTTTATGCTACCAAATACTGAATAACTCTATGTTGAATGGTTACCAAATTAAATTCACTCTGTTCTTAGATGTGAATATTGTCAATATTTTTCATGTGCCACCGTGAAATCTGTGGCCTCTGAACACACACAAGTTCCTTTCTTCTTACTTCCCGGTTTAAGTGATGCTTGTCCGTTGCCTTGGCTTCCCACTGGTTCTTTGTAAAGACCTTGGTAAGCATCTGCCACATCTCTGTCCAGTTCCAGGGCCTGGGTAGCTCACCCTGCAGGTTCTGTGCAGGGTCCTCTCACCTATTACCATGGTGTTCCCATGGCAGGCTTTCTGGATCTCAGTTTATCCTTTTACCAACCTCTTCCCTTCACCCTGCTTTCTCCATAGGAGCATAGAATCTTCTGGGTTGGCCATCTGAGACTAGGGGGTTGCCTCTCTCCTTTGGCTAGACCCCTACACCCTCTTAATATTGTTGGGTCTGCTCGATGTTGACATGGAGTCCCTTGCCCAAGGATTCCTCCCAGGGAAACAAATGCAAAGCAAGGCAAGTACACATCTGCCTTCGCCCTCCTTCCAACTTATCTACTAGCCCTTCATTGCCAGTCTCTAGCTCAAATGCTGGGGGAGGGACCCCAGGACTCATGTGTCCCATCTCCTCTCACTTTTCCTAACTTTCTCTTCTGACTGCTACTTCCTTCGGGCCCCCACACCAATCCCTCTCTGCCCTATCCCTCTGACTGGATGGAAGGGGCGTTGGTTTCCTGTTCCTTTCACTCTGGATGTTATTCCCCTTATGTTGTAGGTCCCTCCTTCACAACCTCAGCATTATAGCAGAGCCTTAAGACAGGCAGAAATGGGAAGAAGTTTGACTTACTGCTAAGAGTAGTCAAATCAGTGAAGGTTTTGAAAACATCATACATAAACCAAATATACTTTCACATAATTTTCTCGAGTGTGCTAGGAACAGAAACACCACTTTGAACCCTCTTTGGGTGAAGGAAAGATAAGAATTTATGTCCAAAATGGGATTAAACAAACTTTAAAACATCTTTTCAGTATCTGCAGCTGTGTGGTAGCTATAAAATTGTTTCTCTTGGTCAGTAGTATTTCGTAGTCTCTCCGCTGCATGAGGTCACAGCTTGCCCAAAGAATCAAAACCTTTCTTTTCAGTTTAGAAAACTAGATATTCAGCTTATCTAAATGGGCTGTCTCTATCCCCTACAGATATAATTATAACAAGAACTCATTCTCTGCTCTTCCTAAGTTGGAACTAAAATTGCAGGTCAAATATATTTCTACTTTCCCCTCACCCTTTCTTCCCTGGACCTTTCTTTTTTAGGAAGAGATTCTGGGGCATGAATGAGATGTATGCTACAGCTCATGATTTGGGCTGTGATCTCCCCCATCAGATTCTATTTTCTCTGATTCCGTCTTAGTTAATGAACACACACAAACACGTTTGTCTGAGTTTGACTGAAATCTTCCACCCAAAAAAAGAGGTTAATTTTATCCCTTACCATACTAAAAATATTAGGCTTAATTTTTTTTCTCACAACATTAAGATATATTTTAAATGAACAATAGCTTTCTTTTAAAAAAAATATTTTTTTACTGATACCATTATCATTATACACAATAGTGGGATTTGTAGTTACATGTTAATACACGCACAATACATAATTTGGCCAATTTAGGTGAACAATAGTTTTCTTCATTTACCAGTATCACAGATTGAAACGAGGCTGTAGTCATACAGGGTGTCTAGAATCTGGTATGCTGAACAGAGCTCCAGATCTGGAATCAGGATAAAAGGGTGTAATATAGCCCTGTCATCATTACAATGTATCTTTGAGCAGCTCATTTCATTTTATTGGGTTCCAAATTCCTCCCTCTATAAAATACAGAGTTTCGTAACTTTTCTTCTAAGGTTTTTACTTTGATAGAAATCTGTAATTCTAATATCTAGAGGAGGAAAGTGACCACCTATTAAAACAAAACAAAACAAAACAAAAAACCAGAAAACAGACAAGGAAACATTTCCACCAACTATCCCCACTTTAACTGTGCCCTTATACGTTTCCTGCCAAACCAACAAGGGATATAGACTGTCTGGCAGAGTCACTAGGACAAAGGATTAAAGGAAGAAAAAAGGATCCAGATGTTTCCATTTGGGGTAATTGAATTTTCAGACACATCTAATTCAGATGAGCTGTAGCCATGAACAATTGAGCCAAAGACATAAAAGTGAATCTTATAATTCAACTGGGTTTTCACAACACCGCTTCCCATTCAGCACTCTAATCGATATGATCCCCTCACATGTCTGTGATGACATGGCAGGAGTCAAGGGGAAGGACACCCCTAATCAAAAGGCAAATTAAAACCTCTCGCCCCCAGTGGTTTCACAGCAGAATTTATTGCATGCCCCCTGAGTATTATTTTAAATGAGATGAGAAAGGGATAAAAAAAAAAAAAGGATTATAGTCTTGCAAAAAGTTCTCAGTTTAGTTGAAGAAAACGTGCACAATAAAAAAGCTTACGAACTTTTAAAAGTCATAGTAATAACAAATATTTTCACTTACACATTGAATGTTTCCTTTAATCCTTCAAGTTTCGACTCATATAAATTTAATTAATTAAACCAAAACTTGCATCTCCCTGAGAAAATTTTTAATCTTTATTAAGTCTTTTAAATACTGTGGTAGATTTTTAATTTTAGGAACTAAATAAGAAATCAGAGTCAGAAGTAGGGTGAGCATATAATTTATAATCCAAAAACTTTAAGAGTCAAAGGGGCACTTTTAATAATTTTGATTATAATGGGCTTAACCTGGGACTATTTGGGGTAAACTGGGATGTATGGCTGCCCTTTCAATACAGAAAATAGATTTGTCTCAGAAGTTGACATCAACCTTGCAGAAATAGAGCAAGCAATTATGAAATCCATCTGGAAGAATAAAAAACCTAGAATAGCTAAAGCAATCCTCAGTAGCAAGAGCGAAGCAGGGGGCATTGCAATACCAGATCTTCAACTCTACTACAAAGCAATAGTTACAAAAATGGCATGGTATTGGTACCAAAATAGAAAGGTAGATCAATGGTACAGAATAGAGGACATGGACACAAACCCAAATAAATACAATTTTCTCATACTAGACAAAGGTTCCAAAAATATGCAATGGAGAAAAGATAGCCTCTTCAACAAATGGTGCTGGGAAAACTGGAAAACCATATGCAATAGAATGAAATTAAACCCCTATCTCTCACCCTACACAAAACTCAACTCAAAATGGATCAAGGACCTCGGAATCAGACCAGAGACCCTGCATCTTATAGAAGAAAAAGTAGGTCCAAATCTTCAACTTGTTGGCTTACGATCAGACTTCCTTAACAGGACTCCCATAGCACAAGAAATAAAAGCAAGAATCAACAACTGGGATAGATTCAAACTAAAAAGCTTTCTCTCAGCAAAGGAAACTATCAGAAATGTGAAGAGAGAGCCTACAGAATATTTTTGGGAGAATATTTTTGCCAACCATACCTCAGATAGAGCGCTAATTTCCAGAATCTATAAAGAACTCAAAAAACTCTACACGAAGAATACAAATAATCCAATCAACAAATGGGCTAAGGAAATGAACAGACACTTCACAGAAGAAGATGTACAAGTAATCAACAGATATATGAAAAAATGTTCAACATCCCTAGTAATAAGGGAAATGCAAATCAAAACTACCCTAAGATTTCATCTCACCCCAATTAGAATGGCGATTATCAAGAACATAAGCAACAATAGGTGTTGGCGAGGATGTGGTGAAAAAGGAACACTCATACATTGCTGGTGGGGTTGCAAATTAGTGCAGCCACTCTGGAAAGCAGTGTGGAGATTCCTCAGAAAGCTTGGAATGGAAACACCATTTGATCCAGCTATCCCACTCCTTGGCCTATACCCAAAGGACTTAAAATCAGCATACTACAGAGATACAGCCACATCAATGTTCATTGCTGCTCAATTCACCATAGCCAGATTGTGGAACCAACCTAGATGCCCTTCAGTTGATG
Source organism: Sciurus carolinensis (assembly GCF_902686445.1). Lineage (NCBI taxonomy): Eukaryota > Metazoa > Chordata > Mammalia > Rodentia > Sciuridae > Sciurus > Sciurus carolinensis. The sequence goes on from NC_062220.1 coordinate 50,587,019, forward strand.
AATGGATAAAGAAACTGTGGCATATTTATACAATGGAATATTACTCCGCAATGAAGAATGATAAAATTATGGCATTTGCTGGCAAATGGACGAAATTGGAGAATATCATGCTAAGTGAGATAAGCCAATCTCAAAAAACTAAAGGACGAATGATCTCGCTGATAAGCGGATGAAGACATATAATGGGGGTTGGGAGGGGTTAGCATTAGGTTTAGGGTTAGGTTTAGAGTTAGGCTAAGGAGAGCAGTAAGAATGAAGGAAAGAAGGACTGTATAGAGGGAAAAGAGGGGTGGGAGGGGTGGGGGGAAGGGAAAAAAATAAACATCATTACCCTATGTAAACGTTAAAAATAAATAAATAAACAAAAAAAAATCTATTGAAAATAAAAAAAAAAAGAAGTTGACATCATTGGAATGAACTTAATCGAAAGTCAGAATGTTGAGGCAAGAAGAGAAATGGCATTCCATAACCTGCCTGGCTGAATAGGATAGTGGAGCTCCTATCCTACGTGGAAAATTTGAGGTGACCTCTGTCACCTACTTTTCCCTGAATCCATTTCCTTAGATAAGCACTATTGTTTATTGAACACTCTCTTGTTTGGAGAAGTGAATACAAAAGTTTAAGGTATGATCCTGTTAAGGAATTGGTCGCTGGCATTGACAAATGATCTTGAGTGTGATTGACAATCCATAGGTATATCATCAGGCACTACAGGATAAATTGCCAAATAAACTGTACAAACAATGATTTGGGAGTTATGCAGGGGTGAGGTGACATTAGGATGGGGAAGGAGGTAAGGCATTAGGAAAAAGTATTTGAATTCAAGTTGGGTCTTGAGGGATTAGGTGGACATTGCAATTTACAGAGTGACTCTTGATGTTTTCCATCTTCATTCCCAGTGAGTAAATGGCCAGATATTAAATATAGGAACCAAGAAATAACAGCAATGATAAAAAAAAAAAACAAAACCTCACAACTTGGTAGTCATGCAAAGTATTACAAGCTCTATTAAGTAAAAGATTTTATATATCCTTTAAGAGGATAAACATCTCTGTGGAAAAATGGACTAAGTACATGAAAAGGCAATTAACAAAAGAAATGCATATGAATGGCCAGTATACTTTTGAAAATTTATTTACCTAGTAGGAAAAAAGTGAAAGAAACTTGACAAACAGGTGGAAGTAGGTAGAGGGCTAAATTTTTTTTTAAATCAACTTTTCCATATGTATCAATAAGTATGCATTCTTTGGTTCAGAAATACCACTTTTAGAAATTCATCCTAAGGATTTAATCAGATAATTGTTCAAAGATTTAAGTATATGAAAATATGTTTGACATAATACCATTTACATCAAAGTGAAAAAATTAGAAACTACTAATGCTATGTTAATAAGACATATGCTGAATGCATTTTAACAAAAAATAGTAAAAATTAATAATGGATATTTTGATTAACTTGGTTTATGGTAATAGTTTCACAATGTAGATGTATAACAAACCATCACATTGTACAGTTTGGTTATAGACAAGTTTTTTTTTATACCTCATAAAGCTTAAAAATTCATATTTGTATGAAAGTTAATATGCAACAACATTCTTCAGGGTATTTTAAATGAAAAAAAATCAGAGTGATAATAGAATGTATATAAGACTCTTTCTCTCTCTGTGTATAAATATATGGAAAGAGTAACTTCTTGTTTGCCTAAATATTATCTCATAATTTTTTGGCGAAGGGGGTTAAGTTTATTTTTTTTCTATAATATAATATTTATTTTATATTTTGCTTATATTTAATTTATATAGTTTGAATTTTACTCAGTATGTGTTTTCTTTATAAACAGTTTATTCTACTAAACAATTGAAGGTATTTTGCTTTTTAGTATTAAAACCTCTTGCTGATTTGATAAGCCATGTTATGGTCACAGAAACACATTTTCAAGGTTCCTCCTTGAAACTCTTCAATATAAACTACTGATGTTTATTTAAAGCATGATTTAGTGCAAAAAGTTCTGAGAAGGTCCTTGTTTCTGCATGTATGTCTTGATCCAGGGATCTATTTTTGAATATCTAGATGAATGGGTGTTTAAGTCATTTCATCCAATATGAAAAAAATGATGAATTACAGTGAACTCAAGATTATTGTACTTCATGACAACTCCTTGGAACCCATCTGATCTATGCAGCTTGTTCCCCACGAAGCTCTGGGTCTTAGTCATCAATCCTAAGGGTAGAATTAATATTCTTTTGTTGAAACTAAGGAACCTATTAATGTCAAGAGAAGTGTCTAGAAGGAAGGCCACTCCTCTTCCTCTCTTAAGTAAAGACTCCTAAGCAAGGTTGAGCTTTTCAGCAGAAAAGAGGTTTTTGGATCTTCTTTAGGGTACAAATAAATGTATGGTCAGTGTCCTTCTGTTCACCATGTAGCATTGTCAAAATAGTTTTGGTTCAAAATGTTCTAAAATGTTATAAACATGATTACCTTAGCTAAACCACTAAACTCTCAGTGAACTATATGTATAAAATAAATGGCTCATAATGAGCACCATTAATTCTGTATTTATCCTCCCAAATACACTGTATTAGTAGGTAGCTAAATAAGGAAATAGATTGTATGGTATACTTTTTTTTATAAAACAGGAGAAAAAATTTAAAAATAATAACTATATTTTAGAATAATGAATCTGTGCCTTTATTTTCTGGCAATAATACCTAAGGGAGTCAGTAATTTGCTAAACTCATTGCTAATTTAAGATAGTAAAACATTTTGTTTGCCTAAAAAGCAGTCCTGTCTGACCTTTGTAGTTGCATTTACAATCTAGTTGGTCCAAATAAGTTTTGCAAATAGAGTAAACCAAGTAGTACAAAATAAGACTATTTAAAAAATCAGGATCCAGCCACTCTCAAAAATCAGAACTTAAATCATATGGAAAAATGTTAGGAAAATCACAAATGACAAACAATTTTATAAACACACATACAGATGCCAGATTGTCGAGCTCTATATAACTCTCAATCTACAGAAAAAGGATCAGTGGGTGGTGAAGTCTGAACTTGCATATTTTTAAAACACCAGGAAAGTTCTGATGGGTAGCTGGGTTGAGAACCATTGCTGTAAGGGAGAACTGTCTGGTCCCACTTGGCGTTCCTGGCAAAGAAAAGGCAAGTCTTCCATTGTGGGACTTTTAAGCTAATAAACAGTTGAAACAGTATTGGGTTTGGAACTAACTATATCTTGGAACAAAGTACTCCATAAAACCTCCAAGATTGGAACTAGTCATCAATTTTTTTTTGAAAAAATGTTTTTCCTGGAAAATGTTTTGTTGTTTTTTTCCTTAATATAAAAGTAATACGTGTTTACTGTAGAAAATTTGAAAATAAACTTAAAGAGAACAAAGAAGATAAAAAAAGTCCTGTTATTCTATCAACCAGACATCACCATAACAATGCTGTCTCTTCAGACTTTTTACATATAAATGGAAATATATTATAATACAGTTTTGTTACATGGTTTCTAAAATTAGCAATATGTATTTCATAATTAATGTTATTGCTTTTCTAGTCTTGAAAATTTTAGCTTTTTAAAGTTCTTTTTAAAAATTTGTTCTAATTAGTTATACATGACAGTAGAATGCATTTTCACACATCATACATAAATGGGGTATAACTTCTCATTCTTCTGGTTGTGCAAGATGAAAATTTTAGCTTTTAGATTTATGATTCAAATAATTCTATAATTTGACTCTTCTTTGACTACAAATTTTTATGCACATTTTGAATATTAGGCGTGTGAGAGGTGGAATTGCTGGGTTAAGATCATGCATGTTGCTTAGTTATCCTTTGGAAATACACTAATTTTATATTTTGAACCAAATTTATAAACCATGAATTGTTACCAGTATTGAATATTTTACTTTGTTAATCTGCTTGGTCATAACGTATCTCAAGTTAATTTGTGTTTCTTTGAAACAACTTCTAAAGATGGTCAATATTTCCTTTACGGTTACAGGTCATTTATATTTCTTGAGAGAACTGCCTCATCATATCCTATATTTATTTTTCAATTAGGGTGTTACCCTTTTCCTTCATGATGAAAACATATTTCTCATGGGCAGAGTGTATTTTTCCTACTTTATTTGCTTTAAAAGTTTCCTTATAATGTCTTGAGACATACAAAAAAGTCGATTACTTTTTGGAAAAACAATTCAAACATATCCCTACCAAAGAGATAGTAGGGCTTGAAAAGATCATCAATTTGACAAGCATGAGACCTACCATCCTATACTGATCACTTCAAGTTCCACACATAATGATGGCTGTCAATTCATAATATATGGTTTTGCAAAACCAGACACCTTAATATGAGTTTAAGTTGATGTTTCATATCTCACTTGTATTTTAAGCTGTGCCTCTAGTTAAGCACCATGCTCTGTTGAAGAAATTTTAGGTATTGGGGAACAGAGCAGGAGAGGTAAAATTAATTCTGTAATAGTTTATTGAACAGGCGTGATATAAAAGTTCATTAAATAACCACATATCAATCTGCCTATGTGTAAGCATAGCTGTGTGAACATGTCACACTGCAAATCATATTTTTGAAACTTTAGTGATGTATATGCAGGCCTTGTTTTATTTAATAATGAATATAAAATAAGACCTTGTGTTTATGTAGAACTTTATAATTGAAAAAAATTCACACAATATTTATTTTGATTTTCAAAAGAAAAAAAAATCAGACCTAATAGCAGCACTAGACAAGATGCTCTAAGTGATTGGAAGTCATTACAGGTATAGAAATCCTACCTGAAAGTTTAACCAGGTAAAAAGTGAAAGACAAGGGAAAGAAGGGGTTTGTTGTTGGGAATGTCAGTACCTCCAGCTTGGATTAGTGAGTGGCATAGATATTTTCTAACATAGGGGGAAAGAGTACAGGGACAAGATTTGGTAGACAAGATAAAGTCGAATATTTGCCTTTGGCTTTCCAATCATTTGATGTAATCATATTAACCTTTTTTTTTTTTTCCAGTTTTGACAGGGAGTCTCACTAGGTTGCTCAGGCTGGCCTGGAGCTTGCAATCTTCTGGTCTCACCCTCCAGAGCAGCTAGTGTGTGACACCATCCCCAGTGTACTATTTTTAAAAAATTCCCTTACAAATACTTTTTACTCCGTCACCTTTATTGTCTGGATGTGTTTGGAAAAACACAAACACATTGACTAAGGTCAGTTAAAATCCAACACCACGAGTACAGAGGAGACATTCTATCCTACGTGTCAAGACTTTTCCCTTTTCTAGAAATCATGAAATGTGGGTCCCCTGACTTTGTTCTTAGTTTTCAAGATTGTTTTGGCTCTTCTGGGACCTTTGCATTTCAATATTAATTTTAGGATGAGACTCCAGTTGAGATTTTGGTAAGGTTTACATTAAATCTGTGGATCAGTTTGGGGAGTATTTCTATCTTAACAATTTTAAGTCTTCAGATTCATGAACCTGGTATGTCTTTCCATTTATTTATTTATTTATTTATTTATTTATTTTCTTTTCTTTTGGTGATGTTTTGGAGTATTTAATGTCAGCTTTGTGCTTATTTCATTAAATTTATTCCTAAGTATTTTATTGGTCTTGATGTTATCATAAATTATTTCCTTAATTTTATTTTTGAATTTTACACTGAAAAATAAATAAAAATAGGATTGATTTTTGTATTCTGCCATCTTACTAAATTCACTTATTAGCTCTAATCCTATTTTATTGGATAGGATTTTCTATCCATGAGATCATGTCATAATATAGTTTCACATTTTGCTTTTCAATCTGGATGCTCTTTATTTCATAACATTCATTATGGTAATTAGCCAAAGATTTGGGGTTGGTTAGAAATAGCAATAACTGAAACAGTTGTAGTAGTGACATCCAGGGGGTAGATTTTCTGATAAAATATCATCCAATCACCCTTGAAATTTGAATTGTGAATTAGGACAACTAATTGTTTCTAGAGTGTAGTTTAAATACACTCATAGCATTGTAACAACTCTCCGTGCTGAAGCATTTAAAAACAGGTTACAGACATTGTAACAATGCCAAATAGACATTCTTTACATAGTGTGGTTGAAACAGAACACTTATTTTCTTCTTCTTCTTTTTTAATATGCAGCATGCTGTTTTTATATATAATACCAGCCAAGATATATTGAGAGCCTACATGGGCTAAACACTTTTTAAGAACTTAGACATATTATCTCACTTAATTCACCAAACTTTATTTTACAGAAGATGAAACCGAGGCACAGAATCAGTAATTAGAGAAACTAATTAACATTTCTTTTTCCTGGTCCCTGAGCTCTGCTATCAAACTCTATGTCTTAAAGATGTTTCCCATGGAAATTTCCCACCTTCTTAAAGTGTGCCATTGATATCACCACCTATGGCATTTTCTTAAACCAGGAATCTAGATATCCTTGTCTCTCACCTTCTACAATCAATTCATAAGCAAATCCTTCTATTAGACCTGTAACTCAGTTCTTAGAGCCACCTCCTCTTCTGCCCTATCATTGCCTTAATCCAAGCCATCTTATTTATATTGATTAAAAAAAAAAAAAGGAAGAGGAAGAAGAAGAGGGATGGTCTGGGGTCTATGCCAGCTCCTCTGGTCACCACTTCTACCTTTTTTCTGAATGTCTGAACCAGCCTCCTCCCAGATGTTTGGTGTTTTGCTTGTGTGCGCCATGATTTCCTCCCACCTGACTCCACTCTCAGAAGGGCAGCCAGAGGAATCTTGTAAACATGCAAATAAAAGTACATCACTTCCTTAATTGAAACCAACCTGTGACTTCCAGTCACTGTTGGAGTGATGGCGTTCCATGGTCTGGCTCCTGATTTCTTTGACCTCATTTCAAACAGCCTCCCCTCTGCCCACAATGTTCTGGTCAAGTCAGTTAACTTTCTGGTCCTTAAAAATGACAAAGTCATTCTTGCCTAGGACTCTCTGCATTGGCTGTTGGGCTGTCTGCCCTGGCCAGAGAGTTCTTCTCCTGACCTTAAAACCATTGCCTATTTCTTGTCCTTCAGATCTCAGCCTAAACATCTGCCTCTCTGAGGAGCCTTTCCATCTCACCTTTTAACTTGGACCTACCCTGTCATGCTTTATGTCTATTTTAATTGTCTGCATTGCACATTTTTAGGTACACGCATCATCTCCTAACTAGAATATAAGCCTCCTGAGAGTGGAAATCTTCTTCGTGTTATGTTGCTTTGTAGCCCCATTGTGGAAAACCATGTCTGGTATCAATAAGTGTTTATCAAATGAGTAAGTGAATATTTCAAAATAAAGCTGATGTGGTGCTAAAAGGAGTATCAAAATATTCTGCTTGGCTGGAATTTTTATATCAAATTCTATTTAAATGAGTATAATCTGGGGCTCAAAACTTCTTTAGGGACAAGAATTAATTGTATGTTATTTGTTGTAATAGGAGATAATCAAGACTTACTTTTAAAATATTGAGTATGTTATTTGTTTAATTTGTACATCACTAAATGATTTATATCCTAATTGCACTGAGTAGTCCTGGAACTCATCTGTTTAACTTTCCTGTAGTGTCTGATCCATCAATTAACCACCCTATGCACATGCGGCTCCTGGCCAGGATTTTAACAGGAGCAGAATCCCTTGTGATACCCCAGTAAGGAAACTCATCAGTATTCCTGATTTTAAAAAAGGAAAAAATTCACATTGCCTTAGACAAGAAGTCTCAGGTGCTAGACTCTTTAATACTTATTTTCTTTTAGTATTAATTTCTCTCTTTAACAGGAAAGCATGCCTCAGGTTGCATGCAGTTAGAGAGAGGTGGGGGACTAGAGTGGAGCAGAGTCTGGGAACACCAGATGATTGCCCTGTGTGGAGTGCCCTTTGAATAATAATAACTCGAGGCTTTAACTGGCTGTATGTTCTTGTTCTTTTTCCTTACTGCTCCCATTATTATATACTTTAGGACCATGAAATATGAGCCTGTCATGAACCCCTGCAGAGATTTATCAGTTCAGAGCCCGGAATCAAAGCAGTGGTATATTGTAAATGTTCAACAAACAGCTCTCCAGAAAAAGAGCTCTAATTTGTGGTGTTTACTGGTTTCCATGGGTGAATATTCCCATGATAGTGGATTTCTACCAATGAGCTAATGCTGAATGTGGATTTAGGAAAGATGCTGATGATTGGCTCTCATGAGCTAATGTGAGCTGACTCCTGCATACTATTTAATCAATTATACAAATTCTTAGTTTCAAGTTCAGAGAGTTCAAAACATATAAGGCTGAAGCAATTTCATACCCCATCCCCAAACAGAAAGCAAAACACCAAAACCAAACTAAACAATTGAATGAACAAAAACTTTCATCAGCCGAGAGAATGGAGAAGTTTCGAGAAGTGATATTGCGAACAACAGGTCCATGTTTTCACTGAGCGTGTGAGTCTGAGAGAATAGGCAGGGTGGGGAGACCTGAAGAAAGCTGGAGATGCTGGAGTGCCGGAAGACTGTGGCCCTCTCGGGACACACTGCTCGTGCCACAGGTTCCTCCAAGAGCCAGGGGCCCTGGGTCCTGTGGGTCCCACCTGGAACTCTGGGGGCAGGCAGCCTAACTAATATGCTCCTCTTGGCACATGGGCAGAACTGGAGGACATAGAGGGCTAGGAAGGGCGTGAGAGCAGGCAGTGTTGCTAACAGCCCTTTGTCTTCCCAAGGCTTTAAGAGGTACCTGCTTCCCTTGTGCCAATAAAAAGCTGAGGAAGGGGCTGGAGGGAGGGACAGCAGGGGAGGATATAATCTTGAGGGCCTAATGAGAAGGTTGCGTAGATAAGAAGATTTTTCCCCAGAATAGTAGACATCTTACAGTAAAAGAAAGAAGTAAAGAAAGAAAGCTGGAAAAAAGAGAAATGAAGGGAGGGAAGAGGAGTAAAGGAAGAGAAAAATAAAAAAAGGGAGGAAAATAAAAAATAAAAAGAGGGCTCACTTTTTCATTTTGCACTGGGTTCTACAAACTATGTAGCTGATCCTGGACCTGGGTCCTTCAGAATTAGTTTCTCTCTCTTTCCCCAGGATTCTCCCTCATTGTAAAGGAGGGTCAGGACAGAAGGGAGCAGCCAGTAGCATTCTTAGAACAATGCTCAGGGTGGCCCCAGGATGCTGTTCCCTAACTTCATTCCCTGCAATCCTAGCTCTCCAAGACATTCACACATTCTTTGTGGGGCAAAGGGATCAGTGGGCACATCATCTCAGGAAACAACATCCTAAAACCCACCAGCAGGTTTGCAGGGTCTAGCAACGCAGTAAACGTTGTGATCTCCATGCTAAATAAGATACTGCTTAATTTTGTTTAATGTTTGAATGAACAGCTGCATTTGTGCAGGGGAAGACTGTTTTTGGACTCACCTCTTAATATACTGAAACAATTTCCCTTAGCACTCATTTGGGAAGTGCTGCCCTAGAAAAGAACTGGTCACACCCCACCCCACCCCACCTCTAGTCCTGACAGCCAGCCAAGAACTGACTTTCTCCCTCTACCCCATTCAGAATCGATGAGAGCAAGTCATCAAGGTTGTCATGGTATTTGACCAAAAGAAACCTCATACAGCCTATTTCAGATAGACAAGAGAGAAGAGGTCGCTCAAGGTTAAATCACTGTTCTAAAGCAACAAATGCTTGTTGCAGCCCAGTCAACAGTTAAGTATAAGCAATAACAGTTAACATTTGCTGGATATTTACTATTCTAGGGTCCTGTATTATATCACTTTATTTTTACATGAACTGTGGAATAGATATTCTATGTGGCTCTGTGGAGAAGTTTCTCATGCCAGGAATACACGGCAGCCGACTAGGCTAAGCCATGGTGCCACTGTTTGGACAAACATCAGTCTAGATGTTGTTGTGAAGATTTTTTAAAGACAAGATTAGCATTTAAAGTAGTAGACTTTGAGTAAAACAAATTACCCCCCATAATGTGGCTGCCTGGACCTCAGTCAATCAATTGAAGGTCTTAAAGACGAAGACTGAGATTTCCTGAAGAAGGAGGAACTCTCCTCAAGACTTCCCAAGTTTCCAACCTCTCACTCTGTTGAATTTAGACTCAAGACTGCAAGATCAACTTTTTCTAAATTTCTGCCCTGTTGGCCTGCCCAACAAATTATAGACTTTATCATCTCCACGATCCAGGTAACAATCCTTAGAGAAAATCTTTCTTTCCCATCTGTTTCTGTCTCTACCTGTGTGTGTGTGCATTCATCTGCACGTGAACGTATTTTATTGTTTTTGATTCTTTCCACAGAGAGCCTTGACACATACAATGCTCACGCTGGATTTTCTATTTTGCTCTTTAGAACTACCCTCTATTTTCCTCTACCCTATGTGTGACCATAAATGGACATCACTTGGCTTCCTTGCCGTCTCTCTTCCAACTGGGTTGGACTAATGAGAGACTGCAGTAGGAGATCAGAAGTCAGGAGGAAGCTGCACCAAGGATGGGCGCCTTCACTGGTTGGTTACAGTTGCGGAGCGAGCTGGCGGGTGAGTCAGGCCGCCTGCATCTTGGAGGTAGCCAGTGGGCACCCAATCCGCCTGCCTTGCGGAGCTAGGCGGCGGGCAGCCAACCCACCCAACCTCTAGGTCGGAGACAGACACCATCACTGAGCAACCCCGCCTGACCACCATGCTGAGGTCTGTGGCCATCGCAGAGCAAGTCGGCAGAACAGCCAGCCCACCTGCATCGCGGAGCTAGCCAGAGGCTTCTTTATAGGCTGGTGCAGGCATTTTGAATTACTCCTGAGGGCATGGCCATCATCGTTGGAAGGGCAGTTCCCTTCCTGAGACACCTACAGGAGGCTAGAGGACCTTTGACAAGACCCAGGAGCCAAGAAAAGGAGGTATTGAGAGACTCGGGACCAACTCAGAGCCACCAGGTGAGTCTCTCCCACGGGTCGGGTTCCCCAGATGGGGCAGTAGTCCTGAAACGCAGGGAACTTCGTGGAGTAGAGTGGCCCAGTGAGACTCCCCTGCTGGAGCCGAGAACCCAGTCAACTGGGAGCATTGCAGAGGAGGGCCGCACAGCGAGAGGCTTCGACCAGAGTGAGGGTCTGAGGCCCAGGCAGTGGCGCCGGTACCCAGGGAACGTAGCAGAGGAGGGCCAGGCTCCTCAGGCCCAGGTCAGGACCCCTGGGAACATCACAGAGGAGGGCTTCCCAGTCCAGGTGGTAGTTCTGGACCTAAGGGAACTTCTTGGAGGAGAGCTGCCCAGTGAAACTTCCCCACTGGGTGAGTCTTCCCCTCTGGGTGAGGCTTTCTCACCAGGGCAGTAGAACCAGAGACACAGGCCCAGATCAGACATACCCCAGTCTGCAGTCTAGTCTCTCTTTGGCTGACCATCAGTCAACAAGTGGAGGCACCTCTGCCCACTGACAGGGAATATACCCCACCTGAAGGCCATCACCCCCAGAGAGGCAGCTTTCTAGTGGAGCACTGCATTATCAAGTTCCTCCAAGACTTCAGGCTACTGAAGTCTAAGAGGTGAGTTATTGGAAATCTATATTGACAATATTAGTCAATAGAGGAATCTGCAATATCCCAGAGTTTCACTACTAGAGAGGTAGATACCTGAGCAATAGGAGAAAACAAGGGAAGAAAATGTCCCAAACAAACCTAGATGGTATAGCAATAATATCCAATGACAGCATGGCAGAAGAAATGTCAGAAAGGGAGTTCAGAATGTACATAATTAAAATGATCAGGGAAGCAAATGAGATGAAAGAGCAAATGCAGTCATTGAATGAGGAGATGAAAGAGCAAATGTAGGCATTGAATGATTCCACCAATTGACAGTAAAAAGAGCAAATACAGGAAACAAAAGATCATTTCAATAAAGAGTCAGAGATATTGAAAAAAAACCAAACAGAAATCCTTGAATTGAAGGAAACAATAAACAAGATTAAAAACTCCATAGAAAGCATAACCAATAGGATAGAACACCTGGAAGACAGAACCTCAGATATTGAAGACAAAATATTAAATCTTGAAAACAAAGTTGACCAAACAGAGAAGATGGTAAGAAATCATGAAAAGAATCTACAAGAATTATGGGATATCATGAAAGGCCAAATTTAAGAATTATTGGGATTGAGGAAGGCTTAGAAAAACAAACCAAAGGAATGAACAATCTATTCAATGAAATAATATCAGAAAATTTCCCTAATCTGAAAAATGAAATGGAAAATCAAGTCCAAGAGGCTTATAGGACTCCAATTACACAAAATTACAACAGACCCACACCAAGGCACATTATAATGAAAATACCCAACATACAAAATAAAGACAGAATTTTAAAGGCTGTGAGAGAAAATAATCAAATTACATTCAGGGGGAAACCAATACAGATATCAGCAGATTTTCCAGTCCAGACCCTAAAAACTAGAAGGGCCTGGAACAACATTTTTTCAAGCTGTGAAAGAAAACAGATGCCAACCAAGAATCTTATACCCAGCAAAACTTACCTTCAGATTTGACGACGAAGTAAAATCATTCCATGATAAACAAAAGCTAAAAGAATTTACAAAAAGAAAGCCAGCATTACAGAACATTCTCAGCAAAATATTCCATGAGGAAGAGATGAAAAACAACAATGTATATCAGCAAAGGGAGGGACTACCCTAAAGGAACAGCCAAATAAAGGAGAAACCAAGTTGTGTCAAAAAAAAAAAAAATGAGCCAAATGATCAGGAATACAAATAATATCTCGATAATAACCCTGAATGTTAATGGCCTGAACTCATCAATCAAAAGACATAGACTGGCAGATTGGATTAAAAAGAAAAATCCAACAATTTGCTGCCTGCACGACTCATCTCATGGAAAGAGATACCCACAGACTAAAGGTGAAAGGATGGGGAAAAACATACCATGCACATGGACACAGTAAAAAAAGCCAGAGTATCCATCCTCATATCAGATAATGTGGACTTCAAGCCAAAGTTAGTCAGAAGGGATAAAGAAGGACATTTCATACTGCTTAATGGAAGCATAAATCAGCAAGACATAACAATCATAAATATCTATGCCTCAAACAGTGGCTCATTCATATACATCAAACAAATCCTTCTCAATGCCAGAAATCAAATGGACCACAACACAATAATACTAGATGATTTTAACACACCTCTCTCACCACTGGACAGATCCTCCAAACAAAAATTGAACAAAGAAAACATAGATCTCAATAACACAATCAATAATTTAGACTTACTGGACATTTATATAATATACCATCCAACAAAGAGCCAATATATTTTCTTCTCAGCAGCACATACATCCTTCTCTAAAATAGACCATATTTTATGCCACAAAGCTAATGTTAGCAAGTACAAGAAGATAGAGATACTACCTTGTATTCTAACAGATCATAATGGATTGAAATTAGAAATAAATGACAGAGTAAAAAACAGAAACAACTCCAACACCTGGAGATTAAATAATATGCTGTTGTATGATGAATGGGTAACAGAAGATATCAGAAAGGACATTAAAAAATTCTTAGAGGTAAATGAGAACAAAGAAACATCATATCAAAATCTCTGGGACACAATGAAAGCAGTACTTAGAGGAAAATTTATTTCATGGAGTGCATTCAATAAAAGAAGAAAAAATCAGCAAATAAATGACCTAATACTACAGCTGAAAGCCCTAGAAAAAGAAGAACAGAGCAACACCAAAAGAAGTAGAAGACAGGTAATAGTTAAACTCAGAGCTGAAATCAACGAAATTGAAACAAAAGAAACAATCGAAAAAATTGACAAAATAAATATTTGGTTCTTTGAAAAAATAAACAAAATTGATAAACCCTTAGCCACACTAACAAAGAGAAGGAGAGAGAAAACTCAAATTACTAAAATTCGGAATGAACAAGGAAATATCACAACAGACACGATTGAAATACAAAACATAATTAGAAGCTATTTTGAAAATCTATACTCCAACAAAATAGAAAATGAAGACATCAACAGGTTTCTAGAGACATATGAATTACCTAAACTGAATGAGGAGGACATACACAATTTAAATAGACCAATTTCAAGTAATGAAATAGAAGAAGTCATCAAAAGCCTACCAACAGAGAAAAGTCCAGGACCTGATGGATTCTCAGCGGAGTTCTACAAAACCTTTAAAAAAGAGCTCCTTCCAATATTTCTCAAAGTAGTTCATGAAATAGAAAAGGAGGGAACCATCCCAAAATCATTCTATGAAGCCAATATCACTCTGATACCTAAACCAGACAGAGACACATCGAGGAAAGAAAATTTCAGACCAATATCCTTAATAAACATTGATGCAAAAATTCTCAACAAAATCTTAGCAAATCTCATAGAAAAATATATCAAAAAGATAGTGCACCATGATCAAGTGGGTTTTATCCCAGGGATGCAAGGTTGGTTCAACATTTGGAAATCAATAAGTGTAATTCACCATATCGACAGACTTAAAGTCAAGAATCACATGATTAGAAGATGGCGGACTAGAGGGTGGCTGCATTTCACGTTGCTCCAGGACGCAGGATTCAAAAGAGGAGATAGTGAGAGACTTGGGACCAACTCAAAGCCGCCGGGTGAGTCTCTCCTGTTGGGGAGGCATCCCGGATGGGGCGGTAGCCCCGGAACACAGGGAACTTTGTGAAGTAGAGTTGCTCGGCGAGACGCCCCTCCCCCGCTGGAGCGGTAAACACGGACAACTGGGATCATCGTAGAGGAGGCAGCTCAGCACAGCGCTTGGATTCGGAGCAACCACTGGGGCTCCGGGCAGCTGCCTGAGGAGGAGCTGCGTGGCGAGCTGTTTAGACCCAGAATGACCGCTTCTGAACACCGGGGGGTTGCCCGGAGGAAGAGGAGAAGCCCGGCGGGTCCCTTGGTCTAGGAGTGACTGCATCAGAACCACAGGCAGTTGCCAGAGGAGGAGCTGCGTGGTGAGCTGTTTGAACTCAGAGCGAGCGCTCCAGAACACTGGTGGCCTGCCTGGAGGAGGAGAGCGGTGGGACACTTGGTCTAGGAGTGACTGCATCAGAGCCACAGGTGGTTGCCAGAGGAGGAGGCGAGTGGTGAGTTGATTGGACTAAAAGCGACTGCTCCTGAACACCGGTGGCCTGCCTGGAGGAGGAGCGTGGTGAGTCACTTGGTCTCGGAGCCACCCCTCCTGAACACCCGGGGGGCTACCCCAAGGAGGAGGAGGAGGAACAGGGCGGGTCACTTGGACTTGGAGTGACTGCCTAGGGCTACGGGCGGTTGGCGGGAGGAGGAGACGCGAAGTAAATTGCTTGGGCTCCTAGTGACTGCGTCAGAAACCCGGCCGCTGTCCTGAGGAGGAGGTGTGTGGCGGGTCTCTGGGTCTCGGAGCTATTGTACGGGGCTCCAGGTGGTGGCTCAGAGGAGGGGCTGCATAGCCAGGCGATTGGTGCAGAGCAGGGTCCCAGGAGCTAGGTGGCTTCTTGCTGGAAGAGCTGCACAGAGACACGCCTAGGGGCGGAGCGAAGTTTCCAGGGAGGCGGGCAGATTCTCTGGGAGAGGCAGCCTAAGGAGACTCGCCTGCGAAGGGTGAGGCTCCCAGGCCCAGGATGTAGGTCCGGGCCCCTGGGATCGTTGCAGAGGAAGACAGCCCAGCCCAGGTGGTAGTTGTAGATGGAGGGGAACCTCTAGGAGGGCAACTGACTAGCGAGACGTCCCCACCGAGTGAGTCTTCCCGGCCGGGGGAGATTTTCCCACAGGGATGGTAAAACCAGAGACACAGGCACAAACAGGCCTTGCCTCAGCCCGCAGCTTAGTTCCCCGTTGGATGACCATTTGTCAACAAGTGGAGGCACCTCCGCCCACTAGCAGGGAATATACGCCACCTGAGGTCACCACCCCTAGAGAGGCAGCTTCTTCGTGGAGCTCTGCAATATCAACCTCCTCCAAGACTTCAGGCTACTGAAGGATAAGAGGGGATATACTAGCAATCTTCAGGGACATTATAAGTTGATAGAGGAAATCTGCAATATCTTAATGACCCACTGATTCCTGAACAATATGAGAAAACAAGGGAAGAAAATGCCCCAAACAAATCTAGATGTTACATCAATAAAATCCAATGACAGCATGGCAGAAGAAATGACAGAAAGGGAGTTCAGAATGTACATAATTAAAATGATTAGGGAAGCAAACGATGAGATGAAAGAGCAAATGCAGGCACCAATCGACAGTTAACAGAGCAAATTCAGGAAGCAAAAGATCATTTCAATAAAGAGTTAGAGATATTGAAAAAAAACCAAACAGAAATCCTTGAAATGAAGGAAACAATAAACCAAATTAAGAACTCCATAGAAAGCATAACCAATAGGATAGAAAACCTGGAAGACAGAACTTCAGATATTGAAGACAAAATATTTAACCTCGAAAACAAAGTTGACCAAACAGAGAAGATGGTGAGAAATCATGAACAGAATCTCCAAGAACTATGGGATATCATGAAAAGGCCAAATTTGAGAATTATTGGGATTGAGGAAGGCTTAGAGAAACAAACCAAAGGAATGAACAATCTATTCAATGAAATAATATCAGAAAATTTCCCTAATCTGAAGAATGAAATGGAAAATCAAGTCCAAGAGGCTTATAGGACTGCAAATACACAAAATTACAACAGACCCACACCAAGGCACATTATAATGAAAATACCTAACATACAAAATAAAGACAGAATTTTAAAGGCTGTGAGAGAAAAGAACCAAATTACATTCAGGGGGAAGCCAATATGGATATCAGCAGATTTTTCAATCCAGACCCTAAAAGCTAGAAGGGCCTGGAACAACATTTTTCAAGCTCTGAAAGAAAATGGATGCCAACCAAGAATCTTATACCCAGCAAAACTTACCTTCAAATTTGACGATGAAATAAAATCATTCCATGATAAAAAAAAGCTAAAAGAATTTACAAAAAGAAAGCCAGCATTACAGAACATTCTCAGCAAAATATTTCATGAGGAAGAGATAAAAAACAAAGAGGCAAATCAGCAAAGGGAGGAATTATCCTAAAGGAACTGTCAAATAAAGGAGGAACCAAGTTGTGTCAAAATAAATAAATAAATAAATAAAATTTTAAAAATGAACCAAATGACCGGGAATACAAATCATATCGCAAAAATAACCCTGAATGTTAATGGCCTGAATTCATCAATCAAAAGACATAGACTGGCAGATTGGATTAAAAAGAAAGATCCAACAATATGTTGCCTGCAAGAGACTCACCTCATGGAAAGAGATACCCATAGACTAAAGGTGAAAGGATGGGGAAAAACATACCATGCACATGGACTCAGCAAAAAAGCTGGAGTATCCATCCTCATTTCAGATAATGTGGACTTCAAGCCAATGTTAGTCAGAAGGGATAAAGAAGGACATTTCATACTGCTTAAGGGAAGCATAAATCAGCAAGATATAACAATCATAAACATCTATCCCCCAAACAGTGGCTCATCCATGTATGTCAAACAAATCCTTCTCAATTTTAGCAACCAAATAGACCATTAACACAATAATACTAGGTGATTTTAACACGCCTCTTTCACCATTGGACAGATCTTCCAAACAAAAACTGAACAAAGAAACCATAGATCTCAATAACACAATCAATAATTTAGACTTAACAGACATTTATAGAATATACCATCCAACCAAGAGCGAATACACTTTCTTCTCAGCAGCACATGGATCCTTCTCTAAAATAGACCATATATTATGCCACAAAGCTAATGTCAGCAAATACAAGAAGATAGAGACACTACCTTGTATTCTATCAGATCATAATGGAGTGAAGTTACAAATTAATGAAAGAGTAAAAAACAGAAACTACTCCAACACCTGGAGATTAAACAATATGCTACTATATGATGAATGGATAACAGAAGATATTAGGAAGGAAATTTAAAAATTCTTAGAGGTAAACGAGAACAAAGAAACATCATATCAAAATCTCTGGGACACTATGAAAGCAGTACTTAGAGGAAGATTTATTTCATGGAGCGCATTTCATAAAAGAAGTAAAACTCAAAAAATAAATGACCTAACACTACAGCTCAAAGCCCTAGAAAAAGAAGAACAGACCAACACCAAAAGTAGTAGAAGACAGGAAATAGTTAAACTGAGAGCTGAAATCAATGAAATTGAAACGAAAGAAACAATACAAAAAATTGACAA
Organism: Sciurus carolinensis; assembly: GCF_902686445.1. Lineage (NCBI taxonomy): Eukaryota > Metazoa > Chordata > Mammalia > Rodentia > Sciuridae > Sciurus > Sciurus carolinensis. The sequence goes on from NC_062220.1 coordinate 50,605,261, forward strand.
AATAAATAGTTGGTTCTTCGAAAAAATAAACAAAATTGATAAACCTTTAGCCACACTAACAAAGAGAAGACGAGAGAAAACCCAAATCACTAAAATTCGGAATGAACAAGGAAATATCACAACAGACACGACTGAAATACAAAACATAATTAGAAGCTATTTTGAAAATCTATACTCCAACAAAATAGAAAATTTCAAAGACATCAACAGGTTTCTAGAGACATATGAATTGCCTAAATTAAACGAGGAGGACATACACAATTTAAATAGACCAATTTCAAGTAATGAAATAGAAGAAGTCATCAAAAGCCTTCCAACAAAGAAAAGTCCAGGACCAGATGGGTTCTCAGCCGAGTTCTACAAAACTTTTAAAGAAGAGCTCATTCCAATACTTCTCAAAGTATTCCAGAAAATAGAAGAGGAAGGAACTCTCCCAAACTCATTCTATGAAGCCAATATTACCCTGATTCCTAAACCAGACAGAGACACATCAAGGAAAGAAAATTTCAGACGAATATCCTTAATGAACATCGATGCAAAAATTCTCAACAAAATTTTAGCAAATCGCATACAAAAACATATTAAAAAGAGAGTGCACCATGATCAAGTGGGTTTCATCCCAGGGATGCAAGGTTGGTTCAACATCAGGAAATCAATAAATGTCATTCACCATATCAATAGACTTAAAGTCAAGAATCACATGATTATTTTGATAGATGCAGAAAAAGCATTTGATAAAATACAGCACCCCTTCATGCTCAAAACACTAGAAAAATAGGGATAGTGGGAACATTCCTTAACATTGTAAAGGCCATCTACGCTAAACCCATGGCTAATATCATTCTAAATGGTGAAAAACTGAAAGCATTCCCCCTAAAAACTGGAACAAGGCAGGGATGCCCTCTTTCACCACTTCTATTCAATATCGTCCTTGAAACTCTAGCCAGAGCAATTAGACAGACCAAAGAAATTAAAGGGATACGAATAGGAAAAGAAGAACTCAAACTATCCCTATTTGCTGATGATATGATGGTATACTTAGAGGAACCAGGAAATTCCACCAGAAAACTTTTAGATCTCATAAGTGAATTCAGTAAAGTAGCGGGATATAAGATCAATGCACATAAATCTAAGGCATTTTTATACATAAGCGATGAATCTTCAGAAAGAGAAATTAGGAAAACTACCCCATTCACAATAGCTTCGAAAAAAATAAAGTATTTGGGAATCAATCTCACAAAAGAGGTGAAAGACCTCTACAATGAGAACTACAGAACACTAAAGAAAGAAATTAAAGAAAACCTTAGAAGATGGAAAGATCTCCCATGTTCTTGGATAGGAAGAATTAATATTGTCAAAATGGCCATACTACCCAAAGTGCTATACAGATTCAATGCAATTCCAATTAAAATCCCAATGATGTACCTTACAGAAATAGAGTAAGCAATTATGAAATTCATCTGGAAGAATAAAAAACCCAGAATAGCTAAAGCAATCCTTGGCAGAAAGAGTGAAGCAGGGGGTATCGCAATACCAGATCTTCAACTCTACTACAAAGCAATAGTAACAAAAACGGCATGGTATTGGTACCAAAATAGAAAGGTGGGTCAATGGTACAGAATAGAGGACACGGACACAAACCCAAATAAATACAATTTTCTCATACTAGACAAAGGGGCCAAAAATATGCAATGGAGAAAAGATAGCCTCTTCAACAAATGGTGCTGGGAGAATTGGAAATCCATATGCAAAAGAATGAAACTAAACCCATATCTCTCACCATGCACGAAACTCAACTCAAAATGGATTAAGGATCTCGGAATCAGACCAGAGACCTTGCATCTTATAGAAGAAAAAGTAGGTCCAGAGCTTCAACATGTCGGCTTAGGACCAGACTTCCTCAACAGGACTCCCATAGCACAAGAAATAAAAGCAAGAATTAATAACTGGGATAGATTCAAACTAAAAAGCTTTCTCTCAGCAAAGGAAACTATCAGCAATGCAAAGAAAGAGCCTACAGAGTGGGAGAAAATCTTTGCCAATCATACTTCAGATAGAGTGCTAATCTCCAGAATCTATAAAGAACTCAAAAAACTCTACACCAAGAATGTAAATAATCCAATTGACAAATGGGCTAAAGAAATGAATAGACACTTCACAGAAGAAGATCTACAAGCAATCAACAAACATATGGAAAAATGTTCAACATCTCTAGTAATAAGAGAAATGCAAATCAAAACCACCCTAAGATTCCATCTCACCCCAATTAGAATGGCGATTATCAAGAATACAAGCAACAACAAGTGTTGGCGAGGATGTGGGGAGAAAGGTACACTCATACATTGCTGGTGGGGCTGCAAATTAGTGCAGCCACTCTGGGAAGCAGTGTGGAGATTCCTTAGAAAACTTGGAATGGAACCACCATTTGACCCAGCTATCCCACTCCTTGGCCTATACCCAAAGGACTTAAAATCAGCATACTACAGAGATACAGCCACATCAATGTTCATAGCTGCCCAGTTCACAATAGCCAGATTTTGGAACCAACCTAGATGCCCTTCAGTTGATGAATGGATAAAGAAAATGTGCTATATATATATACAATGGAATATTACTCAGCCATAAAGAATGATAAAATTATGGCATTTGCAGGCAAATGGTTGAAACTGGAGAATATCATGCTAAGTGAGATAAGCCAATCTCAAAAAACCAAAGGAAGAATGATATCGCTAATAAGTGGATGATGACACATAATGGGGGGTGGGAAGGGTTAGTGTTGGGGTTGGAGTTGGGTTTATGGAGGAGAGCAGGAATGGAGGAAGGAAGGACTGTATAGATGGAGGGGAGGGGTCGGAGGGGAGGGGGGGAAGGGAAAAAATGGCAGAATGAATCAAACAACATTACCCTATGTAAATTTATGATTACACAAATGGTATGCCTTTTACACCATGTACAGACAGAGAAACAACATGTATCCCATTTGTTTACAATAAAAAAAAAAGAAAAAAAATGCTAGGAATGAGAAAAAAACAAATATGAATATGTATAAGTGTCCATGTACCGTTAAGGTCACAATTAAACCGAGAAAATGAATTAAAAAAAAAAAAAGATGATAAGAAAAAAAAAAAAAAGAATCACATGATTATTTCAAAAGATGCAGAAAAAGCATTTGATAAAATACAGCATCCCTTTATACTCAAAACACTAGAAAAAATAGGGGTTATGGGAACATTCCTTAACATTGTAAAGGCCATCTATGCTAGGCCCATGGCCAATATCATTCTAAATGGTGAAAAACTGAAAGCATTCCCCCTAAAAACTGGAACAAGGCAGGGATGCCCTCTTTCACCACTTCTATTCAACATTGTCCTCAAAACTCTAGCAGAGCAATTAGACAGATCAAGGAAATTAAAAGGATACAAATAGGAAAAGAAGAACTCAAACTAATCCTATTTGCTGATGACATGATTATATATTTTGAGGAACCAGGAAATTCCACCAGAAAACTTTTAGAACTCATAAGTCAATTCAGTAAAGTAGCGGGATATAAGATCAATGTTGAAATACAATGCATTTTTATACATAAGTGATGAATCTTCAGAAAGAGAAGTTAGGAAAACTACACCATTCGCAATAGCTTCGAAAAAAATAAAATACTTGGGTATCAATCTAACAAAAGAGGTGAAAGACCTCTACAATGAGAACTACAGAACACTAAAGAAAGAAATTAAAGAAAACCTTAGAAGATGGAAAGATCTCCCATGTTCTTGGATAGGCAGAATTTATATTGTCAAAATGGCCATACGACCTAAAGTGCTATACAGATTCAATGCAATTCCAATTAAAATCCCAATGACGTACCTTACAGAAATAGAACAAGCAATCATGAAATTCATCTGGAAGAATAAGATACCCAGAATAGCTAAAGCAATCCTTAGCAGGAAGAGTGAATCAGGGGGTATCGCAATACCAGATCTTCAACTATACTACAAAGCAATAGTAACAAAAATGGCATGGTATTGGCACCAAAATAGACAGGTAGATCAATGGTACAGAATAGAGGACATGGACACAAATAAATACAATTTTCTCATACTAGACAAAGGTGCCAAAAATATGCAATGGAGAAAAGATAGCCTCTTCAACAAATGGTGCTGGGAGAATTGGAAATCCATGTGCAACAGAATGAAACTAAACCCCTGTTTCTCACCCTGCACAAAAATCAACTCAAAATGGATTAAGGATCTCAGAATCGGACCAGAGACCTTGCATCTTATAGAAGAAAATGTAGGTCCAAATCTTCAACATGTCGGCTTAGGATCAGACTTCCTTAATAGGACTCCCATAGCACAAGAAATAAAAGCAAGAATCAACAACTGGGATAGATTCAAACTAAAAAGCTTTCTCTCAGCAAAGGAAATTGTCAGCAATGTGAAGAAAGAGCCTACAGAGTGGGAGAATATCTTTGCCAATCACTCTTCAGATAGAGTGCTAATTTCCAGAATCTATAAAGAACTCAAAAAACTCTACACCAAGAATACAAATAATCCAATCAACAAGTGGGCTAAGGAAATGAACAGACACTTCACAGAAGAAGATATACAAGCAATCAACAGATATATTAAAAAATGTTCACCATCTTTAGTAATAAGAGAAATGCAAATCAAAACTACCCTAATATTTCATCTCACCCCAATTAGAATGGCGGTTATCAAGAACACAAGCAACAATTAGTGTTGGCAAGAATGTGGGGAAAAAGGTACACTCATACATTGCTGGTGGGGTTGCAAATTAGTGCAGCCACTCTGGGAAGCAGTGTGGAGATTCCTTAGAAAACTTGGAATGGAAATACCATTTGACCTAGCTATCCCACTCCTTGGCCTATAATCAAAGGACTTAAAATCAGCATACTACAGAGATACAGCCACATCAATGTTCATAGCTGCTTAATTCACAATAGTCAGATTGTGGAACCAACCTAGATGCCCTTCAATTGATGAATAGATAAAGAAAATGTGGTATATATATACAATGGAATATTACTCAGCCATAAAGAATAATGAAATTATGGTATTCGCAGGCAAATGGATGAAACTGGAGAATATCATGCAAAGTGAGATAAGCCAATCTCAAAAAACCAAAGGATGAATGATCTCGCTGATAAGCGGATGATTACACATAATGGGAGGTGGGAGGAGGACAAGAATGGAGGAAGGAGGGATTGTATAGAGGGAAAAGAGGGGTTGGGGAGGAAGGAATGACAGAATGAATCAAATACTATTTCCCTATGTAAATGTATGATTACACAAATGGTATGCCTCTACTTCATGTACAAACAGAGAAACAAGATGTATCCCATTTGTTTACAATAAAATAAATTAAAAATAAAAGAAGTCAGGAGGAAAATGGGATTAGGGGGTTGGTTCTCTTGGCTTTCTCCCTGTGACCTGAGAGTTAGCAGTGGCTGTGTTCCTTTGTCTGAGGCTGGGCTCCAATTCGGTGTCTTCTATCACTGTGGCTACAGTAGCAGCTGCGGGCTCAGGTCTCTATGGGTTCCTGTAGCCACTCCCTTCCTTTGCTCTCCAGGCCTAGGTTGGTAGGTATTTCCCACTGTTGCTGGTCCTTTCCCTTCTATCCCTACCCCTGCTCTACCATTGTTCATAGTTTTCCCTTAATCCTGCCCAGAGCTCCTCAATTTGCCCATTTGAGTGTGCCATCTGTTTCCTGCTAGAAATCTGGGTAAGCCCATACTCTTATTATTTTCATTTATGCATGAGGAAACTGAGGACTAAAGAGGATTTAAGCCAAGGTCTCTGACTTCAGTGGCAATATTCACAACTTGTACACTATACACCAATTACTTTTTTGAAACATGGTTTCTCCATGTGCAAAATGGGATCAGTACAAAAAATCCTGTGATGTTTAATTTTATGTGTCGACTGGCCATAGGACACCCAGATATCTGATTAAACATTATTTGTGAGTGTATCTGTGAGGGTGTTATTCTGGAAGAGATTAGCATGTGAGTTGTTTGAGTAAAGCAGATAACCCTTCCCAATGTACACATGCAAAATCTAATCCATGGAGGGCCTAAATAAGGTGAAAATGTGGAAGAAGTTGTTGCCGCCCGCAGCAACAATCCCGCGGGAAGGAATCGGAGGCAGACTGGGAATGAACTACTTGTATTATCTTTTTCGGGCTGCTTTCTTTCTTGCTTGCTTGTTCCCTAGTTTATAGAAGAAGAGAGGCTTGTTTGTTTTTAGAGGAAGAGAGGCTTGCTTGCTTTTAGAGGCACTACGCGTTCAGAGAGGCTACGCTTATCAGAGGAGCTATTTCTTAGAGGTCTGTTGCTTTTTCTTAGAAGTGTGTCCTGCATCCTGCGTCCTAAAGGTGCGTGCTAGAGGTGTGTGCTATCAGAGGTGCTTCTTAGTGGTGCACCTGCGTACGGCGTCCTTCATTCTGCGATCTGCCTTCTTCCAGGCAAAGAGAATGTCTCATATACACTAAGGCAGTCAATCAGCTTAGGATTAAGTAGCATGATTGGAGCACGCACCACCTACGTGGAAGAGACATCAACCAATCAGGCAAAAGGTCGTGAGAGATCACACCATGTCAGCACTAATCAAGCCCAACACCAGCCACCATCTCAGAGCTGCTTAAACATGTCTCTACAAGAAGTATGGATTTTCTTTATCTCTGCGTGGCCATTTGAGCTAGGACATCCATCTTATTTTGCTTTCTGTTCTTCTGGTTCTCAGGTCTGGAGATTTGGACTGAAATCTATACTACCACCACTCTCAAGTCATTTAATGACCTAACCACTTTTCCTGGATCTGCCAAATTACAGAAGACAGGTCATATGAGCCAATACCTTGTAGTAAATCACACACACACACACACACACACACACACACATACACACACAGAGTATATATAGATATGCTTTTTGTTATGGTTTGGATGTGAGGTATGCCCCCAAAAACTCATATGTGAGATAATGTGAAAGGGTTCAGAGGGAAAATGATTGGGTTATAAGAGTCTTAACCCAATCAGTGAATTAATCACCTGATGGGATTAATTGAGTGGTAATTGAAGGCAGGTAAGGTACAGCTAGAGGAGGTGGGGCATTGGGGCCATGGCTGTGGGGTATATATTTATATCTGGCAAGTGGAGTCTCTCTCTGCTTGCTGATCATCATGTGAGATGCTTCCCTCTGCCACACTCTTCCCACATGATAACATGGACTCACCTTATCTTGAGTCCCAAGGAATGGAACCTGCTGTCTGTGGGCTAAGATGTCTGAAACCATGAGCCACCAAATAAAATTTCCTCCTCTATAATTGTGGCTGGTTGGGTCTTTTAGTCACAGTGGGGAAAAAGCTGTTCAATTTGTCTGGAGAACAAACACTGACTAATACAACTTCTCATAGGGTTCTAGTTAGCATTCAGTAAACACTAGCCATTGTTGTTATTTGCACACACAAAAAAGTACCTTAATGAACATACAAATTTCTGCTCACAGGGTTGCTAATAGTATTACTTGGCTGATATGTGGACAGCACCATCACAGAACCCTGTGCACATTAGTTGCTCAACATATGGCAAAAACTGTTGTCACATCTATTGTTTCTTTCTATTGGTTTCAATGATACACTCTCCTGGCACATTCTTGAATTCTGTGTGAACAGAATTTTGAGTTGAGAGACAGGTGGGGAATGGTGACAGGCACTTTACATATGTTGTCTCATGTAAATGTCATAAAGGAACTAAAGTGAGTTATTCTGGTTTACAGATGAGGAAGTGGAGGGCCAAATGGAGGTCATAAAGGACTTATTAAGGCTGCTATTATATCTGGTAGTGAAGGATTCACTATTCATATCAGACAAATTCAGATATGCCTGAATCCATGTTAACTTGAGTCAAAAACAACTTGTTAATATAAGTAATATTCAGTTGGTCAGCACTGGTATGGTATAACAGGTTCTATGGTTAAAATATGGAAGTATTTCCCATTGGTAAATGACTCTACCTCCAGTTTCTTGCATATATTCTGCCTACCCACTTCTTCTTCCTCCTAACTCCAAAGACAGAGTTAGCCTTTTCTCAGGGTCTGTATCTACACCTTATTAGTTATAATTTTCAGAATATAATCCAGTAAAGGAACTAGAGGATCACATCTCAGAGAAGTAAAGAATAAGTAATGTGTAAATTTTATAGGAGTCCAGGAAGGAGGATAGCTTAGGAATTTTCAGATCACTGTGGACATTCCCATTATTTCTGTCCTTGGTCTCCTGACTGATTTCTTTGGAGAGATGGCACTTCAGAGGGAGTTTTAGAGTGAGTGTATGAAGTAGTGGGATTGTCTGTGTCCATACTCCAGAAAGCCTAGACTTGTTTCTGAAAGACTCCTCATTTCAGCCTCAATTATACCTCTATCCTGAGCCCCAAGTCTCTGTGAACCTTTTAGAACAATTTGACAGAACACAGGTGTGAACATGTTTGAGGTGGTGAAGAGGAGGATTGACTTCCTCTTAGGCTTTCAGGTTTCAAGTCAGTCACTGGGTTTCCATGTTTTACATGAAAGAGTCATATTGTTGTCTCTCTAAGAGAGTGAGGATGCTCCAAATGTCTGTGTTGCTGAGCTGAGAGCAGCAGGTCACCATTCATCTTCACCTACGGAGTCACCCAGTCTCCCTGGGTGAAGTTTATATCTGAAGGAGGCAGGGCTGTTGGGCCTCCTAATGACTGATGGGGACTTTGGGGATTTGTGGAGGAAAATCCAAAGAAAAGATAGTCACTGTGATCTGATTGTTCGTGTTCCACCCCCTCCCAAAGTCATATGTTGAAACCTAATTTCCAATGTTATGGAATTGGGAAGTGGGGCTGTAGGGAAGTGATAAGGTCATCAGGGCAGAGCCTTTGTGAATGAGATTGGTGCTCTTGTAAAAGAGGCCCTGGACAGCTGACTTACCGGTTCCACCATGTGAGGACACAACACGAGGACACTATGAACCACAAAGCCAATCCTCCCTAGACAACAAATCTGCTGGCGCCTGGATTGTGAACCTTCCAGTCTCCAGAACTGTGAAAAATAAATTTCTGTTGTTTATGAGCTACACAGTTTATGGCTTTTGTTATAGCAGCCTGAAGGAACTAGGACAATAGCGAATGAAGAAACTCCAAGCTGGGCTACATGGTATAAGAGCTGGGTCTTGTGGGAGGAGGGTAAGAGAAAAACAGTTGTTGGGGGATTTTGTGCTGAGGGCATTTTCATTCTGATTCCTTTCAGACATCTCTGCAGAGCATCAAACTCTGTCTTGCTGTGAGGATTGCCAAGGTCAGCCCTTGCCCTTTACAAATCTCCTCTTTCTTTCTTTCAAAATGGACTTGCCCTGGATTAATAGTGATGTGCAGGAGAGCTTCTTATCTCTGCCTGGAATAATGCTTCGATAATAATATTACCCCTAAACTTTAATCTAAAGAGTATAAGAGATTGAAAAAATAATTCACAAAGAAAAAGCAAACCTCCATAATCGAAAGAGATAGCATTGGGGAAGAAAAAAATGACAAGAAGATACTGGAATGAAAATGGTAGCACTGAATCAGGGATCAAACAGGAAATGGGCGGGGCGATTCCAGAATGACAAGGACCAACCTGAACTGTCTAAGGGAACCTTTGATAAGGTTTTTCAAATACTCCAGGGCCATTTCCCTCTCTGCCTCTATGTTTTTGTCCAGGCTTAGAGGTGAAAATGAAATAATCAAGAATGAGATTCTGTCTCTATTGACTTTTTCTCAAAGAAAAGATGGCTATAAGTTTCATGAAAATCCTCTTGCTGAGTGAAAGTCCTTTAGGAACAAGAATGATTACTTTATTTTCAGGGGTCAGTGTAAAATAAAAATGTGGTACCCTTTGTTCCAATTATTAAATTATCAAGAAGATGGGAAGTAATAAACCAAATGTGGGACACTTCTGAGTCCAGGGACCCTGTGTGACTGTACAGGTCACATGCCCATGAAGCCAGCCCTGCTTAGGATTCTCTGGAGGTTCACACTATTCTCATTTTCTGTTTTAATGCTGCTTCTCCCATTGTTGAAACATCAGGGATATAACAACATGTGTGTGCATATAACGTGTGTGTGTGTGTGCACTATTTTTAGGCACTTAAGTTGATTTAAATATACATTTTTTTAAACTAACGTTTCTAGAATTCCATTGATCACGTCAGTACCACCTTTAGATCTAAATTTTAGCAAGAGAGACTGCTGCCCAGGCTGTACATTTTAGAGGGTTCTGCTCTGGCTTTTTTTAAGCTCAACTTGAATCTGCGAAGACAAAGAGACATGTCCATCCAGGCAAATGTCCAGATGACTTAGACCCTGCAATTTTTTTGCCCAAATAGCACCCCCCTGCTCCAGAGGTAGACAGGCACCTTCCTTAGGATGCTTCCTTCCCAAGGTGAACCTCATTACCAGAATAGGTGCTTCATGGCCTAAAAGTAGGCCAAGGGGTAGTTACTTGGAGATGGTCCTGTTGACAGAGCAGTGAACTGACCTGGGAGGTTCTCAACTGTTTGAGGATGCTTGTTATTCTGGTGGGAGACAGAGGGAGGAAAAACTAGGGATGGGCTGGAGGGGTTGTTTTTCCCATACTTCTGCATTTTACAGAAAGATGTCAATGATGCCAAGAATTCAAAATTATAACCTGGATTTTCCAGTCATTATGAAAGTGTATTAACTATGGGAGGATCAAGCATTTTATTCAACAGTTTGCTAGCTTGACTTACAACTTTACAATTTTAGACTAATAGTATGTGGGCTTCCATTCATATTCTTGCTGTGGGTTCTATAAACTTTAGAGGCAGACCTGGATGGTGGGCAACCAAGAAAGTGTATATTTCCATAATGATGTTGAACACCAACGTCCCCATAAAAAGTTTTGTAGTTCAGTTACTCTAATTTTGTGCAGATGTGTATGTGTGTTTGTATGTGTTTAATATTTATACATTTTGTCAAAGGCAGTTTCTATTTTGAATAGTGAAATATAGCATCATTTTAAGGGCGCAATGTATATATATAATATATACATATATACACACTTTTCTACAATTTGTGTACATATCACAAAACAAATAATTTTATCTTTAATGTTGAACTTTTATGAACCCATAATAGCATTTGTAATAATGACAGCTATTTCATTTTGACAGAATGGATATCCAAAAGATATATTTGGATTTTGTGAATTGAATAAAGAAAAGCAAATTTTTATTGGAATTGGTTTTATCTTTGATGCATCTAGGACACTAGTAAAAAAAAAAAACAACTGGCCTTATTTAAGTATGTAGTTTGCCAACAGAGCCAGCATATGAACAGTTATCACTGTTTTTATATGTCCATAAGGAAGCTTGGAATTCAAAGTGGAGGATGCGAATGTAGAATGATACGAAGCGAATGGAAAGTCACGCTCCACAAAATGATACGTGAAGTACCTTCTGCAGGAGCACAAGTTCAACATTTGTTTTGGACACAGTCTTAAAGTAACTTCTAATTTTTGGGATAGATGGGTGTTTCTTTAGATTTGTTCTTCTGGTTTAATGTGGAATCAATGAACCCTCCTGGGGAGAGGCACACTGTTGATAATGATTTCTTGTGAGTTCCACGATTGTCATCAACTTGATTGTGAATTCAAAATCTAGAGTTTAGTTTTTCACTTAATAAGTGCTTTTTTTTTTTTTTTTTTTTTTTTTGTGGTGCTGGGGATTGAACCCAGGGCCTTGTGCTTGCAAGGCAAGCACTCTACCAATTGAGCTATATCCCCAACCCTTAACATGTGCTTTTGACTTTTGAACTCTTGCTGCTGAGTTTATTGCAAAAATAAGAGTTTATTGCAAAAATAATAATAGCCACAGATATACATTTGCACATGGTTCCTGACTAACAATGGTTCCACTGTGATTTTTCCACTTTACAAATCGGCAAAGGAAATACATATTCAGTAGGAACCATACGCTGAATTTCAAAATTTGATCTTTTCCTGGTCTAGCAATAAGGGGTGTGATACTCTCTCACAAAGCTAGGCAGCAGGGCTGGGGTTGTAGCTCAGTGACAGAGCGCTTGCCTAGCATGTGTGAGGCATTGGGTTCGATCCTCAGCACCACATAAAAATAAATAAATTAAATAAAGGTTCATTGACAGCTATAAAAAAAAAAAAAAAAAGCTAGGCAGCAGCAGTGGCAGGCAGCTCCTAGTCAGTCACATGATCAGGAGGGGAAACAACCAATACTTGACAGTGTGCTGTGCTGCTAAGCCACGATGTTCCAGGTTACTGTATTAAATGCATTTTTGACTTCAGACATTTTCAATTTACCATGGGTTTATAGAGACATAAGCCCATTATAAGTGGAGGAGCATCTGTATCAACCATACAGGAAATAGTAATACCACATAATGGGAGTATTCCGGCTGTTCTCTATGATATTGATGACCAGACAGCTCAATCTCTGGTTCTTAGTCATGTTCCCCAACAAAATAATGAAACCCCACATTTCTATTGGCCATGCAAACTACAGTTCAGTGGTCTTAAGCATTTTGAAGGGTGTCGTATAGGTTGCAGCACAATGGGATGACGGAATGATGGTAACAGGGGCAATGGTGTTGAGTCTTTCTCCTACCACCACTCAAACTTCAAGAAATTAGCTTCGGAGTTCTCTCTTGTCTGAGAGTGCTGTGTTTATCCATAAGTGCCATGATGTTACCTTTGAAAGGCAGGTGCTTATTATTGAGTTATAATTATTCTTCATCAAAATTTTTTTTAAAATGGGGACAAAAGTTAGACCAGTTGAAATACCAGGATAGAAGGTGTAAAGTGGAAATGTTTATCACAAGTATAGAAAAATAAAGAAGTCTCACTTTCTTTGCCCCTTTGGGAATAATGTTCATACTTTTGCTATCTGATATATATGTATACCTGAGTTTTCTAAGGGTGAAGTTTCCTAGTCTGTTCTTCCTTCCTTTCTTCCTTCTTTCTGTATTGGAGATTGAACCTAGGGCCTCATGCATGCAGGAAAACCCTCTCCCACTGAGATACACTCATATTCCAAAGTCTCCAAAGTTTGTATTCATTTTAGCCAAGGCAATACACGAATCCAGGTTACCCGCTTGATACTCATGACTGTGTAACCATCAGTATATTCCTTTTGCATTGAAAACAATTTAAAAACTGCCTTTTGACTAAGCTGTCTTAGTCCTTTAGTTATAAGAATAGAGCTAAGAAGGCCAAGGCACTAAAGACCTGACACTGGTATGTAATCAATCAATAGATAATTCAATAAAAGAAGCCAGTGTTTGAGGTGTTATTGAAAGCCATCAACTTCTTTGGGCTCTTTGCATTGTAATATAAGTAATCTCAGATAAGTTTTCATGGCTATGTGTTTATGACTGAACAGATATTCAAAGAAGTCTAAATAATCAAAAAGTGATTGTAGCTTCCTGAAGGTCATCATAAAATGACCTTTAAATCATTCAAAATCTCAACGAACAATTTCCCATTAAGGCACCAGAGTCACAAGATCGTGCAGGAAAGTTTACAGCAAAAAAGAGAGACAGATCACCTCTCTCAGAATTGCTGAGCAAATCACTGGGTGAAGACCTGTCTATCACATTCTACTGTTCTTGGAATGCTGACTACAGATTTTGCCTCTGCTTGACATGTCAAGCTAAGCAACTAAATGATGATATTCGATACTATTTGATGTCCTAATTAGATGCTTATTCAATGGAGTTACTGCTGAATTTTGCAAAGACTTGCAGAAATTGAAATTCTACTTGTTAATATCATTCTTAACTTGCTGCTTTGGTTCCAGAATTTAAGTTGATTTTTCCCCCTAGGCTTTTAATCAAGTGGATCACGGGAGCGTATGAAACACGGGGTTAACAGTGGAATCGGAAGGTTGTTCTCTCATTGCTCACTATAGCCTGCTTACAAATCTTTCTAATTTTCTTTTTGGCACTGAGGAGAGCTGATATCGTCTGTTCCAAGAATGTCGTAGAGGGACCAGATAGTTGCATCGTCTCAAAGGACATAGATACTTGTATCAGTCATGACAATTTTCTATATAGTCCCTTATATGTTCTGGAATTTAGTTCTCTGACAGGATAAAATAACTTGTGTTGCTAGGGCAGTAGCAGGTATGGAGGGGTAAAAAGCACATTTCCATAGGCTTTATGGAGGAGTATTCCATGAAAGATGGTTCTATGGCCAAGATCTTCACATGGTGCTTTCCTTTTGGAGATTCCCAACATATGTTAGCCTAGTAAAGAATCTGACTGTGATCAAGAAACCATCTAAATTTATTTAACCTGTAGTTTTTTACAGCTATTTATCACGAAACCTCCATTCTGTGGTACTTTCTATAGAAACCCTAGTGGTTGCTGGTTGCAATATCATTTCTTTAAGTCTTTTATTTTCCATTAATTGGGCTGATGACTTACTTTCTATAGTCCAAGACATTATTTCCTTTTTCTCTTCTCTATGCTGATCTAGGTTGTGTTTTCCTTCAGTTATTTCTGCCAACAGTCTATAACCTCTTCAGATGTTCTTAGTGCCACATGATCTCATAAAATCGGTGACTCACTCTTCCCAGAGTCATGAGCTTCTGTTAAGGAGTCTCATGTCCTACCTTCCCTTTATTCTTGATTTGTGTAGCTTTGTTGTCTTCTGTTTCCAAGCAGAACCATTACAACCTTGCTGGCATTTGACAAGTTTTTTAAAAAAATTTTCCTGTTCCCATTTCTCTAAACCCAAATGTTAATTTGCTCTAGGATTTCATCAGCACAATGTTTTATCTATATCTATTGTTCTAACAAAATGAGAACCATCAAATATTGGCCTGATTCACACTTTATTTTCTGAATTTGCTACACTTTGTTAATTTTCTTCCTGCAGTATAGGTCTCAGTACCTACTGAACGTGTAGAACCCAGACCAACAGCCTCAGAGGGTTACCTTTCTGCCTGTCACAGGGCTGAAAATCTGGATTTTGTTCATTTTGTTCTGGAAAAAGTAGTGAATGCCTTAAACATTCTAGGCATTACAGTGCAGTGACAAGAACAAGATAGGCATGTCCCTGCTTTCATGAAACATGCATTCTACTAGGGGAGGGTTTGTTATAGTTTGTAATATTTTTTTTTAAAGCGCTGTATTGACCTTGTCTTGTGGCCCTGGTTATATGCTAGACAGTTCTCCTTTTTGAATCCCTAATTAAGTGCACACCCTTAAGGACTTTCCTTATCTGGCTCTCACATTCTGGGCCTGGATGCACCAACTCTAATCACCCCAGGGCCAGATACCAGACAACTAAGAACAGTCCTATGCCGCCTGGGGCCAGAAAAATTATTCAAATTGGCCCATTCACAGGGAACTTAGGAAACCTCCCTATCCCCAGGCCACAAGCTGCCTGCCACAACTCTAGTTTACAGCTACCCTTTCTCCAGGTGTGATTCCTGTGTGGCCCTCGGTGGAAACTTTTCCTCCTTTGGAGCTACAGAAAAAGTTTGTAGTTCATCTACCTAAGTGTTGATATGCTGTGTCCTACATGAAAAGAAACCTTTAAATCTTATAAAGCATAGCTTCAAACAAAATGTTGGGTGTCCTCTTTCATTGTTATAGAAATTGCAAGAGACTTAAAATAGAAGACTAATTAATTGGTGGTGAAAACGAAATGGGATAGGGCTTGTAAGAAAAGCAAGAATTCTATTTTGAAAAATTAACTTGAATAACTTAATTTCCTCTCCAAGGACTCTAGCAGGTTGTCATGGTCCACACACACATTTATTTCCCTGCATACTTGTTGAGGATTTAGTTATAATAGTTTAGGAGGTATACAGAAACAGGAAATGAGTGTCCTTCTCTTGAAAAAACCTACAGATTAATTAAGAACATGTGACCTGTACCTTAAGTGATTAACAAGGCAAAAATCAAGTATGTAATAATGTAAACAAGAACAAGAAAACTAGAAACAAAACAAATACAAAAGGAAACAAACATTCCTACAAAACAAAAACCCCCAACCAAAAGCAATGACACAAAAATGCTAAAGAACTAGAGAACTGAATTTGCTTCTAATTTTTCAATAATAATTAACTTAAAATCATTTTAAATTTTACTATTTTGTTGTAGAAATGTTTGTGCTTTGCTCTTTGTCTTGGGCGATGCTTCCCAGCTCTGCAACCTTTTCTCTGAAGCACACAGGACTTAGCTGTTTCTAGCCTCCTTATGAGAAGCTCAGATGCTTGGTGTCATGCAGCTTTTGAGTTGAAGCAGGTAACGAGGTTCTCCCAAGGGAAGGATTTTGGAAGATTGTGTTGGCAGTTCACATCAGATGAAACTATTTATTTTAAAACTTGGGTGTGTTTCAAAAAGGAAAATGGTTTCAGCCCAAATCCATTTGCAATACCAACTTTCCTGGTTGGGGAATTGAATATTTGGTTAATTTATTTTTGATGGGTGGACTTTTGAGTGTTTAAATGATGGTTGACAGGTGTGGAAGTTGGGATTCTCCATAAGGCACTGGTGTTGGTCTTTGGTTTTCAAGGGAACTGACAATTTTCCTGGAGAAGTGGGAAGTGGTAGTTGACTGATCTTCTGCTCTTTCTATATATCCACTCTCCAGTGGCTTTCCATCATTCTTATCATTTCCATCATTTCTTATTAAATATCTACCTTGTGTAAAGGATTTCAGCAGCCTTTTCAAGGAATGCCAAGCATGCCAACAGAGATGAGGCAAAGACTCTGTACATAGAAAATTGTGGCATTGCCATAAGAGAGGTCTAAAAGAGGCATGCAGTGTGGAATTAGGAAGAAATCACTTCAAACTGGGGATGAGGGAAAGCTTACAGAGAAGATAACACTTGACCTGGGGCCTGGGAAACAAGTTTGATTGACAACCTATAACTTGTGGGCTAAATCCATTCCTTCCATCAGTTTCGATAAACAAAATTGTATTGGAACACAGCCATGCCCATTCATGGATGTGTTGTCCATTGTCTATGACTACTTTCATACAAAAAGAGGAGAGTGAATAATTGTGATGGAGACTGTATGGTTCTAAAAGACCAAAAAAATTTGCTATCTGCTTCTTTACAGAAAAGGTTTATGGACCCTGGTTTAAAGCTATTTGCTTGAGGAACTCAAGAAATGACCTTGATGTTTGGGCTTACTATAGGATAAAATCCATGACTTCATTGGCAGGTACTATGGTTTGAATGTGTAAAAGTTCATGGTTGGACACTTGATCCCCAAATTTACATGTTTATGGTATTTGGAGGGGGAACCATTGGGAGGTAATTAAGGTTAGATGAGGTCATGAGGTTTGTGCCCCTATGATGGAATTAGTGGCGTTATAAGAAGAGAAACCTGAGTTCACATAGCTGCTCTCTGTTATGATTCAGCAAGGAGGTCCTTCCCAGAGGCATCCCCTTGATCTTGGACTTCTCATCTTCCAGAAACGTGAGCTGGATAATCTTCAATTGTTTATAATTTTCACAGCCTGTGCCATTGTTATTGCAAAAGAAATGGACTAGACATTAGGCATTCTGGAGATAAAGCACTTCTGACTCTTGGGACAGCTTGAGTGATGTGGTGGTATTAAACTTCAGGACAGTTAGTGTGGCAGATGTACTGTAGAGAGATGTTATAGGCAGAAAAAGAAATTCAGAAGTTCATGTTTGTCACCTAAGTAAAAAATAATGAATCTGGATTAGGAACATAGCTGTGATGAAAGAGAGAGGATATAACAGGTGTGAATAAAGCATTGGAAGTATGGAACAAAAAGGGAGAATAGAGGACAGCTCTGAGGCCTTGAATCCGATGACTGAGGATGTCAACAAACCTTCTCTGGAAACACATCTGCCTGAACAGGATTTATGGGCTACTCCTCCCACTCTACCCCAATTAGAAGGAGGGGTAAAACTGGAGCAGCCTCATCCCTGCAAGGCAGCTAGTACTGGAATCAGAGGTGGCCAGAAGCTTCATTATGGAGGGAGCAAGATCCAAAACTTTGCTTATGGAAAAATATCAGTTACTAGCTAGAAAACCAGGCTACATTGTCTCTGAGAAAAAAAATACTGCACAAGTTGGAGGGGTATACTTATAATTTAAGTCACTTGGAGGATTGCCAGATAAATACACAATGGCCAGTTAAATTTGAATTTCAGATCCCAAGGGATAACTGTTTTGTTTAAACATGTTGCCAATATTGCATGGGATATATTTATACTAGAATTATTATTTAAATTTAATTGGGGAAATCATTTCAGAATAAAAATGAATAATTTTAAGTGCATATCCCAAGTATGAGCTGTTTATACTGAAATTTTATCTATTAGTTATCTAAAACTCTTAATTGAGATTTTTTCATTTATATTTTTGAAAACTCTGAAAATCCCATTTTTAAGGTAACCAACCATAACTTTCACTCTGGGGAAAATTGAATTTGGGCACCTGTGTTTGCTTTCCCCGATAGACACAGAGTTGACTCCTCCAGTTCTCTGGAGCCCACTGAGTGGAGGATGGTTCAGTGAGTAGTAGGCCTAAGTATTAGTCACTGCTCCTGAGTGCAGACAGAAGATGGGCCCAGAAGACGAGGCGAAGTTCAGTGGTGGTGGATTGATCAGTTAGCTGATGGACTTGAACAAATCAAAGAGTATCTGGAGTAGAGAGAAGTGGTAAGTTCAGGATGGAATAGATTGTTAGGGGGAACCTTCTTTCAATGACTTAACTTGAGAAGGAATTTTCTTAGGACAGATCAAAGCAATAACTATGCTAGATAAAGGTCCCAGCTTCTACTACTCTCACTCCAGTGCCAAGATCTGCCTATCTCGTATTTCTGAATTTTTGCTATGTTGACTCATTAAATGGATGGCAATGATCCATTCCAGTTGTCTCATAGGACTGTGTGGTGGTTCATTTTATGTGTACCCAGAGTACCCAGTTGTTTTGTCAGACACTGGTCAAGATACTGCTGGGAAGGTATTTTCTTAGATGTGAATAACATTGAAATCAGTAGACTTTGGATAAAGCAGACTACTCTCCTAATATGAGTGTGCTTCATCCAATCAGTTGAAGTCCTTCAGAGAAAAGACTGAGGTTACAAGAAGAAGAAATTCTGCCTCTAGATTGTATTTGGACTGGAGCCTGCAACATCATCCTCTGCCAGAATTTTCCAGGCTGCTAGCCTGTCCTGCAGATTTTGAACTTGCCAGCCCCTAAAACTGCAGCAGCCAATTCCTTCAACTCTGTCTGTCTGTCTCTTTCTCTTTTTCCTAATTTTCTACAGAACCCTGACTAACATAGGCTGCCATTTAGGTGATACTGGAGTAGCACTGACTCCCATTCTGCTCCTCCCTACCCAAACCCCATTTGGAGGGGTACCATGTGGAGTCATTGCTGGGTTTTGGTGGTACCAGATTCTTCTCCCAAATTCACGCTTGAGTGACAATAAGACTGAGTTTCCTGATTTCCCACACAGGTCACAAGTGAGGGAAAGGCAGGGACCTGCTTCCTTTGGGTCACACACCCATGAGTGATCATACACTGAAGTGGGATGCTCCCCACAGCTGCATGAGTACGGCCATGACCTTGGAATTTGGGGAATAAGACTGTGGCCTTTGACCTCAGACATGTCCCCAACACAGCAGCCCAAATTCACTCTGCTCAGAGTGTGGCTGTTATAATATTGTGTTTAAGAAGACTGTTTCCCCACATTTCTTTTCGTCTTTACTCAACCAAGAGATGATGCAAACAAGACATGCAGGTTTATATTAAAAGTCCTTGTGGGATGTTGTGTCTGTCTGCTCTCCTCCCAGCTCCCTAGCAACAGCTATATCATCCTTTTATAAATCTCTTCATGGAAATTCCAGCTTTTCTGTGCAGGTTTCTGTCTCTGTTTTCTGTCTCTCAATATCTTTCCCCCTGCCTGTCTGGGTCTCTCTATTTCTCTGGCTGCGCCCCACCCCCCTCTCTGTCTCTGTCTCTCTCTGCATGTTTCTTTCTCTCTGGTGTGATTTCCCACATTAGCCACCGTCCATTTCTTGATTCCTACTTGGCAAGGAGAGCTACAGCACCATTATGCAGCAAGCAGCCTTGCTTGCCTGCTACCTTAAAATAATAATGTTTCATGGTGACAAATGGATATAGTTAACAATGAAAGTAAAATGCTTAGCAGGCAGGGGTGCGACCGTGTCAGATTTCTCTGCCTGGCAAAAACAGAGAGCCGCCTGAGAATCTCTAAAGAAAGGAATATGCATGTGGGATAGCTGGCGATGTTGCCAGGTGGACACCGCCACTGTCTATTCTTAAATTTAGCTTCTGGGGATCTTAGGCTAAGTTCTCAAAGGTAAAAAATAGTCATTCTTAATTTACTAAGGCTTTGTCCTTGCCTAGGGAAACTTAAAAAAAGTAATGGCAGCTTTTAAATCTGGCTTTACATTAGCTATTTTTCTTCGATAAACATTTAAAAAACAAACATAAACCATCTGAATTAATGAAGGAATATAATCCTTTTTTGGTGCCCTAGTGGCTGAAGTTTCTATATTGTGTCGCAAAAGGCCCAATTAAGTTAAAAAGAAAATGGAAGAAAGAAAGAAGGAAAAGGAAGAAAGAAAAAATGAGATTTTTAGGCTTGCCTTCCCTCCTCACTACTAAGAAGCAAAAGAAATCGGTGTCTAAGAAATCTTCTAACCGAATGCTGTCTACACGCACGTGTGTACGTCTGCGTTTTGCACACTGCATGTGTGCCATCCCCCTGGGTGCAGATGGCTACTCCAGGGGCAGCACATGTGGGCTGCGGATGTCTGAAAGTCGGCTCCCTTGTGCACATGGAAAGAGGAAAACAAGGGAGTGAGGTAGAGACCGCACAAGCCTAAATCAAAAGCAACTGTTCCACCATGAGGGAAAGCAGGCAGGCCTTGCTCTGTGCACACTCCACTCTTTCTTTGCCGCCCAGACTGATCTTTGAATAAAATAAAGAAGCGTGGCAGACTAACTAAAACATAGGTAGAAATAATATATTTGGGTTTCAGAATGGAAGAAAAAATAACCTGGCATGGCTTAAAAGACACTCATTTCATAACAACACATGTGCAAAGAATTACAATAATTGCAGTGCACACATCGGTAACAGACAGAGCGAAACAATGAATATTAAAAAACACATTCCTAGAGTGGCCCCGTGGCTTGGCAGCAGTGCACAGTGTGGAGACCTGTGCGGGAGTCAAAGGCCGCTTCTCGGCTTCCAGAGCTGTCAGGGCTTGGCAGGACAGAGGTAGGGCCCCTTGGAGTATGAGCAGAGAGGAGGGAGGCAGGTGGTAGTGACTGTGCTGGTCACTGTGACTTCTCTCTTCCCCTGGCAGAGCCCAGGTGGCTTCAGGAGGGTTCGTAGAGGAAGTCAGCCTCAGCCCTTTGGGGCTCCAGTTCAGAGCTGAATCAGAGCCAGGCTGAGAAGGAGGAGGGATGGGGATAGAAAAACAAACACCAGAGAACAAACAGACAGAAGGTAATGCTGGGAACACCCAGCCAGAGTCCTGGATGAAAATCCCAAGTCCTCTCTCTCAAGGCTGGCCTCCAGCATGACCTAGCATGAGCGCTTCACTGCTGCAGAAATATAAACTAGGAAAGTGTTTATGTTCTGTGGGCGAAACACATTGATCTGCCTTTTCCATTTCAATCTTTGCTATGCAGTGGAGGGATGAATTCTCCCAGTGGTGTGTTCCAGAACCTTCAAAGGCGTATTAACCAAACATTACAGGTACATAATGATCTTTTCACAGTGAATCTCTTTCATTGTCAACAAAGACAAAGGCCCTTCTCTTAAGTCTAGCTTTGGCTTTGACTGTTCAGCTTTTGCCTCATGTCATTGGCAAGAAATTGACTCTTCAGTCCTTGCAACTTCAGCAACGAGAGTGGTCAGAGGGTGGGAATCTCTCACCAGAGAGTATGGTTCACACGCTGGGAGTAGGATTCCTTAACTGCAGGCCATGAACATCCAAGAGGCTGGCGAGGTAGAATTTGGGGAGCTCTATAAACGTCAATGGGAAAAATATTACCTCTTCATTTTGTTAATGTCTGAAATTTAGCATTCTGTCAATTACAAATGAAGGAAACAAACCACATCAAATTCTTTTGACTTTGTCGCCAGTGTAAGTCATGGGTATTTTGATGTCACTTCACTGTTGTTTCAGGTACCTCTGATGATTTTACTCAATACTACTTTGAAGTCATGGTAATTATTAGTCCTGCGACAAGATCTTGTTATTTTGTACATTAACAAGAAGTATCATCAAAATAAAATGCTTTGGTAACTGTGTTTCAGTATGATTGATTTCCTTTGACATATTAGGTATTGCATTTTATTCTTTAAAAAAAGGGTTATTTTGAGTAGTGTGCAGACCACATGGCCACATTGCTGGAGGACTCAAGGCACACATGACAGTCTCCAGACCTCAAGGGGGATCCAGACTCTAGAGCAGTAGTGAGAGGCTGGGTCCTCCACAGAGAATTCCACAGTGGTCTGGCCCCATGTGTGTCTCTACACATGGGTGAGAGAAGGCAAAGCAAACATGTGTCTCCAGACACAACTCCAAGGCCTTCACAAAGGAACTTCTTACTAGTCCACTCCTTAGATACGCTCAGTGAATGTTAGCAATTACCAAAAGGAACTTTGCATTTCTTCAGTGATTTGCAGCAGAGCTTCAAAATGGTTTCATGAGAAAGAAAATAACCTTTAATCCCAGTAGCTTGGGAGGCTGAGGCAGGAGAATCATGAGTTCAAAACTAGCCTCAGCAAAAGTGAGGTGCTAAAGCAACTCAGTGAGACCCTATTTCTAAATAAAATACAAAATTGGGCTGGGGATGTGGTTCAATGGTAGAGTGCTCCTGAGTTCAATCCCCATTACTCCTTCAAGTAAAAAAAGAAAGAAAAGAAAATAGTATGGACCCCTCCAACAACTGATTTCTCCAGATGGTCAAGAATGTGTGCCACTACATCACAACTGATAAGAATGGCTAAGGGTTGATGAATGGATTTTCTAGTTTCTGCATCCAGTGGAAAGACAAAACATCTGTAAGAGGGATGGTGAGAGAATCAGCTCTATGGGATGATTCCGATTTGGAAGCAATGATTTATTATATTGACCGGAACATGAAATTCTGCTGAAAATATGCAAAATATTAGCAATCTCAACAGACACCTTCAAAATAAAAAATTTGGAAAGAAGTATTGAGTGCTTCACTAGAGGCACCCTAATCAGCATATGGGATGGTCAGGAAAGTGAGAGAGAAAGAGAGAGAGATAAATATAGAAAAAATGTTTGGTAAGATTTAGATCAATAATATATCAGATACTATCTTAGTTTTGTATACATTTGTCTATGTCATGTAATACTTTCAACATTTCTATAATGTATTATTAGCCTAAGTCTTTCAGATGGGGGCACCGAAGCTCAGAGAATGAAACAAATTGACTAAGGTCACACAAGCTAGTTAGTGGGATTTAAACTCAAGTTTTCTGATTTCCAAAGTCACTATTCCATGATTTCAAGTGGTTTCAACTATTAAAAAAAATTACCAAAAAACCTCTGTGACTGAATCATTAAAATTCAAGAAGTAGTTACAGGGCTGAAGAATTAATTTTTTTAAAATATTTTTTTTAGATGCTGATGAACCTTTATTTTATTCATTTATTTACATGTGATGCTGAGAATCAAACCCAGTGCCTCACACATGCCAGGCTAGTGCTCTACCATTGAGCCACAACCCCAGCTCCTGAAGGATCAAATTTTAAGTTAGGAATATAAATAGCTATGTGGTAACAGGTTACTGTGTATTGTTAAAAGTAACATTATGATTTCAAATAAAATTTTTTCTCATATGTACACAGAGAGTAAATGGACTTATCCCTCATTTAATCATTAAACAAATATAAAAGCAAGCACTTGGAATCAAAGAGCCCCTTGATGATCTACTCATTTGCCAACACAGTCCTCCCTGTACCTGTTGTCTGAATGTGAAACTATCATCTCCATTCCCTGTTTATAGGAAATAGGAGAATCCATCTGTGCATGAGACTGACAAAATTTCATTGTGTTTGAAGTCTATTTCTGCACCAATGCTTTCTCTTACCTACTGTATCTATAGGGAATCCAGGGTTAGAATTTGTTATGGTTTGGGTGTGAGGTGTCCCCCAAAAGCTCACATGTGAGACAGTGCAGGAAGGTTCAGAGGAGAAATGATTGGGTTGTAAGAGTCTCAACCCAATTGGTGAATTAATCCCTGATGGGATTAATTGAAGTGGTAGGATGTGGCTGGAGGAGGTTGAAATTGGGGTGTGGCTTTGGGGTATATATTTTGTATCTAGAGAGTGGAGTCTCTCTGCTTCCTGATGATTCGAGCTGCTTCCCTCTGCCAACACTCTTTTGCCATGATGTTCAACCTCACTTCCAACCCTGAGGAATAGAGCCAGCCTTCTATAGACTAAGACCTCTGAAACCATGAGCCCTCAAATAAACTTTTCCTCCCCTACAATTGTGCTGGTCAGGTCTTTTAGTCACAGCAGCAAAAAAAGCTGACTGAAACAGAGTTATAGCCCTGATAGCTACTATCAAAAATTATGAAAAAAGCAACAAAAGAAAATCTCATGTTTGTGCCTCTTCACCATCAATATGCCTTATCCTATTTCAAGTAAAACCATGATGAAAGAATAAACGTATTTTAGGTCCTCCTGAAAACTATTTCTCTTCACCAAATCACATGACATTGTGGCTTGCAAGCTATAGACATCAGATGATACTTTGGGATCATCTCTAAGGTCTTGTCCAGTCCTAACTTTCTATGATTCCAGAAGGTTAACAATTACAAAGACAGAAAAACCTCTGAGAGTGTCTTGTAGCCGTCAGAATGTAAAGGGTTCTTGATTTAAGTTTGGTTATGTGAGACTACCCGTGAGCCTTTCATGCTGCAGGAGTTATTCATTCAGTATGAATAACTGGAGCAAGTTATAGGATTTCAAAGACTAAGTAAATAACCTACGATCAGAAAATTCAATTTGTTCGTGAGGTGGAGAAAGGCATCCTGCCATTAAGCAGTCAGATGGAAAACATGCAAACCACAGTTTGTAGAAGAGAAAAAGAACATTGAAAGCCCTTGCCCAGAAACACAGGCAAGTGCAGGAAACATACTCAGCAGAGCCAGCATGTCTATTGTAAATGTGGGAAGCAGGAATCTCAATACCAATGAAATTGCAAGCCAAATAACCAGGCATATCACTCCCAGATCCCTCCCTCCAGTGGGGAGCACAGGGGAGTCTGTAGGATTCACGTATGCAGAGAAGGGTTTGGAAAAGATACTGGTGGAGTCAAATACTCTCTGGGTCAACACAGCCATTGTGGCAAATGGCAAAGACAGGCAAAAATGGTGGAAAGTGGTTTGATAGGGCCACTTCTCCATTAGGAGAAAAATAGAAATGAAGAAGTTTCTCTGCAAATAGAAGGAATAGCTCATGATAAGCACAAATTAATTATTGTAAGGGACCTTGGAGAATTGCTGTGAATGGGGTGACAAAGATTACCTACATGTCCAAAACTGGATTATCATGAGTGCAAAACCTGGCTGTCTTCTCATTCAGGGATGCCCTCTTTTCCACATCAATGAAATTGTCATGTATAAAATCAGACCCCATCATGCTTATATTGCTTTGGGACCTACTCCACTGTGGAGCAGTGTAACCAGCATTACTGCTATCGAGCCTATTTGCCTCTTTTGTGAAAATTTGATAAAGATCTCCCCCTTATCCTAGTGAATGCAGCCCCCATACCAGAACATGCAGTTTGGTAAGGAGACTATGGGCTGGATTTCAGTCCCACTCTCACCCTCAGCTGGAAGACCTGGTGCAGTTCCAGGTGCAATGTTCCATCGGTCACTAGTGGGTGGGTTCTGCTGGGTATTCAGATCCAGCATACATTAAGGAGTGTAACAGATGCTCTTAGTGCCTGGCTACATCCCTTCTGTTATTCCAGAGGTCACCTGCAGTTTTACCTTTCTGTATAAGTTAAGCTTCTTTCCTCTATGCCTGAGGACTGTTTATCACTTCAGGAGCATACTGGTGGAGACAGAGATTAATGGCCAGGAGTAGTCTTCAACCAAAGAGGAGTAGTAATCTCCAGCCTCTTTGCCTCTAGATGGGTCCATCTTAGTTGCCTGCGTAGTGTCCCATAGGGTCCTCAGCAGGATGGAGTCCCAGTTCCCCAGACTGATCACCTGCTCATCAACAAATCCTCTGTTGATTGTTTTTTCTTCCCTTTGTTTCACCTCCTGTTATGGACTGAATGTTTGGGCCTTAAGAACTCACAGCCCCACACATGGGGAATGAGACTTTTGGAAGATGATAAAGTTTTGGAATGGGATTAGCACCCTTATCAAAAGTGACTACAGAAAGTTCTCTTCCCCTCTTTTTCCCATGTAAGGACACAACAAGATATCAGCAGTCTGTAACTCAGGAAGAGTCGAACTTGACCATGATGACATCCTAATCTCAGAGATGAAGACTCCAAAACTGTGAGAAATAAATTCCTGTTGTTTATAAGCCACTCAGTCCATGGTATTTTGTTACAGCAGTCTGAATAGACTAAGATCCTTCCTTACTCCTTCTTCATATGTACTACTAAATCCATACATACAAATTCTTGTCTCAGAGTCTGCTTTTGGGGAAACCAAGAAGAAGACACTGGGTTTCCTTGCTAGAATGCTAACTCGTGGCTTGATGCACCCCACTCTCAGCACTGGGAGGTTTAAATCTAATTTGGTAAGGATGTGAATTTCTTCATGAGTGGAAGTACTATTTCACAAGGCAGATAACATCAAGAGAGGAGCAAATCACACTATACCAGGAGAAGAAGTAGCATGCTAACTCAGAGAATTTACAATAAGAAAAGAAAATTTCTATGACTGCATGAAAGAAAATGTACTTAAAGGAAAAACAAACTGTACTCCTGTAATCAGCAGAGGGAAAGGAGAGGGAGAAAACTGAGTGCCCACACTTATTAACATCTATGCAGTGGGCTTCAGGTTGAGTGTGACTACCTTGGCTGTGAGGTAGGAGGATTGAATGAGGGATGGGAAAGAGATCATCTCTTTGACCCTCATTGCAGGAGCTTGCTAGATGCTGGCTAGAAAGAAAGCAAATGTTTGAGCAGAAACACAGCCTGGCGCAGGTGCTGTTGATCTGGCCATCAAGTTTTAAAGTTAGCCTCCAAATCTGGAAACCCAATTCAAGCATCCTTGGAGCTCTACATTGACATATGTTCTAATGTGACACAACTTTGTGGGAGACTGTGAGCCAGGGGAACACAAACCCTAGCCTTCAGCAAATTGCAATCTGATAAGGGACATAAGACATGCCAAGACAGTTGGCACCGGCCAAAACCTGCCTGCAAACTCAAAATGTTTAAGACTCTAAGCATGTTCAGAGCAGGATTGCATGGTTGTACACATGTAAACGATCTACAAAAAGTGCCTTGAACATAGTTGGAGCTCATAGATGGGGTTTGAATCACACAAGCAAGAATCTTATTCTGTAACATAAGGTTCCTTGGAAAAACAGAGAAGACATAAATCCATTGTGAATAGGGTAATAAGGAAAAGCTCTATGGAAGAGTTGGCTTTGGAATTGTTTGACAGTTTCACAATAAAATATACCCAAGTAAATGGGCTTTGTGAAGTTTCCTTTTGCTTGGGCTCCAGTTTGAAGATATGTCCTTTTCTCCACCTTTCATGGTGTCCCATGGATGCATATTCAATTCTGATTTGTTAGTAATATTTTAAATGATTCCTCTGGAAGCAAAGTAACAACCTTTCATTCTCTTGACATCAATGGAGAGGTTTTATTCCAGTGCAGTAAAGGGACCAATATTAGTTCATCCTTCATTGTTTTTCAGAGACATGCTTATAAATACAGTATATATTTGAAGTCAGGAAAGAAAAAGATGGGAAAATGAATGCTATTTGGGAGAACCAAGCCTCCCAAAGAGAAAACAAGAGGCTGCCAAGTAGATTTGTGTTTTAACTTGTAATCCTTCTTGCTCCCAGCTTGTAGCCACCTCACTCTTTCACACCCTATCTTAATTTTCCTCTGTCAGGAATCATAACAATGCCCTCAGGGGTGCTCCATGTATGTCAGGGGAACAGCAAGAGTTTATGTGGAAGACCTTTACTTAGGGAAACTTTGACAGGCAGGATTCCCCCAGTGATCAGCAGGGTTGGTTCCTGCCAGGTAGAGAAATTATCTTTTCATTAATTGGTGAACCATATGAAATTGCCATTTTTGTGGATCAGCAAATGGTTGATTGGCAGCAACTTTACATGGTTTGAGCCAATAATTTTGTAGGACAACTAACCAGTCCCCTAGGGAGCATAAAATAAATCTTAGAGGTTTTCATTTATTTCCTCTTCCCTCTTCTCTAATTTTAATTTTGGCCTTGAAATCTGTCCTGATAGTAGATGTTTTACAGGCAAATTCTTAGTGAGACTGCAGAGGTCACGACAGGAAGAGTAGATTGAATCTCAGTCCACAAGATGGACAAGAAATATCATAGACCATGCATATTCTTGGATCTGTCTCATGGTCAAGTCTCTCTGAACTCTTCCCCCAGCTGCTGCCAGAAAGTTCCAAGTTTCTGTCCCTTTGGAATCAGTCAACTTTTCCCTCTCTGGCTCTTCCCTCTAGACACAGAAAGATCCCTTTAATTTTGGTCTTTCCTAGGCTTTTCCAAAGCAACTCTGCTTCCACCTATAAACTTGTCTTTCCTCTACTTCTCCAGAGAACTTACTGTGTTCTAAAAGTTTGTGCTTTTGAAAGCAAAAGCCAGAAGTTCTAGGAGGTTTTCTACTTTCTGATTATAATACAAATTTCCCCTGGGGCAAGGTAAAGCAGAACCTACTTAAATGGTACAGGCACAGTGGGAGGGAAAAGTGGAGGAAAGAAATAATTACCATTGCAATATATTTAGCCACAAGGACACTATATGGTTAAGTGGTAGGGTTAGAAACGTACAAGGACATCGTGTCCCTAATAATTTTGCCTCGGTTGGATTTTAATTCTCCTGATGTTGTAGAGTATTTAAGACCCAAAGAAGAATTCATGGAATCATTGGCTTCCAGACCTTCTTCCTCAGGGAAAGTGAATTAGCACGGCCTCCTCCCTTGAAGGATACAAGGCCGATGTACGTTTGTGAGGTGGATTTGGGTTGATTCCTACCCTGTCTGAACTTGTTTAGTGCAAATAATCCCAATAAAAGCACAGGAATCATTTCCAGACACTCAGGATGAGAGCAGGACAGTCCAAAGGAACTTCCTCTCTGAGCCCTAAGCTTATAGCTCCTCCTTGCATTTCTTTTTTTCTCCCAAAGCCATTCAAAATTTTTGTTTCAAGCAAGCTTCAGGCTCTTTGCCACCCATTCACACGTGGGTGGCACTGGTTTTTGTTTAAAAAAAAAAAATTTTTTTTTTTTTTTTGCTTGACTTTCTGTTTGCCTAGTTACCCAGGTGATTGATTCGGATATTTTAAAAGCTACTTTTCAGAAGCCTTACCTTTTCTATGCACCACTGACAGCAAATATTTCATGCCTGAGTCAGAGAGCCATGGTCTTTGTGGAGGTCGCCATGTGCTGCCTTGACTCCATGGTGTTCTCGAGATGGTGCCAAGGAGGCCGTGCGCCTGGCAAGCTGGAGGACACGTTGCCCTTTAGAAGAACACATCCATTCAGGAGTGGCAGTGCCAGCCGGGGCCTTCTGACAGGCGGCACAAAGGCAGACTTGGAGATGGTCTAGAGATGACAGTGAGCAACAAACATTAAAGGCCTGGCTGACATACACTGCCCGAGAATTTTCTATTTAACCATGTTGTTTTCTGACAACTTTGAAAAATAGACACAAGGGCCACACAAGAGGAATATAGCTCAATAAGAAAAACTACTGTGCCAGATAAGAAATGAGATATAATACTAAAGATGGACTGAAGTGTCCCGTGGAGACAGCAAGTAATAAAACGTTGATGGATGAATCCTCATTTGGGGACAAGAGTCTGAATGCCAAGCAGAGGAACCAAACCTGTTGTTTACTGAGTCAAGACGTGTTCTCTCATTACTTCCTCGGCGTGTAAAAGGAGGTTAGGAGATTCCTGACTTCTTGTGCAGGAAAAGCTTTGGGGGAAAGAAATGGGGGCAGGCCTAGGCTTGTTGAAGGGGCTGAGATGCGAGCAGATGAAACCCAAACCAAGTTGAAAGGATGAAGTGCTCCTAAATGGCCTCAGAAAGTCTTGGGGCCTCGGACCATATAATCCAGCATGAATTTTCTTCCACTCTGGGCAAAAAGTAGTGCAAGTTGAAAGATAGCAGTGAATGGCCCCTTTGCTTCATGACTGTGCCTGTGAAAGGTGCTGAAAAACCAGAGGAAAATATTTTATTGCTATTGATTTAGTTCCACAATTATACAGTTGTCAACCTTGAGATCATAGAGTTAGCAAGTTTTTCCACATATGGGAAAAAAAGTGTTACTTGAATTTAACTTTTTTTCCAAGTGTTATTTTTTTAAAAAATTTAATTTTTAAATTATTATTATTATTATTATTATTATTATTATTATTGATACTGGGGATTGAACCCAAGGGGCCTCAACTACTGAGCCACATCCCCAGTGCTTTTTATTTTTTATTTAGAGACAGGGTCTCTCTAGGTTGCTTATAGCCTCATGCTTAGTTGCTGAGGTTGGCTTCAAATCTGCTGCAATCCTCCTGCCTCAGCCTCTGGAGCCGCTGGGATTACAGACATGTGCCACTGGACCCAGCTTCTAGAGCTTCAAGGAACATTTTTTCATGACCTTAGGTGTTCTGTGGCCAGTGAATAGAGCTTACTTACTGTCCAAAGGCGGTGGAATGGTTTGCCAATCACCGACTATCCCAGGTAGCGCATAATTACTAGCACTGCCTCACAGCAGATTAACCGATCAGAAAGGTTTGAGGGGCTTGTCTCTAGACATGGGAAGGGACAAGAAGGCTGGATGCCTACAGCCAAGCACAGAACACAGATCCATGCTTCAGTCCTTTCCCCTCTCTCTTCTCACCTTGACATACCATTGGAATTTGGACAAAGACTGACAGGTACTGAAACTGTCTTGGGAAGGCCAGCCTCAGACATTGACAAGGCATCACAGGAATGCAGCTGCTTACTATGGAAAGAGCATGACCCTGCAAAGAAAGGAAGTGAATAATCGTGAAAGGGATATTTTTGTATGCAATTTGAAACTAGAGACTTTTTCTAAGTTCATCTCTTTTTTGTGCAAAAATGACAGCTAGGCAAATGTTCTGGCTTGGACTAGAAGTAAATGCCTCAGAAATGGCCACTCACAGGTCCACCTCCCCTCTCATTCATGACTTGTCCCCTTCCCACACACATCAGGTCCCAGTCCCAGTGCTTTGGTAGCACTATGGCACAGTGGGAAGAGTCCCAGTTTTGCAGGCTGTGCTTATAATCACAGTATGTTCTCTATCACTAAGGATTTTGTGGCCTTGGAAAAAATTGCTCAATCTTTCCTGAACCTGGATGATCTTTTCAGGTGAAAGGGGTGCTCGTACCTCCCAAACCCAAGAGTTGTTGTGAGGGTCAATAAGAGAAGACAAAGGGAAGAACTGAAAAGTGCTGTACACAAGGGTGAGTCCTGTAAAAGCAAGCTGTAAGGTGGGTGTTCTGTAGAACTTGGCTTCCCTGCACAGAGCATCCAGCTCACCACAAACATAAAGCCCTAAGTGACGACAAGCTTAAGAACTACTGAGAGTGTGTGCACTTCTACTCTTTGAGAGACCTCCTTGGGAGCATTTGATTCCTTTCAGCTTTCTTGGGGAGGGACCACATTTTCCAGAATTCTGCCATTTTTCCTCATTAAAAAGTCCCCTCACCCTCTTTATGTATCATGTAGTACTCATTTCCTATGAAGGGCAGTGAGGGTTTGACTTTGCAGCCCCCTCTAGATATATTCCCCAAATTGAGATTTTATAATTACTTTCATCAAAGGTATGCTGTCAGGGACAAGCAAGACAAAGTACTCCATTTCCATCGAGAACTTGCAAAATTTCATAAATCTCAAGCCCTGCATTCTTCAGATTTCAGACTCTGTAGATCAATTTCATTAAAACAAAGAGGCTGATGGGGGAAAAAAAAAACTGTATCACCTTGAAACCATTTGTCTTATGCTGAACTAATCCACAGGACGCCCCCTGTCCTACCACTTAAGACTTACATCCTTTGCCCTTGTGCCAAATTTAGGTCAGGGTTTGGGGTCAGGGGTGGGGTGGTGGGGAAGTGTACATTTTATTTATATTCACTCAAATCTCTGCTTCAATTTTTATTACAGGCCTGTGAGCTCCCTAGGCAGGAGGAAATTTTGAATGAACTCTGCTTTTAGTGACCAGGAGTGGAGACATAAAAGAAGCTTTTCAGCCTCTCTGGTTACAGAGATAAGTACAAAGGGTAACTGGCATTAAGTCTGTAGTAATAGCTGCTATAAGTACTGACCATGATTTGAATCTCTCGATAACTGATTCTGGGGAGGCTGGATATTTATCAAGCCATTAGGAGAAGCTGTTTCTGGCTGATAAGATGCCTAAACTGATGAGGTCCACCTGAAGACAGGGATGAGGCTGGGCTGGATTTACAGTCATTGCAGGGATGAGCAAAAAAAGTGTTCTGCTTAAGTACAGCCTGAGACCATTCAGCAGCAAAATTATGCAATCCGTCGCCTGGGTCAAGCCAATGGAATCCGAAAGAAGCAGAGTTGGTGGGCACCCTCATGTAGAAGGTGATTGGATACTTTGGCTTGACCACCAAGTCACAATTTCACTGATTTGGAGGCAAAGCAAGTAGGGAGAGGTGGGATAAATGAGATGGAAAAGCTATTAATCTGTGGGTCTCACTTTTCAGAAAAATCTCGCACTGAATTATAAGGTATCAGGTATGTGATTTTCCTGAGCTTAAAAAAATGTTATCACCCTGGGTTTTATACAAACCCAGGACCTTACTTTGGGTTATTACTATAGTAGAAGAAGTTGTAGTGCAGACAACATTAAAGTTAAAGACAAACTGTAATAAAGCAGTCCCCTGCATTTTAGTTTCCCTCTTTGTGAAGTTTTATATCTGATGTAACCTTAGTACCAGCTTTTTACATGACAGGGATTCTTTTTCTTTTTCTTTTTTCTCTTTTTATAATTTGCTTTTTACAAGAAATCAAATTGACTATCTCATACTTAAGATTATGATTTTAGTTGGCTTTAAAAATTGGAACTTGCTTTTCTAGATTGATTTATTTTTAAAATAAACCTGGGCTGAGAGAGGGCTATGCTGACATACCCACTGGGTGGGTGGACTCTCCTGCCAGCCCCTAGGCCATTGCCCTGAACGTATGTAAGGGAACAATATCATTTTACCTTCTCAGTTGGTTTTTCAAAAGCATACAGGTTTGCTTTTAATGAGGAAGATAACTTTTCCCTCTTTCTAGGCTCAGACTGTTCATTGCCCAATATTTGCCTACAGGCTACTCAGGAGAAGTAAGTTTATGGAGGATTGCCTGGAAGATATGCAGTTAGTTTATTTGACTGAATATGCTAGATTTTTATCTCTGGATCAAACCAAACCATCAGAGAAATGGTTATTTGCATCTTACTGGCTTTTGTTCCCCTCGAAGAATCCTTTTACTGAGTTTGTCAATTCACATCTGGTGCTTCGGTGTTTCCACCTTTGGTCGGCTTTGAAGACTCAGTTAGTAAATAGCTCTATGTAATTTGCTGCTGTCAGACTGGCTGTGGAAGGTGTCATCTCCCGCCCCTTCCCTCTGTTCCACAAAAACCTTTCCTTTAGAAGAAGATGAACTCAGTTCTTCCAGCTGGGTGAAGTGTGTGTGTGTGTGTGTGTGGTATGTGTGTATGTGTGTGTGGCGGTACCCTGTTTCCCTTTGGCTTCAGCCATGTAGACCTATAGCCACTGTGGTGGCCCCTTGGGCCTGTATGGTGACTAGGGCTTCCTCTGTCTCTTTTCATCTTTTTTACCACACATCAGTAACAGCATGGCTCTTAACACAGACTCTGGAGCCAGACAACTTGGGTTTAATGTAGTATAGCAAACCATTGAACAAATGAGTGAATTAATTTGTCAATAAAGAACCACCACTTGAAGATGTATTGTTTTGGGTAAGTTTTTCAACCTCTGTGCTTCAGTTTTATAATCTCTAATATAGAGACAATATTAATATCTGTTTCCTAGTATCATGGTGAGTTTAAAAATGTAAACTGCTTGGGAAAATACTTTGTACAGAGTAAATTATATATAAATGTTAGTTATTATTCTTATTAGCCTGATTGGTCTCTTTAAAAATTTTTTTTGATTATGTGGATATTAATCAGCCACCTCCAATTATTTTGGGAAAGGAAAGGAAATAAAGCATTCTATGTGGATATTAAAATGGATAATCAAAGTGACTATTCATTTAAACCCAAACAATATCTTAACTTTAATTATCTGAATATTTTGGGTAAAATGCTGCTTTGCCTGAATTGTTCTGGATGATTATATCCATTCTCTATTTCTTGTATGCAGAAAGTCTCCCTGTTTCTTTCTTAAACATTGAGCTCAGAGGTAAGCAACTGAAGCCAATTGTGGGCTTAAGTGAATGTTAGGACTAATTTTAAGACTAATTCAATCCTCAGTTGCCAATCCTGGAGACTTTTCCTTTCCATTTTATTTTAAATGTATGTAACCCAAGTGCTTCTGGCATCTTCAAAATGTCAGTGAGATCCACAACAAAACCATACTCTGATTCAAACTCCAGTTCTTGCCGTTCTGCCACTGTCCTGGTAGCCTGTGAATAAAGGACCATGGGCATTGGACTGGGAGCCCAGCTCTGAACAGCAGCGTGGGAGGCCCTTCTCCTGTACCCCAGCCAGGTGGCTGTGCCCCGGCAGACAGCCCTGGCTCCCGGAGGGCTGGGCTTTGCTTCAGAAGCAGCAGAAGCCAAAGAGAGAGAAATGGTTCTGTTCCAATATGCCTTGTTCCTGCCCAGTTCAGCGTCTTTCTTCAGAACAGAAATTTCAGGCACTAGATTCTCAGTGTGGAGCTTGCTTTAGAGCCTAGCCCTTATGCTGGGACTAAGCAGATAAAATATTAAGCACCGGTGTACTCCCTGAATCATTAGCACTGAATTCACAGTTAACGAATTCAGCCCAGGGCTGTTTGGGGTCTGTTGCTTTATTTCCCACCCACAGCATACACATTTCAGTAATGAAGACTCTCTGCACAAATGGGGGTACACATACTGTGTCCTAAGAAGGTTGGGATGTCTCTTCTGCCAGACACTGCAGCCCTGGGGGCTCTAAACCCTTCACCATGAGCTGAGAGGAAGAAAAAGACTACCACATTCCTGTTTAGTTTCCCTGAGGAGAAAATTCTGCTACTTAAGGCAAACTACTAATCTAAAATAATTTGGAGAATTTTCTAAAAGTCTATAAAAATGGATTAAAAGTTAGGGGGTACATCTTCCCCCCTTTTCATAATTATTTTACATTGCTTCATTAATTGGCCAACATCATCTTTACTTCTTCCATTAATCCCAGGAGGCTGGTGGCTTTTGGTCCCATCATCTCTGAGCTCCCAATAGAGAAGTCAAGTCTCAAGCAAATGGAAACAGATTTTGAAGATGCTGGACCTGGTGTTGAAGCTTCTAAGTTTTCTTCATTGTCTGAACTTGGTCTAAACTGATTACATGGAGAATGGCAATCCCCAGCATCCCTCCCCACCAAAAAAAGAAGTGAGGGTGGAGAATTACAAACTTACTTCACACAGGGACTACCCAAATATTTTTAGCAAAAGGGAGAAGCACATTTCCAATCTAGACAAAGTATCAGCTAGATGGATGTTTCCTAGACCAAAGTGGGTTGTGGAGTAAATTCCATTCATTAAACTGTCAAAGAAACTTTGTTTCATGTATACTTGTGATCACAGGCGGTGGGGGGTAGAGGGTTGTAATATCAGACTTTTGCTGATTGCATTTTGGAATATAAAAATCATACAGTTTAAATATAAGGTATTATTTGAAACTTGTTTCTCTGTACTGGACTCATGAAGTCAGCTACTAGTTATTTCCTGCCTGGCATTTATAAAGGCTCTATTGGTCTTTTAGTACACTGCTCTGAATCATGTGTTCAGGAAATTATCTTCAAATATGCAAAAGAGGAAGTTAATTGTGGGGTAAGCTTGACTATCTGATCTTTAAATCCAGAAGAACTCTGCAAGAAAATAGAATAAGGTTATTATGGGGAGAGAAAATAATTCTACTCTAATGTACTGCAATGATAAATCCATTTGAGGATAAGTACATTATGGCTTAATGCTGAGCTGTGGCTAAGGTAGTATAGCAATCATTGAACAAGTTAGTGAATGAATTTGTCTCCATGATTATTAGGTATTGGGACTGTTTCTGTTATACACAAAACCCAACCCAAACTGGTTTAAGAGGGAACTTATTTGCCCTGTAGCTGAACATTCCAGGCATATCTGGTTTTAGGCAAGGTTTTACTTAATAGGGATATGAGGACCAGTCTAGGTACCTGTTGATGTGGCTCTGCTGTCTGTTATGTATTGGATTGATTCTTAGACTCCATGGGGTTTATAGGTGGTTATAGCAGCTATTACTTTTGTTCTGCTCAAATTAAGGTCCAGAAGTTTCATTAAGAGTCTAATGACATCTCACTAGTTCTGATTCATTTCTCTGAACCAATTGCTGTGATCAGCAGATCCTCAAACTCTGAATGGCTGACTTTAGGTTAGAGATCACAAATCAAGTTAGACTTGGAGCCAGTTCTGCCATTATTACTGTGGATTGAGAGTGAAGCTAAGTGGACACTCAAACAGAATAGGGAGCTGATAAAGGAGGTAAGGTGAACGGATGCTAGAGGGCGAAAACTCAGTATTTACTGTACCTAGCAAAGTCATTAATGGTAGCAACAGAGAGAAATAATACATGAATACAAAAAATCTTTTTAAATTTTTTTTTATTTTTTGTGATGCTGGGAATCAAGCTTAGGGTCATGCTAGGCAAGAGTTCTACGACTGAGCTACATTCCCCAAATGATATATAATGGGGATGGGGAATGTGGGGAGTGAGAGAAGAATGGAGGAACTTTAGATTGTGTAGAAGGAAATGAGAGGGAGGAGGGTATGAAAAACGGTGGAATGAGACAGACATCACTACCCTATGTACATGTACGATTATACAAATGGTATGAATTTACATCATGTACACCCATAGAAATGAAATGATGTACCCCATTTATGTACGATGAATCAAAATGCAGTCTGTAAAAAAAAAATTTTAAAATAAATAATAATTAAATAAAAAAAAAAAATTAAGTAGAATTGAAATGCAACAGTACTCCAGTGAATGACTGTTAGTCCTTCTGGGTCAGAGATATCCATTCCTCTTTTTGTATCATGTATATACTTCAGAGAAGATGTATTAGTTAAAGACCATTATGACAGTCAGCTGTCATGGAAGACCTAACGTGATTCCAGAAGTTGCTACTAGCTGGGCACAGAGGTCATTACACAGAGAGCATGCCAGTGCCAACTTGCTTCCGCTCTAGTTCTTACCTTTCCTGTGTTGCGCTGGCATAGTTGTAGTGAAAAAAAAAAAAAATCCCAGCACCTGAGTTAGGGGAGTCTTCAGCAGTACAGAGGCTGGGAGATGATCACCCTCCTCGGTTTCAAAGGCATTCGGGAGAATTGTGCAAGTAAGATCAAGGGAGAAGCAGTAAGAACAACACAAAGGTAGCAGCCAACCCTGAACACCGAGGCAGAGTTGAGCATCTGCAAACCAAGGGAGAAAGGACTTTCAGGATTAGTTTGCCATTTCTCTGGATTAGTTTTATGGTGACCAGAATGTAGCAGGCCTACCATGGACCAACAGAGCAAACATAGCCCCAGCTTTCCGAGTGCATGGTCCATGTTCAGCCTCCAGAGAAAGCTTCTTCATTTCCTCACTTAGCTCCCTTTTCTTGATATTTGGTTTATTTCCTTTACAGGTACTTTTTGTAATTTGAAATTACTCTGATTATTTGTTTCTATTGCTTGTATCACTCCACTAGAGTTATGCTTATAGAAGGCAAGGGCCTGTTTATATCACTCACTTCTTAATCTCCGGCATCTAGGACAGTGCCTGGCACACATGGAGGATCAGCAAATGCTTGTGGATAAATGGGACACGGAAAGAACAAATGTGTTGGAAATAAAATAGCTCACTTTGCCAAATAGAAGTAATTATGAATCATCACCACATCTGGTGGGGGTTTCAAATATTTTTGTGTGATAGACCCTCCTGGCAGTTTGGTGACACCTATAGACTCTGTCTAAGAATATTTTAAAATGCATCAAAAGCATTTTTATTAAGTTTTCAATTAAAATCAATTAGAATACAGTTATCAAAATACTTTAAAATTTGTGACAAGTAACTTATGTGCTTTTTTTTATGTAGAAAATTAGATCTGGTGATGGATCTAATAATTAAAATGATTTTAAAGTAATGATGAGAGTAAATATACATATAATAAACATTATATATATCATATATACATATTTGCTAACCATTAGAAAACTGGATGTAGATAATCCATAGAGGTTGTTTAGTGCGTTTTTAAATAAAATATTGTTGCCCTTATAAAAAAACTGAGCTAACAAACATATGAAGTACTGCTAAGAAAAAGAATCTGACCTGATGATCCCACACATATTGTAGTTAGTATTCAAGTTCTATGATTGGATGAGTGAGGAACAACAAATTATAGAACAGATGCTGTATACCAGGATAAACTGTTTAGCTCAGGTGGATCAAGACCCTTAACATATGTGGAAAAGTTGGACATCAGACAATTCTCTTTCACAACATGCTTACACATCATATCTTCCTTTTTCAAAGGAAAATAATCAGTTTATCTGGGTGAAAGGAAGATCAGTAGAGTAGAGGAAGAAGAATAGGGAGAGAGAGGAGGGGAGGGAAAGGAGGACATTAATGGGAACTGAAATGGGGTAAATCAAATTCCATGCATGTAAGATTTTGTCAAAATGAACTTAACTACACTGTATATCTATAATTCTCTAATAAAAATTAAAAAAAGAGTTAGTTTATCATGAGTTTCTGCTTTTCCAGAAAATAACAAAATATAAATCCCAGTGGTTGTGATGTGGTGCATTTAATCTATCTGTCATTATCTTTTATAATAATTTATTTTTTGTTGTTTTATTAAATTTTACTTGGGAAGAGATTCACTCAGTCACTGTTAGTTTAGAAACATGTAAAGGGGGCAGGAATTACCAATTTCATTCTTTGCTCTCACTCTTAATCAGAAAAGACATGACCCTATAAGGAAAGACCCTCAGAGAGAAACAAAAACTCATAGTAGACTGTCCTGCTACAGCTCAGCAGGATTGCATTTGTGCACTGAGAAAACCATCCATGATGCTCCTCAAACTGGAAGATGAGGCTGTGTGAGTGAGTGCATCCATTTCAATAAGGGTTTCAAAGAGATGTTTAAGAATTTACTTTTCACTATGACCCCAGGACAAACTGTGATCCTCATACAAACTTTTTTTTCTTGATTCTTCTAAGGTATCAT
Source organism: Sciurus carolinensis (assembly GCF_902686445.1). Taxonomy (NCBI): domain Eukaryota; kingdom Metazoa; phylum Chordata; class Mammalia; order Rodentia; family Sciuridae; genus Sciurus; species Sciurus carolinensis. The sequence continues at coordinate 50,645,015 of NC_062220.1, forward strand.
TAAGAATTTAGAAACATGGCCAAAACTTTAAAATTTTTCAAACATTGTAAGGTACGGTTATTTTAAATGTGAAGGTCACATTTTCAGGGTATTTAAAAAAATATCTGTACTAGCAAGGACAAGATTTTCTCAAATTAAGTTTGACATGTGCATCAGTGAGTATTTAATAGGTTTTGTCTTGGTAACAAACAACCCCAAAATATGTTTAACCCAAGAAAAGTTTATTTCATATATGTTCTCTTATGGTCCAACACAGGAACTTCTATTGACTGTAGTCACTTGGGGACCAAGGCTGACGGACATGATGCTTGCTTCCATCATCTTTATACTTGATGGAAGAGAATATGGAAATTACAAACTGTCTCATAGTTCCACGCATTCCTTCTTCTTCCATTTTACTCTCTGAGTAGCATAACCCCACCAAATTTCAAGGGGTGGGAAAGTGCAAGTTTACTAATATGCCTGGGAGAAGGGGGAGCTGGGAATATCTGTGAAAGGCTTTATGCCAGTGCATGCTCTGGTTATTATATGTTTGGCCCTTTAGGTTTACAGGTTGTACATCCAAAAATTCAACCAACCACACATTGAAAATATTTGAGAAAAACTGTGTCTGTTCTAAACATGTGCAGACTTTTATTCTTGTCATTATTCCCCTAAGCAATAGAGCATAACAACTATTTATATTATATTAAGTATTATAATCTAAAGCACATGGGAGGATCCCAGTAGGTAATATGCAAATACTAGGCCATTTTACATATGGGACGTGAGCATCTGTGAAATTTGGTATTCATGGTAGATCTGGAGCCAATCCCCCAGGAATACTAATGGATGACTATATTCTGTTCACTCCCTGTGCCCAAGAGAGATAACACCAAAATTCTACCCACAGATAGCATCAAGCTCAGAGGTTAGGATTTCTGGGGAACGTTTAGTTGTTTCTAATTCAGATTTAGACATGGCTCTTCTTAAGCCAGAGATTTGTGAATTAAAGATGTGTTATATTCCCTCTATATACCTAATATGTAAGGGTGAAATGCAGACCTAAAAAATTCAATTAATATTACCATTTTAAAAGGAGAAGAATAAAATACACCTAAGAATTTTGACATCTCTCTGGGCAGGAGTGGAAGAGGATTTGAGAAATATCCCTCCATTTGACCCAATTCTGTTCTTTGTTCCTCTCTCCGAGATACTTTCCTTTCCCTATCATCTCGCTGGTCGTGTGGGGAGAGAGCACTGGAGATTGTGCCCTCCTTGAGCACTGGCAGCTTGCTTACTCAGCTGGCTGAGGCTTACTAGCTTCCTTTGTAGGTAGCCCAAGGGTAATTCTTAAGCCACAGTCACAATCTGTTTAAATCAGGCTGGTGGTTCTATTGACAGCACAACTCTCCACAACTTGGTTAGCTTGTTTTGTACTTGATTCCAATCAGCCTCATATGCCAAGAGCTCACTTACCATATTTTTCCTGACATGGTTCCTAGATGAACTGTAATTCTTTGCTTTCTATCCTTCGTGTTCCTTCATTCTTCTCTACTTGATTGTGGGTTCCTTGGATTTATTGGTCTTCAAAAGGAGAGTCACACTCTTCATCTCCTTTCCCTGAATGTTTTTGTCCAGTTGAAAGGATTGATTGGGCCTCTTCTCAGTTGGAATCTGAGACACCTTAATCCATTTGGAGGTTTTTGTTTTTCTTGTTTTAAATTCTGTGTGAATTACAGGTATTATTGTCTGTCTTTGTTACTATAACCATCTTGGTGTGGAGTTATATCTCATAGTTTTGAGTTATACTTCTCTGAGTAATAACATTAATATCCTTTCATGTCCTTATCAATAATTTCCATATCCTTTTTTGGTGATATGTCTGTGCAAGTACTTTTTCCACTCTTTCATTGGGTTTTTACTTTTCATTGTTGAGTTGTAATAGTTCTATATAGTCTAGATATAAGTCTCTTGTCAGACACATGATTTGCAAATATTTTTCCCATTCTGTATGTTGGTTTTTGCTTTCTTGTTGGTATCTTTTAAAGCACAAAATTTTAAAATTTTGATGATTTCCAATTTATCCTTCCTTTCTTTCTACTTTGTTTTTGGTGTTGTATATAAGAAACAAATATGAAGATTATGAAACCCAAAGCTATGAAGATTCTATTCCTATATTTTCTTTTAAGAGTTTTTTTTTAGTTTTAGCTCTTACATCTATGTCTACAATCTACTTTGAATTAATTTTTGTTTACGGTGTGAGGCAGGGACCCAAATTCACTCTTTTGCATGTGGCTGTCCAGTTGTTCTAGAATAATTTTTTGAAAAGACTGTTCTTTCCATCATTGAATTGTCTCATTATCTTTGTTGAAAATTTTCCTCTTCCATCTTCTTCTTCTGCCCTTCTCTCTTTTCTTCCCTTTCTCTCTTCTCTCTCTCTCTCTCTCTCTCTCTCTCTCTCTCTCTCTTTGAAATCAGTTGCTGTAAGTCCTATTTTCCTGTACACATTCTTTTTGTCTTGGCAGATCTTCCTCTTATGTAAGTTTCTTTTTATTTGTTGGTTGTATTGGACTCAGATCCATTACCCTAGGTAGAGGAATTTCTTAAGCAGGGGAAGATGACATAGTTTCTCTCACTGAGTAGTGAAGAAAAGAGCAGGCCAAACATCCCCTAATGATCTACCTGGAGTAAGGTCCCAGCTCTCTTCTTACACTCTTAGCTCAGGCTTAGAAAAGCAATGACCTGGAAGAGACTTCTGCACTTTCATGTTTATTGTGGCACTCTTCACAGTAGCCAGGAAATGGAAACAACCCAAGTGTTCATCAACTGATGGACAGATAAAGAACATGTGTTACATAGACACAATGGAATACTATTCAACCAAAAGAGACTGAAATCCACTCACATGCAGCAACATGAATAGTACTAGAGGTCATTATGTTAAGTGAATTAAGACAAGTTCTGTGTGATCTCACTCGTAGGTAGTCTCTCAAAATGTTGATCTCATAGAAGTTGAGAGTAGAATGGTTATTACCAGAGGCTAGGGAGAGTAGGGAGGAGGAAGGAATGGTGAAAGATTGATCAATGGGTACCTTGATAAGCTCAGTGTTCTATTGCACAGGAGTTGATTATAGATAATGATGATGTTATGTATATTTCAAAACAATTCCAGAATAAAATATTTTGACTAGTTTTTTGCCATAAAAATGCTTAAAAATTGAAGAGATATATATGATTACTTTGATTTGAGCATTATACAATGTACACATGTGTGGAAAGATCGCATGGTACCCCATAAATCTGTATGGTTTATGTGTTAATTTAAAATATAAACAGATAAAAATGCAAAAAAGAAAAGTCACAACTTATCTATTCAGCTCCCTTGGTCTCTTAAATAAAAGAAGTACCATACATTTATAGGAAACCACACTTCATCTTCCTCTCTAGGGTCCCAATAGATTCTAAGTTCTTCCCAATATGATTCTACTTTGTGGTAAGCAGAAAAGTGTCTGCTTATCTTTAGTTGCTCATGCTGCCCACAGCAAAAACTCTCTCCATTAAGATCCTCACAAAGCCTGAGGTCTCTCTTGTCTGTATCTTCAGTAGCCTATTTCCTTAGCAGAAGCAATAAAGAAATGAAGTTGGGTATGAGTTTTCATCAATACCTGAATAAATACCTATATATTTTAAGAAGCCATCTGAAAAGACAACATATAATTTCAGTAATGGTTATGTTTGTGGTGATGAAAAATTGACAAGTATCATGACTACCAAAACAATATCACATTTAAATAATTAATATGAAACTATTTATGGTTTAGTATTGCTTTAGTCCGGGTTCTCAATAGAGACAGAATCAACATGAGGTATATAGATTAGATAGGGATATATGAGAGGGGATTTATTAGTGGAATTGGTCATGTGATTATAGAGGCTGAGAAGTTCTAAGATAGGTAGTCTACAACCTGGAGAATCAGAGATACCAGTAACATGGCTCAGTCCAAATCTGAAGGCCTCTGAAGCAGGGAAGTCAATTGTGTAACTCTTATTCTGAGGCTGAAGGTCTGAGAATGTGAGGGACCCGTGGTGCAAGTTTCTGGATACAAAGGCTAAAGAATCTGGAGTTCTGAGGTCCAATAGCAAGGGAAAATAGCTGCTTGAGGAGTGTGTGTGGGGGGAGAAATCCCACCTTCTTCCATCTTTTTGTTCCACATGGGCTCCAGTCCACCATTGATGGTGTCCATCCACATTGAGGGTGGATCTTCCCCACCAGCTTCAGTCTACCAATTCATATATTCATCTCCCCTGAAAACACCCTCACAGTCTGCTGTGGTTTGAATGTTCCATCCCAAACTCACATTGTAATTTAGTTATCATTTTAACAGTATTGAGAGGTGGGACTATTAAGAGGTAATTAGGTCATGAGGTCTCCAACCTCATGAAAGGACTAATGCTGTTAGCATGGCAGTGAGTTAGTTACCATGGGAGCTGATTCCTGATAAAAAGATGGGTTTACCCTGATTTCCCCTCTCTGTCTTACAAATGCTCATTTGACCTTCTGCATTGTTGTAATGCAGCAAAGAGACCCTTTGCCAGATGCTTGTGCCATGCTCTTGGTCTTCCCAGCCTCCAGAACTATAAGCCAAATAAACTTCTATAGTTTATACATTACCCAGTCTGTAGTATTCTGTTGTAGCATCAAGAAATGGACTAAGACACAGACATACTCAGAAGAAATGCTTGCTATCCCTCTATTCAGCCAAGGTGACACCTAAAATATAATTATAACAGGTGTTATCTTGTCCTGAAACTATTAACACAGATTTAAAAAAATCTCAAATCAGGCAATAATATTAATTCTTGGCTTGGTGACATTTCTTAAGGATATTTATTAATTATGAAAAGAGAATTCAGGTTGTTGCTAAAATATAGAAAGCAGGTATAAAGTGTTCGTTTCACCATGATCGCGTAATCAGAATGAAGTCTTTACACTCACATTATTTGTAGCTACTCTAGTTTTTTGAAATGTTCTTATGTTATTCTGAGTTAACTGTCATTGGACAGAGATATCAGTAAAATATTTTTCAGTTTTAAAATGAATTTCTCAATATGCTTCAGTTTATACTGTGTGCTTATAGAATGGCAGATCACTATATGCCAACAATTTCAAAAGTTACCATGGAAAATCAAATTATAACAGACATTTATAAATTAGATGAGTAGGAGTGGGTATAAGAAAAAAAGAAGCAGTTGAATTTAGTAAATAATTTGAACTTCGAATTTTTTCGAAATAATTTTTAGATATATAATATCTTAACTCCTCTAATACAATTTCTGAGTAGAGGAAAACTTGGTATCTTACTTCTTAAATATTTTTTTCAATTTTAATTTGTAAATAGTAGCATCTATTTCTAAACAATAGGTTCAAGTCCTTAATTTTTTTTACAATATAACATTTTAATCTTGGCTATCTCAATGAACTTAACTTATATTTTTAAAAAATCATAGATTGTTTCTAGACACATATACCTTCTCAAATTGAACCAGGAAGATACAGAAAACCTAAACAGACCAATATCAAGTAATGAAATTGAAACAGCAATTAAAAGTCTTCCAACAAAGAAAAACTTAAGACCAATTGAATTCTCAGCTGAGTTCTACCAGTCTTTCTTTAAAGAAGAACACCAATCTTTCTCAAATTATTCTAGGAATGAAAGAAAGGAAATGTTCCCAAATACATTGTATGAAGCCAGTAAAATCCTGATACCAAAGCCAGACAAAGATACATCAAGGAAAGTAAACTACAGGTCAATACCCCAATGAACATAGATGCAAAAATCCTTAATAAATATTAGCAAACTGCATTAAGAAACGCATCAAGAATATAATACACCATGATCCAGTTTCATCCCAGTTTATTCTATTTGTGTAATATACACAAATTAATAAATGTATTTCACCTCTGAAGTAGAATTAAGAACAAAAATCATATGATCATCTCATTAGATGCAGAAAAGGCCTTTGATAAAATCCAGCACCCGTTCATGTAAAAAATGCTGGAGAAGCTAGGAACTTAGCCCAACATTATAAAGTCTCTAGATCACAAATTGAAAGCTTACCTTATACTGAACAGAGAAAAAACTGAAAACATTTCCTCTAAAATCAAGAACCAGACGAGGATGTCCACTCTTACCACTTCTATTGAATACAGTTCTCACAACTCTAGGCAGAGCAATCAGGCAAGATAAGGAAATTAAAAGGATACAAATTGGAAAATAAGGACTCAAATGATGTTTGCTGATGGCATGATCCCATATCTAGAAGAAAAGACCAAAACAAAACAAAACAAAACAAAACACAAAGAAACGAAACTCCACCAGAAGACTTCTAGAGCTAATAAATGAATTCAGCAAAACAATAGGATACAAATAAACACATATAAATCAATAATTTTCCTTTACTAGAACAATGATGAGAAAGAAATCAAGAACGTCATTCCATTCACAATAACCTCAAAAACATAACCAACCAACCAAACAAAAAACCTTGGGAATTAGTCTAATCAAGAAGGTGAAAGATCTCTATAATAAAAATTAAAGAATAATGAAGAAAGAAATTGAAGAAGACCTTAGAAAATGGAAAACCCTCCCATGTTCTTAAATAGACAGAATTAAGTATCATCAAAAAGACCACACAATCAAAAGCAACATATAGATTCAATGCAATCCCCATCAAAATATCAATAACATTCTTCTCACAATTAGAAAAAAACAAAACAGTCCTTAAATTCATTTGGAAGAATAAGAGACCCATAAAAGCTAATCCCAAGCAAGAGGAGTGATGCTGGAGGCACTAAAATACCTGATTTCAAATTATACTACACAGCTATAGTAACAAAAGCAGCATGGTATTGGCATCAAAATAGGCAAAAAGACCAATGGAATAGAACAGAAGACTCAGAGACAAACACACATACTTGCAGCCATCTGATACTTGACAAAGGTGGCAAAAATATATTTTAGAGAAAAGATAGCCTTTTAAACAAATGATGCTGGGAAACCTAGATATTCATATGTAGAAGAATGAAACTAGATCCCTCTCTCTTACCCTATATGAAAGTCAAATCAAAGTGAATCAAAGACTTAAGAATTAGACCAGAAACTTTGCAACTGCTAGAAGAAAACATAGGGTCAACTCTTTATTGTATTGATGCAGACACTAACTTCTTTAACAAGTCCCTAAAACTCAAGAAATAAAACCAAAAATCAATGAGTGGGATGTCATTAAATGAAAACGTTTCTGCACAGCAAAGGAAATGATTAAAAGCATGAAGAGAGAGCCTACAGAATGGAAGAAAATCTTCACCAGCTACTCTTCTGACAGGGGATTAACATCCAGAATATATGAAGAACTCTAAAAGCTTAACACCCCAAAAATCAAATAATCCAATCAATAAATGGGCAAAAGAACTAAGCAGACATTTCTCTAAAGAAAAAAAGAAAAAACACAAATCACCAACAAATACATGAAAAAACATTCAACATCTCTAGAAATCAGGGAAATGCAAATCAAAGTTATGCTAAGATTTCATCTCACTCCAGTCAGAGCAATTATTAGGAATACAAATAATAATAATTGCTGACAGGATGTGGGAAAAAATGTACACTCATACATTGTTGCTGGGACTGCAAATTAGTACACCACTCTGGAAAGCAGAATGGAGATGCCTCAAAAAATTAGGAATGGAAACACCATATGGCCCAGTTATCCCACTCCTTGTTATTTATACAAAAGAACTAAAATCAGTATATGATAGTGATAATAGCCACATCCATGTTCATAGAAGCATGATTCATAATAGCCAAATTAAGGAACCAGCACAAATGCCTGTCAATAGATGAATGGATTAAGAAAATGTGATATAAATTCACAATGTAGTTTTACTCAGTTATGAAGAAGAATGAAATTATGGTGTTTTCTGGTAAATGTATGGAAATGGAGAACATCATTCTAAGTGAAGCCAGACTCAAAAGATCAAGGGTTAAATGTTTTCTGTCATATGCAGAAGCTAGAGCAAAAGAAGGGAAAGAAACCATGGGTATCATATATCATAAAGATAATGGGAAGATCAGTATAGTAGAAGGGGAAGATAGAGACGGAAGGAGGAGGGAAGTGGAGGAAATGTGGAATGAATTTAATAAAATCATGCTACGTGCATATGTAAATATACTACAGGGAGTTCCACCTTTATGTATAGGTTGAAAGCACCAATCAAAAATAAATAAGTAGGGCTGGGGATATAGCTCAGTTGGTAAGATACTTGCCTCACATACACAAGGCCCTGGGTTCAATCCCCAGCACCACAAAATAAATAAATAAATAAATAAACAAAAGAGAGAAAGGAAGATCAGTAGAGTAGAGGAAGGACAATAGTGGGGGAGGAGCAGAGGAGGCAAGGGAGGGATGGAGGCAACTGCATTGAAATGGAGTAAATCCAATTCCATGCCTGTATGATTTTATCAAAATAAACCTAACTTCTGTGTATGAATTTAATGCTCTAATAAAAAAATTCATAAACTGCTGTTGGGTTGAACCATCTATAATTGTTGTACAACCTAACTCCATCTTTTTTTCTTAATATTTTTTAGTTGTCAATGGACATTTAATTAAATAATTAATTAATTTGTTTATTTGTTCGTTTATATGAAGTGCTGAGAATCCAACCCAGGGCCTCACTCATGCCAGGCTAGTGCTCTACCTCTGAGTCACAACCCCAGCCCCCAGCCTAACTCCATCTTATAATCACTGAAGAACATCTCTAAAGGAATTGGAAAGGGCCCTGAATCATGAATCTTTGGCACTGTTCTCTGGGCATATAAAATACTTCTTGGCCATCTGTACCCTTAGTTAACCTAATGTTTGAATGTATAAGGGGAAAGCTTTGGTGAAATTCCAATGTCATATTTGTGGAAACAGAGTCTAGGTAATCAGTTTCTAAAGCCAGGAAAGTCACTTCATTTTGTGTCTATTGCAAGTCATCAGAAATGTGTAACAAAACCAGTACATAAATATATGAAATAGTTAAAGTCATACTGATTTGCTAGCATTCTGTACAAGAGAGATCTCTGTGTTTTCTCACTGTCCATGTGTCTCTGATTGACTGAATGACCTGGTAACACAAATCTTGACTCTCTGCAGCTTAGTTTTGAGGACACATAAGCCCAGAGTGCAAGATGCTGAGTTAGTAGGCTTGCTCCCTTTTCTCTTCATGGCTCTAGCAAGAACAGAAAGGGTTAGGGTGCTATAGCCAAACCTTTGCCTTGCACTTGTTTACTCAGGGTGAGAGAAGGTTTGAGTACTTTCCTTCTCTAAAGAGCATGCAGTCCAGTGAAGGGGAATCAATGAAGAAACCTAGGGAGCTAGAAAGAGGGCCTGTTCATTCATGTTTTAGATGGATTCTAGAGTTGAATGTGGCTCATACTGAAGTTTAAGAATCATGACCTTAGAATGAGTTTGAACACTTCACAAGGCTTTACCAATAAAATTTCTGGGACAGGCCACTGGTTTTGAGATGATTTATTTTCTAGATGCTTAAGCTCCTTCATTCCTGTCCACTGAACAAAATAAACACTTTTAGCTTTAAAGTGACTTGATATAATCTTTCCCACTTATAAGCACTTACTTCCTCAGTGTATAAAATGGACTCATTGGGGATTTTCACTACAAAATGCTTGGAGCACTGATTCCCATTGGTTTTATTTAGTCAGTTCTTAAGAAACAAAACAGAGGTTGAATGGGCAGTTTGACCAGTATGTTCCTTCTTACAACCTAGGTTTTCATTATGATTTCAATAATCCTAAAGAATACAACTAGGGCAAAGTGCTCAACAACTTGGGCAAAGTGCTTTGAGAAAAATTATTATAGATGCTTCCTTTTGACTGAATGATCCAAATATGACAAAGAGAGTATGCTATGATCTAAATGCTTTTGTTCCCTCCATAATCCATGCTGGAATTTAGTCCCAGTGAACAGCATTGGGAGGTGTGGCCTTTGGCAGGTGATGGAGTCATGTGAGTGGAGCTGGTCATAGCTGAACCTGGGGCTGGAACTTGACCCAACTGTGTCTTCATCCATGTCCTAGGTTTTTGTGGAAGACAATGTGTAAGAGTGATGAACTAGAAAGTTTGGTGGAAGAAGTCTGTAAGTGCAAAGTCTTGAGGGGGCTACACCTTCTCTTAACTGTTTATAGTAGAATAAGAGAAGGGAGAAATGGTATAGAGACTGAATTTATAATTCAAAGGGAAGCAGAATTTAGATTCGAAAAGTTCTCAGCCTGGCCATGAAAAGATAAAATAGCATTTTTAGGGATTGGGAATGTAGCTCAGGGGTAGAGTGTTTGACTGGTATGCCTACCATGTGCAAGGCCCTGGGGTTCTTTCCTGGAATCAAAAAAAAAAAAAAAAAAAAGCATGTTTAGGAAAGAAAACCAGAAATAAAATCAGTGTGGCCAAGGAACCATTTAATAAAGACATTAGTAGTCTGGACAGAAAAGTTCAGGTATTATTCATCAAGACAATGAAAGAATGACCCTGAAAGCATTTTAGAGCTCTTTGAGACTGCTGGCTCATCTCAGGCTCAAAGTGCCAGGGCCTTGAGGACATGGTTTCAAGGGAGGGAACCAGGGAACCTGTGGGACCTCAGGACCTTGATTCTCTGCTCCCCATATTCCAACACAGCACTTTTTGATGCTCCAGTTATGGTTCAGGCAGGCTCAGGTGTGGCTCAAGCTTTTACTCCAGAGGTGGAAGCAATGAGCCTTAATAGTTGTTATGGTTTGGATGTGAGGTGTTCCCCAAAATCTCACGTGTGAGATAATGCAAGAAGGTTTGGAGGAGAAATGATTGGGTTGTAGCCTTAACCTAATCAGTGATTTAATCTCTGATAGAATTAACTGAGTGGTAACTGGAGGCAGATGGGATGTTGCTGGAGGAAGTGGTTCATTGGGGGCTTGGCTATGGGGTATATATTTTGTGTCTGGAGAGTGGAGTCTCTTTCTCTCTCTGCTTCATGATAATCATGTGAGCTGCTTCCCTCTGCCACATTCTTCTGCCATGATGTTCTTCCTTACCTGGAGACCCAATAAATGGAGCCAGCTGTCTATTGACTGAGTCCTCTGAAACTGTGAGTCCTTAAATAAACTTTTCCTCCTCTACAGTTGTGCTGGTCACAGTCATGCTTAGTCACAGCAGTGAAAAAACTGATTAAAACAGCAGTATCCATGTGATGCTAACTTAATACTCATACAGAATGTCAGAGCTCTAAGGTCATGTCTGTCTCCACCTAGTTTTCAAAGTATATCATGGACCATCTCAGAGACCAGGAAAAGACTTCTTATAGAGTCAGGGCCACTGTAAAGTGTCCCATTAAGGCAATGTTCAGTGAAACTGTGGGCCTGGAGTCACCACAGAGAACCCCCATCCTAGATCTGTAGAGACAGCTGCATGCAGTGTCATCCTGGGAGAGTCACAGGTATCCAACTTAACTGTGAGAGCTGCCATGTGGGTCACAATCAGCAAAGCCATGGAGGTGAGGTCACCCAGAGTTTTGGAGGGCCATACCCCACCCCACTGTGTCCAGAATATGGGACATAGATTTAAAGATTTTTCTACAACCTTAAGATTTAATGTTGTTCACCCTGTTGGGTTTAGTATTGGAACTTGTTCCCTGCTTTTTTTTTCTTATTTATCCATTTTGGATGAGAAAGTCTACTAATATGCCTCTCTCACCCTTGCATTTTGTAAGCACATAAGTTGTTTGATTTCACAGGCTCAAAGATGGAGAGAAATTTCTCTCAGGATGAATTGTACCTAGAGTCTCATTCTTATGCTATTTAGATGAGACTGGATTTAGACATTAAAATTGATGCTGGAATAAGATTAAGACTTTTTGGAACTATAGAATGGGAAAAGTATTTTGTATGAATTTGAAGGACAAAGAATGGAATGATATAGTTTGAATATTTTATCCCCTCCAGAATTCATGTAGAAACAATTATCAATGCAACAGAATTGGGAGGTTTGGCCTTTGGGAGGTGAATGGTAATCTCAAGAAAGGATTTAACAGGGAGGAGTTTACACCTTCTGCCTCTGAGAGCACAGCATTCTTTCCCTCCAAAGGAAGAAGCATTCTTTCACAGAACCATCTTGGAAGCAGAGACTGAACTTACCAGACCATATATCTGCTGGTGACTTGGCTGTGGTATTCTCAGAGGTGTGAGAAATAAATTAACGTTCTTTATAAATTACTCAGTCTTGGTTATTCTGTTATAGCAGCACAAAAAGACTTAGTCCAAGTTTTATTTTTCACTGACAGACATAGATGGGCACTCTTGTAAAGGCTGAGGGCTTCAGAATTGTTTCACCTTAACATCTAAAGCCTGTATCAGTAGTTCTCAACTATGGCTTCATGCAAAAGTAATGGATCCATGACTTGGATCCATCCAAGACCAATTAAATCAATGTCTGGGGCAGATGGAGGGGTAAGTCATCAGGATATGAATCTAAAGAATATCCTGGTTACAATCACAACCCTGGGATACCTGAACTTGACACTGTTTTGTGAGTGACATGAAGTGTAATCAAAGTCTGGAAACAGGTGAGGCTATAGAATTACTTGGTCTTTCTTATGCTAGCTTATTCAATAGCTTATTCTCTTATGGTACTTCTTTTGCAAAATATTGAATTTTTTGTCTTTTTGAATTTGTTTTGGGAAGAAAGATAATCTTCCTGTCTTAAGTCTGTTTTCTATTTTGATAACAGAATACCTGAGTTAGAGTAATGTATAGAGGAAAAAAAAATTATTTATGTCATGGTTCTGGAGGTTGAGAAGTCCAAGATCAG